>NW_026902270.1:0-1381685 GCF_033783945.1 Neopsephotus bourkii
TTGGCTGGTTTGGTGGAGAGCATTTTTGGTACTCTAACATTTTTCTGCCCCTCTTGGGGATAGTGGAGCAGCCGGCCTCCAGCTGGCAAAGTAATGGCATTAACCAAGTTCAGGTCACACAAGTACTCTGTGTTCCCAGTCAGGAAACTGGGATGGTAGTGGCCCGGGGTATTTTTTTTCAGTGCTTTGGAAATAAATGAGGACTAGTGTAGGGTGAAAAAGTAGAGTCTTAGAGGGCTTCTGCCTAACTGAGGGTTCAGTGAAATTAATAGATAAAAGGTAAGGGAGAGACAGAAATCACAATTGATTTTACTGATGCTCATTAACTGTATGTCTGAATTTGCTCCAACTCCACCTACATTTTGGCACACTGTATGTAAAAAAGTGTTACTGGGGAAGAGGAAGATGAGATTTGAGGAAAGCAGAAGTTTGTGTTAGAAGAATACCTGAATCTGGCTTGTTTAGCATGGCACAGTGAAAGGATGGAAGCTTTCACTCTGCAGACACTCCAACAAAGTAAATAGAAGGATAAAAGCTATTTAATTTAAAAGAGTAATTTGAGCACAACTTAAAAAATTAGTATGAACCAGAATGAATTCAGATAGGAAATTAGATGAAAGTAAAGAAAACCAGAAAGTCTTGCTTCAGGCTTCTTGCCTATTTAGGCAAGGAATGAAAATTAGTGTGTTACAAATTGGGGGTGTGTGTGTGTGTGTGTGTGTGTGTGTGTGTGTGTGTGTGCGCGTGTGTGAGTTCAGTGTAGTATTTAAGCCGTACCTCTTTTTATGCTTTAAAAAATTAATTCTTTAATAGCACAACATTTAAATGTTGATTTCCTCTGTTTGTATTGACTTTGACTCTCTCATATTTTCTATTTTCTCAATACTAAGTCATAGGCATTAAAAGGATGATCCCTGCTGTCAGACGTAATTTCGTGTTTGGCATAAACTTCCAAATGGACCAATTTCCTTTCTTCTTCAGGACAGCAGAAAGTAAAGAAGCCAAACAAAGTACAAAGGTGTTGCATTAAAAACCACCACCAACAAAATCCCTCTTAATTTTCAGCCAGTTGATGATTCTGGAGTGTTTTCTTTTTGAAAACATTTGGAATTGGTAATACTTAAAACAGCATAGAAAACTATTGTGGATGATCTGCCTTCACCTTTCTGAATACTGCATGTAGTTTAGGTTGTGTTTGCAAGGTAAAGTTAAGAAAGGGCTGCAGTGTAACCAGATGATGGATGTACTGAATCATAAGAATTGTTTGCACATATTGTTTCCTTAGACATCTTAATAAGTGAGATGCACTGCCTGCTCTGGGACTAAAATGCTAGTAGCATGGTAACAGAAATAAGACAGTAGAAGGAGGAGTCTGGTGGGTGTTAAAAACTGTCAGGGCCCTGCGAGCGTATGTCTACAGACAGTAGTCTGGTCTACAGACCAGCCCCACCTGAGGCTCCGGTCACATACTTCCCACCTGTGGGCTCCTTCTGGGCTTGGGTTCTTGCCTGGGCTGGCTGTGGGGGAGCAGTGACGGCAGGAGGCTCTGCAAAGGAAGAGGAGCCAAAAGTTGAAGACAGGTTGTGCCCCTGCCCACATGGGACCCAGAGCAGAAGAGCAGGTGTCTGAGGTCAGCAGTAGCAGAGCATCAAGCCTGGGGACAGCCTTAATTTCAGCCCTGCTTGGGCATGGAGTGGGGCAAGGACCTCTGCTGAATGATAGCTCCAATGTGGAGGGGTTGTGAGTGGAGCCCTTGAATGGAGCATGTAAGGTTATTGGTGCACTCAGGGCTCTTGAGGAAAATTACCCCTGAGCTCCCAGGTTTGCAGCACAGAGCCTTTCGAATGGCAGCATTAAAAGCTAATCGATATTTTAGTAATCTGTGCTCCCTAGATCGGAGCCCACTGTGCTAATAAAGATAAAATCATGACTCCAAGGTGCTTGTAGTCTACACAAATGAGATAGGTGAACAGTGAGCAAAAGGGTGAATGGCTTTCTCCACTCAACAGGTTGGGCTTTAAAATTGTGCATGCATCATTGGTTTCAAATATTGCTTTTGTCCCATTGTTGGAAAGAAATATTTTACAGTTCAAGTAGTGGGAAAGTTTTCATCAGAGAACGAGATGTCTAAAGAAAGCTGGTGCAAACTGAGGCAGATGAAGGAGCACTGTGTGCTTTCCTAGCGTTCATGCTTTTTGTGTATTGGAGAGGAGGCTCAGGCTTAGGTGGCCAGAAATGGCAATTTCTTTGTAGGCAACTTTACTCTACAACTCAGGACGTAAAGGGGTCACATCTTCTGGTGCAGCTCTCATGAAGTCAATAGACATCTATTTTGTACCAGCTATAGAAGCTTAGTTAATTTTCATTGATTCTTCACTTTTCTTTCTCAGTGCTGAGAGACATCTGTTATGATTTAAGTCATATACTACAGTGATGGGTACTTTAATACAGGATTTATGTATAATCTATCATTCAGAAAAGAGTAAGAGGCTACACATATGACCTGGGTTAAGAAGTAACTTACCCATTGTCTATATAATCGTAAGATAAATCTGTTGCTATCTAATTTCTTTATCCTGTATATGCCAGAATTTTTCTGACTTTGTATTTCATAAACCATCCCTGTTTCTATAAATAGAAATAATTTGCTTAAGCTCTTTCCTTCTGAATACTTTATTATTCAGCTCGCTGTCTCTATTGGTTTTCATGAAGTCTTAATCAGATATATCAGTCTCTCCCTGGATTGCCTTTTTACTATTCCATATTTGTGCTTGTGTTACATGGGGTTTTTTTCCTCCCACAAGACTCTGTGGATCTTTTCTAGTTAAGGATTTTATTCTTTGGCTTTCAGGTTTTGTCAAATCTTATTTCTCTGAAAAAGAAACACACATTGCTATATCTGATGCAGCATTGATGAGCACAGCCATTGGCAAACTGTATCCCTGCTCAAAAGAGTGGGATAAAGGATCCTTTGGAGGATAGGGGTTATAATTCTCTTTTAACTTTTCAGGGCTAATATTGAGAAAAGCTTGTAGTGATGCTCGAAGTGGAGTGTAAGAGGTGCATCCCAAAAGCACATATCACTGGTGATCTCTTGCTAACCTTGTTTTTGCTGTAACTATTGAAATTAAAGATAGGAAAAAAAAATAATTTCTGAGTTACTGTGTTGTGAAAGATATTTATTTCAAACTGTGTTAGGGGTTAGGGCTGGAAAATCAGGAGACTGGTGAACTGGTTCAGTCAGAGGAGAACCCCTTTTTACGTGTGATCCTCAAGTGGATCGTGCATAGGGCTGGCCTTGTAGACTGTGCTCAATAGGGAAATGGCTTAAGAAATGCTTGCATGCTACACGGGAAAGCATTAATAACAAAACAGCGAATGAAGGGGGGGGGAAGAGAAAGAGGGGGGAAAGTATTTAGAAGAGACAGAGGAAGGAAGAGGAGGAAGGAGGTGGAGCAGTGGTTTCCAGTCAAGCTGCTGACATGTTGTAACTATCATGACTCTCAACCAGAATTTTGCAGATCTTCATTTCAGTTGTACCTTGTGGAATTCAGCTTTGTCCCATGAAAAAGTAGCGTAGCTATGCTAAGTGGCTATGGCAAAGATCCTTTATTTAGCTGGTGTGCAGGTCTCCAGGTATTGATGGTGGAAGTTTAACCTATTCATTCGGAAATATTTAGGTACTAAAGAGAATTGCCCTTTAATGTGGTTTTGTGCTACATTTGATTAACAACAGTTTATTAGTAGTCCAGGGGGAATTGAGCACACATTCAGGCTGTGGGTACATCAGCCACCAGCTGCTTGGTCAAATTGATCAATACTCTCTGCTTCTTTGTACTTGTCTGTCTGTAGCTCTTGTTTTTTTCTCACCTCGTTCATAGACTGTGAATGTTTCAGGATTAGCTCTGTGTGATGAAGATGTAGTTTATGGCTGGGACTGCTGTCTACCACAGCAATAGAATGAAAATGGCAATGGTAACAATAATAATATGCATAGATCTGGAGAGGTATCGTATGTATTAAATCTGTCTGAGGTTGCCTCTTAGTTTCATGCTGTATGGCTAGGTCCATCTGTTCAAAATACATCTGTTGTATGGTGCTGCATTTTTTTAAACCAAGGACCAAGCTGACAACTTTCAAACTGCTACTTCATAATAAAATGTCATATTATCCTCCTCCAGCTATTTCACACCTCTAGTTATTCCCTTCAGGCAGATTTTAAAACGAAATTAGTGGGGGGGTTAGTAAAGATTATGCACAGTAAAGAAGCAATGAAAAATGTTTGAAAGAATGTTAACCAGCACTTTACACCTTTATTCCCAGCGGCAGTAAGGTGATCACATACAGTATGCATTAGTACCAGATCAACACAAATCATTCATAATGGCCTGAGCATCATGTTGAGAAGAAGAATGGAAAATACATAACATACATAAAATTATAATAAACTATCATAATGTGGGCAAAACTGAATCTATTAACCAAGACAGTCATTTTCACATACTTCATTGAGCTGTTCCTGCACTCATCACTTGGAGATAAATATCAGAACACTAGAGAGCTGTCTTGTGCAAGTTGCCTTAGGTAGCCCATTGTATCTGCTGTGGTCTCTGCCACTACAAGCATGTACTTGATGATGTACAAATCTGAATCTGCAAACTATGCCAGCTGGTTTTCTGTTATCAAAATGACTGACATGATAGAATAAGCAAATCCATCCCTTGGAGCCACCTTCACTAAAGAGTTCTAATTTCCATAGCAAATTCATTTAGGGGTTGTTGTTACAAGGTGTTGCAAGATTTTCTGTAATCCTACAAATAAAGTCCAGACTATCTCTTACTGGACTTTTGCCATTCCTTTGCAATAATGCTGTTCCTTGAGTTCTTACATGCCATTGAGAGGCGTGATTTTGAGAATCTATGATACTGTTTCACTTAACTATTTCTGCCACAGAGTAAAACCTTTTTCTCTTGAGGATCCTGCATGTTGTGTCACATTGGGACGGAACTGAGTTACTGGATGATTAGATTTCCCAGGATATGTAGTGCACTGCTCCCCTTTCTCCCTTCCTCCCTCCCTCCCTTGGTGAATACTATTCTATTCACTAAACTGAAGCAGCACCTTCAGCAGTCTGGTTTATTTGCACAACCAGGTAGTAAAGCTATTCAACTTCCAGTGGCATGTTATCCATAAGGCTCAAGAGAGTTGCAGAATTTTGTCCAAGGATGAAGTCAGATTGATACACATGATAAGTAGTATTTTTTTGTCTATAAATTTGAGAATTAACAAGGTTTTTCAACCAAAACAACTCCCGAGGCTACCATTACCACCACATCTTTTCTCCTTGACTATTATTATTTCTGCTAGCGTGCTTGACCTTTCTTCTTTTACATAGGAGGTCAGAAATGTTTGTCCCTCACTTAGTCATCAAGCCATTTTCTACTGTTTATTCGGGAGGGGATAGAGGTTTTCAAATTTCATCCTATTCCTGTAGAAATTGTGCTCTGAATATTTAGTGCTGGTTTTTGTCAGAGTTAAAATACACTTAGAAAAAAAAGGTGCGAGTTTAACAAATAAGGATATTTCTTAGGGAAAGAAACAAACAAAAATGCCACAACACCAGAAACATGCACACACACACACGCTCCCAACATTCCTGGCAAGCTCTGACTTTCACATATACAAACCAGCTACAGCGAGCTTGTAGGTCAGGGAACTTCCTTTTCCTTGACAGCTATTGCAGCCCTATAGTCATGAAAAATTAGGGTTGGTGGCTTTTTTGCTGACGTTTCAGCAGTCTTGTAAATCGTATCAGGTGGTGTTGGAAGCCTAATTCATTAGTTGAAATACCAAAACGGATTTTACTTATTTAACTATTTATTAGGCTCAGGTTTGTTTATTTAGAAGACTTAGAAACACAGGGAGAAAACGGTCAAAATAGCATGTGAGGATTTGGCCTACTGAGACCCATTAACTTCAGTAGGAGTCATGGAGCCAAAGCCACAAATCCCACTTTAAATGTGTAGTGGAGGGAGATTAGGCTTAATCTGGCCAATGAACCTGAAACCATTAAAATGTCAAGTCTTTGAAAAGTTTTGAGGTAATATACATGCTTACAAGAAATCAGACAAGGATACGATGTTGGTGTAGACTAATTCCTTGTGACAAAAATCTCTTTTTAGTGTTATCTTTCCTGTATCATTTAAAGCTTCCATTCCATAAGGCTGGTGGCTAAGTGGGGTTTTATAATCTCCTTTTCACACCTGTCATAGGCAAATAGATACACAACTCTGTCTGGTGTTCATCCTGTTGACTAGCTGCAGCTAGACTGCAAGATCACAGCAGGTATTACAAGTAAGCAGCATGTTCATAGCTATATCTTACATCTTTAGAAAAAGGATTATGCAAGGCCTTAACTTCAATTATGCTGCTTTTTTTTACACATCTGACTCTGTAGAGGCAGCAAGCAAACTATGCAAGACTGAGAGTATTTAATATGAGGGGAAAAAAAAGAAAGAAAAAAATGAGATTGTGTCCTCTTGGCCCTCTTGCCCACTTGATCCACCCTTTCCACTTCTGTATGCAAACAGTAAAATAAAGCATACTGTTTAATGCATGATAAAAAGAAATCCAGCTAATTAAAATACTTTCATGGGAAACTTTCAGGCAACATATGAGACATATAGAATATTTTTAAGGTCATTTAAATATTTACAGTTTTTATGCTGGTATTTAAAATTCCTCCAGGTCTCTTTCTTTCACTGACCAAAGACGTGCAGTCCCTACTTTTAGTGTTACCTCCATTGTAAACCCCTCAAACCAAATCTTGTTTTTTTTTCCATGTATCTGACTCTTCTGACACAAGTGTTACAGCCATATTAAGAGGATAGCTAAAGCTCATCACTCTCATCACTAACTTATGCTTTGATCAGATTCTGCAATGTTCCCTTCCAGGAACAGCAAGTCACTGTGGGTCTCTGTGTGAACACACCTGAAACCTGACTGTATTCAGGCAAAGGGCAAATAATTGAGATGTCTAGATCATTTTCATGTGAACTGCTGGTTGCTGGAAACATCCTAAATAGAAAAGAGACAATTTAACTTAAAAGCGGTGGTTTTTTAATAGTGTGAGAAACCAAGTGAAGGCAGCCAGTTGCCACCCTTTAGCAGTAGTGCTGTTCCGTCTCCTTGAACGGAATCTCAACAAGGGTCCTCTTGGCATACTTTGCCATTAGGAGAATTGGTAATATAAGTTAAGAAATGCTATTGATAAATAGCTGAAAGCACCAAACAGTGGAAAACTCTACTCTTGCTCACAAGTTAGCCCCTGTACTTCTAATTGAAGAGAGCTCTTGAAGTTGTAAACAAAACTCAGCTGTCACTAAGGGTGCCTTTAATTCCCTGTGTACTGGGAAGAGGTATAGAGCAACGTGACATCCAGCACCAGCAGGGAGTGCAGAATTGGGCCCATTACCAAACAAATTGATATGAAATCCTAGACCTGTCCAGTTAAGACATAATCACCCTGCACATGTACGTTCACTGCGCAAACAAGACCATAGAATCATAAGTCACATTGAGTGTACAAATACTGTCTTGCATCACAAATGTTCTCCATATACTTAAGACTTTGTAACACTCAGTTCTATCATCATGCATTTATTGACATATCGAACGCTTATGGTTGCTTCCTTATATAATTACCTTGGATGCCACTAGATGTATAAATGATGTCTGGCAGTAACAGTCACATACAGAAATCTGGCAGGAGAGCCTTGCTGACAGTTATACATGAAAATTTATAGTATCATACATTATACTTGGTAAAGAATTAAATACAAAGAAAAGATAGTGAAGCAATAGAATTTTTGATTACTAACCAATAATGTGCTTAGACTGTTTGACTTTCAAATCTGTACCCAAGACACCATTTTCAGATTACTCTCTAAAGTGCATTTGCATTCAGAGTGAAACCCATTTATGTTATACTGACTAAGTTCTGAATAGTAATATGCATCTGTGTGTACTTAGCAGTCTATAGTTCCTCCTGAATTTTGGTTCTTGTTTGCGACAGTGACTGGACTGTGCCTTTCATTCAAGTCAGGTGAAGCCCTATGTCAGTTCCCTCAGAACTGCAGTTGTTTGGGAAGGCTGTCCCTGTTTTAAGGTGCTGGAAAGCAGGTATGTAGGTTTTGCAGAAGCTGAAAGAATGGGCTTCATTTCAGAAGCTGCAGAACTCCTGGCCAATCTTCAGGAAACAGTTTCACCAGAGAAACTTTTCCGAATTTCCATTGGAAGCAATAACACTTTAAAGCTTTTGGTCTCCTCAGAAATGTTTGTTTCTCTCTCAGGCTTAACCCCAACTACTACTGGGCCCTAAGAGGCAGTTTGCTTTATGCTATTAATACTTAAAACAGCAGATAAATAGACCATGCAATATAACAGAGCAGCTACCATGAAACATCTAATAAAATTATTTGTTTGTGGCTCTCTAACTAAGAAAATCCAGTTTCTAGGTGTCTTGAGGTGTCTTTATTTATCAGAAAGGAACAGGGTGCAGGAGCAAGTAGTGTTGCTATCCTTCCAGCAGAGCTGCTGGGAATAGTGTGAATGTGAGGGGCTGAGCTCTTCACAGTCACCCATGGGGTTCCCCTCATCTTGCCAAATGGGTTTCAAGCCATCAGACTATCAGGATCATAATTTCTAGTTTGGGTTTTTTTAACACCTTTGAGAGATCTCCTCAGAAAAAGGAAATGTATCCTTACTTTTCTGAGCAGATTTAGGGTAAATTAGGTTAAGAGGGATTGGAAAATGAAGTTTTCTTCCCTTCAGTGCCCTTGGTATTTCTGTTACTGCCATGTTAGTCATCCTGTAACAGCATTTAAGAGCAGAGTTAAGAATATATAGGCTCTAAAACTGCATACTTTGGACTTTCTTTTCTGTTTAGTTCCTAGTATGTACTTCCAACCTTAGTTTTTCATACAACTTAGAAAGCATTCAACATGTTTCTAAGTTTGACACTGAATTGTCTGTTACTTACAATTGGTTTTTTAATCAGGACTGATAACGTCCAAGTTTGCTTTTATTTTCTGCTTCAAGGAGTGTCTTGCACATCCCCCAAACCTTTCCTTGCATTAACCATAAATTGAAAAAGGTAACAGTCCCATTTCACCCCTCTAAACCTTTCTTTACATGAAACTGAAACAGTATTTCCCTACACAGTTGACAGCTGATTTAAGTAACTTAAAAGCAGCATACAGTCCGTAGCATTTTGGAGGCATTCCCTGAATGCCAGCCCTAGGGGATCACTGTTTAGATTGTGGTTTTGATGCACAGTTTTTGTTCCAAAACTTGAATTGCAGTTCAGTTGTTTTCTAAACCTTTGCCCTTGGAAAGCCACGAGTTCCCTGATAGCTTCCAAATCCATTTTTCCACATTGCACACTACTGTTCCCCAATGCATGCACCCATTCCTGTGATCAAAATGTGAATCTATGGTTTTGATGGCAGCGCTCTTTGCAAGATCTGGGACTCTTTATTTAGCAGAGAAGGTAAAAGGCTTAGTGAAGCTTTAATACTCTTTCATCAATCCTCATTTGGTAAATATTCAGGAGGCATTCTTTTTTTGATGGTTGAACAGCTCTATAGAACAAACATCTGGTTCAAACAAATCTTCCAGTTTTCACTGTCATCAGTTTACAATCAATTAGAGACAGGCTTTTACCCTTTTAACTCCCCAGTGTCCTTATTTGCTTTTTATTTCATTATCAAAGAGCAGTTTTTTCTGTAAACTTTTTTAGAGTTACTGTATGAAGGGATCGAAATGAGCATTGATGTGATTAAGGATGCCAATAAGCTTTAACTGGATTTCTTCAGAAGCAAGAGGCGCGTAGCTGCTGTATATAATGAACTCTTAAGAAGCATTGTATCATATTTCTACTTAGCCCTGCATAGAGCATTTGTATGGTAAGCTTAAGGGACTTTTCTTTCCTGTAAAGACAAGAATCCGATCAAGGTTGAAAAATAAATCTGCCTTCACGTGTGCTTTTCCTTTTCA
Source organism: Neopsephotus bourkii (assembly GCF_033783945.1). Taxonomy (NCBI): domain Eukaryota; kingdom Metazoa; phylum Chordata; class Aves; order Psittaciformes; family Psittacidae; genus Neopsephotus; species Neopsephotus bourkii. The sequence continues at coordinate 10,057 of NW_026902270.1, forward strand.
CTCTGTCTCTTTTTCCATACCATCCTACTGTTTAGGTTTCTTTCTGCATATGACATATTTAGTATAGCCAGCATTGCATTTTGACTGGATGCAGCCTTTCTAAGCTTGAAGCCTGCTCTCTTCAGTATCAAAGATCTTTGCTCAGCATTTCACTAAGCTCTCCCTGCACTTCACTGATATATGCTGCCAACTTGTGGAATCTCCCAAGCTGTGCATCTCCAACTTCCTTCAGGATCATTCCTTATGAAATTTGGTTAGGTGCCACAGCAAATAATAGATCCAAACCTAGGAGTGTGTATGTATTGTCATCATGAGCATATGGCCATATAAACCACAGGCAGCCTGTATGTTAGCAACAGCAAAACCCAGATGCCTTCAGCAAAAAGGAAGGTCAATTTATCATGCAAAGGAAAGGAATAGGAATAATCCTCAGTCTGGGATTAATTAGTGGACATTGAATGGACTGGAATCTGCCCAAACCAGAGGTCTCTACGTTTGGCTTTAGTGAACAACCATTCACTTAGAAAACAGAGGGATTCAGGTTTTCTGTCCAGATGTGTATTTGCTTTGCAGCTAAGCTCTTTATCTAAAAACAGCAACTAAAAACCATGACAAAGACTCAAGAAATCCTGAATTGTGCCCGCATTTTCATTTTCCACAATTGAACACATATCCAGCTCTGGATGTGTAAGTGAAAAGTAATGAGGAAAGAAGTCATGGCAGTGATTTTAGTTTTATTAATCATTGGTTACTCATTTAAAACAGTGCAGTAATTCAGTTACATGTGACAACACATTTCTCAATACTCACCTTCAATTTTATTTCAAAACTTGTGTTTCCTGAAGGCATAAAGTCTCTGGTTTCTTACCAGTATTTAAATCTACTGTGCTATAATTAATTCTCCTTTACTACAAGACTGAGGATCAACAACACGCCACAGCGGTTAAGAAGATTGAATATAGGTTACTATAAAAAGGAGGGTAACCTGCTTATGTCAGTAACTTTCTTCACTAATTTTTAATTTAAGAACTAATTCTCCCTGTAAGAAGCCTTGGTGTGCTTTAGAGTAACAGGATACAGCCAAGTCAAGGTTAAGTAAGATGAAGACATTTTTACTCTTCTGTTTTATGTGAAGCATTCATAGCAGTCTTGTGAGATTCTGTTTTATACTTTCGGCAGAGTAAAATGAATTAATAGACAATCCACTTCTATCTAGGCAGGTAAACAACATCAAAAGCTTAAATAAGATCATGTAACAGTATGAATTAGCTCATTTGCCTTCAGATAAATCAGCAGTGGTCAGATTCAACACATACACAGACATGCACACGCACTCAAAGAAAAGTAATACTGATGTGTGTTGATTTTTTTTGTTGTCCTTGTAAGGCAGACAGCGTTTAATGAATACAATCAATCAAGAGCAAGCCTGCATTTCAGAGTAAATAGTTATTTGATCATTTCAATAAATAGCTGTGGCCCATTCAAATGTGGATGTACAAATGTATTGTGAAACTTCTGAAGAATGCAAATGAGACTTAAAACGTTGAAAATTACCATTTCCGTAGCAGCTGGACATTAGAGGCAGCCCTTATTATTTGCATTTGCACCAAAAAGGAGATGGGCATTTATTCTTAAGCAGTTACTTCTGTATTGAAGATGTAATTACGGATCATATTGTGGTGGAAGCTCATGTTCTGCTCCAGTTTAATGTTGCGAAGAAAACGCTTTTCCTCCCTAGAGTCTGACTCAATACATACTGAGTTTGGGGCTGGGTTTGTTTCACTTGTGTCAGTCAGCTTTGTATTTGCTCCTTTAGAAGATATTAAAACAGCTTAACACCCTGAAATACATGGCAGAAATTCTTTGTACTGCCAGGCTTTTTTTGGTGTTCTATGAGTTCCTACTGTGAGAAGGTGAGCTGGGGTACCTGAGGGGTATTGCTTGGGGCTTTTGGCACTTTGTGAAAATCAAGACTGTGCTTTCCTGACATCTCTGTGCTTACCGTGGTCTGTGTTGTCCTGCTTAATAGTTGTTGACACAGTTTTCAGTGCTGTTGTGGTGGAGAAAAGCAAGGTGCACTGATTTGGCATTAAAATACCATGTGTTGCAGAACTCTGAAGATAAATATATTTCGTTTTTCATGTTTTGTTTGCTTGCTTGCTTTTCCCCTCATTTTTCCTGGTAAGTCCTAGCATTTATAACTTTTTATGGTAGCTCACTGCCTTAGGGTATACTGCTGAGAAGCCCGATACTTGAAACTGCCCTGCCCCAGCAGACATCGCATGTGTGTAATCATTCTTCCCACGCATTTGACCATGTTTTCATGTTTCACTAACAAAGTAACTGGCTCTGCCTGAAATGGATAAAGCAGGAGCTCCAAATGGGAGCTTCGTCTGTTACCTTTTCTAACAACCTAATTCAGCTGGTGTAGACGGTATGGAACAGTGATAAGAGTAAGCCCACCTAAGCCTAAAGTGTGCATTCTTGAGCCAGCGCAGGAGCTGCCCTTTTAGGTGATACGTAAGCTGTGATGTTTAGTCTGACTAAACATCATAGTCTGACTTTGGTATAGTAATCATTTGCTAAAGGTTTCGTGTTTCAAGCAATTCTGAGTGCATTTCTTTAAAATAAGGCAAGACCCTTGTTCATCTCAAGCTCCATAGCTACAATGAAATGTACTTCAGGGCACAATAATGTTAAAGCTTCATCAGTGTTATCTGACAAGCTCTGTCATTATGGGAACAAAGTGCCCTGTGTTTCAGAGTAATGTTTTATATGGATAGTGGTTGAGACCTATCTCATTTCTCCAGTCCTCTGACAGTGGCTATGATAAATGGGTTGTAGCCATCTTAAATTCATGTTCTAATGCAAATAAAACCTTGTAAGGACCACGAGTGTCTGTATGGTGCCTTTCTACTGTTTATTTTTCTGTCCTGCTAGTGCCAATGTATTGAAAATACTGAAAAAACTGTCTTTGGAACTTGGTTTGTGGGTGCCATCCTTTCTTGATATAAAATACAACCAGTTGAATCTGAAGGATGCTGTATTGTAACTGTACATTACTGGCACTATCATTTTACAGATAGACTTGAACTATATCTCAAGCAAAGTTGAATCAGGCTAGAATCACACAACATAGAAAGTGGTACTTAGAAACATAGTATATTACATTTTTCTGTTTCACAAAAAAGGGCTCTAAGTTGTGAGGAGTTCAAGTGAATCTTTAGCTCAGATTTTGGTGGGAATAACAAAAATCATATCCTCTGCTAGGCTGACTTTTTGGCGTAAAATGTCACTTGTTTGAAGCTGCTCACCAGCTGTAGCCTAAGAATAAGTCCTGAGGGTATGAATTAATAAGCAGATGGTGTAAGTAGCTCTCAGAAAATTGAGGGATACATTCCAGTGTCCCCATTTAATTCACTTGATTTTTGTCATTAACTCCATCAAGAGCTGGACTTAGTTCTTGTCATTTTTCCAGGAAAAGTTTACCTAAACTGTAAAGTTTCTATTTTAGCTAATGTTTTTTGCTATTTTTACAATTTGTTTTCCTTTTCTAACAGCAGACTGCATCAACATTTAACAAGGCAGTACTTGGCTTTGTTTAATGTGAAGTTGGTTTTTGCCATTGCCAATTTGCCATGGGTATGTCAAGACTGTAGAACTTCGCAAAGATAAATGTGCAGATTTAGCCGATAGCAGTAATCCTGCCACAGAGCACATCAGTACATAATGCTCCGTCATCTGCACACGTGTTCCTTTACTGATTCCTCACTTTTCATGCAGCATTCCTGGCTGTATGCACAGTTCATTGTGCAGTTCTGAAGACCACCTGCACAACAGATGTAAAAAAATGCAAACACATCCTTCTTAGATGCAAACCCACTGCCACCCACAGAACCTTATACAGTAGTGTTAGCTTAGCAACCTGTTCTGATGTTTCCACTGTTTTGATTAGGTAAATTGAATCATTAATACCCTACCTACGTGCACTTACCCATTTTTCTACTTCTTATGTTACTGTACTGGGAAAGGTCCTTCACACCTGGATTTTTTTTGCAGAATTCCAGGTATTAGGAACTGCTTGCAAGTCTTTGATAGAAAAATCAACAAAACCAAATTACTTACTAGTTTGTATTTTATTTGGTAGCCGTAGCCAATGGATTATAGAGTTTTCCACACTTTTAGTTACTAGTATTTGCGGATGACCGTTTGAATACAGACCATAGAGATTGGTGAGACCAGCAGAAGTATGAATCTGTTAAGAGTTTGGTTCATATTCATGCATATCACTGAATTATTTCAGGAAAAAAGTACATAAAAGTGTCAGAAAACCACTTGAAATTATTAATTTATTTAATTAAAGGGGATATGTGTTAAGGAGCTGAGATATTACTGCAGCTGTGATTGATATCTGACTATACCTATTTGCTATTATTTGTAGTGCCAGACTTGTCTCCACACTGTCTGCTGTTATTTTGAAGTGACCTCTGAACCAAAGTATCTTGTATCCAAAAGTACAGAAACAATACTTGTATATGTCAGAGTCCTGAATCTAACTCATCAATGCGTGTGAAGCCACAGTCCCGTCCTTAAGGGCCTTTTCCTTGTCTTCAGCAAATAAAGAATGATTTCTGTTTGCAGCATTTTCATCCTTACAGCAGTCATAGTCAGAACCTGCTTCCTGTTGGCAGGGTATGTTTTTTTTTAGCTGAATAGCAAGTATTTTAGATCATGTCAAGACAATTTTTTTAACTGATGACAGCATTTATGCTATCAGGACGTTACACATAATATACTTTGAACAGGGATATATATACATACACATATAAGCTGTACATACTGCATAATTATTCCCCTTCTCTAGGAAACCTGTTCTACTATGCTGCATTGTGTATGAAAAGCAGTTCTTTCTACCGTCACAGCCCAAAGCATAAGACAGTCCTCCTTCCATTGTGCAGGTGGATATTACTTCCAGTAAAGCAATAGCATCCAGCCTTGCTAGATCGTAACACTTTTCTGTGTCTCCACTGCAGCAAAGGGGAGGGTAATCACATCAAAGTTTAGGCAGTGGGTATCTGGACCTCGTTTGAAATGCAGAGAAATGTAGAAATACATTAGAGTACTTATCAGTATGTTCTCCCAGCTTCTTGATTTTAGAACTGGCTAGCTTCTAATGTATGCAAATTAATTCTCTGTTAAAAAGAACATTTCAAATCCAATAACAGTAACTTCAGTGGAAATGAAGGAGTGGTTTTCTCCCTTGAACCTCTGGGGGAATTTGATGAAATTAATTTTCTTAAGCAACATCATAAATCCAGAGAAAGAAAACCACATATAGATAAATGAAAGTCTGTCAGAGGCCACAGTGCTAGTGGTGTTGAATTGGACAATTAATTATGTATTTTGTGCACATCATAAATAGTGAGCAGCTTAAAGGATGATGACTCAATAATATAGCGAGAAAGAAATCAGAGTGAATCTTTTATCAATACTTTTCCCTTGTGACCCATGTTTCACCCAGTGCCGCTGTAATGATGTGATGAAAGGATCAGAGTGCCAAGACACCCAAACCAACTGCTCATTCTGACAGCCGTTGCTTTCTACCATCAGGAAAATTAAATTAGCATATATGGTCAAACAGAGAAATGGAGGGGTAGCTCTTTAGGCTTACGAAGTCTCATTATGCACAAAACTACATGCACAAGCTAGCTGTCCCATAATATCAATATGACAAAGCAATGTGTTTTTGAGAACGCTTTGATCTCCTGATATCAAAGAGTGAAGATTCATACTGCTCTTGTCCACAGTATTTATGCATGCAAGGCTGAGAATTCACTCAGTAAACAGAACCTGACTCATGTATGTGTCTGCCAGAAGAGTCAGCTACAGGCTGACTACACCTTCCACTTTTTTCTCTATCCCTGTGTGGATGATATTTTCCTTTTTCCTTTACCCAGTCAAAGACTTCATTTAGGTGCTATCCTCCAAGAGGATCCCTTTTCTGTCCTTTGAATACAGCCTGCGTAGATCTAACAGAGCTAGCCTTAAACAAGGTGGCTTAAGTCCTGATTACACTCTAATTACCAACATGCAGTGCTCAGCACAGGCTGCTCAGTCTGCCTCTCAGGAGCTGTGAGAATGTGCAAGTGTCCTGGCAGCACTGAGCTTTGCACTGCACTGGCTAATTTAAAATTAGCCTGGGTGCATGGTCCTTGGTTGCAGTTTTGGTTGCGGAATGGACCTATCTTAACAGCTGCAGTGTGCTAGGTATTAACTGCACTTAGTGACTGAGTCAGGTCTTCAGGTCCTCCCTTTGTAGCCATGGGTTCAGACAGCCTCCCTCTCACTTTAACAGTGAAAACAAAGTGTATAGTTGAAAAGTCTTAAGAGTAGTGGTTGTTCCTGGACAGTTAAGTCAAGCAAGCCTGACTTCATTGGCATCCTCTGTAGATGCCTATTTCATAGTCTGAATCTCCCTAAAACTTGTTCCTAAACTGAGAACAAGGCTTGTTACATCATCCCCATCTTTTGTTTTGCGTTTGGTTTGCAAACTAAGAATGCACAGCACATCCATCTCAATGATCACATCCTTCACTATTTTCATAAATGATTATAAGGAAGTTTCCACCCTCCAGTAAGAATTCAGCTGAAAAAAAGAGAACAGCAAAATTGAAAATCAATGTCAGCATTGAGTTTGAGCAAAAGAAGAAGGTAATAACAGTTGCCCTTGCCCTCTGGAACACTGCAATATCCTAAAGACTATCTATCAAAAGGCAGCAAGGGGAAGTAAATTTCAGACCATATGTGATTAAAAATGTTTTGCTGTGTTTTTGCTCTTTCCTTGTTGCCTGAAAGCTGTGGAACCATTCTGCCTTTTGCACTTGCCATAGCCATAGGTGTGATGGAATGAAACTGCTGTCATTAGATGTTCGGTGGAACATCTGAGGTGGTCTTACCATGTGATGGCAACTGTGGAGTCACCAGCGGGATGGACATCTCTTGCCATCGGCTAGAGCCATTTGAGATCATTCACATCATGCACAGGGAAAGGCACCCACCTGCAGTCAGAGGTCTTTGTCTCATTTTTTGTGCCCGTCTCTTTAGACCGCTTCCCCTACAGTGAAAATACTAACACGCTTCTTTTTGTTTTCTCTTACTGAATATTTAGAGGGTAGCAGGTAGTTACGGACTCTGCTTACAATGCTAGCTGGGCTGAGGCCACCTAAGCAGCCAATTAGCAATAGAATGCAGCTCAGCACAGACCAGAAACGTTATGTATTATTAGGATTGCATACAGCTTCATTAAAGGTTCCTCAGCATAAGCCAGGGGCAGGTTTCTTTTCACAAGCTGGGCTAGTATTCCACTTCTGAGTTTGTGTGGTTGTTGCAGCAGCTGGCTGACTGAGGAGCAGGAACACACTGTGGCTGGCCTTGACAGCTCTGACACCATATGCCCTGGTTTCCTTCCTGAGTCATCATTGCACAAGCTTTAGGATGAAGCCAGGAAGCATCCAGAGCCAGACCTATGAGGGGAAAGCAGTCTTATTCCCTTAGCTTGAATGCAGCTAATATTATCCATGGAACTTGCAACCTGGCAGAGGGGGCCAGGCACAGATGGCTTTCCTTCTGGCAGAAACCATGTTGCTACGTTAGCCAGGCATTGGTGGCGAATCAGATGTCAGTACTGCTTTGTGTAATGTCTGTGTTAGGTTTTTCCAAGTGTTGTGATGGTTACTTAAGGGAGCTGTCACAGGGCAGCTAAGACAGGGTTGAGTAAAGGCTGTTAACCAGAACATGGGAAAGTCTGTTTTGATGGTGTCATACTGGGTATAACGGCAAGTGGCAAAATGAAGGATGGCAGAAAGCAATGACAGCTGCATCAGGCTTTCACTAGATTTACTTTCACAAAGATTAAACTCCATGAATTTTTGGAGATTACAGCGTACCTTGGGGAGTTTGGGCTAATGACAACTTGGAACTCTATCCTTCCCCCAGTAGCCCAGCTCTCATCTCAGGGAACAGTATTTGCCCGGTCTTTCTCCATGAGAAGAACCCTCCTTTTCAGTCTTCCTTTCCTGCCTTTATAGAGAGTGTTATGTACCTGTTTGTCCTGGGTTTAGCAGTGGCAGTCATTTTTCTCTTTCAAGCCAGCACGAAAGGGGGGCTACTGCTGTGGATAACAGGCCAAATCTTTACAGAAAAGGTGGGTTCATGAGCCAGAGAGATTCCATTGACCAGTGAGATGTAGCCAGGGCAGACCATTTGCCAGCAGGTTGTGAAGGAAGATATTGCCAAACTATACTGTGAACCCTCTGCTTGTAATCTGAATCTGTTGTTTGCAGAAGATTGCTGTGGTTAATGCATAACACAACCATGAGATGAATTAGGCTTGATTTTTCTGGGAGACAGGGATAAGGTAAATATTTGAGTACCTTGCAGGTTATTACAAGCCCTGTAGGCTTTCACTGGGACCTGTTCTTGAAGATTTTACAGCTTCTGCCTGGTGCAGCTTTGGGCATGTTAACTGCATCTCTGCTAATGAATGGAGAAAGTTAGGGCAGTTGCCTGAGCAGTGTCCTGTGGTTGCCCATTTAATTTAATTGTTGGTCCTTACCTGGCGTAATTCTGTGGTTTCTCAGACAATCCCAAGAGCTAGGTCTAAGGTTAGTACAGACCAAGGTTTCACTCAGTGGATAATACAAGCACCATGTTTTGGAAGGAAAAGGGATTAGTCATGTGTACACCATCTGTATAAGTCCAATTTTACAGAGACAATGGTTGAGCTAGTGACAGTGGCAGTCATTGTGATAAGCAGAAAAGAAAGGACTAAACAAGTTTTCTTTCTTTCCAGGCAGAAAAGAGATTTTATTATTGTTATCTCTAACACATTATAATTTATGGATCATCTTTGCTCTTACCTGTCTTGAAGTTAAAGCTAATAACACAGTAAGGTTTGATAAATTCATCTCTCATTGCACAACGCACTTTAGTTTTGTTCTCAGTTCTGCTCCCAGCTACATCCCATGCAAATTCAGTTTTGTAAGACTTAAATGCCTCTTGCCCATGTACCTCTTAAGACCCTTTATTTTTAAAGATACCAAGTTGTCTGCCTTTGAAATAATCAGAATGGTTTGGGTTGGAAGGGACTTTAGAGATCATCTAGTTCCAACCGCCCTGCCATGGGCAGGGACACCTTCCAATACACTGGGTTGCTCAAAGCCTCGTTATAAACAGTCATCAGTGAGTTTTTTCCCCATTCTGTGCTTGCAGGGCACAGAAATAGAAACAGGAATTCAAAGAAGTAAATGTGCTTCCAGCATAGACTTCGGCCAGTGATGCTGTGGGAAGGTTCACTGAAGTGAGCTTTCCAAGGAGATTTCTCACATGCCAAGGGATCATTTTTCTTGATGTAAATGTGAGATGGGGGTAACCACTTCTTTGTGCCCACTTGAGCTGAAGAAATTGCCTCCTTTTGTGTGATTATTTGCCTTCAAATTCCTAAATACGTGACAATGACTGCTTGGAGCTTGGCCATGTATTGACTCAGCAGCATTCAATGCTGGAAAGATTGTTGCAAAAATCAGGTCATCAAAAACCAAGTAATGTGTTTCCTAATTCCAGTGCAAACTCTTTCCTAGATGAGCACTGACCAAAAACTGACATTAAAAAACAGAAAGAAATCCATACAATCTAGGACAAAAATGGTTAGAGGAGAGGAAGCAAAAGAATCTTTTGCTGTTTTCCATTTTATCTAATGATGAACAGGAAAAAGTCAGGAGGAAGGGCAAAATAAGATACTCTATTGCTTAAACCCTTCTCTTTCAGAAATCATATTATCTTCGGGTTTGGAACACTATAATAATGGAATAATCGATGGTATTCATGTAAATAATCTGCTTTTGATGAAATTAATTTCTAACTGGAAAAATAGAAATACACATTGTGATGGCTAACACCACCGCCTCCCCCCATTCCTTTTCCATGTTCCCTCTCCCTCCCCACTCGGTCTTTGTTATATCATGTTTTCAACACGTAAGCAACAGTTCTATTTCTGTTTGCTAGCCTATTACTGTAATATAGCAGTCTTACTCTGGAAAGCTAAATACATCAATAGACAGAAATAATATGGGGAAAGTCAGAATTAGCATCTAAATAGTGCAATAAAATTCTCAGATCTGATACTAAAGTACCATTCTGAAGAGCATATTTATATTCAAAGGTCTTAAATGAGTGTATTAATGACCTTACACTGGATAAAAATCTACCATGAATTGCACCACCTCTTTTCCAGGGAAAATTTTCCTCCATAAGTATTTCTGAAATATAAAAGAATGCTATTCTGCCAAAACTATTCTTCTTTTTAACAAATCTACTCATACCTCCTTTGTCTTGCCTCTTATCTCACAGGAGGTCATAAAATATTTTGTCAGTGATTCATGGGAAATACATATTATAAGTCGTCTCATTTCCGATTGTTAATTTCCTTGTCTCTTTGTGGAAGTGGGAACACATTATTCCATACTCTGAAATCAGAAGCAGCTTCCTGCCATTCAGTATGTCCATTACAAAGTGTCATAGTAAAAGTAATAATGGATGAATATTGAAAAGTACAGAAGTTTGGTATGGCTAATTACAGAAGATGAGGTGATAATTCACAATTCATCTGTGCCACCCAGGGAAAGCAGACTGGCTGGAGGAAACCTCTTGGAGGTGTTGTATGAAGCCAGTTCTATCTAATACAGCATGTTTGGTACCTGAATCCAGTTTTTGTAACCTTCCCATGAGTTCATCTTCCTTCTTCTCCATATATCCCTGTCTACAGAAATATCCCATTCACGGTGACAGGACCAATTGCTGGAAAATCAGCTTCAATATCAGAATCACGAAATGGTTTAGGTTGGAAGGATCCTTAAATATCATCTAGTTCCAACATGCCTGCCGTTGTCAGGGACACATTCCCCTGGACCAGGTTGTTCCAAGCCCCTGTGTCCAACCTGGCCTTGTGCACTGCCAGGGATGGGGCAGACACAGCTCCTCTGGGCACCCTGTGCCAGCACCTCAGCACCCTCATAGTGAATAATTTTTTCCCAATATTGAATCTAAATCTCCCCTCTGTCAGTTTAAAGCCGTTCCCCCTTGGTTCTATCAGTACATGGCTTGAAACTTGCCATCCACCGGGATGACCCATTCAGGAATTACCTTGCAGGCTCTCTGACCAAGGGCTCTGTTCATCCCAGCAGGTCTCTTGCTGTCCCTGGTGATCTGAGGCCTGTGTGAGAAGCACTGTGATCAGTATGCACAGGCTCAGGCTCCCTGTTTGAGCAGTACGTTCAGATATGGTGTGGAAAATGCACGCAAACAAATACTAACTTAGTAGATGAGAGGTGCCAGAAAAGGAGGAAGGCCAGAATGGGGTTTGACCTATTTAATTTATGTATTGTAATAGGCTTTTATGGGGGCTTCTGTAGCTTTACTCCTATCTTTGTAATTCCCTTAGAATGAGAGTTAAGAAGGCTTACTTTAACTTAATCAAATTTTGAGCTGATATGTAGTGGTTTGTCTCATATACTAGTAAGTCACCGACTCTAGATAAAGTCTAGAGGGAGGCTACTTTGTTCCCTCGTTCAGTTTCAAGTGCACATTTCATAAGTTATCTCATCTTTGGTTCACAGAAGAATTTCTTGCTTATCTATATTGGCTTCCAAGTTTATCCACCTCTTATGGCAGGTGATTACCTGCTCAGTCTTTACAATAGGTATGTTCTTTCACCTTTTGCTGTCTTTTGACCTGTTTTCATTTTCTGCTTCCAGAAGTTCAGACACCAAGCTCAAAACATTTTTTTGAAGTGCATATGACCTTGTTTTCCCTATGAAGCTCAGGTCCCTTTTCCATACCAGAATATGCTTCCTTAGCACTTTATTAACCCATTCTGGAAACTGCAGTCCATTAAACTTTCCTAAGCTTCAACTGAATTTTCATTGTACTCTTGAATAAGACAGTGTGCGAGGGATTAATCTTCCCCTTGGCAGCATCCTTTATTTTACACTTTTAGGTTCTTTTAGTGTGTTGTTTTGCTCCAGAAAATTGTCCCTGATTTAGAAGTGAATATCATAGAGCAATACTCTGTTACCTGGGATATGCCAAAAGCAGCTATCAACCAAAAAGCGAGCTTACCTTCGTCCACAAGTTTTCCCACTAGAACAAAGAAGTAAGCTTATATGAATAACAAATGCAGACACCAATAAATAATATAAAAATATAAAATACTTATAAATATTACAAAAAATAAGAATCAGTATAAAAAATTTTACCTGATGCCTTCCCACTCTTCCTCTATCTCCAGATGAGGTAATACAGTAGTGGCTTGTGTTCACATTGCTCACAGCTAGTCCTTCCCAGTGAACTGCATCTGCATTCCTCCTGTGGGATTCCTGGCCCAAGCGTTTCTGGGATTTCTGTAAGGCCTTTGTATCCTAAAATACTTTGTTTTGTGACTTTTCAATGCAAAGTCACTGAAGTAATGTAGCAGACTCTTGCAGAGCAATTACTTTCCTTAATTGCCTGATAGGGAGAGGCATTGCATGCCTGGTGACGTGGCATGAGGCCATGTGTGGTATTGCTGGCATCAGAAGACTATCTAGAATTTTGTTTTCTTTTGCTTCTCCATTAAAACCTGTGCTGCTTGTTCAGCCTCTTAACTACTCCCAGAAAACATTCCTGAATCGAATTTTAAAGGGATTAAACGAGAAGCTAGGAATGAACCAATATACTGCGTGAAAGGTCAAGGGGACAGGATGCAGCAGTGAACCAAGGAGCTAAGTCATTTGACAATGTCAATGCACAGTGAAGCCGAGTTGAGCTTTATTCAAGCTGATGACACAGTTGAAGTGAACCTGCCCAGTTCAAGTCTCTGACTCAAATCCAAATGCAGTAGCTAATTGTGATTATTGTTTGGGTCTGGATTAATTATATTCTAAAAGCAGTTTGTGACAGAATTATAATTTAGTCATTATAAAGAACGAGTACAAAAAAATGAGATTAAGGAGACTGGTTTTCTTACTTTTATTGAGAGAAGTGAATAAAAAGAGGCAAATCCCCACTGCTATAAACTGATTTGGATCCTTGCCATTTTACAGTGCAGTGAAAGAAAGTTTAACACTTCCACTGACCATTTAATAAAACAATGTATATTTCTTATTTAGTTTACTTTCCTACTAAGGCACTACCAGGAAAGACAAGATTCCTATTTTAACACAGTGGTACATAAAAGACTGTGAAAATATTAATGATTTCTGAGTCACAAAGAGCTGACATTTGCTTTCGTGCAGTATTCTTTCACAATCCAGTGTGGTGAAGACTACAGTCTTCACTGAGGCATGTTAATTACAGAGGGTGAGTTTCCTTATACCTATTAATGAATAACAGCTTTCTGGAGTTTATGCAGCATCAGTAGTGAAGCAGTTAAATCCTGGCTGCCTTGCACTAAAATGTATGTAAGCTTTGCATCTTAATTAAAAGGGCCTGTGTGGTTTTTTAGTTGTTAGAACTTAACTGGAGTTAGGCAAGCACTTCCAAATCTGAGTCCTGAATAATGCTTAGTTTATTTAGCATAGAACTTCATAGTAATAAAGAAGTCCATCATTACAGAGCTTTGCAAACTCTGGAGAAAAGCCTTCTCTGTAGTCTTGACTCAAATAAAAGAAAGGAAAACCTGTGGATTTCTTCTGCCAGGGGCTTCCTACTCACACCTAATGAGGGACACAGGTACCATGTAAGCAGAAGGGGACAAGCCTCGGCTGGGTTGCGTTTGGACTGGCCCTGCCTCACTGCATCTGTGAAGGGTCCTGGGGCACAAAATGTGTGTGACATTTCCACAGGCTGCAGAGCACTGAAGTGGATGATGTGTGTGACACACAGGCCACCTGGGTGTGCAGTGGGGGCTAACTGGGGTTACATGAGTGGCGTGAAAAGGAGAAGGTCTCTCTTTTCCCTCTTGTGCGTCATTCAACACATATGTGTGGCAGTCTTGTCCCTTAGTGTTGCTCCTGTGTGCTGTTATCACAGACCTACTTTAGCAATGGGATGTAATACTGAAAGGCAGGTCCACTGCAGTCACAAACGGATTAAGGACTCATGACACTGTGTAACACATTTACTGCAGAAACCATTACCAGCTTATTCAGATGAAGATGGAGAAGGGATTCAGACAGGGGAAATTACTCAGTTTTAGTCTCTGGATGGTCCTCCTTTGTCCAGAAAAGCTGCAAATTTAATGTCTTTAGCAACACTGGATTTCAGTCTTTTCTGAAAGACATCTTCCTTAGCCATGCTGTGTCTTTAACATCCTGCTTATCCTGTGGGTGACCTTCAGAGGGGAAGTAATATCACTTGGCAATCGTCAACACCAATTTCTAGTGCCCTGGAGGATTTTTGTCATTTTCAGTGCAATAACTATGGGGAAAAAAAAAAAACCTGAACCAAAGCAAAACAACCCCCAAACCGTGGTACTAAGGCAATACTTTCCTGTTCTTAGAGATCAGATACTAGTACCAACTGCTTTACCATTGCATGCAGAGGGGTGGTCCAACGACAGAATGTGTTTCATACAGAAAGGATGGTCAGAAAGTCGGAAACAATGACCAGTACTGAAATGACCTTTCTAAGAGCACACAGCACCTTAGCATTGGATCTTAAGAGAAGGAAAGTCTCTCACTGCCCACCAAGTCTGTAATTCTTTATATTATTCAGCCTGTATTACCTATCACAAGCAGCTGTTACTTGGTCAGTTACTACATTCTTGCATTAGCAGTAAAGTTTCTACAATATCCAAGTGTATTTTCTGTAAAATTCACACCCACTTGTATTCTAGCTGTTATTATGAGACATATTAGAGATGTATCTGTCTTGCTGCAGTTTGAAATTACCAAGATACGGGGCAAAATTAGCATTACATACATGCAGCAAAAATTGAGGGAAAGAAAGAGAAAAAGAGCATGCATATGCACGCTGATATAGTTCATGTTTTCTTCTTTTGTAGGAATTGCTTTCTGAATAATCCTTTATTGCAAACACAAGATTACAGCAATATGAAATAAACCTGCTTTTATCTCATTTATGTGTTTTTTTTATAGCCCTTATGAATTCTATTATAAAAAAGATGGAAGGCTAAAGATCAAGATCTATATTAAGAAGCAAGATGTCACCATTTATCTCTCTCTTCCAAGGTGTAACTTCCACTTCATTCCTTGGCATTGAGTCTGCTTTTAATAATGAGAATCAGAAGCATCCCATAGGTCAGTGAAATTCAAGGTAGTGTCAATGCAAGCCTTCAGCTCCCCAGTGAAGAGTCAGTGATCCCTAGCTTGTATTTGTGATTTGAGGATTCAGCAGGACTCACTTGTTTTTAAAATCAGTATGGAGAGAGCTGTGGATACGTGTATTAATTATTTACTACTCCTCTAAGTTTACATAGCTAAAACTAATTTTAACCAGTTAGAACTTAGTTAGCTTAGACTTCAAGAGCCTAAATTTCATCTGTGCTATTCCCTTGGTGTTTGCAGATTTATGCAGATATTTATATTCACTTTAGCTAAATCCAAATTGGGTAAAAGTTTGAATGATATGAGTGTGTTCATTTGAAATACAATAATCATAAAAGACAAAGCCTCAAGCCTCCAGCAAATGTCTTTGATACAGTCTATATAATTTAATGGCCTATTGGTCTATCCTAAGAGCACCTTGGGGCATGAGCAGTGCTTTAAAATAAGTGGAGTTCTGCATATGGAGAGAAGCCCACTATACTGTTCTCCTGGGATAAGAGGAGACCATAGGTAAGCTGTTAGCCCAGCTTTTAAATACAGATTGCCTATCACAGTTGGTTTTCACTCATGTCTAGTTGCAGTATAAATAAATACTGAAAATAATCTTATGAAGTGGGGAAACTGGAGTGTTGTCTATCCACTTATTCAGGCTTTTATATTTATTATTTGTGACAGCAATAATGAAATGGTATTAATTTTCCAGTTAATATTAGCATGAATATTGACTTACGCTATTATATTAAGACACAAAGAAGAAAAGCTTTCCTGCTGCTTTACATAATTGAATAATGCTACTTTACCATTTGCACCAACTTCAGGGAACTATAATGAATTCTGCAAATACTCAGATTTGCATACTGGAAACAGAAACAACTGGAAAGTTTTAAAGCGCATCTGTTTTATTTCATGCAAAGTGAGGTTGGCTTTCTAAAAAATAACAGAAATAAGATTCTTAAAAAACTGTAAAATAATCTTTACCACAGAGCTGACAAAGCCGTGCTTGCACTTGAGCATTAGGAAAGACTGAGATTTATACACAGAATAAAAGTCTCTCATTTCCGAGTCTGACAAAATAAGCAGTTGGCAGAAAGCATGATTTTGGGAGCATCCAAAAATGCCTTAGCAAAGAGGAAATCAGTGACAGACAGAAGTTACTAAAACCTCTAAGGCATTGAAAACAAATGAAAACTAGGATAAATAACTGGTTCAAGTCACTAGATGGTTGTAGCATAAAGAAAGGCTATGATAACTGACTGGCCAGGCATAGCTGTGGTCTTCGCTGCAGAAGGCAGCGGTGATACCCAGCCTCCATGTGTGAAGTGTGAGTGTCCAGCACTCAGTGCCACTCTGAGATTAACCTCCCTGAACAGAATCCAAATCTGCATTCTTTTCCCTAAGAAAAATGGAGTCCAGATCATCTTGCACCTAGGCCATTTTATAAACTACTACTTTTAATATTTAGCTAACACCTGGCAAAACGAACTGTGCTAATGTTCTCTCACTGTAGTATGTCTAGAACTGCATGAATGCAGGTTAACATGCATCTTTTCTACTGCCAGATGTTGATGTCAGTATGCTGGATTGCATTCTGAAACAGAGCTAGGAGCACATAGTCTGAGATATAGACGCAACTGCAGCTCCATTTTCAAGTTGGAAAGTTAACACATTATTTGAAATCTAGGTATTGATTTCTCTGTTTGCCCTTACTTCTCCTTCACCACTTGCAGTAATATAGGCTGTGCCTCACTCAAAGCAAACTTACAGAAAGCCATTTTTCCATCAGTGTTCATCAGAATGGATTTTCTTAAGAGCATACAGCTTTTTAAACCACAAATTCTTCTTTTCTGTGGTGAAAAACTTGTACTCCTGTAAACTGATTATTGACACTTTCCTTCTCTGCAGAGTTGAAGATATGCACAAAGCAAGGAAGGAGGTGTTTGTTGCAGCAGATTCTGCAGAGTTAATACAGGTAACACAATTGCATCAGTGGGGGCTTGATTAAACATTTCACTGTAACTTTATCATAAGGAGTTAGCAATACACCTTAATATATTACTAATAGTAATGAATTGCCATAAAATAGAATCAACTGGGTTGGAAAAGACCTGTAAGATTATCAAGTCCAACTGTTACCCCAGGACTGCCAAGTCCATCACTAAACCATGTCACTTCATGTCTTGGAAGACTGGGATCAGTTTAACAAGTAGTTAAGTTGTTTTAAGTCTATAACAAAACCAGTAATGTTTTACATTTTCAAATAGTAAAAAGTTAACAAACTCTTGAATTCGCATTACTAAGTACTAGCTTCCTGATATTAAATGACTAGAGTTACATTGTTGAGAAAAACCCCAGATGAAGTTAATATTTTCAAGTCAACCTTGAAAATGTGTTAACAAGATGAATGATTTGAGCAGGTCATATCAACTTTAGAAGGTATAAAGTAACATAAATACTTCAGAAGACTGGAACTGCTTAGTACAAAACGATGGTTTAGCCTCATTGGCTAACTTTCAAAAGAGATCTTCCCAAAAGATACTGTAAAGAAATGTGAAAACAAGACAGAACCCAACAGGAGAAGGCACGTTTTCCTAGGTTAGGGCAGTAGTCACAGCGAATAAATCTGGATTATAGCTAGCTGCGCTTCATTTGTACGTTACATTATTGATACTAAGAGAACGATTTGGAGGCATGTAGCTTTTAATGTTTGGCTTTAAGAGCCAACCTGTATAATAGAGATGAGGAGTCTTGGGAATGTCTTCTGCCTAGATTGCAATTGATTTTGTGGCAGAATGGCAAAATCAGTCAAAATCAAAAGAGAGTGGCTAAACCTGCATAGCCAGCATCCTGCACAGAAGCCCAGCAATGGGCAGCTCACAGAGGTGAGCCCAGAGCGAAGAAGTGTTGAAGCAAACAATCAGCTTTCAAAGACCAGGAACAGCTAAAAATGAGGGGGGGAGGAAGGAAGAGGATAAAAGCAAATAAACCTCTGAGCCTTCAATAGTTTGCAGAGGTTTTGTCAAGTTAATATTTGTATCAGGTAGACTCAGTACTTGGAGATGTAGTCCTCAAGAAGCTGAAAACTGACAATTATCTGGACAATTTCTTCTGTAATAGTAGCCATGTGGTAGTCAGTGTCTGTTCACTAACAAAGACATAATCCTACTTTTAGCTGAAAACCAGAAATCAATCAGTTCATCTCTTTACACTTTTCAGACCCCAGCCATCACAGAGTTCTCAACTCGGAAAGCAAAACAAGCAATACAGTTAAAGCACTGATCCTAATGGTCTCACAAGCACTTAGAAACAGTGATGACTCCTACTTAAGCTCTGCATCCCCTGGGTTCTGTTTGTTGTCAGCTATGAGGCAGCAGAGGCTGTCTCTTATCCACGTACAGCAGGAGTGGAGGTGTTTTTCTCATTAGGAATTACAAAACTCAGCAGCAAACAACACTCCATCAGGTTTGTTTCAAAATGCTTTCTTTCAGTTATAACTTTCCTGGGGAAGTTTTATAATGCTTTGGCATTCCCCAAATCCTGCTTGAAAGCTGTAATAAAAGGAAAAGATATTAAAACTATAATGAAAGAGTGGAGTTTTTAATCCCAGCCAACTCTGGCATGCTGCTGGAGAGAAGATAGGTTAGAAAATACTTTTCAGCCACATTCTGACAGCAAGGGATTTTTTTTTTTTTTTCACAAAAATTAAACCACTGTACCTTCTAATAAAGTTGCAGGAGATTATGTACAATCCACAGTGAGATAAGTAATAGGGATTGTTCCTGGATGTTACTGTTATGTCGAATTGAGGTTTTCAAGTGAGATAGTGAGAAGCAATTCACATCCACCTGAAACATGTCAGGATGAAGACAAGTCTAGGTGATGTATTGGATCAGGATCAGAAGCAGTTTATTTTACAATGCTGTGTAATTTTTGTAATTGCAGGTGAATGTTCTAATTCTAGGTGTGTTATGATTTGGGGATTAGAGGGGGAAAAATCACATTTTGTTAATTATATCAAATGGTGCTATTTCAAATGTAATACGAGAAATACTAAGATAGGAAACTATCACTATTGGCAGGTTTGTCCAGAGCTCTTTTGATAACTGAGTTCTTTTCATACCTTAGGGATTTTCAGGCTAAAAATCTGGAGGTTGCACAAGTTGGTGGTGGAGTAACTCTCCAATGCAAGGACAGACTGAGAGAGAAAATGGAGAACTGCTCTATTTACAAAGAACTGTTGAAGACACAAAGTGTGGACCTCTGGCCCTATGGAAAAGAGGTATGCATACATTGTCACTGTATCATCTGCTGTCTTTGCAATAAGATAGGTAGCTGCAAAAGCAGAGCAGAATGTGAGGTTTGACATAGACTGTTCCCTCTACCAGTTTCATATTCTCCCAGAAGAAACAATGAGGATGGGATGGATGTGCTCAGGCAGCCTCTCTTCCCTGCTTTCTTGCTTGCATTAAGGAATAATTTGGCAAGCAGCCCTGATCTGTAACTATAGCAGGAGTAAACACCTACTCAAAGAATTTATTGCATGGAATGAAGGATAGTGTGACCACAGTTGCTACTGCAACTCTGCATCTTTCTCCGTATAGGATGGTGTGGGTTGCAGCAGGTGTTCCAGGATGGAGCACACGGCAAAGTGGCAGCAAGTGCTTGCTTGACTCTGTTAGGAAATCCTACTTCTGTGATGGTCAGTAATACCAAACAGTTGTGATCGATACATCCAGGGATATCAGGCAGTTATTTTCTGTGGTTTTATTTGCAGCTCTGATCACAAATACTTTGAAGTAGTGACAGGGAAGTGGAAATACAGACATGCAAAATGTATACATCATGTTCACTGAACAAGAAAACTCAAAACAGAAACATGAACCAAAACTTAGTAGAGGTGGTTGTCAGTCTTAAACTTAGCAGTGGTTTAGGGCTGAAGAGTTTCTCGTTATCACATACTCATTCCTTCTAGTTGCAGAAATTAAAGATTAATTAACACTTGAAAATAAACAGAAGTCTTCTATTTGAAAATGTGATGGATATTGTAGCAGTGGGATAGTTTTTGGTAGAACAATAAAAAAATAATAGGCTGGATGTTGTGAACCTGAAGAACATGGATGTGCATAGACAACCTCTTGAAGGCTGGTCTTAGCTGCTCCTTGTTCTTATGCCATTTCCTTTAAGGTTCATTGGGTGAGCATTGGTGTGTTTTAAATAAACACTAATAGGGAACTGTGGTAGCAGAGTAACAGAGATTTGCTTTCAAAGCTCATTGTGAGTTTCGGAAATGCTTTTAGTAAGAAGAATAACAGTCCTCTGAAACTTGTCTGGTGTTCACTCATTAGGAGGAAGTACTGTTCTTACTGCATAAATTGCAAAAAACATTTGTTTTCAGTGTACGCCTGAGGGAGTTAGCAACATTACCATCCCATATGTATTACATTAAACACTTTAAGTCACTTTAATAATGCTTGCGAGTTTGGAATCAGATGCAAGACTGGAATGATTTAAAGGTCCTTAAAATGAATGAACCATGGGATTATTTTAAGCGTAATTATTTCTATTTAAAAATATTATTCATAAAACATTCAATTTTGGCAACTAAAGAGATTGATTTTTGGCAGGCTCTTTTTATATTAGGCTTAATGAAATCACTTAAATTCAGATATTCAATGTGACCAATGATTTATAAGTGCCTAATTTGACATGTATTGGAATGCCATTATCATAAATCTTTCTAAATATCAAATATCATATCATTTGGACCCCACAGAATTGCTGGTTTCCTGAGATATAGTACCATATTTGTGATGTAAATCAGTTTCTAAATTACTTGGAAAAGTGTTAGAAAGTGGATCATTTAATGCTTACCTACCTTTTGTAAAGCCTGTTGAAGATTTTAATGAAGCACTTAGGCAACAACTGTGTCATGCACTTCCGAGTCCATTAGATGGCCAGGCTGTAAAGCTTAATTAGAATAATGCTATGATGTATAGGGAGCTCTGTGCTGCCACTATTCCAAGCCTTGTTGAGAACAGACAAAATCATCTAGTAAAAAGTTAGCTTTAGCGTATTGGACAGAAACTCCTGAAGGAAAAACCGCAAACATTTTCATATAGTGGCTTAAGAGAGAAGGAAACTAGGGTAATGGTCCACATGCATGTCAGCAGTCGTTTTGGATTCCTACATGAAGGGTAAAGAAAGCCTTTTAGCACAACAGTTTGAATGTTAACTGTAGATTTCTTACTCTCGTGAGGAGGATGGAAGGGAGGAGAAAAGCAAACTTCTTTCCCCAAAACTTAGCCTAAAATTTGGCTTCTGTTCTGTACTGAGGAATGTGGGATGAGAGGTAAAGGGACAGCACAGGGTTCTTTTCATATCTCAGTAAGAAGGGCCTGACAACAAATAGCACAATAAAATAGCTGGTTTAATAAGACCAAATAAAAAGAGGCTTGCAGGATAGTGAGTAAATCTTACATCCCTTTAGATGCTGGGAACCCCACATTCATGCAGCATCATGGTAAATACAATGGCAAAAAATGCAGAATTATCAGAAGGGTCCTCATGCCATCATTGTCATGATTGTCATTGTTGGCACAGGGATACAGAAAGGACCATCACACCTCTATTTGTGCATGTGCACGAATGGACGTATGGTTAAAAGCAGGTGCACTATGCATCTGAAATGCCCTTCTGCTGCAAGGGGGCATGGAGTGAAGTTTTGACACAGCCTATATTTTTCGGTCCTCATATTTCTCCCTGGACATCACCCAAGCCCATGACAAATTACATGTCGACAAATTACATGTCAGCAAATTGCTGAACTCAAAGATGTATGGTTGAAACAAGTCAGATTCTCTTAAATATAAACAGATCTCATTAAGGCTGTCTGTAAATTTTATGTCTGGCCAAGAAAGAGTAAGCATAGTGTAGCCTCAAGATAAGCATAAAAATGTGAATGGAACGGTCACTTTTTTTTTTTCTGACAATAGCAAGAAAGGGAACACTAGGTAGTTTTAGAGCTGAAAAATTTAGTGCTGGAAAGTCATCTTGAAATAGGCAGTAGAACTCCACAAGACCAGAGGAGATCTATCCTACTTCATTTTTCTTGCCAGAAAAACAAAACCAACTAACCAAACAACAGAAAACCATGTCAGATTCACCTTTGTTTTCCTCCGCCACAAAAATCCTCTGCAGTGAAGACTACAGCCATTCCTAACCATAAAATCCATTCACTTTCATAATGAGGCTAGAAGCAAATTTCACCTGTATTTTTGAGAAACGTGGAGGCTGTGCAGCCCATGCTGCAATAAGATTCATGCCGCTACAAAAAAAAAAAACCCAAAACAGACCTCCAAATATTTCTAAAGCACAGTTCAGTGGTTTCAATATTTTAGAGTATTCACACAGGTATTTCAAATACAGTACATTTTAATACACCAGTATTTTTCATATAGCATGTTTAATGTTTAACCCATAAGCTTTTCAAAATCTGGGAATTGGGGGGGAGCTTTCTTAAGAGTTTGTTGGTTAACAGGGAGTTTTGGAAGTTAAAAAGAAGTATCCCTTCAAGACAGTGATGTTTCAGGTGAGAGGGGGTACATAGTGTGATGTGCAAGAAAAGACAAAGTGCCAACGCGTTTCCTTGTTTTGTATGCAGAGTATGTTTGTGTCTGGGGGCAGCTGACCAAACACATAAATCAGATTGACTTTACTGGAGCATTGCCTCTAGAGGATAACATGTTAAGAAACTGCAGGCTCTTCTTAACTTTTCATGCTATTCAAAACAAACAGTAACTAAGGTTTCAGTGGAAGATGTGTCCTCAAGCAAATACTACTGTAGCTTACAAAGCCAGAGTTCTTGTAAAATGTTTGCAAGGTAGTCCACCTGATTTTTGTCCAAATCAGATGAATTGCCCACTTTAAATTCCCATTTTTACTCAGTTTAATGATCATCATTAAGTCACAAAAAAGTCAAACCTGATAACTGATGATCATTAAGTAACAGTTAAAAATTAAAGAGGCAGAATTCTAGTTCCAAAACCGCAATATAGGAAAAGCCATGTAACAATGAAGCACACATGCAAAACCTTGAAGGCAAGAAAGTATTATAGGGAGAAATTAAAACATTCACCTGGTCGTGAAGTGGATGCACTTCTTTTTCTAAAATGAACAGTATTCAAAACTCTGTCAGATCACACTGAGGTGTTTTTAGGAAGCAGATTTTTGGTCAAAAGTGCCAAACTCAACAACTTGGTTAACTTCTCCTTTGGAAATATCTGTAGAAACTCTCATTTAAGATTAAGCAGCTCTCATTTCACTGGCATTATGATGTACAAGATGACATTTCTCTGTTAACACGTTCGTATCTACTGAGCATAAATGAGAAAGAAAAGAGAAAGCACAGCTGTGGGGAATAGTTTGCAGTGTGACATATCACGTTAGCCAAGCAACATTACAAAAAGGGAATTCCTGCAACCTACTTCCAGCCCCTAATCTTCCATTAAAAATATTACCGAAATATATTCAGCCTGACTATATTTAATTCATCAGTGAATTACAGTTATAGTAGAATAGTCAAAAGTAGCTAAACTTTTCTGAAAGATAATTAATGTGTGGAAAGAAAGTCATAGCAACAAAGTTCGTTTAGTGTCACCATGAGAGGTGAACAACTTACAAATAGTAGTAGCATACAGACACACACACATCAGTATATCACATACACAAAGCCATCTCAGGGAAACATCCAGCAGGCCTTTTGGACTGAGCGTACAAAAATCTTTGACTTGTCTTATGTCTGACCTGTTATCAGATTTTACCAAGATCTAACATCTAAAACTTCACACAGAGCAAGGGATGAAACGTACCACAGAGAGTAAAAAGAGTAAAAAGCTATCTATTCATGTTATATGGGATTTGAGAAAGAAAAGCCCAACAGAGTCAATCTCACAGCAAAGAACGTTTTCATTACCCAGTGGTTAGTTGAAGACAGCCTAGTCAAACAGCTACAGATTTACTCCTGTGACTCAGAGGCTTTTATTCCATGTATGTGTGGGGGTTTTTGTTAGATGATTCCATTGACTTCTGAAGAGTTATCTTGGATTACACTGATACTGCTAAGATGAGGTAAGCAACCTCAAAAAAATGTAACCAACAGTGCCAACACCAAGGTTAAAAAAAGCTCAGGACTTCAAGAACCTGATGTTGTGTTCACAGATGTATTTTAGAAGCCTGGTTGCAGACCCGTGTACAAATAGAGTACTAGAAATCTCTCCTTCTTGGGGTTTTTCAACAAGAATAAATCTGAATACAGAGCTGAAAAAATGTGACACTGATTGAGGAACAGATTCCAGACAGGAAGCAGGGAAAACATCTCCCACTAAATGATGATAGGGTGTAGAGCTGTATAGCATAGATTCATTTACTTGTCAGTAATAGCTAAAGCACCAAGACAGGAGCCACCCTGTAAGGACCCCAGGAAGGCAGCATTGGGTTGAAAAGAAAGCATAAAACAAAAGAAAACTGCCAAAAGCTCTCTGAATATAAGGTCATACAAGGCAGTTGTAGATAACATGAGCCTTCTCTGGCAGAAATAAATCTTGCAGTGCTTTAAAGAACTGCCTGTTTTCCCATTACTGTCTGGTTTATAGCCCACATGTGTTTCTGTTGGACCCTTTGCCTCAAGAAAAGAATAAGAGGGGTTTGTTTTCTGGTGCTGCTAAGGCACGCTGTAAAGGAGTCTCCACTGAAACCTATTTGTAGTAATAAGTAGGAATTGCAGTCTGGTAGATCTTAACTTAAATGATTCTAGGATAAATGGGATTTCTTGGGTGATGCAATATTGACAAAAGTGTCACCAGCCAGAAGTATGCCTGTGCTTATGCAGAGGCAACAGTGAGGCTTTAGGATCTCAGAAACATACACAGCAGCTTACATCTCCAGGAAGTTGTCACTTACAAACATGGTACAGCAAAAGAGCTACTACCGCGAAGCCAAACAACTTGTGGGGGAAAAATTGCTCAGTTACTAATCTCTTTGGTCTACAAACAATTGTAAGCTTGTTCAAAGTCAGCCTTCTTTCTCCACAGCAAAAATACATAACTTTTCTATAGACCCTCTACAAATGCAGAGTTGCAGGCTTTCTTGTTGATGCCCATTTGCCTTGTCTGCGGGTGTGACTTTGTGGGTGAGGTGCAGATGTCTGTGCTGTCCTAGAGTCAACATAGTGTGTCACAAATCACTTCATGTGAGAGGTATGAAGCTCATAAGATACCCAGTGATGGAGAAAGTGTATGTTTCTCGCCATCAGCCTCTTCCAGCTGCTTCCTCAGCATCCTCTGCTGTTCTGCCTGCTGTTTTGCTAGTGTGTAGCCTCGGGCTTTTGAGTTCTCAGAAGCAATAATTTTAGTTGCTAAGGATGCCAGGAAGGAGAGCACTGCCATTCAGCCAGAACAGAATGAGCGAATTATGCGCAGTGACAGCTCTCTGTAGCCCTCTTTGCTAAGAAGGCAGGAGTCCAGTCCCTAACTCCATTATCCTGCAGACTAGAGTTCACCTCATGGGTTACTTAGTACTAGATGGGAAAGCTGCATGGTATTTACAAAGGAAAGTTCAAAGCTACATGAGTCAGAGCGAGTTCCTCTTTTATTCTTTCACCATGTCAGATACCATAGGATAGCAATTTCCCTAAGTGATATTTAATGCTAATTACTTCAGGGTCAATGAGCTGTAACCAAAAGATCTTTAATAAGGCGTTTCTCGTATGAGGCTTATAATGAGTATTTCCTCAGACGTGTTTCAACTCTTCGTGTGTCTGTCCATACCTAGCCCACACTAGCCTGTATGCTGATGTTCAGCTTCAGACTTTTAGTTTTTGTTACCGAATATCCTCTCATGAGATCCCACCTGGATTACTGTGTTCAGCTCTGGGGCCTCCAACATAAGGAGCTTGTGGAGCTATTGGAACAAGTCCAGAAGAGGGCCATGAAGATGATCAGAGGGCTGAAGACAGGCTGAGAGAGTAGGGCTTGTGCAGCCTGGAGAAGAGAAGGCCACAGAGGGACCTTAAAGCAGCCTTTCAGTACCTAAAGGGGGCCTAAAAGAAATCTGGTGAGAGACTTTTTACAAGGGCTTATAGGGGTAGGACAAAGGGGAATGGCTTTAAGATGAAAGAGGGTAGATTTAGGTTTGATATTAGGAAGAAATTCTTCAGATGAGGGTGGTGAGGCACAGGCACAGGGCAGAGAAGCTATGGCTGCCCCATCCCTGGCAGTGTTTAAGGCCAGGTTGGACACAGGGGCTTGGAGCAACCTGCTCTAGTGGAAGGTGTCCCTGCCAGTGGAGGAGGGTTGGAACTGGATGATCTTTAAGGTCCTTTACAGTTAAAACCATTCTGTGGTTCTGTTGTTTCTATGAAATATGCTCTCCTGCAGAGAGGCTTGACAAGAGGCACATGTAAGCCACTCTCTTCAACACATGACAGCCTTCTCTCTGTGCAGTGTGCTTCTCTCAGTGCCTTCCCTCTGTCCTGTCAGGTTAGAGCTTCCAGAACGATATCACAGGCATGTAATTTGAACTCACCACTCCAAATCTGTGAAAGCAAAACCACATTACTTGCATTTCCAATTGCATGTATTGCAGATGAGTTTGCCTTATCTCCCTTTCCCCCCTTCCCTTTGTCACAGGGGGATAGGATTTATTTGCTCTTTTCTCATGAACATAAACCAAGAAAAAGCAGGCGTTTTCTTTCTGCATAGAAGACAGGAATTCAAGGCTTTTAGAACTGGGATGAAAACCAGGAGTTGCTGAGTGAAATTGTACAGCTCTTTTCTTGCAAAAGCAAGGCCAGATATTGTCTTTGTTTCTTTTGTCCTTCAAGCCGTCGCAGTAGTACCAGTCTTCAAATATGAGTCAGACCCATGGGAGAAGATAAAAGTAATAATTCTGAGTGGCTTTTTATTTATCTTTGAAGATCATGAGGTTTAAGTTCTTAGTCCTGTCTCTGGTGTCCTGAGGCTAGAACTTTTTAAAGAAAGCTGCAATTCTGATATAATCGCATGGCAAAAAGGCTCCCTGAGCTTTGAAGAAGTTTGACCAAGTAGGGAAAAGAAAAAAAATCACCATTTTGCAAACACAAGTTTGTGAGGGCTGTATTATTTAAGGAGAAGGAGCAGCCCTTTTATTCTTTCCCTAGAATATTAACAAAGGTATTTACAAGGTCAGTTGTTGTTAACCAATGAGATTAGAAATACACTGCTAGTGAGAAAAACAGTTGGTTAACATTTACACAGTGCTTACTCGGAGGTACTGTAATATTTGCAAAACGACTCTATAAATTAAAGTGTTATAAATTTGTACATTAAAATATATTAAATATAAAATTTTATTAAATGGATGGTTTAAAAATAATTGTTATTTACAAAAACATACGCTGCTTTTTTTTCCCCAGTTTGCCAAATGTCTACCAAATTATTTTGGTCAGAAAAAGAAGATAATTGAACTAGACTGCTAAAACTCTGCTGCTATTTTTACATCAATTAGTGGCTTTGGCAAATGTACTGCTGTGAGTTTATGGAAAACCAAACTTAGTTTCCTACACAGCTTCTAAACTGGTTTTTGCCATTTGCTAGGGAGAACTCTGTTGTGGAGTTCCTCCTGCTGACATTTCCCATTCTGACCAGAATGTTTTAGAGAATAAGTAAACAACAGAGATTGAAAGTGAGAATGGTTTCATAGCCTAGTACTTGGCCACTTCTCATCCTGATGAAACACCTGAGCTTCAGCCTCTGCTGCAGTGCATGTTTAAGTGTTCTTTGCAAAGTGGACAAGTACTGACAGAAGGGATTTGGGAAATACTGACAGAGGCAGCCTTGCTTAACGCCCTGGTACTCAGACATTGCTCAGGTGGAGGTGTGATGTGGGTACAGATCTGATAAGCAGAGGGGGAAGTTGAGCAGGGATACTACAAGAAGTTGAAGCTAGCTCATTTATAAATTTTGATTCTTCCTGCTTCGTTCTATTTACTTTTGAGTTTGCTTTTCCAAAGCAAAAACTGATAAGAAGTTGAATGAGAATGTTATCAAAGAATTTATAGTTTATGTCAATTTTCACTGTGAATATTGGAAATTTTTAATGCTGTTCTGTGCTTTAAATCAGTAGGAAGCCTTACATCAGGTACATTTTTGACAACTGGTATGCACTATGCTTTTGTGGCCTTGCAAGACACAAATAAAATTTTCACTATTTAAATCTTCATTATTAAATTTTCATTATATGTGGTACCATTTTTCTGCTCATGTGTCTGAGTTACAGCTATGTGAGCACTGCATCCATGCTGAAAGCTTTCCCATCATGACAAGCTTTTGTTGTAGTTCTGAATGAGAAAGGAACAAGAGACAGTTACTAGTTTTGTTTTCTCACTTTCATGTCTAGTCTATTTCATTAACACACGTTCTATTGAAAAGTCTTGAAAGCTTCTGAAGGAAGCATATATATATATATATATCTTATCTATCTAAACTTCTGGAAGATCCTACCTATGAATACACTGAATTCTAGAATGCCACCACCAGAAAAAAAGTGTTGCAAAAACTGGTAGGTCCAGTTCAATTTGGTTTAAATTCCAAACAGCATCTGTACACGTTTTTTTTCTTAACATGGGAAAGTAGAAGATAAATAAATGGGAGATTCAGTCCAGAGGAAGATCTGTTCTGCTGTCTTTTGAGAAGATGGAGTAGGGTGTTGAATTTTATATGCAGCGACTTTTTTCAGGGTTCTTTCTCTAAAGAAAAGCAAAGCTTTATTAATGGGAAACCCAACTTGTTATCAGGCACTGAATCCCAAAGGGGAGGGCATAGGCTTCTGTAGACAACTTTTGCTTTGTTAGTGAGACCGATATGAAATCTGTGGGATAGAGTTTTGTCTCTTATTTTATTAGCTGCATAGAGTGGCAAGGAGAGAGATGAGGAAGTAATCTGCAGCTGAGAGCATCTGCGAGTAATTCTTAGCCTACTCACTTCAAAAACTTTTACAGCTCACGAAAGTGTAATGAAATGAGGAAAGTCTTACTAACCCGAAATAACTGCAGGTTTCATCAGAAATTAGGTCTTGTAAGCAGAGTAAATGAACTAGCCACCCTCACAACATCTGAAAAGGATGGTCTGTCACAACAGTTGTCTTTTGCAAACCGTACTGACTTTGATTCCTTACATTCAAAATTACCAGCCAACTGATACACAATGCCTTGAAATTATTATCATTATTATTGCTACTTATTTTCCACGTGATTTATACTTTCATACTTAGTGAGCAGATGAAAAATATCTGTGTTCTGTAATTCTCTAATAACTCACGTTATTTTCTTGAGTTTGAAGTATTTTCATTAAAATAATGAGCACTGACATTCCACATGGACATAGCTTCCCTTTGGTATGTAATCCTGCCTAGACTGAAGTTCATAAACCTTAACAAACCAGCATAATGAATGAAATCCTTTGCTTTCTGGAGAAAAGTCATATAAGGTGCTAAATGATGCCTTCCATTATAACTTCCATTGTCCTGAAATCAGGACACAGTCAAAAATATAAACCCTGTCTTGCCTTAGTCTTCTGATGGTAAAGTTGAAACAGATTCTTTATCACTTTCAGCTTACTGTGGAGAAACAGCCCTTCATAGAATAGATTTGAAAATGAAAGATTTTGCTTTATACATTCATGGAATTGGAGCTTTCATTGTAATAGGATTCTGTCTGTGTTAAAAGATGATTTTTGTAACAGAGGCAGAAGCAGTTGCATAATGTAGTACACTCTCCATAAAGACAAAACTTTATTGGAATTTAAGTTAATCACCATAATTGTATGGTATGTACTTTATTAATATTACAGTATGCTGCATTAAATTACTATAATTTTATTAGGAAATGGAGTTCATATTCCCTCTCTCAGAAATGCAGGTATAGGTCATAGTGTTAAAAAGATGTTTGAAAAGTGAAGACTGATATTAAGCTATTCATACTTTTAGAAAAAAACAGGAAGCTTTCCCTTACAAATGTAACTGTATGACTGTTACATGCTTACACTATTTCAGGGATTTTGCCATAGAAGATCAGAAATTACAGCTATTCCATGTGTGATGTTCAGCTATTACTCATGAAAGATGAACTGTACCAAATGCACATTCACAGGGAATATATCCCCCTTTCTTCCAAGGAAAATCATAACCCAGAGACATGAACAATATGTGAACAGTGCTCAGCCTTTCATCTGTCTCTCTCTCTAGATGTATATTCTCTCCTTGCATAGTGCTCTGGAATATCTGCACAAGATTTTACATGCCACTTGTTCATAGAAAGAGACGAGCTATAGAGAACCTCTCCCTTGAAAGAACATCATGAAACATCCTCATGACTTTTAAGCACATGATGTCCTCACCAGATTTTCTGACTCAGTCTTGGAATCTGTGTTGTCTTTGTATATCAGTCTAATTTATTATATAATTACATGCCTGCACATTAAGTATACCTTTATTTAGCAATGATTCAGCAGTTATGTGGACTCTGTAGTGGGAATACCTGTAGAGACATGGAAATATTACTCAAGAAATATCTGCCACTCATACCCATTGTCTGTTCAAGTTCATCAGTATTGCTTCTAAAAGAATGTCCCCATTGCTTTCTGAGCTCTTTTCTTATATTTTGTGGGGAATAAAAATATGAACAGTGACCACTTGTTCAGTAATGGAAAACCACTAATGAAAAACTCTCTTATTAGTGAGGTAACAAATACACCCTTTGTGTTTTCTTCATTACATTTGTGTATCAACTTTTTAGTTAGCCTTTTTAGCTAAAGGCTGCTCAGAAATGTTGCAAGGTAAGGATACAGTTAATCCTCGCTGTTTTTCATAAAGTAACTAAGAAAGACAAAACAGAATATGAGGATTTTCACTTCATGTTATTACATTGTTAATTACTTCTGTACATCAAAAGTAACATCGATGTCTGGTATCTACGATGACAACCGTACCTGAGTATATGCTTTCCCCAGAGTTCATGCAGCAAAATTAAGGGCTATGGGAAGACAGTTTACAGTGTATAAAACTAGACCTATAGTGGAAGAATGAATTTAAAATGTAAAAATGGCATTTGTAATTGGCTGCTTGAAAATAAACGTCTGAATCAAATCCTACACTTTTAAAAAGTAGAAGAAATTAAAACCCAATGATAATCTTGCTGTAAAAGATGCATTCCCATGGATCATGGAAAAAATACCTAGGGTTTCTTTCAGAGTTTAAAAAGCGATGATAATAAAAGCATAACTATATGTGCATTCAGCTGCCAGAGACCAAGGCGGGAGCACTAAAATTGACAGAGCTCACAGATACTATTTTATGAAAGAAAAAAGGTTATTCTTCAAGTTCCAAGTCATTTGGTGCAAGCTAGAGGAATGAAATTCAGCCTTCTTAAAATCATGTTATAGAAAATGTTGATGTTGTCTTGTTATTTCCCATCAGGCTTCAGGGTTAATTGTGTCAAAGCCATATTTATATTCTATTACTTTAAATAAGCCACATTTATAAAATAGGATTCAAGGTGCAAACCCTGTCACTAATATAGCTAGTGAAGATGAATCTGGTGGCTGAATTTGTGTGACCTTTTTGATGACGTTTTATTTTTACATATAGGTACTCCAGGACTGGTGAAAAGAGTACAACATATTCCGCTGACAAAGGCTGAAGCCTCAGTTCTGCTCCTGCATTTCCCTGGGTATCAAGAACTTGGTAAGAACAGATTCCTGTAGCTGCTCCCTTGATTTCAATATAAATGTCATTATAAGGCATAATGTGGTGTTCAAAAGCCCTGTGAGATAACTGGGGCTCTTCTACAAACCTCTCTTTAGCCTCAAATGGGACCCAGTTAAGGTAAGTTGTTAACTCTGAAAGGAACTATTTTTTAGGTTTTCTTTTTTAATTTAAGGAACATCTACACTTCTCAAATAACAGCTCTCCAGTTTGTTTTGGGGTCCATATTTCATGGTTGTCTATGCTGAATAAATGTTATTCCACTCTTTTCTCACTGGATCACCTCCAGAGTTTGAAGTGTAGGCAGAACCAGCACAATTTTTCCTCCACCCGCTGAAGAGGTGAATTTAGAACAGTACTGATTAGTTGGCAGGTTTAGCTCTGCTGTTCATATAACATAGATGTGGTCTAGGTCTCTCGTGATCCAGTGGGCACAAGTTCTACCTAATGAGCTAAACCAGAGCCATTGCTTCTTAAATAGAATCTTTTTCTGGGCCAGGATCATTATAACATTTGGCTGTGCCAGATGATAATTTATCTTAACAAGAACTACTGGGAAGTTTAATCTTTCACTCACTGTGACAGTATGTTGCAAATGCCATATGTTTTATGGAAGAAAGTTGGCAAAGTGCATGCTGTGTCTCCTGCAAGGTTCCACCTTCACTGGTTATACTAGAAAGTTGCATGGGAGCCCTGAAGGCAGCAAGCTTCTGTTTGGTTGTACCTTTTGTTTCTTTGTTTTTGTTAAACAATACACTAGCATACACAGAGCATCCCATTAGGCAGACTAAAAGTGTATTGAAAGACAAGACACTTTATTATTACTGAAAAGAGGAACTGGTTTGTGTCATCTACTTATAGCAGATGTTGTACCTATCTGACTCATTTATCTTGCAGGAAATGCTCAACGAGGGTCTCACATAATTTTTATCCCAGTGTGGGGTTACCTGAAGGTTAGCTATTCTAAGCTATTGAAATTACAGCATAGAGAATAACAGGCTTAAATAGGAAGAGTTTTCAGCACCTTAAAGCTTGTGTTTCCTGTCAAATTTTGAGAAGTAAAATAATTTTCGGTTTTAAATAATCAGCACAACATTTAATGTGTTCAAAATAGTTACTTTCTCAAAGTCTTTAAAATGCCTACCTTAAAAGTCAAACATAAAACCTTCAACAAGAAGACTGAAGTTAGAAAACAGGCATCAGTATTATTTTCATAGTCTATAATAGCTTCAAAAAATCACAGCTTTTGCTACTAAAAAAGAGCATCGTATTGGTTTTAAATACATGGTTGCTGATTTATTGAGGTATCCTGCTATTTGTATTTTATACTGAAATGCCATTTAAATTGTGCTCAATATTAATAAATTTATTTTCCAACACAATTAGGAAGTCAATTTGAACAGTTCATCAAAGAGTGAGGACCTCCTATACTTTTTTTACAGTAGAAACCTGCATGTCAGGCTCACCTGCATGATTCTGATTCATATTTATGTTCTACAGTATGGGAACAAACTGGCAAGACCAGTTTGATCGGCATTTTAGCAAAATTGCTGCATTTACCTCATACTCTTTCCTGTGTGTTTTGGTACAGCACACAGCCTAGTCATCTGGGGAGCCATTTCCAATCTGTCATTAAGTAAAACTGGCAGAACAGTACCTTCAGCACTTACTGTCCCTTCTCACAATTACAGATATGTTACAAGAAGTGTTAAGTAAGTATTCATCCAAAGCCCCAATTTCATCAGGAGCTAGAAACTCAGAATACCATTGCTGCCTGTTTTGTTTCACGCATAAATCTGGAAACTTCTATGGGAAACAAATCCTAGGTATGCGAAAAAAAATTACAGATACACTCAATGCATGTACATTTTGTCCTTTCCATTTAAAAGCTGACTGGACACCTTTCTGCTGAGCACATGGGGAGAACTACAAACAAGAGAAGTGGGATGCTGATTGTCATGGTTATAAGTCTTTTCAGGGCAGACACTAAACAAATACAGGGAAGTTCTTTGTCAGCCTAAGACCTAAAAATAAATAAATAGTAACAACAATAATTATAATAATAAAAGTAACTAAAAACAATGTTGCTTTTAATATATAATGATAATTTTATATTGATAATGATAATATATAATGATGATTTTAATAATAATGATAATAATAAAAGTAACTAAAAAGGCAAAAAGCCCTTCCACAAACCTAAACCCCAGTTCTGTAGTAGAAGGGGATGTGTGAATCCTGATCTAGTAGTTCTGGGGTTTCCTTTCAAGTTTTAATCTTAAGGAGCATGCATTTTCTTTACAATGTTGCTTTTAATATTGACAGTAGAAAATAACTTTATAAATAAGCGTAAACATAGTCATTTTTTAATTCAGGAAGGAGCATGCTTTTACTTGTTCTTTGATTTAATGTAGTTAATACAGCATCAGCGTTTGGGTTAAAAATATCCAATGCACTCTGCCCTGATACATGGAGATAATCAGGTGTGAGGACCGTGGCCTTCATTCCATAAGCCAGTTAGAGTAGAACAAACACAATGTTTCCTGAAGAGCTCTAGTTTATGACAGGGTAGATCCACAGAAGAAACTGGGTGCCTGAATTTCCAGTTACAGTATTAACAATTCTTGTTTTACTGCCACCTCCTCCTATACTCTGCACTACAGTCTTCAGTGTTTAATGTTCCAGATTCTGAGACTAGAAAATCCACTTCTGGACAGATGTGCTGAAAGTAGTGGCAGTAGAGAAAGTCCATGCTCCCTCAAATCTTGATGAGTCTGGGAATACCAGGTTTATCTCAGAATACATCAAGATCCATAGACTTGGTGTCCCTTTTTCTGTCTGCTGCTCAGATAGGGGTCCTCAGAACTGCCCACTGGACTAGTGTTTGCACAGAAATCTGGTTTCCTGTTTCAAGTCCTGTGCTGGTATCTGCAATGTGTTGATACCCCGTTAGGCAGGCACAGCAACAGAACTCAACCCATCTGCACCCAGGATGATGACAGCTCTAGTCACTGACTGATAACTGCATTTAGTTTGCTGTAATATCTTTTGGGGTGTGGGCTGGCAGGATCTCAGGAGCAGTTCCCCAGAGGAGGATCAATCTAGGTCATTTACCTTTTGAAGTATAAATGCTGTCTTTAAATTATAACACATTTCTCTGCATAGTTTTCCCTTTAATAATTCAATAACAGGTGCTGAATGATCTGGTTACATCACATAGGCAGCTGAATTAGGCTAAAAATAGCTGCTAAAGAAGAAAATGGTATAAGGAGGGGAAGAAAGATGAGAATTAGCCTTTCAGATGGAAATCGTGCTTTTAAATTAGATGCATGATAGAGGATGACAGAAAAGTGATAGAAGCTGCAATCCTTGCTCACATTCCTGTGGACTTCAAAGGGATTTTTCCCCACGTGAGAACTGCAGGATCAGACATCCTATCTATACTTGTTTCTTTCAGCATCTGGCTCTTACGCATGTGTTGTCAGGAGAGCTTTTCTCACCATATGGGGCTTGTGAAACACATTTAAATTCCTTGGTAATGTTCAGTCCATTGCCTACTTGGTTGGGCATTCCTTACACCTTTCTAAAAAGTGCCACCACAGAGCAAAGTTTAATTTGCACTTTAATGTGGGAAAAGAAGTCTTCCTTTTATAGAACATTTATTTTACTGCGTTTGCTTCTTACAGCAGCTTTGAAAAAGTAAAACAGAAAAAAAAACCCTGGCATGCCCCATGCTGCCTCAAGAGAACTAGAGCATGGCCTTTTCACTTACTGCTGTCAGACTGGGGCTCTTCCGTTTCCAGACCTCACTCAACAGCTTGAAGCTAAAATGGTCTTCTTTGGAATGCCTGTAAAACTTCATCCCTTTTCAGGCTGTGGGATGCAGAATTACTTTTGGGCTCCTCTTTCAAACTGTGGAAAAAAGATTAACCATTCTCTCTCAGATCTGCATGTCTGGAGAAAGATGAATCAGCTGCCATTAAAGATACAAATGTTGCTGTATAAAAAATACATCTTCTGTCGCTCTGTAATGAGGACCTGATTTTGCATATATCCTCTAGCTATTCTAAATACTTGTTTAGATTTTGTGCCCAATGCACAGCCTGACACAAAGGCTTTTTTTGTATGTTTTCCATTGCTACATTAACATTGGATAAGAGGACTGGTGAGTTTTGGAGAAGACTAATATGAATGTTATCTGTAAGGCACTGGGATCATTTACCCACCACTATTTTCTACAACATGTAATTTCTTCTATGTGAGGCTAAGAACATTCCATGTCAGGCTGGGGCAGGTGGTAAGACCACTATGCACACTCATCTTTATGTCCTCCATACAACATGGTACACATTCTCACTACTGATGACAAGGTCCAGTGCATCATTTGATTTTGGGCTCAAGTTCTTGGTTAACGTTCTTGTCCCACTGAAGCCGAATAACACTGAATATCACAAACTCCAGGGTCGGAAGAGCAATGACTCTCCGAACCTGTTTGAAAACAACACACTCTAACTCCTGACATTATTTTTTAGATGAATATAGTAATATATAGATGTATAATATATAGTAATACATAGTGAGAATGTGAAAATACAGTTTAGGTTTCTTTGCTAATCAAAACGTGCAAAATCATCCATTTAGCCACTTTTCTCCCTGCTGAATCTCATAATTCTGAGAAGTGGATTGAAGTTGAAAAGTTTGTTCTTCTTGAACAGTTATGGTGTGCCTGTACCAGAGTTATCTGAAAGCGTTGTGCTACTATCTCGCGTTCAGTTTAACGCAGTATTTTTGAGGGAGAAGTCCTGATTCTCCTGTTGTAATTGTGAGGAGTAGCGCTGGTAAAAGGAATGTTCTGGCAGCTTTAGGCTGTGCTGAATGAGCAGGAAGTATCCTTATTTATTATGCAGTAATAAATGTTCTAATTCTGTTGCTGGTGGTTGTTTAGGGGGTGGGGTTAATTACAGCAGATATGCCAAATGTTTAAATGCTCTGTGCATTTATTCCCTTGCTATAATGGATGTTTTCCCTTAAAAGATAACATTGGTCATTGCCCACTGCTCCTGTTTTGTGAGTATCTGTCAATAGAGTTACAAAACTGTGGTTTTTTATCACCAGGCTCTTGCGCAGACTAGAGCACCTGAGCATCTCCAGTAATCTTTTCTTTCCATTTATCCTCTGGCATTGTACTGATATAGTTTATATATTGCCTCTGCCCCAAGTAATTTGAGATGCTGAGGGTGCAAATCATGACACAAGACTCAAAAGAAATCATTTGGTTAAACCTCTAGGTGGCCATCAAAAAACCTTGTTTCAAATACCTTTCCACTGTGCAAAAATGAACAGAACTTCATTGTGACATTCAGCTTTGATCAAATGTCATATCTGGGATTCCTTCTGCACAGTAGTGTTTTTATAATAAGAGTTATCATAAGACTGCAGATAATGCTTTAAACTGGTATTAAATGAGCGTCTGTGAGCTGCATGCCTTTCACAGTGTATAGCATATCTTGCCATTCTCTGGAAGAGGGAAGTTTTAACCTAGTAGTACCTTTGTAGGGCACATAAGTTCCTTCTGACATAGAGTTCCTCTGTGGCCCTGAATAAGTCTCAAGCTGCCTTGATTTTCTCTAGATTGGCTTATCTTTAAAGCAGAGATAATAATACTTCTCCCTTGAGGAGAATGGAGTTCAGATAATTTGGGATTAGTTTTGTAAAACTTCAGAATGCATGACTTTGACAGCATGATACAAATTTACCTGTGATTTTAGTTTTCTGTTAAAGCTTGAGATATTTTACTTCTCTCATGTCTTTTTTGTTAAATTATATACTCTTGTTCATTATAATCATTCTTGCCCTGCTTCAACGGTAACAGTGAACAGTGGGAATCTGTTGTGTTTTTTAGCAGGCAGCCTCAGCATTGGTGTCTATCCTGGTTTCAGCTGGGATAGACTTAATTTTGGTGCAGTGCTGTGTTTTGGCTTTAATCTGAGAATAATGTTGATTACACACCAATGACTTAGTTTCCCATGCTCTGCCAGTGAGGAGGGACACAAGAGGTTGGGAGCGAGCACAGCCAGAACAGAGGATCTCAACTTGACAAAGGGATATTCCACACCATGGCATGTCATGCCCAGTATATAAAGGGGGGGGGAGTTACCAGAAAGGGACAGATCACTGCTAGAGTGGGGCTGCGTATCGATCAGTGGGTGGTGAGCAATTGTATTGTGCACCACTGCTGTTTATTGGTGGGGTTTTTTTCTTCCCCCCTTTTTTTATATTCTCTCACCTTGTTATTTCCCTTATCATTATTATTACTAGAGGTAACAGTCATAGCTTTATATTATACTTTAATTATTGGTCTGTTCCTATCTCAACCCATGGGGTTTACAGTCTTTCTATTCTCTGCCCCGTCCTGCCTGGTGCAGGGTGGGGAAGGGGGAATGATGAGCGAGCGGCTGCATGGTGCTGAGTTACTGTCTGGGTTTAAACCATGACAATAAGACATCCTAAATCTGAGGAGGAGGATAGCACTGTAGCAGGCAGCCAGAGAACAGACACTGTGGGTGGTTTCTGCTCATTCATTAAAAGAATTACATCTAGAAGGGATGTGGCTGTTTGTGAGCTGCCTTCA
This sequence comes from Neopsephotus bourkii, assembly GCF_033783945.1. Classification (NCBI taxonomy): domain Eukaryota; kingdom Metazoa; phylum Chordata; class Aves; order Psittaciformes; family Psittacidae; genus Neopsephotus; species Neopsephotus bourkii. The sequence goes on from NW_026902270.1 coordinate 48,799, forward strand.
ACATGTGAATTGATCCATTTAAGGTCTTATGGCCACAGTTTTGACTTTTTTTGTCTAACAGTCAGGGACCTGTGCACTTCAGACTTCACTATTCTCATAGGTTGTTTCCAAGGTAACATATTTTTAGCCCACAGATCCTGGTTTTGATAAATGAAACTGTCATGGCCCTTTTTTTTCTCTCTTGGTTTTCTCTTGTAAGACTTAGTCAGCGTTCCTGGGGTTCCAGAGGTGCACTGACTTTATATGCCATACTGTCTTCCAGAGATTGCGTTAACATGCAAAGCAGACTTTGTCTGAATCAGTACTGTAAGGAAAGACTGTGATCCAATTTTCTTGGGTACATACTGAGATAGCTTTTCCCAGTGACCTCAGCAGGCTTCAAAAAGAGCACATGCAGAAGGACACTGGCCGTCCACAAGGGTGTGGGTTTAAATGTCGGTTTTATCAGATGATGAGCTGTCTTTTTGGAGCGGTGGTATTGCTGAAGATAAGGTGTAAGACAAATGCTTTACCTTACAATTTAGTGTAGTCCAGTGGGAAATCAGTATCATAAATAGTAACTATGGTTTCTAGAGCCGTTTTACCATTTTCTCAGTTCATCCTGGTAGTCACCTATAGACCTACAGGTTGCAGCAGACACCAAGCTGGAGTCACTTGCCAGATACAGAATTCTCAGCTTTGCTCACAAAAGTGGCACACACCTCTGCCATCACCCGATCATTCCTGCTTTCTTTTATGGCTTGCAGCCATTGTGGAGCAAGAAGTGACATTTCTTTTATTTCACCCTATTGACATTTGAGTAGATCAGCCTCCAGACAGTTTCTGTGGCCATACCTTCTGGCACACTGGAAGTGCTTTATTATGGGAGATGAAATGTGTACCTAAATTCAATAACCAGTTAATTCTACATTAGGAAATGAAATCTGACAATAGAAATTGGAAGAGTATTGAGCAAGTAATTTTTAAAGAATAAAGGGATAAATTTACATACATTATCTAACACAGGGAGAAGAGTCAAGAAAACAATTGCAGGACATCTGTACCAGTTGCAGCTAGTTTTGCTTTATACTGAAAGCCATGACATGGGGCGATAAGGAAGAGCTCGAGCTTGTTGTTCTGACAAGATTAGTCTTTCCTGGAAAAACATCTTGCTGCCTGTGCATATGGTGCATAGGGTAGTCAGCCTCAGGATCTCCTACTGTTTTTAAGCTTTAATTAATTCTTGCATTATTTTGGCAAGATAGAATATAAAACACTGTCTCCAGATTGCTGCATCATCTGTAATTACAGTACCAAAACTGGTCCCAAGTCAGTTGCTGACCGCAAACTTTCTGAGAGTTCTTGCTGAGCTCCCACAGCAATAGCAAAGCAAAGTTAGAAGTCCTGCAGATGTCTGGTTGCACTTCATCAAAAAAGAGCACAGAACCTACAGAAAGTGGGGCATGAATAAACTGCTGTCAAGGCCACAGCTTCTGCATTTGGAGATTCTACTCCAGAGTCCCTTATAAAACCTAGTTATTTTAAAGCAATTTAAAACGCTGGACTTCAGGTTTGAATTCCTCTGTAGAATACATAAAATGATCTGGTTTGTGGGATGGTGATAAAGAAGATTGCATTTTTTTCATTGTCAGCTACCAAGAACTTTCTCAGGTGCGAGATCAGGCTATAAAGTTGTGGCTGTTCTTTTATTTTTAAAATGCTTTCAGAGCTAAAAACCCCCACAATCCCCCCAAACCAAATACAACAGGTGAAACCCTGTCAGTATAACATTTATTGTTTGAGTTTCTTTCACCTCCTGTACCCTTTCAAATCATCAGGGGCTCAGACTCTTGCTGATTAGCATTCAGACGTGGTATTCATTATATTTTGATGCTGAATTCTGACAGTAGGTGTACATGGCAAGAATTACGAGCTTTGTTCTAATGAAGAACTGACTCCAGCTGCAACGTGTATGAAATACTCCCAGTTCCTTACTCAACTAATCATAGCATGCTTCAACAGAACTGCATTTCACAGGTCTGAGATGTGGTCTTAGTACACCAAGACCTATAAAGCAAAGCAGTCCTGGTGGGGACCCCTATATTTCAGACAAAGGTGGCTAAATATATTCCTTTTTGCTTGTCATAAATATTCCTGCACTCATGCCAACTAATGCATAAAACAGTGAAACCACCAATACGACATTTTCTGTAGAGTTGTATGATTTCCTAACTTCTTCCTTGCCCTTATTTACACTATAGGGCTTTTTAATAGATCTCATTTTTTATTGCTGTTTCCCCTTAACTGCTTACTGACACAATAGCACAATATCTGTAATAAGTTCTTATGAACTTTATCTAGATCTGGTGGCACCTGGCAAGCAGCCCTAGAGTGAAACAGTGACAGCGATCAACATTTTTATCACACAAACCTCAGTCAAATTAGCTATTTTAGACCTATGGAATTTTCCACAGAAGCTTCCATCAGTACATCTCACCTGGCTCCTGTAACTACCAGTTTGGACTGGATGGAAGGCAAGCCTTTATTCTGGCCATGCATTCACCCTCTGTGAGCTAACGCTCTCAGTGGAAATGACAAGATTTTATTCTTTGGTGGGATACTCCCCTCTCTGTCTCCGCCTTTTCAGCTGAACCTGCTGCCAGGATCTTTTCCACAAAGCAGTTCTCATGTGAGTGCTGAGCAGCATCATAGATGTTTCAGAATTAATAAATTGACTGGTTGTATTTGCTGTTGTTCTGTAAACCAGAAGTCTGAACTCAGCTAGAACTGTACTGTCCCTCCCCACTCCATTCCCTGCAAGCTCATTTCCTAGGCTAATGTCTACAAATGTAACTAATTAATAATTATTACATTCAATTTATTTCCTCTTGCTTCTGTTTCACCTTTCAGAAATGTAGATGATGAGAGCAGCACACAGAGAAAGTAAGTGTGCTTCTAGTGGAGCAGAGAAAGGCTAAATGTCCACTCTGCATTAACTTTCAGCATTTACCTTCCAAGTTAAAGCCTTCTGTATTGTTTGAAAAAGTGTGAAAACAATGTTTAGGTTCCATTTCTGTCATCCTCTGCTGCCATACCATGGAGAAGTTGTGTGCCCTTCCACTAAACTCATGCTCTTCATTATGACTGTCACTTAAGTAATTTAATGAAATTAATACAGTCACTCCTCTGTCACCTTGTTTAAAGAGAAAACTGGTAGTAAGAGGAGCTGTTGCAGCTGAGGTGCAAAAACTCTCTTAAGTTCTCTACCCTTTCTGAAGCAGTGAGGAGATTCAGGGTTTGTATGCTGCTCACCCAGGAGCTGGTGCTGTTTCACAGTTACAGCAGCCAACCTAATGACTAAGAGCCTTTCCTAAGAAGAGGTTAGTGTCCAAATACACGTGTTAGTCTGTAATTAAAGCCACACCTTTTTGCAGAAGTATGGATTTAAACCTAAAAATCACTAACATTCAGGTCTTTGTAAAAGCCAAGGTAAGAGAACTTGGCAGCACTCCTCATCTTCTGTATATACCACAGCTGCTTTCTCTTTAGGTTGCCACTGCTCGCAGAGGTTTTGGAAGGTATTTTGGATGTTGTTTTCATGTGTAGGCAACTGATGCAGATTGCTTACACAAAATACATTAACAGAGATGTGTATTTCTAAACCTGCTGCGTAATTGTTGCTTAATCCTCTACTTTAAAGTGGGAATTCATTCAAGGAAGTAGGTGTAAGTTTCCTACGTCTAGCAGAGACCAACTACAATGTATATGAGGCGTCTCCTTTCTAAGAACGCAATTCTGCCCTTAGTTTATCAGTACATGATGATTAATTTTTAAGTAGAATTTAAGTGGATGATTCCCTGGGCTGTCAGCAAGGTTTTCGCTGTGGTACCTGCTGTCTCTTCTGTTTCTGCTTGTGTAATCTGCAGTGTATTTTCACCTATTTCTTCCCACTAATGTCCTTTTCAGCTATGCTTTTTTAGGCAGGACATGTAAAGATGTGGAAGATGTGCCAGTGGGTTGGCAGAGTCAGGTATTTGCATGATGATGGTTTTATGTTAATCTGAAGTTTGACAAACATTCTGTGTGTGTTTATTGGTGCCTTTGTGTGATAAAATGTGTCTGCATGTATGTGCATATTCTTGGCTAAATGAAGTACGGAGTAAAGGTAAGAATGGTGTCAGATTTTTTTAATGTAATGGGCAGTGTTCTATAGCTAAAAAATATAAACCTTCCCATTATAATGCACTTACCACTGAATAATCTACCGGGGGAGAGGCAGGTACATCTATGTGTATTATGTTAGAGATACACCCCCGTGTCTCTTCTCTGTCAGCCTCAAGATAAAAATCAGTCCCCAAATTGCTAACATGCAGGCACACAGCAATTGCTGTACTAAGTTAAAGCAATCAAATGACTTAACACAACGTAGGTGAGTTCAGATGCTGGAGAGGCAGGTATGAGCTTTTCATAAAGGATAAGTTCCCCAGTAACATAATGTTGAGGTTTGGGAAAGAGCAGACTTTAATTATAGTCTGAAAATAACTCCCCTGTAAACTAATAGCAAAAGTCCTCCTGTGCCTGTGATAATTTTCATTGTTCATCCTTGAACATGTATCTATTTCCAGTACAGTTTCTTTAAGAAGGGAAAGTGAAGTGAACAGAATATTTGTGATGAGACTACCATTAATACGATGCAACTTTACAGTATTCTTATTACTATTCCTGAATCTGTTCTTTGGTGGTTACCAGGCAGGTATAAGTGACTTGGGATGTTGCACTCTGCAATTTGGGCCCCTGCAAGAATACAGATTGACAAGTAACAATTTAAAGCTGCTGTCCAACCTTGTTGTTCTTAAATCACAACTTTCTGCGATTTGGCTCACCTTGCAGTCCCACAGGCTCATAGATAGGGCAAGGAACAGGAGCGACTGGCTGGAAGCTATGCAGGAGGGAACAGTAAATGGAAGGAACACAAAGGGAAGGTAGTTCTTAAGCTGGAGAAAGACGAAACCCCTTACAAACAAGCTTATTTCCTGATTAAAGTTTGCATGACACTAAATTATTCACCTGCCTAATCAGGTGCTTTGATGATGTCAGAATGTTTCCCAAGTTTTTAATTAACATCAGTTAGGGAAAGAGACACATTACTGTGGATGAGGTGAGGGAGAGAAACAGAAAGCTTGGAGGAGACAGCTGTGGCCAGAATTCCTGCTCTTGGGGAAGTTTCTGTTTCTGAAGCCTTTCAGTAACAAAAAGATCAGCCTCAAGGAAATTCCACTGCCTAGTTAAGTTATCAGTTGTCTGCTGAATGCTGATAGCTCCTGCTTGTTATTGAAGGCAATATCAATGTAATTACACTTGTTACTGGGTGTTTTTTCCCCTTTCATATTCATCTTGAGTATAGCAGCGCTCACCTCTCCATTACGTGTTTACAAATTAATAATTGAGTGGGAATGGTCTAGTATGCCCTCTTGTGAAAAATGGGCAAGTGGGAATAGTTGCTTGGATTTCACTGTGCATCTTTATGTAGGCCTATAAAACAGTAAAATTGTCTGCCATAAATTAAAATGTCAGCTTCTTGCTGAGCAGTTCTGGGTAGAGAAAAGTTCAGTCTCAATTGATTCGAGCCTACAAGCATGAAAAAACCTTAGTGATACTGAGTGAAGCACCCAACAGGAAATCTGAGAAATAAAACTAAACTCCAGAGGACTGGGTGAGTGATACTGCCCTGCTCATCAGCAGCATTTTTAAACAGACAGAGCTTTGCAGGGCAAGGGAAGAGGAAGGTTGTGGAGAAGGTGGGGACAAAGAGTAAAATGCTGATTTGGAAGGCCTGATAGGCAATGGGGACTTTTTCCCCTTGGTCAGAGTTTATTAACTGTTAATCCCATGTCAGTATTCCTCCGTTTGAGAGACATTCAGGAGTTTGTTAGCTGCCACCTTTTGCTAGATGATCTCACCTAATCAGAATTTGCCTTCTGTGCTCAGGAACCCTAGATTTTAGGCAACTCCAATTTATCATTCCTGAGGGATGAAGAGGTCATTATCCGAGCTGTAGTTGGACCACAGCTCAAACGTCTCCTCGAGGCTGGTGCAGCTGATGGCCTCAGCCTGAAGACCTGTTACCCTAGACATTTCTCAGACGCTGTCAGCATTCCCAGTTTTCATTGGATCACCTCTTTGAGCAGCTCCAGTGCGATTTTTTTGTCTGTTGGACAAAGTCAGTGAGTTATAGGTTTCCTTTGCTGAGTATTTTCACTGAGCCTTTACCCGTGGAAGACAGGCTTGTCCTTGCCTCTCTGGTCTCACAAGGCTCTCTGCCTTCTCACTGATGATCAGGGTATTGCTTTCTACATGCAAAATTAAAAGGATCTCTCTGGCAAATGCATTTTTAAGCAGGAATGTAACAGTGCCATTGCTTTAAAAATATGTTTGTGTAGCGGGTTTTGCGGGCTTCTTTTTTAACCCAAACTCCCCAATTCTTGCACAATGTAGAGGCAAAAGGAGTCCCGGCCTCTCTCCTGGCTCCTGAAAAAGGTAATTAGGAGGGGAAGTGAAGAAAAGATGAAAAGAGGTTTGAGTGTGCAATGAGAAGGAAGTCTTGATGTACATTTAGGGGTAGGAAAGGAGGTTCATAGCAATGATACAGGTCATGGTCACAGGGGAGAGAAGTTCTAGTCTAAAGAAGCCAGAAGTTCCCTCATGTGGGAGGGGGTTCAGACTAAATGTTGCTGCTGCTTGCCCAACCAAGGGCTCCCCTCTATACCTCCCTGATATCTCATAGGGATCATGGTAGCTAAGGCTCCCCCCAGAACCACACAGGGATGCTGAGTTTCATCAGGAGAACACAGCCTTGAGAGCACTCAAGGCCATGTGGGGGATGCAAAAAGAAGTTGCCTTTCCCTGGCACTTGCATCTTCTCACCCTTTAATATTGCCTTAACACAGCAGCTCTGTAGTAAGGCACAGTTTGTCTTCTAGAACAGTATACTTAAAGCAAAGGTAAATCCGATTACCCCAGTTCAGTCTAATAAGTTTCAAGCTACAGAAAACAAAGTGGGTTTTATTACTATTATGGGCATATTTTGGCAAATTGTCTCTTTCTTTTCTTAAAAACTGTATTTTATTATAAAGCCTGATGAAAATGAAGTGGTGTTATAGATAAGTTACATGTGAAGGTTTTAAATCATTTACTAAGCACAATTTGAGCATGTTGAGATATTTAGGGCCTTTTGTATTAATGATTGTTTTATGTGTACCTTAGTGTTAGGTAAAATATGAAAGTAGTCTGTGGGGAATGAATTCAGGGCTTAAAGGCATTAGAGGAAGACACACTCATACCACATGAGCTGAGATGCTCGTTATTTGGAGATACTGTTAGGGAGGCAGGCTCACAGCCATGCATACTGCACAGCAGCCAAAGGACAGTGCTGGCCCCGTTCTCAGGCATGGCAGGAGTTAAAGATGAATTTTCCTCTTCCTCTCCAAAGCTGGCTGATGCAGGTCAACAATCTTCTGCAACCTTTCTGTGTTACCACAAGACTCTGTTACTCACCCCTAAAATACGGTTTTTAACATTAGTCAGTGTTATGCGCCGTGTCTAGTTTGTAGCTAAGAAAAACCTAAAGACTTTCTTCACCTCTAGCTTAACCCATTTTGAAGTAAAACTGCAAGAGTGGTTCAGGTCTCACTGGTTTCCAAATGAAGTGCCGTAACCCCAGCAGCATGTAGCACCTACGTGGAGCTCACAAGCTAGACACAAACAGAGCTCATGGCTCAATCCTGCCAAGAGGATTGAAAACTTAGAGGTAAAATGGGAAAGGAAGGCTGCTGGAGAAAAAATTATCTTGGAATAACCGCTTGACATGATAGTAATTTTCATCAAGTATGATAATTTCCAGTAGCATTATTGAACAAGAATTACAGACCTTATTTTCAAACTTCCGTGTCCTTATGGACAATTTATTTTATTTATTTCCAATACATTATTAATTCTACCTTGCATCCTATCTCATTTTATTTTATCTCTCTTGGATGCCCAGTTACTTTTATTAAATATTAATAGCTATCTTTTAATTTATCCTGTAATTTGGAAACAGAAGAGCACTGCAGTGGTTTCTGAGTTTCCGAGGGACGATATTTCTGTATGGTGATGGAGGACTCCGAATGGCAGTGCATCTATTTCACTGGGTATCAGGCCCAGGCTGACAGCACACCGATTGTCCTGCCACTCTTATCCTGTGGAGGCAGAAGATAATTTGTAGAGCTGTATGAAAATGTCAAAAGAGATAAAAGGCTACCCTCCACATTTCATACATCCAGGAGGGGTGTTCAAGTGGGAACCAGCATCTTTGAGACAGAAAAAACAGCTATTCAGGCAGAACCAATGTACTTCAGCTTTAGAGATGAGTCTCTCTTTCCAGGGCTTTTCCAAGGCTTCTGTGCCAGGGTTTGAACATCAGGAGTTCAGGTCACAGCAATCTGCCTGGCAGTGTCTGAAAACGGGGAAGATCTGTGGCATGTTGAGCTGAGCATTCAAAATCCATTTTATTGTAGGACTTTGGCACTCCAGCAGCACTAGAGCACTAACTGCAGATGAGCCACTGCTTACTGAGGATAGCCTTGCGACTCAAAACAGCAGGAGGGTCTCTGCTGTGTCTCAGGATGTTTGGGATGGGCTTTGGGGGGTTTCCTGGCCTCCAGTCATTGATTTGCTTATTAGGCAAGAAGACAGTGATGTACTCCCTGGCTCACTGACAAACATTTCACACTGACTTTCCCTCTTGTTTTTTGAGTTTAGATGATGGCTACTCAGAATACCCTCAAGCACTGATGTATGTGTGCAGTCAAGGATATTGTCACCTCCTCAATAGAATGAGGAGGGACATTAAACGTTATAAAGTGTCATTCTGAATCAGCTTTAAAATCTCTTGTTTCAGGACAAGCTGTAAAGTGGTTATTCATTTTAGATAGAAGTCAGTGGAGATTTATTCTTGGCCTTTCCTAAAAATGATTGATTAGACGATTATGTTATTTAAGGTGCCCAGAGGGATTGAGAATCTTTATCCTTTGGGTGAGGTTGATCCCTCTGACCAAGCCTGTGAAGTTTGTCAGTGTGTGCAGTGGACTAAATCAGGTTTGCCTTAGACCTCGCTCTGCTTCACAATTTAAAAACAAATAAATAGCTCCCCCTCCATGTTCTTAGATTAACATATTTCAGTATTTTCCCCTGTACTTAAAAAAAGTGTGATTCCAATGGCACCTTTGTACTTGAGAATGTGGTGGTGTTCAATGACCATGCAGGGATGATGCTTTCTGTTCAGAAGTAAACATGGCTCTGCCATCTGCTGCTCAGAGTTGTCTGAAAACCCAGCAGGCAATGCTTAGAAGATAAGGATTTTTCCTATGCTGTACATACCCAAACAGACCTGCCTTTTAGTTCTGGACATAGGTTCCCAGTGCTTTATGTTAATGAATTAACCACCTGTCTCAGAAATATTTCAAAGACTTCACTGAGTTTTGTTGAACTCAATCCTCCCTATTTAAAATTTATCTATTTCGTTTTATCTACAACAGTTCTGAAGGTTCTAAAGGACAAGAAGAGGGCAGAATTTATAAGAATTAAAGGAGGAACTTTAGGGAACTAAAATGTTGTAATTACTGATGGAATAGAGGATTGAGCTTTCAGGGTAATTGTTCAAATCCACCTTAAGATGCTCAATTGCAGACACATACACGTTTATATGTATGTATGTATGTATCAATTTTTATTCAGCTGAGTAACCCTGGTGCTTATAACTATTCATGTACACAGAAGTACTCAAATATATGTTCGGAAATTAAGGGCCTAAGTCTGTCTTTTGTGGAAATCGTTACAATTCAATTCATAATAGAGCATACTGGTATACGGGTACTTAACAGAAATTGGCAGAGCTAAAATATTGGTGCCAGTAGGGCAGCTGTTAACACAGCTGGAATTAAACAAGGATTTCCCCTGTTTTCCCAAACACAGAAAGCAAACCCTTACCAGGTTCAGTTCATTGGAAAGCTGGCACTCTGTTGACTGCTGTCCCTTGCACTGCTGAACCCTGTCTTGTCACCTTTTTTCTCTCGCCTGTAGCTTCCTCTTGTCCCTCCTCCTGTCTGTACATTGGAAGTTCTTTAGGGCAGACAATGTTTTTTTTCTTACATGCTTCTGTGTAATCACAGTCCATTAACAATCCTGGAACATGTTAAATAATTCAATATCAGGAGAGATCTAGGACCACAAGCTAATACTATGTACAGTATCAGTGATCCTGTAATTAAATGGCTCACTGATTTAATGCAGCTTGCTTTGTTATTGTATTTATTACAATTTTACTAATGTCATTGTTAGTAGAATTATGGGTATAAGGAATTTTCATTCAAGTATAGCCATCAAAACTGTTTGCAGTTCATTGTCTGTTGAAATGGCCGATTTATGTCCTCTGTTTTACTTCAAAGTGGTTCAGGTGCTACCTGAGATGAGAGAGAAAGAGTAAAATAAAGAAAAAAAAAGGAAGGAAAAGTAGGAACTGAAACTCCTCAAAGAAAGGGGCTTTTTCGCTGGTAAACTTTTAAACTTTCAGTTATTCTTTTATCTGAATCTTTGAACTATCTGCTAATGAGAAAGTGGCGTCAGACATCTTCTACCCACAACCAGAAGAAGCAAACCTGAGATTCCTGCTTTAAGTAGGTAATCTCTGATTTATTAAGGAGCATGGCCTGATAGGTTTTGGGAGAGCATTCCAGACATTAGTTGTTCAGTAGTTCAAGGTGATGTATGCAGCCAATTTATTTTCTTAGTATAATTGTAGACTATTTTTCCCTTTCTCAGTTGCTACAGATACACTGAAACTGAAGTGTATCCACAGCTAAAATAGGTGCATGTGTAGGTAGTATTCTCCTTTTAGTAGCAAGGGAGTAGCCTGATGGTTTCTTCATTGCAGAAGCATGATGTTTAAAAGATTGGAGTTCTGAGGCGCTCTTTTAATCTCAAGCTAAAAGAGATTTAAGCACCAAAAAATAGTCACAGGTATCTAAACAGGACTCAGTTGTCACCAGTTCATCATTGCAATATTTTCTGTTTAGAAACTGACACCCGGCTTTGTCATAATATTTGTGGGCTGTGGAGAATGGGAGAGATAATGGGGTTGGCAGCATTTGGAAATCACATAAAAGAGAAGACTGAGTAAAATTCTCAAGAACTGCACAAGAACACGTGATTGGATAATATCCAGTATCTGAGATCTGTATCATATTCCAGTGGTACAAGAGATCCTGTGATACAGAGTGCAGTTCTCGTCATGGCCCTTTAGAATATATATATGGGGGTTTTAGGTTACAGAAGCAATTAGACTTCTGTACAAAATGTTGGTGTTTATTTTCCATTTTAAACAGTGAAAAGATATATATCAAGCCACAAATCAAAAGAGAAATAAAAGGGGGGGGGGGAAGCAAAGAAGTTACTGACAGTACATGCCATTTAATTTCTTTTTATAATAATACTAGATAAGCATATATAATTGAATTTAAAGCAGTTAGTTGAGAGATAGCAAAAGCAATAATTCTTTTACATAACAAGGAATTAGCTTGTAAAAGTGTTTGCCAGAAGCGATGACTGAAGTTGAGAGCTTAAACCAGCCTCTGTGGGTTTAGTTTCTTGGCAGTTCACAGGTGAATTAGGTGGGCATTTTTGCATCATGGGAATGAAGACAGAAGAATTTCCCAAGATAAAAGCAATGCTTGAAATAGTGTTTGTTTCTTGTATTTCCCCTTGAAGACATGTTCCAGGCCATCATGTAAGACATGATTCTAGACTGAATCAGTCACTGCATTGGTTCTTACATAGCTTTATGTAAGGGTCCATATTCACAGAAGATTAAGGTATAAGTACCAGTGTACAGTGTCATAAGCAGGATGATGCCATTTCAGATGCCTTTTCATCCGTTTGAGTATGTGCCTTAATTCTGAGACCATTTTGATGCAATTAATGAATCGGTTGGGCAGGGAGGGGCCTATTTTTAAGAAGTCTTGGGAGGCTAATAGTTTTTAAACAGACAAATATGATGCCAGGCCTTTGCTCTGAACCAGTTATCTTAAGCTAAAATGCTACATAGGACTGGTTTGCCTATCTAATAGTGCTTGGGAGTATCATTAAAGTAATGTTTGAACAACTCTGACAAAACATACTGCTTTTTCCACAGTTAAGGAAGAGGAAAATCTAAAATGGCTGAAAGATTTCTGCAGATAAGGAAAAAAATGCAGCTGCAGAGGAAAACAGAGACAACAATATTTGCACATTCTTCCCCATAACAGACTCTCATTGCAACACTTGAATCAGGCATTGACTCATCTGCGCAAAGCCTTTTACTGCAGGTGCCATCCATTTCATGAGTCTCTTCAGAGGGCATTGGGGGGAGCTGCACTGCAACAGGAATGCCTCAGCCAGATAGAGCAGGTAGGAGAGCAGAGTCTCTCTCCCACAAACAGCAACTTGCTGCAGCTCTTCTCGCTTCAAAGCAGTATTTCATCTTTCGAAATCGTATTCCATGGGGTAAAGGAAATATCACGCTGAGATTGTCAGCAACATTCCTCACTGCTCAAATGGCTTCCTTTGAACAGCTGTTAAGATACCATTTTAGCTTCACATTTGCTCTGAAGGGATAGCGAATAATGAGTGCAAGTTGGAAAGAAACTGTTTGAATTCCTAGGCAGACACTTTATTTGTATTGCACTTACGGTCAGTCAGCAGCAGTGACCATTTGTTTTTAACTGTTACTGGGATCCTGTGTCCTGTGTGTGAGATGAAACACAGCAAAGGATTCATCGCTCCTCTCTCTTATGTTAGGGCAAAAGGACTGGTGGTTGCTGCAGACTGAGTCTCAGGGCAGGGGGGATGTGTGTGAAATGAACCAAGCACCACATTTTGCTATGCACGGGTGGATAAAATACAATGGGAACTGAGGGCACAATCCAGAATATTCCTAGAAAAGTCTCTTATCCCTTCTAGCATCACTTCCCAGGGCAGGGAAGTGCCAGTGCTGGACCAGTTGCCATGGTGGTTCTTCCATTGTCTCATCCTAAAACAGGGAGCAGAAAGTCCTCCAGAGGTGGATGTGGGGAATGGCTTCAGCTTTTCAGCTCTGTGAGGAGAGGGGGGAGAAAAACAGTGCAAAGGCTCATCACATTTATATGACTGCTTTGGCTACAGTCAGTGACACAGCCGAAACCCTCCCCACCAACCTAAAAGCAGCAATGGCACATAGTGCAGGCAGAAAAGTCACTCTTGTGACTAGTAGTAATTCAGAAATGCAAATGGAGAGAAGTGGTTTATGAATTATTTGAGGGGTATGAGGTATCTTGAAGCACAGTACAAGTTTAAGAAATATGTTACATAGCAGTAAGCTCAACAGTTCTGTTGCCAATAACTACAATGATTTAGCATTGTTTCTTTTCTGCAGTTGAACAAAATGCAACAACTACTTCCCTTTATGTATCCTAAGGGCATATTAGGGCAGTGTTTTTGTTTGTGCTATAATGGTCAAAACAGCTTTGCATAACCAGTCACAGTAAAAATCATTTGCAGCATTTGTATTATCTACTTACATGGGCCATTTTTGGCTCCTATGTGGTTTGCAGGAGGTTTGGCTGAATTTCAAAACAAGCTTTTAAAGCTGATTGGAACCAACATGGAATAGTCAGGGTTGGAAAGGACCTTAAGATCATCTAGTTCCAACCCCCTGCCATGTGCAGGGACATCTCACACTAAATCATGTCACCCAAGGCTCTGTCCAACCTGGCCTTGAACACCGCCAGGGATGGAGCATTCACAACTTCCCTGGGCAACCCATTCCAGTGCCTCACCACCCTAACAGGAAAGAACTTCTTCCTTATATCCAATCTAAACTTCCCCTGTTGAAGTTCTAACCCGTTACCCCTTCTCCTATCACTACAGTCCCTAATGAAGAGTCCCTCCCCAGCATCCCTATAGGCCCCCTTCAGATACTGGAAGCTGCTATGTGGTCTCCACACAGCCTTCTCTTCTCCAGGCTGAACAGCCCCAATTTTCTCAGCCTGTCTTCATAAGGGAGGTGCTCCAGTCCCCTGATCATCCTGGTGGCCCTCCTCTGGACTTGTTCCAACAGTTCCATGTCCTTTTTATGTTAAGGACACCAGAACTGTACATCGTACTCCAAGTGAATTCTCTTGGGAGCAGAGTAGAGGGGCAGGATCATCTTCTGCTTGACATCAACTGAAGCTAAAGATGAGCTTTACATGACCAAAAAATGGAAGAGGAGGTACTTTGTATTCTTATGTGGCCCAGAGAGCAGTTTTGCTTTTCCTTAAAATTAATGTGTAAAAAGAGAATTTAAAAAGAGAATGAAAAAAATGCATCACATGTATTTTTTTTTTTTGTCTTGAATCACAGAATTTCTCACAGATTCAATGGTATGTGAATTATGATAACAGAAAAGCAACCAAGCACATACCCATTTTCAGCATTAAGTCTTGTGGTAATTGGTGCGTTTAAATTTACCAGTTACACTGAATTATTTTTGCAGGATAGTACTTTTTTCCTAGTTCGTGTATCATATCAGATTTCAGATTATCTCATGCTTATGTTGAATAATAACTCATTACACAGTTAAATGAGTCACTGTGGGGTTATCTACATAGGTAATACTGATACCATGCCGCAGGCTGAATCCAGCCCCAGTTCTGTCACTATCATCCCAATGGAGCTGTATGAAATACAGTAAGATTATCTGTATGCTAATCACATAAATCAAGATGGAAAAAAGGTAACATCAGTGTAGATGTATAAGTCATAAAAGATAAGCAATGTCTGGAGTTGGTAGGTTACTTCCACAGTTGTATAGATTGTTATTTGAAGGAGGGCTGGAGCGATGCACTCTTTGCTGACACTTGGAAAACACAGTAAATACTTCACGGAACGCATCAACTGCTCTCAGCTTTGTGTGCGACACTGAACTTGTATGAAGCGCATTATTATTAAGGATTAACTACAACATTACCTTTTAATAGGATCATAAATCTTTAATTACAGTTCAGTATGGTACCAACTAAAATTGCTTTTGGAATGAAACACTTTTATTGAATGATATGAATACGAAATTTCTTTCAGAGGTAAAAAAAATCATAACTTCTCAGGGCGAAGTTAAGGCATGCAAAACTCCCACTGACTTTAAAGGATGCCAGTGTCTGCCCACTGATTAACATGGGATTTACCCAGTCTGCCATTACTGTTTTTACTACTTTTAACGCCCATTAAAAGTGTGTGCCCCTCTGTGGTTGTTATATTTATAGTTGTTTTTTAAATTCACAATGGTGTCAGCTCTAATTATGTGAGAGATCTCATCCAGGCACTGGAGAAACAGCAGGTTGGTGGTGGGTGGTTTTCATCAAGAAACAAGAGTGTTCACTGAAACTGTATTAAAAGTACAGCTGGAATTTCGTTCCAGTTGAAACATGAATGCCCATTACTGTCATTGCAGCTGCAGTTTCTGCTCCAGCTTAGCTTCCCTGTAGTGACCTTTCCAAACATGTGTCTCCTCAGGCTCGGAGGCTGCCTGTGGCAGAAGGGCTGTGCCAAGGGAGGCAGCCTTTGGACAAGTGATGGGGTCAAATGCTGTAGTGATGGGAAAGTTTTTAAAATGTACAGAAATGCATATTGTTGCTTGGAGGGTTATTTTAGGCATCTCCAGAGGGAGTGTATAGTGCAGTTAAAATACTTTCCTGTTAGTTTAGTCTTCAACATTTTATGTTGCTTTGTTTTTCAGACAGCAGCTGACTTTCATATGGGAATGTCTTTTGGATCATACCCTTGGATTACACCCATGAATGGAAAGGCAATAGATCCTACCCACTCCTAACCTCTCATTCAAGGCGAAGAGGAAATCTGTGCCAAAGAGAGCGAGCTGCACTAGAAGAGTGGTCTTCGCAGCTGTGTGCTGAATGGATGTGTAAAGAGGTAATGCTTCAATTGCAAGGCAGAGGAAAAGGGAACACTGTTTTCACAGCAGATATTTTCCAGCCCACTGATGTAAAACCCCCTTGTTTCCTTATTAGGGGATACGACACAGACTCTTCCACACTTGGAGAGACTCTAGGCAAAGCAAATGTTCACATGCGTGCAATGAAGCTGCATCACAACAGCTGCAGGTTTAAGCAGTCCTTTCTGCTCTTGGTAAGTGTGAAAAATCATTGGCAAATGAGGTCAGTGTTGGTCCTAGGTCTGTTTCACATGCTGTCAGTTAAAAGGTAAAAATCAGGGGATTTTGTAAGTGAAGGCAAATTTGCATTTTTTACCTGACATGTTCTTACTACAGAGATTAAAATGTGAAGAAAGCTACCTCTGCATCATTCCCTGTATGCTTCTCTTGACTGGCATTACTGTCCTCATGCCTTTTTCAAACTGTCTCTGCTTTCCTCTCAGATTTGGGGGTACCAGCATAGTGTTTCAAAGGTAAAAGTGGAATGTGTTAGCTTTCTCTAACTGACTTGAAAACCCATAGTGAAGTGGCAGTAGCATAGGCACAAGTCAAGCTATACTTCGTGCCCAGGAGCTCTGCCAAGCAGAGTCAGTTTGTGCTGTAATTCACACCAGTACATCGTAGCTGGCATAGCCATTGCCAAACTAACTAGTTTGAAGGTAACACTGATACTGAGTCTCTACTCTGCAATCCTCCAAATACACATAGCTGCAACTTAACACATCCCTGACTATTGTACTTGCTTCTGTCCTTCAGAAATAGCTTTTGTCTAGAAGAAGTTGTAACGTTGATATTTGTTAGCTGGCAGACTTGAAAGTTTGGATGCTTTTATTGTAATAATTCAACAGGAATTTTGGTACCCCCAGTTACTGAATCTCACAATGCATGGCAAGTGTTTCTGAAATGGGTACAATGACTGGATGGACTGAGAAGAATGTACTTGCAGAGTGAAATTAGTAGTGAGAGTGCCACATTTCAGGCTTTTTTCAGGTTTTATTAATTCAGACTGCCTTGCATGTACTGACCATCCATCTGCAATTGGGGTGCTGCTAGTGTATGTCTTCTGGGTTAGCTGTACCCAAAAAGAATGCGTTTTGTGCAAGTGCCACAACGCAGACAAACAGCAGTAACACAGGGCTAGGGAGGAGGATAAAATAAAGGTTGCCTTGAATCTCATAATCTAAACCAGCAAAGAGTACTACACCTTAATTTTAAAGCATTATTGTTTATTGCATGTAAAAGGAGCGGAGTGGGGTGACTGAATGGTGCATTCCCAAAAGTAAGAAATTTAGATATCTTTTAATCAGAGGTTTTTTGAAATTAGTATTTTACCTTACGTTTTCAGGGTAATATTTTACACCAGTGTATGTTGGGTATATATGCAAAAAGTTATAACATACTTGAGGTTTTACAGTCTCTTTTCATAGCTGTTCCCATAGGCAATGCAACTTGCAATTTTGGGGGGTTTTAAAACACTGTGTGAAAAAGTGTGGGTAGCTTAAAGTGACAAATAGTCAGGACTGTTTACATTTCTCTTTTCCTAGTATTCTGCTGGCTTATCAGAGTATGTTTACAAGTGAATGCCACAAATGGTTTGACTGAAGTTGTGAAATGCTCATCTAAAAGATTTCAGATTAGCATTTTTTTGTATACCGAGCCTTTATACCAGAATAAGCATGCTTAAATATTGCCTCAGCTTACACTGTCCTACTGACAGGTTTTTTTCCTTAACAAATAATTATTTGGGGAGAAAAAAAAGGAAAAAGGTGGCTGTGTTTTGATTTGATCTTTTTTTGTGTGTGTTTAATTTTGGAGTTTTGGGGTTTTTTTTTGGTGTGCTCCTATCTGAATGTTCTTTATAATGTCAAAGAGACTGAGAGGGCATTTCCCACTCCATTTCCTCCAGATATAATTTACCACGGGATTGTAGAAATATGTGAACTGTAGTATAGGGAAGAAGAAAGAAATAGCATTTCCCTTAATATTGGTATTACTGGGTATACTGGGTGAAAGAGTACAAACTTAAACTGCAAGCCTGGTGTTTAAGTTGGTAGTGTTCAAATTCTTTAATTAAGGAACTTGAAAGGACTCCAATTCTGAGTTTATTTCTGCATTAATTTTTTATTCACAAGGATTAATTGTGCGGGGCAAGTAAGATAAACTGTCTTGAGCAGAAGTGAGAAAAAGCAGTATGTATACACTATATATTTGCAAAGTCAGCAGCACAGTTACAGTGATAATTTGATCCTGGAAGCTAGCATCTGGCATGCTGACCTCACGGGCTGACAGAAGATCCACACATAACATGTGCAACCAACTTAATAATGGGGGAAAAGTTGGCACAGTTTGTGCTTACCACACAAAACTGTCCCGCGTGCGCGTGGCAGAGGGATGATGTGTCCCTGTCAACACCTGGGAGAGCATTCCTTGTTGGAAAGGGAGGTTGCCTTCAGAGGCAGAAGTCACACGCTTAGCAGTTTCATTAGAGAAAGTTGCATTTTGGGGAAGTATTTCAGGATTGTCTGAGGTGTGGTTTAAAGATTTCTTACGTATGTTAAGAAGCAACAACTGTCCACTAAGCTGAGAGCACAGTGTAATGAAAATATAGCCAACCTGATGGAGAAATACTGTTTCATTCTTTCAACAATGAACACAGTTGTGCTGGCAAATGATGGGTACAGACTGAGTAAGGAGCCAAAGCCATTTGAAAATAATATAAAATGATACCTGCTGTCACATCTCCTGGAGTTAGGGTCTTACCATGATTTCTAAGCTGAGTCAGCCTTTACCTTGTTGGTAGCTTCATAGGAGAGCTGGTAAGGGAAACCTATCACATTTATCATAGCCAAAATCAGTGCTGCACCTTACCCCATTATTCACCTTGAGTATTTTGGACTTCCAGAGGGTGATACTGCAACCAGATCCTGGCCCCTAACACTGATTAACTTCCCCTCAGCAGGTTTCACCAAGGAGGACTATAAATCAGATGTGCCTTGCTCATGTTCTAAACTGGGTAATTAAATTTTCCCTGCCTACATTACCTTGGAAGTTTCAATTACTTTACAGCTTTTTTTCCCTTCTGTATTTGATTTCCTGATCTGGTTTGCAGTATTTCTTTGCTCTTGTACATGTGTCTACTCCAGATACATCTGTATTTGAACCACAGTAATTCTGTCCTATGTGATGTTTGTATAGCCCTTGCAAATATGCTAGGAACCAATGAATATATGTGTTTCCTTAGTGATATAACAGTGATTCATGATACATTATCCTTCACCATACTTTAAAATAAATATGCCCATGTTTTTTATGCACTTGGAAATGCAGAGAGCCACATTGTTTATGGAGGCATTGCCCTCAGCATAGAACACCCAGAGACATGGAGAATATCCTTCAGTTCAGAGCTTTTCCATGTCACCATCTAAATCAGCACGTGGAGGGCAGGAAACCGCTTCTCTGATAAGAGGCTGCAGGCCCTGAATATTTTGTTTGTTCTGGAACATGACACATCTTTTAGCTGCCACACCTCTTACCTACCTCTTTGCTATTACTCTCAAAATAAGTTGAAGCTCTGGCTTAGGTCATGAGAGCTCTGCAGAAACATGGTTATAAATTCCAGACAGTCAAATGAAACTTCTCACATCAGATGAGAATACAGAGCAGAAAGATTTGATTTAAGGCACAGTGATCCAGGTTGATGCACTGATGTAATTTCCATCCCTCAGAAAGGTTAAAAGGAAGAAATAATAAAAAAGAATGTTGTAACTAAGCCTATCACTGAGATCTCTACCTGGGGAATATTGATTTGATACTATCAGGCCAGAGGAAAGGCAAGGGTTCTTGCATTTATTGTAGCAGTAATAAGGTGAAGTTGTACTTCTCAATGATGTTCCACTCCAAACACAAACACTGAATCAATATTCAAAGCTGCTGTTTCCTACTGGAAAAGTCCACAGCAGGAGAAGTTGAGGAATGAATTGCGTTGCCCACATAGATTTAAAACGTACACCATGGGAATACATTAGTTCTATGCTTTTTTACCCAGGCGTTGCAAGAGGGCTCTTGGACTTTGATGTGCTCGGATTTTTCATGTTGCTTGTAACGTAGTTCAGATGCTGCTGTGAGATTACCACTGCTGGTAGCCTAACAGTAATCTGGATACTGAGTTTTAATGTAGCAGTACAAGAAGACTTTTTAAGCACAACATTCCCCCTACAAAGCAAAGGTTCTGCCAGCACCAGCAGGCAGCTGGGGCAAGTCTGCCACAGCCTGGCAACAGTAAGGGGGTGCTGAGACCTTCCCTTATGTTGTTACCGTCCATCGCTTGGTTATGGTAAGGAGGAGATGGGCCAGAGAAAGGAAAATGGAGAGGTAACATGGAAAGGAAGTTGAGAACAGGCATCAGAACAGGAGAAGATACTGAGTTTGCCTTGGAACCTGCTATTGCTGCATGGTAAAGGAATACATAAAATTAACTATTTTTATAATTAAAATAATGATACTAGAGCTTGCTCAATAAAATACCTTTTCCTGTCTGGAATAGCATTCAAATCCAACCTTGTTTTCAATAGAGAAGCAACACAAAATTTGAGTGCATTTTGAGTGCTTGTGTAGCCCCATATATAGGTCAGATGAAGTGATTCAAGTATAACGTTTTGTTCGGTGTGCGTAATACTGACTTCTTTCTTTGCCCCATCTCACCCTCTTCTGGCAGACTTAAGCAGGAAAAGGCATTGCATGGATAGAGTGTCAATATACTCTTAACATCACCGTTTATCTAGCCCTGCTTATGACGATAGCTGGCTATTGGCATAATGTTTATAGAGAGCATGAGATGAACTAGAAAGCAGGGCAACACCATTGGCCTTGCTGCTGTTCAGAGTCAAATAAAGCCCTATCCCAGATGGGGAAAACTATTCAGAAATAGAAATGAGTCTGATTTTCTTGCTGCCTTGCACTGATAGTGGTCATTTACTCTTGGGGTGTTATTATGTAAAGAATTATTGTTTTGAATGTGCTCTATACCCATGTTGGTGCTGTTAATGAGTGTTGTCAGGGGTTGACTGTGGGACTGCAGTGATAGTTTCTCTTTTGCCACCTCTCACATTTCTCAGTGTCATTTCATCACAGCCAGTATCCACCTATTGAGGACAGCTCTTCCAGGCACTCTGAAGGCTGGAAGGCAGTGCAAGTTTTTGTACATGGTGACCTAAGAATTTGTGGTTAGGGTATAAATAGTGTACAAGCTGTTCCACAGTCATTCACACAGACCCTTACTGTGTGGACACAGAAATGCTGATCTTTTCTGTGCTCAGGGTTTTGCTGTCCTCCTAAAAATCATGCTGCAGACATCACCCCAGCCATGAGTGCAAAATGGCCAGTCATTGCAAATGCTCCCATAGCCACTTCTCATACTTTTCCCACTATTCAAAATGTACTTTCCTTTAATGTCACTCCATTGGTACATTATAGCTGCATTTCTCACACTCTTAGCAAGACCTGTCCTGACCCCTCCTTGGGGTAGCACAAATCATGTCATTCCCTTCACCGGTGAACACAGCATCCACTGTCATTTCATCACTCAGTGCTCTGGCACTGCTTACACAGTCAGTGTTTGGATGGGTGTAGCATCTTACAAGTTTTAAAAACATATTAAAGGACCAAACTTATAAGTAACATCCCTCCTACTATATTCACAAGCCTTTACTCAGGCTTTCTGATGGACCTCGCACACCTCAGAGCAGCTTTTGTGCAAAAGTCTAAACAGAGCAAATGGGGCAGAAGAGATTTCTTCTAATTCTTGCAGTGAATGAGTATTAGGGGAGATATAGCATGGGAAAGAAAAAACATCTGTTGATATTCTGCTTCCTATAGCTTTTCCTTTCAGCTCACATTACTGTATTAAAATGCAACATCTGCTAACTCCTGACTGTGATTTACAGTTATTCTGGGTGTTGTCGTTGGCTGCAGTATAGTTTCTCATGCATGATAGCTGAGCCTCCTATGCTATCAGCAATGAACATATGAAAATAGGCTGTTCTTCATGTATTTACTCAGAAATCAATATTTTTTAATACAGAAGAAAGCATTAAAGCTTTTGTCTTAATCCTCATCTATCATGAACTGTAATGTTTTTGTCTTCTATACGGCAGAAATACTTAGTTTGATGAAAACTTCTCTGGTATCTGGCAAAGGTATATATTCTAGAGAAGTGTCCAGTCCTGTCATAAAGAAGTAAAATTAGACTATTGGTAGACTCTTAGCAGTCTCCCCATGTGCATGTTATTATCATTAGTAGACATCAGTCTGTCTTCACTTCAGGCCATTTGGTATCTTTTTTGTTACAGAGCTCTCAATAACCAGTATTTTCTTTCATTCAGCAATACATCAATGAAATGGTGTTATTCAATATATGAATAAAATATAATTAATTCAGTATAATAATATAATTCAATATAATAATTCAGTGTAATGTAATGCATATGCAAAATAGAATATAATCATTAATATAATAAAATAGCATGGCATAGCAGTATGCTATTATAATTCAATATATGAATTTAATAATACAAATAATATATTAATATGTTAATATAATGAAATGATGCAATTCAATGAATTGATGAAATTCAGTACATCAGTGCAATTTCTTCTCAAGATCTCCTTCCCCACTCCTCCCCTCCCCTGCAAAAAGAGCCTGCCACATTTCTTGGTAAGCTAAATAGGGCAAGCTCAGTTCTTTTTCATTCTGGGATTTCCCTAACTGTAAATCACACGTGCCACAGTGCTCTCCATTCAGCCTCCCTTGCTGCTCTTCTCTCGTGTCATTTCACAATCACCAACAGCATAGCAGGACTTGCACTCTGCTTTGTTTTGTATGAGGCCTTGTACATGGCTTTCAGAAGTTCCTTGCACCCATTTAAAACAAAGGCAGAAGCTCATCTCCTTGGTTTTTGTGGTGGGTTGCAAAATTCACATGCTTTTCTTACTGGATGCAGAGCAGTGGGAAACCTGACTGAGGAGGTTCCTGAAGCTCCAGGAGGGAGAAGACAAAGATGCATGTATATATAAGCCTGCCACAGATCTGAGGAAAACACGTCAGTGCCAGTTAAAGTCGGTTATCATTGTGTTCATAGCAAAGATGATAGACTTAAGCTACAAAAACTCAAATGGAGCTCGGTAATGCCCTAAGGAGAGTTTAGGATGGTTTATGTAGGAAATTTTAGCTATTCTTCAAAGCTCTGGAATGTAAAGAGATCCTGGTATTCAAATGTAGGCTTTTGGCTTAGGTTTAACTGTAATTTGCACAGAGCTGTCTTGTCCCAGCTTCCTCCACCACATTTTACTTTCCTTAGACAAGCCATGTGAAATCCCTTCTATTACAATAAAATCCCTTCTATTACAACAAGCAGTTCACTTAAAAATGCCAGCTGTGGAAATGGAACACCCCTTTATTGCTCTAATACGACATTCCGATATAGATATGAAAATAATGTTGTCAATGATGCTAAAGCACAAACCAGGAAAGAAAAAAGGGGGCTTTGATTTTGGATCTTGCTCATACTCGACCCAAACATGAGTTTGTTCCATGCTGTTAGGTTGACCAAGCCTATAAAGGCAAAAATACCAAACAAAGCTCAGGTAGACCTGTTATACAGTATTTTGTTTACCTTACCTAACATATTTTCAGTTTCCAAGCACTTCTTCCTCACTAGTTTTTATTTTATCCCTCACTCTGCATTGCACACTGTTAGTTTCTTAGGTTAACCTTGTTTAAACCTGTATCCGTTTGACTTTGGTGGGAGATGCTCCCAGTACTATTGCAGTTACATAGTTTATTACAACTAACTTTAAATCAAGTCCCAGCAAATTATTGGAAACCAACCAGACAATTCTTGGAAAACCATCCAACACACTTGGTTTTTTGAAGTTATCTGAAGACCCAAATACTGGAGTAGGTGTAACATGGGGAAGATCCAATGGGGAAACTAACTGCCTTTATAAGCAGTGCTAGATACTTCTCTCTGGCTGGGGGGGGGGGTATTTGACAAGGAAATCACTGTAAATGTAAAACCAGCCTTACATCTCTAAATGTCGTTGTACCCTGTATAGGTTATAATACACTAGAATAATATCTGGTCAAATGCCTACCTGTCAGCAAAATAAACACCCTTTGAAACAGGAATTGCTTGAAATAGGCAGCATAGGAAACAGATAAGAAAAGTTTTAAAAGCTTAGGAGAAAAGAAAATGGATTCTGTAGAAAACAACAGGGTCAAACCTTTAAAAATGCTGACCACCTAAGAGAAAAAAACCACTGCAGAGAAGTGCTGATTGTGATCTTAGGAAGCCCTGCGTGTGTCTCTGACATGCTGCCTACCAGCTCTCTGCTTCTCACTTCCCCAGGCTGCTGGCACAGTGGTAGGAGCCAGCAGAAGGGAAGGCTTGATAACTGAATACCTGAACATCTGCTACCCATGATGGTTGGCTTGGGGTAGGTAGTGTGTGGGAACACATCCTTGTTGTGGAATTGCTGCCTCCAGCAGGGAGCTAAACTTGGCCAGGAGATGCTCTTTGCTCTGTAAAACTCTTCTAGTTAGTTTGAACAGTGAATTGACCACAAATACTTCTAAAATGTTGAAATGAAATAAGATAATCTTGATTATTTTATTTTATTGTCTTCTCTTTAGGACTGTGTGAGCGTGGGCTTTGCCAAAAAGAAAATTCCACATATTCTTCCCTTACTAATTCTCCTTCTAATTAATTCTGCACATTTTCTGGGATGTACTTTCCAGAAAAGCCATTTCCTCTGATTTGTATCAGTTGTTCATTTCTGCTCCTTCTCGAGATTTCTCACACCTGACTCATGAATCCATTAAAAGGCTTCCCTTTAAAAAGCCACCCCACAGCTTTGTCAATTATTTTCCAGTGTTAGTGCTGGCAAGTAGAACTTGTGACTCCCCTGAGCAATTAACCTGGCAGTTATCAATAGCAAACACTGTGCACCGTAACAAAACGCCACCGAGCTGGGAGCCACGAGACGATGGGTTGTACAATACAGCTAATGAAAAATGTAATGGTAAAATGGGGAGCCCATCTGACTTCTTTGAACCCTTGGCAGGTGACACACTTAAGTAATGCGTTTAAGAATGCTCCGTTTCCCACCTTCCTGTGTGCTAGGTGCCGTGGAGAAGCACGGATGCCTTTATATGTATAGGAGTGCGTGTATGTTTAAACAGGGAATGGCAAGCAGTCTGTGACACTGTTCGCTGTGCCTGGCTTTCTCTAAACTGTGTGAATCAGCAGGTGCAAATAGAGGACTTGACTTTTAAATCAGAATCAAACTTGGACAATAAGTCACGGTTGTTTTACGGATATCCTTACATGGATAAAATGATGTTTGTGCTCAGACCTGCTGCTTGGAGCCTACTGCTTCATTTCATGAAGCAGGCTTACTGGATTTATAGACTTCTAACCACTCTGCCCAGCCTGCACTTTTCTCTGTGATCTTGCCTAGCCACATGATGTGCTCAAGTTACTCCAGGCACAAGGCAGGCAATGCTAATACCTCGCTTTAGGTACTTACCATTCAGGAGCTAGTCTTAAGAGGGTTGTGTCGCCATGCAACATCTGCCTGCGTTGCAATACTGTGCCTGTACAGCCATCTCTTACTGTATTTTTTGAAATAACTGTCTCTTGGTTTCCCCTTCCTGCCATCCCAGTGTGACTTACCTGAAATCAGGAGTTCGGCTGTGGCTCACCAAGCTCCCTGTCTGGGCTTGGCAGGGCATAGGCTGCATGGCAAAAGGGAATCACAGACCCTAACCCAGTGAACTCAGTAGTGAAGCTTACCAAGACTTGACATCTGTACTGCGATATGTATGTTGCACATCACTCTTCACAGCAGGTGACATTCTTTTGGGCCTTTTAATTGATTGATAGGAAATTCTTTTAGTGTGTAATAAAAAGGTACTTTGTAATCGAATGCAAATAGTACCCTTGGCAATTGTTTTCTACTACCTGTCCCATTGAAGATTAATTAATTATCTGATTTAACACCAATTCCTTATGGCGGCAGTTGACAGAGACATGTACTGGACATCTGAGACTGGTCCAGGATTCTGAAACTGCCCAGCATCTCAAAACGTGATCTGACTTGGTTGTACTAAAGAACATCTGAAGGTTATTATAACTTGTATAAGTAAGTTATAGAAAAGCCTGCATTTAGTACTGTACTATATGGTTTGTGAAGTGTAACAGTTATACATTAGCTTTATGAAATTGAAGTCTTCCTGCATATTACATTAATGCCAGTTAATAGGGTATTAGTGCCACCTAATGTAAAATGTAACCCAAGTGTCTCTGATAGTATAAGGGGAGGCTTTCTCATTCTCTCTCTTCCATTTGCAATAAACATTACTGAAATAAAAATAACCATGGATTATGGAGCTGTTAAATATTATATATTATTATGCTATTAAATATAGACTATTCACCTTTGATTAGCAACAAATATTCTATTTAATTCTGAGAAATTGACTGGTTTATAACGCTCTAAAGGCTTCATCATGGTAATGGAATACTTCCCTGTCTCAAGCCTTGTATAAACTCTAATTATTTTGGCCCCAGTTCCACAAATGCACATGCAGAATTGCACTCAGGTGAGGAGAATTAAATGAGTGCATAAACAGAAGCAAGGTCCTATGTGTAGCCTTTTCTTTTACTAAAAGTACAAGTCTGAATTCCAAAGATAATTCCATAATACTTTAATAAAGATTAGTGAGAGCAAAGATGAATATAGTGAAAGAGTGCTCTGGTTCCCCAGTACCTACTAGGTACAGGTAGATGCCTAATAGGTATCTTCTGTTTGAACCAGATTTGCCAAAAGAAAAAGCAAAGAGAAGGTAATCAGTAATTAAACCTAGAGCCCTTTTCCCATTCTCACACAGCAGCCTTCTTGCACGTTGGCTGCAAGCATCCTTCACCTTTCAGTAGCTCACTGGGACTGAGGTGTGTGGCAATGACAGCACGTTGAACACTTAATCCAACCTGTGGGTTTGCTCTTGTGAGTCCCACTCAGGACAGCACTCCCAGTGTCTGTGGAAAAGTCAGAACTCTGTTCAGCTTCTAGATGGAAATGTCTCTACTGAGAGGATGCTGTACATAGAGCACCATACCTTCTGTCTATAACAAATACATAATTGATATGAGGGTGGGTTTGCTTGCTGAGATGTAATTATATGAATCACCCCTGCCCAAAGATGATTTGACATTAACACAGTATCTTTCATAAAGTCACAGATACATATTGGAGTATATGGAGTGATACAGGAAAGAGCAGTGAGCAGTCTAGGACCTGAATCATGAAGCTCCTGTTAAAGGCCTAGTTAAAGGTTGTGCTGAGAAAACTTTATCTTTTCAATTTATTTTAATGTCAGTGTATGCTGAAGCACTAGTATTACATTTGATATTATGGTGCATTTGCACAAAGGTTGCTTTAGGCATTGCCACTGTTAATTACAATCAGCCCTCAAATGTTTGAACTGGATATATCTGGGTATTGATAAAGGAAGGGCAGCTGCTGGCAAACACTTTGGTTTATAAAAATAAATGATGAGTGCCTGACACCTTGAAAAGAGTCAGAATGAGGTCTCATGAATGATACTATGGGAGCTTTTGAAAGTATTTAGGACATAATGCTATAACCACTTCTAGGTGGGCAGAAAAGCAACCACATGGGTTATGTTGCATGATTGATAGTGTTGACATAAATGAGGTAAGGAAAAAGCGCCCTTTCTCAGCTTTTCTGCTTTATTCAATAATTATAGTCAATGTCTGGTAATTCATGCAGTTAATGCATGCGACTTTAAGAGAATTAGGGCCCAAACCCCCAGCATCTGTATGTCAGATGCGAATTGCGTGATACCCACCATTTGATTTCACTAAGCATTTATAGTATGATACTTCATTTTTCTTAGAATAAACCCTGAAATTTATTAAAATGAAAAAATTAATTAACTAAATCATAAAAAACCAACCTGCAGCTTGACTCATTGAACTTGACTTTGTGAACCATTGGAAAGACAGCTGTTAATCTGAGTCAGAAACAGTGAGTATCGAGAGAGTTTTTAGAGTAAATAATTCCTGCACAGTCCAAATGTTTTAACCAAAATACAATACAATACTTAAGAAGAAATGCAGCTGGGTGAGTTGTTTTGACTCTGACAGCATGGGAAGACTATTGTTATAAAACTCATACTCAAAATCTAATTGTACAAGAAATAATATGTGTCTTGCACTCATTTCTTTATATTAAGGCTCCAATTTAGCTCCGATTTTGTTACCACAATGTAAATGAAAAACATGTTTGTAGCTGCTTTTATATCAAGAAGTACTTAAAGCACTAATTGTTGCTTTCAGGAGTCTGCTGGGTCTAATGCAAAGCAAGTGCATGCTGGAAAAATTACACAAAGTTGCATGCTCTGGCTTTTGAGATAGTTGCATGAGTCTAAATTGTAAAAGGTTTGCCTATTTCAGAGATGGACATAAATGGAAAGTTGAGATGCTTCTCCTGAACTGATAGACTGTAATGTTGAAACTGTCTCCTGGGTGCTAAATGATGACGTGATTCTCCCTCAGATTTGTCATTTCCTCTTTCTAAAGCACACAGTCTTGTGCAGGTGTAGTGTCTCTTCAGCTTGTAATGTCTACCCTGCCACTGCGTAGGAGAACCTCAGATCCAGCGTGGCCTCTCCAGGCAGTCCAGTTCCCTGCTTTTATTTCTGTAGCTCATCTTATGCACCATATGTTCTTGAGGACAGGGGTGAATGTTAAGGGACCTGTACTACCCCTCCTTTTTGGTCGGGTGGCCTGAATAGCAGCAGCTCTAAAGCTAGAAAAGTGAGCATAAGCCTGCTCACATAAACACCCAAGAGCTGCTTGAGAGGGAGTTTGCCCCAGACTGGTGCAGTAACTGGGGAAGATGACCATCAGCTGGGTTAAACGGTAACTGAATTATAAAGGGACTTTGGAAAAAGGAGAAGCCAGCTTGAAAAGGAGCAATAATCACATGAGGTGTGTTTGGGGCTGGTACCCAGGGAGGGCAAAGGGCTGACTGCAGCCCTCCCAGCCAGGGCATATGGGCTTGTGCGCCCACAGGTCCTGTGTCTTAGAGGTGACATGGAAGGGTGTGAGGGGTCTGCAAGGACATATTAACACTTGCAAGTGTCTAGTGCTGTGATGAATCTCCTCTATCACTGTTATTGATCCTGAGCATATAGGTCACAGAGTAGCAGTTATTTATGTGCTGTCTATAAATCAATAAACCGTTTGATCTTGATTTGATTTAAAACACCTGAACTGAGGAGACAATTTCCCTGTAACAGTTGTGTATTTCAGGGGGATGTTTTGGGCATTGGTAATTTCTGCTCCCATGTACAAGGGATTTCTTTTTCTTTCCTGTAGCTTTCACCCTTTCCCCTGGCCCTGATTTCTGTATTTCACAAAGATGCCAGAAAATTAATAGTGGGGCTGGGAGGGCTTGTTTTCATTTTCCCCTTTCCATCATTTTGTGAGTGGATTAAATACAGAGAGAAGGAATGGGCAAATGGCCTTCCTACTAAGATAATTTTTATGATGATAACTTATATTCACCAGATCCTATTAAATGGGAAGAAGGAGTGACTACAGCCAGGAGAGCACAGGAGTCTAGAGTTCTATGTGATCTTGTACCCTTCTCTCAGTACGTTTATATTCAGTTAGAACACTGACAGATATTCCAGAGTTCAGCTGTGACTTTAAGTTTTAAAAACAGAGTGGAACCCCCTTCTAGAGGAATTCATTTTTAAGTGAGTAAGTGCTGCATTTCAGAAATCCCTGAGAGGGTGCAGAAAATCACGGCACTTTTCCTTGCCTGTGATCTCTTGCTCCAGCAAGGACAATGAATACCTTTTACTCCAAGCAGGCTGGTTTGTCTGTTTTCTAAGCCATTTCATTGAACTGCCTCCCATTAAAAAGAAAAGAGCATTTTAGCATACGTCAGATTTACTGGAAGATTCATACTAAGCCACAAAATAGTTCTCCACGCTATCATGATCAAACTGATTAGTTAAATTGGTCCATGCATACAGCAGCAGTGCAGGGCTTATTGCATCTCTCAAGTCCCAGTTATGCTTTCAGAAGAGTGCATTGGCATTGTGAAGGCAGTTTGCCTACAGATGCATTGCACTCATTAGGATTCATTTATCCTACATAGTGAGCTTTATGTAAGAGTTTGTAAGCTTGCCTTTTCCTAACAGCCAAAATCTTTACCAACAAAATTCTTCTTTTTGCGATTTTTCTGGGATGTTGTCTTTATGAAGAGGCATCCGTGTTAATGCGCTGCAGGATGCTGCATAGTGTGTATTTTTCCTGTTTTGTAATAAAATTTCTGCATTTCTGGGACTTTCACAGTCCATATTTCAGGACAACCATATGTTCAGGGCAAGGAGGATTTCTCCTGCCATATATGCATTCTCTCATATTAAGGGGCCTTTGCTGGAACAAGCCCTCTTCCTCTCTACAGAGTGGTGAATAAAGTAGCTGGTGTCTTTAGAGGTGATAGATGCCAATACTTCGAAGCTCAAGGAAAATGAAAATCAAATTGAAATGTCTACTACGTTTGTAGCATTGTGCAAGTCATCCTGCTGCGCAGCACTGTGATTGAGAGATGCTGATCCACCCGATCTGCTCCTGGTTGATGGGTACTGGTGAAAATTGACCCGCTGAGCCGTCTTCAAGAGGCATAGGAGGAAATGTATTTGCTCTCCTTTCAATTGCTGAAGACAAGGTTATAGTGATAAAGAAAAAATAATGAAAGCACAGTAAAAGGTAAGAAGAGCTGATGCTACTCCTTTTTTTCTGACCTTTCTGCACAGCTAGCTAATGTGAGATAAGTCAGTTGTAGTGACTGAGCGCATCCTCCTGCAGCCACAGCCTCAGGGTATGGAGTGCTGGGTGGCAGAGAAGTGCAGGGCACTCCTGCCCAAACCGACCTCCTGTTGGGCCGCAAACACAGTGTGTGATTGATTTTGCTGGGCCAGCTCAGTACTTCAAGGGACCACTTTGTGCACCACGATCAGGGTCTTATCTGTCTTTAAGTGAAATGGGGTTTGTGAATTTGGGTCTTTATCTGCAAGTCAAGGTGTACCATACAACTGACAGGATCCCATTTATTTTGGAAATGTCATAGGATACCTGTGCTCCTTCTTAAATATGCTCTTGTATTAATCCCAAAGCAGCATCCTGTGTCTCCAATCCCCAATAATATTTTTGTATGTATTTTGTTGTTGGATTTATATGATTGCATAACACAGCACCAGCTGATGGGGTCTGCATTTTCAGTTAATTTTCTTAATGTAAAAATCGTGTTTGGCTATTCCTAAATGCATACACCAAACCAATGGAAAGAAACACAGAATCATGTGAGAGTCAGAATAGTCACTGGTTTGGACTTCCTTTCCATTAAAAAAGGCTACCACCTTTTGCATGTACCTTTCTGGTCATGTATGATTTAGTAAAAAGCTAGCATTATATGAAGCAATATTGATCACATTTACATCCTGTGTTTTTCATGAAGTGGCACATGCCATGACTTAATTTCATTGCAGAATACAGTAAGTTTTCTTGTACTGCTGATTTTTATTTGAGACGAGTGTGCAGGAAGGTGTATTCTGTGTTTTCTGATGGCAGTAAAATTGAGTCAAATACTTGATTCCAATATGGATTTCCTGCTATATATTAAGAATTAAGTAGAGAGCTGGTTGTAGCAGATTTATTTGTCAGAGCGAGATCTTTAAAGACACACGTCACTGCGTGATTCATTTTTATTATTAGTTACTTATCCTCCACTGCATAATCTTTTCAGGGAGATAGCTAACGTGGTTTGAATGTACATTCAACCCTAGGGAAATAGAACTCATAGGAATCACATTCCATTTCCATTCATTCTTCCATCTGTTTGTTAACCTCAAATTTGTTTCAGTCTGTATCATCAGATAGGATGCTGTCATTCTAACACTTTTATCATGTCATTCACTGTTTCTTTTCTGGAACTGAATTTTGTTTGTTGCTGGAAAACACTATAAATTCAGAAAGAGTTTGGAAAAGATCTTTTGTAGTAACTACCTGTAGTTGTATTTTGTGACCGTGTCATACCAGAGCCAGCTTATGTTCATGTGTTCTTGAGAATAAAGCAGGTACTGAGAAACATCATCACTGATTTATAGGTTAAGCCTAAGTGGTTTCTAGGCAGTGTCCTAAAGTTGAGAGCTGCTTTTTGTAGTATATGACAAAACAAAGGGAGCCTGAAGAAAGATACTGCTACTCTAGGCATTATTGTAGTTGCTTATTTAAGTCCCAGATCAGGAAAAGACTGAAAACCATGCGTTTTATCAGCCCCACCAGTACAAACCAAAGCGTTTGGGTAAATCCAACCCTCAAAGCATCCTTTCTGGAGCTGATCCTGTATTCTAATGGACAGAGCAGCTCCTAGGAGTGAAAAAATGTGATTGGGGAAATGGCACTGCATTATAAGAAGCACCCCTAATTTAACTGTCCTGATGCAAAGCAGCACTACCGCAAACAGACAGACTTGGTCCATGCACATTAGATGCTGCTTCCTCACTGATCTCAGCCATGCATGGCTGGAAAGGTGTACCTTTCTAATAAGCCATTCTGACACAGATACATACATATTCATGTATGTGTCTTAGAGAAAAGGCACCTTAAGGGGCTAATGTAAGATTTGTCATCTTAGGACCATATACACAGGAAAAAGGCTTACCATAGGAGCTTTGCTCTTTGAGAAAGTTTGTTCCTTTGTTGCTGTAGGTGTTGCTGACTAAACTATTCGCACTGAACAGCAAGACTTCAGAAAAATTGCTAGGTATAAAAGCAAATATTATGTTGTCATTTTGTGGAAAATCTGGCTTCTAACCTGCAGAATGCATTGAGGTTCTAGGGGTGCACAATGCTGGGAAAGTGAGTTAAAATCTAATCCTGTGAGTTGGAGGAGATGTGATTAAAACTTGGAGCCCTCCAGTTCAAATTGACCTTGTCATCTTGATAACTGCAAATCAGATAATCTTTGAACAGGCCATTCTTGTGTTGTTGTTGATTTTGAAAAGAGCTGTAGCTTAAGCAACCACTATATATATATATATATATATAATTTTCAGAGCAGTGTTGGCCTTACAAAGCTTGCATTCAATGCTACAAAGGAAGGGAGAAGAAAATGCGTGCAAAAAATGTGGTCTGCTTGTTGGAGCCCCACTTAACAGACTTAACTGATAATAAAAGAGACTCCCTTTGCAAATTTTGTTTTGGAGAGCTCTGAACATCCAGGTGCTGTTCTTGACAGTGGTGGCCTGTGAAAGAGCCGCAGCTGAGTACCCACACCACTGTGACCTACAGCCATTAACACAACATGTAGCTGGAAGAATTCTTCTCATGTTACGAGTAAATTGTTGTTGGATTACTTTACTGGATGCCCAGCTGTGATTTTATAATGTGCAATTATATTGTGTTAAGTAGCTGAGGTGTCCAGGAAACAGTAGTAATAGCATTGTGTGTGTAGTAGCATTGGTAGGGAGTCTGTACTTGGGGAGTATGAGCTTCACTTTGGATATAAATACAGCAACCCTGGAATCAGACCCTTGGCAACAAAAATTGCTGGGCAAACAAGGGAGTCAAATGTGAATAAGCAATGTGTTGCAGGCACGGTAACAGATAGTGTCAGGATGCAGAGGACCTGCTTGTTGCCAGGATGGAGGTGTCTGCCTCAGACTGAGCAAGAGATGCATCTCTGCATCCAGACTCAGACTCGCCCTGGACTTCCAGTAAATGCAACAGCTTCTTTCAAAAAGGCATTGCCAGAGAGAACCCCTGCTCTCAATCCTTTCCATTCTCCTGCTTAAACACATGCAATAAAACAAGGTCTGCTCTGGTCCTCACTCTTCAAATGAAGGAATATAATGAATAATGGAAGTATCCATTTTATCTTGAATCTACAAACTGTTGTGGCATGCAGCTTAGGAGCCTGACTCTCATTCTTCCAGGGTCCTTACATTCAGTACAGACACTTGCACAACTTGGTCTCATGGGCAGAACAGTTTGCAGTGAGCACGTTCCCAGGAACAGGAAGAGTTTTCATGAAGTCAGAACTGAGGGCTGGACAGTCTTTTTGGCAGATTTGCCAGTTTTGGGGGAATACTCAGAGCTTAAAGCAACTTCTGCCCTTCCTGCTGTGAACTCATCCTGAGTCTGCTGGAGTAGCCTCCTTGCAGCCTTAGCCTGGGAAATCAGGTGTGATCAATATTCTTTCATCCCTGTGTGCAGGTAGATTGCAGCCCACAAATTAGGAGTTAATTCGATATTCCTCTGTCTATCTCCTGTGAACACATTAATCTTCTTTCTGAAGAGAATACAACCAGCCACATCAGTTCAGCATGACAAACGATTAGAAGCCTAAGAAAATGCGTTATTTGACTTAGTTTGCTATTAATGTCAATGTTTTTGGTATTTATGCCACTGATAACAACAGCCAATTCTGTTATATTTCATTATATCGTCCTATTTTTATAATGAAGAACAGGTAGCTGACTGAAACCCTGACAGTGGAGGCCTGTATTATGCAGACTATTTCTGTATCCAAAGCTTCTTTTGCTTGACCACTGTTTAATATTACCCTGTAGTAGCAGTAATAACTACTTGTTGTGGCAGTTTTCCATGACTTTATACAAAGTCATCGACATGAAAAGTGGGCAGTATTGATCTGCTTTTATTCCACATGTAATTGTTGCAGGCAGACATACTTCCCTTCTGTCTCCTAAATTTTAATACGTGTTACACTGTGTGTAATTAAATACATGCAGAAGGCAATTCTCCTTGAGAGTTTTGAGCCCTGTTTACTTAATTTTAAAGCATTTTATTGTGGAATAAAAATTTACAATCCTCCAGCCTACAAAAACGTAATCTGTTGTAAAATATCTTTCTAATTGAATTTGGAGCTCCCAGTGACTTTCAAGGTATTACACAGCAGTAGCAGGGACAGCAGTCGTGGGTGAATGTGACAAGGATATCAACCTGTATGCCACTTCTTGTAGTGGCCACTCCTCTAATGTGTATTTGTGACATGTTTTACTACTGGCATAGCCCACTCAACCATGTTTGCCCTGGCTGTTGCCAGCAAAATACTGCAGATGTTTTGTTTTCTTCCTCTCACTTCTGCTGAGATACCCTTGGGAGTGGGAATTTGCATTCAGGCCTGACATGATGCAGAAACAAGATAAAAGCTCTCACCTACTCATAGTGTTACTCATCTTTGATTTAAAGCGAGCTCAAAGCAGGCAGGAGCTT
The DNA here is from genome assembly GCF_033783945.1 of Neopsephotus bourkii. Taxonomy (NCBI): domain Eukaryota; kingdom Metazoa; phylum Chordata; class Aves; order Psittaciformes; family Psittacidae; genus Neopsephotus; species Neopsephotus bourkii. The sequence goes on from NW_026902270.1 coordinate 84,208, forward strand.
CCTTGATGCTTGGCAAATGCATGAGACTCAGAGCATACAGAAGGGAGACCATACATAAATCAATGATAATTTGCCTCAGTGTTGGGACAAGCAGACCCATGAGGAATTGTGGCCATATTGAAAGAGAAGAAGCCATGGGGCAGTGGTAACTGTGTGAGTGTTTAACACTTGCCCATTGTTTTACCACTGACCTGAAGTAGATGGATTCTTTTCCTGGTCCTTGCTGTTGAGTTTTTTGGTTGTTTCTATTGTTGGTTTGTTTGTTTTTAACTGGAAACAGGGAAACAAGCTTCTTTAAACCTGCTCCAAAGTAGATCACTGGAATGCTGTCTCTATATGCATATAATGCACATTTGAGTCCTGCAATGAGAGAGTTTCAAATATAATGAGTACCATAAAGCTCTCTTATTTGAAAGTTACAGCTTTTTGCATCATTTGATTGTTTGGGATAAATGTAAAAAAATTACAAAGCCCTATAGTGAAAGGATTTCTTTCACAAACTAAATGGCTAATTCCTGGGTCAAACGACTGCCAATTTAAATAGGAGAATTAAGCCAGTGGCCTGATAGCTCTGTAAATTATTTGCAATTCAGGGAAGCATGAAATTTAGTCATGCACTGTGCTTGGTCACCAGCATATTGCTGTGCTGACATTTGAACACGACTGCATTTCTTTCCTCCCTCCATTGCATATTAGAAGGTTGGAAATAAAAACACAGGGTTACTCAGATGCAGGTCTAGGACTGGTACTGATGCTGCCTGTCTCTGCAGCAGCCTATTGCAGTGCTGCCTGTGAGTGCATCTGGGACCAAAACCTCACCTTTCTAAATTGCCAAGCCTTTGGAAAACCTTTGGGAAGCTTAAAGGGTGTCCCAGTTGTTATGCTAGGATTGAGACTTTGGGAGCACCCTGTCTTCAGGGTGTTCTTTACACTGTCTCCAGAACACATCTGGAAGATCTATGTTTCATAGTGTTTCCAGAGGTTACCAACTCAAGGTTATCAACCCACTTTATGTGGGACAGATGGTCCCATTCTGTATCTCTGCCCTGTGGAAATTTAACAAGTCCCAGGTGAATGCTAATGGGGCTTTGCCAAACCTCATGGGGTAAGAATACCACATCATGTGCAGAAGGGGGGCAGTCTGACATTTCTGACATCCCAACATGAAACGTGGATGCAGCCAAGGATGTCCTTACTGGGATGGCCTTCAGATACAACCTAACACAGCAGCAATAGTGCAACAACTAAAAGGCTGTCCTACAGGCTGTCTTTATCTCCTAAAACAATAATACTCTGGATTGTATATAGTAAACAGCAAGCCAGTTTTTAATGTTACTATTAATGCTTCAAGCATCTTCCTCAGAGCCATTTCCAGTGCACATGTATTGAGCAATTTCATCAGTACAAATATGGTTTGTAATAGCACAAGAACTGAACAGTATTGCCAGCTGTACTCACCCTCCCTTATGGACCCTCACAGTCATTGTATTACTGAGAGGGCTGTGAGCATGCGCGGCGTGACACAGCACCTGATGGAAGACAATGTGGTAAGCATCCAAAATACCTCCACTCTGTTCTGATGAGTCTGCTGGTACCTCTATGACTTCACCTCTGAGTTTTACAGCACTCTTCACCCATTGCTGTGAATGGCAGAATCCCTGTAAGAACTTAAGTTTTCCTCCTTGTGTAAGTTTTTAATAGCAGCCCAGGAGGTGAGGCATGCCATAGCACGCAAGTAGAGCAGGGCTCATCGTAGAAAGGGTAAACTGGGTAGCTGGGAAAAGAATGCAGAGCCAAAAATTGCTATTTTGTGTGCTATTTTGAACTAAACATTTATGTGCTTAATTCACATGGCTTGATTCTCCTTTTAGGAAGCAGCCTTATTTGAGGGCAAGAATAGATGGTGGTGGCCATGAGAGCCATGTCATAGAAGCACCTTCAAAGAGCAACTTGAGAGAGAGGGGCAGGACAGTTACTTATAATGTCTCAAGCATGGCATACCCAGTGCTAGTGGTCCTGGCCTATTTACTTTGCTTTTTCCTTTCCTGCTCTTTCTTCTTGCCTTTAGTGGGTGAGATCGTTACAAATTAAGCAATCAAAGCTGAGTCCTTTTCCAGTTAAGCTTCAAAAAACCCTCAAAACCATTTACCCTGAAAGCTTAGATATTTTAACTGGATGCATAGAATGTGGTCATCTAAAAAAACCCAGACCCATGGAATATTTCTGACACGTGGCAATTAGCAGAGCAGATGACCAAGAAGATATAAAATAGTATACAAAAGGGATAATGTTTTATAATAATACATATATATTGAAATATAAATATATAATATATATTAGATTTGTAAAATGTAAACTAATTTAAATTGCAGCAAGGCTATTAAAATGTTTTTTTTACAGACAATACTGATATCCTCCACAGTAAATGAATGCAGAAGTCCACAGTGAATGATTCCTTTTGCTACTGGTGCTGTGCAGTTTTGCCATTAATCTACAGCATGTGGAAAAAACTTCATAGAGATAAAAATCAGGTTTTTTTTCCTGCCTCTTTTCCTAAGTCAAATTTTAGATTAAAACAGCAGGAAGCGAAACCTAAAGTAAAAGTTTCTACTTACAGATCTGTCTCTTTTTTTCTGTGAGCACGTCTTCATCTTTTATATACTGAGAAATAAGTGAACTTCTTTATTAAAAAATCCCAAAGCAATATAAAAAATAAAATACTTTCTCCTATCTCTTTCTTCCCATATCAGCTTTTCATGGCTCATAGGATACAATGATCTTGTTTGAGATGGATTTTGAAGAACTTAGATAGAGAGCTATTATTGGCAATACAAAAAAAAAAAAGCTGAATTATCTGCCAGAGTGGGTGGAAAACATCGGTTTCAAAACCTGATCATAGAATTACACGTGTCCTTGGGGAATATCCTGAAGTGTCACACTTTCAATTTAAAAAGCAATAGAAAATGACATCAGGTTTCTAATGCACAAACCAGTTCTCTCTTAGTAGGACTTGTTGAAGTATCTTGATGTGTCTTCTTAAACCTTCACCGCTTTTTCTTTCTTCAGTCACATTCTTACTGATTCTTTTATTTAGATTCCATAGTGAATGGAATGCTGTTACAGATAAGTAGTCTGTAAAGCTCCAAAAGAGTTTATTTCAAGAGACTCTTTGTTGCAAATGAAATATTCTCCAGCATGATTTGAAGGGTGACTTACTTAAAAACAGAGATGGCGTTAGGCGCTACAGTCAGTTCAGAGCTTCATCACGGGTTTCAGTGGTAACCAGATGAGCGTATTTGGGAATAGCATAAACAGAAAATCTCCATTCCTCACAGTTCAAGCATCACTTTGTGCATAGGATCTGTTTCAATGAGTGTGTCTTAAGTGCTACAAAAGATCCTAAGCAGGACTGAAGTTACATTTTATATATTTGATGTTAGCCCTTCCCCTGCGTACAAGTGCCACCCTGAAAGAACAGAAATTCAAATCACAGATGTATAAAACCTGTCACATCTTGCTTGCTATTATGCAGGCGAAGCTTGCGAATACTAGAAATGCACGTATTTAAGGTGGGCTTTCAGTTTATGAGTGAGATATCACTGATACGGGCAATAGAGAAGAGTGGAACACTGATATATCAAGTTTCCAATAGGGAAATAAAGTTGTTCAAACTTTGAAAACCTTGAGTAGCCAGAGGTCTATGACAATTGCAGTGAAAACAGTAGGAGAACAAAAAAATTCCCAAAGAATACTTTCAGCCATGATTCAAGTAGCGACAATAACTTCAGCAACCTGTCTTGACAGGTAACTGTGAAGATCTGCCTGAGCTTGTACTTGACAGCTACTCTGCAGCTTTGTCTTGTTTACTAATGATGCACGGTGGAGTCTAAGAAACTGCATTTGAAAGACATTTCAGAAGTGACTGAGGTGGATGCCTTATGACAGATTCCACCAAAGCTTGAATAATTTACTGGTTTAGCATATGCCAAGCTAGTGCTGTTACTTTTTGTTCTTACTGTGAAAATGAGTCATCTTGCATCACTTAGGCAATGTAGAAAGGGTATGCTGAAAATGAGAGAGCAGAGACAACAGCCTCAAACTCTGAAGGATCAAAATAGTATGAAGGAAGTTTAACAAAATACCCTACATTAAATGGTTGTTTAGCATTCTTAGTTACAATTAAATCTGTCATATATTTCTATGAAGTGGCTCAATAGCAGCCCCAAAAAGTAAGCTTCTCTTGCATCTCTCCAAGCACCATGGCCCTGAAAACCTCGCAGTTGCTTCCAAGAGTTTTGCTCCCCTAGAGGATTTTGGGGGTTTTAGTCATAAAATATTTGGAACAAAAAATTCATGGGAGTAAAATTTGACCCAAGTTTAACCAGCCTTCTATAGGTAAGGAGCATACTGATCATATATGTATTAATTATTGAAGATTATCTTAACAGTAATATCATTATTTTAAATATAAATTATGAAAACGCATATGTATTTATAAGTGATTAGTATATGAATAATGTTTGTATGGTTATACATAAATTTACATGTATGTACATACAGAATATTTACGTACAGCTTGTATATGCTTATATATGCACCTGAGCAAATGTTGAGCTCATCATTAAGCACATCTAAGGGCCTAACCTTATCAGACAAGCATTAAAATAAGTATGAGACAATATGAACATGATGTCATGACAATGGCATCAGAAATTACTTGTGCTTACACAAGTATTAATAGAATGACTCAAGGACCCTGTAAAGTGAACCCCATAAATTGGATGCAGCCCAAACCATCCTTGTAACCTTGCCCATAATTTGCTACTAGTGAGAAAAACATGAGGGTCCAAATTATGTTGATTACCAAAGAGGAGTGAAAGTGTCAAAGTGGCTTTAATAGAAACAAAACCTAGATCTTTGAAGTATCATTTATGACACTTTCTGAGGGAGAAAGCAGAAATTGGTGGGAGGGCTCTCAAATCAAATCCCAAATACAGGAGAAAAAAGAAAAAAATCAGTCCAGAGGCAGCATGCGTGCCGTACAAACTACTCTTTTGGGGAGAGTTCCCAAGCAAAATACAGTTATTATGGGAAAGCAGTAATGCTCAGCCAACCTAGCAGTGCCAGATGTAATTCTCTATTCATTTCCCCTGATAAAAGGAAAAAACAACAACAAACCCCCAAAGATTTTAAAATAACTCTTTACCATTGTATTTTCAGTGCTTCAGCTATTGATTCCTACATCCTCCGATACATCCCTTTGTGGGCCCTATTCTTATTACACGAGTCTACTAAGAATCGGTGAGGCAGAGGAATGTTTATGTCTCTGCTATGAGAGGCCTTTGCACACTATCCCACGATCAGTCAGTACACCTTGTGCGTTGTCCCTCACATATGGCCCACAAGGAAAATGAGAGCCCATTCTGTGGTTTCCTTTTTAGTAAGTGGTACGAAGTAAAGAGGGACAGAAGAACAGCCAACTGTGCTCTGATCTGGCGGGAAGCCTGTGCTCACAGCGGTCCAAATTGTCAGCTGTCTGAAACGTTTTAGTACCAATCAGGCAATCTCTTTGTAGGAAAGCTTTAAAAGGAAAGTGAAAGATTCCAAGGGGCAGGAAAAAATGCCTGTGCAACAAGTCACAAAACAAAAATTGCTTGTAGGGCAGTGGAAAACATTGTTTGTAGGGCAATGGAAAACAAAACTCGGTAGCACCTCCAGCTTTTATGTTATATAGGAGAGAAGAATTAAGAGCTTTTTTTACTTAGGTTTATAGAAAGAATAGGTTTTACAAACCTGAAACCCAAGGGAGTTTACCAATGAAGAATGGAAAAGATGGCCAGAAAAATGGGCAGCAGAACCACACAGCGATGGTGCAGCCCACAGTTTTTTAAAGCATTCTTAGCAAGCTCCAGAAGCAGTGACATTTCCACACACGTCTTCTTCAAGACGATGCAGCTCTTGCTCTAGCAGGATATCACAGCTTTGCTCAGTCTCAGAAATACCATGCAGGTCTGCAGCCCAAATCCCCACCTGGCATAGCTCCATGCAAGTCATCATTTTACCCTGTTCTCCTTTCACACAGTGTTTGGATTGCTGGTTTTTGATTTATGACTGTATGTTTGTATTTGGCTGTTTTTCTCCCAGTGTGGGGTCTCTGCTGACTATATGAGCTGGCTGCTACAAACCTGAATTGCAGCTAGGAGGAGGGCTGGGCATATAATTCCCTGCTGGACTTTTCTTACTCTTTCACCTAAAAAGATGTCTCAGATGAAACAGGAAAGAAACGGGAAACCTCAACTGGCACAGTGTGGTTCAGATTATTTTATCTGTTCACTGTGAAAACCCTGCTTCTGCATGGGATCATAATTAGAAATGAGCCAATGGTCATACATGTGTTATTAATGCAACTGTGGCTTTAACTACTATTGATAGTGTGGGGGGATGTAGTAATAGGGGTGACTTCCATGCAAATGGTGTGAAAAGCACAGCTTCTTAGACATGTAAACCAATCAGAAAACACCCCTGCACATATTTCATAATTACAAACACTAATATTCATCATCTCTGTCATTATGCAACAGGCTTTTAGTAGTAGACCCAATAGCACAAATAAGGTGGAACTAATGCCTGTTGTAAGAAAATGCAGTTCAAGTACAGGTAGCCTAGGCTAGACTCCTACTCACGTTGCTCTGAAAGCAACAGTCTGGAATGAAAGCCCTTAAAAAAAACCCTGAAATCAATGCTTTTCAACTCACTGGGAGGTGCTTAAAATGCATGTGTTAGTTCTGGTCTAAAAGATTTAGGGAGTTACTTCTGATGGGTAAAAATAGACTACAGAAAACCTAAAATGCCTTAATTCTTTCATGTAGACAACTGCCAAGGTTCAGGCATGAGAGCAAGTTTTATTGTTTTGATCTTCAGTTCAGTAAGGGCAGAAATGCCATTCAGCTGCCATCTGAATTGCTAAATTTTGGTTTGATTTCCAAGTCATCCCTAAATCCAGTCCAAATTGTCCTCTGGATTTTATCACTCTCACTGAACAAATCATTTAGAAGTCTACTGTTGAGAGGTTTCCAACACTCATATTCAAAGCATTTGACTTCAATGTGTCCCAGAACAGGAATGGCGTAGAACCTGACCTTGAGAGGTTTCAAAGGCATGCATTTCCTTTTTTTTATGAATGAGAGATTATTGCTGCCAGCATTTCTGAGGTTGCATTCAGAAGCAATCTATGTTGACAGCCCAGTTAAAAATACAACATACACAGTTCCAAAACATCCACTGTAGCCCTACAAACTCATTTGTTGTTTTACGTATTTTATGCATAAATGTTAGTACATTTACTTGGTGACATATTTTATGTAACCAGCTCCCTTCTGTAAATAATAAGCTTTCAGGCATTCAGAGATTCTGTTTTCAAGAGGGTCAGGAGCCTTTCTGATGTTCTAAATTTTCAGTAAATGATACATTTGATAAAGTAAGATCTCTATGCTTTGTTTCTATACTTGTTGACAGCCTTGTGTCACAAGCTTTGCAAGAGATCTACCCCCACCATCAGAGGATAAACTGATTTCTCAAGGACTTAGTGCTTCACTAGGGAATGCTTGGAACTGGTCTTCTCGTCCTTTTAGAGTTTTTATCATATAAGCTTTTGTTCTGTGTTTGGTTTGTCATTTCTGACTGCTTTCATATGTGATACATATCAACAGACATAGTAGGAAAGTTATTTACAGCCAAAAAATTATCTTCAGCTTTATGATTCCAGTTGTATAAAGTGTATGATTTCATATGCAGAATTGTATCTGTACCCTGACTTACACATTTAGGAATGTTTTAATTGTAGGTGAAATACTTCTGACACCATAGTAGTTCTGTATGGTTTTGCTATAGCATGTTCAGGAGTGAGGGTGAACATGTGAATTCTTGGAGGAAAAAATCTTCACATTCCCACAAGACCGACAGCTGAAATGAAGAGGGGTGTATTTAAACAACACTGTACAGAACTATCGGTATGTGTGGGAGTGTGCATGCCTCTGTGTGTGTGTCCCCATATAAATTCCTGCATTTTGACTCACACTATTCCTTGTCCTATTGGTAATTTTCATTCTGAAATATTACTGCAGTAGTGCCTCAGCATTAATGAATGCTGTCAAACGTCCCCTTCTAGGCGCAAGAAAAGACGTCTCTCTCCTGGTTCCGTATAACATCCATTAGTAGTATCTCTGCAGTAATATTTTACTAGGTGGCAATATTTCCTACCCTTGACAATACTAAGAACTCTGCATCCTTTATTCCACCTTAGCTGCTAGTTATGTTCTGCTTGCCGAACAAGTTAATACAGTTTTCTTATTCCCATTATTTTTCTTCTTACCTGCTTTTAAGTCTTTTGCTGTTTCAAAGATTGTCTTCCTTCTTTCTTAAATGATGGCTGCACCAGTGCTTCACACGCTGTGCTGTGCACGTGGCTTGCTGGTTTGACTGCAGGGTTTGGTTAGCTTGACTGCTACATACATATAACCTAGTCAACCTTAGGACAGTACATTTGAAGGACAGATTTCATTATACATTCCTTCCATCCCATTATCTTACCACTTTATCTTTGGGTTTTTTTTGCAGAACTGAACAGTTTTTAGAGATAACTTAATGATGGGATGAACTATGTCAGACAGATTGCTTCAAATTACAATTATTAGAAATCCAGCTTAACAATCTGCACTTTAATAATTCATCATTGAAGAGCCCTTATTTTAAGCTTTTCTTAGAAATGCCATTTCTCTGACATGCACGTAACTTGGGAGAGGACTGATAAATTCAGTGATTTTTACCTAATGTTTTCCCCTCTTATTGAGGCACAGGGCTGTCTGTCTATCCAGTGTCTCACAGCTGCAGAAATCTTTATATGGCACTATCAAGGTGCCTGAAATAGTTGAATTAGAGTAATTCAAACAGTTCCTAAGAACGGCAGATACTACCCGCAATGTACACATGCCTGACACACATCTTTTCCATAAAACTACTTAGTTTGTATTGAAAAGAAACAGAAGTGTTTGTCTTCTGAGGTTATAAAATTCATTCGGAACAGAGTAGAGTCAATAGATACAATTTACACCTGCCAAGGGCCTGGCTTCATCTTGGGTATCTTGGCCGAGTTTGAAAACTGCATGTTTTCTAGAAACATCAAGAACAATAAAAAGGCTTCAGCAGTGGGAAGCCACTGGAAACCACAGAAACCCAAGCTTGCCTCTCCACTTCAACACAGCTGTGTTGCTCAGGTGGTAGAGCCCAGCCTGTGATGGCACCCTTCAAATGCTGCTGGGGGATTGCTGGGATTGCAGTTGCTGCTCTCTCTCAGCATCAATCACACCTTTGCTCTGCTGCCTGCTAATGGTCCTCTGGTTGTTTGTAAGTATGTGTGTATATTCCTATAGTGATATATAATAAGCAATAATACCCACATGCATATATATATCTGTACAAATAGTCTTGTCTTCCAGCTTGGCCTCTGAGTTGGCAGAAGCAGTAGAAATGAATGGAGTTCAGGTTAATTAACAGTGGGTCATTAGTAATTGTACAGGCTTTAGAGACTGCTTGAAGATGAGCTCCTGGTTCATGGGTACCACTTATTGAATTCTTTTTAGCCATTTGTCTTTCTCTTTCTTACTAAATCTTAGTAAATGAAGTAATTCTGGTTTTGAAAAGAACAGATGTGACCCATCTGAGGGAAATTATCAAGATCCCAAGAAAGCTGAAAATTACTGGGAGTGCCTGGGAGTGTGTGCTTGCCGGCCAATGCTCTGCAGTTCCCAGTACCCAGACAGTGAAGGAATAAACACAGGAACTCTCTTCTTACTATAGTAAATTGAAAGGAGGGGTCTTGTCCTGTGCTTTGAAGGTTAGCAACCCCCAAAAGGGGCCAACAAGCCAGAATCTAGTGCAGGGGTGGGCAGAAATGCAAAATGGTTTATTTTTCATAGCTTTTACATTAGTTCTTAGGTATGCCCTTTCCACAGAGCTCTCTTTGCTCCTTTATGCATGCTTACTTTTAGGGTGCAGTTTCCTGACTTTCCAAAATGCATAATTATTTTCTAAAAGAGGAAACAGAACCCCATTTGTTTATCACAGGGGCTAGAACAAGCTCCCAGAGTCATTCTTGGGTAGATAAATACAGAAGCTAAGTACAATTAGGTAGGGGAAAAGACTGAGTATTTATCTTCTTACCTGAGAGACTGATCATTGTCAAACTTTTATGCTTTCTTGCACAGCTTTGCAGGCATACATTTGTACGGAAGAACAGTTGTATAGCTCCCTTACAGCTACTTTAATGTGTACTACCAATAATATATATCATGATGTTTCCATGCCTTGGAAAACCTGCAAGCAAGGGTAAATTTCACTGTAAGACTCCAAGATTTTCATTTTCTTGAATTACCAAAGTGTGTTCACACCAAGTTAATGATGCAGAAAGTGAGCTGGAGAGCTCAAGGACTCAGTGAGACAAGCGTTCCCAGCATCCCCAATGAAATCTGTGGCATCTCCCCTTTCTCCTTAGGGTACTTCATGTAGTAGGCAAGTATTTGCCTTACACATTCAATGGTGTTTACAGTGGGGTTTTGTTTTGATTCACCTAACCAAATGTGTCAGGATACCTTTATATAGAGCACTCTACTTGTAAACTCTTCATGCTAGTCTCCGTTTGTAAAAAACCAGTCAGTGCTAGGGTAATGGTAGTCAACTGATCTCTCTTAGACACCTACCTCAAGATGAGGTGAATCATGCTCCACAAATAATGATTCCTTTCCACTGAGTTTAAAACTCAAGTTTTAAAAATCCTGTCATTAGAAAATACACATATAAAACCATAAATAATTGGGAACTTTTAGAATCATAGACTATCTCAAGTTGGAAGAGATCCGTAAGGATCAAGTCAAACTATCATTTCCCCATCCACTGCCCCCCTTGAGGAAGCTGTAGACTGCAATGAGGCCACCCCTCAGCCTTGTCTGAGCTGAGCTGAAAAGCCAAGTGGCCTCAGCTGCTCATCAGAATTACTGCCCCTGAAGCCTTTCACCATCTCCGTCACCCTTCTCTGGATACAGTTTGACAGTTTGATGTCCTTATATTGAGGCACCCAAAACTGCACACGGTACCTGTGGTGGGGATGCCCCAGTGCAGTGTAGAGTGAGACAATCACCTCCCTTTGGCCACCTGTCTATGCTGTGCTTGATGCACGGTTGGCTCTTTTGGGGGGCAGTCTTTTCATGCTTCCTTTTTCTTGCTTTTATATTTTGTCCTTGTTGATGGTAAAAGGTAGACATAAAAGGGGAGAGAAAGTTAAAATCTTCTGAGCTATCCATGAAGATTACTTTGCCACTCTTAGTTTTTAAGGTTTCTGAGTTACCGTTTACTTTTTATTCTTCCAATTTATTTGGAAGAGCTGAGATAGGAAGGGACCTCTGAAGGTCGTCTTGTCCAACACCCTTGCTTGAGCAGGGTCATCCTAGAATAGGTTGCCCTGGACCATATCCAGTCTGATTTTGATACACAAAGATGGAAACTCTTACAGTTGCCTGTTCACTGCATACCAGGGAGGAGACCCTGGCTCTGTCTTCATTACTGGCCCCATCAGGGATGGGTAAGATCCCTCCTAGTCTTCTTTTCTCCAGGTTGTACAGTCCCAGCTCTCTCAGCCTCTCCTCATATGACAGGTGCTCCAGTCCCTTGATTGTGGCCCATTTTTTTGCTGGGAAGGACCAGCTTTGGCCATCAGCAGCTCTCCTCACATGCCTGAAGTATAAACTCTTGTCAGTGTTGGAAATGTGGTGCCAGACAGCTTTGTACATGTGAGCACCCGTTCGGAGTCACCTAGAGAACAGACAAAGCAATACTGGCTAATTTTAGTGTTGTTCAAGTACTAGGTGATTTCAGAATGGTTACGTGCATAATGACATCTTTAAATGAAGTGACATATTTTAATGCTGCCACTTTAGCCACTTTGTCTCAGAAGCTGCTGTGAAGCTGAAAGGAGGGTAAATATCCCTCCATTATATACTACATTTCCTCCTTGATTGGAAGCTTGAAGGCACCATGATGAAAAATAACCATTTTTCCTCACAAACTAAAGCTAGTCTCTGCACTGGTTCACAGTAGTCTGCCTCAGAGCAGGAGATAAAAGAAGCTGAGCAAGAGTTCAGCACTGTGGTGCCTTTCTCTAATACAATACCAAGCTTCCCTATAAATTAGTGTCATAAGGTGACTCAGCTTCTGCTCCACACCAGGATCTCTTTGTAGGGTTGAAGTCAGAGCTGAGACCGTGTTTCAGGTTAGCGCAGTGAGCAAAGAAGGCATGGTCACATCAGTCCTAGGTCCTAGCTGAAGAGCTGGGCCCACAACCTCCCTAGCCTGTGAAGCTGAGGCTGTGTCTGGGCTGGCAGGATTTCAGGGTAAGCATTTGTGATCTTGTTGCACACACAAAGTTACCAAGACTGCAGGTGAACTGTTCTGTCAGTTTGGGAAAGATTTCCTATTTTCGGTTATATAGATTGCAGTTAATGAGGTACTGTGATGAAAACATCATAACTGACAGTAAAGATTACAGACCGAGTGCTTCTCCTAAAATAGGTGCACTAAAGTCAAGAGCTAGCAAGTGTTTGCAATCTCAAGCATGTAGCTTGCTGACAAAGGGCAAAGCAGTTGCTCTTTCTAGTGCAGTAGTTTCTAGTGGCTTTCCTTTTGTCTGAATTCCAACCCATTGTCCCTAAAAAGCTTAACTTGCAAAACTTTCTAACTCTGCACTGATTGCTTCAAGGAATTGACTGTATGGTCAAAAAGCAACAGTGAAGTGATTAATTAGAAAGTGTTTAGTTCATTGATTTGTTATTATATGATGTGCCAACTTCTGAAGCTAATGAAGGAAACTGGCCTAGTAACTCCTTATGTCAGAAAAGAAAATATGGAAAAGACACTTCGGTTTCAAAGGGGTTTCTTGCTAATCAAGATGCCCAGAAAAAGTCCATGTTTTTTGCACTATAGCCTAACCATTTACACATCAAGTTCTTAATCTTAAAACTTCTTGACATTCTAAAATAGTACTTATATTGGGGTTTTTTTTTAATACCTGAACCCTGAGGATACCCTTGAGTTTAAATTTGAATTTTGACAATGAAGGTTAAAAGAAAAGTCAGTTTTCAAATGAAAGCCTATATCATCTGATTAGCCTGTCATTCTGGGTATTAGGAAGATTCCTATATCATTGAGAAAGAAGTCTTCCCTTGGGGAGAGGACACTGGTTTCTGGGGAGCCTATGCCTGTGTGATATCGTATTTGATAGGAAGCCTCAAACATGCAATTCAGCTAGCGTGAAATGACACTGAGAAGCAAATGATTGAACACTGAGATAGGGCCAGCTAGTGAGAATAGTCAGGTCTCAGGCCAGACAGAAGAGAAAAGCCAGAGAGGTAACACAAAGCTATTGCAAGTAAAGGAAAGATGCTGAAAAACAACTTGGTGCCTCCCAAAGAGACAGTTATGTCCTGCATAGCACCTGACTTGCCATTGGCACAGGATTCTGTTTGAGGGAAAACCACTTTGCTTCTGGGCTTCAGACTGTAAGTCAAATAAAAATACTTTAAGTGTAAAATACCTATTATTCCAGAGCAACATAATCAGGCCAATAACTGTCTGACACTGCCACTGAACCAGGTTCCTGAGGTATGAAATACTAGAATAGAAACAGGCTTGATGGGGGACACACATCTAAACATAAGAAACCACACAGATGGAAATGCAGCTCCCATGGTGGAGGCTGGCATCCTGTCAATCTGCTGCAGGTATGCTTGCTCAACCAAACCGTAAGACTGAAATAGAGTTCATAGGATTTTCTAGCACACATCAATCCCCTTAGTTTAGTCAGCAGGATCAGAAGTGCCAGAGGGAAGCACAAGGATTTTGGCTGCAAGCAATTTAAGGAATAGCATCAACAGGAAGCCTGCCCTTAATAAGGGTAGGAATGGGTTTACATGCTAAGCATTTGCCGTGCCATATTATTTTCACACTGTCAGCATAAAGAAAGCTGACTTTTAGATTTATAAATGCCTGTTGCTTTTGTAATTTCAATTGTCCGCGGTGTTGATGGTAACTAAAACTGGGGAATGCATTGCAGTATTAACTTCTAAAATCCTTTTGTCAGTTGCAGTTGCACTTTCTGATTAAGGCTGGTTGCTTTTCAGTCATTTGGGATGCACCTGTGCTCCCCTACTTTGAAAATGATTTACAACAAAATAAGGGAAGCTGCCTAAAATGCACACATTAATTCCTGTACTCTGTTATTTATCTTTAAATGCAAACATTAAAGGGAAAAAGCTTTGTACAATCTGCTAAAGTCATAGTCCTGTAACTTCATTAACCTGCCACGGCAGGACACTTGTGTGCCCACAAAGTTCTGGTGGCATTAAGTGCAGATATTACTGTTCCCCCTAAGCTGCAAATTTTGGATGCAAACTTGTATGTGAAGTCAGGCCCACATCTTGACGTATGTGACATCTCAGTGCCAGGTGCAAGGAGAGATGTTCTAACGGGACTTTCTTTAGTCTGATCAAAACCCAATTGCACACTCAAAATGCTGGACTGAAAACATGCTTTAAAACACATACAGGTGTTCTCATAAAATAAGGTGAGTTAGCTAAAGGCTGTACTAAATGTCTCCCCTTCCGTTAGCCAGCCACACTCCTCACATAGTCTTTCATTCAGTACAGAGAACTTCTTGCTGTTTTCACCCTGGTTTGCACGTTAGCAGCAATATGCTTATTTGCATAGTTCCCCTACTCTTTCATTCTGCATTTCTGTGGACTCTTAATGCATTATGACTGGCATTTTTCCCACGCTTCCTCTTGTCTGTCTTACACCTTGAGTGATGACAGGGTGAGAGATAAAGGAAAGTTGTCAGAGCATCAGTAAATTGGGATCTGTAATAGCAAGCTGGTTAAATATTCAACATAAGCAGTTGCTGCAGCACCTGAAAAGCCTGAGCAATACCAGCATAAGTCAATTGTTTCATCACTCCTCAAGATTGCTTTCAGAGGTGTGCAAAATAACTTGTGATTTAGTTAGAGTGCAGGGCAATTCTACTCACCTGTTAGCACACGGGACCATAGATGCTCCTGTTTCACCAGTGTGGTAAAGTCTTGACTGGGCTCTTAGCAGAATTCTAAGCACCGTTTGTATTTGTTTGTAGTTTAGGGCCAAACATTTGCCTGTTGCTGCAGCAGAAAGGAACAAAGGCAACAAGGTAAGAAATGGGACTTGGGGAGGTAAGTGAACAGGGTGAGGATGGGCAGGCTTTTAGCTACTTCCCCTTATCTACCAGCACGTAGTGAACCAAGCAGAGGTTTGGCACAGTTGAGCTCTCCACCTCTCTGCCTCCTCCCAGGTCAGGGACGAGCCCTGGGAAAGACTGTTTCTCTGAGGCTGCTTCTTACTGCTGCACTCTCTTGGCAAAGCCGTAGTCAAACCTTCCTCTTTCTTGCAGCAAGGTTAATCAGTCTTTCTTGTGTCCACCAGGGGCAAAAAATATATAGCCTTTTTAACAGTTTTTCATACATTTGAAGAGTGTTAATATTGATTTTCTCGTATTTCCCTTTCCCTGGCCTTTTATCCTTTAATCTGTATTTAGCCTTCTAGAATTACAGAACAGATTGGGGTTGGAAGAGACCTTCAAATGTCATCCAGTTCCAATCCCCTGCAACGAGCAGGGACATCTTCAACTAGATCAGGTTGCTCAGAACCACATCCAGCCTGGCCTTGGATGACTCCAGGGATGGTGCAACCACCACCTCTCTGAGCATCCTGTGTCAGTATTTTACCATTGTAAAGAATTTCTTCCTCACGTCCAGCCTGAATCTCCCATCTTTTAGTTTAAAACCATCACCCCGTGTCCTATTACAACAGGCCCTGCTAAAAAGGCTCCCTATCTTTCGTACAGCCCCCCTTTCAGAGCTGAAAGGTTACAGTAAGGTTTCCCTGGAGTCTTGACTTCTCCTTCATTTAGCCTTTCTGTGTCATTGTTGGTTTTCAAGCCTTTAATCTTTCTCACTCATTTGTAGACTTTCTCAAATCAGTCCACACCTTTCTTGAAGTACAGTGTCAAAAAACTTGATGCAGTGTTCCAGTTAGTATCTTGCCAGTGAAAATCAGAGTTGTTATTTGGCATGTCTTATTTATGTTTCATCCAGGTATCACTGCCTGAAATGATTTCATCTGACTTTATGCTCTAGCTCTGTATACCTGACCTGAGTGTCCTTAAATCCTTTTTAATTGCATGTCCTGATTTTAGGGTGTGACTGGGTATTTTACCTATATCCTTTAGGGGAGTTGAACTGCACCTCAGAAGCGCCTGTTTATATTGGTTCATCATAAAGAGATCATAGGCTGATCAGATAAAATGTAGGCACTCACCTCCAATGCACATGACCACTTTTGGTCAGATGAATAGCATCTTTCACCTACCAGCTTTTTGTACTTCTGGATGCTGGAGAACATAGGACTGGAAACAATTACTTGGATCATTGAGTTCTGTACCCTGCAGTCATGGACTACCAGGCTATATATATTTCTAATTCAGAAGCAACTTCACACACTATGGTATGCTGCAAGTCACAGAACTCTTCCAAATGCTCATTCAATGCATACTAAAAGACTCAGCTATCGTGCCTGAGGAAAAGAAAAAGGATGATGCACCCTGTGTTTTTGGGAGAGCACATTGATGAAACTACCCCGAATGTCCCTAAGAAGCAGACCAGGCCAACCACTACACATGAGGGTCAATGTTTGCTACCAAACTGGCAAGCAGTTGAAATTCTTTGCCAGCCTCAAATCTGGTAGTTGTTTTAGTCTCATATGGATGAACACCACACAAATAAATCAGGGTGAGATATTCCCTGTACCCTGAGACTACAAACCAGACCAGCAGGTTAAAAAAACCCACTCTTCCTGGTCTGTTACATTTGTCCCCTCCTGAAACCCTGCACCACACACACATGCACATTCATAACAGTTAAGTAGAGCCCTTCTGTGTGGTTGTCCTTTGTGTTATCTACTGTCATTATAACAAATGAATGTAAGGCCTGGAGACTGCAGGTTATTTGGAGTAGCTCAGTCAATAAAGAGGTGCAGTCCTGTGTTTATTCAGATTTTTAGGCCAAAAAAAGTTTAAGGTTTTCTCTGAACACATCGATTCATTATACTTTTTTTGCAGTATAATAAATAAATACTTTATTGCCTGCAGTGAATTGCAGGTTAATACTAAATACAAAATGCTAACACAGGAGCAATGTATTAGCATTTTTAGATGAAAATATGACATTTTATATACCCTTAAGTAAAAATATTGTTTGCTCCCTGGAGCTACCCTGACCAGTTTAATTTCCCACATCAGTACACATCATGAAGTCAAACTTCCCTACTCTTTCAGTCTACGCATAACAGTCAGACTATCAGATCCATTTTTCTTCTTACATGTTTTCAGTATATTGCTTTCTTTAGACCCCCTTTTTAATGGATATTCACATAGTTGTGATTACTGGTCTCACTTAATTTGGTTTCTGTATTTCATCAAAACATAACCAGACACCCAGTTCTGCAGTGGTAGGAGAAGGTAAAAGCTATAATGGTAGAGGCTACACAGAAGTGGTAAGGAGATGCAACCTTTAGGTAAAGCCGAATGGATTCCCATTCTTCAGGACCCCAAAGCCAGCAAAGCCCAATAGCAGGTAAAGTTTTGGCTTGAGTTAAAAATGTCAAACTGTTGCTAATCCAAGGATATCCAAGCCATGCTGCTTGTAGCCAAAGAGGGAACCAAACTTGGAGGTGTGACAACTAAAAACTGACATCAGAAAAGTGGCTTTCCCACCTTTAAGTGAAGATCAGATCACTTAGTTTCGGATAACAGGTCCCAAGGTTTCCAACTTTGTGCATGTCACCTGTAGGAATAATGCAAACTTGGTTCAGCTGAACCTGCAAAGATTTGGCTTTATATTATCTATGTCAGGATGCCTCATCCTTGCCTTGCCTCAACACTATTTTGAAAGCAGTGTGGGGTGTGGGTTTCGCCCACATTATGAATTCAGAGACAGCATTTCTCCTTCCAAAAATAAAACTTCACATCAGATTTACCTGATCTTTCTGTTGAGCATAATTATTAGAAAGCAGAAGTTGTAAACTGGCCAAAAATATTTGTCTGTCAGAAATGCTGACGAGATCCTCATCGTCATAAAGCACTTCTCAAATTGCTGCACAATTAAAGGTAGTTTCACATTGCTGCTGTAATGAATACCTGAGGAAAACTGGAAATGGCATGCTCAGAGTCCTTACAGCATGTGCCAGGCTTTCAGTGTAATTTGGCCCAAGCATATTTTTCACAAATGCTTACAAGTTCACTCTTAAGAAGAGAAAATTTGGCTTGGCTTTCTATCTTAACACATTCTTTTATTCCTAAGCCATCCATTACTAAGTAACTTTTGTCATTACAAGGCATTAAAATCTCCATTCTAGAAAATAGATAGGAGACATTTAAAACAGTGACTTTTCCACTTCAAATACAGAGAGAAAAGCAGGAATCAATCAATCAATCAGAATAAATCAATCAGTTAATAAGTAAGAGGTGTATGGTGGTGGGAGAGAGCATCAGAGCAAGAAAATCTTTTAGAGATGAGGCATACAAAACTGGCCAGCTGCCCAGCTTCCTGATGCTCTCCTAGGTTCTTGCTGAGACTTACTTGAATTCCAAATGGTTTTCTAAGCTGGTGAATAGCAGGTGCTTGCTAACCAGCTCGTAATGAGTACAGAGGTCCAACTCCATGGAGCCATTTCTCCCTGCTTTTGGCTGTCTTTTGTACTTGCGGAGACAAAGCAATGGACCTGGAAATTGGAAATTTTAATTGAAAGCACACATGCACAAGGCAATTTTGTAGCCCTCTCAACACCGAGAGTTCTAAAAGAAAGCAGGATGTTATTAATTTTGTATGCTTTAGGACATATTGTGATCTATTTTGGGATATGTATATTAGATCTGAAACCAAACTGCATGTAAAAAGTATTAAAATCAAACCTTCCCCACTATTTTACTTACCTATACAGCTTCTTATTACATGCACTTCATTAACACAGTAAATGGAAATGCTTAAGGCAGAAAGCTGAGACAACACTGCAGGATCTTTTTTCTATTCAGTCTCTTCCTAAGGTTTATTCACAGGACATAAGAAATTAAAGGATACCTTTTTCTTGCACTTCCCAACCCATATCTCAGATTTATGGGTTTAGCAAGTGTTTAAGGACTTTGTAACTTTATGTCTTTGTCTGTACTTCTAGCTCTGAAAGGTGAGCAATACAGAAAAAGTGTAGACTACTGCCGAATTGCCACATACACCCTAAAGTAAGAACATTAACAATGCAG
The DNA here is from genome assembly GCF_033783945.1 of Neopsephotus bourkii. Taxonomy (NCBI): domain Eukaryota; kingdom Metazoa; phylum Chordata; class Aves; order Psittaciformes; family Psittacidae; genus Neopsephotus; species Neopsephotus bourkii. Next base: position 103,652 of record NW_026902270.1, read on the forward strand.
CAAAAAGACAAGTGACACTGAGAACTCTGTCTGGCAGAGGGGGAGAAAGGTCCAGTAACAGCACACAGGCTATGCTTAAACTATAAAACCTGCAAGCCTTCTCAGCTCAACAGCTGAAGTCAGTGTCCCGACTGTGGAGACCTCCTGCTTCTCCTCCATTAAGGTTTCCATTGGAATGAAGTCTAAAATGTATGCTGGAACCAGCCCACAGCTAACTGGTTCCCCTGTCTGGGACATCAGAAGACCACTTGATCCCCGTACCAGAGCCATGATCACCTTATCCACTGCTAGTCAAACATGAAAGAGAAACTGAATAATGCCAACCACTTCAGTAAAACCTTTGCTATTTTATATTCTGCAAGTGGAAAAGAGATGTAATATTATGCCATTTAAAATGAACATATCATAGACAAATAAACTTAAGTAAATTTGTAATGGATGTAACAGTAACAACACAGCTAATCAAAAGGAACCCTTAGTTACTAAAAGCTTCAGACTGACTCTCATCTGGTGCAATTCAGTGTTATTCCATTGATTCAGGGAGGCTCTGTTGATTTACTGCAGTCGACAATCTCATCCAACATTAACAAATTCCACTTTAAATGAATTTGATAGAGATTGCAGTATCTCAGGTGTTTGGAGTTGGTGGTTTGTGTTTTTTTTCCGTGGGTGAACTGATTGCATAGCCTATTGAGCAGGGGATTTATGTATTCTCATTACTGAGGAGTTATCTGCAATAATTTATTGATGCATTTGTGTTGGATGATCCATAATTACCATTGGCTAAAAATGACTGAAAAACTGCCATGAAAAAGTCAATGAAAACGTTGATGGAGAAGTAGTTCTGTATTTTGCCAAAATCTAAATGTGATATGAAGGCCATTCCCTTCAGGCAGATGAGGAGATAACTTATTTTGATAGCTCTTATCATGAGTTTAAAGCCATGGAAAAATTCAATACTGTATTTGAGGCACCAAGAGGACAGATTGAGAAGAGGTCTTCCTTTGTTCCACCAGGTGCAGAAATGTCATTAGTACAGGAAGGAATCAGTTATGTGGCAAATTGTGTTTTCTTACCTAGGGAGGAGCTTCCATTTGCAAACTCTGGCACTTTGCATATGTTTTGTACTCCCTTCTCAAAAGAAAGTACCAGTACTGAAGTGAGATAAATAGGCACCCCCTGCTTGGGGAATAGGGTGGTGCAAACAAGTGTTTCGACGATGATTTTCAGTTCGACAGTCTGGCTCCAGTTCACTTCTTCAGAGTGACCCCAAATCTCAGAAGGTTTCTTCACCATCAAATACCAAGATCTACTTACTCAGGCTTTTGAGTGAAAAGACCATTATGAGACTCCAGGGATGGAGCATTTACCGCTTCTTTGGGCAACCTGTTCCAGTGCTTCACTATCCTCACAGTAAAGAACTTCTTCCTTATATCTAACCTGAATTTCCCCTTTCAGTTTAAACCCATTACCCCTTGTCCTATTGCTAACAGTCCACTCATTCTCCTTATTGCTTGTTGGCCAGTTATTTGCTCATGCCATGGGAGAGCATGTTTTGAAGGGAGAACTGGATGAGCAGGGGAAGAGTGACTTTGTGAGTGGTTTCTAGATCATTCCCTGCCGCCTGCAGGCAGATAGGAAAAAAACATGGAAAGACATTTGCCTGTCAGCCAGAATGACTGTATCTTTTCTTAAGCTTGTGGATACATCAATTCTGCGTGTATGTCAGCTGTCTGTAACTCTGTCATCTGGCTGTCCATCACCAGCAGCTGACTTTTTTCCTTCTCCTAGTTTCATTATCCCTTAAATCATTCTTCATCAGTCAACCATTCTTTCATATTAAAACCCAGGAGTGGGAACATAGCTTACATCTCCCCTATCCCCTATTCAGTTTCTCTTTCATATTTGGCTAAATAGTTAATTTAAACTATTTCTGGTCTGGGAAGTGGTTATGAAGATGCAGTTTGCATGTTGGTGTTGGCTTTTGGTTTTCGTGTTTGGTTTGGTTCGGGTTTTTGCTTCTGGGCATGAGACAGTGCAGATTCAGTAAATAGATCTGTGTGTACTGAGAATGATTCCAGTGCTTTAGGTTCATTAGTCTCACAGTGTGAACTGTAATATAAATGAATTTGACTAGATTAGATGCTATTGTAGCGACTGGAGTTAAAAATCATGTTCACATACATGTTTATGAAAGAGGGATTGTTTTAAAAGCATGTTTGGGTAAATGATAGGGAATAATGTGCGTGGCTGGAGGACTTGTCAGTGACTGTAATTCTTAGTTTACAGAAAAGAAAATTCCAGTCACTGGACCCAGTGGTCACTTCACTCACTAATTAGACCAAATAACTGACGGTCCACCTTTACATAGCATGATCCAAGCAAGGTTTATGCTTTATGTGTAGGCATGAAGATAACACAGTCATCTCAGAAATGAGCGTTCAACCATTTTCAATGTATGCACGTGGTACACGAGTTGCTGAACTGGAACCAAAAGTGTTGTATAATTGACTAAATCTGTCCTCTTTACACATGATGGCTAATGGTGATGTAACGGTCTCAACATCACTACTTGGCAGGGGCTGTGCAGCTGTGCTACACTGCATTTGGAATTGAAAGGCAAGAAGGATCTACACACCGCACCACAGGGAAACCAGACCAAATTACCCTGTCAGGTTTGCATAAGAGATCCCCTTTACCCCCAGTCTTTTCAGTTACACCTACTCCTTGCCTAAAATAGCCCTTTCGCATCTTTTTCCCCACATGATTTCCTTACTGCAATGGAAGGAATGCATTAGCCTTGAAGCACCCTGTCTGTCCCACAGGCAGGCCCAGAGTCCCACATTATTTGCTAGCTTTTATTTGCGCCGGAGTGCACCATTGTGTAGCGCCCACAAAACACCATGTGCAACACTGTAGGGTCAAATCTGATAGGAATCCTTATTACTAATAAAACATTGCAGATCTGATGGCTAGTGTTGCTTAGGGAACTTCTCTAAGCCACCATGCAGTCTGTTCTCAGCTTCACTGACATCTTTTCTTCATTCTCCCCTCTGATACTTAGTTGTGTTGGTATGAGATTATAAAAGGTATTTCACTGAGATTTTGTAAATAGATTTTGGTTATCTATTTTCTGCATCCCCTTCTAGTCACTGATGTTTCAAGCACAACAGAAACATTGCACAGTACAACGCAGCCAAATTTCCCACATACTCTCCATATGAAGGACATTTTGGATGGCAAGATAGCCTTTTGCCGTTTTGCAGTCTCTTTGTCTGTCTGTTTCTGCTGCTTAGTCACTTCCTTAAAAAGATATTAAACTTCTGCTAGCAACTAACTTCGATACAGAAAAAATGGTTGGTACCTTCTGTGAGAACCTGATAATGCTGTTGATTGAGTCGCTGACTGCAAGCAAAGGTGGAACAGTTCTTTTCTGGTTGTTCCTAAAAGGGAAAAGTAAAAAACAACCAGATATAGTGAAAAGACAATCAACTCAGAGAAACTGAGCACACAAACATGTACAATACTGGAGAAGGCTTTTGTCACCAAACAGTTCATTGAGCAACCACCATCCCCTGGAACAGAAAGGTACGCAAGGCACTGTATCTCCATCAAACAGAAGACTGGTGCATATGATAAAATATGGCTAGAGCACCTCTCCTACAAAGACAGTCCGAGAGCTGAAGTTGTCCAGCTGGAAAAGAGAAGGCTGAGGGGACACCTTGTAACAGTCTCCAAACACCCAAAGAGGGTGGTACAAGAAAGGTGAAAAGGGTTGTTTTTTTTTTACAAGGCATTTGGTGACAGGACAAGGCAGAATGACTTTAAAATGAAAGAGGGTAGATTTAGATTGGGATGTAAGGAAGAAGTTTGTACTGTGAGGGTGGTGAGGCACAGGCACAGGGTGCCCAGAGGAGTTGTGGCTGCCCCATCCCTGGAAGTGTTTAAGGACAGATTGGACAGGGATTTGAGCAAGCTGGTAGTGTAGAAGGTGTCCCTGCCCATGGCAGAGGGGTTGGAACTGGGTGATCTTTATGGTCCCTTCCAACCCAAACTATTGTGTGGTTCTATGATTCTGTGTTATTTGATGTGAATATTTCATGGAGACAAATTGTGTTCAGTTCACATTTAACTCGATGGACGTCATGTGTTGGAACTTGAAGTTTTTAGAGATTTTTCAGGATTTAGAAAGTTTAAAAATGTCTAATTGCAAGCATGTCCCATCAAGACTTATCAGTTTGAAGATGGTAAACGTGTCTTAAGAACCAGAATATTGATTTGCTTTTAAAGAAGCTCCCTTCCCATTATAAAGCCACTGCGCTAGGCAAAACAGGCTAGACCAGTAAGATTAAAGTGCCAGACATGCTTTACGTTACTCATGTTTGAGACACAGAAGACAAAGCAGTATTAGATTTAGGCTTTCTGAGTGACCTGGAGTACAAGATGAAAGTCATTTCGATGATAAACAGTGCAGTTACTCAACACTTGATATCACCAGTAATCATTTTAAAAATCACTCTGCTTCTCTGTACAGTTTTCCAAGTAAGAGTATTTGCTTCTTCCCATAATTCAAATTCCTCTGGGAGATGCTGTCTCTACAAAAGGCAGTGATTAGTAACACTGTTAAAACAGGCCTGAAGCTCTGGAGGAGGGAGCCGCTAAGAAAAATGAGATTGTGTGAAATGGGGATCATTCACACAGCCAACCAGGGCCTAAACCAAGTGTTAAATGTGGAAAAATGTACAATATGTCTTAATTCTATGTTCTGAGGCTTGTCAATATCTGAACTAAAAAAACCAGAACATTACCATGTAGCATCCATCACTCTGCAGAATATATTTAGCATCCTCTGAATTTGAAAAGGTTAGCCTCTTAGCTCTGTTTATAGATGGAAATGGGTGGAAGTCTGCTGTGCTTGGTTGTAGGCACAGCAGGCAGCTTGCACAGCCAGCCGTGCAGGGTTATAAATGGCAAAGCTGTAGGATAACTGAGTGTTACTGCAGATCATACCCATAAATCATCTAATTCCTTCAGTCATCTTTCCATCAGGTGAAGGAAAACCACTTTTATAAGTTTGGTTTTCGTCACATCCATACGAGGCTTTACTAGGAAGCTACAACCTGTACTAGTATATAGGTGATGGTGCTCTGAACTGCCAGTAGGCAGTTGGATGGGTTTGACTGGTACACAAAAGATTGCATGTAAATGAGCCCATAGCTGAGCAGCACCACATCCAGATGACAGTCCACAGCCTTTGATTCCTAGCATACTATTTGAAAGCATACTCTTTATTTATTCTTTTTAACAAACAGGTTACTTTGTTTATTTCTCTCCTACCTCTTTTGAGGTGCTGGCTTTTTTGCTAGCTCAGTGATTTTGTAATGTATTTTCTAGTGAGAAAGCATGGATTCATAAATACGGGCCAGAAATGAATTACATAGCAATAATATGGCACCTACTGATATGCTTTACACTGAGAGAAACCTTTAAGAGGACAGATACAGACAGGAAGACAATAAGGAGAAGACACCCATGCCTCCCCTAGAAAACCAGACAGGAAAGCTGTTTTATAGAGCGAGGCTGTGAGACTCTCCAGCAAGACTGAAGCATAAAGCAGCCCCAGACAAACAGGAGTGAAGCAATAACTTCCCAGTGTCCTCCAACAACTGGAAGCCCATACAGAGATCACTTGAAGAAAAGTATTGCTTGCTCAGTGCACAGAAAATGGTGACAGGAATATGCTCTGCTGTGCTTGATACTGGTTCCTGTAATGGTGACCACTTAGAGGCAAGCTTTTCAGGCTAACCTTATCTTTTCCCCTCAGTTTGCTCACCTTTAGCTAATTAATTTTTCACACACCTTCATCCACCTTATTTCAGTCTTTCTCAGTTCAGGCAGTTGGCAAGATGGAGATCTTCCATACAGCTAATAGGAAGTAATTTAGATCCTCAGATGGACTTCTTGGCTCCTGGGGACTGATACGCTTTTTCTGCCATGAGAGAACAGTTACAAATATGTTTAAATTGCATTTTTGTAAGTTGTTATTTAATAGTAGACACTTTTTTACTTAATGAACTGTGTCTGAAGAAGGAAAGGGGTGCTTTGCATCTATACACATGCAACACAAGGTCCTAATTTGCCAAGGGCTAAAACGCCCACAGCGAGTACTGAGATCTCTTGGGTTTGCTGCAGCAGGAAGCTATGGAGCATCTTGGCCTTGTGTCTGGTTTGGCTGTGTTAGTCATCTACTGTGTAGACTGGGCACAATAAAATCCCTGTCCCTGCTGTAGTCAGTTGTCATGGCTTAACCAATGTCAGTGTTTTAACCAATCAGAACAGAAGATAAACAAAAAGTGACTTCATGTTAGCTTTTGGTAAAGCCACTCTTTTCTATTTAATGATGAAATTTAAGCTGTGCAATTCAGCTATCCTCTTACGATTCCTTAGTTGCAGAAACAATATGATCTCATTATGGGACTCTCCTAACTTTTTCCAGGAATGTTGAGTCACATTAATTCAAGATGTGTCTCCATTTATTGCTGGGCTTTCACCAAGGATAACTTTCACCAACAGCATTTTGGGAAAACTGGAGGCATCTGTCTTATTGCAGAAATCCCACATCTGCACAAAAAGAAGTAAAACAATTGAAAGCTATAGATTTTTTTTACGCTTTTCAGGCTTAAGTGGCAGAACAGAGAGACATTTCCTACCTTTATTTTGTTAGGATGTCTTGTCTGGTTTCTCCTAGGGACTAAATGAAGACTGGATGTATGTCTTGTCTTTTGAATGACTGGCAGACTGCGAGGTTAGACAAGTCTATTTAGAGACAGTCATAACCCCAGAATAAGCGATCTTGGAAAATACACTGACTTTGTAGTGATATGTACCTCCCTTTCCCCTGAGTACCCTTCTATTCCAGTGATTGCTGACAGAAAAAAGAACTATCTAAATAAAAAGGTTCAGAATAAAACTCTGGAAATTCTGATGAAGCATGAAAATATTGTGCTTCAAGATTCTGGACTGAGGAGAGTACACTCTGCACAGTGAAATGTTTGGAGGAAAAAAGGAACAAAAGAAGGCAAACTCTGGTATTAAAACAAAACTATAACAACTATTTACTATGCATCAAGTTAGCTGTATTCTAATAACCACAGTGAACTCATTTGCAATGGCATATATAAACCCAAATGTTAACCAGGAAAGATATGGGAGGAGGGAAGTGGCAGTGTGCGAGTACAACCACAAATTACACCATCAGTCACAGTGGTGAAGGTGACAGGCAGGGAACAGTCAAAAACAAGCAAGCAGAGAAGTGCAGCATGCTTAATACTCTTTATACCAGTACTGCTGCCAGGGCAGGTTTTGACAGGGCCAGAGACAAGAAAGTTGAGAGGAAAAAAAGTAGTGGGTAGAAAGATTTTGCTCATATGGATGAATTCATTCCAGGCCAACCTTTTGCTTGAAAGCAGTGGGAAGAGGAAAACCACTTAGAATGGATCCAACTCTGTCAGAAGCATGTAAAATACAATGAAATTTTTCCACAATTAATACTTAATTCTCTTTATTAGTTTTAGGGGAATACAAACCTTGTGGTTATAATTTTCATTGGCCTGTACACCTCTTGCTACTAATAGAAACAAGCATCCCAGTGTGGAAGTTCTTCCTCACTGATTCCACTCTGAGCCAGAAGCAGTTTGTACTGATGTCTAAATTTATCCAAACTTCTGAAACCCAGAGCTCTGTTACCCAAATTCCTTGTCAGCCTCTATAGTACGGTGGATCAATGTACCATAGTTGCAGTTTGTGTATGTACTAATACATGCATTCAGGAACTCCACGTATATTTTCTTTGGCTTTGTCCTTTAGTTGGGTCTGTGTGGGTCTACTCATCATTTTAACTGGAAAAATGATAATTCTACTTATTCCTCAAAGATTGTTCAATTCTTGAAGAGATCTGCATAATATAGCCTTAAATTTCCTAATATATACTAAACCAAATGTAAGTTTTGTTAAATATTGACTTTTAGGTGACATCCATCATCCATGAGAACTTACTAAGGGGTTTTGCTGGGTATTTTTGCATAATTGATTTAGCTGGAGTAGAAAAGCAGAACGCATACGTAAGTTTTGAGTGTTTTGTAATACCAGATGACATATTAAGAAATACCTAACAATATTCTGTGATTCAGTGACAATACTAGACACGTACCAGTGGGAATTGTATATGTTTTGAATTCTCTTACTTATGCCTCAGAAGAAAACAGAGGAAAAACAGTGGCCAAAGCAATCAGCTGTACCCACTGTGTATGGGTGTACTGAAAATGCGTCAGATCTAGAAAATGTCTGCCTTTTGCTATATTATGAAGGGAAATTATAAAGCTGAATTTAAGAAGAAATTTAAATGAGCAAGCCTGTGTTCAGCTTCATATCCTACCACTCCGTTAGGTTATCAGTATTTATTCTGCCATCTAGGTTCTTCAGTCAGCACTGCAGCTACTGTCCAGTGGCAAACTGTCACAATCTGTGGATGCAATCCACACGGTTTGCTTCAAATAGAAAGGAGAAGATGGTGTTACCAATGTATTAAAAAGCCCAGCTGACAGTCATTTGACTCATTAGCTGCAGGGAATTTTTACTGAATACTGAGATTTTATGTTCTTGAGGCAGAGCTTGACTTGCAATGCAGCCACGAGTGAATAAATACAACCAAGCCTCCTTTCCCAGCGTTCCATCCCTCCACAAAAGATGGAGGAATGTGTGAGAAAAGAGTAAGCAAAGTTTCTGAATGCTGTTGAGAAGCATTTGAGATCCTCAGGAAAACACAGTATTTAAATATCTGGAGGAGTGATAAGGCAGAGAATACTTACTGACATGTCATAATTTCTCCTGTTTAATTCCTCATTACTCTAACAAAGGAGATCCAATTTTATATAAAAACTAATATAAAAACTATATATATATAAAACTGATATATACTACCAATATATATTGATATAAAAAATACATACTACCAATAAGTAGAGAAGAAAAAAGGGAAGGGAATGGTCATTCTCTAATTCCATTTCTGTATTACAATTATTAATAAATGAAATTTTTACCATTATTAGGGAAAGGACAGGAGCACAGTGTTGCAGCTTTGTGCAAAAATATCTTTAGACATAAGTACTGCTTCAGGCAATGCTTATTTTCTAATATAAATGAGATTATTTTGGCAATCAGCAGACATAATCACTGAGCCTGTTCAAAATAGAGACAATATTAATTTAAATATATGAATAAAAGCACTCAGTGTCAAATTCAGCTCTTCTACTTCATGTGTTCACTGTGGAAGTAAATTGATCTGAGTGTCTGGAAAACCCTATTGTCTGATCTCTAGTGAAGTCATTTATGATTTTTTACAATGGGAAATAAGACTTAAGTTCTGGTTTTGTAGTATTTCATTTTACACAGGTTCTCACATTTCCACAAAGCCAGGATTTAGTCCATAGGTTCTTGGTCTGTGCACTTACTAAATAGAATGCAGTCAACATTAAGAAATCAGGTATCAGTAAGCAAGTATCTGTCTCCATTTTCAACTGTGCCAATAAGATATATCCTACTCTATTACTCCTGCATGAAAATCTAAACTCAGTTACATCCCTGATAGTGGTACAGCTTCAACAGATGCATATGCACATACATGTAGCGGCTGTCCTATATCCTGTTTTAGGATACCATAATCTTGCAATGCACAAAGAGTCTGTCTATTGGCACAGGTCAGTTTTCTGAAATAGTAAGCAGCAAGCCTGGTTGCGGTGCTGGGAATCTAGGCAGTTACCGAATTGTGTTAATAATGGAAATCACTGAGCATAAGCTGTTCATAGGCGTTTATGCAATCATCATCTTAATTATATCAAAATAGCAAAAAGCATTTCTATGAAATTGTGATAGGAGAGGAGATCTTATTTAGCCATCAGGATCTGTCATAACCATCAAGATATCAGGACATGAGATAATACATCTAAAAACATTCTTGTAGATGAATTAAGTTAGTTCCACTCAGCAGTTGCCCTTCCTAAACTAGTTTCAAATGACTGCATTAAGTTCAGTTTCAATAACTACTGCCTCGTTAAATAACACTTTTTCGGTGACATCCATGAACTAAATTCCGTGTTACTATCATCTCAGATGGCTTCCTATGGATTCACTCACTGCATGGTCTTAAAAGGTTTCCATGAAAAGAGGCTGCTTGATTTCTCTACAGAAATCTGGCATCTAGGCTCTGCGGCTAATGAGCACTAAAGAGAACGGGCCAAATAGAATCAATGCTATTTAAGTACCCTCCTGTTTATTAGAAGTATGATTATGTAAACAGTGAATATAATGCTTAATTTCTACTTACGCACTAGTCCATCAGCTTGGACATGACGTTGGGTTTGGAATGATAGTCTTCAAAGGCTTAGAAATATTCAGAGAAGTTTGCCAGTTAGTACATTGTCTTTCTGTTAGGTGATTATTGTAAGCACTGAAACCAATCTCTATCAGCTTCACCTCAGCACTTCTGTAAAACAAGGTACATTAGAAAGTATGCAATGAAGAGACCAATTTTAGGCACTCTGAAGCACCTTGGTCATCTTCACACTTTGTATTCCAATATGTAGCATATCATTTGATTACAATATGGGCTGTTTGACTGGCTATGAAAACGCCTGTGTTTATAGAACTCCAGTGGGTATCAGTCATTATTGACACCATCTGTTAACTTAAGTGCTAACATTTCCAATCTGTGCTGGTTAAAGGTAAATGCTGAAGAGACATTCAAGCATCTCTGATGGATGAAAGAAATTTTGCCCAGATACAAGTTCTGTTTCTTTTTGCTTCTTTTCTTATACTCTGTGCAAACACACAAAGGTTCCCATGCACTTGGAGGTAAAATAACTTCTCAATGAAATAGAACAGAAGGACCTATTAATTTTTGGCACAGAGACTGTATGCTTAGCTTCCTGTAATGAAAGGTGTTGTGCTTGTTGGAAGAGGAATATATATTGCAATGTCTCACTATGTAGACAGTTAAATTTTCTACATGAGAAATAAGAAATGAAATTTAATGGGAAATGAAACCTGAATACAAAATGTGGTCCAAATTTCCATAGGGTGTTAATTATTAGCTGATGGAACTTATAAATACACGTAACTTATTTAAAGAAGACTACAAGGGATTAGCCAATTATGAGACGTAACAGTACTCAAACTAATGTTGCATGTTACTGACTATTCAATGATACATGAGCAATAATTACGTGAACTACTCTGAATCATTTACCAGCTCTTTATAATTTATAGCTCAAGCTTTATGAAACTTCAAAGTTAGATAAAAAACATACTGAAACTGTAAGCACAGTAGACTTTTCCAGTAGTTCCTTTGTTACACTACATAATAATGAAAAAATGCATATAAGCATGTAGTAATGTGTTTGCCAAAACAAGATGGAATTCTTAACTTCCTCTGCGTTTTGTTTTTCGCATAACTCTAAATGGCAGAAATTTCATTTATAAACTCATGATTGGTTAATGAGTGCAATTCCTTTATTTCCATTTCCAAAGTCTTAAAAAAAAAAGGACTGGAACTCACAGAGTTCTGGATAATAAAAATACCCTGTTTGGATGAGTCAGAAGGATGATCTATCTTTTTAATTGCAGCATAGAATACAGATGTGCAAGACTGGATAAGTACTGAAAGCATTTTGGTCATGGTATCACACACCTTTATACAAGGTAGTTGTGTTCATAAAGCACGTAGGATTTAGGATGCAGAGTTCAGTTCCCACCTTGATCAATTGCTTGATCCATCTGTTTTGCACACTGAACTGATTGGCTGACATTCTGACCAGCGAGTTTCAGAGTCACTGAGTATTCAGTGCTCACTAACCATTCTAAAAACCCGTTTTCTGCATGTCATATTGCACAGAAATAATATTTCTGTTGCTACTTCCAGTATAATTAATGTGGCATGCTATTTTTTATGTAGCTTTAGATGATAGTTCTGTATTATTTTTTCTTTGACACACTTCCAGTCATTCTTTTTGCTATGCTATTCCTATTTTCTGGCTTTCTAGTCCTCTTTCTGCAAACAAATCTCTCACTCTACTTCCTTAAAGACAAAAGGTAGAGCTTCTGTTCTTCACGAAATTTACTAGCAAATGTATAGCAAAATCACCATGTCTTCATTTTTGTTTTCACTGTTGAAGCTATGTAGGGGAATTAGACGGAAATACATTCAATTATGCTCTGTCTAGAACATGCTACATGCATCACAACCCAAGTATCTTTGCAGATACAATCTGTGAAGTGTCAAGACCACATATTTGTAAAGGTAATGCCATTATTTTCATTCTCTATTTTTGATGAGTCAGATATTTAATGGCATGTTATTGTTCAAAATAATGTTCCGAAAGAAAATGAATTAACTTAGCATAGACTGACACTGACACTGAAATTTCAGTTTCACATACACCATTTTGTTGTCATTTCACTTTGCTTTATCTAAAAGTGAAAAAGGTAAATAAAAAAAAGCACTTTTTGGAAAATATTTCTTGTCATCAAAATCAATGACCATTAAAATGTATGATACTGAAAGAACAACAGAAATTAAGTATTTATGGTACTTCAGAAATATTTACTTATACTTTCAAAAAGGAAGTAATATTAAGGAACTAGCAGAGCCCAAAGATGTGATATTAATAAATAATATGCTCCATCCCTGGCGGTGTTCAGGGCCAGGGTGGACAGAGCCTTGGGTAACATGGCTGAGCGTTAGGAGTCCCTGCCCATGGGAAGGGGCTTGGAACTGGGTGACTTTTAACGTCCTTTCCAACCCTAACTGTTCCATGATTCTGTGATTAAATCAAAAGAATGGGTTTCCAGATTCATAAATTGCACTGGCATTTAGTAATCGTAGAAAATATGGTCAGAAATATATAAACCAGAAGGTAATATAAATGGAGCAAGGTTGGAAATACTGCAAGTGGATATAAGACAACTGTTTCAGCTACAAGAGTAAGATAAACTTAGTAGTCCAGAATAATTACTGTTCTTTCTGATGACTGTTTCTCAGAAGTATTCAGGGGAAATCATAATTACAGGAGCCTGGAAATTTGGAGTCACCAAAACTAATGCTACAAAGAGATGAAAAGCCTACTTTCCTACTGTAACTGCCCTTGACACAGGTTCTAGTCAAATCATTTATGTTTCTTTGGGATAGTCTGGTTTTATTTGATGCAAATGGAAATGACATTTATTTACTCTATAGAAGTTAGCTAGGAAAGGGGTATCTCCTCTCAGGGAAATTAAAAAACACTGTGACAAAGAATAGCTAAGACACTTGAGTTGTGATTCTGGGTATTTGATTCTTAGAACTACTTTACCTGTATCTCTTGTGCCACTTTGGTTATTTCACCTCTTTTGGCTTTATTTTCTCCCACCATTTGGCTCCAGATTTGTTTTTTTTGCAATCCTCAAAAGCCTTGCAACCCATACTGTAAGAACCAGTGCAGAAGGGAAGAGTACAGGAAAACCTAGGGATGACTGCTGCATGTGGATAGTACTTCATTCTTGTTATGTAGAATACACTAGGAATATTGCTATTTACAGTGGGATTATAGGAGTGGCTCCTTGTTGGGAATCAATACAACCTACCGTGGAGGTACAGTTCTGGAAAAGGGGGGGATTTCCTTCCCCCCTTCCCCTCTAGGCTTATGAGTGGAAATCAGCCAATATTAGCAAAACTTCCTCATTTAACTGTTTAAACTAATGCAGCTCATATTGACTGGAATGTGTTAGAGTGCTCACATAAGCTGCTAGATCTGCTGTGGTGGTAACAAGGAAAGAAATGGGGCTAAGCTCTTTATGCAAAGAGGGCTCATGGCTGCTTTTTCCGCAAACGCATCTGTGGCTGAGGGAGGATGCATGTCCATGACCTCAGCTAAATAGAATTGGCCAAAAAGCCTGCATTCTTGAAACTGTTCAGCAGCTCGATCTAGGGCACCTTCCTTTGTAGGACAGCCTGTTAGAAGCAGATTTAAGAGTCTAAAGCTGTGATTCATTTTATATTTCTCCACTGTCTCTTATTAAAGACATCTGGCTTCTGCTTGACATACTGGTGAAGTTAAATATGTGTATCGAGAACAGAATATGCCACTTACCTTATTAAGTTTAGGAAAAGACTTCCTTAAGAAGAGCATCTTCCAGAGGCTAGAAGTTGTCAAACGCAGCACCTGCAAGTAAATAGAGAGAGATGTCATTTTCTTTGTTGATGTAGGTCTCAGTTTATCTCTTTCTCTTACAGTTTTATTACTGTTCTTGCTTCATGCTAAGGTATTTTATGTCACTGAGACAAAATCTGGCATCTTTCTCCAAACAACTGCTCAAATTGGATGCCATTCTAATCTTCCAAGCATTGTAAAAGATATTAGATGGTTTGTAACACCCAAATCTCTTTGGCATAAAGCCCAAAGATATGCAAGCAGGTCATCTCTTTACATACTCATCCATCTTGGAAAGCTGTTGGCGGAACAGCACATTTTTGCCGAATAGATACACACCTTATTTAACTGAGCAGAGCTGTAAGCACATTCAGCCAGGCTGGCTTTCCCTGCAGATGCCTGTACTGTGTACAATATTGCACTCTGTGGACATGCAAATTTTTTTTCACAGCTGCTCAAATATTGCCTTGGAAACATCAGAATGATCTGGGCAATTAAGTTATATGAAAAAATAACTTACCTTCATTAAAAATCTGTATCCTTTAATACTTTGAATTCTCCTGGCAGGTTAAATGCGTTCCGAATGCAAGGCTGAAAATTCCAGATTTTTAAAGAAAGACTTTATAAATTGAAAGCACATTACAATCATTATCTTGTTTTATGGGTGGGTAAATTATGTAAGTGTTCTCTAAGAGAAAAAGGAGCAGGATTCATAATCTAAGGAAACCTTATTCTCTTGTTTTTCATGTTAATTACTCCATTATTTATCTATATCACGTTTTTAAACACAAGCATCAATAAACAAATTACATAGCACAATAAGAATCTATGACCTGCAGTTCATACGAGCCACACTCAGACAATGCTATTGGGTCTAAATGATGTAATGAAGCCTGAGAGCGATCACTATAATACAATATTCTGATGTTATGTAATGCAAGCATTCGATGTGTTTTTCAAGCAATAAGTCCTGGAAGCTCATCACCCTGCAGGAGCCATTAAACTGACTTTACCAGCAGACCAAGCACAGGCTAACCAGTAATTCCACAAGACTAGCAACCAGCTTTCAGCCCAACCCAGAGATATACTCTGATTTCTGTTTCTTTTCCTTTCTCTGGAAGTAGCAAAATGCAGCTGTCCTGTCAGGACTCGTAAAGAACAGAACTATTGTATATGCAATGAAATAGGTAGTCTAGAATATTAAAGAACTCTCCAAATCTATAGGAGTAAACTCTGTATTTCCCAAGGACAGCATTAGGTTGGGTTTTTTTCCAGTAAATAAAGTGTACCTTTATTTGACAGTAATCCTGTAAATACGTACTATCCTATGTTGCTTTAGCTTTTTGTTGATACAGTCTATTATCACGGTGTTGAGGTATTCACAGCATTAAATCTGTGCCACCCCTCTACTAGCTATCCCAACTAAGAAGCCAGGTACTGAGCAGACATGGAGACTGTTGCCAGTAGCTGTCACCTTTCCTGATGCAAAGCCCTACTAATTGAGCAGTGTCAGTCAAAAAGGCTTGTGTTCCCATTGCTTGAGATTGCTTGGGGTTTTGCATATGACTGAAAAGGGGAAAAAAGGGAAGGAGGGAGACGTGTGAGGAAAGGAGCTTCTACTGATGGCAGTCTTCCACTTGTAATCTGAAAGAGACAGCTTGTGCCTGCCTTCATTATCCAGGTAGAAAACAGTGCTGTCTTCACTGGCCTGAGCTGAAGCTCGCAGAAAAGGAGAGAGAGCTGGAAACTGAACAGGAGCTCATGATTTCAGAAAGGTTTAAGTACAATGACATACGATCATTTAAGTCCGCCATAAGTTCTCCACTGGAAATTAAAACAGGGACTGAACAGAGACATTTGCACATTAGATTACTGCACTGCAATAGCCGTACCAATAAACTTGCTCAACCACTATACATTAATTTACATATACATCAGAAATACTATATAGTAGTTTATTCTATATTAAAATCACAGCAGTTTCTACACTTGCCTCATTTTCCTTGCTGGAAACTGGTGGTCAGCAATTGGTGTCCTATTTACAATATCCACTACACTGTAACTGTACTTTCTCTCCAAGGAGAGTTTAGTGATACTGGAGAACATAACTGCAAGGTTTTATGTTCTCCAGTTTCAATGTGCTGTGCAGGAGATATTTGCCTACTTTGTAAATTTTAACAGTTCCCACCCCTTCCTTTTTGTTGCATGACAATTTCGCATTGCTAGTGAATTCCTCCTCCATCTCACAGTGTATGTAGTGTAGCCTACAGTACAGTACAGACACACATCTATTGATTTTACTTTGCACAATAACTACCACATCATAACAGTTCAGCTGAAACTAATGGAACTAATTAAACAACTGGGACCTCCAAGCCATAGTATCATAGATTTGCAGTTGTAAAGATCTGTCAATCCATCTGTTTCATCTTCCTGTCAGAGGGGGACTTTTTCCATGCAATGTATCTTCTTTTGTTCACCATGCTTCAAATTGTGCTAAAAGATGGGGGCTTTCACATTTTGCCCCAAGAGAGTGCTCCACAGCACAATAAATCTCATTGTTACGGGTCTTTTCCTGCATTCAGCAATATCACACTTCTTGGAAATGCATGCCACTTTTCCATTTACAACTTTCTACTCTGTCTGAAGAAAGCCCCCTCCTTCACTACTGAGCTTTAAACACTAGCGGACAGCCTGGTCTTGCCACGTGTCTCCCACTGAGTTGAGCAGCAGCTTTGCTTCGGTGGGCTCCACAGAAGGCTTTTTCAAACTGAACTGTGACACTTTTTAACATAGAAGGTAATCATCTCAACTACTGCAGACACGTTCTATTGGAGACTGAGGATCTCTGCTGAAGACCTCCATAGAGTTTCCGCAGGAGGTTGCATGGCTGCCTCTTCTCCTCATACTTTCAGTCTCTTAGGAATCATTTCATGGAGCATTGCATTTAATGCTTTTAAAGACATATCAACCAGTATCACATTGTTATAAAATCTGAAAAAGAACCACAATGCTCTGCCTTTCCCAACATTTGATCAAAAATTAAGGACGGGAAGAGAGATGAGCTTGTTGAAAGCAGGAACACTTGAATAGAAACTACTAGCAATAGAGAAGTCCCTGAAATGAGAAAGGAATAGCTTGCTCCTTCAGAAGAGACCTGCAGCAAGGAAGGAGCAGAGAGAGGTCTTTAAGCCATAAAATGTCTTTAGAGATTAAAGGAGGTGTTGGAGTGCTCAGTTGCAGCTCTGCTCAACAGATTGTAAAGTGCCTTCAGTTTTGAGTTTGTAACAGAACCTGAACAGAGGTGATTGACCCTGATTTCCAACTCAGGCATAAAAGTTGTGTGTAGCTCCGATTATACTGCAGAATGAGTGCAGCTGTGATGAGTGATATGAAGACAAGTAACAACACCTACTTAGAAAAGTTACTGCATTTTAGGGTTTAGTAATAAAAAAAGAAAGAATATGGCAGATTTAAGTCAGGCCCTGAGCCTGCATTTATTACCTTTATAAACTGCAGTATACTTCTGAGAAGAAAAGACTGATTTTTGAAGAAAACCAGTTTAAGGCCCATTTACAACATTTCTGTTTCTGTGGCTTATTTATGATTTCAGGACTTTGGTAAAGGTAACTCAGACATGAATTTCTGAGAAAGACATCTTGAATAATTGAGTGTGTCAGCGAATGGTGACTGCTTCCTTGTGAGATACGGCCAAAATGTTTTATAGAGATGCTGACACCTGCTTATAAAAGCTGAATCCCTCTGCTTATCGGGATTGAAAGAGGCCATTCGCTGTGTGGGGTTTTATTATACTATTAGTGCATTCTATTATAATTCATAACTTCAGTGTTAATGAAGTATCTGTCCTGATGATTTATAGGAGACTCCAGATCACATCTTTTGGTTCTTAACAACAGACAGCTTTCTTCTCTGTTTTTTACTAGTTGATCTACTATGCTCTAGCTCTAAGAAATGTGGGGTCTGAGTATACAGCCCAACCTGCTTTAGCTTTGAAAAGGAATTGTTCCTTTTGGATTGCTTTAAAATAAAATGTAATGGCTTTAAAACTCAGTTTCTTAAAAAAGTAGAAACTACTCCATTTTTTATATATTTGAAATCAGTACTAGCAAAGTATAACAAGTAAGAGCCTGATAAAAATGTACCATAGAGTCATGGAATGGTTTCATTTGGAAAGGACCTTAAAGATCATCTGGTTCCAAACTGCGTGAGCGAAGTCCCATGGGCAGGACACATTCCACTAGAGAAGGTTGCTTTGGCCTAATCCAACCTGGCCTTGAACAGTTCCAGGGATGGAGCATCCATAACTTCTCCAGGCAACCTGTGCCAGTGCCTCGCTAGCCTTATAGTGAAGATTTTTTTTCCTAACAGGTCATTTAAATCTCCCCTCTGTCAGCTTAAAGCCATTCCCCCTTGTCCTGTCCCTATGGGCCAGATTTCTTGTAAGCCCCCTGTAGGTACTCCAAGACCACAATAAGGTCTACCCGGAGCCTTCTCTTCTCCAGGCTGAACAAGCCCAGCTCTCTCAGCCTGTCTTCATAGGAGAGGTGCTCCAGCCCTGATCATCTTTGTGGCCCTCCTATATTATTATTGGGGGAGTTATAGTTTTCATAGAGTGAGGTTGTTCTTTTTCCCTGGTTCATCCTGAATCTTTTTCCTGCCTTGTGGGATCTTTTTGCAATGACAGAATTCTCTGCCTACTGCCTGTTTGCTGCTGGGACAAGGGAAACCTAACAGGTCAGGGAGAAACAGAAATTTCTGCTAAACACCTGTAGTACTGCTACTTAACCTTGTTATAAATCCCTTAATAACCACCAGCAGCTCTGTTGTTATCATGCCACTCTGAGCTCAGCTGGCTAAATCTTCCTCCTGTTTTAAAACTTCTTGGTAAAAGTAGCTTCTTTCTTGCAAAGTCCTCCCTAAGTCTGAACGGCAAGTGGCAAAGAGACTGAGCCCTGACATCCTGCTGTCTCGAGACATGGCTGCTCCTGCTTTGATTTCACCTCACAAACACACATAGGAAAAAACAAACATAATTCAGCATATGAATCATTCCACCTAATGTTTGTAACTTCAAAGGGAAAATGAAAGTGAGGCAAATCCTATGTTGTGTCAGGATACTGTAGGGGATAGATACATAGAAGTCACTCCAGGAGTGATATGGCAAAGACTCGGATTTTTCTGTGTCTCTTGAAATTTATGGCATTTGACATGCTTGGGAGGATCTCCACTGGCATTACTCAATAAAAAAAAGGCTTCCAGATCAATGCACTGAGAACATTTTGGAACCACATTGCTGTGAAAACAAATACAGGGATGCACCATTTATCTTGAGGGCTGGGGGGAGAGGAAATCACTGCATTAAAAACCAACAAATAGTTTCATTAACTTGCAGTATGCAGGGAATATAGGGGGAAGGAGACAAGTCAGGATCTTTTGAGTGGTTAAAGTTGAGTGTATTGAATTGTTCCATTTATTGTGAGCACGCTCATTGTCTCGTGTTCTGCAGCTATCAGGGACAGTGAGACTAAAATCCCCAAAGGGATGACATTAGATAATTTGCTGAATTTCTGCAAGTGAGTTTTCTTAGCACATCTGTGACCTCTATTGACTTCCCCTTAGTTAAAGAGAAGCTGCAACGTTAAGCTTGCAGAAGAGCTCAGAGGTCCTACGCTATCCTTGCGAGCAGCAAGTTGTCTGGTCAGGTGGTGGCAAAGAAAATTGGTTCTTTCTGGGTTTTTTTTTCCAGAAACTTACTTTTCTGACTGTAATTTTCTCCTCCAAGAAGGTCCTCCAGGGTTTTTTCTTCTTCCTTTCCTCACTGTAGTGTCTGAAGTGAGAAAATAATACAGACAGCGGGTTAGCCAGTATGCTTTAATCAAGAGGTTTTTCTAGAAAGAAAAGAAGATATAAAGTGAAATTGCTTAGTTTAGCATAGATTAGGGCCTTCTGGTACTTCGCATGTACATAGATGAATTATTAACCTTGGGAGAAAGGTAGCAGTGTGTTCATATTAACTACTTTTCAGAGTGTTTGAGATTCTTCCCAGTGCACATTGCCCACTGGGGAGCCATTACAATGGTAATAATGAAGAGCCCACTAATTCCTATGACTTCCTGCTTTATTGTCATAACCTCTGCAGTTTACAGACAGCACATTCCATTCCGAGTAACCATAGCAATCATTCACCAAGGAGGCTATGATACTGTTGCACTGCAA
Organism: Neopsephotus bourkii; assembly: GCF_033783945.1. Lineage (NCBI taxonomy): Eukaryota > Metazoa > Chordata > Aves > Psittaciformes > Psittacidae > Neopsephotus > Neopsephotus bourkii. Next base: position 124,129 of record NW_026902270.1, read on the forward strand.
AATGCTACTTCATTATATAATGCTAATCCCTTAGTATTACTACTGCTGTGCTAACGTTCATCTAAATAGAGAATAAAAGCTTCAGCATCTCTCAGGTGGTGTCTGTATACCTTGATCTCCATGTGGACTAACTGTAAACAGAGTAGACAGAGTGGTAGGCTTCTGGTTGATAGTTTTGGCTTGCTCTTAAACTAATTCCTTCTCATGGGAAAGATGTTTTCCCACTTTTTCAAAGGTGGATGCCTCTGGGATGAAACGAATGAAGTTTCTGGGAGACAGTGCACATGTAAAGGTACAGTGTTGATACGCAGTGTGCAAGGTAGGATCTGTTTCTGAAGAAAGCTTTGTTAAGGAAGCATTTAGTTTAAATACAGAAATATTTAATAGTACCATTGATTTTAATTGAAGGAAAGTAATTTACTTCAGATAAATGTAACAGCATAATTTCAAAAATCATTTGCTACTTTATGTATTACCCATTGTATTTTCTAACAGTTAAATATAATATTTGAGGTAGTGTAGACCTTCAGTGAATTACCAACCAGTAAAGTACTAGAAATTGCCATTTCTAACCTTTGTAGGTAAACACTTGGAAAAGTTAAATCAGCTTTTTACAGCCATAGCCTCTTTAAAGGTGAACGGTTATCCCATGTCAGCTCATTAAAGTATTCCAGTTCAGAGAGTAAGTTAAAGGAGGGAATTGTCAGAGGAACTGGAAAATTGGGGAAACTGCTTCCTTATATGATAGGCTGTAAAAGAGATGTAAGAAATAGTAGGAAATAGTGGGTCCATAAGCCAGGATAATTTGGAGCCCAGAAAGATAATTAAAAATAGTGCTTCCCTTTTTTAAAACAATCAGTTCATTTGATTTTTGCTTTCAGCATCGTGGTGCCTACAGAAGGGTCGGATTCCTGTTACACTGCAAGCTTCAAACGCAGATTTAAACTTCTATTTTTAAGCTTCCCTGATTGAAGTCAATGTTTCAGATGAAGTTGGATAAAAGTCACAAGTAGAAAGGAATAATTTACTAATAATTTACTAATTTACTAAATAAACATTCACTAATGTATAACTACTCTGAATAGATACATAGTGGGACAGTCATGAGAAAAAAACAGTACCTTTTCCTGTTTGCTTGCTGACCCCCTTTTGTACTGTTTCATCTCAATTCAAGTCAGTTTAAGGTTAAGATTTGCATCCAGCGTATTTCCATATCTGACAGCATTGTAAGTGAAACCAAATTGTAGCTTGTTGGTTGCTCAGGAAAAAAAGAAGGAAATATGTAATAGGCTTATGTACACGAGACAGTGTTTTCAAGGGAGAAAAAGGTAGCACAGAGCCTCCAAGGTGACTCTACCTCTGAATAGGTGGCAAGCTGTTATTTCCTCCCTGTCACCGCTGGGCTGCCTGCTGAGGGACAGATGGCTTGCGATGAAGAGGGTCCTTCTGACAGGAGCCTGATGCACCATTCAGCTGAAAAAAGGTGCTGGGAAAAAGATTATCACAGCATAATGCTTTTATGAAGTGTGGCATTTTAAGCACAGCTCTGAAACCCCTTCCCTAATGTCCTTTTAAGAGGAAAACTTAGCTCAAGGGAAAAAGAGGGGATATCACAGCATCTTGCCTGGCAGGCAGTGATGCACAGACAAATCTTTCACAAGGTGTATTCAGAGGATAAAGAGTGAGGTTTTACTGGATTCTAAACACAGGGCTGTCAATCCCTCCATTAGCCAGAATATCAGGATGTGTTGATACCCACACTGGGGAAAACTTCAGCCAGTGACTGAACCTGAAAACCCTTGAACAGTTCCAGCTTGCGAATGTGACTTGATTCTACTCCATCTTGACCCAGGTGTTCGCCAAGCACAGAGAGTTGTCTGTGCGCACATGGTCCTCCATTCTCTGAAACATCACGTGCTTTGACAGCACTGGGTCATTCATAGGGTCTTTTTCTACCCTGGACCATGGCATGTGTCACTGCAAACGTTTAGCTCATACCATACAGAGCACACAGGCTCACTCACTTGTTCCACATCAGTAGCCTTATTTGCCCCTTCAGCTAGCAAGTGGCAGTGAGTGTCTGGTTTTTGAAACAGAACTGGCCTATAAATGATTTACAGAGGTCTAAACTTAGAAGTAAATCAGGAAGCAAAAAAGTCCCAGTTAGTGGATTTCCTTTAAAAGACTGAGAGAAAATTGCATTTTTTCTTTTCCTCTTTTGGCATTGTGTCTAAAATAAGCTTTCATTAAAGCTTACTCTGTGTGCAGTCCAGATGCAGCGGTTTAGAAAAACGCCTCAAGAATAGTACAGCAACGCTATGCAAGGAAGTGGTATCAAATCACAGTAACAGAATAAAGCAGAATTGGAAATTACGAATCCCTTTCAAAGCCCTCAGGTTATCAGCTGTAAAAAACCCAACAAAATTAAAGAAAACCCTGATGCCAGATGTAATGCTGACATTTTTCAGTCAAAACCAGGGTACTTTGGCATCAGTGTGATCCAGTTCCTGGCACTGCCATGCATCATCAGAGTTACAGTTTAAGTGCCTCATGTGGAAGCTCTCCCCAGGGAGCTGGGATCTCCAGCCAGATTTAATCTCCCAGGAAGCACCAGAGTGTGTCAAGGCATTGTGCCTGTTTGGGCAGATTCCTGAGGATTCAACTTGTAACTCATTTTCCATTGTGAAAAACAGTTTGGAAAATACCAATTAATTCCTCAAAACTACATTCATTGTCAGAATAATTTTTTTTCATTTCAATAAAAATAATTATGTTTTCTGACCCACAATAAAGAAGGTGTTTTTAATCACTTAGAATCTATTTACTCTGACACACCAATGTAACACAAAAATACCCAAGTAGTAAGAGAAATCAGAGTAATTCATACACAGCAGTAAGGAACTTGATTGATGTGCCCTTGCAAGTTTTAAGCTGACTAGGAGGAGTTTATTCTATGCTGCTCTATGCGAAAAACATACTTTATAGAACAATAAAGTAATCTGAGATTTTCCTTTACCAGAGCAGTTGAAAGGAAGGAGCCCCAAACCCTTCATAAACATTAGTGAAGAATTAATGATTTAGCCATTACCTGGGGTCTAGTTCTGGGCCATGGAAAGCTTTAATCTTTCCAATCTTCCATTCTTCCAATTTTGAATCCTAATTTAAATCACTGAATTTTTGGGACACTCTTTAAATTATCAGCGTTTAATGAGAACAATCCATCATCTGCTTGTCAACTTTAGCTGTAATGTTGAGATCTGCCTAGTAATAAGAATGGATTTTTGAGACAATCAATAGCTTGGATACATACGTTCCAGGATGTGAGAGTAAGGTGTCTGAGGAAGGGGAAAGGACAACTAAACAAAATGGTCAGGCACATGAATAAGAATCAGAATGTTACAAAGTAATAATCCAATTCCAGGTTTACCTGCACACAAATCAGCATTTCCCAAATATCAGTAAATATCACTCAGTCTCATTGTAAAATAAGCACTTTTTAACAGATTAAAGGACAGATGTTGCACTATGGAATTCCAATTCAGTACTGCATCCTGAAGAATAAAGACTTCCATTGACAGGAGAAATAGTTGGCTTCTCCAGATCTTAAATGCCTGCAGTACACTGACCTTCAGGTGCTTTCCATCAGATTTCCTCCTCTAGTGTAAGGAAATCACCAGCTGATTGAAGGCATGCACCAACCAGAGAAATGCATAGGAGATCTCATGAAGCCAGAAGTGTAGATCAGAAGCTTCTAGCTTCTGGCTGGCCCTTTCAAAGCAAGCCTTGCCTTGGCAGCCTCTTCTGTTCTCCTAAGGAAAATGGTGCCAAGGACAACCTCCAGCATTATAGCCATTGATCATCCATACTCCTGCCTCAGCAGTTTGGCTGTGCCAGTTGACACTCTCAGAGAACACACTGGTCTGGTTTGAGGAGAAGCACACATCAGGGACAATTCCTGCTGTAGGGATAAGACTGCACCAGGTTTAGCTCCCTTAACCATATGCTGTTGTTCAACAGTATTCCAGCACACTTTGTACCCTCATCTTTGTAAACTTCAGTCAGTGGCTCAGGGTCTGTGGTCCAAGGACTACTGCTATGCAACGGGACTGCATGATGGCTCACTTTTACTGAGAAAACTACTATTAAGGTGTAAGAAAGTACATAGGGTAAGGCTATGTGAGATAAAACATGTAAAAACACAAGGAAGTCATCTAATTTTTAAGACTAGAGTCATTAACAGCTCAAGAATTCAAGAGGAAAAATACATTAAAATATATAAAACTATAAGAAAAAAAAATCAGATACTCCAGATGACGTTCATTCAGTGACACAAGAGGATCAGCCCATTCTAAGAAGCAAAGGAGACTAACACTTCACCATTTGATTGACAGCTACTTGGCTGGTGGAGCCCCATCAGGCATTTAATCAGGTGATGATGAGCATATTAATGTTTAACTTAGTACCTTATTACTCATAGTTAGCTACTATGTGCATTAGTAAATGTTAAAGAAGCTTTGCACTCATGCATACATTGTGTGCATACAACAGGAACTGATTTATGGTCTGAGCTGCCCAAATTCTTGTGGCACAGTGATGGAAATTAGTTCCTAACACACATGCATGCACACACAGGGTATCTCAGGGACATGCAATGCCTACCTTCACTTTCATGCTATAAAAACATCACTGACCTGAAAATAAATGAACACACACACACACACACACACACACAAATACTTAGGTACATAACACATTGCAAGGGGACCAAAGGGGTCAGGCAGTCTGCAGTTATTTCAACAGCATTAATCTAGCATTAGAAAACAGTCCTTGGACCTGCTGTATTTAGCAAGATAGCGCAGTTACACTGACCCTCTGCTGCTTGCCTGGCAGAAACGAGGTAATTTCACTTCCATTCTTAAAGTAAGGTTGAGTGAGCACCAAGGATTAACTTTCTCAGTCTAGTGAAGGGTTAGTTTAGTTGAGTTTGACCTTAGGATAGTGTAAAATAACTCTGCTGAGTTGTGCAGATAACATACTTTCAAATATATAATATACTGTTTAACAAATAAGGAGAGCTTGTGGGATGGCACTTGGGGTAAACAACGTCACAGGCAATAAAAGAGAAACTTAACCTCAAGGCATTCTGCAGTCCCTTTCTTGGTCAGTTATACATCCTCCTTTCCCACACCACCACTCCATTTTTATCTCGATTATTTAAGGACACAGGCCATGCAAGGACTCTTTTCTAGGAGCCATTACATTTGAAAGCATAGAGAGATCATCTAAACTAGTTACAAATGTACAGTAACTTACTGTAATGATGTCTTGCAGAGCTAAACCTTTATGCATTCTAATGAATGATAAATGGCACCAGCTAATCCAGTGGCCCATATTAATGTAATGCTATAATCACAAATAAATGTACACATATCTTAGGTGGCTCTGTTTGTGGTGTGTGCGTGCATGCACAATATATCTATGCAAGGAGCTTCAAACACTGTAGCTCTCAGTATCACCACAAACTAGTATAGAGAACTTTTACATACGGGATTAATGACAAATAATTCTTGACTCGAAGTGTGTGCTGTTAGCAGATGTTCCGATAGCACTTCAGGATCTGTGGGTATGAGTACATTTACAGTAGAGGTTTAGGAATAAAATCATATAAAGGTAAGAGGAATTCTCTTAAGTGCAACTAATTAATGTTTGATTAATAATAATATGTGCATGCTGCTCTATTAATAAATGCTAGTATATAGACTGTTGCCTAACATTAACAGCATCTTGCAATGATAATTACAGATGAATCATGAACTTAAATCCTGGCTGTCTCAGAGTCTGGTCAGTCCATTTTCTGTCAGCCATAAATTTCAGGCCCATGCTCATGTATCAACTAACTCATTTGAATGGTCCTTCACTGTATCATTTAGCAACTGTTGACTGTATGCATCAATCATTAAGGTAAGAAGCTTTAGCTAGAGTTGTAGTGAAAGCTATTTTTCAGTTTTGAAAGAAAGTCAGTGGCAAGGCTACCTAACGTCGGAACAATCTTCCTGTTTAACCTTTTATGCCAACAACCTTGATGTAAGAGATGGTTGCCCTTTAGGACTTAGAAACAACACTCAGACTGCCTGTCACCACAAGCAGTTTGAACATCAAGTGTTAAGTAGTTGTGAAATACTACTAATCTCAGGCCAAATGGTATAAACCAAGACTCAGTTGTACTCTAGCGACTTACTGAAACTCCTTGTTCTGCAAGTGTTTATTTAAATGAAGAACAATGAACATACTTATTCAAACATACTGCAATTTGCTGCAGTCAGTTTGTAAACAAAGGTAAAACCAAACAACTTCAGCCTTGTGTTTGCAATCCTGGGAAGGTGCATGTTTGAAAAGATAACCATAGACTTTAACTTGCAAAACAGAAGTTCAAATACCGTCATATAATTGAATACCTTCCTGTTTACTATGCGTCGATTTTCATTTCTACCAGTTTTTGAAAGGTTCCTTTAAATAAATACCCAACCGTAAAATAGTACAAAAGGAAAAGTGCAGCTTCCTCAATCTGCATGTGGATTTGCAGGTAGAAAAGACAATGCATTTTTCATATAGGGTCTGTAAATTATAGCTCCTGATGGAATCAGTTTAACCATCAGAGAATTAAAAGGAGATACTTTTTGGCATTCATGCTTATCTGAGGATTTTATGGCAAGGAGGCTTGGCAAGTAGCAGATGAAAGAGATATTCTGCCTTCCAAAAGACAAGAGGGCTGTGGAGGGAAGGTTAGCACACATATATACTTTGGACCTGATGCTGCTTTCACTCCGTCTCAGTCTCTCTGATGTGAGATCCACCCTGCTTATAGACATGAACAAAACAGAACTTCATTTACTTTTTTGACAGGGTTTTTTGGCGTTGGTTTTGGTTTCAGATACCAAGACAGCATCTTTCCTTCTGATACAGAGAAAAAGAATGTTGTCCACATTGTATGGTTCAAGGAGACAGCATCAAAAACCCAAAGAACCCTCAAATGGCTATTCAGTGTTTCCATATTGACTCATTTCTTCACCATGCTTTATCATACAATTCCAAATAGAGGGGAATTAAATCCATAATGTTAGATTCAAATCCAAAAACCAATATAATGCCACAACAGATGCATGAGATTTATCCCCCCCCCAAAACCAGTATGTATTTTGATGAAGCCAAATATCAGCCTTTGAGATGGCAGTCTGTGAGCCTCCATGAAACACATTTAGATTGACCGACTCGTCTAGACCTGTAACAGTGAGCCACAATCATTTAAGCACAATGTCATTCAAGCACATGTTTCTATTTTGGAGTAAGATTGTTTTTACTTTTCCAGTTTAAGCTGGAAAAAATAAAACCAACTTTGGTAAAATCTTAAATGTGCAGTAGGTTTAAAAATAAAAATGAAAACCACCTGAATCCCACATCAGCTGTTTGCAAAACCACTGAAACTAGTTGAGGAGCTTGTCTCTTGACTTCAAATACATAAAAAGATGTTTGATGTTCTATAGACTCATAAAAAGGACCATGTTCCTTTTCTGCTATGTCTTGATGAGATCAAGAGCATCATTTGCAACCCTGTGAATGTGAGAAGAGCATCCAGTGCCTACTGCTAGCTCAAATACTGCTTTTCCAGTTTCACAGTGATGTGAACTTGTAAAGTTAAGGAAAGCTGCCGTCTTCTTTAAAGGAGCCTTTGTTTCACTGATTGTGCTCTTGAAGTTATCTCATTCTCCAAGAAAATTCATCAGCTCTGGCCAGTATTAATCATTTAACATCTTCTCTTCTGGAACATGCATACATATAACAATAATAGGTTTGGTGCACAGTTCCATTATATGCCCACTGGCTGACAATTTGCTAACAGTCTGCTCTTGCCAAGTTCAAGCTCTTTTGGTCAGTGAAAGATGGTTTTACTTTCCTGAGGTCATCACATAACACATAATCTGTCAAGCAGCTATTCTTAAAACCCACAAGGGTGACTATGAAGGTTAAACAAACACTCCACATAATGGGTGGCTTTTCTGTTTGCATCCCCTTCAGTTCCCTAAACATAATGCAAGCTGGATGAAATTCTTTATTTCAGTTAATATGCTCCACTTCCTATTAGATGCTATTCTATCAAACCAAAACTGTCCTTGTCAATTTTGCTGTTTTATGAAACAGATCCTCATAGAAAATCTGTCTCCTAGGTTCTATATCTTGCATGTCAAGGCTACAGACTGCACTGATGTGTGCAGCCTTGTCAAGGGCCTGACAAGTGAATCAGGTAGTAAAGAGTAAAATCAAGACTGTCTACTTTTCAGTTGAAAATCTCAGAGCAGACATGTTGGGCTTTATTCACCACGTGCAGAAAACCGATTCTGACAGTTGCTAATCATTTATAGTGTTCAAAGGAAAGAACCAAGTCTTACACTGCTGCCCAGTGTGAGCAACTGGTGTGACAAAAGAGTGTCTTTTCACCCCATTGAATGAAGTATATTGTCATACACACATTACAAAAGGCACCCACACTATAGGAAATAGTCTTGGTTTTCCTCCTGAAGAGCTGTGTCAGAAACATGGCAGATTTAAAGACTGATGAAGCAAGTTTCTTAATATACTTCCAGTCAATCTCTTTAATGATCCCATTTCCTCCAAGTTTATAGAACAGTTGACTGTGGGGAAAAAAAAAACCTAATTCACTAACAACTTTGTCATGAATTAGATCTCTGAATTGAGCTGGGGTTAAATGGCAAACTGATTTCCAGCTAACTGCTTCTTGTTTAGATGCTTCTGAGCGCATGGCTGCAAATCTGCTTGCTCATACTGCTGTTTCCTAGGCTGGAGTGACTATTAAATTTTGTAATTAGTGGAATGTAATTATTTCCTGTAATGGGCTGTAAATTCACATTATGCCATAAATCATTCTTATGTACACTTAAGGATTCATTACTCTTCTCAGCAACTGACTAGCATATTTACTAAGCACAGAAGTGTTCAACGGGATTACTCTGTAGGTCACTGGGAAAGCATTAGATGTTCCCAGATGAAATCTCTTTGGTGGGGGGAAGCGGTTAGCAGTAGGAAAAGTGCGGTTCTGCCACTGTGGTAAGAAATAAGACTTGAGAACATGATTCAGCAAAGTTTGCGTATCAGTTCCATTGGGATCATTTATTGTTCTCATTAAGGCTCTTAAACGCTGCCTTAAATCATCTTCTGAAATAAGAGTCAGGGGCTGTTATGGCTAAAGCAGATTTGTCAGCAAGGAGAGCAGCTTCCTCCACAGTGCCAGGTCACCAAAATAAAACCCACAACTCCAAGCACAGGGCACAGAGCACAAATATCCTCCTGCATCCTCCTTCCCAACAGTGCAGCCTCATGGCTCCCCCTTATGCTGCTTCATCATACCTGCTAGCAGCAGGCTTGCCCAGCTGCCATACGGTATGCAGCAGCAGAGATGCCCAAGTATGTGTTCATGAAAGCCTCCCTATGGCTCCTGTGCCATATACACACCTCACCTCCTGGGAGCTCCAGAGACAGCCCTGCAAATGCCTCACAATCTTCAATTGTGTGGTTTTGGAGGGGGAAAAAATCCAAGCTGAAAAGGCTGGTAGTATTCTAAGTAGAAACAAGGAGTTTATTGTATCGCTTGGACTTAAAAGATCGCTAATGTGATCTTTAAGTTAGGAGTTCCTTGGAGATACTCTGTTAACCTCTTAGTGAGTTAAAGGGAGCAGAATCTTACAATACTGCCATCAAGAAAGGAGAGTGCAGGAAAAGTGAATTGGTCCAATAATAATAATAAGAAGAAAAGCTTTTTTGTTTGTATTCTGTGTTGTCAGACAATTCATATTTTTTCTTGTACTGACCTAATACAGCATGCACGTACACGTGCCTGCACCATCCTAGTGTGTGTACGTGAAGGGTAAACCAGACGTGAGATACTTGACTCCTCAGTAGAACAGATTCAGGTATTGTGTATAGATACTAAGCAGGGAAACATCACTCTTGATCACATCATCACAAGATGGAGGATTTCAGTAAAAAGTCTTTCTTGCATTTTTTCCTGTACTGCTTTTGTTGCAGCCTTTCCTCTTCCACAAATTAGATCTTACCCTACCTATATCCTCTTCCTGTTCATAGCCAATTATGAAATAAAAGCTTAGGCAGTGGTGAAACAGGAGCAGCTCCTTAATGTCTTTCTCAGACATCTTTGCAATCTGCACTGGGCAGACTGGCTGCGAGACCCAGGGAGAGACCAGCCAACACTCAAAGAAGGGTCAGAATCTCTTTTCCTTGCTGCTGGTTAACAGGTTAGGCACTTCTCACCATTAACCCCCTCCTTTAGTGTGGTTCTGATCCAGCAGAACTGGCACAGACATGAAACCTTACAATAATATTTACAAGATACGTGTAAGATAAGCGACCCTAATTAAAAAAGGATAAGTCTAAAACAGGAAAAAGAAATCCCCATCTGCACCCAGACCATTTGTGGTTAGCATTGTCCAGATGTCTAAAATGTGCAGGCTGCAAAAATACCCTAATGCCCTTCAAACCCAACACGGAGTATTACTGATTGCTTTAACTGGGGGGAGAAGAAAGAACAAAAGGATAATTCAATGGATAGTACCAATGGACTAAATGCCAATAAAAGGAATCTGAGAAAAAGCTTAACAGATTTGCTGGAGAAGCAACCGCAGCACAGACCTTGAAGGTCTGTGGCCAGAATGATCAGCTATCTGCTTATCTAACTCTGATCCTTTGCATGTGATTAACAAAGGTAAAGGGCAGCATCTCTGGGGACCTGTTGCAGTGAAAGATAGATGGTTTAAGACAGAGTCTTTGTTTATGCCGTGACTAAATCTCAGATTCTGTGTGTGTGAATTTACCGTGTCCCTGCTGGGCACTGTCAGATCCCATCAGCATTGTCAGATCCCATCAGCGTTGTTCCCTTCTTGCAGAAAGTTCTGTCCAAACGTGCACAAGTCTCTTCTCTCCCCTGAGGCTTCTCTGGTACAACTGAAAAACGTAACAGGGTTTTATTCAGCCAAACTCATGGTAAGCAAATCTGTGTCAGCCCTAGACAAAATCCATCCCAATTAAACAGTCCCTGTGCATAGTGCTTGTCTAATGTGCAGTACCTGGGACCAAAAAAAGTGCACTTTGTTGCCCTTCAGAGAAGGCTGTTGCAAAGTGCTGAACTCTTTATTAGTAGAAGTCAAACACTGGAAGACCATGACCATTTGTTGTGCTTTTTAAAATGCTTGTTCTTTGGCAGTGGTTGAGCTACAGTGCATAGTTATTGAGTATGGAGCCAGAGAGTTTCATGCTTTTCATGCATACAGAGTTCTGCATCAGCATGGTTATGAGTAGTGCACATTAGAAGACATACACAGTGGTGTTCTGGCAACAGTGGCAAAGAGAAGCTGCCGTGAGGATTTTTCCAACGCAGCTTTGGGTCTGGTTTTGCACTCCACTACCTCTTCCAGCCATGGCTGTAACCATATTAACAGGCCCGTTAGGGCACAACAAGAGAAGCCTGTCACATTCGCAGTATGTTTTTTTACCAGTAGCAGGAAATTTTGCTTACTGTCTGCATGTGAAGGATGAATCTGTAACAGAGCCAAAAAGCTGTAAAAAAAATACATTTTTATTTCCTTACATTTGCTGGCTTTCAAAAGAGGCAAAGAAGACATTAAATATAACAAAAATGAAAACTGCTTTTTAGAACGTGAACGTATAGTATCGCAAACTAAATGTGAAAAGTGATTTTATGTATCACCTCTTCTCTCCACTTCATAACCCTGTAAAACACCACTGAAATATACAGTACTTCTGAGATTCTTATCTTCAATAAAAGGGTCAATAGGAAACTGTTACGGTAACAAACTGTTTTCACTTAATTGCGTACCTGCGTACCATGCAAGGCTTTTGCTAGGACTTCTGTTTCTATAAAATGTTTCATAGCAGATTATAAACTACCAATATACTTAATTTGTAGATGAATGGCACCGTGTTTCTTTTCTGTTCTTTGTTTTGCCTTGCTTTGCCAGATTATTTTATAGTTTTAATGACTTCAAAAACTTTGCTGAATTTAATGAATTGATGCTAATATGAACCTTGCTAGCTCTGGGCTGGTGTATCTTACAGTCCGTCTCACATGTATGGCTATAACCCAACTTAGTGTCTTACTATTATCTAAGTAACAAACCTTATAATAAGCTTATCCAAACAAGTAATCAAAAAACAAAAAGTGCAATAAGACTACTGAAGAAAGGCTTAACTCGGTGGCACATACTCTTAAAAGACTGAGTTTAGAAAGGTAACTCTGCCCCTACTGCCAATCATAAGGCTATGAACAGTATTTTAAATCACAGCCTGGAGATTCAGGTTTCTTTTTAATGGAACTAATCGCTTCCCTTTGACTGCATTTACATTCTGATGCAATAAGTAGGGCTATGCAAAACAGGTGATTTTTATATTCATCATTTATTAGTAATTGATTGTCCCAGTTGCATAGGAAAAAGCTTTGGGATGACCAAATTTTTAGCTCTTTTCAGACACTCTGAGTACATTTTGATACTAAAGATATTTTAAACACCCCCCCCACCACCACCCAATTATTCACAGATTTTAGGGTTAATTTGTTCTCAAGATCCTGCTAAGAAATGCTGGGGGTTTTTTCCCACTCAAGGAAAACTGGCAAATGGTGTCCCTCAGCAAGCACATAACTTACTAAAAGTGTCTTTCTATTTCTTCCTGTTTAGGAAATCCCTGTAAGTTTTAATACAGTATGTCTATTGCAATGAAGAGTTTTATTTGCACACACAGATATTCAGTGTGTGCATTGGCATCATTAGCTGTCATTAGTTGACTGAGTGAATGGTCTTAGTCTGTAGGCTATGCATTTCACAGTGAATGAAAGGGAAGTGCAGAAGAGAAAACCTTCTGTAGCGAAAGATGACACATTAGCACATTTGTACAGCTCTATCTCAAATTCACAGTTAGTACAAGGTAAAATGAATAGGGTCAAAGGCAAGTCATAAATGAAGATTATGAAATGAAAGTATTCATACCCAAATGGAATCTTCTGTCAGCAAAGCCAGTGTTGATCACAGCGTTAAAATAAATAATGATAAATCAGAAACAAAAATTACCAGTAGGAGGAAGTACCTAAGAAAGCAGCGAGTGGGAACACAGTCTCTAAGTTGATACTGAAACAACTTTCCCTGCATTCAATACAGGGGGAAAAGTGTGACATAAACAGCGGAATCCTCACAAAGCTCCTAATACACACTGATGATTTTAAACATTTATATTTGCCTATATTGTGAATAATGCTCTGACAAGTTTCGGGGTATCCTTCATTAGGCAAATATTTAAGTTAGTAACTCCTCTCTGTAACAGATCTTTTCTGTACTCTGAAACATTTGTATGAAAAAGGATCAGAGCAGAAGGAATGTATATGTGACGTTCTCTTGGAATGGGGGAAAAAAATCTGTTGCAAATGTTGAGTATATTACTGTTTTAAACCATTAGAAGTTTAAATAATATATATAAAATATATATTGTATCTTTCATTTTACTCAAAAGCGTAATGAATCACGCACTGCTCCAGTCAGCCCCCTTTGGGCTTCTGAACAGAGCAGGGTTGCTGGGAACATGGACGATGTCTTCCTGGGATATTCTGCAAGTCCGTCTTAAAATCAGACATATGATTGGATCAGACTGATTCACTCCCAGTAAAACCTAAGGAGAGACGTTCACTGATTCATTCATGTAACAGGTGGCACCTTTATATAAACTAAAAGGAAGATCATATCATTTAACCTAGATAATTATTCTGCAGACGTTCATTGAACTGTTACAAGAAAAGTAAGTTCTCTACCTTTTGGAGAGAGATAAAAAAGATTTGATTAATGAACATCTATTGGGAAAAATATTCCTGGTCACTATAGTAAATATATGTGGTCTTGCCCCCATATTTCTGCTTGATTTAAATATTTTCAATTCCAGTCAACTGAAAAATGACCAAGCAGAAGGGAGCATTTACAGGCAGGATTTCTGCTCTAACTTCAACAGCAGACTCTGTCCCCTTGAATCTTATTAGCACATTGTGATTCTTTTTATGAAGATTAAGGATATTCAATATTTAATTATTATAGGCTACAATAAAGTTCCAGGTTTCCTCCTTGGACATATTTTCTTTAGAGATGTAGGGCAACCTTTTGGCTGCTATCAAAAGGTAGCAGGAAACTAATGAAACAAAAATCACTCAGTAGAAACACGGTAACTCAGAGAGAAAACAGTGCCTGATACTACCAAATTGAATATCTAAACTGTCTCAAAAACCGTATGACAGACTGATGCAGGTAGAGTGCCTAAGAGACCTTTGCGCAGATTCACATGAGCTGACTGGCTTAGAGCAGCTGCTTGAACAGTGGGAGGTTCTGTGCAAGATGAGAGAAAAAATGACTGGTCAGATAAACAAATGTTACAGCTGAGCTGTTGTCTCAGAGAAACAGAGTAGTGTAGCCATTAATGTGGATGTATCTAGACAATAGATTATGATATCTAGATATACAAATCTGGCACCACACTTCCTTTAATAAGCAAATCATCCCACCCCCCAATACAAGATTGATGAATATTTAAATGATTTTCAGTATTAGTTTATCAGTGCTATGTAAATAAATGACTTGGAAAGCATTTCTGATGGGACATTTTGATATTTGCATATCTGTAATCATTGATATAAATTGGAGAAGTCTGTAAAAGCAGAAAGAAAAGTGTAAATATTGTGTGCTTTGTCTAATAACCAAACCCATTTTAATAATAATTGAGCCTGTGCCTGAAGATCAAAACAGAATTTGATGGGTGCTGGGGTATGTTTCATTTGTTTCACTTTATGAAGTACAGGCATCCTGAGGGAGGAGAAAGATCTGGACTAAATTTATAACACAAATAATGTAAAATGCCTTTTTGATGTGTTGAGATGTGGAAGTTCTTTAAGAACAGGAAGAAAAATAAACATAAATGTTAAAGGTTAAGAATAAGCAATCTCAAGCAGTCATTGACTTTCAGATGCAGACCACCATTATCTTGATATTGCCACCTCTCTGTGTTAGTATGGCTGTGAGTCCTTTGCAGTTTTATTCATTGCTTCTCCCCATGCTCTTTGATTTTTATTCTGGTGTTTGATAGATGCTCCAGTTAAAAAAGGACTCTATATAAAATATGTCCTAAAACTGGAACACATTTATGGATGGGTGCGAAGGACCAGTTTGAGAGGAGAGGCATTTTTCCAGTATGTCTTTTCCAAAGAAAAAAAAAGGAAAATGCTTAAGCAATAAACACAGATAAATTATATAGCCTTTCTGAAGTGATTTTGAACAAGGAGAAATCAAACCTTTTTACTGAGATGGAGCAAAAGTAATGTATCACCAGAGAGCAACTGGTGACAAGTCATTGATTTTAATAGCATAACAATGGTCAATTGAGAACGTGGCTGAAACTCTCCTGAAGTTCTGAAAATGAGCTGAGAAAGTGGATCTTGCCAAAACTTGTCCATCCCTGTTAACACAAGGATCTTTTATTATTGAGCAAGACATTCATTCTCTTATCATCAGTCTCTTTATAATCAAGAGCAAGAACAATACCTCACAAGCACATCTGTTTCTGTTAAAGTTGCTGTTAGTATTGTGAAAGAGTCGCATTTCTTCCAGACGTGTCTGTTTAATATTTTCTTTGTATTGTTTTCAAAGTTCTTCTGGAGTTATCCTTGCTTGATTTATTTCCTAGTATTGATCAGTTTCTTGTTTAAGATAAAACAGTTGTTCAGCTATATCTTTGACAATCAACAGTAATCAATCAAATGAGCTTTTATGTAGTACTTCTGACCACTTTGTATTTTGTGCTTTTCTCAAGCTATGCAGGGTCAGATGTATCAGTTCAGTTAAGTTTTCTGAAGGGCTCAGTATCTGCAGGGAAGGACAGATTTTCAGGAGAGGGTCATTCCCATTCAGACTACAAAATAACTGACTTGACACTAAAATTGAGCTCATACTCGTGCTAAAAGATTCGCAAACCTGACAACACTTGTGCACCCTATAAATATGCACTCATGGCTACAGGAATAGATTGGAGGGGTTTTAGGTTTTGCAGCATGTAGGAGGAGGCACCTATTTAATTCTACATGGTCCAAATGAAGACATCTGTGCTTGAATATGTCATCCCTATTTTCATTCTCTGAAGAATATATATACACCCCTTCTTCAGTCGGGAGAAATCAGCATTTATATTGCATGATTCATCTCCTCTTGACTTAGAAAAGAGATCAGAAGAAACTCATTCTCAAAGTGCTTATTTCTGTTGATTCATTATAGAGGAAGCCTATCATGAAAAGGCCGTATTTTTTTATATATACCTATATATACACACATAATATGTACACACACACTGCAGTTGGACTTAAGTGGTTTAATAAAACCAAGATCTCTTCCTTATATTTGACATACCTAACATTAAGGTGATTGTGTTACATATGCTATTTAAAGGCATTACTCTCTAAACAGTATTGTTTTCTTCAAATTTCAGCAACAGCATTCAGAACATGGGCTTAGAGTTGATTGCTTTTTAACTTGGGTAGAAAACAAGTAATGAGCCAGAATGACAGTCACCCTGTGCCTCCAATGACAAGAAATAGGAAGTTGTATCCGTGAGAGTTCATAACTTTATACGATGATATTTTCTCAAAAACCTTTCCCTTTCTTTCTGTTCCTAGATGGGGGAACATCGTTGGAATGATCCTAAATGTGGCCATACAGGTTCACATACAGCTGCTAGAAAACCACAAACAAAAGGGTTAAGAATAAACACTGTCAAACACAATAATAAGTTGGAGGAAGCCGCATAGGTGATGCAGTAAAGTGGCATTTTCTGGTTTAAATGTAAATTCAAGAAATCTATCTTCATAAGAGGTTGGTTTTGGAAGATCAACATGTATTTTTTGTTACTAGTATACTTGGAAGTTATCCATGCAACATCCTGATGACAAGTTTTATTTGCTTGATCTACTTGCCTAAAGACTCCTTAAAGCTTCAGCTGAATACAGAATCATAGAACAGTTAGGGTTGGAAAGAACCTTAAGATCATCCAGTTCCAACCCCACTGCCATGGCCAGGGACACCTCACACTAAACCATGTCAGAGGAAAGCAGTGCTGCTCTGTACTGGTAAAATGGACAGTGTATGTATTGTCATGCCTGGTGGTACTACAGGCTTCTTACAATTTCAGGGTAACAGAAAGATACAGTCCGAGTTGGGTGAAGCCTGTGCATCCTAAGATGTAGATATAAAAGTTGTCCAGTGGGAGGACATAAATAGGGACCAGGATTTCAGGAAAAAATCAATTTGTCTGGTGGTCCTGCAGGATAAGTTGCAGTGAACAGACAGCTTCATTGCATGAGGGAGGAAAGAGTTGCAGTCTGTGATCAGCTGCGAAGGAAAGAGATGTACATAGACTTGCTAAGGTCTGCGAGACCTCAGAGACAAGCAGCCCTGAGAGACAAGCAGGGAGAACAGGAGACTAAACCGGATTTTATTGAAAGCCTACTCAGTATGGGCAGAAGTTTGAGTGACTAGTACTGGATACACAGCCCTTTACTGCTTGGCCAGGTTCTAATGCCTGGGATTGATAAAAAACCCTTCGGGCAGAGGAATGTATATGTCAGGGGTATATTGGTATGTTTTGCTCTGTTTGTGTCTGCCAATTGCTGAAATAACTGAGTTTGCACAAACAATAAAGTACTGCTTCATTAGGGATATT
This sequence comes from Neopsephotus bourkii, assembly GCF_033783945.1. NCBI lineage: Eukaryota > Metazoa > Chordata > Aves > Psittaciformes > Psittacidae > Neopsephotus > Neopsephotus bourkii. The sequence goes on from NW_026902270.1 coordinate 141,967, forward strand.
TAATGTACAGGTGTATGTGGTACAACAAAATCCTGGTGACTGAAGCACAGCGGTACTTTTTGGAAGTGTCCTTGGGCTCCACGCTGGCATCCCTCTTAAATACACTTTCCTCTGTGTTTTGTTCACTGTTTGCTCTTTGTGTACTCTTGAGAACAAAGTGAATGACATCAGGACTTTCAGAGAGGTAAGTGATTATCAGCCTCTGCGATGCGTGATTTGTAAAACATAAAAATAGAACTGCCCTTTCACCCACAGCTGGCTCAGATGAATGAGCTAAATCCCATCTTCAGTGTTTTCAGATGCCTGTAATGTGCTGCTTACTGGCAGAGCACATGCCTCATCTGCCTTTCCCCACATAAGCTAGCTCTGAAAGGTAGGAGGTACCTAGAGACAACACTCAGTACAGCAATATACTCATGGGGAAAAACTGAGATTGATTTTTTTTATCTGGACTAGGGTTTTAGCATTTACACTGTTTTGCTAGGATTGCAACCCTATATTTGCACAGGATGTTTATGGTTATTATATTGGACATCTCATCTATATTTGCAGAACATGCTGATGGCTTTTTTTTTTCTTGAGAGTCAGCTGTTATTTTTCCCCTCCTAGGGAATGACAATGATGCTATTTTAAGAGCTGATACTTGTAGTCAAAAGACTCATTTCACCAAGACCCTCAACACATTTATGCTGACAGCACACTGACCTGCTAACTCAAGACTTTTAGGAAGACATAACATCTCTTACAGAGAATTCAAGGCAAGATTGATGCAAAAACTCTGCTAGCAAGATAAAATATTATCCCATAATGCCGCCTGTCCTTGAGCAAGACGTCTCCCCCAAATGGAAAGCCTGTTATGTCCAGAATTTTAGGGTAGCATTACTACCTAAAAATTTAGGTAGCAAATTGTGTTTACTCTCCAGATGATGCCTATAAAGACAGGAGTGTGTCTTGTAGCTGCATAAGCCAAGTGCTGCAGCTAACATCTGGGGCACATGTATGTGCTTTGTATGCTTTCTAGAATAGGAAGCCATATTTTATTTTTTCAGCTGAACATACCAACAGGTACCATAGGGGTGAAGGCATCCATTTCAGATCTCCTTATTGAACCTTTAATGAAAACTTGTACTCTTCCATCAATCAGGAGGCCAGTCTGCCAGTAAGCACTGAAGGTGCTGATCTCTGCTAGATACTCTTTTCAATTCACTGCTTGCTGTAAATAGGATTTTGCCAAAACTAAAGCAAAAATATGAAGCATAGAGCTGCATTGCTGTGCTTTTGTATGGCTTCATTTTCACAGAGAAAACCAATTGATCATACTACACAGTGGAGTGTAACTCTCAATCTCTCCCACTGAACTGGCTCTCAGATTCACAGGTATGACAAGAAAGCTTCCCTTTTTCTTCCCGTGGATGGAGGGGTAACGCACACTTGACCACAAATACAAATCTCAATGCACCAGAACCTACTTGGGAAACAGAAGGGGTACATCTTCAAAGGGAAGAATTGTCTGAAGTCAGAAGCCACAGCTTCCTCTTGCCACTGGTAGTGCCATAACCACAAAAGAGAGTAAATCTGTAATATGCTTAACAAGGTGTATGTTTTCCCACAGCTCCTGAGCACAGTTATGGTTCTGTGAGAGCAATCACGCTGCCAAACATCTTTCTACCTCCCCAATCATGTTTAAATCAATTGGGTTTTTTTTGTGGAAAATCAGCAGGATGATTCTATGATGCATGGCTGAAAACAATACAATCATAGAATCATAGAATAGTTAGGGTTGGAAAGGAACTTAAGATCATACAGTTCCACCCACCCGCCATGGGCAGGGACATCTCACACTAAACCATCTCACCCAAGGCCTTGTCCAACCTGGCCTTGAACACCGCCAGGGATGGAGCATTCACAACCTCCCTGGGCAACCTGGGGATAAGTAACCTGTTCCATCTTCTGTCACTGGAGGAGTGGAGGGGCCTGGACTGAAAGCTCCTTTATATTTTTCCAGTCTGACTTACAAAGTTTGAACAATGCAGCTTCAGCTGTGACCTTCTAGAGTGTGGTGGACTGACCGTGACTGAACGCCAGGTGCCCACCAAAGCTGCTTTGTCACTCCCCTTCCTCAGCTGGTCAGGGGAGAGAAAATAGAACAAAAGGCTCATTGATCAAAATAAGAACAGAAAGAGATCATTCACCAGTGACTGTCATGAGCAAAACAGACTCAATTTGGGGAAATTGAGCCTTCCGCTTCTAGGATCTGTTCCACATTTCCGCTGAATGACCTAATATCAACAAGTACCACACCAAAACCACATGGAACTTCTTAAATGTGTTGTGACAGTTACACCTTAAATACACATGGCTTTAGGGTCATTTTGGAATACGTTGTTTTATTTTCAACTTCCCTTTGCAGTGTGCATAGTAAAAAAAGGGTTATGGTCACAGGAGCGCATTGGTAGTTTCCCTCATGCTTAACAGTGGTACCAAATTCACAGCTCACCATCATCTTCCTTCTTCCTTGCTATCCTTGTTTCATACTATTTTTTGTTAAGAACATGATAGAGGCTTTGAGATCTCTAATGCTTTATCAAATTCAGCTTAAAACCGCTTAAAAGGTCAAAAGTTGACTGGAGCAGGAGATGAACAACGTGATCACATAAATCTTGTCTTCAAAGGACAGCAGGAGAAAACCATGCCATTTGAAATCAAAAAGCCAATTCTTAATCTGGTTTTAAGTGGGCTTTAATCCACCTTGCGGGAAAAAAATCCCTGCCTCGATCTATTCCTTCTGTCTTGTTTTTCCTTACTAATGATGGTTCTATTAATCTTTGATTTTCAAAGTATTTTTATAATATTAGGATTATTATGTGAAGAGTAGAAATTAGAGAATTTGCTTGATTAGTATTTAGTTCAATTTGCTTTGAAATTCTGTTTTGAAACATTTTGTTGTTGTCTTTGTGCAATGGGAAACTGCACTTCTTCCATTATTTTCTAGATAACCATCAAATCACCAGTTACTCCTAGTTCACTGTTTTTTTTCTTTTAAATATCTGAAAATCTGTGTTACCCAGACTAAGCCTTAGCTTTACGCCCTCAGTAGTGAAAGGTACATGAAGGATGCATTTGGGGAGGGAGGAACTTACTCCTTGCCATGCTTGGTGGACAGCTTTCCCACACAAAAGGACAAGGCATACATGATGTGATCTGACTGCAGTCACTCCCACACTCTTGCATTCAGAATTCCTTCTACACTACCATATGTCAATTTTGCCTTTATTCCCCTGTTTTTGTTCTTCTTTTAATTGGTATTTTCAGCTGGCCTTCACTTTCTAACTGGCTGGGATGAATCCAGCAATATATAATTCAGTGCCAGCGTTTGACCTCAACTCTTGTTATCCGACACTATTTTTGGATTTCTTTATATAGGTTATTTCCTTCTTATTTATTTATTTCTGGCTGACATATAGCAGCATTCATCAGAGCATGCTGATCACTGTAAGCTGCTCTCTGTAATTAGACTTTTTTAATTAAAACAGATTAAGATGAGTTATTTACATGAAATCAGCTTTGCTACTAAGAAACCTTTATTGGTATTTACATGATTGCCTTCTGCACATTTGCTTTTATAATTATACACATGTTAGCTGTTAATGGAATGAAAAGGGCGCTAGGACCTAATGTTTTTAATCTGCAGTCATTTACATCCCAAAGTTGCCAAATAGGTACTTGGCTAAAGACAGGTTTTCAGTGGAATAGTGAGGATGGTTTTCATTTATCCAGTCATGAAGATACACTTGTACTCCTATGTATTTTCAACTGTACTGAAAGACAACTAGAGCATCTTAACAGTAACTAAACCTCCTTCACAAAGACAATGCTTATGAACAATGGCAAACAAAAGACCACCTGCAGTTCAGCACATATCCCTTTAAAATTAGTGAAGTTCTCTGACAAGGCAGTAGACTTTGCTGTAGAGGTATTTTTAGAGGAGGCAATTATATTTTTTCCCCAGCAAAAGCACTCTTAAAGCAGCCTGCACTGCACAACTAGAATCTGTGGAAAAGAATGGTTGCTGGTTTACATGTTGAAGTAGGAAATGTAGGAAAGCATAATTCAGGGAAAAATGTCAAGTTTGTTATACTTCAGCTGGGAGGAGAATGTGATGTTGACATCCAACTGCTGTATTAGTGGTACCCACTCTACCATTCTAAATACATCTCCTTTGTTACCCTGAGATGAGTGAATTCAGATTTGCCTCCCTCGCTACTGAAATACATTAAAACGTGTGAAGAGTCTCTTGAACAAGAGGATAACACAATTTACATGAGAAGCGCATAACCACAATGCTTGTAGGCGCTCTCTCTAACGCTTAAAAAACAGACTGACCTCAGGACACAAACTCTATTGAAAAACAGATCTAACAAAGGACAGGTTTGAAAAACCCAACCACACGAGACCTCCAGCCCCTTCCAAAATCAGAAGAAGCTGAGAGGTTTGCAATGTGATTCCATCACGCTTCTTGTATTTCAGCGTATCTGGTGACACAGCCTCAGAAAGCCCACTTGGGAAGTTAAGATACGGTCACAGTAATCCTGGTGTCTTTAGATGGACTTGGTTCTCAGGTTTCAGCATATGCTTGTCTTCAGAAACTCTTTTAAAAAGAGAGAGAAGAGGGAAAGAGAGATGGAGCAAGGGAACTGTCCAGGTCTTGCTCAACAGAGGATGGGAATACCCTAGTCACTCTGCCCTCCATTTACACTTGCCAAAATTGGAATTTCCAAGTATTTCCAACCAGCTCTCATTGTAAGCAGCTGTACACCTGTTTATATGACCAGCCCAGTGATCAGATTCTCAGATACAGAGCTTATGAGCTGTATGTGAAAATCAATGAACTTCCATCCTGTGATTTAAATCCAGTACAAGTCACTGCAAAAGTTAACCTACATCTGACCCTTCGTGGAATTTCAGTACGCTTAATGCTTTTGGGTCTGAACCTTTACCATGCTCTAAGGTATAGATGAAGGCTTTAGAGTTTCTTATGGCCTTCCCTCATGTCCGTAACAGTCAGGAAAAATTTGGTGGTTAGGTAGCCTTCTAAAGAAAGCCAAAGAGAACAATAATCGTATGATAAAATGTGGCAGAGAAGCCTTAAAATCTGTGCTGTTTGAGAGTGCACTTAGAAGGCCCTCCTTTGAATGCTGAGGCTGCTGCTATGTTCACTAGCAGCTTAGGGGTTGTTGAGGAGCAGCCACACACTTCTACAAAACACTTGAGATATAAAGCACACTGCAAAGATACCAAGTATCACAAAGAAGCCATCCGTTCTTGCCAAGTCACAAATCTTTGAGCCCTCCCTGCTCAACTTTTCAAGGCCATCAATCACTGTCATCAAACTCATGACTATATTTCGTACATGCATAAAATATGGGTTGTTTACAACATCCCACTTGTCAAACAATTAAAAAGCTGCAGACATTCATAAAACTTAAGGAAGACGAAACAGTGCAGATCTGAAACCTTCCATAAACACCCATCTGTCCCTGATAAAATAGAGATGAGAATACCTGCAAACAAATCTTGGCAAGGAAGGATGCAGAAGAATTGATGGCCCAGGTTACCTGGGACACGGAACTGTGGGTCTGACCACTGTGGGTCAGAGCAGATGTCACACGTACACAGACAGAATCTCACTGGTACTGATTTCTCCATATTAAAGGTGTGTCTGCTTAGTATCATGAAAACAATCACCCCTGGGCCTCTTCAGGAGGAGAATGAGATGCTAACAGGAAACAGCAGTAAGTGGTAGCTATGGCAGTAAACCAGAAGTATTAAATGTGTAAAAAAGCCCAGAAGAGAACAAATGAACAGTTTTACTGTGGACCCACCGGGTCTCTGAAAGAGACAGGTGCTGTTTTACAGACTGCATAAAGATCTTTCAGTTTTCTGCTAGCCTGGGAATGAACTCACCATGTTCACGAAAAGGCCCGTTTGCTCATTCATCAACAGAACCAAGAGATCAGATTGCCAGGGTTTTCTTTAATATTTAAAACTCCCACAAATCCTGGAATCAGCAAACTCTTTTCAGGGATTTCAATTGCCGATGATAATGTAAAGGGCATTATTACTGTTTTATACAGTGTGACATTTTGTGACACTTCTGATTTGTATGAATAAATATAGGCAATAATGGTGAAGAAATCAGAATGGCAGCTTTCTGGATAAAGCTCAGTTCCCAAAATATTACTCCTTTAATAACCTGCATTAAAAAGGTAGCTTGGAGCCTGGATGATAACCATAAAAGACATAAAAGCATTATACATTATTAAACTCTAAAAACATGGGGGTTAAAGACATTACAAAATATACTGCGTTAGGCGCTGACTGCACAGAAAAAGAGTAGCTGCTATGATTCCACCTCAGCATTTTTTGCATGTTATACTTTTAAAAGAGAAAGCAATGCCAGAAGGAACAAAACAATGGGCCAACTGAAAGAACAGACCTTGATTTGGTCAGTGATACAAACCCCACTCACTACTTACAGGCTGCAGACAAGTGCTCAGCACACAGTTTATATATGGCTTAAATCACATCTTGTGATTCACCATGGAGACCTCATAGCGGCCTTCCAGTATCTGAAGGGGGCATATAGGGATGCTGGGGTGGGACTCCTCATTAGGGACTGTAGTGATAAGACAAGGGGTAATGGGTTCAAACTTAAAACAGGGGAAGTTTAGATTGGATATAAGGAGGAAATGCTTTCCTGTCAGGGTGGTGAGGCACTGGAATGGGTTGCCCAGGGAGGTTGTGAATGCTCCATCCCTGGCAGTGTTCAAGGCCAGGTTGCACGAGGCCTTGGGTGATATGGTTTAGAGCGAGGTGTCCCTGCTCATGGCAGGGGGGTTGGAACTTGATGATCTTAAGGTCCTTTCCAACCCTAACTATTCTAGGATTCTGTGTCTCAGAATAAGACACATTTGATTATGCTATGCTGAGAAACAACATAGATCCCTACTAATACTCCAGAGGACTTTGAGGATGAGCTTACTCTGTGCACATTAAGGAGAAAAAGCTCTCAAAGGATTACCAGCTCTTTCAATAGAAAGAGTCTTCCATGGCTGGGGAATAGACATCTTCTGAGAGGCGTTCTTTTTGGTTTCAATACCTCAGAACTGAATATGGTGTGACTAAGTCAAGTGCAGTGCCATTTTTGTGTTTCCATCCTTGCTTCTATCTAATAGACTGGCTTCACAGTTACGGTGTCAGGTAAGCTTGAAAATTCACAAATTCGGATGCTGTGAAATTTCAGAGACCTCCTCCTCCAGCTACAAGTGTAATTTCATCAACTTTGGTTTAAATGCGATCAGACATTGCAGCACTACTCTGACACAAGATTTGGCAGCCAGCAAAAGACCTGCGGCTTCTATGCAGAGGCACCTGAGACTTTTGATGAAATATGTGGGTAAACAATTTAATGAATAAATAATTAACATATAATTAAAGCATTATTAAGACAGACTTGCATTAGCTCTGTGCATACTATGGTGCTCTCAGCGTTCTTCTGAGAACTAATGGGCTTGACTTGCTAACTTTATGCAGTTTGAGTGCATCAAAACACAAAAAGCGAGTTGCCACCAGCTGAAGAGAGCAGTGTTTTTTTGGACTACTGTAGTTTAACTGTAATCAAGACCCAAAGCCATTCTTTTTCAGATTGCCATAAATGTTAACCATATTTAACTGAATTTCTTTCTATTTGCAGTATCTCCTTTCCTAAGAAAAGGAAAAATAATTTGATTCAGAGCTTAGGGATATCAGTGGTGCAAGAACAAACTAAACCTGGTGCAACAGATTAGGATCCCCAAGACATAAATTTCTGTTTCTGCATATGCAAAGTAATTGAAGATGGTTTATAGAGACCATGATACTGTGATATCTGCCGCAGGTCTGATGAAGTGTGGCAGACTCAATGCTTTTCTTTCACCATTTAATTATGCATAGAAGGTCCTAACAAGTCACAATACCTCTGCCTCCATAGAAAAGGGATACAGTATTTTTGCTTCTCACTGTGAACAGCATGTGTGCATACATGTATTTCATTTCTCACATCCTGTGGCAATGTGAAAACACAGAAGAAAGTGGTGTCTAAAACCTCCTCCACTTTGAATCAGTATACACAAGATTGCTCCTAATCCCACCACGCAGGAACGGTAAGGACTGAGGCTGTATTTAGCCATGCACATAAACTCAAAGGAGAAGGACATTCGGGGTCTCCTGCAGTGTTAAATCAGTCCCCGTGTCCCTGAAGATTTATGTACCAATACTTCTTTCCCTGTTCGCTGTCATCAGCCTGATTTTCTAATAAAGCCAGTTGGTTGCTACATTTGTTCCTGCAACTTCATTACCCTGGAGTTTGACAGGTGCTGACAGTGGGTGAACTCATACATCTGAAGTGCAGAGGAAAGTTTTCCAAATTAGTCATAACTGTTTCATCTGAAAAACACAGCTTTGTGAATAAATGTCACTGGAAAAATACTGTATTCTGAGGAGCTGAAACCTCTATAGAAAAACCCATAAATTGTCTACCAACTACAGGGGTTACAGAAAGGAATTGTCTGAGCATGCTTCCATAACATACCCTCTCCAGTTCAGTAAAATCTGTTTAGGTTAGTAACAAAGTCTGGAATAGCTTGCAATAGCCAAGACCCTTTAGCTGAGTCTTTATTTTCTTCAGAAGCAAAAGACCCCCCCAAACTGACACACTTTTCCAGTGAAAGGGAATAAAGCTTCCATGTGGATTACTATTTGAAGATACGCTTCCACAGTTTTCCACATAGAGTCACAGCTTGTGCAGGACTAAATCAGAAGCCACCTCCTTGCTTTCTTGACCATGTATCTTTGGTGAACTGAAGATAGAAATCTATACCTTGCTTGCAGCTTCCATATAGTTTCAATGAAAGCTAGTTCTGTAATGAAAACTAACTTCTGTAACATTCTGAATGTTAATAAAGGGAGGTAAAGTCAATCATTATGACAAGTGGAAGAAAACACAGTAGCTGTAGAAAATACTTAAAATGGCTTATGAGACCTCCTCACTCCTATCTTTGTATTTTAGAGAATAGCTATCACAAACAACTTAGAGAAACACTGCCACTATTTCACAACATTTATTTGCTAGAGTTACAAATCCCTGGCAAAACAAAGATCTGATGGAAAACGCTAAATCAGAGTCTGAAACGTTCCATTCAAATCAATAGCAGGAGGGATTTTCTCCAAAGCACCCGATCCTGAAAACTGCAAGTCCATGACTCAAGGACAGATGTATTCTTGCATAGAACCCTGCAGATTCAAAACTGTACATTTGGTCATTGCAGCCAACAGTCTTATTTTCACAGCTGCTAGCAGCAGTGATTTTGGCAAGCACAATAATTTCACTGAGCAGCTGCAGTATCCAGGGCTCTTCTGGGTCACCAGAAAGATCAACACTACACACCCCCCACACTTCACTGTTTCACCCTGATTTGGATGCACACCGTATTAGAGGGAAAGAACCAGGGAGTGGTGGTAGTGGCAGTTTTCCAGGCACCCAGAGGAAGCTGGTTTTCAGCCAGCTCCAAAACCCATCTCTTGGCAAAAGAGTCCTGTGTAACGAGTGCTGATCCTCAAATAAGCATTTAGCAATGTTACTAAATGTGTCCTCAAGACACAAAATGCTGGATCTGTATGCATTGGGTAGTTTGGAATCTACATCTAGAGGTACCTGCTTTATTTAACACTTCTTTGTCCTCTTCTGAAATACACCAGTGTAATATCAAAGTGCTGTGAACAAAAGCAGCCTTCTGCTTCTTTCTTCTGGACTTTCCAAACCACTTCCATTCCCTTAGTCAATACCAGCTTGTTTCTATCTGTCATCTCAAGACCCCAGTTTAACCCTGTCCCTTAAGAGAGAAGCAGAAATATGCTGTCGAACTACTTTTCTATCAGATGGAGAAAAATGTGCATGGGTTGTAGTAGGCACTGTTGCTAATTTCCCAAATTAAAAGTACAGCATAAGGAAATAAGAGCAACTGAACCTTTTAACATCTGCATCCTTTTTTAATGCTTACTGGGGATCATGACTACTCTTGCTACAGACCACACTGTAGGAAACCATAATTAAAATGAGGAAATGAAAATAGAATTGAATGTGTGACACCTTGTTAAAGAAAGGCAGAAAAATGAGAAAGGCAAACATCAGAGGAAGAAATAAACATACAAATAGTTACTTCAGCTGCTCAGAGAGACAGGTTTCCAAAACAAGTCTGTGAAAGCAAAGAGCAGCTCTCGAGACGAGTGTAATTCTGATCCTGGTTAATACAAAGAATTTGCAAATGGTGAAACACAAGCAATTTTAACAAGAGAAGCTATTTTAGTGGCTTAAAAGATGCCATGAGTGGAATGGTCTTGTGAGGGAAATCAAGGCATATTAAGAAACCTACATTCAATTTTAAACATCTTTTCCATTTGCAAGATTACTATTTGGTTTTGTCTTTAGGACTCTACCCCTGAAATTGCTTGGATTTTAGCCGGAGATGCACATAAAATGTAAGTAGTAACACTATCAGAAAGATGTAACTTTTTGTTAGTGCTTTGACAAGCATCCTTTCGCCACTAGGCAGCAGTGATATAAGGATGGCAGGAACTGTGTGGAAGCAGGGCCATGCTGGTGGCACCGTTTCTGGTGCTGTATGAGGGCTTTTAGGTTTTTTTATCTTCTTGCCACTTTGGCTGTCAGAAGGAAGCCAGAGGAGTTGAGATCAAAGCATTGAGAGAGGAAGGCTTCTAAAAATGAGGGACATAAGCAAAACGTGCCAGTCCCTTCATTTACAAAGATTTTTATCCTCCTATCACAGCTTCACTGGCAGTGCAAGATGGCTTTCTCCTTTCCCTGTGCTCACCTACAGATTTCATTAGCAGATTGAGGAATGGAGTGGTGTTAAGTGCTAATTTTATTATAACATCCTATGCCATTTACCTGATGTGACATTACAGGTGTTTGAATATTCATGATTTCTTTGCTTCATGATACATTTGACTTCCAATTGTGCGCAAAGCTTTAAGGGTTTGCAGTCTTAAGAACTGTTGGTTGGAAGCAGAGACCCCCCTGGCAGCACTTTCTCAGAGAGCAATTAACTCCATTCCCTACAAAGAAACACGTCTTCAACATGTACTTCTAAAGTTTCAGAAGGTGAAGTAGTCGTAGGGCACCTGCTTTGTCAAACACCTCCTTTAAGGTCACCCTTCCTCCTGCTTCGCCCCCTGCTTCTCTGCCAACACAGAAAGCGTGGATATTAAATGCATATATAGAATTACAGGAGTGTTTGTACTGCAACTGCTCCCTTTTTATAAACCCACTGAAATCCAAACATAACAGGTAAAATCATTTGGATTTCAGCAAGCTTTTGACAAACTCCTCCATCAGGGGCTCTTACAAAACCCTGTCTGCCTTAGGATAATAAGGAAAGTCTGCTTATACATTAATAACTGCTCAAGAAATAGGAAATGAATGCTACACGTAATAAAATCCCTCAAGTGTAGCTTTGTCATTATTTAATTACTAAAGCCTATACTGGAAGAGGAGTAGGTAAATTAATCAGCTCCTTATTGGAGAGAGCTAGACAAGGTCTGAGATCCCTTTGATCATAACTGACTACAGGGTTTTCTTTTCAGTGTGTGAAAAAGAGCACAAAGAAGTGGGGTTTTGAGGCAAGGGTGTGGGGTTTGTTGGGTTTGGAGGGCGGTTTTTCCATTATTTTGTGTACTGTTTGATATTTTTTTCCGTGGAATTTCTGAGGTAACAAACAAAACCTCCTCTGGTTGACCTGCATTAGCAAATCTTTCCTTGTATGGCTTTGAAACAAGATCCCTTTTACCTTGGAACCTATGAAAGTGTTATTGCAAAAACTGAAACTCAGATCCTGTATTTACATGTTCAGGGCAACAAAGCTCACTGGTTTGACAGAGTTGCTAGACACTGCGTTCATCAATGCAGCCTTAACCCAGTTCTTATAATAAATCACTGATAGTTGATTTTCTTTGATTATGTTTCATTCCCTGGCCTGTAACACCACGAAGAAAGTGCTGGGATTGCTTTGTTCAATTTGCAGTGAGTACAAGTCAGTCTTCATCTAAATAACATGTAACTAATAACATCTAAATGACCTCTGTTCCTTCATTCCCCAAACTTTATAGTATTTTGGAATAATGATTCTCTAAATCAAACCCTTCCTCGTAAGAAAATTTCAGCAGCATGAGCACAGATCAAGAAAGGCAAGAAGCTGTGATATATAGATGTGCTGCTGTGATTCAGCGGCCACAGCTGGTCACATTGAGCCACTGCCTCCCTCTAAGATAACACCTTTGTCAAGAGTTGATTTGCAACAGCACTCCGGTCCTCAGGACACATGAGCAACTGATACTCTCCATCACCTTAGCTTGGGTTGAACTAACAGTTAACACTGGGGATCATTCAGTGATTTCTTCTCTGATCATTGGACAGCAGCCATCCTGCAGGATAGCAGAGCCAAGTGCATACTTGAGATATTGGTTATAAAAATCCTCAAACAATACAGAATTCTTTGAGGTATGTTTTTTTAAGGTGTAAGGATATCAGAGGGTTTTTTCCCCAAAATAGTTTTTAATTGGCCTGTTAGAGGTACACCTGATTTCATCCCCGCAACCAGACTGCTGCCTCTGCCGCATGCTTTATACTGAATAAAACTACATCTGGCTAAGAAACGTGGTGCAGAATGACCTACCATATTTTTGGGAAGACGTATCTAATTTTGTCTTAATCTATTGCAGTTGGTCAGCATGAAGATTTTTAGTAGGGTTTTTTTTTTAAGCTCTGAAGGTGTGTTACCTAGTTATTAAAAGCATTTTTATATCCTAAAATCCTTCAGTGCCCTTAAACCCACACAGCCCTAAGGCAAACTCAGTTAAGTTCACAGACTTCTGATGTCCAGCAGCTACTCTATAAATCTGCAAGACTCCAGCACTTTGCGGTATCTCTTATAGTTTGTATAGCCCTAAGGCAGTCCTTTCCATCACAGCATAGCCAGAAGGCAAGAGGCAAGTAGGAGCAGGCCGTATAATAGACAGAGGAAGACTTTACTGCACCACAATGGGAAAGCTTGGCACTGGAGATGGGAGCAGGGAGCAAAGAGTGAGTGCACCTGCCACTATGCAGTTTGCAGGTGCTCTCAGCATCCTGGTGAGCAGAGATGTAGTCTGTGATACATACATAAAACAGTTTGTGCAGTTCTTATTTGGACATGTTTGCCATTCTCACTTCCTATCTGCAAGACAGGAAGAGCTCGTTCACTCTTCTTACTATTAGCAGGGTAATAACTGTAACATAAAAGGATGCAGTTCAACTCAGAATGTCACAACAATTAGGAACATGGATGTGAACTTAAAATTTGAAGCTGTTACCGTTAGCCTGACACACAGAACTCGTGAACACACAGAAGGAAAACCTGAAATACCATGTACAATTATAAACACCATCACAGCACAGAGTGAAGGATTCTTCCCACCTCTCCCCAGTGGCAGTAAGCTCACTCACATAATGCCAGAGTTTTCAAGAGTTCCTGCTTCAAGGAAGTTTCAAGAGATGACAGCTGATTACAAGGAAGGAAAAGATGCTAGAATTGAGTATGCTGACAAATCCAGGCTCCTTTCTGCTACTTGCGCATTGCTAGGAGTTCTGGGCACAGAGACAGAGGGGACCACAAGCAAGCACGCAAGCATCAAAGTCAGCTAAAAATCAGTATTTCTCATAACTGCTGAATTAGTGCAAACCACTCCCCAAACTTTTGTTATTTCCTGACAAATTAAAACCAAAGCCGGAAAATCGATCACATGAGAACACGTTACTTTTTCTGCTAAGAGCTTCATCTTCAGGGGCGGGTTAATGCTCTTGTTGAAAACATTAGCAGATAAAAATAGAACATTTAGAATTAAGAAAAGAGTCATTTTATAGAGAGAGATTTATATTTAAGTATATAATTTCTATAAGTAATTTATATAAGTATATTATGTAATTTATATAAGTAATTCGTATAAAATAATTTATACAAGTAATTTATTTATGCAGAGAAAAAAAGCATTTTATATAGAGAAAAGGCATTTAGAGACAGATATGCTGGTTGATTTTCTTCACAAGGTAGAACTTATCTTGATCCCTAAGATCATGGCATCACTGCACTGATACCAAAGCAACATGAAGATTTACAGTATGTTTGCACTAAGAAGTGGATAAAATCACTGTATTTTGCAACATTAAGAACTCCCAGTTGGTGCTGTTGCAGGAGCTTTCTGAGTAACATATACAAATAATGCCATACGATTTAGATTGTTTTCAGTAATGATGGGAAGCAGAAAAAGGAACTCAGTTATTATGATAGAGAAGTAATCTGCTTTCACTCTGGCATATGTAGTTTATCTGCATTCAGCCTTAGTGCTAGACTTGGACTAGCCATCATTCATAAATAACTAACTTCCTGTCTACGTTAGTTACTGTTTGTGACAGAAGATGTACTTATGCACAGTGTAAAATCTTCTGTTACAAGTATTTTTGTCTCATACTCAGTAGGAGTAATGGCAGCTTGAGAAGGAAGCACCACCAATTCCACCAGGCTTCCAGACAGCAACAGTAAATGTAGTGAACACAAGGATATTCCACCAGCAATTCCAACGTGACAATATAAACACAGATGACAAGCATGTTTCTAAAGTGTATGAATTTCAGTGCACTATGTACTTGAACAATAAGCAAACTTGGGAAAACAAATAGAGCCATTCATATTTTCTGCAAAAGCAGATTTAAAAGGGGGGAGAGGAGGAAACAGGTGGCTAAGGAGGGAAAACCAGGACAGTACAAGGAGAAAAGGTAGGTCAGACTTAACCTTTGATACCATTTCAGGATATAAAATAAAGCAGCAGTTCATGTCACTTCAGAGGAAGCAAATATCCGCATACAACCTCACAGACACATTGATGGGTTGACATGAAAAGAAAAGAAATCCATCAGCTGATAAGGTTTGTCTGACATTGAGTCTGGGGAGCTGTGTGTGAGGGCTCTGGCCTAACCAGCTGATGGAAATGTTATGAACTTGGACAGCAGAGGTTTTGACTTTGTGGGTGAGACGGTGCAACAGAAACAGTTTCATTTGATTCAGTTCATTGGAGTATTGATTTTCAGGGCTGATGATTTATTAACGTAACATTCAGTACAGTTGGATCTCCCAGTAATGATGATGCTGTTACTGGCACTGAAAATGAATCACTGTAAGTCCTTAAGAGAACAGGAGTGCTTAGCTAACAAACTGGATGTCATGGGTTTGCAGAAGCTTGGGAAATCCCACTAAGTGATACAGTGACCTTTATTTCCTGTGGAAGTGTTCTCTCTTTTGACAACAGTGGAGAGAAGGCAAGTTTACTTAAGTATACCAGTGAGTTTATAGTCTCATTTTTTACCTAAATAGCCAATTGAACATGCAATGTGTATTACACATCTAATTTGACTTCTTCACTACAAAAGCAATACCATATGAAAATTAGGCACTGATCTAGAAGAATGAACTGCTAACCATTGATGCAAATGCTTACTTGTGTGTGGAATACTCAAAATTCTAAGCATAAACAACACAAGGAAGTTAGCAGGGACAGTGTTTTAAAAATACTGGTATGATCTGTGTGCTTCTTGGTGACATTTTTAGGCTAAAACCAGATGTATTTTCTATCAAATACCTTAGTATGCTAGGCAGGCTCAGAAGGTTCTGGTATTTCCTCTGCAGAGCTAAAAAGTCATTTAGAGCGTACAAACACAGAAGGAAATGTCAGCAAAACAAATATTCTCTTTGTGTCCAGTCCCAACAAGAATGACAGAAATAAACTTGCAAGAATCAAATGAGTCCTGCATTAACTATGATTGTAAATTAAGTGGCAAATGAAAATCCCATCTTTTTCCCGTACGAATGGAGCCCTTCAGATTTAACGCAGTTCTGGCTGAAGAGAACATACTGAGCACTGTGCTTCATGTACTGGCATAAAGTATAAAAAGGTCTAAATTTAAGGACTTGGCATGGAAATAAATTTGCCTCTTGGTCCAGTCACTTGCTGGACCTTCAAATCAGTTCAAGTCAAAACAGAGCACTGTTATAGCAGGTGTATCAGATACCACATCTCAGTGTGGCATTGAGACATGGATTCTGTTCCATCTTTCCTATAACCTTATTCTCACAGATGGACTTTATTTATTTCTATAGGCCAGTTAAAAAGAAACCCTGGGGAGACAGAAAATGGGTGTAGGTCCCTCTGCTCCTTAGTGGTCTCTTTTGTATCTCCCTGGCAGACACCTCACAGACCGATCTTCCACTGAAGTGCAGGCTACTTCATAGAGCTGGAGGATTTCCTTCACTAGCACTTTTTTTCTGTTGACAGTAATTTTCTACACGTACCTTTTTAATTAAGGCTGTACTTGGAGGTAGGCAGCTCTTTGTTTTCTTTGCATAGGGAAATAAATGCAACCACGTTCATCAAGACGCTACACACCATGGAAATAATAATGCTGCTCATCAGCCTGCTGCCGTATTACCACTCCATAATCACTTTTAGACTGCCTGAGACGTTACCTCAAACAAAATGTAGACCATCCTCTATGGTAAACAAAAATACACTAATGCTCAGTAGTACTGCACATTACAAAACTGCATTTCTACAAGCTAAATTATAGGAAGCTAATAACTTCACAAGGGGATCGTACCTTCTTTTTTTGCTTAAGCAAACCACCTTATTTTGCTTTCTAACTCTATTTTCAGGTTGGGTTTGTTCTTTTTTCATGTGAGAAAATAACCTTGCTAAGCATAATTCACTACGAGTCATTCTGCCCATTTAAATTGTAGCCCAGGTACTAGTAAATAAAAATCCCTCAAAAACTGTGTCTGCAGTTAGGCAAAACTGCAAATGAACTGCAAACCTGAGAACTGATTTGTCACATTTAGTCACAGCCTTGACAAAAGGTGTTAAAGAATCATCTTCCCTGAAGGACCAAAATGCAGTTGTACTCAAAAGGCGATCAATTACCTAAAGCTCATTAAAAGATTCACCACACTCTTTCTATGCCAGGGTCAGACCAGCTATAGTAGTACAGAGGAGGAGATAGGCAGCCCTTCCCAGTATGGAAGAGCTATAGTGCCCTTCCATATTCTGTCTCTCCAATGAGTCAGAGGTTGATGTTGCAAGATGTTAAGCAAAGCTGTTTAAGAGTATGGGTAAAGTCCACTTCCTGAAAAATACAGGCAGCTTAGAATGAAGCAGATGTAAAAACACAGCGAGTGGCAACAAATCTCCCCATTTCTTCCTGTGCTTATTCAGGATGGGTCCTCTGTCAGGATGGCACCCACACAATCCCCCTGGATTCCTCAGTTAATAAGAAGCAAAATGAGGATAAGGTACCTACACCTGCAGAAAACCCACTGAGTCAGAAGTTATTGGCTGTTTGGAAATGGAAAGGTTTTGCTGATTATGCAGGGCTAGATCTCTAAACATCATTTTTTTTACTTTCATATAATGCAGAGATCTCGGGGCTAAAAATCTGTGCTTGGCTGGATATAATGTATTAGACTCTCAATAAACTCACAATGAAGATGCCAAATTGGCTTTAAACAAAAGAAAGGAAGAACCAGCAGAGATACCAGACATGTAAATGAAGCATGTTTAAATGTAAAAAACTAACTGTAAATTGTATTTATCTTAAACTCTGGGATCTCTGGCATGTGCTTTGTAGCAGCATAACATGGATCTTTGCTGTTCAAGGTTGGGAACAGCAGTGGCCACCTCTTCCTGGCGAAGGAAACATGGAGCAAGAACTGGAGGGATGAGCAAAGGCTGCCTCAGCAGCAAGGGTGTGAGGGAAAGGAAGCAAATTAAAATGGTAAGTCCATGGCTACTCCAACTATAGTCCAGCTCTAGGAGTCTTATTTCCTTGCCTCTTCAAGCGAGTGCACGGAGCATGCATTACACTGAAACCTGTGTGCCAGTGATGGCTAAAGATAGGTTACTGTGTGATGTTGATGGGATCAGCAGAGTTCTTGAGCAGAGAAGCAGATAGAGAGGAAGTAATCTCAGTTATTCTCACCATTTTTCATTATCTACCAAAGGACTTTTTTGCCACTGATTTCTAGTTATACCCAGATAGGTACCTTCAGCTGCTTGTAACTACTTTTGTAAGCCAACATATCAGTATGCGAGCATTCATGTAGATGAAAAAAAATGTCATGATAGAAAACCTGACTTGATTTACCTTCGACTGGTCAAGTTAAGTAACACTTATTCAGGTGTGTTTGTGCAGTAAACTCAGGGGAGTGCAATTTACTTCTGTTCTTCTCCAGATATGACAACTCTGTCATATACTGTTAATCTCCTTCACATGTCTGCTCTGATGAACTTGACTCTCTAAGCTCTTTTGTCACCAGTACATGAATGTCAGGCAGCCACTTCCTGCTGGAAGTGACAAAGTTGTAAATCTGAGGTAAGTCTGTTTATCAGAGATGAGTTCAAAGACACGCAGGATTTGTCTTAGTCAATCTGCTTCAAGCCCCACGCGTATGGGAGGCTGTAGAAGGATTCTCTGCAGAGGGTTTGGAGCAGGCTCCATGAGTGAAAGCTCTCAGAAGCAGTAAGGCAAGGCGCCCAAACCACATCACTATTAGTATTTGCATCATACCTATAAAGTTAAATTGGTGGACCTGTGGCTGCTTTCCCTACCCTTGCTTCATGAGCAGAGTGCCTAACTTAGGTGGTCTCCGTCATTCCCCAGCTGTCTCTTTTTCCATCTGTGAAACAGAAAACTTAGGGAGATCAGTTAAACTAGCCAGTTTATTTAGGTCCCTCAACCTGCATGGGTGCTGGGAGGAAGAGCAGAGACAGAACAGCTGACCCAACCTAGCCAAAGGGGTATTCCATACTACAGAACAGCATGCAAACTGGGGCAAGTCGGCCAGGAGGTTGCAATGGCTGCTCAGGGATGGGATGGGCATCGATCAGCAGATGGTGAGCAATTGTACTGTGCATCACTTGGTTCACTGGGGTTTATTAATATTTTATTTCAATTATTAAGCTTTTCTTATCTCAACCCATGGAGTTTACCTTTTTTTCCAATTCTCCTCCCCATCCCACAGGGGAGCAGGGAAGGAGTGTGTGTGAGCCAGCAGCTGCGTGATACTTAGTTTCTGGCTGGGGTTAAACCACAACACCACTTATCCGTACAGATTAATTGCCTCCATATGCAATACACCTCTTCATAGCAAGGTATATTCTTCCACTGATACTTGTAAGTGGGGTCATTCACTTGAGGCTAGGAAAGTTCTCTTGTATCTGACTGTATGAAAGCCTTTATGACCCTAAATCTGATGCAGCTCCAAATTTCTCTTGGCAGATGCTTGACTGAAACTCCTGTTAAAATAAAGGGTGACCTATAATTATGAAGGAGTCCTCCTAAGAACTGGGAGAGATCAGTTCTTCCCTTAACACAAGCATCGTTGCAATCAGCAGGAATTACAGTGAGGAGAAGAGCTAGGCAGAAAAGCATAAACAGATTAAAAGCAGAAGTGATTATTTTAGTAATTAAACATTTCTTAACTGAAATTACATGAAATGCAAAAGCAGCATGAAAGGTCAGGAGAGATTTTTGAAAGAGTGCTCCAGAGGAACGGAAGGGGAAAAAAAAGCAATTAAACACAAAGATAGAAGGTTATGATGCATGAAAGATTATTCCAAACAAGTGGCTGCCAGCAATAAACTGCATTGTTTTGAATGTTTAATTAATAAAATAATCTTTTTCATTAACCACTGCCACTGGGGAAGATGGATTGGAAAAAACATGCCGGAAACAAAACAGACACATTACTTGCTTGCTTGTGTTTACATAAATGTTCAAATCTGCAAAGCAAAACTAAGTGCTTATCTCCAATATTAAGGGATCAGAATGAATATGTGCTTATTACTACTGCTGCATGTGCAGGTCAAGTTTCCTAAATTACACCAGAATATGGGAGTAGAGGGATCTTCTGAGACAGGCCAGTAGGTTCCCTGATTGCATCTCTGCTTGAACTTTGAGAGCACGCTTTTTAAGGGCAGCCAGGAGCTTTGATTTCACTACTTTGACTGCAAACTCATTCCTGAGTGCTACTTGTTTCCCATTGCAGAGCACGGCCTTCAGTCATTTTGGAGGTGCTTTCAAGCGACGCGACTTCTTTAGTTCAAGTTTTAAATCTGACTCATATGACAACACAGTTAAACAAGGCATATGCACTAATTGTCTGCTGAGCAAAGTCTGTAAGATGTATCAACCAGTATGATCCCAGTTGTTTTCTTAGAACTGCCTGTTCACTTTGACAGAAGGCACTGTATATTCCCCTGCCCTTTTAACTGCTCAAAATCACTTAATAGGTACCCAACTCTTGTAGTAAGATCTTGACCAAATAGACTACCTTGCTGGCATTGACTACGTAAAAGCATGGGAAGGAGGAGCCAAAGTAGCAATAGGAAAATACTGCTGATCTTCATCAGATGCTAGTAGCTAGACCTGATATGACCAGCAGCAGCCTCCTCCAGCAGTTAAAATCCTGTATTTTCCCAGTAGATTGATCTCAGATGTGGACAGGCCATGTTCACTGAACACACAACTCAGTAAGAATCAGCCATTACATATAAAAGGCTCCTAGTTCCATACAAGCAGTAGTTTTTTCCAAAATTTATGCAACTTATCCATAGTTAGTCAGACTTTTACAGGGATCTATCTACCTGATCCAAAGACATTTATTCCAAGATCTCATATCCCTTCTCCAAATCACAGATACACAGAAACTTTTAAAGGCCAGCAAAATTAGCCAACCGAATTGTTTGGATGGGCTACAGGATGCACTTTACTTTGCTGTGAGTAATACTGGTAGAGAAGGTGCCTGAGGCAAATATCACCCTTAAAAGGGAGAGAGGGAGGAGAAAAACCAAAAACCCCACTTATCCCAGCACTTAAAACTACCAGAAGTCTCAAGCAACCACAACCAGGTCCTCACGTGTACCATACCCTTTTTTTGTACATACCTAACAGATAGTCACCTCCCATGAATCAGGATGAACAAACCCTTTGCAAGAGCAGAGACTGGAGGAGTTTGTTACTCTCTTTTAAGAGGAAAAAGTGAGCGGGTGGCCTCTGAAGGCAAAAGGAATTGAATAAAGGACCCATATGTAGACATTTAACCTCTTTATTTGTGTTCTCTGCTTAACGTGTGTTCTGCTATGCTTGCCTTCAGCATTAGTCCACAAGGAAAGCAGGGCTGTTGCTCAGAACTCTGACATGATCTGTGATTAAAGCAAAGCCTTGATCAAATGCAGTTTTTAAACTCTCAGCTTGCTATTCTATGCAAGATAGTGACTTTGTCACACTGCATGAATCGAAAGCCCAACTGGATGCTGTTGTAAATAAAACCACTTTAAACAACAACAACAACAATAAGGAAGAATGAAACTTTGATCAGGCTACAGTTAATTGATTAAAATATCCATTTCATTGTTCTTTCATGTCTAAGCTTCAGTAAGCAACATGAGAGAGCAGAACCCAGCATGCAGTAGCAGGAAGGAGGACACAAAGGAAAGCCTGGCGAGTAAACAAAGATTAAAAAGAGAGGAAAAAAACAGATTATACAGAATAAATACAGAAACCTACTGTGCTCATGGCCAGAAGCTTAACCCAATTCTCCAGCTATGCCAATAAAAGGCAGAGAAATTTATAGCCATCAGCAAAACACAGACTCTTATTTGCATTTGTTTTTCTCACAGTAACCATATGAATTCTCTTCCACCAAAACCACAATGTGATTTGTGCAAAACTAACCTAGTATAATGCTTCCAATATGAAATGGGTTAAGCACAGGGAAGGATATTGACTTTCATTCTTATGAACTCTGAAAAGAAACCTTGTTTTGGTTAACAAATGAACCAGGTTTTCCACTCTGTGGAAAAGCAGGACTGCTGTAGTTGCAATTTCTCTCTCATCTGAGAGGTATGAGGATGGTCCCCAAGGTTCAATCATTCTCAGAGACATTCAGGTATAACAGCAGCAAGGGCCACTGAAATACTTCAGGATGCTTAAGAGTAGCCAGAAAGTTAACAGGTTCCTTTTCTTGTGCAGTCAAAAGAGACAACCCCCAGGCCCCCATCCCTCCTCCTCTCCCCTCAGACAATTCAGCACTCTGATACTTCAGCTTCTGCTCTCAATCTTCTCTTTATAGTAAAGGCTCCCTCCACAGTTCAAATACAAAGCCTAGGGACACCTGCCTCACTTACCAAAGTCCATCCTTTCTAATTATTCCCCTCAGCCTTGAAAGTCTCCTTGGTATTAAATTCACTGATGCTTTGGCTTAATTTGATAATTTGAGATGCAAGAGTAAGCTGAGACCAAGAGCTGCTCTTGGAGAAATCCCAAGCCATGTTTTTACGTACAAAAGAGCGTTCTTGCTTCAGCTTTTGCTCGTAATAAAACGTCCCACTTGGTTGGGCCTCAGTGTCATTTGAGCTCTGCAACAGATTGAATATGCAAGTACAGGAAGGAGAGAGAAATTGAGATGTAACCCACTCTGTTTCAAACGCTCTCAGGGAGGATCTGAAAGAGTAGTGGTCTGAAGTAAATCTGCAACAGCTTAACATAAAATGACTTACTCTTACATGGAATACAGGTACTGAAATTATCACAATAGGTAATAAAGCTAACATGATTTGAGGGTAGTAGCTACTACAGCACAACAAAATGATACAGAGCAACATAATTCAGACATATAAATCGGATAGCCAAAGAAGGCATTTATAAAAATCTGATCTATCACCCTCAGAATGCCTGGTACTCAGCTCTCCCCTCTTAGGGTAAATCACTGCACTCACTTCTTTGCTAAATGTCTTTTGTTATTAAAACTTAACTAATTCACTTCCTCATTAATTCAATTGTTAGACTGTCTTTTCCAGCCAAGAATCACCAGCTGGACTGTTGTAGGGGAGGATGTCTAACATTCCGTTTCCATTAAACTAATGCTGTGTAAGAACCAGTAAGTTGAATTGCTTACTTAGAAAACTGGCCTAGAATTAAGTTTTACTGGCATACTGCTTTCTTTCTATGGACAGCTGGGGAAATCCTGCCTGTGGGGTTCAGTACTGTCTCTTAAATGAAAAAAGAGCATCAAAGAGAGGGATGCAAATAATTGCACCTACACTCAGTGTAACGTTCTTAAATTATACCTGCTTCTCACCTCCAGTTAATTTTGAGCTGAACAGGGACTGCATCAACGTATTCCTGTCACTCAAATTAAACTGTACTGTGAGCGGAAACAGTGATAGGATAAACCAGGCTGTTCTTCAAATTGGAAATTTAGATTCATGAGCTTCAAAATTTTATCCCTTGCATTGCAAAATGCGGCTTTACTTTATACCGTGTGGCTACCCCAGCTGAGATCTTTGCCTTAAGTAACACTATTTTCCTCTGTGGTAGGATAAATTGCTCTTCCTCCAGCAGCTACTGTTTTCTTCAGGGTGTAAATCTAATCCTTTTTTCCCTGTTCCTGCTCTCCCTTCTCTCTTTTCTTTCTCTGTTATCTTTCTGCAGCTCCTATTCACCCATCTGCGATTTACAACTCAGCAGCCAGGTGACTGGGAGTGGAGCTGCTCCTCTCATCTCCAGTCCCTTTGGAGAGCTCTGCTGGGCCCCACGAAAGTGAGAAATTGATTTTCAGAGCCAACGTGGAGTCCACGGCTTCCTGTGGCATAAATCTGACTTGTCTAATTACCCAGCACCTTCTTCACTAGGATTTCTTCTTGGCTAGTTTTGCCTGCACTGTAACTCACACGTCTGTAGTGCTTTATAGCCTAAACCCTCAGCCTGTTACGTTTCTTCCTTTTTGACATACATTCCCATCACACACTGAGCTTCTAAATTGATCAAGTTTAAACTTCCTCGGGGGGGGGGGGGGGGGGATAATAAAGTGTATTTTAAACTTCTTATTGCTGCATTAATAAACATGAAATAAGAAAGGTCTAGTTTTCACAGCAACTGACATGTTTACAAGTGACAGTAATTGATGTCATCTCTAGAACTCCCTTGCTCCCCAAAATGGTGAGATTTTCTGCATAAAGTATGAAGAGTCAAAGAGTTACCGTCACTGATTGAAAGATAAATGCTTTTACAGGTCATACCATCAGCAAAGCTTTGCACTGTCACAAATGGGTGGCTGTCCGTGTCCTCAGTCCTCACTTTCATGAAGAAGTAGATGAGAAGAGGTAAACATTTGAGAAACTGAGTGCATGTAACAGTCCAACTTATGCGCTGGTTAATTTTTGCCCAAGTGAACATTTGGGTCATTACTTACACCCCAAGCAGATACATAGAGGGGCAAAACACAACTGATCTGCGTTACAAAGAGTTTAAGTATTTTCCAAAAGCAAGTGTCACTACTTCTACTAAAGCACACTGAAATCACTCTCCCTAGGGATGTGGTTCAAATCAATGCTTCCCTCAAACCAAACCGCCAGCTAACCAGCACCAGTCCTCACGGGGACTCCATGTAAGAGCATGCTTTGTGGCCACCAACTACACAGAAAAAGAGGGCATGCAGGTGCCTTAGGAACAGCATGGGGGAGAGGATAGAAGATACTTGTCCTGTCTTTCTCAGACTTCAACAATCTGCTGTTCAGAAATGCCTAACTCCTATAGAGGTAAGGCTGAGTTTAATTGCCCTCTTAACTCCCTTTTTTTCTTCTGTGAAGGCATCTTACCATTTGAACCTGTGTACAGTTTGGGCTTCCACACCCTGAGACAAATAGCTTCTGTTGCAGTATCACACACTGTGTGCTTTGAGCCTTTCAGATGACTGATTCATGGCAAGCCGCTACTCCTGGCACTACGAGAAACAGCAAATAGTTATTTCTTACTCCAGTTTTTGGTGCTTATGATTTGATATGCTTCTAGCACAGCTGCATGCACCTCTATCTCTTTTCCAGGTCAAAAAATACCCCCTAGTCTCTTTAACCTCTACCCATATGGAACTCATGTTACACTTTTTGGCCACCCTACCGCTCTCATCTGTACATCACATAGGATCATAGAGTAGTCCTAGTACATCCGTATGAGGCAAGGAGTGCACCCTGCACATCCTTTTCCAGAATTATTTTCCAGCAACAGTTGCATTTTAGCATTTGAGCATTAAGCTCAAATTTTCAGCAGTCTACCCACTATACCACTAAAATCCCTTTCCCAAGCTAATGAGAGTTAGTTCAGAGCATAACTGCCTTCTGTAGTGGAGCACTAGAAAAAACCCATACTCCTTACAGGTGACCAGTGTGCCGCAGTAATAGAACAAAAACAGGAATTAGCAAGCAGGCCTGGGAGCAGAGACAACCCACCAAAGTTTATTCTTCCAGCTTCTTCATTCCTTTTAATTAATCACTTGATTAGTGACTGCTTCCAGCTGGGAAGAGAAGTGGATACATCCACAACACTGCTGGGCATAACCAGTGTAACTAGTTTTTATTTCAGAACCAGTTTATACTGGCAGAAGTCAAGTGTTTACCCAATACTTACTTATTCTTGATTTACCAGGTTTTCATTAACTACCTAATGTGGGCTTTTCCCACAGTCCTCTGACATTTCGGCTGCTTACCTTATAGACATTGCTTAAAAGTTCTACAATTCCAGTTTTTCCTGATGAAAAATACACAACTGGGAATGAAAAGTCAAGACAATTCCCTATTAAACCCCAAGTAACACTATGCAGAAAGGGAGGAATGCCCTAGATATCTAAGCACTAAAACAAAAATCAAAGACATATCATATGATGAAGGGAAAAAAAGATAAAGAACCAAACCAAACAGGGGTTAGCGTCTGAAATCACATTGCATCTTGTTCAGTTTACGCTTAAATCATGGATCATGCAGCATCACTGCAAGGCTGCATATGTGAGAGATTAATAAAAAGATTTTACAACTCCATTAAGTATCTCCACAAGTATCTCCAGCATTAGAGATACTTGAAAGTATCTCCAGTGTTGGACATCACATTTTTTGATGGATAAAGTGAAACAATGTCTTGACCTCTAAAGTACTATTATTTTTCCTATTTCCATTTTGACTTCTGCTTAAAGAATACCGGTCAGAGACCCTGAAAGCATAAGATACCCAAATAAAATGTTTTAAAACCTGAATTTTGTAAACGTCAAATCATCCAAATCGATAGACACTGAAGGACAATGTAGTTGAGGATGAGGGAAGTGAATTATGCCTCTCATGTAAAAGCTTGGTTGAGTTTTATTAAATAGAAGAAAGAATTACTCCAAGGCTCCAAGCTATTTTATTTTGCTGACTTAAAACCTTGTGAATATAGTGGTTTTAAGTGTAAGTAGTGACATTTTTACCTTACATCATGGTGGTGTAAAGTAGTGACATTACTATGAATGTCACAGCTGTAATAATAGCCCATTTGTGTCATTCTCCAGGTTTAGGTTTATATGCACACATGGAGAGACAGAGAACTGCTGTCAGTTATATCTGTATTACTTTCTACACTGACTGATGCTTTGTAGCCCAAACATACACCCCCAGCACCAAGTGTGATCTTTTTGTCCCATTTAACAGCCCAAAATGTACATCCCTAGCCGCTAGTTGGATTTTCTGTTATTGCCTCATGCTTCCAGTGCTTGATACATGAGCTCTAGGCAACTGAGCTCTCCTTTCTGAGAACCATCAAATGAACGCTCTGGAAACACTAAAAGGTACCCAATATCCCATCTGACACTGATTAAGCTTAAAATATAAAGAGCCAATCTTGCCAGTACTTATGGCTGCGTGTGTAAGTACTGACTCCCATGATTTGGAGTCCCACAGAAATCTACCCAGAGTAGATGCATTGCTATCAGTTGTAGCACTAAGTCACTAAATTATTGAGGAGCATTGGGGTAAAGATTACACAAACAGGTATTTACCAGGCTCAGTATCTAGGAATATTAACTTCAGGCAAAACAAGACTATTTGCCTGCATGTACTGTGAGAGCAGTTTTCTTCTTTGCAATAGTGTAAACAGCTTCTACACCTTGGAAAGGCAAACAAACAGCAGTGTACAATGTATTTGATAACAGACCACTAAAATATTCAAATAGTCAGAATTGAAGCATTAAGCCTCAAGCTAATAGCTTTTATGGATCCATTAGCTTGAGTAGGTGCTGAGTTTTTGCACTAGGCTAACAGATTTGCACATACTGCCTCCAGTTTGTACATTGCAAGGTGGGTTTGCTAATTCTGAAAGATGAAGCTAGTAATGTAATATCCGAGTGTGCCTGAACAGTGTGTCTTATGAACTGCAGTGCTTTTTAATCTCTGCTCTAATTTATTAATGTACCATATTTCAGAAAGCAGGGGCTTTTTCAATCATCTGTCAAAGATGCTTAGCACAAACATGCAAAAAACATTAATTATTAGACTATTGATGCATTTGTATTTCACAAGTAGTCAAATCACACATTTCAAGTTAATTTAAAGCTTAATGTCCAATTCATATAAAACATTTGCACACGGTTTTCAAAGCTACTAATATGAGTCAGACACAGTCTTGTGGTTGGTAATAGCAAATTTTACAAGACTACATTTCCACAAGTAATAAAAGTAATTTCACTTCACTGAACACACGGCTGTAGCATTTTTTATTTGTGTATTTTTTTAATGCAAAAGATGCACAGTCCCTCCCATTACTGACTACTTCCAAAAAAAGGACAGCTTGCTGCAGGGAATTGCTTGCAAATCAAATGTATTTCAGGCCAGGACCGATGCTGCTGAAATCTCTGGGTACAATCTTAATGTAGATGGCTTCTCCTTGGGAATGGATGCATAAGATCCAAGGGGAGATAATCACACCCTGGACTATGACATTTAAATAAAACGGCAGACTAGCCCATATACACTCTAGGTAGAAAAACAATCCTTTCCTGAAGAGCAGTTCAGATCACAAATGAGGCTCTACATTTGAACTACCACCTAAAAGGAGCTGATATATCTCCACTGATAACAGGGAAAAAATCTGTAAACACCAGACCAAGTGTTTGTGTTGGATATTTAAGGTAGCATACAATTAAAATTCATCCAACAGAAATATACATACATATATATGTTTAATAAGTCAAAGAACAATTGTTCTGGAGCCCACCAGAGCTAAGCCATGTATAAAGAGTTGCACTACCTGTCATATTCCAGGTGGGTACCAAAAATCTCATCTTCAGCCCCTCCTGGGCATGTATGGATGCTGCCCCAAACAGCCCATTCACACTACTTCCTTCCATAATTGCTAACCACAGCAGCAGCATAGTCACTTGTTGGTATGAAAGCTCTGTTATGCTGAAAGAAAAGGTGCAAAGCAGGATAGGATCTCACCTAAGGACAGTCCAGCACTGACAGGCATTCTGGGTTTTGGATTAAGGGGAAGTCAAACAAGGAAGCTTCTCAGGGACACTAAATAGGACCTCCTAACTACTTGCTTTGAGGTGGCTTTCTTGAATGTAAACGATCCATCATAATTTTACCAATACAAAGAGATAATACAAAAGAGAAAGTTTTTAAACCTATAAATAACTAGGCAGGAGGAAAAAGAAGAAAAACCTGAGATAAACACAAATAAATTGCCAGATAATCTTTCCTGTAGATTGCACTCTGGCTATATTACCTGTACAAATCTTAATTATCCAAATGGCTCCATTAAACAAATGAGAAGTCTGAGAGCCACGCAGGAATATGCATGTTGATGTCACTCCCCAACCTGTTTGATTAATATGCTGCAAAGGTAATTAATCTTAAGGGGGAACAGAAGAGTTGTGTTTCATATTGCACAGGTTACCAGTTGTTAACTAGCAATGCACCCAAAAGAACTTTTAATCTAAAGGATGCATTCACTGCGCATATGTTCTCTATTTACTGTTACATTTTAAGACTGCTTCATTATTTCTAGCCTTTCCCTTAAAACCAACTATTTACAGCATAAATCTGAACTTCTAAAAAATATGCTAGAGAAGTTGTGTAGACAGACTTGCAAAGTTCTGCTTACAGGGAAACCTATTTTTTAACCCTAAAGCAAACATATGCCTTACTTTGAACATAATAGGAACCCTGAAAAAGACTCTTAATATTTGTTTGCAAGCCTGTCTGACATACATAGAATCACAGAATAGTCAGGGTTGGAAAGGACCTTAAGATCATCCAGTTCTAACCCCCCTGCCATGAGCAGGGACACTTCACACTAAACCATGTCACCCAAGGCTTCATCCAGCCTGGCCTTGAACACTGCCAGGGATGGAGCATTCACAACCTCCCTGGGCAACCCATTCAGTGCCTCACCACCCTCACAGTAAAGAATTTCTTCCTTATATCCAACCTAAACTTCCCCTGTTTAAGTTTTAACCCATTACCCCTTGTCCTATCACTACAGTCCCTAATGAAGAGTCCCTCTCCAGCATCCCTATAGCCCCCCTGATGATACATAAATAGATGACCGTATGTGCTCCATAAAATAAGAAAATATCTTCTTCATTCTCCTGCATATAAATTGACCAGGCAGTCTGCATGTGAAAAAACAGAAGACACTACAATTGGAAAAAAACCACCATAGAAGATAGTAGAAAATCACTTAATGAGACTTAAAAAGGAGTATCTTGGTCATCTTTGCAAAGCCGTGCTCTTGCATTGCCTAATAGTTCCATAACATGGAGTTTAAGAAGCAAAATGCACTTTCATCAAAGTTAAAGATAATGTGCAACTTCATCACAAACTGTGAGCACGTAAACATTGCAGAGGTTTTTGAGAGGAAAGAAGCTCTTTAGGTGGACTGAAGGGCAGATGAGACCCAGTTGAAAAATACGCAGTCGGTGATAAAGTGTGAGTTAGTAGTACAAGTTGGCTTTGTTATTCTTCACTGAAATGAAAATCTGACTTTGTGAAATTAGCAGAAAAAACAACCTTTTCAACCATGTATAATGAGTAAGCACACAAAATAGCCTAATAACTTTTATCTGCTATAATAAGCAAGGATGTATATGAAGGAAAGTGTATACATGTCAAGATAAGGAAGGTGCTCTGATAGAAATGTGGTGTTTGTGGTTTAAGAGTGCTTTTATTCTTTGGCCAGAAGACAACTGACATTACAAACACAATGCAAAAACACACTAAAACAAAAGTTTGAGGGTCAAGTTCTGGGAGAGATGAGAATAAAGCAGCTGAATGATCTTTCAGCCCCACTGACAGATCTGTGTTTGACTTTGCCTTTCAGGACATGGATGGCCTGCCCTACCTCAGGATGTTTTGAGCGAAAGAAAGGGAGAGTGCTTCATCAGGTACATTCATGCCAAAAACTGCGCTTCCAAGAAAACACCTTCCTGTATCCTTTGCATGAGATTATGCCTGGTCTGTTTACACGGATAGAGCAGGTCATGCTACATGATTGTATATCTTTTCAAGCTTTATGTCTTAGGACACCAGCCTCTTGCAATTCTATCAGGTAAAAGGAACTTGTCATTATGCAGGTTAACATAAGATTTACCATTGCTGGAGGACTACAGTTACTATAAAACATCTCTTCCTGGCAATTGGCCAAGAACAACACTAGAGTGATGAACCAGTGGCTTGCTACAAGATTTCAGTTGTCAGCTAACCATGAGCTTTGCTTGCTACCAAATCAACCAACATGGCAACAACAAATGGTCAAAAAAGTATATTTACTCATTGCGGTCATCATCAACTTTATTACATATGCTACCTGTAATAATATTTATATTAAAAGATATCTATAGTATCATTCTATTATTTATGGGAAATTTTACTTGATAGTTCTTCAGTGTAGAAAATGTAAGGCTTAATTAGCCCTGTGGAAATAGACATTCTCCTAACTTTGTTTTCAGAAGTCTGGTAAATTCCTGACAGACATTTAACTACATGAAAGAGAGATATGCACTCAGCTTAAGGGCTAAAGATTTAGAAACACGGTGCTCCCAAAAGGAAGACTTGTCCAAAAGGAAAAGTCATGATTTTTCTTCACAGATGCATTGAGCTGAATTGCATTTTAAATACTGAAAGAAATAAAATAGAACAAGAAAAGGTGTCATCAAGGTGTTTCAGCTACTGATGAGATTTGTAAGCGCATCTTTGGCTAGCAGCCAAGTACAGACTGCACCTTCAAACACTTGCATGTAATTGGGAATATTTCTCTCAGTGGGATGTTATAACTGTCAGTGGAACATAGGCAATAGAGATAAAAACAGCAGATGGGATCAGAACATCGGTTTACTAATCCGACTAAAAGCACTTATAGGAGAGGAAAGTCGGAAACAATCTGGGTAAAAAGTTATATTCAGTAATCCCAAAGTAAGTCCTTACAATACGCAATGTGCCCTGGCCTTTTAGCATCTAGAGAGGATTTCTTACCCCATTCTCAATTTCTCTTTCTAATCCACATTAGCCTGTGGCAAGAAATAAAAAAATAAAAAAAAAAGCAATTTAATGTTTTAGAGTAAATTCTTTAAAATGTTAGAATACCATTTTCTCCCTTTTTGAGCTTTGTGTGGCTGCAGGAACTTACTCTCAAGCTTATAGCTAAAGATCCTTCTGTTGCAAAGCACACCTTTGCCACTACAGAAATGATTCCCAAGGTTTATGAACTAGATTTGTGCATGCACGCACAACACCATTTTCAAGCAAAATATTTGCTTTTTTATTTTTTCTCTGGTTTTCATGACAACTAATACATTCCTGTTGGTATCCTTCAGATACTGGAAGGCTGCTATGAGGTCTGCACGCAGCCTTCTCTTCTCCAGTCTGAACAGCCCCAACTTTCTCAGCCTATCTTCCTATGGGAGGTGCTCCAGTCCCCTGATCATTCTCATTGCCCTCCTCTGGACTTGTTCCAACAGTTCCATGTCCTTTTTATGTTGAGGACACCAGAACTGCACACAATACTCCAAGTGAGGTCTCATGAGAGCAGAGTAAAGATCATGCTGAGATAGGGATTTTAAGAAAATTTATGGAAAATATCAAAACATTTTTAAGGTCTGCAATGCCCCCATACTCAGTTTGGAAATGGTCATTTGGTCTTGATCTGTTAAGAAAAAAAGAAACAAATAATGAAGGAACAGACAATCAAAAGTCCTCTTTCATCCTGTCCCATGCGATAGAAAAGGAGGAACAAAACCAAGGGCTGAAAAAATATCTCAATCTGAAGTCATAAAGGACCAGTCTAGGGACATAAACAAAAGAAAACAAAATTACAAGTAGAAGCTGAACTAAACATAACACCCATCAACCGGCAAATCTTTGGCTTTGTCAGACTCTATAGATTCTATTCCACAGAGGCTGTCAGGAGAAAAATGGCACCTAACTGAGGTGAAACGCTCAGTTTTGAGAATGCCCTTTGAAAATAATGGACTTCAGTTAGCTTCATACTGCAGCACAAAGACGTTTGTGCTTTTTCATGGAAGGCTTCGCTTTGATGGCTCAGGCTGCTGCTGGCCAGAATGATGCACAAGAATTTTCAGTGCCTGGGGAAAAGGACAGGGAAGGACCCCAACTGTTGCAGGCATGTGACAGTACTGGCCTTGCTTTGAAACCCTCTCAGAAAATCAGGCAGTACCTGCCAACGAAGGAGGTGCAGAAATACTGTCTGTTAAAAAGTAAGAGAAGGTAACTGGGAAAAACCAACCCAGTAACAGTGACCTCTGTGCTACTGAGTTAAGCTTTCCATCAGTGGATTCATCTGTGCAACACACTGACACAGTAAGTACATGTATGTGCTACTATTACGTTAATCCATCGGACCGAATACACCATAACCTCTATATGTTTAGTACATAGGTATTTGACAGAGAAGCAATGCAAGAGTTGCTCTGCCTTCAAAAAGAAATATTTCAGAAGTTTGTGCTCACCTCATAAAGTCTATCCTATATAGCTCATGCACTGATTAAACCAGCGCGATTTGGATTTATGAGTTCACCAAAAAAGAAAGGTCTTGAAGAAGGGGGCACCTAGTGTAGGGTCTATTTTCAAAACTGTTCTACCAGAACAGATTCATTTTAATGAAGCACTGAAGCAGTATGCCAAGAGTAAAACCAGTCCTTATCAGGGTACAATGTCACACATCAATATTGCTCTGTAGTGTGTAGGAAGGCAATCTCAATAGATGATGAGCACATTCATGTACATTTACAGCTCTCTAAAGCACAAACATGGAGTGGCTTGAACAGCCATCTGCTATCCTGCAGCTATTAATTCACTAGATGTCAGTAATTCAACCAGGCTCTCTCTGATCTTGGCACATGAGAAATACTTTGAAGAGGAAGGTGTAAATCACCATGTTACAAGCACACCCAACTAGTGCAATATTTCATCTTCTCTGTGTTACTTCTGACGCTGTAAAAGCAAGCTACTCAACCTAGAGAGACAGTATCAGCACCAGGAAAACATGTCTCAGAAGGAGGAAAATATGGAGACTGAGAAAGGTGTTGGGATGGAGTACATAAGACATCTTCCAATTTTGATCCCCCTGGATTGCCACAGAGAAATATATATACCAGATTGCTTCCCTAAAAGCAGTTTTCCCAGTCATCTCCCCTAGTGTTAGTAGTTTTTCTCAACCTGTTAAAAAAAAAAAACACCATTTTTTTGATGGAAAATGTCAACCTAATTGACATAACAGTACACTTAAACCTAGAAGAACTAAAGGTGATACCTTTAATTTGTGAGCTGGTTAGGCGGACAGGTGATACTCCATGAGTGTACTGAGATGCATGGAATCCCCTACCCAACCAGCTCCACAGTTAAATATAACAGGTATTACAAAGGTAGCTAGAAACAAGAAAATAATTGTAACCTAAACCCATCAGTACTATGGGGCTATAAGTTATCGCTGAAGGACCAGAGTCTGTTTGGTATAGATCTGCAAGCTGAAAACTGTTTAGTGGACTGCAAGGTAGCTAAAATAGCATTACGGCTCTGTATTTCTCAAACAATCAGGATGACTGTAGATCAAAACTTGTTCCACTGGCTCCAGGACTGTGCCATTGAATTGATATTGGGGTTTGTTTCAGGGGCCTAGAGGCAAGCTGAATAATTTATTTGAGATCCCAGCACCTCCCTTTTTACTTACACCTTTCCTTCTCAGTTTCTCCTGGTAATAATATTCTTGCTCCTGGGTAACTGTAGTGTGTATCACCAAGCTCTCTCATCACTATGATAGAAAACGTAGCTCCTCTCTTTTCCCAAACTGACCATAAGGCTGGCATGTTTTTTTCCTACCTGTCATTAAAAGCAACTGTAGAAAACTAAACCAAAACAAGCCCTCTGACTTTGCAATTCTGTAATACGTAATAAATCAAATATCTAGAAATGACAGAAAATTTTGGAAAGCAAACCACAGGGCTATTATTTACCTTTTAGAATTGAATTCCATTCAATAAAAAAAAAAAAAAAATTAAAAATAATTGCAGAAAAATAGACCTTAATTTCCAACTGCTTAAGAAATAGTGGAATGCATTTTTAGAGTGTATGGGGAAATACGGGCTTTGCTTCACCACAGCTACAAATGCTGGATCAGTTTTAAAACTGAACTAGAAACAAAAAGCGATTAAGGTATGTCCAAAAGGGTTTATGAGAAAGAACAATTACATCAGAGACAACAAGGGGACAAATGCAGGAACTGGAGCTATTGTTTTAGACAAAAAAAATTCAGATAAAGCTTTTAATTTTCCAGGCGGTTGAAAACGAGCAAGAGAAGTTGTCTGTGGGGAAAGAAAATGAAAACCTGTGAAGATGGAAAGGTGAATCATAGCTGCAGATAGAGAGAATTTGGTTAAATTCGTATAACTGCAGATGCAAGTGAAAGTTTATGTCCTTACATACAGCTGTAATTTCTTCTTAGTGTTTTTGTAGATGAAGTGTGCAACTTTTAGCTGTAATGTGGGGTGATTACAGAACACACAAGGAAATAAGTGTTGCAGAACACACCAGTTCACGCAGATCTGAGGCACATGCACACTATGGGATCTCTGGAGAGTAGTGGCAGTGGGAAAAAATGGCAGATAGCACTAGCAATGCCTGATGACAGAACTGAATGAAACGAATTCAGGTGGGTTTTAATAACCTAAAAACATTCCCAAACTGGTCAATCAAATGAGTTCTCTACTTCTTATGTTTGTCCTAACAGCCCAATTTCAACTCTTTCTCCCTCATTATACCCACTGGAAAGTGATTTGCTATTACGTTTAGACAGAGCTCTTTTGATCCGACAATGAAAAGGACTGAGAAGTTGTCCCCATAACAGACCTTCATATTACCAAAAAGTCATTCTTAACTAAATCTGGACTCCTGCTCCAGCTTGCTATAGATTCTCACAGAAGACAATTCACCTGAAGACAGCCCTTTTTCAGAATGAATGGGAATAAGGGTGAATCTAGTCAGCCTGCCTTATATGTTCATTGAACATTGATCTTTAACCTGCAACAAGCTAAACCTATCAGACCTCCTGCAATTTGTTTGCAGCAATCGCTGAGAGAATGAAGGGTCAATGCATTACAACGTCATGTCTTGGCTATTCCAAGCCCTGCTACAAGATGGATGGTATTGAACCTACTCCTCAGAAAGGGAACCAAGCAGTTTCCCAGTAGCTGCCTCGTAAAGAATTATCACTAAAGACAATTCCACATTTGCTCCAAGGAAATCAATACATATTTTACCAAAACCCCTTTCACTGTAGAGGCATTAAGGCTGGATGATGCTTTGACATAGCTGTACTTCAGTCTTCTGTCAATCAGGTACTGAATACTGATCACAAGGAAAGTTGCTCATAGAGCCACCAAGAGTAAAATACATACATATGAAGAGCACACAAAATGAGAAAACGTATATGCATATATAGTAACTACAGTTCTCTGTGATGTGTCACCCCTATATTCCCTGATCTACTGTTCCTTCTCTGTGTCATGATATCCTTCTCTGTATCATGTTAGATCTGATAAGGTTACATTCTCACCTTCAGTTGAGAAGATGGATTGTTACGCCCTTTGTGTCATTTATAAAGATAAAACAGACACACCAGGTAAAATGTAATCCCAATACAAATAAAATCATGCCTAAAAGAATCTGACCTCAGCTGTATAGGTTAGACACTAAAAAATGGAATGAACAGCTCTTGCTTTTCTGAGAATGGATCTCAAAGTTGTTCTAGTCTTAGATCAATACAGGACTAAGAGCTTCCCAATTCTGCACAGCACCATTGCATCTATTTGGCAAACCCCTGCTTTGTAAATAAATAACCAAAATATGAATGTTTCCTTTAGGTCTGTTCCAATAACTTAAAACACATTTACCTGAATCAATTACTCTCTTGTTCTCAGCAGTATCAACCTATCAGGTGATTAAACTGTAATAGAAAACACTTAGCAATAAAGCAAACTTTATCTAACTTGCTTCTTACTTTATGTGTTCTCATTCCCTTTATTTGGTGAAAGGATCTTAAAAGCATACTGAAGAAATTCCCATTTCTGACACCCTGCCCAAGTAGGTGAAATCCCTACCAGATTTAAAACCCAAAAACCTATGCTGTTCTCTGTGAGGTTTTTGCTGCAGAACCAGATAGTGAGTTTATGGGTACAAAGGTTTTATGGCTACTGAATGAAATGCATTATAATTTCATCTAATTCCTCCACCTTGAATGGCTTTATTCATGCTCTTTGCAGTTTCCACACTGTCTTTTGATTAATTTCTGCCAGGAAAATTACAGCTGTTACAGTACTGCATGCAGAATACCGAATGCTGCACTTGAGCTCCTCATGTTTCACTTGTTCATTTATAGTCTAGTATCCCAGAGCCTAAGCTCCTAAATGCATCTGTACTCTTGGTGTTCTCTTTTTTAATTGCTTTGCAAAGATACTTACTGCCTGTCACACTTTATATACCTGCAGTTTTGTTTCAAGGAAGCATCTGCTTTTATAAGGCACAGACAACACTGAGCTTCTCTTCGTGTAATTCTCTTATAAAATACAAAGATATTGCTCAACCTTGTTTTATGCAGCTCCTTGAAATGACAAGAATCTGATGAGAACTCTTAAGTACTGAAAACCTCTATGTCCTGTGCTCTTAAAAGAGCACAGACACCTCTCTATGAACTTGGAGTCAGAAATTTGCAGGGCTCATTTACTCAGAATCTCCTATCTTTCTTTGTAAGGTTTTATTTTTCACCTCTGAAGAGGATACAGCTTGTTACCTATATTATCCTTCTGCAAATCCCTTTTGGGTGGTAAACTCCCATTCTGAGCTCTGTTTTGGAATGATTCTGCAAGCTTCCCTTTTGGCAGAGGAATATAAGGGATGGTGGAGAGGTGCTTTATACACCAGTTTCTGCTAGGAAGGCAACAACTTCCAGTTCTGCACACACAGAAAAGCAAATCCTTCCTCTGATGGAGGCTTGGAGCAAGCCTGCCAGTTTATAGGACCTGAGCTGTTTGCAACATGATGCTGATGGCAAACCCCTCTTCATCAGAATGATGTGCAAACAATATCAGTGTAGGGACAATGTGCCATAAATGTTTCCTCCTCTTTCTTCTATTTCCCCACACTCAGTTGTCTCCCAGTTCCTCCCCATCAGTGTTTTTCTTTAAAAGACTTATCCAGGATGGCTAAAATCTGTCTGAAAGAGCCCTACTGGAAGTACCTTCATTGTCATCTCTCATGGCTACAGAAGAAGCCCTGATGATTAGCTTAGGTCAGATGCAGAACATCTTCAAGATGCTGAAGTCAGTGAATTGAATCTGAACAACAAAGCAGTGTTCCCATCTTTCTCAGGTCCCTGCTCCTATATCTGAACTACATTAAGCAAGTTCAGAAGTCAGAATTCATCTTATGCAAAATGGTGCATAGAGAGAAAACTGCCTCCCAATGTGACTTCAAGAGTTTCAGCCCATTATCAACGTATATGTAAGGCACATAAGGCTGCACTACTGTAAAGGAGGAATTTATGGTTCTGAGCTTGCCTGCACTGTGTAAACTAGATCATGCCCACACGCATTAAACTGAGGTGTAAAAGAAGGATGTAAACCGTAATTACAGGCAAGAGTCAATCAACTCCAAAGAAACGCTGGGGCATGAATTACAGTTGACCAGAAATTGTGAGGTAAGCCTCTTTCAACCACAGCTGTTAACAATGTGTAAAAGGTCTGCTGAAGAAATCAATACATAATTGTAGCATTTATCAAGTTCATATAGATTTGTGTTGTTCCTATCTAATTTGGACGGTATTACCAAGGAGATGCCCGCAAGTAGGATATCAAAACAGCACCTGGGAGGCTATTTCCTCATTTTGTTTTTTCCTTTTGGTATTCTATTGAGGAATAAGATCTGATGTTAACTTCAAAGGACAGCAGATTCTTTGAAAAGAGATTGGTATTGATCATAAGTTCACAGCTGCACACGTTAGAATGCTGTGTAAGCCTGTCTGTATATGAATCCTCTGCGTGGCTTTTCCTCATGTATTTAAGTCTTTCTGCCTATGCTTTATCACTTTTTCCACTTACACACAAAAAAACCCCAAAACCCTAGTGTAAAAGATAAGCAGGAAATAACATTTGGAATATCCAATGGAGTTTGTTTACGTTCTGCTTTTATCTTGAGGGGGTTATTTTTGCTGATGGGGAATCAAAAAGCCAACAAAACAGCTCAGAACTGTAATAAAAAGCCTGAACTGCAGTTTCCAAGGGGCAGCCTCAGATCATATTTGTTTGAATAGGAAAATACCTTTAAAAAAACCAAACCAAGATCCCTTAAAGATGTTTTTTAATGCCTACAGTGCTTGCAAAGTCAAATATTCCAGCAATCATCCTGCATGAGGAATACTGACAGGAAGAACTCTCTTACTCCACAAATTCACCAAATAAAAAGCAATCTCTGACCCAAGCAGTGCGCTACACTGACATTCTTCACACAGGAGAAAAGATGAAATGGAAAAGGAAATGAATTTGCTGAAGGTTCCTCCTTCACCTCACCAACTCCCAGCTCCTTCTCCCTCCTTTCTGTACTGAATATTTTGAGAGATGGAAAACAGAGCCCCAGAAGGAAGGAGGAAAAAACATATTGCAATAGTGCAAGGAAGCAAAAAAGATATATAGCTGCAAAAAACTTACAGAATTATGTGAATAAAAGATGCAATTTTCTGCTTTTCTTATATAAATATAAGCATATATATAAATACATGTATTTTTATATATATACCACCATAAATCAGATGGGGGGAGCTTCTGCCAAAAATCAAGCTGATGATACTCAATCACGGTCATTCGGAAACAGGTAGTTAGATTGTCTTCGCTTTCATTTTCTCGAGATGATGGCTATGAATTCAAGTCCAAAGAATTCAGATTACATTCCAAAACATTTCAAACCCGATGCTCCTGTCACCACTGTCCCTGCCAGCATGATGGAAATGGTTGGAAAAGGGAAAAGATTCAGACAGCCCTGTATCCCTTCCCCTGCATCTCCTGACCCAATCAGCCATTTTAAATACTTAGCCTCTAGCAAGAGATGAAAAACACAGACAGACACACCAATTTCAGGTTTCTGAGGAGGATACTGTACAAACCTGTGAACCAAGCAGCAGATACCATGTATCCCTCCAATTTACTGATATGAAATGGAAGTTGATAGAAGGAACTAGCACAAGGCCATAAAGAAGCATGCATAAATACGTGGTGTAGGACAAAGCGTCCCTTATACATCTCCACAGCTGCCACTTATTTTATGATGCTAAAAAGAAGCATTTATTATTGGGAAAGCATAAACCTGGACAATTCAGCAGCAGCATGAGAACAAGAAAAAGAAAAACACATAACAAAACCACAGATACCTTCTCAGGCCAGGGCTTGCACAGGACCTCAGTGATGTTGAAGTCGTGTGGCACGCATAGACACTGATGTGGGGATTTCAGCTAACAGCCTGCCCCCCAGGCCTTGTTAAGCCTATCTCCCTTGCTCTTGTTACACTCACTTGAGTAGTCATTTTGTAGTTTTTTCCCTGTTTGGAGTTAAGAAGCTCTACTCAGCCAAATAGCTCTTTATAGAGGCTGCTCTGCCTTGTAATCAAAACATCTCACAAAAGGCTGCTCTTCTAGAGATGACAAATTAGCTTCATTTGGAATACTTCTTTGCTAAGCTCTCAAAACAAAACTCAGAAGCAACTGGTTAAAGGGGAACCGACAAACCTCATGCTGGGTGCACTGCAGGTAGTAATCATTACTTAATTAGTCCAAAGGCAATTCAATCAATAAACAGGCTTGCACTAAATGATTTGTCAAGTACTGTGTGATATTAAGGTACAACTATAGCAGATGTTTGAGAAACTCTGTTTTTAAAGATTAAAACATTTATTTTGGAGTATTGTTTGCAGTTCTGGTGTCCTCAACACAAAAAGGACATGGAACTGTTGGAACAAATCCAGAGGAGGCCACAAGGATGATCAGGGGACTGGAGCACCTCCTATATGAAGATAGGCTGAGAAAGTTGGGGCTTTTCAGCCTGGAGAAGAGAAGGCTGCGTGGAGAGACCTCATAGCAGCCTTCCAGTATCTGAAGGGGGCATATAGGGATGCTGGGGAGGGACTCTTCATTAGAGACTGTAATGACAGGACAAGAGGTGATGGGTTAAAACTTAAAACAGATGGTTTAGAGCAAGGTGTCCCTGCCCATGGCAGGGGGGTTGGAACTTGATGATCTCAAGATCCTTTCCAACCCTAACTACTCTATGATTCTATGATTCTATTAACACAAAAGGAGGGATTAGGGGTATGTGTGTACACACTTGCCCATGCACTCATACTTTATATTAAGTTTATATATTAAAAAGTATACAGGATGCACATCCAAATTTTGGGTTTGCTTCGAATACACCCAAATAAATGAAACCGAAAAGAAACTGACAATTTTCTTACTATAGCAGACCACTGCCCTCTGGTACTTTTGATATTTTAATAGGAAAAAAGGACAAAACAGCCCCCCCAAAAAACTGTTTTTTGTGACACATCGCAAGTTATTCAGTAGGAGTTCCAGTGAGAGGTGTGCTCCAAAAACCAATATATCACCATGAATACAGAAGATGCAAGTGAGATCTTCCATGAGTTGTACTGCTGTTTGTGGCTCTCCCTGGGAAACTGAAATCACTGTACAGTGAGGAGCTTCAAGAGTCCCCGTTGTAAGCAATTTTTTCAATCTTAATCAATAAAACCTTTAGCACCTGTGACAACAAGGTGCAATAGAGTAGCTAAAATTGCTTAAATTTGGTAGGAAACCCCAGTGCCAATTTACTCTGGCTGGGACAGGAGCAGCACGGTGTCTCCTAAAAAGCTGAGTGTTCTCTCAGGCTAAATAACGCATCATTCTGTTACTGTGATCAAGAGAAAGATTTCACATGATACCTTACCAGTAGAGACCCAGACTGTGCTTTCTGTGGGGTGGCTTCCTGCTGTTCTCCTGCTGTGATACAGCAATTTCAGTGGCTTTTGTTTCCATTTTGTTTCAAAGTGCCACAATAGAGTTCAATGCAAATGAGTCATTTATAAATGAGTGTAACTAGACCCAGCACCTCTACCTATATTGCTTTTCATCAGTCATGCCTTAATAAATACATTTTTATCTACCTTCACAGCCTTCCCTTCCCCACTGACATACACAACTACTCAAAGCATCACATCTTGTATTCACAGTGGCTGTTTTGGATAGGAGGTATTTCCACTCCTATTTCTTTAAATTCTCCATGTTTTGGGTTTGTGTTTTTTCCCCTTAATATCTTAAAATCACTGCTTATGGGAACTTATGCGAACTGGTTATGCCTAAATGTTTGTTTTAAAACGGGGGCTTTAGAGCCTTCCCACCTTCTCTGAGACATTCAAAGTCCTCCTCAGAGGGAAACCCCCTCTACCTTTCCTCTCTGTTTTCTTACCTTTTGATGCAAAACTGAAGTCAAATACTGATATCTTACATATCCAAGAAAATCAAAGTAAAAGCTACAAGAACTTCGCTACAAGAACAAGACTGAAACAAAAAAGGCTCTGAAAGGCTCTTTTGCTAATCTGGGGGAATAAAACTGGTAAACATTTCTGAGCATTTTCAAACTTCAACACTTTGAACCTTAAAGTGATGCGGTCATCTCCTCTGGTTATTAACACTGATCCTAAATGTAAACCCAAGGTCAAGATAAGATAACATTTATTCAGGTAACATTTATCCGTGTTAGCTGTTGTTGATCATCTCCTCTTCACTTTTCCTCTTTTTACCGAAGTAGACAAGACTTGGTGTTGCTGCTTTGAGAAGAGGGCTCAAAGGAAATGTCACTTTTGCACCCTAAGTTATTTGTTTAATACAACTTTGGCATCAGCCCACTTTTTACATCTTTATATTCTACAATGCCCAAAGACCTGATGTGATTGTTAGGAAATATAACTCCACGTGGACTTCAGAAAGTCGGGCACAAAGCCCTATCAACACTAAATAGCTCACATGTTATTCTGAGCTCAGTCTCGCTCATCTAGAGCACTGTATTTCTGTGAGCCTGTTGACCAGTGGGGCACAGACTGAATTTAGAAGAGCCAGCTGGGTACTTCAAGCACCAGTACATCAGAAAAGACGCATTATGTTCCGTTTCTGAGAATAGACTGATACGCATTTATTTTGGGGTTTGATCCTCTGAGATCTTAGCAACAAACTGTGCAGACAAAACCGTCTCCGCAAACTTCTGCTTATCAACTCTCCAACTCTTTCAAAGGGGGACAAAACATCAGGGCCAGCAGCCCATCTCCATGGGCAAGGAAGGGGCTGGGGCACACATCCTGGCAGGCTGGCTCCCCACCCAGGGCCGGGGAACACTGCAGATCTTCAAGGCCAAAGGCTTGAGCTGCTGCTCCCAGACCCATCGAGCCAGGGGATGCCTCCTTCCAGCCCTTGGCACAAGGCTCCCTGCCTGCTGCAGAGGGGTTTTGTCTGCATTTAACCCTAAGGACTTTCTAGGTGTCTCCACTGTTTTGCCTTTACAGTCCTGAGCAGAGCCAATGGGCATTTGTGTGACTGTTTGCCCAGGCTGCAGAGCCACTGTTTCCTCCTCTGTATCAGGACATAAGAAGAGGGTGGAAACAAGACACTGCAATTTGGATAATAAAAAGGTGATAAGCAGAAGCCAGAAAAACAGTAAAAACAATTAAAAAAGAATACAAAAATCAGCAAACCACCTTGCAAACACGCAGGAATTCAGGTACTGCAAGGAAACACAGACAAAAGGTTGTAATAAAATAACATTTTGAAAAAGCAGTGAAGACAATCAATTGCTAGTGTTTATCAAGACCTTTATAGACTAAAAGTTAAAAAAAAAAAATCACACTAGCAAGGTTATTGAGGGTAGTACAAGCTTTATATGAGATGGAGCTGGACTTTTTCTGTTTAACTCATCCTATCTAGCTCACACCAAAGTCAGCACTTTTCAGCTTGTGCTTTTACTATTCAAGCAAGCTCTTGGTTTATTGCTTCCAGAACTAAGCACTCAGTAATTCATGTATAGGGAGAAACTCTACTGCAGCCTCCATTGTGCAAGTCCTTCACGTTGAAAAATGTGCTTATTAATCGCCAGTTCTAAGTCACAGGATGAAATGCGTCCAGAGTAATGAATAACCATATCCCATTTCATTTCTAGAGAGGGGCATGGAAGGCCATGATCACTTCTTACTTCCCTGTAAAATAATATGGTCCCTGAAAGCATGCCAGTTCTTACAGGTTGGAAAACCAACCCTAATCAGGATGACATTTGCAACAATTGGTAGCTATGAGATTACTGAGTGAATTAACCCTTATGCTGTGGTT
The DNA here is from genome assembly GCF_033783945.1 of Neopsephotus bourkii. Taxonomy (NCBI): domain Eukaryota; kingdom Metazoa; phylum Chordata; class Aves; order Psittaciformes; family Psittacidae; genus Neopsephotus; species Neopsephotus bourkii. Next base: position 185,942 of record NW_026902270.1, read on the forward strand.
GAATATGAATTTTCCTAATTGTACACCAGCTTCCAGACCTGTCAGGCTACCAAGCCTCATCACACCTTCAGCAGACCCATAATGGCATTTTCGTCTCAAATGTCACCGTGTGTCCATGAAGAAAGGGGATCCAATTTATATCTGGGAAGATGGAGCCCATGTTCACACAGCAAAGCGCTATATAAAAATCAATCAGGCTCCAGAGAATGCTTAAGATGACACTGGTTTCACTGTACACCAGTGATCAGATGATGCCAGTTTCAACAGTGATGTATTTATGGAAGTCTCAGAAATCTCCTCTTTAACAAAAAAGCTTGCATTTTAATAAGTGTTCTTTGTAAAACAGTCTCAATGACAAACTGAGCCTTGATAACTATCACACCGCTTCTCCCCAATGCCCTGTACCAGTGATAGTCTGGCAGAGGCTGTGGATTAAGAGTAAAAGCTTCATGCAGCAGAAGTGCCAATGCATATGTCACCCCTCAGATTTATCTCAACAAACAGTAAATTTCAGGACTTCTGTTTAAAAGGACAGGAAGCAGGAGGGGGAGCGGGATGTAAGCCCAATATGCTACTGGCTTCAAACAGAGCTTGTCACTCTCTAGAGAGATGCTCTGTTTGTCAACACATCTCATTCTTGATGTGAGTACCCGGCTGCAGGAAATAGGCTTTCTCCGCTTGAAACACTGAATGATGGGGAAGCTCTAAGGGAGGAATACAATCCTTACATCACATGCATTCTGCTTATATTTTAAGGCAAAGCTCCCAAGGCAAGGCTAAGCATATTATTTAGAATGCTGCACTCCAAGTTAGCAAACTGATATGTTCCTGTGAAGAAGAAAAATGAAGTGAAATGCAAAATCTATGTTTTATCAGAAATACTGGCTGCCTTCTGCTATGGTGAAATGAAGCTTTGCTCAGATCCAATTGCTGTGGTCCCATTAGGGCTTTGTCCTGGCACATGCATTCAAGAAAAAAAAAAAAAGAAAGAAGAAACATTTTATGAGGAATTCTGCCTATTTTATCTCTCTTCTGACTCTTATTATGGAAAACATTGTGTTTTCTCCAGAGGAGAGAGCCATATTTAAGCCTAAAGTCCCAAGCATTCCCATTTTGTCAAAAAGAATCCCCTATAATTTAACAGCAGCTACAAGAACTACCATTGCAAAGCAGCTATGCTGATGCCGGTAGTGAATTCCTAGGATCTTCCCAGAGAAACCACTGCAGAGAGTCCTCTGCCGGTCATCAGCGACTCTCCCTGTTCCCTATACCCAGCAGGCAGCTGCAGGTGTACATCACTTCTCCAGAGGGTTGGATAAAACCACTTGCTGCTCAAGGGGCAGAAAACCTTGGGTTTGGCAATGAGACTCCCTATGTGCAGCTGATACAAGCAGGAAAAGGTGGGCATTAAGCTGAGGAAGGTCAACATCAACATCATCATCATCCCCCAGGAACTGGCTGGGGACAAAGCAAGACCTGGCCTTTGCAAAGGATAAAAGGCTGGGGATACAGAATGAAAGAGAGGGCTGGAGAAGAAAGCACAGGGAGTGGAGAAAGAATGAGCTTTGTAGCAGGTAAAGGCAAGAGGGAAGGGGAAGAAGTGAAAAAGAGAATGATGACATTTTGGGGCTTTAATAAAGGCGTAGGTCCTCAGTCAAATCTGAAAATGTCAATAACTTAAATGTTATTGTGCTTGTTACTGTGAAAGATAAAACAAAGTTAAGAGGTTTAGATCTCTCACTCCTTTTACACCTTGTGGCTTAGATTCAGGTAAGGCAATTTACAATATGATCCTTAGGATTTCAATAAACCTGCAAGAAATGAAAAGCCCTTTAGGTGTTGATGATGATAATGTTTATGAATGATACAAGGGTTCCATATGGGAAATTCTGTATTTTTCAGATAACTTCAATACTTTAAGGTCTGGATCCTAAAAAAAATAAATCCCTTAAAAAAAAAAACACAATGAAATGTCTGTTCCCAGACCAGTACAATCTTCCCATGGATAAGGGTGTACTCTCAGGTGGATGCCTAGCTTTAACTAAGAGATGATTGAAGTCACCAGACCTTAGTTAAAGTGGTTAATGGGTTTTTACAAACCTCAATTTCCACAAAAAGTAAAAATATAAATAAAAAGATTAAAACCAAAAAATCAATCAGAATTATTTAAGTAAAATTCCAGGATGGTAGGGGGAGCATCAGAACACATCAGGCAAACTGGCATTGTATGCACTACAACTAACCTCGACCACAGGTTTAAACAGAGTACTGCCTCCAAGACAAAACATGCCTGCTTTATATATACCCTGGTTCAAAGTCTGCTCTCATCTACAGCTACACCACAGCCTCGGTGGTACAACAAGGTGAAAGCTACAGGGAGAAAAGAGCTGAACTTCAAGTTTTCTACTTCTCCATATCCAATCTTTTCCCTTCCTAGAAAAGCAAGCTTTTGCTGCTTCTAAAGCACTTGGCTAAGGCTCCCACGCACATACTCCATTTCTGCTTTCTGAGGGTATACACTTCCCCACACTGAGTTCATAGCACTCTATACAGCAAAGCAACATATCTACATCACAGGCCAGCTTCAGGTTATCCACTGAATATTAAAACCCAAGAGATCCTGTGAAGGAAAGATGAACATATGTCCATATTAGAGTTGATATTTCAGGATATCTTAAGAATGACTGAAAATATCACACAGTAATGAGAAGCAAACTAGGTCACATCCTTCCCATCTCTTATTGAAATGAGGAAAATTCAAATTAAATATTCATTTGAAGTAGTTTAATAAGGAAAACAGAGAGAACCAGGGAAATCTTTAATTTCAGAGGAAGTACAGGTTCCTTAGCACCTGAGAGGATTTTGTCTTGAGGAAGAGGAAGGAGAAAGGATATCTGAAGAAAAGGAGTTTGGAAGACAAATAACGTTACCTGCATTCTGAAACATAAGGGATTTTGTTAACTTCAGAGCTACAAAATTTGTCTAGTCACTGGGAGAATATATACTCCACATGCACCTGGCCACATCTCCAGAGATGCTGTGGTTTGCAAGAAGCAGGTTATAAAACCCTTATTAGAATGAATCTAAGTAAATCTTAAAGGGTACAGAAACTTCCAGAGACAATATTAATTTTGTGCATCATGTGGGGAACAAGTGCTCTTATATTCTTGATGGTACAAAATGGATTCCATTCCACTCCTTAGAAAAGGCAGATTCTAAGCACAGAGTGATTTTCTCTTCTTTGCTGGCAATCAGTGCTCATTTTATCAGTCCCACTCAAAATACCACGAGCATAGCAGTTCCATAAATAACCAGATAAATTTGCCTTTGTACTCATTCCTTATTTTAAGGATCTGTTTAACCTTCGTTTAATGTCTTTTCTCTTTGCTAGATCAAGCAACAACAAACAAAAAAGGGGAGGGGAAGGAAAACAAAACCCAAACCTTTAACTTCAGCAGAAAATAACTGCTACAAAACCGGATCTGTTTGAATAAAGCAAAATTCATACATAAAAAACGCCATCAGACTTGCTTGTTTGTTGTTGGCATTTGAGAGTCTGGATACAAGAAATGGATGATTAGGAAACATCTGAAGGGGGTCTATAGGGATGCTGGGGATGGACTCTTCATTAGGGACTGTAGTGATAGGACAAGGGGTAACGGGTTAAAACTTAAACAGGGGAAGTTTAAATTGGATATAAGGAAGAAGTTCTTTACTGTGAGGGTGGTGAGGCACTGGAATGGGTTGCCCAGGGAGGTTGTGAATGCTCCATCCCTGGCAGTGTTCAAGGCCAGGTTGGACGAGGCCTTAGGTGAGATGGTTTAGAGCGAGGTGTCCCTGCCCATGGCAGGGGCGTTGGAACTTGATGATCTTGAGGTCCTTTCCAATCCTAACCATTCTATGATTCTATGTACAAGTCCCCAGACCTACATGGATTTTATACATAAATGCACTTAAATAGAGGATTTTTTTCACAAAAGAAAATATTTAGAAAACAACCATTATTGTATTAGCACCCGAATCCAGTTTTCAGGCCTATTTTGTGACATTCTGTGAAGACTGCTGTAAGAAAAATCTATTCCTAAATCACACGGGTACAGCCCACACCCACAATATAACCATTTTCTTAAAGAATCACTTCCTTCTATTTTCTTTGGGTTTTGTTTTTTTTTTTTTATTTAAGCTATTCAGACTGTGCATTCCTCTGACTGTAAAGCTTATGTCTACAGCCATGGAAGCTGGGAACTTTTCATCTTTTCTTTAAGGAAAATTCGTTTTCCTCATGTATCAGAGTGAGCTTGATAGTCTCAGTTTGAGCGCAAGAGTAGCTTTCCTGTCACCACCACAGAACCAATTCCCACTATTTTCTCCCATTCAAAGTAGCTGCCATTCCAAAAAGGAGAAAAGCAACCCCGCAATGTTAGAAATGAGTACTACTGAGCAAAACAAGAGTTCAAGGAGTGCTTTCTGTGAACAGCATGGAGGCTGCTTACATAGAGGGTTGCTGGAGCCCTGCAGCAGCAGCAGCCCCTCCTGGATGCTCAAGGACCACACTGGGGACCATCAGAAGAGGCAATATCATCTCAGTGCTTTACATGCTGGGCTGCCTCTTATACAAGCCCTTCTCCCATGCAGTAGTGGGAATAAGTAGTGGCTCAAAGACAGAGATGTGGTAAAATACCTATGCAGTAGGTAACTTGCTGTACTGGTTTTGGCGGGGTTGGAGTTAGTTCTCTTCATAGTCGTTAGTATGGGGCTATGGTTGGAATTTGTGATTAAAATCATGTTGATAAAACAGGGATATGGTGGTTATCAGCAACAAGGGCTTTTCTGTTCCTCACAGCATCCCACCAGTGAGCAGGCTGGGGGTGCACAAGGAGCTGGAAGGGGGCACAGCCAGGACAGCTGACATCAGCTGACCACTGAGGAACCCCAGACCAAATGGCCATTTGGTCAGCAGTAAAAGCTGGAGGAGGAAGGAGGAAGGGAGGATGTTCAGAATTACCCCACTTGTCATCCCAAGTCACCGTGATGTGTGACGGAGCCCTCCTTTCCTGGGGATGGCTGAACCCCCGCCTGCCGATGGGAAGCAGTAAATGAATTACTTGTTGTGCTTTGCTTGTGTGCCCAACTTCTGCTTTACTGATTGAACTGTCCCGATTTCAACTCAGGAGTTTTCTCACATCAACCCTTCCCATTCTTTCCCTCATCCCACTAGGTGGGAGCAAGTGGCTGGGGGGGGCAGTGTGTGTTTGAGCTGACAGCTGGGGTTAAACCACAACACATGCTACAGCCCAGTACCCTACTATACACGCAAGTCAGACAAACCACAGAAGGCCATGGTTACCTACCCTGTAGATGTGTCAGGCAAGCTGCCAGGCTGCATTAACACCTCCAGCTCAGGTCAGGTCAGGTCAGTTTACAAACACGCCGGAAGTCAAAGCCAAAACCAGCTTTGCTTACCTCAAATGGAGGTGCTGAGATCACAGTGAATAATATTCATGAAGCCAAGTTGGCCTGGATCAAAACAGGACCCCAGAACACCAGCGCATGAATTGCAAATTGATCAGTCATGAACTATTCTGACTGAAGATATTTGCCTGTAGGGGAAGGTCACACCTTCAGAAACCTCTCCTTTGCTTCAGCTGACCAGCCACAGTTACCACACAAATAATTAGGAGTAACTCCTCAGAGCTGGTCCTGAGGGAACAACATCTGCATCACCTCTGAGGGAAAACAGACTCAGGATACACAATTCATAGGTGCATCTTGTAACCCAGAAACAGAGAGCCCTTTGAAAGCAGCATACTGTCCTATTCAATAAGCATAATAATAACTAGTGCTCTTGGAAAAGGGGAGCATAAATTCATAAGTATTGTTTGGGATGAATAATTCACCCAGCATTAGCCATGGGTACAGCATGCTGAAATACTATTCATGAGCAGCATCCCATAAGCCTCTGATGACAGCTGAAGAAGAAAATAATATCTGGTATACTCAGTGATAAATCGTCATTAATAAAAGCTATATAACATAGATAGTTTCCCATCTATCTAGTTCTACAGTGCGTTTTATACACTGGAACTGAAAGACTAGTAATTAAATGTACTGGGCCATAGGAAATTCAGACACTTTCTGGGGGGTTCACCTGTTTTCCCTGAGGCCTGGGTCCCCATCTGTGATAGAATTGCCCATCTCCCCTACTTAGGAAGGAAAATATTTCATAAAGGAAAGAGGGGACCACACAGAAAGAGGGCTCCAACAAGCAAAGATAAGCATCAAGAAATGTCAAACCAACAGTACAGAGTAACTAAACAATTAAAACCTAAAAAGTCATCATCACTAAGGTAGGACACTAAATCACAGGGCTTCACAGAGTTCTCCTGTTCTCAAAGTGCACTGTCCTTTTAGCTTTCAAAACTATGAGACGCCTGTTAAGAAAGAGCAGAACCACTGCTGCTTTTCTTCCCCTATCTACTACTGTGATTTCTACAGACAGATTAGTGGAAAGTACTGATTTTGGATGCTGCTAAAAATCACCACACCACCATAAGTTATAGTTTAAGTTCTAAAATGGGCCAGACATCATAAAACCAATATAGAAAATTACACTGTACTTCTTTTTTTCCAGTATTAACAGTATTTTTCCACTATTAATATTATTCTCTTTATAATAACTTCTTATAATAATTTTTGGTAACACTGAAACAGAAAGAACGCCTACATACTGCTTATGGCCAGGAGTTTTCCATTGATGTTCGTGGCTGTGAACTGCAGCAGCATGAAATATTACAGACTGAATCCTAGTTTGGATGAAGCCTGAAAGCAGAATTTGCTATTGTAGCTGTGATAATTAACTTCACATTTTTATTAACTTATTTAAATCCTACATATACCCAGGATGGCGCAGAGGGGGAGGAACAACCAACAATGACAAAAAAAAGCACCTCAAAGCCTACAACCTTCACCACACTGTGAAGCCAGGGAAATAAGAGCTATTAGGTGACCTGTGACTCCTTTTTCTGAGGAGGAGGAAGTGTAAGGGGGGTGCTGTAGTTTTAGAATTGAAGACCTCAGATATCTTATTTTCTCATTAAGCTATGACTAACTGCAGCGCACAACAGATGCAGCAATACAACTTTGGATAACAGCTTCACAGATACCACATACGCTCTTTTATACTTTTAATTAGCACTTTCTCCTGAAGTGTATGTGATGAGATTATTTAAAAGCATGGAATTCCCACAAGGCTCTGCACTGTATCATTCCATGCAATTCCTCATTAGCACAAGTTCTCCATCTCCAAAATGTATTAACAACTTCAGGAATCTCTCATTCACGTGTAAAATGCATCACCAGTTGCAGGAAGGTAAGACAGGCAGAACAGCTCTTTAGGCAGTTTGCCTAGGCTATCTTAAAGCCTTTTCAATTAGCATTGCTCATGGAGCAGCACTGAGTACGTAACAGCACATGCTGGGCTTGCAGATGCTAGATGTGGTGTATGTTTAACTAGTCATTGTCACAAAATAGTGACACACAGAGTTCAAGGATGTTCTGTAGATAAGACAACGCAGTTTATCACTAAAAGTAAGTCTAGAAGGCATGCATCTCCCACCTTGGTCCTAAGTTAGGGTGACATACATACTTGTCTTCAACCCTGAGTTTTCATTTTTAGGGTGTTTTGGGAGATGGGGTAGATAAAGAAGAACTCTAGATCAGAACAGCTTCTTTCAAAATGTGACAATCTCCCTGTACTAAAGATATAGTTTCCTGACTTGCTGTACCTTTAAGATTGGAGGTTTTGTAGTTGGAAACAAAGCCCTTTTGGAGACAAAGAAAACAAACCAACCAGAATGAAAAGGAAAAACCCACTGTATGGACATGTAACTGTATAACTGTCCTCGCTGATGTTTCCCATGCTTTCTCTGAGGCCTGCTGAGACCTGCAAGAGAAAGACATGGGAACCTGCTCCTGTTGGTGTAAACCATAACAGTAGAACACATCTTCCTGCAGTTGCATCCTCTTCACTTAACCATTGTACATTAAAGTGTACAGTACCATCTGCTTATACGACTTCTATCAACATTTGTCTGAATTTGCTCTGTTGTCTCATGAGCAATACAGAACTAAATTCTAGCAACAGCTTTTTTTAGGAAAACGCTCTGCTAAAAGAAACGTAAGAGGCTCTAAGCATGTTCTCCTGGAGCAATGAAAATAAGGGAAAACATTAAATACAAAAAAAAATTCTATTGCTTAATATTGTTAATGATAAATGAAAAAAATAAATCACTTCTTTCCCCTCAAAATCATCTTATTATTAATGTTAGAAGAAACTAGAAATACTTAAGACATCACCAATCAAGTGGAATTTCACATCTTCAACGGTATTCATCACAATTATGCATTAGTTGCAAAACCAGTGTACAGCTGCTGACTCTACTGAAGGTTTTTAAGCTTTCAGAAGTACACACAGTAAAAAAGGAGACTTAGGAAGTTTGGTTGGCATAAATAAAGTGAACTATAGCATACTCATATACAGGAGATAACCTGTTATTCAGAAGAATTAAATCGACCCTCTTTTTTCTAACAGTAAAAATCAAAGGTGCAGTAGTTCACTTTGACAAGATTTTTATTTGTGTAGTCAGTAAAAGCTGTATTCTAATACATGAAACAAACGTGTCTAAGAGATGCTTAAGTTTCAAAAGTGAGTAAATTGCAGAAACAATCTTAAGAGGAGTAGTTTCTTTCCCTGGTCATGAGTTGCAAACCATATTTGGATAAGGTTAAGTACCAGGAGCAACATATTTGACTCCATGATAAGGAACTCCAATAGAACTTGTTCATGTCAGCTTAAGTAAACCTCTAATGATTTCAGGATAGCTAGTCAGAGACAGCTATTGGGACCAAGAAATGATCAGCTGCTGAGATAGTGGGAGACCGGTGAGATGAGGGACAGATCGATTTGTCAGACATCTGCAAGCACAACTGGGGGAACGGATATACCGTATCAGAGGTGAGACTTCCCCGCTCATAATGAAACCCAGCACAATGGGACTGAGATTTAACAAGCAAGCACTGTTACACGGAACAGGACTGAAAATATAAAAATCCTCCTAGACTATGATAATGTTCCTATTCATTTGTTCGCTGGCTTGGAAGGAATCTCTAACATCTAAGCTTTGCAAAGATAGTTCAAGAAGGGTAAATCATATCTGTACATTAATCTGTGCAGTGTCTTACATTATAGTTTTACTAGTGATGTGCCAAATCTCATTTGTGCAGTGTCAAATAAGGCTGAAAGCTGGATCAACAATAACCCACTCTGGGTGTTTTGTGTCTCTTTTTTCCAGAAAAGCAGGCTTTTGTGATTTCCACTTTCTGAGACTTCCTGTACCTCAGATGCACCATCTGAAGTTTTACACTCCTACCTTCAGACTGATACTTGGAACACTCACAAGGCCTCCCAATCTGTTTCAATGATGTTTTGGAAACTAAAACTCAATATACTAGCAATTCCAAAACATTTCCCCTAGTTATTTTCCCCCGATTCTCTTGGACATTGTCATTTACCTTACTCCCAGCTCAGTGGCAGAATTACCATTTACACTTTTGTCTGAGGATGGATTCACATGTTCTTCCCGTAACTGTTTCTGAGCCTGACAATGTCTGATGAGCAACCAAATGCCATGTGGGATGTGGAGTCAGTAAGCCAAAAGACCGTTCTGTTCTATACATTAATTGTTTCTATTTTCAAACCAAAAGAAACCAGATTTCTTTTTCTGTAGTAGCCCAAGAGGGCAACAATCCTAACACCTAGAAAAACTGTTTAACTAAATCCCTCTTCACGTATCAGTTACACTGCAGTCAATCCATAGGAACTAGTAACAGTCATCCAGAACTCCTCTGCTTATTGAACAGTCCTTAAACCCAACTGTTGATTTCACTTATATACGTGTTATTATACAAAACTACCACTCACAGATGCTACTACATAAAATTACAAACAGAAACAGAAGAACATGGAGATAAACGTGTAACACGCATTTAGAGATGAGGAACAAGGAGCAAAAATACAACACAACACAAGCTGTGGTCATTATTCTGGACTTACCTGAAAACAGTTGTGTAAGTAACTCTCTTGGGGAACATCTTTTCTGAGATCTGGTATGGAAACTGCAGTATGGCTGCGCCATCAGGAAGCTCGGGTTCTGATTTCTTCCAAAAGCTGACAGGCAACAGGCACTGGCACCCCCTGCCATTCGCTTGACAGGTTTGGGATGTATGCTGGTGGGAAAAATGCAAATATTGAGAAGTTTAATCATTTGTTTTCCCTAAGAAGGAGAGAGCTATGTAAAGTAACTGCTTGCTATTTTTTTTCTGTCACTTCTGTTCAGCAGTACAAACGCAAACCTAAATTTTACATCTTTGTTATGAGGGCCTGCTTTCCCTCCAACGAGCACTGTTGTGAATTCATTTTTGAGGTGGTGAAGTAATGGGACTTTATGAACAGCAAATCTATGCCAAGGGCAACTTTTAAAACCAGCTTAATAAAGGTAATATAAGCAAGGTTATTTCAGTTCGAAGTTTTGCAATTACAGTCTCTATGCCAGCTGATTACAAAGCACCAAAGCAAGTCAGAGTAGAATTTTACCTAGTTAAAACCATACAGGGCTTGACCCTAAAGGGTCCTGAATCTGATGGGATCTTGGACAGATCTGATGTGTTGGGCAAGGGAGTGAAGGCAAAGAATCACATGAGTAAGAAGGCAATATAATGTCAGCAGAGGGCTTGTTTCTGGACAAAGAACTCTTTAACATTTCCCCTTACAGCTCAGTCACATTCTTGTGACCACAAGTGCAGATCTAAAGAAAGAGCAGGATGGATGGATTTACTTCAGGCCTAGGCACTTGGGAACATAATCTGACTGTGCATATGAGTGAATGAGATCTAAAATATAATTGTTACTTGTGTTAATTGCTTCCTTAGTACACCAAAGCTGCATGAATGAATTCTTTCAACACATACAGAATGGTACCATTTAAATATTTGTTTTAGCACATGTCTTGCTTTGTAGACTTTCACACATTAACATGAAACACAAGCAACCTAAGAGACAGCACCTGTTCAACAAAAAGTCATTCTCAAATAGGCAATGAATATAAGGTGCAAGAAGCTGCCCCATCCATGGAATTGGTCAATGCCATGCTGGAAAGGGCTTTAAGCAACCCGGTCTAGAAGTTGTCCCTGCCCATGGCAGGGGGACTGGAACTAGGTAATTGTTAAGGTCCCTTCCAACCTTAACTGTTCTATGACTTTATGAAAGTAAGAATGATGTTACTTTTACAAGGGGGTAGCTGAGGCATTGGCTTCCTGAGTTTCAGGCAATTTCCTTCACCCTTAATTTAAAGAAAAAAATACTCTAAATGCTGATCAAATAGCTGACTATGTTCTCCTTTGTTTAGAAGAAAATTGAGTGGAGTAACTCTACAAACCCATGAGTACATGAATTTATACCGCCATATGTGCAGCAGCAGAGAGTGCCCATTACTTGCTGTAACCCTCAGGCTCATAATGAATGTATACCCAAACACTGTGTGACCTCTGGATGGTCTCTAAATGCCCAAATTAGGAATTTCCATAAATCAATAACCTGTGTTTTTAAATGTATTTTTGTCCTTGCCTGTGCTTATGTCAGAGGAGAACTGGGGCTACCACCAGGTTATTTGTCAAACCCTCAAGGCGGCAAACAAGGATCTTGGTGTCACATTGCAGAGCTCTAGACGATCATGGTGATAAACAAAATTGCTTCAGAATAATCCAGTGTACTCACCAGGATAAAATTCAACTAAACCATCAGGTATTTACCAACCCCACAGCATTTTTCAGGGCTGTGTTCAAAACACCCCCTTTCCAACCCCACCATTTTCTCTTTACAACCTGTTAAAATAACACCGTCTACAATTACAGGGTCATTTGTTATGCATGATATAATAGACTGCTAATATAAAAAGGCATTATCATTACTTCTGCCCTTTGTTCTTCCAGGCCAGAATATTGCATAGTTCTTTACTTTGACATTTATTGCTTTTAGATTGGTAATAGAATGGTTTGTGTTGCTCATTATCTTGAATGATGATAATATTAGAGTTTGGGGAGCCTGCGTTCCCTGTTAAGTAAAGTAAAGGCTTCATATAATTTACCAAAGGTTATTACTGGACAATTACCCACAATACAGTTCAAGTCTAATAAACGTTAGCCACATTCACTCTTAAATACCACATCTCTAGTATGGCTTCTAAGAAGCTGAAGAGAAAAATTTATGTCATCTATGCGCATGGGAGGAGGAGGGATGTTTGTAAGTTCATACATATATACATGGTCTTATATGTATTTTTAACATTAATTAACAGGGAAAGGATTTAATTCAAAGCAGCACCTGGCAACACGGCAGAGACTAAGCAAAGAATGGGAAGGGAGGGGGAATAAGGCAAAACCTCACTTTTCCCCTTACTATTACAAATAATGGGGTAAATTCCAGATTTAAAGTAATGAAAAATGCATCAGATTTTGGCCTAACACTTTACATAATAACTTATATAACCACCTAATATTGTTAATCAGTTTGCATGGCATGAAGTTCAGAGCCTGATTTCATGCTTCTCCATCCCTTTTATCTCCGACTGTAGTTGACATCCCATTCTGACCAGTGCCTATAGCCTGGGAGTGCCTCCATCCCTAGGAAGGGTGGCTGAGGGATTTACAGGTGGTACGCTTCCTGGGCTGGGAATCCTTGGCTATCCCACTCCATTCCTGAGACTTGCAGACATTTATATGTACATAACACTGTGTGCACACACACATACGTATACAAACACTCACTATTTTTTTTTGTTGGTATTCGTTTGCCTGCAGCCATTTATGTTCAATTTATGTTCATCAGTTCATTTCTCTAACGGCAGCACTTTCAATGAAATGCTCCCTTTCGGGGCCAAGTAATAGTAGCTGGAGTTATTTGCCCTATGAATCTCGGTAGATGGCTTTTTGTAATTTACATACATATCCAATTTCTACCAATTTTCATTGACAGTTTTCTCTTTGGACTTTGTTTCATTCCTGTTTTTGAGCTGTAACATTGTTTCAGGCTTACAGCTCTCTGTAAACTTTACGATATATTCTGCATTATTATAGTTATCTAGTAATGCCAAAGTGAGAGAAAAACCTTTAAATGTTACAATAGTCTGCAGAAAATGGAGTTAATGTTTCATGAAATAAGTGTCATAATATGAAAACCATATTTTAATGGAAATTTGTTCAAAGCCTTGGATGTTTCTTTTCTAACACCGGTTACTATTCTTTCTATGAATCATAAACCCCAGACTGATTAGGTCATCTGGTTCATGCATATGGCAATAAATAATGTTAAAACTACACAGATTTGCAGTTATGATGAGCTGACACAGGAGTATGAGTCTGTGAAGATAACTGTAGCCAAGCTGACACACCTGCGACTGGTTTGCTCTCAAGAGGGAGCATATTGATAGCTGGTATTTCTGACACTGTTAGTACAAGATAAGCTGTAAAGCAAGTTAATGCTCTTCCATGCTGTGCTAGAACTGCTCACCAGATGTTTGGGTGAAGCAAAGAGAACCACACAACTGCTGTTATTAGATCGCTTGATATTGCAGTGGGTGGACAGGTGCAGGTAGAAGGTGAACATCTGTGGAGCAGGTTTGTTCAGCACGGGCCCAATCCTGTCGCTGCTCAGGGTAAGGGAAGGCTTTCCATGAGCTGCTGTGGGATTTCAACAGGACTCAATGTACGTAGGCAGAAGCTGCACAGACTCATTCAGAAGCAGTTCGCCCCATATGCACAAATAAGCCTGGCCCTTTATCTCCCACCATAGCAATTGGATGCATAACACCTGAATGCGTCTGCTGCAGGGCACAGCTTAGTGAGCACAGTTAAGGTAGCACTGATGCCTGATAGGTGTGGACCTTCAAACTCTACAGCTTTTGTTATAAACTGGAAAGCAAGCAGGAGGTGCTGTTTCAGCAAGGGGAGCTGGGTGCTTGGAGAAGGCAATGACATTGCCCTCAGAGTCTCCCCCCAGACCTGCAGTAACACAGAACACATTCAGGAGGATTTTCAAAATAGCCTGAGCAACTTGGAGACACAAATTCCATTAAAATGAAATCAATGTGCTTGTTACTGCCACCTGCTTTTAAGACTTCACCTTATTTTCAAAAAGCACAATGCCATCATACATAATGAATGGGACTTGCACCTTTTCCTATCCACTGGGTTAAAAATAAGGGGTGAAACCCACTGCCCAGCAGAGAAACAAGGTATCAGGCAACTTTCCCATATTACCCAAGAAATTAATTCCTCTAGATCTAGACAAAAAATGTATGAGCTTTTTCCTTTACAGTCATGAAGGAGAAAGTCAGAAAATATGTGTTCAAACCTAAGCAATAAAAAAGGCTATATTTTGATGAACACCGTTGCATTCAGAGGAACAACAGAAATGTTCAACTGCGCAGTATTGATAATAGAAGATAGCCCAAAGAGACTTCTTTTCCAAATTGAGGCAGGATCCTCAAAGTTGGAGAGACTGTACAGAATCTCATAACTGAGCTACACATAGGCTAAAACTCAGCCAGGGGAGAGAGCAGTCACTGTGGAGCTCAGTAGCCAAGCTCATGTCACCAAAGACTGCAAATCAAGCAAGGGAAAGTACTATTGACGCAGTCTTCCCCCAGATGGATAATGGTGATGAATGCGTTTCAAATGCCAATAATCTCAACCTTTGTTCAGTATGATACAAGCTTTGCATTGCATTATTGGCAAACACCTTGCTGGTATTTGCCCCTACGCTGCCATTTGGCACCTGCCCATCTGGCCTCACAAGGGTTTGCTTCTTTGTTTTTCCTTTCCACTGACTCTAAATTTCCCCAATGACCTAGCAGACCTAGGAAACTTCTCAGATGAAAGTGACCTTGATGCTTAAGTCATTTCCTATTTGTCTTGTTCGGTCTATTCTAAATACAAGTTCTAGGCTTGGGGATTTATTGTAGTTGATTCATGTTTTTATTAGCAGTTTATTTCAGTGTAGCAGCCCCTAAAACAAAGGGCAATCCTTTTGTATTTGCTTCTGCAATTTACACTCATACATCAGCTCTGTAAGGAAATCCTCCCTCTGTCAAATCTTTAATAGGATTTACCTCTCTCCAGTGCTCAGCCAGCGCCTTGCACCTTGGCTGCAGGGAGTTGCTTGCTTTTCTCACTAAAGCAGAGTTTTGAATTTACTCCTCTCTCCCCTAAACACAATTCCTACTGCCATTCTAGCCCATTCATATGTTGGCATAGAACATCAGGGATATAAGCTCAAATCCTCTCTTATTCCTAGGAGAACCTGAACCGACACCTCTGCCAGGCCACAGGATGTTGTAACTGCCCTGAGGTGCAGATTATTGCTGTTTTTAAAAGATACTTTACTTTGTACAAACAATTGAAAATGCTACTTTTCTCTGGTTGAATTCACTTAATTATGCCCTATTAAAAAGTCACCTGTTAAATTCAACCATTAAGAATTCAGGCTTCTCTGATACTTTTCAGTATTAGCCAAGATACACGAAAACAACACTTTTGGTACCATAGCAAAAGTCCCCACCTCTTCCACAACAAAGTGATTGCAACAACAGCTTCAATTTGATATGAAATTAATAGAAATATGCATCTCTGCCTTGCCTATAAACTCCCATGGCAGCAGAGCTGCAAAGGAGCTCCTGCGCTGCTGACTACAAGAGTTCAGTGTTAGCCCCCAAGAGCTTCAATGGACTGAAACCTGATGGCAAAGGCTTGCAGAACATGTAGGTGCTGCAGGAGTCCGTGCGATTCAGTAGCCCTGAAGACACAAAGCAGTGGGTACCAGGCCAGTGCTGCTGTTGCATGATTTTTTTCTCTGTTGGAAAAGTCAGGGTATCCCTTGTTTCATATATTTTATGATCTACACAGGTACCTAAATTCCAACTTAATAAATACATTTAGCCTCAACCAAAACATGTCTGCAGCTGCTATAACGTGCAATAGTAATGCTACAATGTCAAGTTCTGTGGAAGCCTAAGACCTGAACTAGACTGATACACTTGGAATCTAGGCAGTGCTTTTTTGCCATTTGCTGTTGATTTAAACTTGACATTGAACCAATGAGGTATTATTAACCAATATAAAAGTAAAATATCTAGTTACACATATAAGGAATTGAGTAAGCAAGCAAATTATAGTGCCTACATGGAACAGCGATATCTTAACATATCCTGGCATAACAAGCCTCAAACACAAGTCTTACCATTGGAAAAAAGTTTGTCTTCCTGAGGAAAACATCCTGAAGGTTAGTTGGAAAGAAAAACGTCATTCTTTGAGAAAAGAGTCTTACCTGGAAGAATGGAAGACTTTTGGGACCCTCTGAAGACAAAAAAACATATTCACCCCCTGCAGAATTTTACTGTAAGATGCCTAAATGAAACATTTTAGAGTCTATTATCCTTCAGGGTTGTTTGGGTTTGTTTTTACCAAAAAAAAAAAACAAACACCCCATATTATTAAATGTGTCTTAGTCTAATTACAGGAACAATAACATGTAAACCAGATAAACTTCTAACCTTTTAGCCTTTTGCTGGTATCTATTAATTGTTACCTGCTCAGAAAAAAAGGCATCAGAGAAGCTAAACAATGGTTATCATTAAAGAAAATGATCCATCAAACAGGCATATATATTCAGGTCCTGCTCCTGCACAGGCAGCAACTTTCAGGGCTGTGCACATCACTTCAAACTGGAGACATCATGTCTGGAGAAGCATCCTCCTGAAAGACTCCCTCTGCCTGAGGGTATCAACTTGAGCTGCCTTGGTTGTCATTGGGAAGAAACAGGCTTTTTTTTGTGCCCATTGTGTCACCCTCAATTACAGCCTAATTCAGATGAGTCATGCTCTAATGCTCATTCCTTGCCACTAACAAGGTAGCAAAAGATGGGAATAGCGGGTGTAGAGCTACATCTGTGAGAGATGCCTGAAGTTATGTGAAATTAATTCTTCCAGATGTTTATTTCTATGAACGATACTGACTCAAAAGATCAACAACACGAAGAAAGACAAAGCCCTGTTATTTCTGTTTGCTGTGAATTCTGGATTAGGTTTTGATTCCAACCCACCTCGAAAAGTAAGAAAGGAAGAGGATAAAGAATGTTTTTCTTAGGAAACCACCCGGTGAGACAACATCAGGCTGAATGCTCCTAAAATCATTATTGCTTTATTTACATTTCTCAAACACCTTGCTTTCGTGAAGAGAGCAAATGTCACTCCAGACAAAACCAGTCTAAAGCTGAGCTGCTCCGTATCAGTCTGTACAGGAGAGCTGAGACACATTTTGAAAGCTATCTGCCTAACTACAGATTTGACTCTGCAAAGCAGAGAAAGAACTAACAGATTTGGGGTCCCTACCTCCATACAGCATAGCCTGAAAAGTTCAGGCTTGTGCTTTTCTGAATCTTCAATTTGGCTGCCAAGAAATAAACCTATTTCAGGCTGATGTTATCATCATTCATAAAGCCACTGCTAAGGGAAGGACTCCTGAAATGGTCATTAAACCCAACAAACTCTATCCGAATTGCTGGCACTGTAAGACAAATTGGAGAAATACTTGAAGGAATAAAGTTTTCATACAGACTGCATCCCTTCGTATTCTAAGGCTCACCCATAACTGCTTCTAAGTAGCACATATCAATAAAGAAACTGTCAGAAGCTAAAAAACACTGTTCTCAATTATTTTTTCAACCTAGTGTAAGGACATTCAGAAACTTGGCTTTTAATTCTATATAAACCAAAGAGCTAAATATGAATCCTTTTTCTTCAGAACTTTTCCATTCAGTTTTCTCAGATTTCCATTCAAAATCCCATTCTTTTATAATCCTGACCTGCTATTCTAGACAGGTAAGCGTAGAAACATTGGCTGCTTCAGAAGACAGAAGTGTGCAAGTCTCCACAATTGTTAGCAGTAAGAAAAGGGAAATTACTTGGAGGGACAGAAAGTATAGACAGAAGATGAATTATTCTTTTTCTTTCTGTTTTAGTTGTTCTTGCTCCATATATCAGCATTAACTCAGTTCCCTCCTCAGCCTACCACTGTCCTCTGTAAGTTACAAAGTCCCTTCCCCGTGCTCCTTCCCTGTCTGTGAGACACTAAGAAAAAAGGCATGGAAGTAGCAACATGGACTCCAGTAAAGCTTTTGATGTCTGCAAGTGAAACATAGAGGGAAAAATAGCATGTATGCTACCTTAGTGAGATTACCCCTGCAGGGCAGATATAACTAAGCTGCAGCCCAGAAACATATCCTAAAGCAAACATCTAACAAACATAATAGAGTTCAGAAAGGGGTGATATGCTGCCCTGAGCTGGAGGATTTTATTTGTGTTAGAAGGTAGGGTAAATGCTATCACTAGAATAAATAAAATCCCACCAATAATAGACCCCAGCAAACCAATCTTCTCTTACTCCATTTTACAGCAAAAGTAGCCTTTTCTACCTAAAGATCACTGCACAAGTAAATTCTTACTTCTTTTCTTCACACACCCTCTCACTCATGCACATTTCTGTGTATAAATGCAATACTGAGAGCAGCCTTGAGAAGAAGGACTTGGGGGTGTTGATTGACTGGGTATAATATAGAGTTTACACAAGGAAGGGAGGAACAACCAAATAACCTACACACAGAGAGAATGCATATGCTAGCCTGAAAAGCAAACAGCTCTACTAGAAAAGACATTAAAGCTTCATTTGCTGCTCTCTGGCATACAGACACTGTAGTAACTTCTTTGGCACTCTCCTTACCAAAAAAAGAGCGAACGCAGGACTAGAGTTCCTGAAAATAAGTTTGTTCTTCATGTACAATGAAGAGTTCTGAAAACCTTTGTCTTTAAAATGACACACTGGCTCTTCTCTTCCTCCTTTGCTTTCCGTTGATGACTTGTAACCTTGCAAATATGGATCTTTTACAGTAATTTAATCCGTTACCAACATTTTAATGCAAAAACAGGTACTATAGTGCTTGACCTGTAAAAAACAAATCAGGCTCCACTTGCTTCTTTTGGCCAAGCATAACTATTTCTTCAGTCACTATACCCAAATTTACTAGCCTACATTTTTAATTCATCTGTCAATCCAGAAACTATAACCCTGCATCCCTCACTGAATACATTATTTGTCATTCTTTGTACTGAAGTCATTAATAGCTCAGAACTGTATCTACTGCAAAATAGACTAAAAAAATACACTGCAGCCATAGTTGTGGCTAAACGCTCCCTTGGGAACACCTGGCCAAGTTTATATTGTGCACATGTACACCTCCTCTCAAGTCCAAATTCACTTTTCTTATTTACCAGCTAGGGACCATGACTGGTGGCACAAAACATGCAGAATGTGAATTGAACTTCCTGATTTGCAATGACCTTTGCATAAAGAGAGTACCACAGCAGTGCTCCCAGGAGCTGTAGTGTATTTGCACTTCCCATTTCAAATGCACTTTGTCTTCTTTGAAGAAAAAGTCCATTAAGTCCCAGAGTAACACAGATATTCATGTTGCTTTGGGATTTGCTGTGCTTGGTGGCATACAGGATAGTGCTGTAGTTACATTTGGACTCACGTGAACAAGGCAAATCTAATATGCAATCCTAAATTGTAAAACATTCACGTTTATTTTTCTTTTGTGCACACCTGAGATTTAAATTACCTGTGTAGTTCTTCCCTGACAGGTTTTAATTATTCACTACTTTTAGTCATATTTAGCATACCCTCTGCATAACAGCACTGATGTTTTGATAAAGCAATTTTACAGATACCATGGGGCTGTAAATTGGAAGAGCTCTCCTACACTGCTAGACCCAGTCTTCCACTGCTGACAGTAAACATGCATCTACATCACAGTTCTCATTTTCACATACTTCCTTTATAAAGTTTTCTTTCAAGGATTAAAATTGTTGTGTTGTAGGAAGGCAAGGGCTGAAAAAGAGCCATGCCCATGAGCACCTCAGATGTAGTCAGCTAGCCAGAAACTCATTGCCTGTAGTTAGCTAGCCAGAACCTCATTGCCTCCTGGTGGTTTAGGACACTTCCTTATGTAGACAGAACTGAGCCATCTGCTTGCTACCCACTGAAGCTTTGCCAGGGGCAGCCATAGAGGACTGTCCTTCAGGCACTTTACTGTGCTGATCTCTCTAAGAGATGGTGTTATGACATTGCTTGGTTACATACATATTTTTGCTCAGGCCATGTAAAATAATGTTCAAAGCATTATTTAGGCAAAGAGAACATTAGCCTCTCTTTCAGCTCTATGCTGAAAGGCAAGTTACTGCAAACCATATGGTTACTCTTCTATCACTCCAGGGATCACTAAAACAGGGTGCCAGCAGAATTAGATCAACAAGCATTGACTGTCTGGAAGGAAAACAGGAGGCATACATCTCTGTGAAGGGTAAACTCTAGCACTGCTTTCTACTGTGACAGAACCCACTGTTTGTTCTGAGGACACAGATATATCCTTACAGAACTTCCACACAGGTGGCATCACCCTCATTCTCCAGGCAAGGGACTGAGGAACAGATTTTTTATATGGTATTTAGGCTGTGTTTACTTTTCTTGTTGTTAGTGTGCTCTCCACACTTTGAATCAAACTGGTTTGCATGCCTTCTATTTAGCAGCCCAACCTCACCAGGAGAGACAGCAAGTTGCAAGCCCATTCACATCATCTCCCCTCCTTGTCATTTCAGTCTTACAGTAGCCCAGAGGCTGGGACAGTCTCCTGAAGTCAGAAATATAGCTGCCACCTCTCTAGAGTTTCCACTAAAATCCCAGGGAAGCATAGCAGCCACTGCTTTTCCCGCTGAACTCCAGCCAGTGCTTGCATCCTCATGGCACTGCCTGCATTTCCACCTCTGCTGCCACAAATCCGAATCTCCCCAGCAGTATAAAACCAAACTACATACTAAATGCATAAAGCCATTAAAACAAGCTAAATGAAATAGGAAAGTTTTTATGACTTTTGCCCCAGACAGTCTGGAACAAGGCATCCCATTTTATTCAAGTGAGTGATGAAGCTGACATAACTGTTGTTTAAAAGGTTGGGCATTGTTGTTGGGTTTTTTTTTATCTTAATAAAATCAGTGGAAATCAGTTATTCTTCATATCTTAATAAAGTTAACACTAAGCAATGCCAAAGTCCAGGATAGGGTGTTCATGTGTTTGTTTCCAGCAATGACTTCACAGTTTGGATCTTTTTTGTGGTAGATTTTGTTAAAAAGGTGATGACTTGACTTAAACTTTTCACATTGAGATGGAGAAATCCAACAAGGTTCTACTCATTGAAATGAAATCTTCATGGCGACGTTTCACTAGTCATTTATTGTGGCAGGAATAACAAACCACAAAAACAGCTGGAGGTGGTTTTATGTTAAGTACCATATTAACACAATGCTTGCAGAATTTGGTGCAGGTGATCTGCTCAGTTGTCTGCCCTCAATCTCAGTCCTGTGTGTGCTCTACTTTATATAAAGACAAGACTATAGGGACAGACAACCCCCAAGCAAATTCTGTTCAATTCTCTTACAGCCAAGACTCTCCAGACTGATCTGTTGCATGACAAGGTCTCAACAGACACAAGAAGGCACTACAGAGTATAGTCAAATGAACTAATGCAAGCTATCAGGAACAGCATCTGACTCCTGGAGTAAGTTATCATGGCAATACAGCAACCCAGATTTTAAAACTCCATCCCCATCTACATCACCTTCTCAAATAGAGGTACGACTGTATGTAACTGCACTTTCTTCCCTTGCTAACCTTGTGGTCCAAGAAAGCAACCCATTTCTAGCCAAGCAGGACCTCCTACATTCTTGCCTTATTTTGCGGCAACTACATTCCTTTAGGAAGTTTCCCAGGTTTGGGGGTTTGTCTTTGAGGGTAGGAAAAACAATGATTTTAAATATTAAGCTATGATTTATAAAGGTGTCTGCATTCCTCCCAGTATTTGTCCGACCATATTTGTCTTGTAACACACTGGAGCTATAATCACAGACATATAAGAGATGCTCTTGGCACAGCATTCGGCCCTTCACAAACATCCTTTCACAGGAATGCTTATTTGCTGCCAATGGCAGAGACTGAAACATGAAGTCTGGACTCAGTGAGGACTTGGCAGCCTCCAGATGGAAACACAACCTCTCATTTGCCAAACCAACACCCTAACAGATTATGCTGTTACCCTTTCTCTCTGCTGGTGTCCACAAGCAGCTGAAGTGAATGAATTCCTTTTATGCTTGTCATAAAAGAAGGCAGTACAAAATATCTGTGCTATTATATTGAGCTTCACCTGCTCTGCACTCATGTAAGGGCTCTGTTTGTGTTTACCTTTTGCATCCCTGTCATCCTATTGTATAAGGTTGTATTTATGCAGCTGTGAGCATGTATGCTCAATATCTTTAGTTAGCACAGAAACAGTTATGCAAAGACTTTACACTGGTTTTCTCACTAAGGCTTTTGTAGCATTTATATAGCTTTTTTTACTTTACCCCTATATATAGATATTATTAGATATTATAGATATTATTAGGAGGTGAAATTGGTAGGTTCTCAGGCAAAGTATTTGGGTGGAATTGGTTTGTATCTGCTAAATGTGACCTGTCAGAAGTTATGGGAGCCGCTCAGCTTGCTGGGAGCTGCCCCAATGAATAACCAATTGCCTAAGAGTTTGGGTTTGTTTTTTTAATGTGGCTGATACATTAACGAGTTTCTAATTCAGCATATGCAGTATGGCTTTTAGGAAGATGAGATTGTGAAGGATAAGGAGAAAAGTTGACTTTCTGTTAGCTGTCAGAGTTCAAGCAATATTCCTGCTTCCCTCTTCTGTCCTCCAAGAAGGCAAACTCAAATTGATGTAAATACTTCTGCATCAACATAAATTGATATAGAATGTGATGTGAGCTATTACAGTATAATGCATGTTTTATACTCATTTAACTGCAGGGCTTTTACTGATGCAGTTATGTCAGTTACAGAAATCATTTAAAATCTCCCAACCGATACAGCTACACCACTGACAGTTTCCAGTCATGAAGATGGAAAACACAGAATTAAGGCTGAGAAAACTGAGCACTAGTTCTCTTTCAATCAGGTTGGAAGGAACCTCAGAAGGGCCTGGGAACTTGATGAAGAGCAAATCAGTACTCCATTACAGCCTGCAGATCACCTGCTGTTTCATACTCACATTGCTAATTCAATGAAATGACCTTAAAATGTTTTCCAAGAATTCCACTATGAGAGACTCTTATAACTGAATTGCAGTGATTGGAAAACCTCACGAGTATTCAAATGCTCCAGCTTGATACAGCAACAAACCACAAACAGAAAAGTGCCAGCTATGACCCCTGTCAAGCAGTTTCCAAGCAGGACCTCAATGAACACAAGTGAAACTGGTACAAGGAACAGCAGCCAACAGAAGAATGCATGCCTTCAAATAATGTTCAATTTGCCCAAGACCTATGAAATTATGTTCAGTACCAGCCAAAGACAAAGTATTTCCCTCTCTTAATGGCAAACTGGGCAGCCTTATGCAAAAGACATGGCATTGCTCCCTTAGCAACACAGCTGGTAGGTGTGGATAGCATTCAACCCTCCAAGTCCTCCAGCAAATGCCGTTGTTAATGTCTTCACAGAAAAGACTTATGTTCCATGTCAGTCGGGGTATGTTTTTCAGTAACAATCAAAAGAAAATCTGTATCACAGTCAAATAGCTACCTTCTTTCATTGTTATGGCAGCTCTCCCACTTATCTGTGGGCCTGTGTCTTTGTTGGGTTCATTTTGCCTATGTGCAATAGAAGTCCTGCCTGCTGTACCAAGAGAACAGGTAGTTCTGTTTCACCCTTGGCAGCCAAGATATCGAACATTCCAAGTGCTTACTTTTTTTTCTTCTCCCATTCCCAAGGCAGCTATAGCATTTTGCTTGCCATCCAGAACAGATCAGGGCTGTTTTAGTTTAGATTTTAGCTGTTTATTATTTCCTCTCCTTTGGGAGTATGAACTTAAGAGCTGAAGATAGTACTATTAGCAAGTCCTAGCTGGCTCCTTTTTTTTGACCATGTATTTCTGGGCTGGATTTTCAGCCCATTGTGTTCTCTTCAACAGTTATTCTCATTTATAATTCCTGTAACGAGACTTTCTTTTTCCCCAGCTGACTGCTCATACACAGTGCCACTGCTCTGGACCTGTCATTCACTAAATTATTTTCCAGCACGTCCAAAAGCCTATAGCTTTCAATATGCCCACAGACTCTCAAGTATCCATTGGTGTGCACATACCACAGGCTGCTGACTTTCAAGCACCTGGATTAGTCTTAGCAGTGAATTCCAACATCCAACATTAAGTAGCCACTCCTTCAGCAAGGACAACTGCATCAGCTACATGACAAATAGCTGTTCAATAGGAATAACATGCATGCAATATTGTTTAATTCACCTTCATTCACAAGTCAACGATGCTGGCAGGAAGGCAAATCAAGTCACTTAAAATGTTCACTATTACAGCAATGGCACAAGAGCATTGATTTTTGCTGCATCCCATCCTACTTTTATCAGTGTGTCAGATAGCCAATTTTGCATCATTTTCCACTTATTCTAGTGCTTTCCACCTTAAGCAACATCACTGGTTCCAAGCTGGTAAACTCTATGTACTGCACCAGAAGCACAAGCAAGTTTTCAGACTGCACAGCAAAGGGAAAGGATTCTTTTCCATAGCTGCTTCCTACATCACCTCATATGATCTTTAGACTGCTAATAATAAATACCATTGCCTCCATTTTCTCATTAATAGATATGGAGATCTCATAACTTGATCTTGAGAGAAATTACATAGCTTGCAAATCTACCTGTAAGAGAAAGACATTATTTACCTCCAGAAGATATATTGATATGCCTCCAGAAGGTATGTCAATATATGTTTAGCTTAAAGTTTTTAATTGCCATAGAAATAAAGGTATGGAGCAAGCACCACAAGTCACTGCTTTGATCTTAACAAATTTAGTTTGCATGTATTAAATTACCCGTAAGTGTTGAGGAAAGCAAAATGATAATTCCAGAGCACAGTAAATAAAATGCAATTAAAAGCCCCAGCGTAGCAGCACACCTGGGAGTTACATTTGTGCAAGAAAGCAACTTGGTAACAGATTGGGGAAACGCAACTCACAAACATTAGCGTAATATCTGCAAAAAACCTTGGCAGATTTCCTTTAATTATGGCATAAATTTAATCAAATTACAAAAATCTCAGAAATGTCTGATTCAGCAGCTTCTTCTTAACGGCAGTAAAATACAACTGTGGCCACCAAGCAAAATTAATCCTCTTCTGATAAAGCTCTGCGCAAAAGAAAACCTTTTCTTTATACTTCATGAATCCATGCTTGTAAATGCAAACTTTCTCATGCACTGATCACTGCACGGTAGTTAGAAAACTCCTATTAAAATCAAATGACGCACTGTTGGCATATAACACCATCTCATCATTCCAGAAATAGCAACTTTCACATATGTACCATATAGTGAAAGAATATTAACAAGACCCGTTGTGAGTGATAACAAATGAGATTGTAAGCTTAACATATGGTCTAGAAGATTTAGACACTTCTGTCTCTAAAAGCAGGATTAATAGACCTTGCAAAGTCTCACTGAAAGAAGGTACATTACTGACTCATTTACTATTAAACAGTCACCCAGCTGCAAACAAAAACACAACTTTCACAAGGCCATTACCCTTACAGATATGACAGAACTTAGAACACATCTTAAACAGCTATTCCTATTCTTCCTCTTTTGCCTTAGAGTGGACAACAGAGGCACATGTCAAGATCTGCACAGACAGACATGCAGGGACTAAGCTGTGGGTGGATTTAAAGACCGGAGGGGCAGTTCATCTGAACACAATAGGGAAGACCTGGTGAAGGGAATGACAAAACTGAAAAAGAAGAGGATAAAATTATCCTCCCCCTCACTAATGAATCATAGAACCTTTAGTGGAAAGTTATTTCAAAACAACGGAAGTCCAAAGCATAAAACCGCCCTAAGAACCCTAAGTGCAATGTAATTGTAAATCAGTCAGGGATCCAATTGCAAGAATGTATTCACTCGCTCTCCCTGCATCAAAAGCTGTATAATGTCACTTGAAGTACAAAAAAAGTGTAAAAATCACATTAATTATGTTTGCAGGTGACACTGAAAACTAGGGCAGTATTTGTAGCTAAAAAGATAATACATGGTATGCATCCTGAAAACCTGTTTTTGCAGAATACATCGATATGCCTATTTAGAAGACAAATTTAAACCAAAATGAGAGTACATGGCATGAGTAAGGTAGATTTGCTTAAGAAAATCTAGGACAGTAGCAGAGAACAGATGTTTTCAAAGTTTGCAATTAAGCAGTAATTGCAACAGAGAGAAAAAGTAGGAGCTTCCTACCCCACACAACTGAGGCACTTAGGAAGGTATTTGCACCCTGTGGATGAGCCGCGAGGTCCCCAGTTCTGTTGTTGATGTACAGCACTCCTGAGCTCTTTAGGGGACACTGACAAACCCAAGTGTAAGATACTACATTGAATTCTGGGTCCTTCTGCACAGGAGATGCAAAGTGGGTGGAAAAAAAACAGAAGCCCAGTGTGCAATGAACAAGAGCTTGAAAAGAGATTTAGGAGAAACTGAAAATAGAGTGAACTGGTGTGGTAATCTGTTGGGATATACGACAGCTGTCTACCAGGAAGCACTGGAAAAGGAAAGGGTTGCAATGAATGAATATCAATTAGATAAAATCAAAGCCAGGACAACAAAACCAAAACCCAACAAATAAAACAAGATCAGTATCAAACAATTTCTAACAGTGAGATGCAGAGAAATCTGTCAAGAAAAACCATGCAGACCCCCACAAGAAACTAGTCGTGAAAGAGTTGCCCAAAATTCCCATGCCCAAAGGTATGTAACTGGAAACAATCGAGTACTACTGGGGGCTGAGATAAATGAACATTTTGCTATCATTACCCTATGCCAAGCTTCTGGCACTTACACTACCAAACTAACATCCAAAAGGATCACAACCAGACATCAAAACAACAGTAAGAAAGGGGGCTTTTGCAACATATCAATACAGACACAACAAGCAAACTCCAGTCTAACTTTTACTGGGAGTCACTGGAAGCAAATGGGGCTGTAACAATCATTCCTGTTGACTGGGGAAAATGGAGAGAGAGATGTCAGGGCAAAGACATGATTCATTTTCTGCATTCTCTCCCCAGGCACCTAGCACAGACTATTGGCGGGATGAGGAAGTTGGCTAGACGGGTCTTTCACCCACTGTTGCAGATGTCATTTTCCTACAGAAAGGAAGCCCAACAACCAAGTCACACCCAAGAGACTGAAAACCGTCAGGGGTCTGCTTCAAAGAAAATGCAAGCTAATAGTATCTGGCTGCCAACTTAGGGATCAAAAGGGACAATAAATAGTTAAGAGTCTTCTGAGATGTGTATCTCTCTGGGGGTTTCTTGTCTCCCAAGTAAGGAGACAGATTGACACGGGAAGGCTCTGGTGCTCCCAAATGTAGACAGAGAGGAGCCCAAGGGAAAAAGCTGAATATCTGCTCTGTTTAAAAAAAATAATAACAAAAAACCCAACAAAAATAATAAAAAAACCCAACCAACTAAAAAAAAACTTTTGGTGCAGATTTGCTCTACACAAGTGGTATTTTAAATGTGTTTATTTGTCACTATCATCTGGCATTGCTGAAACACTAATGTCTCACGACCACAGCTTACATTTGAAGGAGTAATCCTCACTGTGAAACTAAAAGGCAAAGAATTAAAAAAGAAAAAAGAAATAAATAAAAGGGGAGAAGAGCATCTGATATAAAAATAAAATGTATTTTTTGCCACAAACATTCAGTTAATCACAGAAGCGTGGAGAATGGATTTGGAAGGGATGTTGTTAGGTCAGTTAGTCCATCAGCAAAATTCAACTCTTAAAACAAAAAATAAGCCCCCCCAAAACCCCAAAGCCTGGAAATTACCCTTCATTTTAATGAGCAGGTGCTTTTCACTGTTTTTCGTGCTGTGGTGACAAAGGCAAGAGAACTGGTACTGACTGAATCCACATTTCAAACCAACAACAAATAAAATATATTCCTCTTGTTTGAGACTGGTATGCAAGATCCTCCAAACTACTGCAGTAAAGCAAGGGATGCACAAAAAAATGAAGAACACCCATCTAATGAAAGAAATGAACATTGTGAAATGAGTGATTCGTTGGATGCTATGAGCACAAGCAGCCATGAATTCTTTTCAGGAGCAGTCAGAAATGCTTATAATGGCTCATAAATCTAAAGCTGGGGGAAAAAAAAAACCCAGAGGCAGACAGAAAGTAAAGCAAACACTTTAATAATGGGGCATCTCCCTCACATGAGGGAAAGAGATAAGAATTACTGGGTAGTGCGCCAAACAGGATGTTTAAGCTTTTGCTCAAGCATGAGAGAGTTGACACAAGAAACAATCAGTTTTATCTGTTGAGAAGATCCACATTCACAAATGCTCTGCAACCAAAGGCACCAGATCATTCCCTGCTGTTACTTCACTGAAGCTGGGGAGAAGCATAAGCTATGCTTGGATGTTCATGCTTATCAAGTTCAATGCAATATCTGGAACGATCTCCCTGGCTTAGACTCCATTCTCTCTGGCCTTAAATACTGACCATCTGCCTTTGGACCCCTTCCCAGGCATAGTATGGCTTTGAGACTCACCTTTACAAGGCTGCCTAGAAAGGAACATATAAAAGAAACTGAAGTGCACATACTTGCAATTTCAGCAAGGTGCTTACCACAACTCAAAGAAATAAAGGGGATGGGAGAATGACAGCAGCAAAGAACTGCTTTCATGTTTAATGATGGCCACATGTAAAGCACTCAAGTGGTACCTTATCTGGATGTCAGAAAAGTTGTGAGGCCATGTCAAAAGGCCCATAATTCACATCCTAATGAAACTGAAGGGAACACGAGCCTCTGAGTCACATACATTTTAGTACTCTTTTTCTCTCTTTCTATATAGGCATGTACATCATGGTATGTGGGTATGATTTTGTTCACTCACTGCAAAATGGTTTGGCTTGGAAAAGACCTTAAAGATCATCTAGTTCAACCCCCTACCATGGGCAGGGACACATTCCACTAGACCAGGTTGCTCCAAGCCCCATCCAACCTGGCCTTGAACTCTGCCAGGGACTGGGCAACAACAGCTTCTCTGGACAGCCTGTTCAGTGCCTCAGCATCCTCATGGTGAAGAACTTCTTCCTAATATCTAATCTAAACCCCTCTTCTGTCAGTTTAAAGACATTTCTCTGTGTCCTATCACTACATGCCCTTGTAAAAAGCCCTTCTCCAGCTTTCTTGTTGGCCCCTTTAGGGACTGGAAGGCTGCGCTAATGTTTCCTCAGAGTCTTCTCCAGGCTGAACAGCCCCTGCTCTCTAAGCCTGCCTCCACTCACATTCTGGCATTGACAAAGTGAAAAGGCAGGCTAGTAAGAAATAACTTCACTAGTTGGTAACAGAATTGCTTTTAATGTTCTATCTTTCTAAGCAGCAAGACCCAGATTGTCTAGCAAATATGAAGACAAAGATGTTATTTTACAGTAATAATAGATGCAGTCTCTTATTTCCAATTATAAACGTGAGGATGCAATTTATTTTACTCTTACAAATTCATGCTTCCATAAGAATAATGTCCTTTATAACTTTGGCATTTTGTTGCCAGCACTCTGGGTGTTTATCATTTTCAGGACAAATGGCAGTCAGAAGGCCTGCACACAAACATTTATACTTATCTGCATGACATTTATTAGGGAAGAGCTATACAATATATATGGAACTTTAGTTATTTTTTCCATGCTGTGATAGCCAAACATAAAGGAATCCAGTTACCTACTGTTTATACATCCACGCCCTTACTATAACAGCAAAAGTAACATCTGAATTTTTAGCTAAAATATTGAATAGTTACATTAGGATCATAGTAATCTTTACTTCTACTATTCAACAAATGCCAAAATCAGTGACAGCTGATTGCAGTGTGAATGAGGCTACCTTGGTACAAAAAGAAATACCTCCAAGGATTTGTGTACCTGGTTAAATAAAAGACTGAACTGAATAAACCCAGAATGGAAACAATGAAAGGAATACAAATACAGAGTAAGTACACTGAATGAGAGTAAATTATGCAAGCATGAAGAAAAATTGCCATTCTCTTCACTTTCTTTGTCTCATTTGCGACCTGGAGAGAATTCTGAACACACTAAGAGAATGTTGTTTGTTTGATGTACACCAAACTGTAACAGCAAGATAACTGCCCTTCTTTATGTTGACCAAGCTTAGTGTCCATGGAGGATGCTAGACATACAGGACTCAAGAATGAAGTTATCTTTAATCAGCTCATGGTCAAAGTTACAGAAACTGCCAGTGATCCGTTTTTCATGCTCCAGGCCACTATTACACAACCCTGGTTTAAGGAACCCCACACAGGAGTGTAAAAAAGCTATTTTCTGCTAGTTGTCGGTCAAGAATATCTGTCAATTGGGTCAAGCTTGTGTAAAAGTGTGAGTGACCCAAGCAAGCTAGAATATCTTAGTAGTGTCACTTTATACTAGTGATGATTTCTGAATTAGCTCTTCTAACAATGGGTTTGCACCCTTATGAAGCAATGCAATTACCTATATTAACTCCCATTCTTACACTAGACCTTTTCTGTCTGTTGAGAAATGTGACCTTTGAGACTCAAGTTTCACAACGTAGAAACTGTAGTAATAAAACTAGTTTTAAGCCTTAATTAGCTTTAATTCAGACTAATTTGCCCTGCCTATTCAATTCCTGCCCCTTTTCAGCACTGTTTCATGCTTTGATTTGTGCTGCTACAGCCTGTTTGAAATCAGGTTAATTAACCAAACTCTTTAGGCATCATTTCTTTTTGTTTTAATCAAAGAATATTTTCTTGACATATTTAATACGACAGCCCACAAGAAGTTAACTTGACCGACATGGGGGCAACGTTGCATCCTAGGGACCAGAATACACTATCAGAAGGAAACAACTTACACCAAAAGCATAAAAAGGAATTCTGCAATGCAGAGTTAAAGCCCAAGATTCTCCTTCTCATCAAATCAGTGTCTGTCTCAAATTAATAAATGTAAATTCTCCATGCTCTGTGAAAGAAAAGAGATTTACTGCTTTCAGGCACAAGCTGGAAGCTACAGAACGTGTCCTCTAGATCCTTGCCTCCACAAGTAGGTGATATCAGATGGAAAAATGCCATCTGTGCAGTCCAACTGCCCCAAAGCCTGAAGGGCAGTTCCAACAAGATATGGACTCAGACTGCCTTCAAAGTTTCCAGTTTCCTTTTTCTGTGTTACCTCTAACCCAGCTCATCCTGAATCAAATCTGAAGATATTCTGTGCACCAGCTAGAGAAACTTCTGATAATGTTCCTAACAACAATTCTTCCTTATTGAAAGAAGGATGAAATAAAATCAGCAACAGAGCAGCATGCTTGCTCCCTGCCTTCCCACTGCAGTAACAATACAAATGCTTTGCGCTTTCCAAAGCATCAATTCAATCCATTTGCCCCTTTCTTCTGTAAACCGCTCTCCTCCATTCCAAGTGACTCTGCTCCCTCCTGCAGCTGGAGAAACAACAGCTACTTCTTTCCAAAATGAAGCAGTCATTCTTATTGGTTCAAATGCTGGTTGTAAACCAATTTTCTTTTGTTTCCTCTTTCTTCTATAAAATTGACTTGTGCATCCCTTTTCCAGGCACATTGGGTGTCCCGGTGCAGGCAGCAGAAGCATTCAGGCTGATGAGCACCTGGCAGATTCAACCCCCAAGACATAGAGCACATTAGCTCTGTGTCATGGAAGACCCTCTGTCTCTTTCCCCCCAGCACCAATCTGAGTCTCCAGATGAGGGAGTGTTCTGCTCTCCTCTGGTCCTGTTTCATCTCAAAGCTGATGAATATTTCATGGAATGGTATCACAGTATCACAGTAGGTTAGAGATTGGAAGGGACCTCAAAAGATCATCTAGTCCAATCCCCCTGCCGGAGCAGGAACACCTAGATAAGGTTACACAGGAACGTGTCCAGGCGGGTTTGGAATGTCTCCAGAGAAGGAGACTCCACAACCTCCCTGGGCAGCCTGTTCCAGTGTTCCGCCACCCTCACTGAGAAGAAGTTTCTTCTCAAGTTTAAGTGGTAGAACTATGACATCAGCAATGACCCAGCCAGACATCACAAAGGCAGCAAACTCATTTGCACTCAGATGTTTGATTGGTTTAAGATTCCACACAAGCCCTTTCCCATTTTGATAGAGTCATAGTTCACAGCTATATCATAACTCTAGGTATGACCCTTTAATGACACTGCAGTCAGGAAACAGAGCATTTTTTGCCAGGTAGCAGTGGAATTTTTGCTATACCCATTAGACAGAAAGATTACATAGATGTAAGAGAGTATATGTATAAGAAAATATTATTGGCAGTCAATCTGGAGCTGAAGGGAGTTTCACGACACTCACAGGTTATTTTGAAGCTACTGGAATTTAGCTTCCTCCTCAATCTAACATCTGTATTCAGAGTCAGTCATCTTTGTCACAACATCAGCATGGTTGAACATTAGCCCATTTTTAAATATTTTTTCTTTTTTCCCTTTTATTTTCCTTGTTCTGGGCAAACACGCTTTAGATCAATAAAACTTCTATTTCACTTCATCATGAGCTCATTCCTTGTTTTAAAAGGGGCTTAGTGAGCAAGATAATTTCAGATGAAAAGAAACCCAAACCCAAAATGTACATTATTCCAACTGAAAATAAGCTTGTTTTCAAATCAGATACCTGTGAATGATACCTTTCACACTTTATCTGTGAAAAATTACACTTTTGTGCAACTTTTAGGCTGAGAAAGTTGGGGCTGTTCATCCTGGAGAAGAGAAGGCTGTGTGGAGACCTCATAGCAGCCTTCCAGTATCTGAAGGGGGGCTCTAGGGATGCTGGGGAGGGACTCTTCATTAGGGACTGTAGTGATAGGACAAGGGGTAATGGGTTAAAACTTAAATAGGGGAAGTCTGGATTAGATATAAGGAGGAAATTCTTTCCTGTTAGGGTGGTGAGGCACTGGAATGGGTTGCCCAGGGGGATTGTGAATGCCCCATCCCTGGCGGTGTTCAAGGCCAGGTTGGACA
Source organism: Neopsephotus bourkii (assembly GCF_033783945.1). Taxonomy (NCBI): domain Eukaryota; kingdom Metazoa; phylum Chordata; class Aves; order Psittaciformes; family Psittacidae; genus Neopsephotus; species Neopsephotus bourkii. The sequence continues at coordinate 219,284 of NW_026902270.1, forward strand.
GAGCCTTGTGTAGCATGGTTTAGTGTGAGGTGTCCCTGCCCATGGCAGGGGGGTTGGAACTTGATGATCTTAAGGTCCTTTCCAACCCTAACTATTCTATGATTCTGTGATTCTAACACAGAATATTCAATCACTAACAAAACACTTCACAAGCTCTGAGCACCTGAAAATTCAGAATAATGGAAAGGTATTTTGCTATTACCAGAAAAAAAAACCAAAAAAAAAACAAACATCCCCCCCAAAATCCTGCCTGCTCTCCATTTACTTTCATTTAAAAAGTGTGTGTATATTTTACATATACTTATATATATATGCTTGTATGCATCTTCAGGCTGAAGGCTACCCTCTCCTTCTTCCAGTACTTTCTACCTCTGCTCCTTTTATTTGCGTGAGAGATGACATGAATCCATGGCTTTGCTCCTACACTTGGTGAATTTCATGGCTACACCAATTTACCTGGGGAAAGAGTTCTGTTTATGACAGTACAGAATCACACATGGATCAATCTGGAATATTACATGGAGCGCAAGACCATTAAGAGAACAACCCTCTTCCCCCATGACTGGGAGATGGGCCCATGACACAGAGCAGAACCCCAAACCGGGATTCTTAAGTTGCCCAAAGCTTAGCCTGGATGCACCCTGGAAGAGATATACGTGCCAGCAGCAAGGACCACATGCTTATTGTGACTTCCACATAATCCAGGCGTGCTCTGGTGACATCTGTAATGTCAGTGCAGGCCCTGACAAAAATGCATTCAAAGGCCAATGTTTTTGCTGCTGACAGCTGGAGCATTTCCGAAGCTCAAGTACCCAAACTATACTAATATATTCATACTCCATCCTTTCATTTGGGGAAACTCAGACTGTTTGAACAAATATTTAATTAAGCCTCATATGGCACAGCAGGGAAAATATTTTTAATGATATCCCGTGGTCAAAATCAAAACTTGATGACAGTTTCCTCACAGTGGTGCCCAAGTTTAATACTGCTTTTCATAGAGATAAAAGAGTTATGTTTAGCAAAACCTGACCTTTCTTGGTCATATCTCACAACACTGGAACACCTCTGGGATGAAAAATGTCAGGTGTTGGAGAGCATGCAGCACCACCCTGTGCAACGGGGCTCAGGATGGGAAGCACTGAACAGGTAAACATGTGGGGAGAGGACATGCAGTTACCTGGATAAAAAAACCCACTGGCATCTATACTTTTGTGCTACTAATGTCTACTATCTACAAGAAACAGTGATGACCTTAACATTTTCAATGGCTTAAAAATACAGAGTCTTAAGGGGCCAAGACTTTACCCATGTCAAAATACAGACAAGTTTAATATTAGAAAGCTGGAGATAATTGCTTAGAAGGTCTATGGATGTACCTGTGGTTTGGTAGACATAATACCCAGAGATTTCTGGCCAGCCTTTGGTCAGAGAAATCAAGCTTTTCCCATGGGATAATCATAGGCTGCAATGAACAAGGAAATTTTCAGTCTGGTCCTTCCTTTTTCCAACTACAGATGTCCTTAGTGTCATTGATTAATCTGCAGGCTGATACAAACCCACATATTTTCAGCATCTCCCTTAAAGGGATTTGAATATCCAGAGGAGGATTATGCTGGGAATTGATAATCACCCCTCCAGATTCTGTAGGAAATGGAGATGTGTCTTGACAGAGGGGAAAATCAAGATCTTTATGTAATAAAATCAACTTAGTAACAACTGTTTGGGACATTTCTTGCTAACAAGGGTATTCCCAAAGTGCTCCTTCAGCAACTTTGCTGGAAGCTGAAAAGAAATGCAATGCTATTGGGATAGTAATTATTAAATACTGTCCTAGCCCAGCCTGTTATTATAATGTATAAAAATTTCCTTTAACCAAGTTTGAATGGCTCCTTTATTTGTAGCTGTCAGTGAGCACACAGTTTAGAAGTATCTCCAGTAAAAAATGAATGAAGAATACCTCCTTTTTAAATGGCTGAAAGTGTTTCAGTGACCCATATTAGGAAACACACATTCATACATACGCTTATATTTGACATTACTATGAAAGAGCTTAAAGAAGTACCAGTATTTCTTACCAGGTTAAAAAAATTAAGAAACAAAAATACTTTTAACGAACCAAGAATTAGTTGAAGACTAAGGAAAAAAATAATCCGTTCCCTGAATTAATAAATTGCACAAAAGTATAATCTGACATCATACATAATGCCTCTGAGCATTTCTCTGACACAGACACATTCATCAAATTGTATCAGCCTTTAGATTTTTATTTCATTAAGAAGTAGGAGGAAAACTTCACCTCTGAACATGACAAATGTCACTATAAGCAAAAATGGACAATGACTGATCACTCAATAACCAGAGATTCTTCTGCTTCATTGCCATCATCTGTACTGCAACAGCAGTACTAGCCAGGAAAAGACATGAATTGTGCATGCGTGCATGTCCAAATGCACTAAAAAGGTCCCTTGGAGACAGAAGTATTTACTTACAGGTATAATATAATCATGTAGCCATGCTTATACTTGCTTCTGTGAAGGCTGACTGCAAGATAGCCACTTTTACCAAAAGCAAGTGAAGAACAATACATATATGCCCAGGACATTGCAAAGACATCTTTCCTGCACTCACATGTGTAGTATCCGCATGCACATGAGTAATTTACCAATGTTAATGTTAAGTCACAAATACCAATCCCAGAGTGAAGATACCTGATAACAAGCCTGAAGAAATCTAAGCACGAACACTCGTGCAAAAAAACCAACATGACACATCAGGCTGCTTATATCAATTCTAGCTCCATTATTACTCACGATACCTAGATATGCTTTGGCACATAACTCGATATGCTTTGGCACATAACTCCATACCAGTTTGAGCCAATATGCCATATAAACATAAAGGAAAATTAAAAATATTAAATGTAAATTATAGTTGTTTTCTATGAATATCCCAAAGAGGGTATTTTCATTATTATTTTAAAGAACAAAACAGGACAGAATTATAGCAGCCAGCTTTGCCTGTGCCTGCTAATTTACTTTCTATTAAAAGCCAGACAAGGATAGCTGAACCAGAACAACACTGTAAATTTACATAGGCAGAATTTTCAGTCTTCTTATGCATTATTGCTATGCTCATAATTAACCAAATTAATCCCAATTTTAAAGAGCTTTTAAGAGCAGCAAGAAGTACTTGATTCATCTGTTGCTCACTCTCCCATTTATTAACCTTATTGTTTCACTCTGCAGTTTACTACCAGTAAACAAATCCCACGTGAGAGCCAATAAAGAACTTCTTTTGTAATGTTAATGCTACTGTCTTTCTAAATCTCTGATTTCAGGCACAGCCTTAGCTCCTTACTGGCTTTGATTTAGGAGTGGGCTAACCTGGGCCTAACCTTGTCAGCTTAAGTTCTGAGACAGTCCTTAGGATTAGGGGTCTCTGATCTGGTAAACTCCTGAGAGCAAAAGAAGGTTCTCTCTGACGAGCAATAAAGCTCTGTTCTTTTCAGGTTACACCAGAGGTGGGGTTATGGGCAGAATTAATTGAGGGAGACACAGGGACACTTGAAAGAATAAGGAAGAGAATACAGAGTTTATGGGAGAATTACTGGGAAGGAAAGAAGGAGGTGTTGAGGGGAAGCAATCAATTCCCATTTATAAGGTAGGGAGTCTAGCGAGCTAATTAGCATTAGAGCCAGATCAATTTTCTTACACAAAGAATTTTATGAGATTGTTACATGACAGTATACTAATTAAAACTGATTGGCCTAATTAGAGCAGCATTAATAACATACAGGCACTGGCAGCAGCACTGCTTAGTCCGTGATGTGCTTTAAAGATAAAGATAGGTGAGAGTTACCATAGACAGCCCTTGTTTTAACACAACATTTTGTTTTGCAGCAAGGTGTGTCTGGTTGTTTCCTTTCTGCAGTGAAGAACAGGAAGAAACATGGCAAACTAGCCAGCATAAAAAGGGAGAAACAAACAGAACTGAAAATAATGATGCACTACGAAAGCGATTAGTGAGAAACAAATATAAAGCATGGGCTTGATTCTCTCATGGCCTGAACCTTGGAAAATAATTTACTGTGAGATAACCCTGGCAATGCTTTTACCCAGGCTTTGTTATCACATAAAAGACTACATGCGATCCAAAGCAGCAGAGAAATAAACTGTTCAGCTCAGCAAATTACAGCCCTGGGAGTCTACATACACCAATCAGTCTACAGGCTTACAGGCTTCCCCCAAGGACTTAGTGAATGACCAGTATTTTCCAACGATATTCATGGGAAGTTGTCCAGATTAAAGCTGTGATGAGACCTTTCCTTTATAAGAAGTTCTTCTGGATATGTAGAAAACAGGAAAATATGCTTTTTAAGGAGATCACTGTATAGTATATGGGTTTATCCTTTGAGGAAATAAGTGAAATTTCATAAGATCATGTCTTTAATTTGGGTGTGAATAACAATGAATGGCTGTATGAATGAATGAACAACCTTCTACAAGTGTCTGAATGAAGACAAGCTATCAAATAAAAACCAAAAAGCTATTTAAGCATGTAAAAGGATTATTAAACAACCATTATTAAACAAGTTCAAAGTAAAGAGCTATCCAGAATGAAGTGGAATATTCCCCAACATTAGTTTGGAGCACTTGTCTGCTTCTGTTTTCTATTTAAGGCTTCAGCTGCTGTGGTTCTGCCACGTTAACTGAGAAAGCAACATGTACTGAAAAAGTCAGGATATTTAGGGTTTAACAATATAGCTGCTGCAGATCAAGGTATTAGAAATTTCAGATGAATGAGGGAGATAGGTATTGTAAGTAGGCAGGTAGTTAGACAATACAGAAAGCTTAGAAAGTAGCTTTTCTCTTTTTCCTTGGAGCAAGGCTTCCAGTCTGTAACAATCACAGTGGTAATATAGTATTGCTCCAAGTGCTCTGTTCCTCACTGCACAATGGCACAAAACTAAGTAAGAAGATAACTTGGAGCTCTGCTTTTGCAAGCTACTGCCTTGAAACCACTTGTCCTAGTCATTGCTGTCTTCCACAGCAACTCCTACAAAGTAGATAATCATGCACATTATCTCCAGTAGAGATGCACTTCCAATAACTTCAGCTTTATCAGGATTTTTCACCCACAGGGGTACATTTTCTTAAGTAAAGTTATGTAGTTTCCAGAGAACAACTGTCTTGTGAGTCAGCTGCTGCAAAATAACGGTACTCATGCATCAGAATTCAAAGCAGGAATTTATTCTGGGAAGTTATTGCGCCATGATGGTCAACTTCTTCAAGTAGAGAAGGACTTGCAGAGAATTCCCCTCCAGAGGAAAGGGAGGAAACAAGAAAATGGGAAAGCCCATAGAGTCTGCAATAAATGACAGTGCTCATGGTTAGAACTTTAGTTCTTTTCCTCTCATACGTGAATATGTACTCATTGCATTTAATTAAACGTATCTGCATGTCGTTGCTTCCTAAATCTGAACACGTACTTGAAGCAAAGCATAGCAGCACAGAAATAAAATGTATGCAGTAATTAGCTCATTTCAATATTTTAAGCTTCACAAATTAAGTGATTAAACTCCCCTATTAATTATGTACAAGATATACATAAAGCAAAGTACTCGTGCAATGGACAAGACAAATCCACCACTAAATTATACTCTGAAACCTGTAGTGACTGTCTCAAGAAACCAGGGCAACTAATGGATCTTTGCTTGCAGGAATCACATGGCTCAGCTTTGTGGTCTCCCACAAGGCACAGCAGTTGCCAAGCTCCACCTTATGAATTTCTATCTATTTTATGCAAATATCCCTCAAAACTGTGAGGAGATCTTGCTAACATTCATTTGAAAACATCTGAATAACTCGTGCCTTGGAGGGTTATAAATAGGTTCATACTAAGTGCAAATACATTTTAAAAGCCAAACCTTATGCAGAAATGGACCAGCTCCTGCAGTAGTGCTTGTATCCGAGCACTTCCATGTAACTTTCTGATGGGTTACACAGCTGAACACCCATTTGCAGCTGAAGCTCAACCCTTGGGTTTGTGTGCCCTACAGTACTACCACCATTCCTCTGTCTCACTTTATGAGCCTAAATCTTTATCTTTTGAGGGACTTGTGCCTGAAATCTCTCCTGTCAGAAGCTTAAGGACTTCTTTTGTAACTCAGATACACCCTGATTCCTTATGTTTATTTAGTCATATTTTTTCCTCAAACAAGCAGTTCTGCTGGCAGCCTGGGTTTGCACAGTTCTGCAATTGGAAGCCCATAATATTCAACACAAACTGATGGAAAGACTGCAAAGGTTCCAAAAAAATCTAGTCACTGCTATACGCAGTACAAGAAGTACATGGATATAGAGGGATTAAAATAAAATCTGCTTTCAGTGCTCTGACTCAATTTCTTTGTCAGTCCTGACTGCCTTTTGCACTTTGAGCAAACTTATCTTACTAGTCCAGGTTCCTTTGTTCTGTGCATGCTTTCTCCTCTGATTCCTAAGGGTGTTTTTTCTGCACACAGTTCCTTCATCCTCAGATGGCTCTGAAGCTAAATTACCCCTCCAGCTATAAAAGAATTCCCTTTTCTTGTTCTTTAATGTGTCCATTACTGCCATTCATTCTGCTCCTTTTCACTTTTGCCATTCCTTAAGCTAGCAAACTAGTACATAGTAGTTTCCTTTTTCCTTCTACTGACTTTTTCAATTTGCAATACCTCATGCTAGAGACTAGAAAAAAACCCCAGCTTTTTCACAGGCCACATCCAGACTACTTTTCCTGATATTCTCTAGCAAAAAAAAAAAAAAAAAGACTTTAATGAGACTGACTTGGAAGAATCAAAACTCCTCCTCCTAGTTATAGCTAGCAGTACATGACAAACTCCACATATGCAAAAGCATTAAGTTATTTCACACCACCAATCAAAATTCATAAATTGTAAGAAGTGCATGAAAACAACCTGATTTTCAATCAACTTTTCCTATCCTGAACACTGTCACCTTTCTTTGTGTGTCACCTTATGGATTTGGTAGCTAAATTTATGGACCAGCTTCAGAAGTGTATTCAACTACAAGTGAAAATGACAGTGCTGCCATTCACTCTAGTTTGTTGATCATGACAGTGCTAGGCATACATATTCTGAATAACAGCATAAAAAGCATTGTTCAACACTTCAGCTGATCTGAGAGACCAGATCAGAGAAAGGGCTATCTAACCTTTGCTGTCAAGCCACTGCTGTGCAGACGCATGAGCTCTAGTTAGGATAAACAAAAACCAGAACACATTTGAGTGTTAACAAATACTTCTGAACCTTTGAGTTATACAACAGGGATGCTGTTTGCAATCATATGCAGCACTGTGAAGTCTTGCATCTGTTCAGATTTTTCTGAATATGCTGAAAAGGCAGCTGCCACCTTCTTCAACAGTACCCTGAAGTGTATTAAAATACCACAGGAAAGGCATTAATAAAACAGAGGTGCATCGAATGCATAAAAACAAGAAAGTGCTGAGGGGTCTGAAATTCTAGAAACTGTAATCATGTTTCTGTGCTTTCATTTAGTTTTGTTTAAACATCCCACTAATGGATGTTAAATATATTGGTCCACATCCTCAGCTGGGGGGGGGGGATCAATAAAGCTTAAATAGATTTACATCAGTTGTGCTTCTGCCCCTCTATACTGATATTTACATTTCTGGCAGTTCATTTGTCTTCAGTCTGCTTCTTGAGAACTTTCAGTTTTCCAAGCCATGAGAGAAAAAAGATCTTTTAGATGACCTCTGCTCCAAGTTTCACTGCTAAAAGCATAATCATATAATTATACTTTCATAAAATCTCTTTTTGACTGGACCTGTTCTAATGTTCTTAATGCTCAAAAGGAAAATTAACAGTCCTGATAAAGTCCACATGTTCTGTGATAGGCTGCCTCCAGCTGTACAGCCAAATACAATCCACTACTTAAGCCACAGTCTCCCATTTGCTTTTACTTGGAGCCTCTACAAATTAAAAATCGTGATGCACAATATAGAATCATAGAATAGTCAGGGTTGGAAAGAACCTTAGGATCGTCAAGTTCCAACCCCCCTGCCATGGGCAGGGACACCTCACACTAAACCATGCCACCCAAGGCTCTGTCCAACCTGGCCTTGAACACTGCCAGGGATGGGGCATTCACAACCTCCCTGGGCAACCCATTCCAGTGCCTCACCACCCTTACAAACTTCCCCTGTTTAAGTTTTAACCCATTACCCCTTGTCCTATCACTACAGTCCCTGATGAAAAGTCCCTCCACAGCATCCCTATAGCCCCCCTTCAGCCACTGGAAGATGCTATGAGGTCTCCACAGAGCCTTCTCTTCTCCAGGCTGAACAGCCCCAACTTTCTCAGCCTGTCTTCATATGGGAGGTGCTTCAGTCCCCTGATCATCTTTCGTGGCCTCCTCTGGACTTGTTCCAACAGTTCCATGTTCTTTTTATGTTGAGGACACCAAAACTGCACACAATACTCCAAGTGAGGTCTCACGAGAAAACATCCAAGAGATGAAATCACTGTGAATTAACTTTGAGCTGAAACACCCAGTGCTTTGTTTCATGTAAGAGACCTTGCTATTCATTGTTGCTTAAAATCCATCACCATATTTCTTGACAGTCCCAAACCATCAATTACACTGCACTTCACTATAAATGCTGATGCTCTGCAAACCATTAAAGGGTATGCCTTCCCAAAAATCTGAACTGGAGGTAGCCTAACTCCACTGACAGGGTAATCATCCTGTAAGTTAACACTTCAACTCATTTACACTTGTAATGAATCCACTTTCAAAGGATGTAAGAGACTTCTAAGTCTTGCTCCTTTGAACCATTTCTGCACAAACTGCATGAAAAATCCTATCCATTCTTTGTCTTCCTGTGGCAGTCACAGGAAAAGCGTAGAGGACCAGTAACAGCTGAGTGAGAGTCTGCCTCACCTGCACCATTGCACATGGACAACTTGAGTAAAAACACAATCGAATTCAGGTGTGTCTGAGAGCTCAAGAAAACCCTACCACAGGACATCTGTTCTCCTGGAAAACAGTTTCTTCAAAAGCAAGCTTACTGCAAGAGTAGCCTGGTTTTGGTGGAACAGAAATTTTTCATTCTGACACTTGGGATAAATGCTTTGTAAAAGGAGAGGGTGTTTGACAATGGTTTGTTCTAAACAGGTTAAGATTTAGAGAAGGAAAAAAAAAGCATTTCAGTGTTGCTAGAATAAATGTTTTAATGGATTTAATTCGCACTCCACTATTCCATCCAGAAGTACATTAGAAAGCATCAATGTGCTTTAATCCAGTTCTAAAATATTTGCAATGTGTCCTGCAAATGGGAACAAAGTCTATTTTGTGCCTGGCTATAGAAAAAAAAAATTCAGTTATGGGATATAAGTTTTATAACCAGAGTTAACCCTATAATGAAGACAGAGCATACCACTTGTGTTCTACCATTGCCAAAAAAAAGGCTGGCACTGTGTGACCGAGTGCCTTGGTCAAATCCTATAGGGGGTTCTGCAATGAATGGCCAACAAATATGTTTCTTTCCAAACATATAATGCAGAATAAAGAAGCCCCCAGTATTCACATACTAAAGCATTATTGGCTGAGCTGGTGCATCAGAACCTAACATCACTCCTAATTACATAAGCAGCAAAGCCCCAGACAACCTGCAGGTCAGCTTTGCAAGGGCAACATGGGGGAAAAGACACAAAGGAACCTCATTTAAGGTGACACTGTACCACAATAGCATCACCAGGAATAGAGCCCTGACTTCACCCAGGCCACTTAATAAACCACTCAATTAGCATGCTATGAATAATTTTATTCAACACAAGAATAAGCAAGATTTAAAAAGAGACATTTAAAACGGCGCAAGAGAGGCACAAGAGAGAATGCACAAGCCATGAATCAGGATAACTTTCAAAGTGTGCAGCTATACTGCTTACTTGACCGGAATCATTCAAACCAAGGACAAAACTTTTTCAAAAAGACTATTTTCAGTGTGAGCATCTGATTAATTGGGGGTCACAGGAACAGTTGTTGGTAAGTCTACAAATCAAACAACTGCAAACCAGGATCTGAATAATGAATCTTCATTCAAGATACACCAGTGCCAGGAGTCTGTTAGTACTGGATCTACATCCAGATCACTTGGATCATTTTCAGATTTCACTGGATTTGCAAAAGACACCGATTCTTCTTGCCAGGTGGTATAACACTTATAGCTAACTCATGGTCCATAACATCTCACAAGATTGAACAAGATCCCTTTAGTGATACTTTATAACAGCTACAAAGGGTTAAGGGAAGACACATGATTTGTGCTCCATCCTCTCCCTTGAACAAAGAGGGAGAAACATGAGGTAGGTGATGTCTCAGGGGTGTTTTTAAAGGCCAGGATGGTTTGGGGTGGCGGCTCTCAGCATGCTATCTGATCATGCCCACAAGGAGAAAAATCAAAGTGTGTCTTGAGGAACTGAACAGGATTAGGTCTGCATGCTTGGATCCACAGGCAACTGTACAATTGGGTCTGAAATAAAGGACAGGAAATTAAGAAGCAATCAGCCAGAAAATCCCTTCTTTTTGCCATCTGTCAACCTGAGAGGCCTTACAGAGCCCACCTCCTTCACACGAACCTGAATAGGACACAACAGCACAAGCAACTCAGGATCTCTCTGCAGTAAACAGAGGGACTTAGTTTGCTTGAGTACACCATATCCAAGCGCTTAGTCCTTACAAACTTTCAACTATGTTTTGGGTCTACAGTGATACTCAAGGACAGTCAGCCACTTGATTCCTTCCTGTTGAGATCAGAGGGGGAGGGCAGTGCACCAGGATGATGGAGAACTCCAAAACAAAGTCTAATAAATACTCTTCAAGGCTGCACACATGTGACTACTGGGTCTCGCACTGCTGCAGAAAGGGACTTGGGAGCTGGTTTTGGTCAGGCCACAAGGCACAGAGGCAGCCTTATGCTTGGATCTGGTGCCCACTATAAAAGCAAGAGAGGCAGCTGAGCCAAGCCGGTCCAACCCTTCTTTAGGCAAGGATATTCAGGAATGCTGAGATGGGTTGCATCTTAGCAGAACTCCATTTAAAACTACGGATGCGGGGTGTCTCCACTGTGCAACAGCACATTCAAAGGCAACCAGAAACCGCCAGCATCCTCCTAGGGCATTTGCTGTTCAAGGAAACAGATTTTGTATGAAGAAATCAGGTCCCTGAAGAGCCTTACTCAGAAAGCAAATACAGAAAGGATCCCCTTCTCTGGAACACTCATGTGCCTGTATGTAATGTGATTGTCCCATTTTCCCAGTGTGATAAGTGCCTTCCCAAGTTTCGTATGGTGCACATAGCTTTTCCTCACTGCAGTTTGTCAACCAGCCCCAAGCTCAGCCTCCTAAGTTACCCTCACCAGAGAACCCAGCCATCTCATACAGCCCCTTGCCCAAGAGGTTCCCCTCTTAGTTTTGCTGACAGTCAAGAATAGTTATGGATGAGGTCATTGCTTCAGCTCTACAGAACAAGAGCTCACTTCTTTTCTCTCCCACACCCAAAATTAAGCCCATACTTGTGCCAGACATTTTACACTAAATCCAGACAGAAGGTGACTGTTTGAACACAAATACACAGGCAGGCAATTCTGGGTTTTTTTTCCCTTAAAATTACTTTGCTTTTTAAGAATAAAAATAAAAATCAGCTTTAAAGCTTCAAACTCCCAAGAAGAATACTTCTTTTTGCAAGTGACACTTTCCCTCAAAACTTTATGACCTAAAACGACTAAAACAGATGAAGCTCTTTTTCATCCCTTTTCATTCTATTTCCTTATTGCTGCTCAATCTGACAGCAAGAACGTTTGAAATAATTAGGTATCATTTTGTTCTTGGTTTGAGGGTTGGGGGGCTTTTTTGGCTACTCAAAAAGAAATTCACAAGTAGAACGATTAAAAAGTGGAAGAGTAGCAAGGAATAAAACAAAGGAAGAAAAAAGTCACCTCTTCCAGACACTATTTCTTCAGTATAACAGGAAAAGAAAAAAGGAATGAACACAAGGAAGGAACAGTGAAGTTTTGTTGAAAATATACTATACATAAATTGGAAAAGCTTGCAAGCAATATACAATTGGGAAAAAAAATCTAGCCAGGTATAGTCATATTGAGGTACTTAGCAACTTGTTTGGAAAGGACAATTTAGTGACCCTGCTATGCATCAACTTCACACAAATAACAAGCAACAGAGCATTCAGAGAACACTACTTCCCCTGATGAGGCTGTGAGGAATCCCAGTACCACAGTAATAATTTTATGAGCATTACGTGTCCCATCTGTGTGATATTTATACATGTGCTTTACAATTCCAAGATGTTAATTCAGGCAGGAAAACAGGCAATAGCTTCGTATAGCACCATTTACCAACCTTTAAAGGACAACACAGGTGGGGTTTTTTGCTAGGACATTACACCTCAGGCCATTCTGAATAGCAGCATCTGGCTTGTAAACACAGGCAATGGAGTTCAAAAGAGAAAACGTGTAACATTTGGTGGGTAAGAGCACACTTCCTAAGGAGCCAGTGAAAAATGAGCTAAGAAGTTCCATAGAATTTCCCACAGCTACCAGCAACCGGGGAACCCAGGAAGAAAAGAGCTAATAAGCAAGTAATCAACCTTTTTTTCCTAATGTTTAGGAAGGCAAGAGCAAATTTAAGGCAAAGATCTAGTACAAGCTCCTTATCATACAAAAAAAATTATTTCAGGCAAGTGATGAGAAGCAAAAGAAATATATATGTGTGTGTGTGTGTGTGTGTGCGTGCAACACAAAAAGAAATCACAAAAGGAATGTGCAAGCTTAAATAAAAGCAGGACAGACTCAAACATGGAATTACAAATCACAACCCTACCCATGCTCCCAAAAATATACCCTGCTTAAATATGGGACTGGTAGATAAAAGAATCTAAAACTAAGAGTTTGAGGCCTTTACAAGCTATCTGCACATACAAACAGTTCAGTCATACATTTTATTCCAAGCTACTGCAACTTCAGTCATCACATAACAAGGTTTGCATAGGTACAAGGCACCACCTGGACAAAGGCTTTCTGAATCAACAGACAAGAATACTTTTGCAGCTCCTGACACAAAGGAGCTTTTAAGGGCTTGAAGAGCTTGTGATTGCCTGAAGGTGAGAATTCCTTCACATGTCCTCTCACAGAACATGACACTATTTCGTTGTGATTGTGGTCCCTGACAGAGGAAGAAGAAACTCTCCATTTAGCATGCTCTCAACAGAAAAGAGCATTTCAGAGCAAAGCGAATCTTCAAGGAGCACATAAATGTGAACACTTTGCAAAGCGGGGATACCCCTTTTGCCCTTAAATAAATCATTCCACGAGATGATACCCACCAATACTACCGTATCTTAAACCCTTAATCTCTACTGCACTTAAGATCATAAAACCAACAGCTGCACATGACTGAAACATGAAGAGATGTTATGATATGCCATAAAATTGCCCTAATAGATTTTTCATAGAATCATGGAATGGCTAGGACTGAAAAGCATCTTAAGATCATCCAGTTCCAATCCCTTGCCATGGGCAAGGACACCTTTCACTAGACCAGGTTGCTCCAAGCCCTGTCCAACCTGGCCTTGAACACTGCCAGGGATGGGGCAGCCACAGATTCTCTGGGCACCCTGTGCCAGAGAAGAATATTTTCCTTATGTCTAACCTGAACCTCCCCTACTTCAGTTTGAACCCATTTTTACAGAGTTCTCCTCCCTCTTTGCACAGGGTCAGTATTTTCACATGGTCCTGCATGGTGTGGTGGTCTGGTGATACAAAATAATTTAAGACTACCTTTCTCTATGGATAAAAATGCAACATCAAAATAAGTTTCTGGATGCCTTGAACTCGATTTAATAGGCCACCTCTTTGCATGAGGAACTGAAGCAATTCATGCTGATGCCAGTAGAAAATACTTGTATTAACTTCACAGTTTTTGCTCAGATATATGGTGAGGTGGCTTCTGCAATGATACAATAGTAGGGAAACTAATTGCAAACACGTATCACACACATTTGAAGAGCAGCTCAGTTTCCAGCAGCTTTCCTCTCTCAGCAAACAGGTACTCAACTCTGAAATCATTCCTTCCTTACTCATTATCCCGCACTACAAAATCATTCCCTCCTATTGCATCAGAAAAAGAATGACCAGCTGTGACTACATGCTGATCCCATGATCTCTTACTTCTAGCAGCACTTGTTAGGGAAAAAGAACTTGAAAACTTCAGAGTAAGTTGGAATAATTTTCACTGTGAACATTTGTGAAGGAATATTTCAAATAATGAAAACTTCTCAGTCTCTTCCATTCATTTAACAAAGGAAATGTAGAGCAATCATTTGCCAGGGTAGACTTTTCTATTCACATAACAAAAATTGTAAATGGCGCATTATCTACTTTCTCATCTTATTTGTAAAGTAGGAAAAATCTATTTTATTGAACTGGATGCTCAGTGCTTTCTCACTAATGCAATATTAAGAGCCCTTTTCTATTACTAGAGCAGAGCTTTAAATTAAACACCAAACACACTTTTGTCAGATGAAGCATGGCAAACGTGGCCACCCTTCAAGAACAGTTGACAGTTTAGCCGTGCGCACTATGGGTGTGCATGGCTAAACTGTCAAGCATTACTGGCTAATGTATCACTGCCTGATAGGGCGCAGTCCTTGTCCACTAACCAATTTAAGCTTTCTCCCTCCCTCTTCCCATAAGGGGTTTTATTGATATTGGTTCCTCTTATAACAATTCTCTTCTAAATTCAATCAACAGCCAGTTTAGCAAGGCAGAAGCAGAAAATAAAAGCTTTGAAGGTTTGTTTGTGGATTTAAAAATCATTTACAGAATATTCTCTCTGACCTTTAAGAAGAAGACAGCTCTGGATTGTTGATTTATATAGGTGCAAGGAAATTCAAAATATGGAAAATACTTGCAATCTATCCCCTTTAAATACAGAAAACTGAAGGACATTAGAGACAGCTGAGGGGTTAGGGACTACTCTATGTTTTGATTCTAACAGTATCAGCTGCCTCAGAAAACTCAGTAAGCTGACATGCATCATCTCAACTTCAATTGTTCATGTGCATATACAGTCTCTCCTAACCTGCTCATAGATGATAATGTTTTCCAACAGATAAAGAGCACATACATAGAAAATGGCCAGAGTTCAGCTGATCACTTTGTGAGCAAGTCTGTGCAGGTCATAAGCCTTTACCAAATTACATTCACTATAGGAAAGCAAAAATGTCTTATCCTTGTATTTCTCTGGATTTGGTCCAAAGTCAGCCTTGAACTGGGATGCCCAAAGGATTCAGGGCCATATTGCCCTCTATGCCTTACAGAGCTCTGTTGGCAGAAAGCAGTCCTCATAGGTCTCTTAGCAATATCAACAGCAATTTCATGGACACACATGAGAAATAATTTGTCCCTTACTACGTAAAAATCAAAGACATGTTTCAGCTGAAAACTTTACAAGATTACTTTTTAAATTTGTTGCATTCTGAAAAAGAAATTGGAAAAATCAAAACAATGAATAGAAAACATAAGGCATCCAGAGACTGGTATAGAAGTACCTTGTGTTTCATGGCTTACTCCGCCTTCATATTGATGAACTACCTACTGTACACACCTTTATGCAGATATTAGTCTATTCACAGCATATTAATTTTAAATCTGTAAATAGCATACATTTCTTTAACTACATCTTTTCAGTAAAGATCAGAGGTTAAAGCTGACTGCCA
This sequence comes from Neopsephotus bourkii, assembly GCF_033783945.1. Classification (NCBI taxonomy): domain Eukaryota; kingdom Metazoa; phylum Chordata; class Aves; order Psittaciformes; family Psittacidae; genus Neopsephotus; species Neopsephotus bourkii. The sequence goes on from NW_026902270.1 coordinate 235,099, forward strand.
AGGAGCATGAAAAAACCATGCGCGGACAGGGGAGCCCACAGCCTTGCAGGGGGTACTGTCCTAGGTAAGTAACTCAGTTAAAGGCTTCACAAGTGCAAAAAACCTACTGCCACCCTCTGGTGACCAGGAGAGGTCTGGCTATTTGCCGGGGTCAGTACCTTGCTGGGGAAATAGTCTGACTTCTCCAGAAACAAGAAAGAGCTGTAAGAAACCTTCACAATCAGCAACTGCAGCAACAGAAAGCATCACTCAGACAACTTCTAGAAGGTGAGCACGTAGCCCCAGAACAGCCTTTAAGTTCTTTGAACATATCAGAGAAAAGCTTGTTTCAGATGGTCACTGCAACAGGGCTCTTCACCTGGAAATCAAAGGAAGATGGCACACAGAGTTGGAACAAGGACATGTTGCTACTGATGATGAGTAGAAAAGGACAGTACAAGGGCACAGGCACACAAGCAGAAAGACTCAGGCTTTAGATGAGTCACAACTATCAGGGGACAAAGACAGTAAGAACAGCTTCTATAAATACCCTAGACGTAAGAAAACCAGAATGAGGTATAAGCCATTACTTACCATGCAAGATGAGCAAATAATGGATGACACAGAAGGCTGAAACATTAAATTGCTTGTTTTCCTTTAGTTTTTCTTTTTTAAGTTGGACTTTGAATAAAATGCTAGGCACAATTATTAACAATAATAAAGAAATGCAATCCAAAATGGACAAGTAGGTTAAAGAATATTTAGGCAAGTTAGATATATCTAAGTTGGCAAGAGATGAAACTGATGCAAGTGATCTTTAGACCCCATGATGTCATGGAAGAGAGTAAATACCCATGGAATTGAAATACAAACATCTATCCTTAAGTGAGACAAAAGCAGGAACTAGGGAAAGACAAAGAAAGAAAAAAGAAGAAATCTTGGTTTCTGAACTTACACAGAAATTGAAGCAAGTTTTCTATCCACTTAAATGGGAAGAATTAAAAACCATAGATAAGTCCAGAGAAAGAATCACAGTATGTCAATCTCATTCTTCTTTTTAAACAGGCAGTTTGAATAGTTTAGAAGGCAAAAGAACGTCAGCAAAACTTCAGAAATCAGCATTGCATTGCCTTCTCTTTAGCAAGCTTTTACAATTATCCATGTCCATGGTACACAACTGGTGCTCTGCAGCCTCTCCAGGAGCATGGGCTAGAACAAGAAAGTTTTCGAAAGGAAAGGAGTGCTGCAAGGACACTCCAAAGCAGCAAGGACATGTCTCACCAGAGCACTTTTGGGGTGGGTTTTTTTCCTGATTGTTTGTGGTTTAAGGGTATCTAAAAATTACAATATTTGAACATTACTGGTGCAAGATAAGGTATTTGTAAGGCACACACAGCACATAAATAGGTATCAGTACCTCAGGCAAATGAAGGCATTTTAAATTAGTTTCTGGAGGTCATTATCCTTGAGGAACTTGGAGAAAAATCACTAAGATAAAAGTAAAAAGTTTAATTCTAGGTATACAAATTCCAGGAAAAAAAAAATACATGTAGGAATTGTAGCTGACTAAGTAAAACATGCGATAATACTGGGATGTTGTCAGCATACAGCACAAATTCTATTCCATCTTCAGGATAGGCAATGACAAGTTAAGACAATTTGGTTGACCTCAGCTGATGCATTTGCTGCACCTAGCACTGGGAATAGAGCTTCAAGGCAGACAAGGATAAATGTGACTGTGTTTGGAGAAGAACCAAAGATTGAGACATTGGGAAGATATAACCTCTGCAGGGAGGTTAAAAGAACTGTTTTCATTTATTCTATGAAAGAAGCAGAAGAACAGAGATGGGGCATGACTGGTAAGACTGTTCCAAGTATTTCGGAAGTTGTAATAGGAATGATGCTCTCAAACTGAATAAGAAACAACATTTAGTTGCTTGTTTTGTTGGTTTGTTGGGGTTTTTTGGGGGTGGCAGGTGGGGGAGCAAACACACTCTACGTCTCTAAGGGACAACCATACATTGGAATGGCTTATTCAAAGAGACTGACAGTGGATCTGTCTGATGATAAGATAGAGGAACATCAGTCAGGAATTGCTTGTGCTGATCACTTCTGTTTCAGTAGGAGAGCATCATTTCTAATCCAGTATTTCCATGACAAACAATTTTATTTCAAGTTTTCAGGGCCATTTAGGCTTATTCTAATCCAAGATGTTAAGCAAAACCAAGTATCACCACATTTGAACACTAAGAAGCTTGCTGTGCTATTTTGAGTTAAAATAACAACAAATAATTTGGCTGAAATGAGACCCATCAAAGAAAAACTTAAGTGCCAGACACAGAATGAGAGACAGACTAAACCATGTATATTACATAATAAGCTCCAAAATTAAAAAAGAATTTTAAATTAAATACTGAATGGAAGTAAATGAAGACAGAAATATCCCAAAATTCTTATTTCTAACATGACTACATTATCAAAACCTGTAATTGTCCCTTTGAGAAACTTTGAGACTGAAAAAATACTAAATCAAAATGTGTTTTAAAGAACTAGTACAAACATTAATATCTTCTACCTTGACCTGAGATTATTTTCAAACTTTAAACAGAAAAGTGATGCTACTGATTCAGGACTTCCCAACTGCTTGATTCTTGAATGGGCAAGGCAATAGAAAAGAGAAGAAGTACACATGCAAATATTAAGAGTTTTCAAACTACTGCTGGGTATCAGAGTTGACTAATTAATATACAGATTTATCAGGATATGTTAAGTTATTTTGTAGAGATATATTTTAGGAACAGTTGGATAGAAATATCTGAAATGTTATTAAAGTGTGTTTTGACAACACGAAAGCATAGCGCAGAACACAGCTGTGCTTCAGCCAGCCACTTACTATCACACTTATTGGCTGAGCTCATCCCAATTCCTAGACATATTTTTGGAAAAAGAGAATGTTTCGTTTTTGTTTAAGGAAATAAATCACAGAAGTCAGGGAATGCAACTGGTGCTTTTAATGGTCTACTCTTTTTTTCTTCTCTTTGAGGAACAGAGGAGAGAGAGCAAAAGAAAACTTCCCCATTCCTATAATAAAAAAGAGTTAATTTAAAACATAACAAGTATGTTGCATTTAGGTTGGGTTGTGGGGTTTGTTTTTTTTTTTGTAATTAAATACACTTTATTTTGTTCGCCTCTCAAATAGATCATTTTTCAAAGAAAACTTTCCAGCAATTTTATCCATCAGTGTGATGAAACAAAATAAACACAAGTTCTCAACAGCATGCTGTATTAGCACTTAGCACACATAAAACAGCTATATGCGCATGTCGTAACTACTGACACTCAAAGTACTTCCATTATGATTTATCCAGCTAATGCAGCAAACCACTATAAATAGTTCCATTTATAGTCAATTTTAACATAAAAAATCGTTGATATACTGCATTATCAGAATCCTTGATAGGAAAGTGGGTTATTCTGGTTTTAGAAGAGATGGGGAAACTATGCAAGTTACATCCTTAGCAAGAAAACTAAGTCTTTGTTATCAGAAAACAACTAAATCAAGCAAGTAGTAATCACTGTGCACACAGGATGGAAAACATTAATCTAGAGGAGTAAACATACAATAAGCCATCCAATTTGAGCTATAAATTGTTATTTTTCTGTAGTACACCATTACTGCCGAAAAAGGAGAAATACAAGTGCTACTATCTTAGAAACACAAAAATAAAGGTGAAAACAGATAAAATGCATTAGATTATATCTGATTTACAATCTAACTAAAAGAGTTTAATGTGGATTGCCAGGAACGTTAGAGAAAATTCTGATTTAGTAGGTTATAGACATTCATAGCTCCCTATGTGACATACGTAATTTGTATGCACACAGATATATTCATGCTTACAGAGGGAGATGTTACTAAAAGCGTTCTAAAATATATGTAGTACAAAACTACCTGGAATAGCCCCAGTTTAGACAAGGACAGCTTCTCTGAATGTTATCACCTGAACAATAAAGAAGGTGTAATACAGGAAGAGGCCAGCCTATACTGTCATTGTCTAGATAACTATTGAATAATTGCACCATAGCAAGGCAATTAGCAGTTCCTTTAGTCTTGTATGTATGATAATAAGCGCTATTCTACTTATAATAAGACATTTGATTAATACAAGTGCCTGGTAATTTCAGATTATTAATTCTCTTAACCACAAATAGACATCCATGTACCAGCAAAGTTGATGTAAATTGAAGCTGATATAAATTGTCTAACACAAATTGAAATTTACAAAAACCATTAAGCACCACAAATGTGAAAATTAATCATACTTTGGCAAACCTTTAGACTTATTTGTCTCTTCTATAACTCAGATTAATCAGAGAAAGTTACTCAACTTTTTGCCTTAGAACAATTAACTCAATGTAAATGAAGGGCAGTTCTATTTGGGCTTAGCTAATCAGTGCCCAAGAATAACCTCCCTGATGCTGGGAGTTATGTGTTTAACCATCCATTTTGTGTTTAACTGAATTCATTCTGTGTTTAACCATTCAATACTCCACAGGTTTTAATGATAATTATATAGCTTGCAACACCTTTCTCTTATTAATATCATTGGAACATGTTTGTTTTCTGACATTGAGGAAACAATGTATTGTTTTGAATACTGGCAATAAAAAGTCTATTTTCCCATCAATTCAGATTGCAGGGAAGCCATATGCTAGATAAAAGAGTGACACATCAGGAAAATTCAGATCACACAGCAAGTGTGCTATGCTCTATGCTAGATACGCACCTTGAGACATAACATTTATCACTGACTGATTACTATTAAATTGCTATTTGAGGGGACATCTCAGGACTCAGAGTAAAAATAAAAATGTTATGTTGTTAGAGGAAAGTTTATAAACAGGGAAAAATGGGGAAGAGTGATGGGGTTCTGTCAGTGAAGAAATAGCACAAGTGCCTATTAAAACATTCCATGTGAAGGGGAAATACCAGCTCAAACTAGCACTCCATCCTTACACAATGTGGAAGAAGCCTCTGTAGGGATGAAGAATGTTGAAAGAAGCTTGGGAGAAAACATTTTGAAAGGCTGTATGCAAGTATTAAATGCTATTACTGTGTTGGGGAGAAGAAGGACCCAGAACATTTGGGATCTTTTTAGACAAAACAATGGTTGCACTAATAAAAATAAATTCATAACTCCCCCCAGACATCAAAAGCCCTTTGACCCTACAGTTACAGCACCATGAAGCAGGAACACTGGAAACATTGACTGTCTGTTGCGACTAGTGATAAGGTACAGTAATGGTAGGAAACAGGCTACAAGCACTCAGGGAAGCCAATCCTGGTGTCACCAGCAATTAGTGGACAGCAGCAGGACAGGGCTGAGTTGAGCCTGCCAAGAAGCTGACCCTAACAGCTGCAAGCCCACAGTTAAACAGAGAGAGATATCACCTATTTCAAGACAAGGGGAATCTCAAAGATAAGGAAAATAACCTGAAGATGTGAAGTCAATTAGAACATTAAAGAGCATTAAACCATTATGTGTCGCTTCCATTTAGAGCTAAATTGCACTTGAGTTGTTGTAACTTAATTGTTTTTAGTGGCTTAATTTTCAACTTTTCTCAACGTCCTCCTGCTTAGGCATGGCCAACATTTAGGAAGACTGCGATAATCTCATAATGAACGCACAGCAAATTGCTTTTTCACATTAACTCTCATCCAACCACAGTAGTGTCTTCGCCATAAAACCTGACAAAACTTCTGTCTATAATTACGAATTTCATTTTTCCTTTCACAGACACCAGTCATGAAGATGAGGATCTGAAAAATAACTTTGGACATGATTAATCCTAAAATCTGGTTCATTATAGAAGTTCAGAGTAAAATTAGTGTGGCAGAAGTTATGACTAACAACGCATGACTTCAACAGGACCACAGTTCTCAACCAGCGGTTTCTCTCTGTGGTTTACAAAGACCAGTATCACCAATACAGCAATGCCAGTCTCGGTGTTTGTTTTAAATCTCACGGCAGGGGGGTTGGAACTTCATGATCTTAAGGTCCTTTCCAACCCTAACTATTCTACGATTCGGGGTAACTTGGCTCATTTTTTTAAGAGCATATGACAACAGCAACAGCAAAATAATCTAATGAAATAAAAAAGAGGCATCTAATCCTAAATAAGATAACTGCTGCTGTCCACTTTTTGAAGCATTTGTATTTTCATTGCTGAAGAACAACCATCTGGTAAAATGGACTAGAAAATACACTTCTGTTTATGAAATTATGTTGTCTCTAAACACAGTTTTACCAAATGCCACTCCCTTATTTCCAAAGAAAGCCTGTTCCAAACATGAGATTTGTTGGGGTTTTCCTAAACCCCTGTCCTGGTGGGGACAGTCTTCAGCTGCTCAAAACCTTTCCACCTTTTCTGCTTAGGACCTGGAAGGTCACCAAGCACATCATGCACCGAGAGGCACACAGTAAAGCTCCAGGGGCTACTCCTGGCTATCCTCTTTTCCAGAGGAATTCTGCTGATGAGTACATCTGACTAAGAGGTTACGACATTTCCTACTGCATTTGTTTGCCCAGGTTGGTGCCTCTTTGACCACACAGTGCCGAAATGCTGTTAATTCACAGCAGAAGCCTAAATAATGTCTCATTCACAGAACCTTTATTGAGGCAAAAAAGCTCATTTAGTCCTACTGCTTAGAACTCTGCTTGCAGCAAGATTTCAGACCCAAGTGTCCTGGTGCAAGGAAAATAAAGCATAACAGCTTGCAAATTACTCTTACTTGCTGTCAGAAGCAAGTTTAAAAATCATGTTCATAAGTACTTCAATAGAAGAGACTGGGAAAAAAAATATAGGAATGTATAGTTAAACCCTTGCATTTTTATACACAAAATAGAGCTGTAAACTGCCTGGACTGCACCCACCTCAGCCTTCGTCAAGCACTGAATAGAGCTCATGAGAGGAAACCCAGGTATGTGTAACTCCATGACAGTTATGTATGCTAACCAAAGCTTTTATCTTGAGTGGGGGAGAAAGGAGGAAAACCAAACCAAAGCCAGAACGTTAAAAGATTTATCTTGGTCACTGAGTGCAGGCCAACTGAGGATGATGCAGGAGATGGTGTACGTGGCTTCCTTCCTGCTCACGTATCTATACACCTTTCCTTTCAGTACCTACATTTTCACCAAGGCAAAAAGTAAGAAAACTGGTGGGAGAAAGGAAAAGGGGAAAAACCTTTCTGCCAGCATGATGTAATACAGGTCTTGTTGATTAGGTTTCCAGAGAGCAACTGTTCATTTCCACACAGCACAAAATCATTACTTGAAGATACAAACTTGCTTGTGTTGCTTGTTTTAGAGCCCATGATGCTTTCTCCAGCAAGGCAGCATTTACTGACTAATATTGCCAAGTGAAAGTGTAATCTATCAAATGTAATCAAATGGAAATTTCAGATTGTATCTATATGTTGGTGAAACAGTTTCCACATGTGACAGATAAGATAGGCTTGTCAGAAAGGATTAGTTCCAGTGCCCTAGCTCCCTGTACCTGTCCCAGGAAATTCAGTGTACAAAACCAGTGATGTCCAGCTTCAGACAGGGCATAAACTACATAAACTTTAAGAGAGACCCTTGAAAGCTTTGTACCTCAACTCCTCTCCTCTACCATGTACGTGTACATGTACTCCCCTGGTCACCAGAGCTCTCCTTGACAAAATGGGAACATCCTGGCACAATGCAGTCTCTGATCTCGGGTTCAGTGAACCCACACCTGCTTACACCACGTGTGGCAAAGAGCCCTGACACTTTTGTTTGGCCAGATCCAAAAGGAAATGTTACAGGTGACAGGAAGGAAGAGCTTTGTGGGTTTGGTTGGTTGGTTTTGCTACACTGGCAGCATTCATCCTCAATGAGAATTCTCTTCGCTGTTCCAGTGCAAAGAAAGTAGATTGTTAATGGGTAAACCAGTCTTATATCAGGGTGTCACAATAAGATATCACATGCTTCAAGTCTATAACAGACCAAATAAAATCATCCAGCTATTTTACTGATTTTCCAGAAGTACTGTCTCATGCTATAGCTGCTCACCCCAGCATATAGTACATATGCCCCAGAGTGTAGGATCTTGTGTGAGCTCAGCTCCTGTGGCTGGGATGGTAATGGAGCAAATCCTCCTCTAAGCCCTTCCCAAGCACATGAAGGACTAGAAAGCAATTGGGAACAGCCAGCGCAGATTTACCAGACCAGGTGCAGTCTCAAAAGTGCCAAATAGAGGGAAAACACTAACACAGCCCAGTGTGCAGTTGGCTGTCATTGCTGCAAGGGCACACTGCTGCTGACTTGCATTCAGTTTGCTGCCTCAGAGACCCATGGTCCTCTTCTCTGGCATGGGCCCAGATGATGCTGTTATGCAGAGTGACCCCAGCCCAGAGCCTGGACCTGGCAGTTGCCTGTGCTGCTGTCTTGGAGTTGCCAGCCAGCCTGTTTCTCCAGCCTGTCCAGGTCCCACTGAACAGCAGCCCTGTCCTCCAGCACTTCAGATGCATCCCCCAGTTTAGCATCCCCCATGAATTTTGTTTGAGTGCACCTCTACCTCACCATTCAGGTTGTTAATTAAGACATCGTATAGCACTGGCATCAGTATCTACCCCCTGGAGATGCCACTAGCAATCAGCTAGTCACTGATGACAACCTTTCAAGTGTAACAGTCCAGCCAGTTTCCATCCACTTTTTCATCCACTTATCAAGTCTATAGCTCACCAATTTGGCTACAAGAGTAACATGGGAAACCCTGCCAAAGGCCTTGCTAAAGGCGAGGTAAACAACATACATTGTTCTCCCCTTGTCAACACCACCACTCATCTCATTACAGAATGAAATTAGGTTGGTCAGGCATGATATGCCCTTGATAAATTTGAGCTGGCTTGTCCCAAATACCTTTTCCTTCATGTTCCTGGAAACGGTTATTCTGTTGCTTCACTATTAAAGAATAAAACAGATTCTGGTGCTTTGATTTTTAGCCTTTTGTTTTCTAACAGTGAAAAAGCATCTGTCTTGCTAGTTCTACATAATGCATACGACTTATAGGTAAACATGGCCACTGCATCCATAACTGGCAACAAATAATAACTCTGTTTCATCTATTCATTTTCTGAGGATTGTGTATTTTTCTCTATGAAAAAGTACAATATTGATGGGGCCACAAATACATTAGGTAGATCAAAGCAAAGTAATCTTTCTTTCTAAACAAAGTTTTTGTTTCAGGGATATAAAAGCATGTGATTACACCACCTGCTTTTAAATTGCTCTAGTAAATAGTGCTGCAAAGAAACACCATTTGAGCAGCCTCAGAAAAATCTCTGTGCACATTTATATTAAGTTCAAGATTCAGCAGGAGTCTGTTCAACATGGTCGAGAGAAGGACTGAGTTATGGAGTTTATTGCTTGAGGCTATCAGCTGAAACTGAGCTTTAATTAAAATAGATTTGATAATGCACAGTAGAGGCTGGGATGGCTTCAAAAACTGCTTCAGAAAGCTGATGTGGTTTACCAACTTTAAAGCAAAGTAACTGTACCATATGGAGTTTTCAAATGACACTTAAAAAGCTGCAGATGAATTCTGGGTTAACCAACAGAGGGAGCATCTTCTAAACAAAAGCCTGCTAACAGTGTATCTGTAGTACCTAGAAATCTGCTTGTCCCACTTGTGGGGCTGTTGGCTAACATCACCAAGCTGCAGGAGGTCAGAGGGTTTCCTACATGAGTATGTGGCATTGCCATCCTTCCATTAGTACTCCAGTTGTGGGTTGCAGGCATGGTGCTTGCAACACTCCAGATCGTGTATTGCAAGCAACAGTGATCAATGTTTGTAGTTTGTTTGAAGAGGAAAGCCTTAATTCTAGGTTTGGGGTTAGTTTATTTTTGCTGTGTGGAAGCTTTTGATAATTTGGCCTTCGCACACCTAAAGGTCACACAATCACAGGCAGCCTTTTCTGGCTAAAGACAGAATGTTGATGATGTTTTTTCCACTCCCCCCTTAGGAGAAAATCTGGACTGCACACATACAACTGCCTTTTCTTAAGCTTTCAGCAAGTATCAGTATTCTAGCTTTAAGCAGTATGTGTTTAGGAGAAACATCTCAATTATGAGAAACTGGAAGATCTACACATGGACAAAAAAAAACCCTAACTAAACAAAAACCCCATAAGATTCTCTCCACAAAACCCCACCTTCCCCCCCAAAAAAAGAAAACCAACCACTCCCCAGCCCCCAACAAACCCACCAAAAAACCTGCCTTCCCCCCCAAAAACCCACCAAAATATAAAAAAAACCCAAAATAAACTCACCCCCAAAATCCCACCAAACACACCCCCAAAAAAACAGACCCCTCCCAATAAAATCCCCAAAACCCTCCAAAAAAGTTCCCCCAAAAAACAAAACCCCCAATAGAACCTCAAGGAAAAAAAAACCCTAATCATCCTAAAAACCCCGAACCAGACTAAAAAACCATAACACACACACAGACACAATCCCCCAAAAACTTGAACCAAACAAAACACAAAATAAACCAAACAAACCCCAAAGCCAGACATCAACCAAAGCTTCAGACAGGTTGGGAGGAGAGGGAATTCTTCAGTCCAAAATTCCTTTCTACCTGAAGACTTTGTTTTGTGCTGAACTTCCCTCCTGATCTGCTCTTTCTGCCTTGTTCAATATGGGAGGTACTAGATTGCTTCATTCCTTTAATCACTGGTAACTGGCCTTCCTTCCATGCTAACCACACAACCCTGCAAGTTGCTGCCAGCTATTTGGATAACAAAAACGCTGCATGAACAGGTATGAAGAAGAGAACAGTTGTTCTCCTTCATTGCACATTGGCCACAGCAAACAGTCCTGCAGCAGAGCTGCCCATCGTAAAACGATAACCAGGCACCATCTGGCAAATACAAAACTAATGCTGAGGGCCCAGTGGGACCCTGCCTGTGGAGGTGCATCACACTCTGCTCCAATGCCCTGAAAGCAAATAGGGTCTGGGCCACAGAAAGGCCCGAGCCCCTTTTCCTATTGTTTGATAAAGACCTGAGGAACAGAAGCCTTTAGGAGAGAGCATGTCTGAAGTTTAGCCCCTGTTGCTGCCTCAACACACAGATGAGCACCTTATAGAAGCATCGCTTCGTTTGCCTGGAAACTTGGCAATAGCAGCTTGAAGTCCATGCCCCTTTTTCAGCAAACAGGCACTTCTGAGCCAGCCAGTGCCTTTCCACATGAGAGCTTTTCCTAGCCAGTTAAGGAGTTCACTGGTACTGAAAAAGACTGAACTTGAAAACATGGTGAGAGTTGCAAGGCTGATAGTGGGGGACAAAGCATTCTTCTCTTGTGCTTACAACTACTAAAATGACCACATATTCAAAGAGCCATGCTTTGAAATGGAGGGTAAAACCAAGATATTCCTTCTTTTATAACTACCATTCAGTGAATGACCATAATCTCTGTATTCAGCTTTTACCATATGAATAGGAAAGGGGAAAATCACAGAACACTCTTCACTTGCACATAATAGCCCAACTGCAACTAAATAAAGGAAAGCTTACTCACTTCAACCAGAAGCCTTGGTAACTCTACAGAAGGATAAGACAGACAGTCATACTTGGTTTCTGAATTAACTGATCCAACCATCCCAGATCAAAGCGCAGCCCTGCTTTGTACAACGTTCCAGTGAATATCTGATCACATACACATCATTATCTGTAACCACATCCATCAATAATTACCTATCCTTACCCTGACAAAAAAACCCCACCTCTAGAAAAGGTTATTAATTTCAGGACTAAGGCTATGATATCCTTCACCATTTTCAGTTATTCATTTTGAATACATACATCCCTAACCTTACTGCTAACCAAGCAAGCCTAATTACATTCAAACTTTACCACCAACAGAACACTGCAGTAAAGCATACTGTCAGGGTAGTTGAGAGTCTTTTGGTTATACTCCAGTTTCCATCACCTGATACCTCTCAACACCTCAAACAACAGGTTCAACCCACATGAGCCTTTGTTCCACTTCATCTCTCATTCATGCAATGCACATATACCTCATATAATCAGTTTAACTGAAAACTAAATTCAGCTGGAGACTGGAGCTGAAGACTTGGCAGGCAACTGAATTTTGCTGAAGCTGAGGTTCTGGAAGGTCTGGTAGAAGGAAGTCGCAACCTTCATTCTGAGCTAATGAAGGTTTTTGTCATTGAAAAAGAGACTGCTCTGCCTTCGCGATATTAAGTGGTTTAAAACTTTCATTAGACTCTGTGTATGAAATTCTGGCTCCTTCACAGTCCATGGAAAACTTCCAATAATGCTTAATCAATGCTAAGGAGTACAATACTTCCTCAAGATACTGTAGAGTTAAACACATGCTATGGAAGTGCATGAGCAGACCATCAGAGCAGCCCGTTTCCCCTCAGGCTCCGCAGAGGTTAGAGTACTGCTTTACAACATGCAACAATCACTCTCACAAAAACATCACAAAAAGTACTCCAGAGGCTACATTTTTGCTTTTCTTGTCAAATTAATCAAGTAGCTTTGTCATCCACAAATAAATTGCCATCCTTTGTTAATCACAGATACGCTAGTCACAAAACTCAAAAATCCCCTGGGTTTTTAGATGTATCTCCTTTGAATGGTCTTGATTATGAAAGTTGCTGTTTTCAACAACAGAACTGCAGAATGTTTGTGACCTTTTTATTAGAAAAAAGTATATTCATAGGGACTAAGGAGAAAGCATTTCATGAACTATCAGCAGCAGTAGGTCCTTTGTATTTAGGTATCAACACTAGCCAAACAGTTATCTACACAATGAAATAAGCAGTCCAGCCCAGATCCTTTGTATTGGGTACCAACACTAGCAAAACAGTTATCTAGACAATGAAATAAGCAGTTCAGTCCAGATCCTTTGTATTAGGTACCAACGCTAGCCAAACAGTTACCTAGACAATCAAATAAGCAGTCCAGCCCAGATCCTTTGTATTAGGTACCAACACTAGCCAGTTATCTAGACAATGAAATAAGCAGTTCAGTCCAGATCCTTTGTATTAGGTACCAACACTAGCCTAACAGTTATCTAGACAATGAAACAAGCAGCTCAGTCCAGATCGATAGCATCATTCACATACTAGCTGAAAGCTACAGTTCTCATAACTCAGAATTTAGCGTTCATAGGATTGGAAGAATTAGTTGAGTAAAGTAAAATCTAAAATAATCCCACTCCCCACAAAGAATATGATGAAATTAGGGAAGTACTTTGATGATAATTATTTTGATCATTCTTAAGACCAGAGAGATGCTTTGTAATGCCAGAAAAAATATGTTTTCTGTGGGATTAGCTAGAACATTTAGTGAAATCACTATCTCCTATACACTGTTCTCGAAGACATTGCTGTTATCAATTTACAACCTGACATGCAAATAATGGATTTGTTATAAAAAAACAGCAGGAAGGAAAACAATGTGCATGTGTGTGTGAGAGAGGAGAGATTACTTGGTCAATTTTTGCTGTTAAGTAAAAGCTTTTATGGAATAAAACATTACAAGGAAGGATTCACAGAAGGAGGGAAAAACTGTTTTAAGACCAGTACAGGGCAAGAGTAACATATCAGCTATTCTCTGATAGCATTTGTATTGTAAAATACAATTGAGGATTATGAGGAACTCCCACTGCAGGGCATGCAGAGGGCTCGCAAGATCAAAGATAGCCATCCATATAGGCAGCCATGAAAACTGGCCCTGTTTATCTCCACAGAAATACATGTGAACAGATAAGATTCGACTCCCACAATCTCCTCCCTTGTGAAGAGCTACTGTAGGGTTTGTTTCCTTATGAAATATTTTACAGCCTTCTTCTTCCAAAAAATCAAATGACCAAATGTCACCCTAAATGACACTTCCTGGGCTCTGTGTCCACAGGATACATTATTTGATCACTCTCTGCCTAAATTTACATGGATTAATACGTGCACACAAGTTAGCTTCAGGACACGAACTCTTTGAAACAGTAAGTTGTATTGTTCCGGGACTAGTCTTTTGTTGGATGCTAGGTGTAAGTAGAAGTGAAGACTATACTGGCATACATTTAAACCCCAGACTCATGAAGAAAATTTGAGCAAGTGCAAGAATGAGACCAATGACTTATGCCATAGAGCTTTAGTGGTTATCAGAGAGAGCTACTGTGTGAATCTTTTCCCTTTACTACACGTCATAAGCAAGATGGTTCAAACACTGACCTGCAAGAATTATATTAGCACTCAATTATTATTGCCTCTTTATCAGAGCCCTAATGCAGATTTACCTATGAAGACTGAATTTAACCTAAAGAGGAATAAGGAATAGGAAAGTGTTAATTGGCTCGTTTTATTACAAAATAAAATGAAATGCAATAGAGTTGCCAAACTGATAGCATTATCTTCTAAGCCAAAGTGTCTGATTTGGTTCTGATCTCACAATATAAACAAGAAGTGCCCCACAGAAGACAACAGACCTATAAAATCAATGGAAGGAAGGTCAAATTAAGACCCTCCTCATTTACTGTTACTTGGTCAAGGCTCTTGTGTTATTCTGGATCGATTATCAGTTCATTTGACATTCTGTGTCTCACTGAAAACGTTCTGAATGAACACTGGAAGGTTGCAGCTTAGTGCTTAGAGGAAAGTCAGGCCATATTTTTCACTTCCAAAATATAATAAAAGGACCATCCCAACTGCCAGGAATCATTGAAGTACATCCCCTTCATGTGAGAACCTGGCACAGCCACAGCAACAGAATCTTTGCCTCATTGTGAGTGGGAGGTGGTGGTTGGTTGGTTGTTTTGGGAGGTTTTTGAGTTGGTTTGGGGTTATTTACAATAGTACTAACTTAGCAAAGCGAAGCAGTGAGAAGAAACCAATAATAAAAGTAGGAGACATAGGTGGGTGACAGGGTTTCTGGCTTGCTCCTTCCTTTCCTCCCTTCCAGCCTCCTTTGTCTTGTGTGTTTTATTTCAGAGTATGTGTTTCTGCTTTATATCAGCTCCTCACCTAAAAGTCAAGTTTGACTTTCAGTCATCAACCTTGCCAAGGTAAGAGTGAAACTAGTTATCTTTGTGCTGTGACTTGTGTCTTCTCTTCCATTGTGGTAGTGGTAATTGACAGCTCAATTTCTGGATCCTGCTTTGCCTTCTTGTGGTAAACAGCTCAGTCCTCAGAAACTCCCGTCACTGAAAGCTAGAGAAAGACAATTTCCTTTTCCAGGTCATCCTTCCTGACAGTGCTACTTTTAAAACCTGCAGAATATATTCTAGTAAATCCTCACTTTGAAATGCAATTCCTTTATTGTCAAAAACATGGCTGTAAGTCAGCAATGTTAAACAATCAACATAAGCCTGAATTAACAGCAGATCTCTCCCAAAGATATCTGTCACAGTAATGATACAAAATCAAGAACTATTTCTTACTATTCTTTTGATCCCGACCTGCCTGCTTATCTTCAGCCTAAGTACAAAATTGTCTGATTAAGGAAACAAAAATCTGCTAGAGCACAATCTGTGTGCAAAACCAGAGCTCCCTCAGAAGCAAATACAGGTCAATTGGTTTGAATCTGCCACATCAGGTTTGACACCTCACATCTTGTTAGGGCAGGAGCTGCAAGTATCACATTGGCCTGAGCTTTCACCCACACTGCTTAAGACCCACAGCCTCTATTTGCTACATATGACACTATTTTAGTGAAGAGATACACGTGGTTTTGTTCCTGAGCCTGACTGTTCCAGCACAGCCTGGGAAATCACAATCCTCATGCAAACCTCCCTAAAGCCTTGGTTTTGCCGAAGCTCATGCCTAAGCATCAGCAACAGTCATATGGATTCATCCATGTCTTGCACTTCCAACATATCCCACCTATTCAATCCAAGGCAGGGATTGTGACAGCACAAACTTTTTAGTGCTTAACCAAAGCTAATCTTTTGGGTAAGTGAGAATGAAGTGTACGTCACAGACCAGTACAGTACCCCTTGTACTCTAAGGGAAAGGTTTTCATTTCAACACATTTCTGTATGATAGCAAACTCTGTCAAGCTTGCTTGTCAGACTGAGGTTTGACCAGATATCCAACAACTGAATCAGAAAGGTCAATTACCTTTCTTGGAATCACTCTTCATGAAGACAAAACAAGATTCATTTGGCCCACCTTCCTGCCAGCCAAGGAAGCAGGAAGTAGAACATTTGATTTATTTTATTGCACTTCAAAGCTGACTGTTGTGGGTCACTTGTAGGGAAATGATTATAAATGCCAGTTGTTTTGCATTGTCAGGGAAAACTGTAAACTGCTGGATAGCTATACTGGAGATGAGCAATGGCATTTCTGTGTTGAACAAGGTTACAACCTTACCAGCAGATTTGGAGTTTGAATGCAGCCTAAGAAATCCAAGATCCAAGGCTTCTACCTAAAAAACATGAGGTCATTGACTCATCTAAGCTTCACTCATTCCAGAAGGGAAGGTTTCCTATTTGGTCTCACCTCTAAGGAGAGGTGTATAAATGAGGCCTAGCGATCAGAGTCAGATACAGATCAGCAACCAAAAGTCTGCATGCTTATATGAAATAGTGGAGGTATTGAGTCAGCAGTGGTGATGATACTTTATCTTCATGAGCACTATTTAAAATTTGAGATGTACACAGGAACTAGGAAGGAAACACGCTTTTTTAAACAAACAGAAAACTCCCCCATCAATAATCAATATCAGGGGGTTTCATCCAATTATTTCACAGGTGAAATCAGAAGTGCTAGATGACCAGAATGGTCTCTTTTGTTTTTGTCGCATGCATTTATCATGACAAAATTAAACTTTTTTTAGCAAAAAATAGGTTAATAAAAAGCCACAAAAAGCCTAAATTTACAGATACCCATAAAAAATAAATTACTTCTGTGTCATCAGCTACAGCTGCCACTGAAGGTTTGATCAATTTCAGCTAAAGCCCAGTTGGACTGCAGGCATGTTAGTCTATGCAATTTCATACAGAGACAGGAAAAGGAAGCACTAGAGAAAACTTCCTTTATGTACTTGTAGAGAAGGTAGGGTATATATTGCTGCCTAGTCCACCCTGGAGATGAATGTGGTACCCTTGGACTTTGAGTAAAGCAAAAGAGTTAAACTGTGCACAAAAATCAGTGGCTATTGTAGCCTATAGATGGTTACAGCTTCAACAACAGAGAGGCGTGATCAAGTTTTTTGGCTCAGAAATGTGCAAACTCCTTGAACACAGGCACAAATTCCCAAAGAAAGAGGTTTTCATATGCTTCTGGAGTTCACTGCGAAGGCAAGAATCGTATACATCATCACAGTGGAATGCTTTAGAATGACAAAAGGCAAAAAGTGGCCAAATTTTGTAGTAAGTAATTTACAAATGACTTGCATAATGTACTCGTAAAATATAATGAATCAGTGAGAGTGAGGACAGATGAAAAATTCTGGCTTCCTTATCCTTTGCTTATAACTATTCAGCTACTCTCCTCTGTGTTCAAAACAACCATCCTTGCCATTCCATCATGATGTTTCACTCTCCCTTGCTTGAAAAAACATTTCTCAGATAAATATTGTGCTTTACAGTGTATTACATTCTCCTTAAGAGATCAATAAACCATACTTTTAACTGCAATGTCTTTGCTCAGACTCCAAGCACTCTACAGTTCTGAGATTTGGGGTTGAGTAGGAGAAGAGTGGGGAGACCGAGTGCTTGCTTAGGTTTTCCGTTTCCTTTTCTTTCAATTTAGTTTGTCTCAGAAGGCCCTGTGATTGATTGGGGATTAATAATCGTGACATCAAGCTGACTGCAATACACTTCTTTTCCAGGGATGTCATGTTTATTGCCTCGAGTGAGCTGCATCAAATTGAAAGTCCAAAAAAATTATGTGCCAAATGTTCCTGTGGGCACTATTCGTCACCCACCCTTTTCCAAGCCACTGACATGCAATTAAAATAGCATCATACAAATAGATGGGGAAAGTTTGAGAATATTGTAATTCCTCAGAGAAAAGTAACTTGGACAATACAGTAAATTACTTTCTATTACCCTTCTCTTTTCTACTATCAGCATTAGGTAGGCGACTACGTGAAGAAAAACAAATTTGTGAAGTTGGGTGACAGAAACTCTCTCACTGTTTTCTGACATCCGAAGGAAAAACAACAGTATTTTTCAGAAACTCCAATTTATATTGCTTCTATTGAATGCAATGAATAAAACTCGTTTCTTTTGATGCCAAAACTTAGACGTAGAACATGTCAGGCTTGATTTTTCATTTACCTTAACTTTGCTTGATTAACCATAAAAGTCTAAAATAAGCCCTTTGCAAAGCTCCACACTTCTCAAAAAATATCCTCCCCCCAAAACCCCACACAATCAAAAAACCCAAACAAAGAAGCATGGCTCATGGTGGATCCCATGATGTCAGAATGCTAGAAGTCACGCAGTTTCAAAGTCTGTTTCTAGAGACCCCTAAATCTAATTTATTAGGTGATAAGATCTGGGGATGATACTTGATGTAGGCACAGTTTAACCCCTGTTCATCAAGCTCTGTGCAGTAACTGTTCTCACACAATGGCAATTTAGCAATCACAAGCAGATTAAGTTTTCTGCTTAAATCAGCTGGGGGCATTAGACTTCTATACACTCCTTCTGGGCCACGCAGTTGCCTCTTATTCAGAGCTGGTTGTTGCAAGATCATATTGAAATAAAATACTTTTATTCTATATACAGTATTCATTGCAACATTTTCCCCCTTCTGATGGTGGTTGTTTTGCTAGTAACTACATCAGAAAAATCCTAATACCATTTTGGGGTAAAAATTGCAACACAAGTATTGCGCATGCCTTTTGTTAAGTTAGAGCAGACTCCGCTATTCTCTGCAGCCAAGTTGTACTATGCAACTCCCAGGAAAGGAAAATACCACATAAAGCGATTAAGTTAATTTTTATGAGAAGTGAATTGCAGCTTCTGAGATAAACCCTCCAACTGCTCATACTAAATATAACTGCTAAAATGTAATGGCTGTTTTCAAAAACCTTATTAAATATACATATATATATAAAAATTACATCTTCTTAAGTATACAGACACCAATACAGCAAATAACTGAGCTACAACAATGCATTATTTATGTGATGCAGCTTTACATCATTGCAGCAAACTCAAAAGAAAATACACTATTCAGCTGCCTAGCCAGAGGGTGTAAGCCATGCAAAAGTGATCACTAGAGACCATACGGAGGGAAAAGAAACTAAAGGGAAGTCAAACAGTACGCAAGAACATGGCAAAACCAAACTGTGCCAAGCAGTGACTACTCTCAAGACAAGCAGACTGATGTAGATACTTCCCTGAGCAGAGTGCTCTGCATAAGATTGCAAAGGTTTGTACTGACAGCTTGTCTTCTATCAACAGGGCAAACAGGACAAGAAGAGCACACAGAAGTCCTCTGAAGGACCATCATGCAGAGACAACCAGACAACCCAGGAGGCAGGCACCATCCCCACACCTCCTTCAAGGCTATTCTCTTATGGGGTGACTTGCTGTTCCACAGACGCTTGGGGAAAAAAAACAAACCTTTTTTGCCCAAGAGCATCAGGCATATGTGGGCACAAGTGAGCAAATCCACACCACATTTTCTCTCCCTTCAATCTCACTATAAACTTTGAGGAGAGAGATACCTGTAATTTTGCAAAACTACTGTAGTCCTCAGCAGAGGCCTATTTTTAAGTTTACCAGAGCTAAAAACAAACACCTCACCCACAGGAGATCGATGCCTATGACCAGACATAGGGTAAAGAGGGAACAAAGCACTCGCACTGTAGAGCCTTCCAGTGACAAAGATAGAAAGAGGGCAGGAAAAGGGTGGCACTGAGAGGGATTGTTTCCAATAAGACTGCATAGAAATACTGTGGTTTACCTGCAAATATGCTGCTTTAAAGGTCCATTGAGCTGCTATTAAACATACATACTAACTACCTCAATGTCAGGAATGCTTCTGTTTAGCAAATTGTTTGCTAGGGGAAGCCAACAACCTTTTTTTATTTGCTTCTATATTTAGATTTCTGGATAATGCCTATCAGAAAGCCTTTAAAAGCAATAGACCTGGCTTAGCATATCATGCACAGGTCATGACAAGCTCACAGACAGCTAAGACAGTTTTATCATCTACATATTATTCATTCTGGTCTTCTTGCAAGGGCCAGCACAGAAGGTGTGAATTGAGTGGAAATTTATGCACCTAATTTTGATGGACAAAACTCTAACTAGCAGTGTAGCTCACCCAATTAAAAAATAAAACAACATTAAAAAGACCATTACAAATATTACTATTACTATTACTGCTGGAAAAAACTGGCAGATACTAACAAAATATGTGTCTTTGATTTATAGGCGTTTGGAGGCAATAGAAAATGGTCCATTTGTGACCTGACCATCATGCCAGCTACAAGGAAAAAATTAAAACATAGTTGTTATGGAATAAGTTAGCTAAAACAACACACAAATTAAACCAATATAGAGATGCTTAAAGAGTGGAATCCTACTTTTCCCCCAAGGTACAGTTTCTGGTTACAAGACAACCCTGTTTCAATACAGCCTACACAACAAGCAGGCTGAAGTCTTGATGGATTTCAAGAGCAACACCAGTGTGTCAAACAAAGATTGATTTATCCCAATAGCCTGCCTTTGACAGTAGCCAAATGAGGATGCTTAAAAGACCTAAGGAAAGGGCAAGGTACCTATCAATATTTCCTTAACATACTCCTCTACCAACTCATTGTTAATCATTTTTCATAGACCTCAGAGGATTTGTTATGAATTTGTCCACTCTCTCCTTAAATTCATGTTAACTCTTAGCACCAACAACATCCCGAGGCAAGTAGCTCCACAGATGAAATAAGCACCATTACTTATGAACTTTTATTCTGAACCTGGCACTTGTTAGCTGCTTTGGATGAAATCAGTTTCTCTGCATGAGAAAAGGTTAGGCAAGAGCCAATGTTTGCTAATTACTTGAATTAATAGGGATCAGACCTTAGATATAAAAAAGATTCCCTACACTAAGCCTTATTTTGTCCATGCTTTCATAGGAGACAAAGGGAAGAAAACACAGACAGCTTCTCAAAACTATTTTAAAATAACAAAAGACAAGAGACAAGAAATAAGGCTGTAGTTGACAAACCTGACAGCTCTCCTGTCATCTGTTCTGGTTTCAGAATTTCTAGGATACTTTCTACATTGATCCTGTCTCTACAGACAGTGCGTTAATGAATTAGCCTTATCAGGAAGTCAGAACTTAGTCTATAAAGCATTACATATCAAAGTCAACCTATTTAATTACATCTAAAAGTTAAATGAAAGTCCGTATCTTGTAAATATGAGAAATGTGCTGCACATTCATACTTATCAGCAAAGCTAGAACACCCATCACTGTTAATAATAACTTCACCATTTTCACTAAGTCATCAGAATAAATCTCAGCGCAGATTCATGCTTACTTCGTGACAGCACTTGAGCAACCATCCTTTCCTAAGAGCAGAAAAAGCCGCAACATGAATCAAAGCCATGAGAGCCCCTGCCTCTTTGAGGTGTTAATGGGAGAAAGCTCCTTTAGCCCCTGTGATATACCTGTTTTCACAAACCTGTGAAAGTTCATTTCAACATCTAGTGATTGTCAGAGGTACTTGAGCAGCCACCTGATGAATGAACAGACAAAACTTCTCATGTGACACAGTCAGCCCATCACAGCTAACCAACCAACTTCAGAACAGCAATTATCAATCATAAAATGCTGTCAATAATCACCTTGAAAGCCTTAAATGCATAATTAAACAATACACCTGAGATAATTCTGTCTGATAAAAACGATTCTGTATTTGTCATGATTTGATGCAACTTACTGACGGAGTTCTGTCATCATATAGGTGGGTGTTGGTGACAGAGTGTTTCATTGTATAAAACACTAAACCTGAAAGGAGTAAACTTTCGTTCGCAAAGTTCATCAAGAGAAAAGTTCTAATTACTTGCTTTTTGAAACCAGAACTTCTTTTAATAAACAGACCATTTTGGGGAAAATCTTTTAATTTCCCATATAGAATCTTGAATAAAAATATTGTCAGAAGTAGCCATGAACTGTGGGGAAGCCAAACATGAATTGGTTCAGGGTAGGTGTGTGAGCTAGTCCAGTCCCGTGCCTCCTGCCCTTCCCCCTGGTTCTCACAACGACTTTAAGTCTCATTTCATCCTGATTCATAAAATGCCAAAGTCTCAAAGGTAAAAAAATGTTAAGTTTTTCTTGTTGCCCTAATTAAAGCCTGCAACCGTTTGATTTATAAGGTGAGGCTCCTATCTCAAACTCTTTAATACACACCACTTGCTTTCAACACCTTGTTTCTCAATAAACATGGAGGTTTATTGACAGTGAAGACTATTTGGAGACATGGCTTGTTGGTGTCCACAGCAAACTAAGATAACTAGAGAAAAAACAAACAAGAAGGTGCAAACTTGTAGTTGAATAATCAACCACTTCTAAGGGTGACTGAAATATCCAACTGGTATGTAACAGATATGCTAGAGACCAAACGCATGAGTCGCTAATGATTAATTCATATCACAAGTGAAAGTCACAGATACAAGCTGCCAGTCCTTATAGAGAATAAATACAAGTACCAAAACTATAGGACAATATTGTACCTCTGAACATCCCACAGTCACTACCACAGAGATACACAATAAACTCTCTGCTTATCAGGGTTGAATTTCATACTCAGTTTATCCCAAAGCATAAGATCTGATTTTATCCCACCTAACAACAAAAACATCAGTGATGCTGTTATTATCATCCCTCTTTCAAAGTGGAGGCACTTGTCTCTGTGTGATCCCTTGAAGGACCAAATGCTGCAGGCTAAAATATGCTTTGGAGAGATGACTGCTTCATTCTTAGGATTGTAATTTAAGCTAACAAGATCAACATGGCACGTACTAAAACCGCCTTAAATATAATTCTTTCACTTCATTAGTTGAGAAACATTGCACACACTAATAAAATAATTAGTAAATGGGTTTTATCCTATAGTGAAGCTGAAACAAAGTTCTGAATTTGATAGCAAAGTCACTCCTTTCAGGATGACATAGTCACAGAACTCATGGTTGCTTGAGCTTGCAGGCTCAAGGAATTCTCAGCATGTAGACAGTTTCTGTTGCCATGTATGAATGAATACTTATAGCACTTCTGTAAGTATGAACTGAAATATTTGTCTTTTTTATAACTATGAAGACATCTTTTTTCCAGAAAACATCTGTACTTGAAGACAGGCTGATAGAGTGGGGAGTTGCTGAGCCTGGAGAAGGCTCTGGTGAGACCTTATAGTAGCTTTTTAGTACCTTCAGGATGCCTACAGGAAATGTGGAGGGGGACTTTTGACAAGGGCGTGTAGTGACAAGACACAATCACAGAACTGTTAGGGTTGGAATGGACCTCCGGAGATTATCCAGTCCAACCACTGTCAGGACAGAACCACCTAGAACAGGTTACACAGGAACACATCCAAGTGGGGTCTGAATATCTGCAGAGAGAGAGACTACACAACCCTTCTTAGCTTTGAACACAGTGACAGGACATTTAGGCAGCATTTTCCCCTCTGCTCCCCTGTTCTCTGCCAAGGGATTGCAGAGACCCAGGCTATAGACTGCCTTGGGGAGGGGAAGAGTTGGGGCAAAAGAAAGTGAGGAAAAACAATCATTGGTGTCATAGCCAGTACCCATCTCTTTGAAGGATGGGCTCCTTAAGTAGCTTGCCAAGTGCCACACTTCTAAGGCATAAGGAACAGTAACTTGTTTGGCTGGGCCTAAAGGAATGACAGACGGATTGTTATTACCTTAGCACAGAAATGGAGAGTTGGAAACAATCACAGGCTGTTAGCTGGAATCATTTATCTAATACAGGCCTCTTAGCCAGACCTTTCAGATCTTAAATATTAACAATTTTACCACTGTAACCCCAATGAACCACTGAAGTAATACAGGAGAGAGAAAAGCAGTACAGTGTATGCAGTATTAGACATACAGAAGCTATGACTGATTCTTCTTTAAGTGTCCCTACCAAGTAAGTCCTCATTTGCTTTAAATTACAGCTGTGCAGATGAATCTTGCAAATATTAATAAGCCTAGAAAGAAAACAGGACTGAAGGAAACATATAGTGTTCATGGTACAAGTGACAAAGCCCAGTCTGATCTTTACAAGACAGGAGCAGTTCAACCATCTTCCAAAGGGCCACTTGCAGATGCATGACAGAAATGAGTTATTTGCTACTCAAGGAATAAATTAATCACAGAATCCCAAGGGTTGGAAGGGACCTCAAGAGATCATCTGGTCCAGCCCCCCTGCAAGAGCAGAGTAACCTAGAGTACATCACACAGGAACTTGTCCAGGCGTGCCTAGACAAGATGCTCAGAGATAAAGGAAATTGTACCTTTTCTAGGCAAAAAGGCTGTGTTCTAGTTTACCTCCTGCTAGAATTGTATGTCTGCATTCCTCTTTGCAATAAAATGTGGGTTTGATTTGCTTTTGGGAAGTTCCTACAACTCAACACACTAATCACTTTCCTGACTCGCATGTAATAAAGAATCAAGCCGAGAAATCAAAAGTAGATAATTTTGGAGGGAAAACAGTTCTTTCATCTAGAATATGAATGTCTTGGTTTGTTTCAGAAAAATTTAGTCAATCTTATGTGTGTCCAAAATTCAAACATTCAAAAGTATTTAAATATCCTTTTTAATCCATTACTGTGTGTCTTGCTGTGGTCTTTTTTTAACTATCAAGCAAAGCTACTTCCAGACATATTTTATTACCCAAAATGTCCATTTAAAATTAGTCCTCTTTTGACAAAAAAGTAATTTTTTGCCAGACCTTCATTGGAGAATAAGCAAGACAAATTGTGCTTGGACATAATGAACCATAAAGGCTTTTGTTAGTAATACTGGGGCAGAAACTTGAGTCTGCCTCGCTTTTACTTTTTATGTACCAGCGTACCGTAGTACAGGACATCTCTGCCAGTTTCACACTCTTGCTGAACATTGATAGCAGTAAAATGGCAACTAAACAGTGTTTGAAGCCCTTTCAGTTGTGGCCTGCCCAAACATCTGAAACACAGATACTGGTTGATTTACCTGGAAAGATGACAAACCAATAACAACAACATCATCACACTTAGTCCAAAGAAAACAAGAACCAACTACAAACTTGGATTACATACACGCAATGGTTCCCTACTTCTAAGGAGCAGATTAAAGAAATCTTCAATACATTTGGACAGGTAACTGAAGTTGAGCAACCAACATAAAATATAACAAAAGTACTTTTTCACTTGTTTCACAGTGTAAAAGAGGTTTATACAATCATCACGTCTTATGTTATTTATCCTTTTCTCTTAAAAGACTTCAGAATCCATGTGCAATCCAACTCCACTTGGCAGAAACATTGCAAAGATTTAAAAGATACTTAAAGTAAAAACAGGCTGACTAAAATACGTGCCCACAGAGAAGAAAGCTACAGCAGTGAAGTCAATCTTACTACCTGGCATTACAGATTACATTTAGGGGACAACCACAACAAACCAAGCTTCATAGCTCTGTAGTTCATAAAGTATAATCTTTGTGTGATTGCATGAAAATTAGGAAAGACTGGTGAAAAAAGGTTGCCACCTGCTGTGGCCTCAAAAGCAATACCGTGCTCTTGTGCTTCGCTCTGAATCTGTAACAAGGAGTTACTGAAGTGCTTTATTTTCTTGATAATGACAAAAAATGTAGTTACTCAATAATTAAAAGTGACAAGAGAAGGAAACTCCCCTAGAGAAGCTGTCAGGTATTTGCCACAGAACAACTTCCACATGAATAAGAAAGAAAAACCTATATGTTAATTATTACAAAGGTATGCAAGATTATCCCATTACACAAGAAGCAGCCTCCAAGAGATTCTGTGGGAAATACAAAAGGAAGAACGAAAACATCTGTAACATGACACAGCCATAAACTGCATGCAATCCCTAACATTCCCCCCAAGCCAGGGTAAGTGAACCACACAAATGGGGCTTGCTCTGTACTAGAATGTAGTGCCCAAAGCAGAGCAAAACCAGAAATCTCCGCTCATGTAGCATGTAAAGACAGGCACTCTTTGAACACCCAGAGCGGTGATCAGTGGCAGCTGCTACAGATACCCTTGCTTACCGGCTGCTCCTTTCCTGAGTTAATAAAAAAAAACAATAAGGTTTTAATCAACCCTCTACACCTCACCTCTAGGTGATTACATTGGGCCCAAAGCATAGCCAAAATCTTCCTCATGTCAAATACAAATTCTTGTGTATCTCACCAGCAAGAAAAGCAAAACAAATATTATGAGAAAAATAAGTAAAATCCACCCTTTACAGGGGTACTTTAATGAATTCTGGTTTTTCTTATGTGCCATGGCAAAATATCTGTATACAGCTAAGTCAGGTTATCCAACAATGTTCCCAGAAGAAACAGGTAAGCAAAACGTTGACGCAGAAATGTGCATGGATAAAAGTTCATCACAATAAGCATAGACAGTAAGAAAAATGCCTGCTGCTAATGCTGTTTTATATTCCTAATGAAAATAAATCACCAGTACTCAGTAATGAGATCAAAGTCTCCAATGCTCTTCAAGACATTGTGGGAGGGGGGGAGATTTACCTCTAAAGATGAAGATTTACCTCTAAAGGTGGAAGATCACAAGAAACGTTTTCCCACTGAAGTAGCAGGAAAATGCCTTCTGTAATGTATATGTTTAATTATCCAACAGCATTTTAGAATCCAGTTGTCAAGGGCAGGGAAGGAATATAAAGAATCAGAAAGGAAAATCTTATAATCTCCATGTAGATTTTGAATTCAGATATAAAGTCTGATTATTATTTTCTTGTGCTATATGGTTTTCCATTGATTTTGAACATGGTTTTTTTTCCTCCCCTAACTACATCTTCAGGTCAAATCATCTAACTGTGTATTTAGCCATCTAAATAATTAACTTTTTTAGCATCTTCAAATTCTGAGAAAGTATAAGAATTAAACTTTGAATTCCTCTACCATTCTTCTGGTTATTCAGCTTCCTCACACCTAAAAAAAACCCATCAGTAATTTTCATTTAATGCTTCACACTATTTTTTTAAGCTTCACGTAGATCTTAACCCACAGAACTAAAATGTTTCATTGAATAAGTGATAATTCTAAACCTTAAAATTTGACAAAAAAGCAGAAGTACATACATTGAAAATTAACTAACATTCTTACTATAAGCACACTAATAGAAACTACAGTTCCATTACCTCACACTCTATGCCTTTCTTAAGCTTTTAATTGATAAATAAACCTATATTCTGTGAAGGAAGAACTGTTTCTGTCCACAAGGTAGCTATGTTTTGAAGTATAATCTTAAATGTATCTGTGATTATACCACAAAAGGGTAGGGAAGGGGGGGAGGAAGGATTTCTGATGTAGCATTAAAAAGCAAAAGAAATATTTAAAATACTAAAGGCACTAGAATACAGTCTGAAGTTAATATAGCAAGAAATTCCAAACCCAACCTCCAGGTGAAACCAGCCTTCTGAATGCTTCAGTAGCAGTTGAAGCGGAGAAGCAGGCAATTGGAACACCGTAAGATGGAACAGGAAATGAAACTGCATGTGGAGCTAAAGTACCCGGACTATTAAATAAATATTTCCTAACTATTAACTCAGAGTTGGTTCATTCAAATCAGTTTGCAAACTTCTCACTTTTTCAGATTTAAGAACCCTTCAAATTAAAACTTGACAGCAAATGCATCTGTGAAAATCAATTCCTGTTTCACATTTTGTAGCTATTCAGACTGAGCAATAAGGTTACATTTAGCCGGAGGTAGGTGCAGTGAAAGATGAGGCTTACAGTTCCAGCTTGGTATTAATCTGATTATTTATTATGTCCCCCAAAAGCATCTGGGTAAAGAAATATGTCATGTACGCAGTATATTACCACAATAGTTTTAAAAGTGATTTTAACTTATTTTAGAAGAATTCAAAATTACAAAACATGTTATGATTTTTTATCTCTAAAAAGGCATCTATGGAGCATTTTTCCATGCTTGTAGTTTTCTTTTGTTTCTTCTAAACAAGGATATTTTGTAGTTGTAGCAGTGTATATTATTTATTCTGCTTCTTACTGACCTGACCATGCAAGGTCTCAGAAATGATCTAGAACTATTCTTGGCCTGACTTGTCCTTAGCCAGTTTAACTGTTGTAACAAATACCTACAAATCAGCTAACTGACTCAACTTCAGTTCAGGTTTGATTTGGTTTACTGTGGCAGTTATTCTGTGTGAATTCTGGAAGAAAATGAAATGTATAAAAGCATATCTAATGGGCATCAACATTTTTGATGCTTATGAGTAGTTTCTACAGATACTGATTCAAAAAGACAAAAGTTCTTCTCAGTTTTTCAGTGTTGAAAAGCTTCACTGTGCTTTTTTCCAATCAACATTTAGATAATTTGCTTTACACATCCCTTTGATTCTCATGATGATGAAATGGATGCTGTTTTTTCAGATTGATGAATTTTCATCAGCTACTATAAAACAAGTATTTGATGCTAGTGTATTTCTTATTAGATAGGCAACCAGGTGACTGGAATCAAACTAAATCCTTTGACAACACAGAACATGCACAGCTACACTCAAATTTGGTCACAAGTTCACTTTTGAAACACAGCCAAAGGTTCATCACTGTTTGCCTTTGCTTGCCTTCCCTCTCCTCCGCTCACCAACATGACACAGCAAGGAAACCTTCAGCATTCTGAAGCATTTGCTCCATTAGTCAGTTTTCCACAGCAGTATTTGCACTTTAACTGATGAACATCCTTGCTAGGATAATTTTTCTTCACGTTTTTGTACCTGTTATTTTAAGCTACCTTTCTGAGCGCCACTGGGTTACATTCCTTCTATTCTGATGCTATAATATGCCCTGTTTAATCCCTTAGTTTCGCACCCAAACATCATTTACCTTTTTGTTTGTTTTTTTTTACAAGACTTGAATACATAAAAAAAGAATTTAAACAAGACCAAACAATGACTAAAAATAAAATAGAGTCAAAAATTACATTACAAACAATCCAAAGTCAAACAGTTTATCTTGTAGCAAGATGTTAGATTTACTAGCGTCACCAATGCAGTTTTGGTATCATCGCTCTGAAACCTGCCTGCTGCCAGGGGTGACCACAGCATCTGTGCAATGGGCATCCTCCTGCACTGCTGGGCAGCTGCTTAAGTAGTATTTGGGGCATGTTAGATGGTGCGCAGGCCAATGAGCACATGTGCAGCAATTCCAGCAAATCCCAGTCATTCCAGCTTCACTTTTCACACAGGGAAATCTGTTCTTGTGCAGTTGCATTGCTGCTCTTAACAGCAGGAAAAAAAAACTAGATACACACAAGAGTGTAGCTCTCCTACATGGCAGACGAGTAGGAGTACAGCTTTTGAACAACCCGCTGTTGGCAGCAATCCTGTTTCCTCAGGAAGGCAATGGTCCTTTTATGAGGAGTTACATCAACACCACCAAACCAACAGCCAACTAAACAAAAAAATCACAACTCAAAACGAAACCAAAGATAATAATAAAAAAGAAACAATGAACAAAAAGACAGGCTAACACCTCCTGTCTCATTGCGTTTATGATTTTACATTCTTGCATGACTACAGAATGAAAAAGCCAGCTGCAAGTAAAAGTTTTCTTCTCTGTCATGGAGCAAATCAAGAAATGGAGCCTATTCTGCGATTCAAAGATAAGCCAGAATCTCAGCTTTTCCTAAAGGATTCTCACACACAGGAAGCCTGGTAACAGCACCTTAGACTTCCCCCAGCTGTAAAATAGCTTTGCTATTGTCACAAGAGCATGGTACATACTCCCAAAAAATGAGTATCAGAGGAAAAGAAAACAAAACCATTTATTTTTTATATAGATGTATATATATATATTATCAGGTTTATGAGTAAGCGCTAGGTAAGATAAACCAGAAGTTTTACTCTATTTCATGACAGATTCATAATAAAAGAAGGTTAAAACACTGTACAGCATACAGTATGGCAAAAGACTCCAACACTTCAAAGGAGGGAAGGAAAAGCACAGAGATAATAAAGATCTTCACTCTAAGAAATCTGTGCTGGCAGGCAGCTGTTTCATGCTTGTAAAGTGCTTTGAAAGGGCTGACAGACAGCACAATTCACATCACTTAAACAGCCTAGGTGTGCACTTCATCTAGTGAGGAGTTACTGAGAAGCAGCAACCTAAATCCTTTGCTAGGAAGTCTACTAAAATCAGGGCTAACTGTTAACTAGAAAGCAAACTTAGCGGATCGAGGTATAGTAAAAACTGTTATTACCAGGAAGACTTCTGTTGTTATTTGCCTTAGAAATCGGTAAGTGAATCTGCTCACCACCTGAAAGCAAATGATTTTAGTCATTATATAAATAAATGGATAAGGAAGAGCAGACTGAGTCCTACCATGGTGGAAAAAAAATTAAGTGAACTTCAGCCTCAATAGGACAGCACTGCTTAAATCAAGCTGTTTTTCATAACAAACCCCTTGTACTCTCAGGACACGAAAGGATCACCAAATCACACCACCATCCCAGCAGGGTAGAGCTGGTATGCTGGGAGTAGAGGTGGCAGCAGCCTGTAGACATGCAGCCTGGAAACAGGGCTCCCAGCAGTTTGTCCATGAGCCATTTGGAGCAGCAGCAGCAGCAATAAACATAAGCCACAGTATCTCTTATGATGTACAGAATGTCACTATTGCATGTCATCATGTCTTTCTGCACATTAGCCCCTCTATACACTGCTTCAAAAGACCACACCAAGAAACTCCCCAAAACTAAGCAAATAAAACAAAAATCATAACACAAGCTTAAATTTTACTTTAATGAATGTGAAAACAGCCTGCAAGGTTTGCAAAACCCTCAAACTCCATGAAATTCAAACCATTGCTGAATCGATTAGCTTAATTTATGATGCATTGTGTAGCCAGCATCCTAATTAAACAGCAACTTCTTATAAGCAACTTCCTATAATGCCAGTAAAGAACAAAGCACAGCAGGTGATATTAGGTCACTAGCCTCTCTTTAAGTATGTGCCTTCCCAGCTTTTTTAGTTATGCCAATTTTTTTGAATCAGTTGAGAGCAGGGTAAAATGGATATAGACTGAAAAAAAATTGTATTTTTAGCATGTTCAGTACCCAGTAAAGCTTAGATGGGTACTGAAAGAATTGAAATCATTTTAGAAGAAGAAAAATTCACTGTCCCCAAGCTTTTGTTCTCATCTCTATGGCTCTGGACAGCCTAAACCAAGGCAAATAGGTTAAACAGTAGCTTCTTAAAATAAAAGTCCTCTTCAATAATTCTTACAGATACCCCTTCTCAAAAGGGCGATCTCACAATTAGAAAAGCAATTGCATATTTGCAAAACAGTGTTATTGAGTTTGATGGAAGAACTAATGAAAGATTCCGAGGTGAAATTTTACACAAAGTTAACCTGCCACCTTCTCAGCTGGGCTCTGGATTGATCTGAACTTTGAAAAACTACCATCACGTTGCAAAGAAAGAGTTAGACTGCTTAACTAAAAAGATGTAATCGATGCAATTCTAAAATCATAGCCAGATAGTTCTATTTAGAACACTACAAGACACCCAAAGCAGATATTTTGCCCTACATACTTACTTCGTGTTTCTATTTTTTGAAGAACAAAGAAAATTCAGTTACCAAATTTGTGTCAGGTACTGGTTACCTTGCTTAGAAAACTCTACCAGGGGCAAAAATACTGCCATCTCTTCCCCTTCCTCCGTATTTCTGACACATGCTCAGACAATTGTTCAGTCCAGGTCTACAGAGGCTGGCAATCGATGCATCTCCCAGTTATTTGAATAACTGGCAGAAGAAGGATTCCATGAAGTTTTAATAGCACCAGCTACATCAAATGTCTTCTTTGGTAAGCAATTCTAACTTTTTCTAGTATTTACTCCAAGAGCAGTGCATTGTAACTCTGAAAACCTGGAGTCTACTGCCTGCTGTATCACCCAGCCTCCTGGGTGATTTCAGCCAAATACCTTTAGTTCCAGGCTTTCTTTTCTATATAATTTCTCCCCTCAGTAAGTGTGAAAATACTAATTCTGTGAGCATATTCAACACAACCATGCAAGGAATAGGGCATTTCACATGATTTTGTGTTGAGCATCAAGTAGAGTAACATAAGCAACTATGTCTTTTATTCACATCTTCACTTCTTCCCAGGTATGGGAGGAGAAAGGATGGATGCTCAGTCTCTCCCTATCCAGACTGCTAATCCCTAAGCACAAACCCCTTTAATAGCACATATAAAAGCATCTCTCTTTCAGTGGTATCATGCTTGAAAGTTGTAGTTCTATTCCTACCAAAACATTTCCACTAAGATTTTACTAGCCTCAAACAGTCAAACCAAACTTTTGAAACATATTCTAAATGATGGGAGGGTGGGAAGTGTACTCACTGATTGTAACAGCCAAAGACTCAGGAGGAAACACTTTAATTATTTCACAGAGGCAGAGTCATCCACCTGCAGTGATGCAGAGTATTGAGCATGACTGCTCTCAGGCTGATCTGCAGGGCTGCTCTGTCAGCCCTTGCTCAATGGTACCACCTCAAGTACGTCTGAATGCAAGTTATTGCAAATACTGTTTTTCATTCATTATTTACAATCTATAACAGAACATTTGACATTGGCCTTTATCTGCAAACATTTTCACATTTATCTGAACATAGTTAAGATTTGGGGGCTTTGTAATGTGTCAAGGAGAAACATTACTGATAAGATAACCCAGGAGCATTACAATTCATGTTTGTTTTACCAATACAGCACCAGTTTAAATGGAAAATTCTCCTCTTGCCTCTCTTTATCATTTTTATGGAGTTGGAGAATTGAATAGGTTCCAAAGCACTGATATTTATGACTGAAAAATAAAACATGGTTTGCAGGAGGAGAACCCACTGTTTCAACTTTGACATTAGACTTGAAAACGAACGGCTTAAAGTATCTCTATTTTATAGTCTGCTTCTTGAATGAATGCCTCATCATTTTCTTTGATACAGCTCTGAAAAGTAAATCCTTCCTCAGACCAGGTTCAGAATAAAATACCGTGCCCGGCTGCATCTGAAATAACAGATATCATGGGTAGCCTGTTGCACAATCATCAGTGGCAAAAAAATGCAGAAACTAAAATACAGAAAGTTTCCTGAGACTCCCAGTAAACTCCTGAGGAGCAGCTCCCAGAACAAACTACAAGACGCAGCACAATCATTACATAAAACTAATAGCTACTGCCTCCAATAGTTTTAGCAGGAATGCTTGGACTTCAGAAATAGAATCTCTCAACTGAGTTTTGCTTCCCTTACAGCTCACATACTTAAGGGAAAACAGCTTCTTTTCACAGGGCTTCTTTGCCTTTTGGAGTGTATGGGGTGGACAGAGGTCAGTGTTCTTGCAATCATTATTGCTTTGACAAACGCTTTACCTCATCCAGAACAGTTTAAGCTTTTGCCCACAGAAGTTAGAGAAAGACTGTAAAATTCCTTGATATAAATTACTGTATCAAGCAGGGATAGAACAAAGGGGCAGAAGAAAGGTTAAAATGGTTGGTGCAAAAACCCCACCAGTAAGCAAACAAAAAACCGCAACAACGCCCCCCAAACAAACTCCAAATCCCTTATCACCACCATGCAAAAACCCCAAACCCACAAAGAAAGCCCTACACTAACCCCTTCCCCATTCTCTAGTCAGAGCAGCTAAAAGGCTGTTTCTAAAAGCAAAAAACCCATAAAAACTAACATTTCTAGATAAGATACATGATACCACAGAATTTACACCATTTACTGCTTTCCGTGGTTGAAATCATCCTACTCACCTTTGCCCCACTGTAGCATTTTGCCTCTCCTCCCCTCTTTTTTCTCACTTTATTTATAAAGAAGAGAGGAAAAGTGTAATATAAAACCCCACAGCCATCTCAAGAAGAATATTTTGCACTGTTTCCTGCAAATGGAATGAACACTTTCAAACAGCTGCCTCTGTACTTCGGAGGTATTTGAGGTATGTGCAGGAACGGGCTTTCCATTTAATGTGATCATATGAATTGGGTATTTTAAAGTTCTGCAGTTCAAACACAGCTAAAACTGAGCCTACTGAAGCTTCCTATATTTCAATGCAAAGGCTCTCCTGAAAGCCTCCAGAGATTTACTATCATGTCACAACCGTATTTGGGTGGCCATATATTCACACTGAAACCCTCAGCAGAGCCAACACGCTGAGACACCTGAGGAGAAGGCAGTAAATAGGCAATACTATTCAACAAGAAGGAAATTACATATTTTGCTAGCTGTGATATACAAATCTATTACAACAGTTTTAAGAAAAACACGCCATTGCAATCCACATAAAGTTAGCCTCAATCTATTGCTTCACTGCACATACAAAATTAGCTCATATTATCAATGGGCACTGAAAGAATATGCAACTCAAAGCTTTCCATGGTTAGTTTATGACACAGGAAAACAAACTGATTTTACTGCTGAACCACAATATTAGATCCAACTAGGGTGTGTGCTGCAGAGAGCAGGGGGATGGAAGTGAGGAACCAGAAAAGAACAGAAGAACTTGCAGAGTGCAGTGGGTCAGCATCTCACCCTCCCAGCAGCTGCAGGCTGAAGGAATGCAGTGAGATGCAGAAACTTCAGTGGGTGATTTGGAAATTGGGAGGGGACTGGAGTGAGTGAACTGTTAAAACTAAAAGCCAGCATAAAATAAGCTCACACGTGGTTCCCCTCCTCCATAATTCCTCTTGAACTGAACACAGAGAGTTATTTCAACTGCTTATAAACAATTCTCTCAGGGCGGGAGAAGGGAGAAGTTCACAGATTTGAGACTAACTTCTGTACGTGGAGAGCCTCTGTTTACGTCACAGACACAGTGTAAAGAGCTTCATTGTACACCAAACCTTGATTTCTTTTTGGATCCTTCATGTAGATAAAAGGTGGGGTTTATCTCAGAAAGTCAGCCTAGAACCTCACAATTTGGAGTTCAGTATGTGGAAAGAAAAACCCCCAAATTTGGGCATATTTCACATTTACAATACAGATGCACCATATTTTTTAGCTCCAAGGGGAACCTGCTTATTTGCAGGCACAGGATACAATCCTGAGAAATCAACTCTTTAACAGAAAGGTTCTGAGCCCTCTCCAGAAGGAAATATTGAGCAGCACACATCTTTCATCTTACACCACCAGTGTATTTTAAGGGGAATTTATGCAGTTCGCATAAGGCTTGTGAGGAATACATTTATACCCTGCACTGAATATGAATTCATACCTATACACACACACAACCTAACCCTTTAAAGTATCATCTCTCATCTATTTTATTAGTGCTTCAAAGTGTTCTTTACAAGCAGCATTCCTTGACAGTAGCCCAAGCCCATTTGGAATAAAATTATTCTTACTGGCTCTACAGCAAAGCCAAAAGCATTTGTGTACAAACTGCATTTGCAGTTATTCCAAGGGGAATTATAAAGCACTTAATAATGTAAGAGGAACATTAATCTTAACATGCTGTTTAGGTATTAATTTACTTTCAAGTTGTATATGACATATCTCTGGGCATGATGCACTTCACTAAGAAAATACTATAATAATCCACAAAGAGCTACAGAAAATTGTAGATTACTGGTTCTTTAATGCATAATTACCTGGAAGACAGAAACAATCACTGTAACTCATGCTTGGTGCATCAGTCTCAGAAGGAGGAGTGACGGGGATATGAACTATTTCCATTTATTATATTAGTAAACTCACCAGCTGAGCTTCCCCTCACACTTAATGGATACGATAAGTACAGGAGTGTCAGCAATCCAAGAGGGGAAACCAAGTACTTTTAATGGGAAAAAAAAAACCCAACCCAGCTCTTGTCTGCCTGGAAAAGCTGATACTCTTCTATACTCTAGTGTTATTGCATGCTCATGGTTTGCTGTCCCAGCACTCCATTTCAAACTCACAAACTATCTTGAGGAAATATAACCAGAAAATCCACTTATTTCCTTATGCCCCTACATCATGCCCTGGGGCATAACAGAGACTACACAGATAGGAGCTGGCTACATTACACATCTCACTTCTGGTCTGGTTGACTACATCAACAAAATGCACTTACTGAACTAATGGATGGAGTAGTTGGAAGGCACATGTAAAATAATTGCATACAGAGTTCATTACAGATGAAAGTGGCTTTTGCTTGATTCTCATATAAACATATGGTTATGCCGACTCAACAGCAAAAATCCTAAAGCCTTCAACAGCAACCAGCACACTAGGTTTTTCAAACCATTTTACATCTCCTAGGTGGATTTGAATTCTTTGTGTTTTTTTAGAGAAGCAAGATGTTTCTGGTTTGACACACAGCATTTCACTTCACATTCCTTCTTTCTCCAAGGGGTGATTTCCCCAGTCCACTACCACAAACGAGCACAGAGAAGCAGGGAAGAAAATAGGGAGAGACAGGCTTTTCATACTATTATCCCTTACTATATTGAAACATGATGTATGTCCAAAGTAAATATTCATAAAACAGTTAAAAAATTACAAATTATGTATCAAATATAGCTTATTAATTGCTCTTTTCAAGTTACACAAACATGGATTAGATGACATATTGTTCACTACTTAGATGGAAAGCTAGTTAGTCTGTGGATTTGCCTAACAATAATAAGACAGATGGAGCAGAAGCAGCAAGTAAACATCATCTAGAGAAACATTTCTGATGAAGACCTACAGAGAGCAACTAACTGTGCTCTGAGATGCTCTGAGTTTAATTAACTCCTCTATGTAGTTCCCTTCTCCTAAATGAGAAAGACACTTGTCTGTTTTTAAGTATTTCCCTCACTTCTGTGGGACTGGACTGCACTTTAAAGATTGCAACACACTATTGAAGCTCAGGTCAGACAGAGCCAGTGGCATTTAAAATTAAACTAAAGGCTAAAACTATCATATAAACAGTTATGAAACCTGAGATAGTTTCAGGAAATAGGGATGAGATCCTTTCCATAGCTAAAGTTAAAATAGAGCAAGCAATTAAGAGCTGGAAAGGATATTCTGCAAAGGCTTCAGAAATCTAATGTATTAGTCTGATGCATATTAAACACAAGATCCTGAGCCACCAACTGGAGCTAAGGTTCAACTCCAGAGCAACAACTCCAGTCACTTATGCTTGCTACAGGTAATTACTGACAGCCCTACCACATACCAAAGGAGTAACAAGGTACCATAATTTAAAAGCCTATTCCTTATTCTATATGTGTCCTTGTTTTGCAGAATTTGTTTCAGAAGTCACACCCAAGTTGTTCATCAGTAACACAAACGTGATTCTCTCCTCCGAAACAGAAGATGAGCACTGAAAACACAATCTGAACCTGAATTGTTCAGAAGACAAGAATCTGGGGGTGTGAGGAACACAATGTATTACTTGCAAGGTTTTCACTGCTAAAAGCTCCAGTTGCAATATATGCTTCAGAAGTTTGGCACAGAAAAATATACTGAAAATTTACAACTAACATCCATAGCACCATATAATTTGATGAAGTGCCTGACAGCTTACAAAGCACATTACTGGCTTTTGTTATAGCAGGAAATACTGGGGAATATGATGGATATCAATACCCTCCTTTTTTAAGATTCACTGGGTATTTTCATTTTACCTGTATCCTTTCCTTGAATACAGTGGCAAAAGGCAGACAGCAACTTTGTCTTAGGACTTGCAGACTACACAAAATAGAGGCCCTGGGTAAGCCTATACCACAGGTGCAAATTTGTCCCCAAAATAACAAGGAGCTTATAAACCCTGGTATGCTGAACAGAAATAAGAGACTAGGAAGAGGTGGTGATCAGAGAGAGCTGTAGAGATGGTGTTTCTTAATGTGTTCACTAGTACATGACTTGGGCACACACACAAAACGTATTTTGTGAGATAAGATGCAAGTTATTATCAGCAGAGGATGGGGAGAACATTGCACAAAGACAAGATGATCTAGAACAGAATGTATTTTCATGCATCAAAACATGATGTGACCACAATGTTCAGCAACACAGCAGGCACTCATCAAATGGAACAAACTCAGGTTGAGGACCCCCCCTCCCAAAATAGCATTTCAGAGGTTTTTCAGTAGTGTTTCATCTGTTGCAGTGATGATAGAGACAAATGAGACCTTGTCAACTCTCTCATGGTGATGAGAAAAAAATGACCTACTGCACAATACACTGGTGAGCCTCACCTGGAGCAGTGCCTGAATTTCTAGCCACCCAACCACTCATGTTCACAGAAGAAACTAGGAAGATGCAGAGAAACAGAATAGAAAGATTTAATCTTTCATTCATTTAACCTCACAACATGGTTAAAGGGTCAGTTTGTAGCTGCTGTGTTTTTATAGGCAGTTAATTAAATATCATTGGATAAGCAAGCAGAAAGGAAAATAGGAAATGTGTGTTTAACTTAACCAGTTAGGCTAAGGCATTTCTAACAATAAGCCACCAGAATTACACTAGTACTTGAAGACAGATTCTACTTCCTAGAGCAAAGACATTCTGGTGTAACTTTCTAATTGAAACAAAAGGGGCAAAAACCTACATTACTTTTAACATGGTAATTCATTCAATAGCAAAGGTCACTGCCCTGATGTGGTACCCAGAAAGCAAGGCACAGTGCTGAGCAGCAGAGTTGCATTAATTATATAAGCTGTAGCACATTACTTCAAAAAACACCCCACAAAAAACAACGTAAAAACCAACATACACGAACACTTCAGAAGCATGTTGGGAGCCCTAAACTTTTTAGCTTGCTATTAACCATGGACAGGCGCTTCAACCACAGCTACCTATTAAGAAGTACCAGTGTTGCGCCACACTGACAAACAGGTTGCTGTCAGAGTACAGCAAGAGCAGAACTCCTGAGAAAGATACTGGTTTTCTTCTTGTTTAGAAGAGATCTCCTCTCAGGAGCTTTGCTTTGCTCCTGTACAACAAAATGCAGACAAAAGAATTATCAGGTGCACAAAAACACACATGCAGCAGCATTTAGGTCTCCAAGAAGCAGGATATTTTTCAGAGATACGAAGAAGTTTGTTCCTGGAAGTCTGTGGTTTATCCATGAGCAGAATGATGATGGCTCCAATTAAAGCCGTTTGCAAAGTTTAGGACCTTTTGAAAGGGGAGAATAAACTTCACAACATGCCTCCATGAATACCTCCAACAATGATTCAAGGAAAAACTGTCCTCAACATAACGCCCTGAAGAGGTTTTCTTTTCTCCCCAGTAATATTCAAGTGGACTTTTTTCTTCCCTAATTCTTTAGGTTCTTACAGGCACTCCACTAACAGTAACATAGAATCTTTCTAGCAGGCAAGAAAGGAAAGGCTATTCATGGCACTGCGCTCATCACTGCACTGCTGAAGCTTACTTGAAGCTACTTACACTGCTGAAGCCTCTCAAGGCTCTTATTTAAATACTAAGGAAGTTTAAGGGGTCTTCTCTTTGCCATTTGAAGGCTCACCACCACCTTGTCACGTGGCCTGACAGCACTGCACGTGAGCTATTACTTCAAAGTAACTTCCAATTTTCACCCGCTCTAGTTCAATCCCATTAATTGGTATTCATGAACTCACTTTGAAGCCAAGCATGCCTTACTTTCCACTTGTAGACATACAATTTCACTTGCTCTCCTCGAGACCACTTACAGAGCAGACCTGAATCAGTTCTGAATTTTACCTGCTGTTGAGAAGTGACCTCAATTTTTGATTTTGTGGCATCAGCAAATTCAATTAGTTTATTTCCCACATCTAGGTTGTCGATGCTGGCTGGAAACAGAAGAGGTCAGAGCATTGACCTTTGTAGAACTGCACTGCCAGCCAAACATGCCTTCTCCTTTTCCTGTTGTATAATTGGGGTTTACTCGTTTTTATCAACCGTCTCTAAAGTCTGAACTTCATTCACATGCATTGAAAAGCAGCCTGCCAACTAAAGCTGTGTCTTTGTTAAGCTCAGAACGTAATTTCAGGAAAATCAAAATGAACACTGTTCTTATTTTCTAGACTCTGAAAGAAGAAAACAAAGGAGAAACAAAACAGAGCAAACTAGATGAATTGTTTATGATTGTTATACTGCAAGGTATTAGTACCAGAGAACCTAAAAGATCTTTTCAAGTAAGAACTGACTGCTAGAGCAGGTTACAGAATCACAGAATCATTAGGGTTGTGCGCGGCATCTGGAGATCATCTCATCACAGCAGGTTACATAGGAACACATTCAGGCAGGTTTGGAATGTCTCCAGAGAGGGAGATTCCACGACCTTCTTGGGCAGCCTGTTCCAGTGCTAAGCCACCCTCAAAGTGAAGAAGTTCTCCCTCATGTTGAGGTAAAACTGCTTGTGTTTTAGTTTATGGCCATTACATTCAAGAATGCCACTTTAATTTCAAAAGATTTTTTTCTACCCTCCCTTATTAAATCTCACCCTGAAGTTATTGGGAAGCTAGGAATTAACTCAGGTTGGAAGGGTTCCCCGCAATGTCCCACATCAAAGCATGCTTATTTGTAACAGCTTTCTTAGGGCTTTGGTTAGTCAAGTTTTGAGTATGTCCAAAGACTGATGTTTCAAACTCATTTTGGTACCTGCCCTGGTGTTGACATCCCCCATGGTGAAAAATATTTTTTCTTACACTGACCTGGAATTTCTCATATTCCAACTTGTATCTTCTACCACACATCCCTGCACCACGCACCTCCTGAAAAGCCTGGTGCCATCTTCGCTAGAATTACTTACACCCTTCCCAGCTCATTGACCACCTTAAGTCCGGTGTACACATTACATGCATAGGCTAATGAAGAAGTACACACTTGAAAGTCAGACAGTGAAAAGACAGATGTCCATAAACCAGTTTACCACAGCTATGCTTAAACCTATGTGGATGACTGCCTCCTACAAGACTCACCCCTATCCAGATTGGCAAGTGCAAAACTGGTTTTCTTACGGAGCCAGAACCGCAAGAGCTGATGTCCTCCTACACCAACAGTCAAAAGCCAAATGTTCTGGCACATTAAAGATTTTCCTCTGTTGCCTTTCGGCATTGCACCATTATTCCATTTCCCTCCCTTCCCGCTTCTATACCCCAACTGTGTTTCTGCAGGTACAAAGCTTAAGAGCAGTCTCAGTTTCCAGTAAGCTGACCTTGCAGACAGAGTACCCAGAGTAGGCAAATGTACCTGTGGGAAACCTAATTATCAACCAAGCCCAAGAGTTGGAGATAACAGTGGAAATTCTATTTCTGGTTTATCAAACTATGATTAAAAAAACTTGAGCCATAGGTACCAGTAAGCAATACTTCCTATTGATTTAGTCATGGAAAACGCCTTTTTTTCACCTTTTACGCAGAAGTCACATCCCAGTCATCCTAATTCCGATTGAAAAGTGAAACAAAACAGACTGACAAACAAGCAAGCCAGAAAAATCAATAAACCCCAACTAACACTTCACTGAAATGCATCACATTCTCATCACTTTCTTGGTACCTTTAGATGACCATAGCAATTCGAGAGAAAAAAAAAAACAGCTGTAACTCCCTAAGTTTGACTACAAAGATTTTTATTCTAACAGCTTAGCACACGCTACACAATGCATGACTTTCTAAAACTGTGATTGCCATGAGTCAGGTATTTATTATTTCACCAAACCACAATTTCCCCACCTAAATAAATATGGCTATCAGTACTGTTGTCCAGCTCCTGCATTTACAATGATTACTTCGGTTCTAGCTCAAGATGGATCACCTGAATTTCCCAAGGCCATTTTCTGAAACCCGTTGCTAAGTTGACAGGCATGCAATTTTAAAAGAACTTAGGAATTCCACTAATTCCTTCCATGTGTAATGCAGGAGGCTCTTTGAATTGCAAGCTATAAGCAGTCATTTTGCTGAGTTCAGCTAAACAAAGGAGCAAAACAAGGCATCTGCATGCTAAGACCTTGCTCACTGCTCAAAGAATTTCATTTATTCCTAGCACTAGAGCCAAGGGTGATCACTCCCCAGTGAAAAACACTACTGCACAAAATCTCTGTAGCCATACATATTGTTGATACTGTTGTTAAAACTGCGGTCTTCTGATTATTCCCTGTTTTCACAAGGCTTTCCATACGCTTTTCTTTGCATCTAGTTCATATGGCAGCATGCTGCATGTTGGCAGTCTGCACTAATATGTGAGAGAATTGAAGGAATGAGGCAGA
The DNA here is from genome assembly GCF_033783945.1 of Neopsephotus bourkii. Classification (NCBI taxonomy): domain Eukaryota; kingdom Metazoa; phylum Chordata; class Aves; order Psittaciformes; family Psittacidae; genus Neopsephotus; species Neopsephotus bourkii. The sequence continues at coordinate 277,502 of NW_026902270.1, forward strand.
TAATAAAAATACTTCTAAGCAGAATGGAAGGAGGAGGAAGTGTAACTGTGCACAGATATCAGAAGGCACGGATATGGGGAATTGTCAAGCTGCCAGTGGAAAACTCTCACCCTGTTAACCATGATTATAGCACCCCCATATTTAAAGCTCCACAGCCAAAAGCAAGTAGCAGTTTAGGTCAGGAATCAAAACAGGCCCTGTAGACGTAGGCAGTGATTCTCCTTAGACAATACAGAAAGAGTCTAAGTGTAGATGCCAGCATATTATGGACAGGTACACCAGCTTGAATGCGCATCCCTAGTAAACTGCCTAGAAAACCAAAATGTAATCAAAGCCAGTATCTCATAGATTTTATCTATATACTTTTTCCTACTCACCTATTATCAGTGACCAACCTTCTGAAATGTTTTCAGCTCCTTTATTCATTTACAGATGATAAAACACAGCATAGGGTTATCTAATGACAAGCCATAATGTAGCGTAGAAAGTCAATTGAACCTAGTGTTTCTCCTCCTATAAATTAGATGTTTCTGAATATTATGTGCAGATCAAAGAAAACATTCTTGCTTTCACTAAGTAAGGCAATGAAGGAATTTGGTTCAGTTTAAGTTACCTTAGCACAGATGCTTTTTGCTGGTTTAGTCTATAAACACTTTCTGAATAGGACATCTTATAAATAGTTTTCCATGCAAATCTAAAACCTTTTCAATTTACAATTATAAAGTTCACTGCATCCCAGAAGGCTTTTATATGTATCAGGAAATTATTTGGCTATACAAGCAACAGCAGCAGGCACTGGCATTTGAAAACTACGATGCAAGGACTTCCCTTCATTGTCAAGCAGAACCATTGGCCAGTAATTTAACTAACCCAAGCATTAAGAAATTTTATTCTATTGTCTCTCAAAAATGAAAAGATGAATTTATAGAAGAGGTTTAAAGAAGTACTTCAAGATACATAGAGAAATATAAATATTGCCAGACAACAGATGCATGTGGAGGAAATTAAGGCACAAAGTCTTATCTAATGCAAAGTTAGCTGAAATGCAATAATAAAGCTATTGTATTCTTCACCTAGACAAGTAGAGGATGCCAACAAAAAAAAACAAAAAAACACAAAAGCAGCTACAGAACTGAATCTTCTATCACCTTTCAAAAGCTGAGCTTTATTCCTTTTGTAGTTCATAGGAGTTTTGAACACAAACTAAGCAGGAACAGCAGAATCCAGCATGTATGTGCCAGTTTTAATGAAACAGTAGTAAACTTCTATCCGAGGCAATGTATGTTAATGACTGTTAGCAAGTGCTGCGTCTTCTCCTACTATGTATAACCACCCAGGTCGCATCATCTCACATGATTAGACAACAGGGGTGCTGAACCATCTCAGTACTAAAACATTTCCTTCTTACTATTACTTAGACTGAATTATGACTAGTGCAGAACAGAAAACAATTCCCTTAACGCATTCCTCCTGCCATCACTGATGGCGTGCTGTAACTGACACACCAGATTTGTGTACCATCACACCAGGATGGACTGCATGCTGCAGTTTCTCCAGGGACATCTTATGAGAGGTAGTTTGAAATATCCTAACTCAAAAGCTGCGGTTTGTGCTGTAGCTTTACCTCTTCTATGGCAAGTGATAATTTTTTAACATTCAGAGCAGATCTCTTGATTTCTACTCTCAGAACGGAATTTAATCCCTTTTGATGTATTTGAAGCTCAGAATTCCTGTTTACACCCATGCTTGCTGAAATAAAATATAAATAAAAACAAAACCCCATTTTCAGACTTCAAAAAGGCTCAATACACCCATCTGTTCCAGCCAAATTCTGCACGAGAATGAGGGAAAAACTCCACATAGAGGGTTTGATCTCTCATGCCTTCAAGTCATTGGGAATTTTCTCAGTGACTTGAATGGGAGAAAGATCAAGCCCAGGGAGCATAGCAGGGCAGCCAGTTGGCAACAAGGTATTGGTTGTGAGGCCTGAGTCCTTTTTGAAATAGTATGTTTGACCCCCAGGCTAAATAGGTTGGCACAGATGATCAATGCCGAACAGAATGCTGCTACTAACTCAGGTATTCACCGAAAGACTCACAAAATTTGGCCTTTTTCTTCCTCCTCGTGTACAGACTCATGCAGCTATGCAGAAATCTCAGTTTCAGGATGAAAATGCTTTTAGCCAAAAGTTGTAGACAGCTTGAAAAGTCAAAGCCCTAAAAGCTCAACAATCAGAAGGCATGCCAATAACCAATCTGGGGCTTTCCATGTTTCTGCAGACTAGAGTTGTGCTTTCTAAACCTTTTAAATAACCACCTTTAAAAATTCAGTAAGCCTTTTAATCTTTGATTTCATCTACTAAAAATAGGAAAGCATAAAAGTAGAACTACATATTCCTCCAAGTGGGTGTTAGTTATGCAAGCCCCTTAACTCAGATATGAACAAGTTAGAAAACCTATGTTGATTAATAGGAAGTTACAGCATTCATTACATTGGAATCCGAGTATTTTGCAAATGCTTTAACTTCTGTGAATGCCTAAACATGCTGCTCCAAATGCTAAGTTAATTCTGACACACTGAAGAACTGCTTTGAATACAAGTATAGGAAAGCATACCTATATGAAAACACAGCTCATGGAAGATAAACACTCGTTCTGCAACACTGCAAGGACTTTGTGATATAAAGGCTAAACCAAAATTACATCAATTAACTGAATAGAGTCATAGCTTTAGATCAGGAGTTTTAGACCATAGCACAAGTCTGGTTACTTTGGAAGCCATAAAAACCAGATCACGCTAATCAATAGAAACAATGCCACAGAAAAAATAGAGTGGAACAGTTTAAAATAGCTTGAAAAAAAAATGACCTGAGGGAAACAACAGCAAATTCAACTTTTCAAAATTTGCTGGGAGAGGGAGATGCATTTCCATGAACAAGTTTGTTCATTCGGAAATGTCTTTAAAGATAAGAGAAATGGTCTTTTTTCCCCCCCTTCTTACTAAAAAAAAAAAAAAAATAAAAAAAAAAAAAAAGAAGAAAAAAGTAAAACTGAAAGACTGCTGTGATAAAACCGTATAAACCATACACCATCTCTTTACTTTGGGTTGTACTTCTTTAGGAAAGATGTGGCCGGTCAGCACATCTTTACTTGCAAACTGAACTGGGTAAAGGGATGACTTCAACTTTCCTAGAACAGAGGCTATACAGGCAGAGAAGAAACTTGGAGATACTTGCTCAATTGGTCATCATCAGCCTACACTGAGTGAGTCCTCTGAAAAGCAGGAGAAAATTCAGCCCCCTTGCATCATCGTGTTGTAACCTTTCCAGTACTCAGGAGCCTTTACCAGAATATCGGATTGAGAAACACTGGCAGAAAGATCCCCTCCCATGAGTACTCAATGGAGAGCAAAGTGAACCTTCTACTCTGGCCAAGTGTTCATGTCATTAAGAGATCAATAATCTAGATCATCTTCCAAAATTTAACATCCTCTTCCTGTTTTGGGGATGCTCACTGAAGAAATCTGTAAATAGAACCATCAAAAAGCGCTAAGTAACTTGAAATCCCATCACTGCATAAAAATGCAGGAGTGAAGATGAAAGTCTTCACTGTTGTAGGAAAAAGCTGCTCAGCTCAGGGGACTTAAATCAAATCAGGATCAAAGGGGCTTATTGATATATTAACAACACGTAATTAACTGGGAAGCAGAAAACTACATATTCAGAATCAATATCAACAATACAACAGATAAACCACAACACTAGACACTTTCAAAATGTTAATAAACACCTATAAACATCTAAACACCCTCCTGTAACCAGTCCCAGAAAGCTGTACTCCCCTGCAAACATGCACACGGGCCATGTGGGCTATACACACACACCTCCCCTCCTCAGGGTGCATGGGCTCTCCTCCTGGCACATCTTCCCCTGGGCATTTCCACTACCATCCATCCCTCTGATGAGGGCAGACTGGGCATAGCATCCTATAGGAGATCTGTGCTATCCGGCCTTGGCAGCATCTAATTACCAGGAAAAGGCCATGTGGACTTCCCCACAAGTGATCAAAACTGACCTCCTGAACTCTGCATGCTAGAAAACCAAGTGCCTGCCTTATGATGTCTTCAGAAGGTCTGTAACTAATATGATCATAGAGTAATTCAGTTTATCAGGGACATCAAGAGGTATCTATTTCCACCTCCTGCTCAGAGGATGTTCAGCCTTTGGATCAGACCTGTTGCTCAGGGCTTGACCAGTCAGGTCTAAATCCTGCAAAACTGAAGACTGCAAAAACACTCACGGTAACTGTTCAACCTCACTGTCCCTGAGGGGGGAATTTTTCTTTATATCCAGTCTGAACTCAGATTCTCAGTTCTAATTCTGCTCATTTCCCATCCTGCTGCCACACACTAAGCCTGACTCCATCTGCTTGATAATCACCTCCCTACTGGTATGGGCAGGCTGCTCTCAGGTCCTCCTGAGGCCATTTCTTCTCCAGGCTGAAAAAGTCCAGATGTCAATCCTGATTTAGCATCACAGACACAGTCCACTTCTACCTAAGCACTTTAGACATTAGGGTATATTTTCCTTGAGTTTCTTTCACAATTCTCCTCAAAGACAGTTCTTCTAAGTCATGGACAGTAGCACACACCAGCAGTGGTGTAGGAAACACTCTGTCAGGATGTTCTGCTTTAGTCAAGACTGCAATTCACTGTGGGATAGAGAAGCAGCCACAAGCACCCAGGTTTTCTAGAGATAAACGTATTATGCAAGACAAACTGAAAAAAGCCTCTCCCAAAAACAAAGAATGTAGACTTTTCAGTGGCTTAAATAAAGAGTTAAAATGGCAGCAACAGGATAACAAAATAGAGGACATCCACTGTTCACAAAGAACACTGCTAATATTACAGTCAGGTCCCACTGAACAATCAAAATCGAGCTGGTTGCCTCTTAAGAGAGCATTAGGCCATAAGATACTGACAGCTCTGGTCTCTAGTTAACCTCTCAACAGGTAAGACTTCCAATAGAGTACTTTGGTTTTTAAGTGTAGAATATCTAGATGCTCTTGAAGACTGACACTCTCCCAAAGACCTCTGAGAAGGTATCAGGAATCTACCTAGCCCCCTAGGGGGAGCTACAGGGAAACCAAGTAACAGGAATGGTCTGCAGGGTGTTACAGAAAGGCAATCTTACTCTAGTCATTTTTTGGAAAGACTGATCAGGATAACATGGTTGTCCTCTATGGACAACAAGCACTAGTGGAGCAAAGAAACAGCAGAAGAGAGTAATAGCGACCTCTAAGAAAAAGATGCTACTTTCTCTTTCAGAAAAGAACTTGCTGCTGCTCAGTAGTAAAAGACTCCTAGGTCTCATCAAGCCTAGGTTATCACTGGCAAACAAACTACTCAGCCACGCACATGAATTCCCTTTTATCCCACTCTTGGCACACCACACTCTTACAGAGGCAGTCATCTTCCATATCCCCCTGTCTTGACAAGATTGCAATTCTACCTATTTAAAAAAGCAGGGATTATGCCATTAATTCTCAACAACAGAAGACTCAGAAATCCCTCTGGCTCTGACCTGCCATAACACACACCACATACCAAACATCTGTGGTTCAAAGGCAAGCTCTATAAAGCATGCTTAGCATCCCAGCAAAATCCCAGGGTGGAGGCAGTACATTCTAAACAGTCTCTCCTCTGAATGACCTGGACAGAAGATGCACTGCCAAGTGAATTTTTAAGGCTTTACACGGATGCAGTTAGCTCATATCACCTGGGAAGCCTTTACAGACCAAAGATCTTAACCTCTGTCTGTAAACATAAGGCAAGGAAAGGATCCAAGAGCCAGAAATTGTTCCAAGCTGATGCATGGCAGAAGCACACCTTACAGCTATCAGGTGATAAAGTATGACATCTTTTGTAGATTTCAAATAATTTCAGCTATTATGTAAAGCAAATCCCTTCTCAAGCTAAAAAAGCAAGTGTTTGAAACAGGCCTGTTATCTGCCTGACTATTCCTTCTGCAAACTGATATACAGAAAGGATGTTATGCTGCTGGCACTGTTTCAATCTAAGCAGTATGCACATCCTTCCATCATTGCAGTACTTTGGGGATCAAACCAGAATGGTCTCAGCATCATTTCCAAGGCAGATATTCAGCACTGCAAGACAAATGACTGCTCCAAATAAATACATAATTAAATACTAGGCTAAAGAGTATAAATTCTGTGTGTGATAAATAAAATAAAAGCAAAACAGACTCTAAAAATAAATGTGCCCATCAGAGTCTAAATGAGGAACAGAAACTAATCTCACCCCAAACTCAGCAGTCAGCTGAAAAGCTAAAAATGAGATGCCAATGGGGATCAGCAGAACCTGTGAAACTTAGAAAAGTTCACAAACTGAAGGAGAAAGAACAAGATGCTCTTACCAAATAAAAATCCTACTCTTTAACATCAGTGTTCATTCCCAGCATTCTTGGAAACATCAGTAATGTTTTTATGCAACCAAGATGACAGGTATATGCACATTTCACACCTATACCAAAGACTAACTTTATGTGGTTTGAGCTTATTTTGTTTTGAGAAATCTGGTATCTTTGTACCATTGTATCACCTTTGGGTCCTCAAAGAGGGAAGTCATCATGTAGAGAGATGCAAAGTCATCGTGCCAAGGATGTAAAACCGTTTCCATGTGAACATCTTAGAAAGCATCCACAAGAAAAAAAAAATAGGAAGAAAAAAATCTAGATTCCCCAAGTCAAGAGAGAAGCCTCAAAAGTAGGGACAGCTGCTGATTTAGTCCTGAGAAAATGAGCATCTTCTTAAGATCTCTCTGCCCACTCTTGTCTCAGCGCTGATTTTCATTCCTACAGATGGCCTGCCTGCTTTGAAAGATTTCGTGCAGCACCCTTTGCCAAAAACTGTGCCTGGAATGTCAGCAAGTGAAAAGAAAGAAAACCCAAACACACACCACAAGTTGTGTTTGAATTTTTGCAGATAGAAGTGTCACAGCGTGAGGCCTACCCAAAAGCATCACCCAAATAAATGAGATCTTGGCTGCATCTGCCTGGCTCTAATAATACCATACATAGTGGAAAACAGGGAAGTGATAGATTCATGTATCTACCTGTTGCAAAACCACACAATTTTGCAGTACATTCGGGGTGAGAGACCAAAGGGCAACAGCAGAGACAGCCCTTGGTGGGGGGAATGCTTAACCCAGGCATCTGACACCGCGTAAAAGGCTGCACTTCACAATGGCACAGAGGCCAGGCTGGCAGCTGGGACCCTGCAAGTCAGTTAGGCAAACAGAGCAAGTGTTTCACTTCCCAGGCTTCTGGCCTCCACCTAATCTGGACTGGAGGATGGGAGTTTATGTTAATACCTAGATTGGTATGAACGTGTGATAAAGTAGAAAATGCTACCCACCCGTTATATCTACCTCTATTAGTAAATCAATTTGAAGTTATATGCCACCAAGTGCTAAAACCTAACGAACTTTCCTGTGACATGTGAAATATTCAATTCCTATATTACTTAATAGCATTAGGCACCCCACTACTCCAGAAAAGATGGGGTTTGTTTTATCTCTGATGTCATCACACCAGAGTTCATACAGCTTCTACAGAAGAAGACACCACAAAGAGGATGTGGGATGCTCGGCACACCACAGAAATACACACTGAGAACATCCACCAGCCAGCTGAAATCACCTGCAGGGCACTGGGGTAAGTTTAATTCTCACATGGAAACAGAAGTAGCCATAATGCTGAAATGGAATCTGAGAGCAGAAATTAGCTTACCGGATATAACTAAAATGCTGCAACTGCAGCTACTTCAAAGCAGCCACAGCTTTACAGCAGCACATAGTGCTCACGATCCAACCCCACTCCTCCTTTCTGTAACTTTAGCAGCGTAATTGCTTCTTCAAAATTAAACTGATCTCTCTTCCCCTTTCCTTGCACGATTGATTCCTTAAAATCATTTAACTATGTTCAACTATTATGTCAAGTATAATTGACTAACCCAAGGTTTAAGGACACCAGCTATTATTAAGAGTGTTTTAAAAACACATTTTGCTGACATGGCCACAGCTGGAATTTGTAACAGAGCCTTACATGCTCACAGGGCAGCCCAGAAATGTTACATATAACCTGTCTCTTGAGGTGAGGGCAGGGCAGAAGATGGGGCTAAAGCACAGAAATTACACATTAAATGTGTTTCTAAAATATAATGTCAAAACTAGCAGATGCTGAAAAGATTGTTCTTATGAAAACTCAAGCAGCAGACATTACACTGCTCTTGCTCCTACTAGACAGGGATTTCTGTGTGAGCTAAACTCGACAAACTAGGTTTAGAAAGTACACATCTACACTGAAAAGAGAAAGGTTTAGGTTTCATGCTCTCAAATCTTTGTAACATAAGCATGCTTCTGCAATCCATGACAAGATTCTGGCTCTGTTCATAATTTGAGGCCTCTATTGACTTGTATGGACAGAGGCAGCCAGAAAGAACTTTTTGATATCAAACATGTCTTCTTTCAAATACAAGTAATCTGGATTATTGCATCAAATACTGGATGCTTACATGTGTACACTTCTCATATCAGTATATCTGGCTCTTACCTGTGCTGAGAAGCTTAGAGCTTTTCTAGAAGTCTGCAGACATAGCCAATGCTAAATGACACTGGACTGGAGATACCATAGCTCCAATGTAGTGTCTTTCATTTCAGAGTCATGTCTTCAGGTTGCCTCAGTTGAATTTTCCCCACAAAGATAACAGGCTGAGTTTAATTCATATATACATACATATAAAAGCATATATATATATGTATTCTGATGTACATATATATTCTTACACACATATATATTCTGATGTACACACATAGGACCCAATTCTTTGACAGCTTACTCAAGTTTTAAAAACATGACACTTCATCAGAACCACTTGCTGTTTGCAGTGGTAGAAAGCAGAGACCAAATCAAATCTGAAAGTTCTGGCTTCTTGCCATTGCAAATACTAAGATCAGCATTCAAGAATAGCTAAGTAGGCAAGACACTGTGCGCACCTCTCTCATGGCAATTTTAATACTCAGATATCAAAACAGTAGCAAAAAAAAAAAAAATCACTGACAGGCAATCAGTAAAACCCAAAGCAGTGATGAAGACATTTTCCACTTTTGTGCTGTATCATTTAGTAACTAAAATCTGTTTCAAAGCTTTATAGGTGCTGGGAAAGTTAAAGACATTGCTGATAGCCTTCCCAATGCTGCTCTTTACACTTCTCTTGCCTTGAAGATTAAGACATTTATCCTCTGATCCCAAATTCCCAAAGAACCTTTAACATCAAAGTGTAAGCCTGGCAAAATAAAGCTCCAATTTTAGTACAGCAAGAGAAGGCAGCAAACTTCTGCAAGCCCTCCATTTGCAGAATGAGGGCAGCAGACAGACTGTGGTTATATTTAGGTGAGTCGATTCATAGCAAAACTAAAATCTAGATGCATCTGCCAGAGTAATACCACATATTATGAAGAGCAGAACCTCTCTCCAGAAGTGGAGAATCCCACCATGTCTTACAGTAGGATGCAAGTGTCACTAGGCAATACCGTGATGCAACACAGCAGTTCATAGTTGTCAAGTTGTTCTGCTTCAAATACCCACATCAGGCCAGTTTGGGGTGTGTTTAGCAATATTAAATTAAAATGCAGACAGCTAGAATATTATCACTCTTAACTCAAGGATATCCAGGAAAAGGGGCAGTGAGTCAGATATGTTTTTCAGAATCTGTCTTTTAATTCTGGGTTGTGTTTCTCACAATGAGGTTGTTCCAAATAGAGGTGAGGACCAGGACACGGGTCCAGCTCTCTCCTTAACCTTTGAATTCAAGTTGTTTAGAAAGACAGCTCTTTCTTCAGCCATGTGATTCAACTACAGGATTTTTCATAGCCATGGCCACACACATAACAGCACAACAGTAGTATCTCTAAGATACTACAGTGAGAACTGGGGGCACAGAGAGGAACTCAGCATCCTGTGTTGCTTAGGTTTTAACAAATTATCTAGTTGACCCAGTCATGTCTGCCACCTGGTAAAGAGAATAATTCTGTCTTAATGTGAGACAACATCAGTGAGGCTTAAGCAAAGCTGTTCTGCTGTGAAACAAGTGAAAGCACAACTCTCTTTTATAGTTATCACTAGCAGGGGTGTGCTGCTGAATGTATCATGCACATTGCCTTCATGCAAAGACATTTCCTAAGATGTTCACACAGCAACAAAACTTAAAAGCAGCAGAAAAACAGTCTTTCCACTGGTCTCAATGCTGGCCTATGGAGAGGTTCTCCAAGAGTTGTTTCCATGACTGTGACAATGAGATCTCCTTCAGAAGAATTACAACTGGATGGTAAAAACCAAGCTATTGAACAGTTCCTTGGTAACCAGTAAGCGGGAAGAACTATTCTGAAACAAGCCAGGGAGTCGAATCAACCAGAAGACAACAATAAAAAAACAGGCACACATTTCTACTACAAAAGGAGTGACAGACTATAATCTTGCTGACATTGGTCCTGGTTTTTATCATTTGTTATGTGGGAACACTTAAAAACCTCAGAGCTGAATGAGGTTGCCATTAAAAACAAAAGATAATAGAAGTCTGTTGCTCCCTTCTGTTGAACACAACTGTTGTTAAATTCTGTAGAAAACATTACTAGGGAGACATTCCTTCCAACGGTCCTTTCAGAAATGTTTAGGTTGAGAGGCAACAAAAATTCTATTAAAAGTGCTCATAAAAGTTAAATGCATCTTGATATACTGCATTAAACACATCTACCAGATGACCTAGTTTTGGTATTACCTCTTATTTTTTTAATTGAGTCTATCATTTCATGCTACTAAGAGCTAACCCCCAAAAGTATTCTATATCAGTCATACAGATCACAGTTGGTATATAAACGCAAAGGTCTGTCCTCCCACAGATGAAGACAGTGATCAGTCTTAAAGCCGCATGATTAGGTACATTTGAGCCAAGAGACTATTTCATGGAAAATAACTGTTTTCTATAACACAACATGTTCTTTCTTATTTTGAACACTGAATACAGTTTTGCACACAGTATTTTTCCCCTTTCAAGAACAAGGAGTCGTAAGCAACCTTTCCTGACACAAGATCAATCAGATTTTCTCAGTAGTAGATGCTCCCCATTGAATTATCATTAAAATTAAATTAATGGATGCCATTTTAATATTGCTGTACTATCGCTCAGCTAGTTCAGCAGAGGAAGGTGTGGTTTCAAAGCACACACTTACAGTTTTAAGCATTTCCCATTTTGCAAAAATTTTATCTGCAAGCTCCATGCATAACTGAATCCCAATCTCAAGCATCCATTATTCAGCCAGCATTCCTCTCCTTATGTACACAAAGGTGGAATGAGGGTTACATGAGATTAAGATATTTCTCCTCTGCATTTGATTAATATTATTTAGGTGAATCTTGTTAGGAACTCAAAAAAAAAAAAAATTAATCAGAGGAGCAAGGTACTCAAAGGTACAGCAAACTGTTGTGCCATCAACTGTTGCACTGTACCCTCCCTGCCCTTTAGTACCCCTTCATAACTTGCACATGGCAGAGAAGTGGTTGTTACTAAATTGCATTAAGTTCAAATAAGCGAGTACCATTCTTCAAGTGTCAAAGGCACAGAGCAAGGTTCATGAGGTGAAAACAGAAGCACTGGTGGAAAGGCCATAAGCAGTGCAGAACATTTGCAGAGACTACAGACCAAGAAAGGTGTTCCTTAGTCTTTCAAGCTGTCACTTCCCACAAAAATCATCACCACTGTAACTGCTGTTCCAATTGTGAACTGTGCCAACAGCACCAGAAAGGGCAATGTAAATAATAAAGATTTATCTCCTATTTAACATCCCTCAACTAATTCCTGATATCATTCTTCTAATCACAGCTGGCAGCCAAAATCCACTGCTATCTTCTTTTAATAGAAAGTAATTCATAGGATAATTCAGATTGGAGATCTCTAGTCCAACCACCTGCTGAGATCAGGGTCAGCCATAGGCCCAGCCCCAATAGTTCAGGGCTTGATCAATTTTGATTCTGAAACCCTCCCAGGCCAGAAACTACACAACTGGCCCAACACCTCACTAACCCTCTGGAGGAAAAAATTCTCCTTATATCCAGTAGGAATCACTTGTTTCAAGCTGTGTCCATTGCCTCATCTTCCCACTACGCACTGCTGTGATGTCTGGCTCTATCTTCTCTATAGCCTTCACACAGGTAGGGGAAGGCTGCCACTACATATACCCCAAATTTCTCTCTTTCCCGTGCTTAGCAAGCCCAGCTCCCTGAGCCTCTCTTTACAGGAGAATTGCTCCAACCATTTTGGTGGCTGTCTGCTGAATTCATTCCAGTAGCTGAGTTATACCAGAATTGAATCTATCACTTCATGCTACTAAGAGCTAAACCAAAAACATATTCTTTATCAGTAAACCATGCAAAAGGGAAGTTTATCATAACTGCAGACACCACTGCACAAAGCTGTGAATAAGGTATTTCAAGTTGAGAGGCACACTTGAGTTTAGATAGACTGGGAGCACTTCAGAGATTTAACAAAGCAAAAAAGGAAAAATCAAATTACAAGGAAAATGTCAACCCCATACCCTTGTTCTATGCAATTGGCTTAAGATGTTTACTGATGAGATCTCAAAGACAGCATATGGTAATGTATTTCTCATTGTTAGTCCTACTTGATGTGAGGTGAACAGATAGTACAAGGAGGCAAGATGTAATGGGAAGGGAGACAGCCTGTTACCAATAGCCACATTGATTCAGGACTGAACTACAATTAAGTGTTATTGTATTCAGTGACCTACCACTATGCACTTGCAGACTGTAACTGTTATGCTCTGTATTGCTTACATTATCTCAAGGAAGGCTCTCATCTGATCACGTTTCTTAGAAAGACCCATAGCTTCTCAGCAAATCCATAAAAAACTTGCTTAGCTGTGCTGCCTCCGGTTGCACAGGCAGCTGGATTTATCAAGTCATTGGTCTCAGAACCACACACACAGCAAGCAGGTGATAACCCTCTTCTCCAACAATTCTATTAGAAAAATCCTGAAGATGCATGTCTATAACAGGAGATTGACCCACCTGCCATAAACATAGGGAAGTGGGGAAACAGGGAAAGGAGGCATCTGTTTCAGTCCCCAGGAGTCAAAACAAACAATATCCTTCCACTTTGGCCAGTGAAACATCAGTGTCACAGTAAAACTCGGAGTAACGCCACACTTCTGCAAGTAAATACAATCCATTTGATAAGAAGTCTGTTTGGGTGCAAGAGGGTGTAACTAGAACTAAAACTTATTCTACATACCACAGAATTAAATAGAGCATTCAAAACAAAAGTTTTGCCTAACTACACAAGCTTGGGCTTTGTTCTGATGAGTGCTGGAAATGGTGAAACAAAGGGGAGCGAAGTATAAAGATTCTTAGCCACTAATCCCTTATCAAATCCCCTTTGGGAATAGAAGTCAACTTTTGTTCACATATCCATTCCCTAACCTTTTTTATCATTGCTGGATGAGTCAGTCAGAACAGCTACCCATAGATTAAGCATGCCCCAAACACCAGCATGAATACAGTAGTTTCACATAAACATACTAAGCATTAAATGTAAACTCTAAGAAGCAGTTAAAAACTGAACACCACAGCAGTTAAACATCAATTTCCTCCCTAGAACAACAGGAATGGCTACTGGGAAGAGTGAGGGGAGGGGAAAAGTAATAATAATAAAAAAAAGTAATAAAAAAGTAACATTTTTAAACTGCTCTTAAAAAGAAAATAAATAGTGGGGCAGGGGGTGGGAATCACTGTAAGCAGTAATTACAGATCACAATGTGATGTTCCTTCTTAGCTCTCCCTATCAGAGCAAATCTGGGTGTAGTTTCTGCTCCTGAGTACAGCTTCTCTTCAGGAAGAATTAATGCAAAAGGAAAGTTTATTATAACTTGCTCTAAAAGGCAAACTTAATCCATTTCAAAGGGTTTTAACCATTTCTACCCAACCTTTCCAAACTCCACCACCTGTGGTAAGCAGCATGACCACCAAAAGAAAACCACCCTGGAGAAAGGGAGAACTTGCACTTTCCACAGCTCATGTCCCAAGTTATGTGCTTCTGTGTCCCACTCATAACATGTACCTCATCAAACTCAGAAAGCCAGACTATTTTGGAAAAGGTTTTCCCTGTTGTCTGGTAAGCATAAACTACTTTTTGCTATGCTCTGCACGGAGCAAATAATAAAGGAAGGGTATGGTGCTCAGTACAGTACTTGCGGTCAATCCTAGAAGAGATGCTAACATGCAGCTGCAGTGAACTTAAAACTCCTTTTAGTAAGCCCATTACCACCTTCAAGAAGGTAACTGCTTGCTAGATCACAAGTGAAAGTTCCTCTTCCAAGCACCTTGACAAATTTCATTTGCCTTCACAGGATGTGTAAGATTTTCTGTGGTTCCAAACAGTGTTCTACCATTTAGTGAGCACAGCTCCAATGAACCATGACCTCTTCCTTTAGCAATGATTTATTACATGAGGTTCCCACTACCACTCAGCTTTTTTAGATCTTGACTGTACAGCCAAGATCCCCTAAAATATAATCTATTTCCTACCATCTGTATGATATTTAACCCACCACAGAGGAAGTCAATTACCAAGCAGATTGAAGTGTGTGTAGAAGGGAGTGGTGTGGAGGTACACACTGCCCAGCTATTCTGAAAGTTTCTTGTGAAATCAGAGATGCTGAAATTCACCCTCAGGCACTGCATATGGGTCATGAATAACTGGGCAGTTGTGGTGGAGTGGGGTAAACTGTGTAGAAGCACTAACAAAATTGTTCATAAAAGTATCATTGTTCCCCATCCACAGAGATTTAAGACACGTCCACAGCTGATTTGCAGACTATCTGCTAGAAAAGCAGCTATTTATGATCCACCTTCTGACAAGCAGCAGGAAGATACTAGAACTATTTGAACTGTGGCTCATCTTTCCTCTTCACCCTAGCACTTGCTACCAGAAGATGCTCTAAGCACATTCCTATAACATAAAAGGACTCCGGAAAGGATTCAGAGACTACGATTCCTTCATTTGGTCTCTGCACTATTGTAAAAGAACAACAGAGAAAAAGACTGTCTGGTTACTCCCCCTTCTCCTGCCCTTCCTTTCCTGAGCACACCATATAGCACATTTGCTGACACTAAATGGCCTGGCTTATACATTTAAAAGTGAAACCATATTTTGAACCAGGAATTATATCACTGGATCTACAACAAGGACACATTCTAGCCTCCCAGTATGTAAGGTGCCTACAACATTTGCAAGACTGAATAAGTAAAAAATTATCTGACAACTTACACCTGTTCTTTCATACCTGGACAACAGCTTGAACCTCCAAAGATCTGAACCTACCACTTCCTCTTCTTTACTGCAGAAAATTAAGAAATGGGTACCAATGCATGTTAATCCCAATGAAAGAGAATGAAATCATTTGGGAACATTCTACATATTAAATTTCTCATTTCTGTCTGATTTTACACAGCTATATGAGGAGTACCTTACTGCATGCTATCTTCCACTTGTAACCACAAACAGAGGCAGGGGAAAAAAAGGGGGGGAGCATGTGACCATTTGTATTTATTGTCCTTACACAAGGAAAAATAACTTGCTAATACTGTCCTAAAATACTGCTCTAAGCACCTTAAACAGAGGAGTATACCTGAAGACACCAAATACCTGCTGTGCCTCAGAAAGCTATTGATGCTATCTTACCCAACATCATCTACTCTAGGAGAGTTACCGACTTCTATAAATTGCCTTCTGAAGCCATCAGAAAGCAGAATTTTTACTGACTTTTCTTTTTACTGTTCCTCTCTTATTTGGGGTGGGAATATTTATAGGCTTTCGTTAGCCACAAACTACTTTCAGATTTGTGAACACCCTGCTTTTAATTCAAATCCAGATTTTACACTTACCGAGTTTTCAGGTTTACAGTTTAGATTCCACTCTCTGTAATACTAACTAAAATACAGCTGTTGTATAGTCCTTTTATCACATATAGGGTAAATTTGTTGGTATTAACTGTAACACTAATTTAGAATATGAGTTAACTAAAAGTGGGTCAGCATTAGCATGATGTATACTTTTGCTTTTATCTCTAAAAAAGCAATTGTTGTGGTTCAGTTACAGATTTACTTAGATAAAATACACAATACCCTCCATTTACAAACTACCAGGCTACTCAGAAAAGGGAACAACTACATTGTTGTCTTAATTGTGCTTCAAGTCAGCAACCTATAAAATACTCAGAATTTCCTATACAATGATTCATACTTAATAATTTGAGTCTAATAAAAAATTGCATATTAATCATAACTCTGATAGTTAAAGAGACAGATAAATAGGTTTCTCTGATAACTAAATTCTCCCATTTCAATTAAATATATACAGAGAACAATAAAACTACCATCATCTTACTAGCTCATCTTTAAGGTGCCCTCCAACCCAAACCATTCTATGATCTTAAGCACAGAACAAAATACGACAAATAATCCAAGAATACCATCAAGTGCATCAATAGCAGGATTACAGTTGCCAACAGAAGTGGTTATATAAACAGTACAATTTATTTTCTCATATTAAGCATTTAAAAATTAAATACATATATATAAAAGACTATAATTATGGACTGAACAATGCATCCAATGTTTAAATGTTTACCAGTTCTCAAAACAGCCTTTCATAGCTTCTACAGATTTTCTTAAGTTGCACCTGGTTCAATTCCAGACTGGTGGTGTTAGAGGAAGCTTTTTCAGTAACCCAAACACACTGCTAGCATATGCAAAGGCCCCTGGTAATTAAGTAATGCAGATGTGAATTTCTTACTTACACACCATTCCCAGCAGATCCAAAACCCTTAAACCTCAACAGCAGAATCCAGAGCATCCCTCAGAGCCTCCACCTGGCTTTGCTCTCTACCAGCTTCTGAGACACCATAATGTTCCAGAAGCATCCTTTATGTCTCCTCCATATCCCTTCCTGAGAGGGCTGCCTACTCCTCTAAAATCTAGCACACAATTCAAATATTTGGGATTTTTCAGGCTTGAATTTAAATTGAAGGTGTTTTCAAGGGTTTCTCAAGGGTTAGAAAGCAAAAGCAAAATTTAGTAAAAAAAGAATATGATAATACAAGCAATTCAAAGCTAATGAACTGCATAAAGCACAATAACAGCATTCTCCAGAGACTACCACAGATTAGCAAACAGAAACCATCATTCAGGTCACCTGTTAAAAACAGGGCTTTGGCCAGAAAAATTTCTCATTAAATCAAAACACACAAGCCACCCTAGAAACATGGGTTTAACCAAATGAAATATCCCATCTAGAGCACTTTTAAAGTCATTTGCTTTTATTAGGTTCCTCTAAACACTTCACTTAATGTGCTCACAATCCTACTTCATTCCAACAGTTACCTTTAAAACTCAGCCATCACATCCTCTCTGCACCAGTAGCGCTTCATTTAACCAACTACAGATTCCACAGGACTGGTATCACACAGGCAGAGAAGAGATTCCCTGTGCTACATATTAGCAGCAAAACCCCATGGATTCCCTTGCCAGTTCCAGGCAGAACGCACATCTGACCCTTTGCCAACCATGTATTTGCTCTCACCTTGGACATAGCGATCTGTCTCTCCAGTTCTGGAAGGCAAGTTACTGACCACCTCTCTCTGCTTCTGTAGTACACTCTTACAGGAATCTTCTGAAGCATCTCCCTTCCTGATTACAGCTCAACAACTTCTGTGAGACTCTCTTATTTATAGAAGGTGGGGCAAGAGCCTGCCGCTACTCAGCCGTTGACGAGGCACACCTGATCCATCACCTGATGGTAGGACACTTGGTGCTGCACAAATCTGAAACCATGAAGAGAAGAGAATTTGTACATGTTTGTAACGTTTCACCTGAGTTTAAAAAGCAAACCAAACAAAGATCCCCCAAACACAAACAGAACAGCTAATGTCACCTTGTGCAAGACAAACGTGAAGTGTTTTGGTAAGTCTTGGATGTTATTTTTGTATTGGCATAAAAAAGAGCAACTGAAGACAACAGAGATCCCTAGACAGCACAAATCAAATCAAACCCTTTCTTCCTAAGTCCCATATACCTCAGATTAACAAAAAAGTTAATTCAAGTCAGCATGAACCAGGGATAGATTTGTCCTTTAAAACACAATTCCACAATTACTCTGAAGAAAAGATCAGGAGTCTGTCTTTCTTGGCTTTCAACTCATTTGCTACTAGGAACAAAAGATAGTCAGACTCCCTTGTGACACTGTTTAACTCCGACTCCGAACATTACTAAAGGCTGAAAGGTTCAGGAGGACGCATAAGGGAACATAAAACAAAGGAAGCAGAAGTTACACAGTGAAAGACAGAACATCTTTAAGAAGTATAATTGCCGAAGATGCTATAATACTTCATAAATACCCTACCACTTTCTCTGTCTGACAACAGAAAAGCAGAAGGGTGACCTAACAAAAGGGTTACATTAATCCTAGTATTGATAAATCTCTGCAACAAAGGAAGCATCTGTCCTTAGATTCGCAGCTCTGTAAGTCTTGAGGGGACATAAACTTCATCATGTTTGGCTGAATTTCTTAAAATAGCTTTCCTTTTAGGAAAAAAATGTAACCTGCAGACTAATTCAGGAGAGGGAAATAGGAGGAGGGGAGAGGGTCCTGTTTTGCTAGATAGAAACAAAAAGGGTGGGAGTTCTTCCAGTTGCTGTTCTCACCCAGGGACTGCTTGTGCCTGTGAGAGTCTTCCCTGCATGGAAAGCCAAGTCAGCTTCAGAGGATGAGAAATGTGATACTAATCACACACAGATCTCCAAACCAGGATCTCTTAACAGCACTGAAGAGAAGGAAATTGCCTGTAGATTACCTAAATGTTGAAGAAACTTGCTGAATGCCTGTTACATTAGGACTTACATGGAAAAACAACCACATTTTTATGACAAAAAAAGTTGCTTCCACAGTGCATGCATAATACAAGCACTGCGCGACCACACTATGACCTCTCTCTGTTCAAACTTCTGTACATTTATGGCTTGCCACCTGAGTGCCTAAAAGCAGTGTATTTGTGCAACAGCCGACAGCTGGCTTGAACAGGAGTTACCAATTAACAGATGATTAGTCCAGGTGCAATTAAAGGAGGGTAATGGGAAGGTGGAGCCATGAGTACAGCACCACCCAGCAGCCAGAAGGATGTCAGCAGCACAGGAATGAAGAGGCTAAGGCAGAGTTGCCTGACGTGTCCTAATATGATGATGTTCAATAAGAACAGTCACGCTGACAGGCAGCATTTTTAGGAATTTTACTGACGTTAGAAGCAGTGCATCTTAGGAAAAACTGACAGCAAAGTAGAGCCAATATCTAACATCCATTTTCTACTAACTTCAAATAGTGAAAGGGAGAAAAAAAATCCTTTTGCTTTCACAGAACAGTACCTCTGAACAAAACAGACATCAAGCAGCCAGTTGTCTCTGACTGCTGTCACCCTGCCATCTGATTTGCTACAGATGACACCTTGTCTGGCAGAGAACTGGGGCTTCAGCCACTGCCTACGAAACACACACCACTCTTGAAAGTGTTTTAAGTGTGCTGCTGTCTTACTTTCCATGCTTCTTATGAAGTCATGGGTGGCAGAGCATCTAACCTGAGTTACTGTGCACCTGTGAGACAGCATATTATGCTTACAAAGAGATGATCTCCCTCAGGATACAAGGAATCGTAAGATTATGGACCTTTGCAGCCTTTAGCTTGAAGACTCCAAATAAGTTTCAGGCCAGAAGCCAGATACTGCAGTCCCTCTGAAGTTTGCTAGATTTATGCCCACATTACATCACAAAAATAGGCACTAACAGCTGTAAGGTACCAGTGAATTTGGTCTTAAAGAGTTATTTAATGTATTTACTTCCTAAGTCATAGTAAAATGTGGGTGAATTGGAATCTTGCACGTTCCCCCAACCACTACCACACTATCCCCAGTTACTTGGTATATCTGAAATGAAGTAAACGTAAAAAAGAAGAAAAGGAAAAAAGAAACAAAACACCACAGAGCAAATTTCCTCCTCCTTTACTTTTACACCTGCACAGTTACATTACCACATGATTTTCCAGTGTTTGTGTGCAACTAAAAATCAGACTGTATTAACTACTGGGAGAAAGACAGAAGTGAGCATTCAGATACAGAAACCATCCCATTTCAATAATAAAGGCAATTACAGCAGATATTCTAAAAACAACAATATACAGCACCTTCTGTTCACATATTCTGGTTACTTTCATCTGCTTAATAGGTACCACAAATACTTTGCTTAGTGGAGTATGCCCACTTATTCGCATTTCATTGAGAGGATTGCTTAATCTGCCTCTTGTAGTAATGGGAGCACATCACACATGACATGGAAGACCAGTCTTTGGAATGAAAACAAGGCTGCAGGGTTTTTGTTAGCTTTGACTTACCCCTTCTACATGTAAAGACAGCTCAAGGTTAGTTCAATGTGGGTAGGAACTTCTGGGAAGTCTAATAATTTGTTGGAATTTCTTAGTTTTCTAGCAAGAAATTTTAAATTATTTTTAATTGAAGATACGTCTACAGCAAATGAAACCGTTTAAACATTCTTAGGTAATGCCTTGTTTCAAGGGTGGCATGCTATTAATGAAGACAAAAGCTTTATATTTATCCTCAGTAAAGCAGAGATGTGAGGATGGTATAATATCCCACTCGAGCTTCCTCAGTGTTTTCAACAGAAACCAGTAATGATTACATCAACATCAGCACTCTTTATGATCACGACTGAACCACCCTCTAGACACAACGCACAGGATTACTCAGATTGCACGCATATTCTTGCATCTGCTTTAAAGTCCACTGACAGAAATCATCCTTCAAGTGGGATCAGACTTCAAATCTTTCATCTCAATTAAGACAGCATGCGCAGGAGGCAAACGAAACTGATGTGCTGCAATGGCATGCACCACACTCCAGCAGGCAGTGGGCTGAACTTGCCAGCTCAGTTCCACACCACTTCCCGTACAGACAACAGAGAGTAAAGACTATTGATCTTTGCCAGCTTGGGCCTGATTTAAATTGATGGCCTAGAGCGGACAGGCTCTTCACCCATTAACATATTTCATGGTACAGAGAAATGATTACATATGCATGTGAGAGTAAATGACTTGAATTTGATGGCACCTTCTTATCCCCTGCTGAAGTTGATTCCTTCAACTATGTAGGAGTTCTGTTGCCTACTGATGAAAGATAATATATAAACCAACAGAATAAAGAGAAAAAATTCCATTGGCATAGATTCTGAGTTGACTGCACATTGCTTTACAGTCACAAATCCTATTAGCGTTAATCAAGGTAAGATGATGGGCTTTCTAACGTGTTTGGCCTGGAAGACAGAAACCACACAAACCTGAGAGCTGAAGCATCACGAAATGGGGAGGGGAAAGGAGGGTGGATGAAGACCTCCCTTATCTACCAAAAACCTGATCCACATGGCATAATGAGCGAAAGACTGGAGAGCTCATTTTCTATACTGACTTCCCTAAAGCACTGCACAGAAACAAGCAGCTGTCACCAAGGTGGGTAGAACAATAAACTCCCAACAGTCAAGCTGAACTGATACAGCCCATTACCTATTGAATCATGCCCATACAGGCCTCTCAATTGAATGATTACAGCAGCACCAATGGGCTGTGCACTGCAGTGTTGTATTACAGCTCTGGTTCATAAAATTTTACAATGTGTAAGTAAAAAAGTTAAATGCTACTGAAGACATAAGCTTTTCTCTTCCATACGTGCACCAGACGTACCCAGCGATGGCTGTGGTTTCAAATGTATACATGATGGATTTCTAGGGAACTGGCCAAAACCTAATACAACATGACCACATGGATCTTCTAGACAGACACCCAGCAAAAGTCTTGCTTTTGAGTATCTGCAGCTGATAGTACAATTACGCGGCCATCGCCGAATTACTGTTTATCCTTATTCTTTAGTTTGGAAACAGTTCAATGAGATTATTGGCAGATGAGCCAGAACCAAAATATATGCTTGCTGGCATGTATTTTGAAGCAATCAACTTAAAAAGAGAATATTCCAGCCAGAGCAACATAACTGGAAAACCATACAGTATATGCAATTCTGAATGTCCACAAAATCTAAATGCCTGCCCTACTGACAATGTATATCTTTTCTGAAAGCTATACTTCTGTTTAAATAATGTAACTGATTTTTAGAGACGGTCAAATAGCATCCTCCAAACACTGATTCTGGTAAATACGGGTACGGTTTTGTGTTGTGAAATATTCACAGACCATCCCAATTATTTGCACATCTTCTTGGAAATATGTGAAGAAAATTACAAGCAAACAGTCTTATCTGTTGACTATGCACAACGTATTGAGCAGTGGTATTTGCTGCTTGATGCAAGCCTCAAAATTAGTTATGTGATTAATCCGCCTGCTAAAATAAGTACACAGTATCAAAATACCTAGATTTGTTCAGTTTATGCTCTTGACTCTTGAGGCTTTTGTTTGAAAGAGCAAGCATGCTCAAATAACACTGCATCTCTGCCCCTGTTGTGATATTTATGCTTTCCTACCCTTGGGCAGCAATGTTAGACCAGCTTTGTAGAATAAACTCCAGCATATACCCATATTTGCTCATCACTGCAAATCCCAGACCACATTTCCTGCCAATATAAGTGGGTTTAAGCTAGCAATTTTCACTCATTTACATCAGCAGATAATTTGGACTGTGGCATGCACGAAAAATACAGATGCACATTTAAAACTGATTTCTGGAAGTGCTCCCATTGAGAAGAACATTTACCAAATGTTGAGATCCCACTGAAATTTCTGAAATCAGTGAGAATTAGCACCTGCTTTAATCAACTGATCCTTTGAACAATAACAAATTCATTGATAACTTTTGCTGAGCAGGATAATGATAATAATGCAACAACAACGAAACATAGTGGCCTTATACCAGCAAGAAATGGTGATATTAAGCAATTAATTTTCCAGTGTTGCATCTACATAAATGTAGAGTAAGAGCTGGTCACTGAGAAAACATACTCCTTAAAATTAAACAAGCACCTACTCTTGTTTCAATCCTGTTGCTAGGTTGTAATACCCAAATATGCGTGTAACAATTCAATTATCATGATCAAGTATTTTCTAACTGCCACAAAACTTACTGGGAAGAGATGGGTCAGGTTCCACTTCATCTAGATATGCCCACCCTGGTTCATTAAACCAACTGTACTTTAAGCAAAAGTCTGCACAAGCTTCAGAATATACTGTAAGCAGCCAAGCTGTGTGAACTACTTCTTACAAAGAAGCAAACTCTGTAGCTATAACTTCAGTCCAATTGTTCTGTGTGTCTAGGAGACCCAGCTATGGCTTTTGTGAAGTTTTTGCAGGATGCTGACACTCACACCCTTTTGACATCTTTCTATACGCTGCTGGAAATAGCATCCCTGTGTGTCCCCGTGTTTTCTAACTATGGGAATCCCTGCCCACTTTCGATAAAGTTGTTGTGTGCACAGAATTAAATATTCACTCCAAGGGGAAGTTTAGATTGGATATAAGGAAGAAGTTCTTTTCTGTTAGGGTGGTGAGGCACTGGAATTAGTTGCCCAGGGAAGTTGTGAATGCTCCATCCCTGGCAGTGTTCAAGGCCAGAAATGAACAGAAAGCACTGGGAGGAAACTGGGGACAGAGCAATTTGTGATTTGAGGGTACTTGTGGTGGGACTTAAAGCAGAGCAAGTTTTGAGGCTGCAGAAACTGACTCCCGCTGTGAATTCCCCAAAGAAAATGACACTGTTTTTAAAGAAAAGGTTCCTTTACAATATCAACCAGAACATTTAGTGTTTAGATATAGAAAACAGCGAGTAACAGAAACAGAGCTGGTTTAAACCCAGCTCTCCCTTCACATGCCTGCACCCATACAGACAGGTCCTTGCTTTTAGCATGCTTTCAGTTCCTCAGTGATTTTCTGAGTTGTAGCAAACTCTACCCAGTCCCCTCTTGGTTTCAGTGAAGCCAGGGTTAAAGTCACATGAAAAGAAAGCAATGCAACAGGTTTCAGCACACTGCTCACACAGATAGTCCTGACTAGACTGGAAAAACAAATCAACATAAACCCCCCCCATTTGAAACAGGCTTTCTGATGGGACTAAAATGTCTGTCTAAGTGTAGAAACATCACTGAACAGCTGTGGTTCCAGAGAAGTCCCTGCAAAGACTGTTCTGATGCTAATTAACTTTATCTGTAGTGATTCTATTTCCTTCTGGAACACTGATAACAATGCTGGAAAAGGAGAAAGACTGGGAATAGATAGCGAGAAGGTGAAGACTGGGTTCTCAGATTGCTTTGTAAAATGGGACGTAACCAAAGGGTGTGTAGAGCAAAACATCAGGTTAAATATCTGGATAGTAAGAGAAAGCCTTTCACAAGGCTACCTTTACCTTAGGAGACTAGCATGTGCTTTGCTTCCTCAGTAAAGATAGCACAGCTAGCTTCCAACTGGCACAGGAAGTTACACAGAGGTAGATTCAGAATAACAGCTCAGACTACCTAAAACTAAATTGACCCATGCTGCCTCTTACAGTTACACACATAGGCTAAACCATTACTCATGTTTGCATTCTATATGTGATGGTTTTCATGAACTACTGCCTGTATAATCCTACATGTGCAAGCATTCTGAAAGAGTTGGGAATAAATAGTAGGTCAGTTGGCATCAAACCTTCAAGAAGGATGTTGAAAAACTGGAGGAGGATCACAGCCATGAAAAGAAACATGCATTAAAAAGCTGAAATAGGCTAATTCAATTTGTTTTGCTTTTCAAAGAGTTAGAAGCAGATATGATTATGATAACTTTTATGCTACTATTAACCTAATTTGATAGCACAGTCCTCTTCACTCTAAAAGACAAAAGGATGGACACTGTCCAAGCTTTGATTTTAAACCAGATAAATGTAGATGAGAAATAAGGCTCAAATCCCAAGCTGCAGGCACAATCAATCACACCAAATTACTGTTTAAAGCAGCTTCTCTTTCACTGCAAATCTTGAATCGATGTCAGGTTTTTCAGGCTTTGAGGGGGTTCTGTTTTGTTGGGTTTTTGTTTGTGTGTTTGTTTCTAAAGATCACCTAATTTAGCCACAGTTCCTAAGTCTCAAAGCAGTCCACAAGACTTCTATTACTTCAGTTGCTAAGGTATACAGAAAGTCAGGCCAAATGGTTTTGGTGAACTTAAAATGTCTAAGCCTACCTACCTGCTGGCTGTGTATTCTGCTTATGGTGAGCAACCCCCAAGCAGGATCAGAGCCACACCTGGCAATCTGCATAAACTTTGGAAAGAAAGCCCATCTCAATCAACTTACACCTCAACAGGTAACACAGGTTTCATTTGCAGAGAGGAAGATGCACAAAGAAGGGAGATGACTTTGTCCAAGGTAAGTCCCAGCCTTCCCAAAGACACGGCCTGCCCCAAAATACGAATCAATTCACTGTTAGTACTGGTGTCATATTAACTCTTATTTTATCAGAACTAATTAGACAACCTTAGCTTGTGGTTGACTGAATCAATGCTGTGCAAGGACAACAGAACCTTCAAAGCCCCTTTTGTATCAAAGCCTTACCTATATAGCAAAGGACTAAAGGAACCAACACATTCAGCTACATTCAGCACACACATAGAAAGAATTCACTTCGACTCAGATTTTTGGTCAACGTGTCAGTGGATTACTCTTTTCCCAACTGCCCATATTGCAACAGGTATCCTTTCCAGACATCACCTTCCAGAAGCTTTCCCAGACTTCATCTGACAGTGCTGAACTGGAATATGCTACATGATCCACTTCACTGTCTGTACAATTAAAGAGTATGAAAACAAAATAAAATCCCACACACTTTTTAACAGAGCTCTACAGTTTTTGAGCCTCAGTCTGGAAAACACATTTAATATTTTAAAAAGCAGAATTAGTTGAACATATTGTTTTATAAGTATCTTTTTATGTATAACCCTAAGCTGCCAAGTCTTACCTCCACCCTTCTGCAAGGACTAGAATGGTCTGCAAATATCATTTGAGATATCTCATTGCATTGGGATGTAAAAGGGCAATGGATCAATTGTCTTTTCGGCCAATAACTGACTTATTTCCTACTCTTGAGTCAAGGGTAGGAATTAATGATTCATTTCTCTTCCAAAACATTTATTTTCAAAGTCAAGGAAATGAGATTTGTGGTGCCAAAATCCCGATAGCATAGTATAAATATATTTATATGTTCTTGTAATTATATTTATACTCTACCTGAGGGATTCCAACTCTGCCAATGAATCTTGTTATTTCCCACACTATGCAAATAAACATTCTATAGTAGAAATAAATCATTTGTCCCACTACAGAATCCTTTTCCTCAAAAGCAGTATATTATTCTATCAATACCAATGGTCTGTCAGCCAGCAATGGTCAAGTGCCACCCAACTGTGACAAGTTGTATTTTCCCATTAGCTGGTTACCATAGCCTTACTGCATAAAAAACCCAGGAAAAACAACAGGAAAGGGTACTCAGTGGGCAGTGGGACTGGTGAACTGTGTATTCTGCTGGGACCTGCATAGGGAATTGCCAATATTGTGCATTGCATCTTAAGAACCCTGCAGCTGACTCTGCCTGGGTTGGTTCTCCTCCACTGCACAGTGCAAATTTATCCCTGCTCCTGAAGCAACAAGACACACAGCATCATATCTGTAGTTGAATAGAGAAGGGGTAAACAAGGCAGATTACCCAAGTTTGGAAGCAAACAAGTTTGGGAAGTGTTGATTTTCTGCCACTCAACATTAATCTTAATAAATTCAGCAAAGCAACTCTCAATCTAAACATATATAACTGTGAAAAGAGTTAATCCTGAGTTTAATTTTGTTTACTTTCTTTAGTGGCATCACTTTGATAGTATCCCGGCATCCTGCATTATTTAATTGCATTTATCCTCACAACAGCTTTGTGAAGAGGAAAATACTACTGCTGTTTGACAAGTAGAGATCTGAAGCACAGAGAAACTAAATGACCTATTCAAGGTCACAGAGAAGCCTGTTTCAGCATAAGCACTAAATCCCAGATTTGCCAAGTCCTTTGACAGCACAATCCACTAGGACTACCTGCCTGTGTCGGCTGCTCACTGCTACTGGTGAGTCTTCCTGAAAGGATAACAATATTTGCCTTATAATTGTCACAATCCGTTGCTTTGTAGTCCAAAGAAATTAGGCAAATAAGACAAACCAAAAGTAAACTAGGAAAAAAGAATGTGACCTGAGATATTCTACCCAGGACTATAAATACAAACAAAAATGAAAATAAATTGGTTCTCTACTTCATAAACGCAGTATTTTCTTCTTTCAAAATATAAACTTCCTGATGACAGCAGTGCAGCATAAATAGATAAAACACAGCATGCTTCACATACTGAAGAAAAAGGATTTCCTCCCTTTCCTTTTTCCTTTACACATATTTAATCTTTCCGCTGCTTGTTTCTCCTCTTCCTTTCATTAAGGAAGATAAGTCACAGCAATAAAGTTGCAGACACCTGTTTCCCAGTTAATTGCTAGTAACAGCATTTTTACCTTTTCCCTAAGGGGGACACGGCTCAGCCTAAAAACATTTCATGTTCAAACAGGTAAGCCTGGCTCTAGAGATGCAGGGGCATCTTTGCTCAGGGCTAACCTGTCTTCAGAAGGATCTCTGTGCACAAAGCAGCATGGATTTAAGGAAGGATTCTAGGAAACACTTGTATTGTACATTTTAGGTAAAATAATACGACTAGCAAAGAAGGTAATTGACAAGGTAACTGGGTACGTGTCGTAGGGAAGGTAAACATATACAGAGGTAAGCTAATTTACTGCAAGGTCAGTAGGGAATCAGACTTTTGGTACAGGTACCAGCAGAAGCATACAATGCCAAGCAAATAATTTGCATGATAACAGCTGTAAGGAATTGGCAAGTTGTACAAAGATGGCTGCAAAGGGAGCACAGAGGGCAAAGGGGAGATGCAAGTTAGTGAATGAAGTATCAGTATGAACCGAGGAGCTACAGACTACATGCTAGTTTGCCAATACACATTAAGCTTTTCTGGACACGTTTCTCTCCCATCCCTCAACTTCCCTAGGAAGAAAGTTCTGAGCAGAACATGTGCAGCTTGAAAACTAGCTTGAGATGCCTGCGGCAGCCCAGGTTTGTCATAAACTGGCAAGGCTTCAGCCACAACCCCAGTTCATGCAGCCAACCGCCTTCTGATAAATGGCCTCTTCTGAACAACTGATAGATATTACTGCTTAGCGTTTTGGGGCTGTTCTAATCAATAAGGCAACTGGTCAAAGAATTTGCCATAGGGCCAGAAAGCTGCAACCAGGGCTCCAATTTCCACAGTAGTTGTTGGGATACAATGGAAAACTGTATCTTACTGGGTAGCACATATTTCTGAAGTCATTTCAGACTGCTGCAACAGAGGTGATATACAAAATTGCATGACTCATTGAGAAGAGAGAACGCACTGTTCAGCAAGATTAGGGAAAAGGTCTGAAAGTTTATGTTTTTACTGTGTTCTAAATATCAAATGATATTCTATAGTTTAGGAGTACCTTACACACTGACAGCCCATCTGCAACAGCTTTTGTCAGTCCTCTTTAACCGTTTCTTAATGCCTAATCACTTTTAGTGCAACTGTACAAACCTCCCCTACCAGCTCTTC
The DNA here is from genome assembly GCF_033783945.1 of Neopsephotus bourkii. Lineage (NCBI taxonomy): Eukaryota > Metazoa > Chordata > Aves > Psittaciformes > Psittacidae > Neopsephotus > Neopsephotus bourkii. Next base: position 306,388 of record NW_026902270.1, read on the forward strand.
TGATCTCAGTACCATCCCTCATGTAAGTAGGAATCACAAATACTGCACATCTTCATATGGACTAGAACAGGTGACCTTCTTGATGTTACTGTGCACTACAGGCCATCTAAATCGAGCTGAAACAGAGGAATTTCTTACCCCACCTTACGATCCTGGTCACTTATGATCAAGACTTTTAGATTTTCAAACTTCCAAAAGTTTCTGGCGAAGGAATGAAACCAGAACAGTGGATTTAATCTTTCTGTTTAAAAGCAAAGCTGCCTGATGTGCTCTACCCCTTTTGTCAATGTCTTTGAAATGGCTCACGAAATTGAGGAATCCATAAATTATAGATTTGAAAGTCAAGATATCCTAAACCACACCCCCACAGTATCTAGATTAGCTTTATTAGAATAGTGGAGCACATAATCTTTCCCAAGGTCATTGCTACAAATGAAACTTGCTATTTGTTAGAATGATTAAACTCCCCAAGGGAAAAATCTAAGTCTCTCCAGTATACGGGACATCCATGTTAGCTCATTTCACACTGCATATTTTCATTAACTGGCACCGTGGAATGTGCTGCCTGTTCCCATATGGTCCAATTTTCAAACTCTCTGTGCATTTATGCAACAGGTGAGTGATTCAGACCCAAATTTGGCAAATCTTTCCCCTGACATGACAATGTCGTGTCAATTCCTCTTCATTTCTTTTGCCAACAGACTTGCCCCTGGGGCCATCAGGAGGCCACCCACACAGAATGTGATTTTCACCTTAAATTGTGAAGAAGCCAGTTTCTGCATAGGTGAGAATACCACAGTTATTATTGCATTCATCTTTGTGCTGACCTTTAAGCTTCTCTTGTTGCAATACACATACTCCTTATGCTCACTGAGCTTTCTTTTGAATCAAAGGGTAAAACCTTACGATAGAGGTTGCCTATGTATGTCAGCTTTTGTGAAAACATAACATTTACTTTTTGTATTGGAGTACTGCACTTGGGAAACAACTGTTACGCTCTTTAAATATGAAATTCCTTTTGCCCAAAATTGCTGTTGCTGCTCTCTAACATACACTATTTTTCTTATGGGGTTTCTTCCCAGATCTTGCTGGAAGGTTACTGAACTGTATTTGAAAAAAGGATTAACCAAAAACACCTCAATGAGGAGTAGCAAACGCCATTTAATAGGAAAAACAACTGATCAACCCAAATGGCACAGAAGAACGTTTCTCTCTAAGCTTGAAGAGAATGCAAAAGAATTAAGAGTAGGCAATAATAGATCTTTTGTGATCTCATTTTTATGAATTAAAATTATGATGGTCAAACAGCACATGAAGGGAAAAAAGGAAGGAAAAAATACGGATGCCAGGTCACATTATTTTTCACTTTAAAGTTGGTAACCTAGACCAAAACCAGGTAGTTACTTTTATTTTTAAGCTAATTCATAGCTTAAAATTCATTCATACGCTCGATCTAACAGACAGGAATGACCAAGCTTGATCAGCCTGCAGGGTAGTCAAAAGAATACATGAGGGGCCTCACCAGGCAGGACCACACAGATGCATGGATGGTCACCATCAGGAGTTAACCACAATGCCAGGGCTGAAAGCCGCTCAACAGGGCTTTGTCAGGAACTGGCCACTGAAATGTCTTTGTTGCAAATTGCTTTGAAATCACGTATTTTTGCAAAGGGGCAGTATAAAACCTTACCAGCACTTCCTTTCATGCCAGATGAACCTTACTAGCTTGCAACATGAATTTGTAAAATCCATTTGCGAGTTTGGAGTAAAATAGTTGGAACTCATTTATGTTTTGTTGATTTTTGTTGGCTGGGGGCATATGGTGAGATGTATCATACTTTATGCCTTCAAAGATTTGAGTGTCTTTAATCCGTTCCTGTGTAATACAGTTTTTCAGCGAATAGGACTGTATGGCACAGCATGCAGGATTAGTTTCACAAGAAAATCTGGGAACATATTGGCAGCCTTAGAAAGCAATGCTGCATTAAAAGAGACGGGTACTAAAGAAACAAGAATTCTTTCCAACACATCACAATACCATATGGGGCTTAAAAACTGAGAGGCACAGCTCTCACTGATGCTTCCTAACCCAACTACCAGGGAAGCAACTTCCAGGACACTGAGCTTACCCTTTTGCAAGGTTCTCTCTCGGATTCTGCTACTTCCTCTGTTAAATTCATATGAAAGCTGGATCATTCTAACCATCAATTCCATACATAACTGATGCCACAGCTTCTCTTCACATATAATGTGGATGCCCTTGATCATGCTGAAGCTAAAGGGGAGGGAACTTAGACTCTCCCTGGGTCTTCCAGTATCCACCCTCAGCAGTTTGCAGCACAGGACACTGGTTAACAGCACATGCTTTCAGTTGCTTCACCTTGTTTTTATGTTGAGGCAGGAATGCTTGCTCCTCCAAGCTCTTCACTGCTAACATTAGCTTGCTGTCAATATCTATCATGCGCCCCATATATAACGTTCTCAGTGCAATCCTCCAATTGTTATTCATACAGGCAAAAGAAAGAGGGAAAAACCAGGGAAGAAAAGGCAGAAAAGCAACTAACAAAACACAGGAATCTGGCTGGCATCTTATTAATGCCTCCTTCAGGTAGCCCAATGCATGTCTCAATAAATCTCCTCCGTTCTGGAGTACAGTATTTTTCAGCCTTATTATTTCCAATATTTTGCCTGTCATTTTTGAATGATTTCTCTGGAATAAAAGCTTGTCCTTGAGAAGCAAGAAAAAGTTACTATATCTTCAGCCTGAATCACCACATAATACAGGCACTGAAATGCTAGGAATAATGTAAACTCTCCAGTAAAATACAGTGATATAGTATACCTAGAAATACCTCAGCTTAATAGGTGTTGTGCCATTAACAGGGGATTTTATGGAAGCTGGTAGACGTAAATCTGTCAGGTAGACAAAGATTTACAGTAATATCCCTGTGGTGGACAATTTTCATCACATTTAGGACTGTCAGGCAACCAGTGTGTTTTCTTCAGCCCTTTTAGGCATGAAGGCCTCTTCGCTTTATTTAAAGGCTGGTACTTTCACCTTCATGGTGCACTGATGAAGGATACTCCCCAGTGCCATGTCCCTGGTTAGAAATGTAACCCAGAACGCAGGTGACTTTGCTCATTGACCCTGCTCCTACGTAGAGAAGGGCCTTATTGCATGCACTGTGTATTAGACATGCCAAACCCATGGCATTCACAAGGTTAAAGCAACATTTGCAGGTCAGTGTCTGCATATTCCCAGGAAACAGAGTGACTGAGGTTTCCTTTTCTCCCAGGCATCTCCCAGGAGGGCAGCAGTGGGACAACGGGACTGAAAGCCTTTCCGGCAGGTAAGAAATGAGTCTGGAATGTACATATCCACACAGGCAGTGAGGATGATGCAGGAAACAAGCCTTTAGGAGATGGCACCCCCCCTTTGGAATGCAAGTAGTAAAGCATCTGTGCCTTACAGCCACTACCTCCGAAACAACAACAAAACCCACAGAATTTTAAAACAAAAGCCTGAAAAAATATTTTATGCAAATTCAGGACTTGCATGAAACAAACGTTATGAATTTAGATTAGACATAACAGCGAAGGGAAGCAAGTAAAAGACTAAGAACAGCAGTGAGAGTCGAGGCCCGCAGTGCCACAGGCAGAGGCTGGCTATGCAGCACTGCAGGCAGCCTGAGGGCTTGGCTGGTGGATTTCATTTAGCCATATGTTTTCTTTTACCTTTTAATGTCGGTCAAAGGCTTTCCCAGGCTTCCGAGGGAGCGCTGCCGACACCAGGGAGCAGGTTTGGGCTGGAAAGGGTTAACAGAAACACCGGGAAAGGCTGCGGGGACGAGGGGCTGCAGGCACGGCTTCTGAGGTAAGAGGGGAGCGGCTGGGGCTGCCTCGTGCCGGCTGGGACTGCCTCGTGCCGGCTGCGGCCGGTTCCAGCCGGATCCAGCTGGATCCAACCCGCCCGCCGCACCGCCGTCCCTCAGCCGCAGTGGGCGCACCTCAGGGGCGTCAATGTCCGGCTCAGCCCGACAGTGTGTAAAACGCAGATAACTAGCAAAAGCATCCTGAAGAGAGGAAGGGGCTTCAACCTACGTGTTCCTCCCCTGTGCCTGGGGAAAGCCGTGAAGTTGAGCCTGGAAAGAAGGGATGGCAGGGGATGTGGTTTATGTTTGTCTTTGTTTCTCACTATCTGAAACTATTTTTAAGTGGCAAGAAAGTAAATTTATCCTCCCCAAGTTGAGTTTGTTTTGCCTGGGATACATTGCTTGGGAAGTGATCTCCCTGTATTTATTGCAGGCATACAGTTAATCCACCCCACATCACCTGCAATAAACACAATTCCTTACAAGTTTCCTTACAACATGCAGGTCTCCAAAGTGAGGGTGGGGATGAAGCATGGAATCAGACTCTACAACTCAGAGTTATAAAGCAGGTATGTTTATTACGGCGCCGGGTGCAAGGGGGATCGCTCCTCTTAACTTGCACACCGAGGGGTTAAGCAAGCGGGTATTTATTACACACAAACATGAATATTCATCAGGTTCCCGAGAGGTTGGCAGAGGGATATGACAATTAGTTTAGGTACTCATTAGCATAAGTCTCCTCCCTTTTGGTGCTTGCGCACTGCCCTCCAATGGTTGTGGGCAGGGGTCTTCAAGATGCAGTAAGCAGTCTTCCTCATGTGGGCAGGGGTCTTCAAGATGCAGTAAGCAGCCTTCCTCAGGGTGCACTCTTCACCTTAGGCACAGTTGGATGCCCCAGTAATCACAAAACTCACTGAAACCAACCGTATCTGTCAGTTTCTGATGGGAAACTTACAAGATATGGCAGACAAGGAGTATCCTAAGCTAGCAGATGTGCGGGAGTCACTGTCTTCAAACTGATAATTAGAAGGATGGTCACTTGCTAGAAGAATGGAAAGAAATAATTCACTCTTGGTAGTAAGACTACTAAATTCTGTTACCACACCACAGGATTACAACACAAACATTGTTCTCTGTCTTAGACCTAAGGTCAGCTAAAAGTATCTTAACCCTATGTTTTCCAGGCACTTGCTTTCCCTGTATCAGGGAAAAGACACCACGTGGTTGCCTTTCTGAGAGCAATGATGAGCTTCATACGTTATCCTTCATTCTGTTCCTTTCTGCAGGAGCCAGCCTGCCATGCAGCCAGTCTTCACCACAGGCAGAAACAGAGGTAGGCTGGGACCCTACCATTTTTAACTTGGTTTTATGGGAAAAAGAAATGGATGAAGAAGATAAAAAGCACTATTGAGAGTTTTAATTCCTTCTGTTACTGTGCATCTTTTACCCAAGTATCCATACAAACACATCAAAGTTTTGGAGGCTTTCTCAAGCATAGTGGGAGACGCATTTCCTGGAATGAAGGAGATGTTTCACAGGAATCAAATACAATAACAAATCATACTGTAGTTTTAATTATATCTCACTGTTCCTGCTCTCTTGACTGTCATCAGTGCTACAAGAGCACAATTATATGAAACACCACAGGCAACCTAACTATGCGGTACTCGCAGTGCATATTCCAAAAGATGAAGACCTCTGGCAATCACTGGTAAACACAGAGTCTAACTGTGCTAATAACTGAGGTAAAATATCTTCATACCACAACACTCCAAATGCAGGAAATCTTGAGCCAACAAACTCCTCAAAAGCTGAGCAATTACAGGCTTAAATCAAGAACTTCAAAAGCACCTGGTACCCAAAAGGAAGCCATGTACTTCCTGCAGAGAACCCCTCATCTTCTTCAATTCTAATTAATCTTTCAAGCTGCTTCATTTCCAGTTGGGAAAAAACCTCATTCCAGCAGCAGCAAAATACCTGCATGTGAGTCTTATTCACAAGACAGCATTTTCCCAGACCAGTCAGCATCGCTGTCATTCCTACAAACTCAGAGTTTTGGCACAAGAGCCCATAAATTATTCCCTAGCAATGCATCCTAAATAATGCTTACTAATTACCAGTGAAACATATAGTACATTCAATTGCATCCTGTGGTACTGAAACTAATAACTGTGCAATTGCCATGTTAAAACTATCCACAAGATAAATCCGAATACACGGAAGCAGAAGCATTTAAGATAAATTAAAATACTTTGCAGTCTTACTTTCCACCACACACTGATGTGCATTCCATTTAAAGGCTTCTTCTCTATTAAGGTTTCACCATTTAAAATCCCACTTTGACCACAGCCTGTCAGGTGTCTCCTCTCACCTTCACAGTGTGTTTCAAAGGTATTAAGCTAGGACTTATACAGATTGCAAGACCATAAGAGTTCGTTACAATCTTTAATCTTGCTTTCTGCACAGGCTGTCTGAATTTAAAGACAACAAATGACAGCAGCTCTGCCATATCCTTAGATGGGTAACTCTAGTGGTTAATTAAATTTATAATTAAAAGCCTGTTTATTTGGAATTTTCTAACTGTCTTAATTGCATTGCTGGAATCCTATCATGCCTTTGTCATCCAACAGGCATCCAGATAATGCAGCTTCTTTTTATAGCCCCACCAATTTGCTTCCTCTTTGTTCATGGAAATAGTTTTATAAAAGTGATTACAATAGGAAGTGGAACCCTCTGACACCTTCACTTCTGAAGGCGCAGTGGCTCAGGAAGCTTTAGTTCCCTTCCCACTGTTTTGCATGTTTATTTAATTTCATGTATAGTGAATAACAAATTAATACTTAGCCAAACACATTCACAATTACACGTACGTGCAAATTAGATTGATTCCCTAATCCTGACTGCATCCTATCTGTATTTCAAAACCTGTTGTAGGCAAATGGTTTGCAATTTCTATTGCAACATGGAAGGAATTGGCAAATAAAAATGTCACCATCCTTCTTGCTTCAGAAACACAATCCCAAATGCAGCATCAGAGGTCCTAGCAAACAGCTGTGTAGCATTTAGCTGAGATTTCCTAGAGTACTGGTCTCCATTACAAAAGGAAGAATTTTTTGTCACATGCTTACATGACAGAGAGTTGGGATCACTTATCCAAATCAATGAAAAGAGATATAGCTGCTCAAAACCAATCACACAAACAGGGGTATTCCATAACCATTATTCACATTCTCTGTGCATTCTTCAGCATTTTTCCTGGGATGCTGGTTTTCCAGATGGAATATTTTTGGAATATGGGCCATTTTATTGCTAAGAGAAGAGCACAAAAACATGAAGAATAACCAGTAACTAAAAACTTTTCTTGGAGCCTTTTGAAATAAAATCACACCAGGAATAAATCAAAGATAGGATACTTCAACTATAAAGGAGACTGTTTCCAAGGGCTTTAGAGAAGAAAAAACCCTCTGAAGATAGAATTATAGTACTATTCTCTGCATAGTGCCAAAAATCTACACTGAGCTCTGCTTTCCATAACAGCATCACTGAAATTGGCAGATCCATCCATAATTAAGGTGCAGATGCGGGATTTAATCACAGTGGGATGAAATGGAAATCAGCATTTTCTGAACTATATGTATATATTTGTTCAACTTTTTTATAGTTTTGAGAATTCAGATATAAATGAACTGATAATATGTGGACTACACATTCTGCTCATGATCCATCTCCACCCACATGCAATATGTTATATGACCCTGCCTGGATTTCTGCACAACACATGGGTGTGGAATCCCCTCAGCTATGTGTCTTTATGTGATGAATCTGTTCTGTAGGTATTGATGTCAAGTAACAATTTCCTGAACTGCAGTGTTCTTACATTACTTTCTTTATTGGTCTGAAAAACTGCTAAAGAGGTAGGGGAAAGAAAGTAGGGGCAAAGAAACCACAAGAAAAATCCCAACCCTTTCTACATCTCTGTGTTAACTCATAGAAATAAAGGTTGTTGCTCTGTTAAAGCTGAATTTTGCAGAGAAACTTATTTTAAGGAATTTTCTTCTTTGATTATATCCCCTGGAGCATAAATTACAGAATAAATACAGGGTAGCTGCTGGGTTTAGCATCATTTGTTGTGACTACTGGGTGGCTCAGTCCATTGGAAAACTACAGTAACATGTCGCTGTGTATACTGCCCTTCAGGAATTGCAATTTCACAGTTTGATTCCCAGCACTGCCTTGCAGGGCTGCTGCTGTAATGAGTTTCTGGATCTTCACACACCCTGTGAAAGACTCTTTGCTGTAGTTTCCCCAACAGGGAATGCAGAAAACATTAGTGGAAAAGGTAGTTAAGGCAAAGCATATCAACACTGGGAGGACAGGAGAAAGAGCTCTGAACACTTCACCAGAGGCAAACATGGACTTGCCTCTTTTTCGGCTGCATGGTCGTTGTATTTTTCTCTTCTGTATTATTATTTCAGAGCACCAACACATTTGCTCTTACACAGCTGAAGTGCAGGGATCACTTGGGGAAATAGGGAATGTTGTATTTTTGCATGGGTCATGAGTTCTAACTGCAAACCATGACTTTATGCACTGGAAAGAGCAATGAAAGTGGAAGAACTAGAAACAAGTGAACCAGGAAACTTCAGCTAAGTTAAAAACCTCACAATTTCATGCATGCAAGCTTTACAGTAATTTTGTTATGAACTCATTCATGTTTCTTTTCAGAGCATTCCAAACATTATTTCTGTAAGTGTCTTTTGGTCAGAGAAAGAAACTTCATACTCGGGGCAAACTCTTCCATTACCTGCTTATCTTTTACATAACTGAGTTTGTGTACAACACAGGGACACCTTAATAAAGCAGGGCTGTAACCTCAGTCACCTTTCCCAATGGCCACTAAAATCTCTAGAGCATTTATTTAGCACAACACCACTTTGACGTAGCTGGCAGTAAGAACATGGCTGTGTGCTTGGCTTTGGATGAACATATGGAAAATGGTAGGTGGCCATTTCATACTTACACCTTGAGATTTGCTGTAAGTTGCTGTTTGAAAAAAGAGCTTTCATTATATTCAAAAAAGGAAAAATAAAATCCCATTTTAGGGCTTGTCTACAAATGACAGCCGAAGAGCACAAGGAATTCAGCACAGTTAAAGGTGAATCCACAACAGGCTGAGAGCAGTTACAGCACACAGAACTGCCTGCAAAAGGTTCTTTACACACAGGAAAGGCAGAATATTGGTACCAAAGCATGTTATAAATATATTTCTGGTAGGGGTTCTTATAAAGCTGTTCAACTGTTCTGCTTTAAGCTCAACAGGTAGGAGAGAAGACAATGGCACTTCTCACAGAAATAGCAATGCCAGTAGAAAACGTATACATAGATCCAGGTTAAGATCCCAAACCAAAACACTCCTCCCAGAGAACACTTCTGGAAATGGAATTAAAAAGAAATTCAAAGAGTGTGCTGCACTGTTTTTAGAGAGTAAAATGATATAAAACAGATGTTATATATGTGAAGGGCAGGGGGGCAGGATGGGAAAATAGAGGTCTAAGTCAACCTTAACTGGAAAATTACAAATGTACAGATAAATCATTGTATGTAGTCTTATGCAGAAGTATCAAAAGGAAGAGAGATGCATTTCTAGCCCAGTTTCTGGCTCTGTGAAGCAGAAATAAAAGCATAAGAACTAACAGCGAGGATAGGAAATAAGCACATAACCCTGCTACAGCCAGGATTTTTCCTAATATCCCATGTTACAGCTTGTGCTTTTGCCTCTTGTGCTATCACTGTACACCAGCCTGGCTCTGTCTCCCTGAGCAGCTGCAGGCAGCAATAAAGTCTCCCTCCCCTCATCCTTCTCCAACCTGATCAACCCCAGCTCTTGCAGCATCTCCTTGTACACCCTGTGCTCCAGCCCTGACCAGCAGGGCAGCCCACTGCTGGGCTCCATGCAGTACCTCTTCTACTGGGGAGCCCCCTGTTGGACACAGTGCTCCAGATGCAGTCTCACTAGTGCCAAATAAAGGGGAAGATCATAGCCCACTGGCTCTACTCCTGCTGATAGCCGAGGATGCAACTAGCCTTTGCAGAAAGTCACATTTGCCCTTGCTGAGCTCTAGGAGGCTCCTAACAGCCCATATCAACTTGTTCAGGCCCCTCTATCCCCTAGTCTAGTATCATGCATGGGTTTGCTGAGTGAAACATACCCTATCACCCAGGCTGCAAATAAAGAGATTAACAGTATTAGAGACCACTCATACCCAGCAGCTATTTCAACATCAGGTGAATAATCACCACCTTTTGAGCCTGATGATACAGCCACATTTCACCCACTTCACTATCCACTTGAATATCCCATATCTCTCCAATTTAACTACAGTGATACTATGGGAGAACATCTCATTTCATCATACGAGGTACTTAGGGCAGACATGATTTACCAAGGCAGATCTGAAGTGGCCGTTTCTATTTCTCATATTCTCATAGAAGAATATTCTCATTCTTCATGTGCCTGGAAACAGCTTCCAAGATTTGCTCCATAATCTTACCAGGGCCTGAGGAGGAGGTGACCATCCTGTAACTACCCACATCCTCTTTCTTTCCCTTCCTGACAACAGGTATGAAGTTTTTTTTTTCCTCCAGCAAACTGCTAATCACCATGACCTTCCTAATATAACAAATAGCACCTGCACTGTGACACTGGCCAGCTCCCTTGGCAACCCTTTTGTGCTCAGGGACTTGTGTATGTCCAATATTCTCCCCACAGGTACCACTATTAGGACAGTAGATGGCACTTCCCGAGGAAGAGGGCTCTGCAGTGTGAGCTAATCTTCCACTACTGGCTGCTCTGGAAAACAGCTGAGCTGTTCTGTAAGTGATGTATGTCTGCCTTGGTTTAAATTGATAGAGCAGGGCAGCTCAATGGAGACAATGCAGAACGGATTAAATTCTTCACTTAGCCAGAAAAGCAATCACATTTATTTCTCCCTGCATTTATCATGAAGAAGGTCCAGAGGACCTGAAGCCAATGCTGCCACTTCAGACACATTGGTGTGCCAAAATAAAGGCTCCCTAAGTAATATATTAGGGTCTTGCTCAAAACAAGAACTTCTTCAAAGGATCATCTCTTTCCACTCCAATCTCCAACAACAGCAACAGATTTTGGATTGAAAACAGTGGGAACAGCACTGAGGCGAGGGGAAAGACAGGGAAGAAAATGATGAAAATAGAGCTGTCCTCCCACTACACACAGGTAATGCTCTGCCGACATCTCCAACTATAATGTCATATAAACAGCATTCTGAATTAACTTCAGACCTTTTTAATTTCTGATTTCAAATTAAACCTCCTCTAAATGCCCACCCACTTTGGGAAAGACAATTTAATTAGATCCCTGAAGGTATATTTGAACAGACACAACAGCCACCCCCTTAAGGACAGGTACTAAGTATGCCACCCAAAAGAGACTTGGAGGAAACAAACACTGGGATGTGGCTACTTTGTGCCATCTGAGCAGCTAAGAATGAAACCATCCCATCAGCTTTAATGGCTGTTAAGGGATCAGTATGTCTCAACTGTGTCTCTGAGATTCACAATTCTATTAATGGTAACACTGTTTTTATCAGTTTTGCCAGCTTCTTGGGAAGACTCCTGATTTTCCTTAGCCCAAAACCGAGCAGTAGGCAGAAGTTTTGGTAACGATGCTATTACAAGAGGCCAAATGAGGAAATCTCCAGGCATCTGTGGCATCTTCAGCACATCCCTTGCATTTGAAAGACATGTTATTTACCAAACTAATCTGGACAAAAATCTTGTGCATAAGAAACCCTACCTGCCTGATTCTGGGCACCACCTAACTTACACTCTGAAGTTCACTGTTCTTTAATCTTTCACACCTGATCTGGATTTTGCTACTCCAGAACCACTGAAGCACCTCATTAAATATTCTAAGGCTCACCAAGCCATCAGTCTACAGTAGGAGCCAAACCTGCATTTACTTTCTTTGCTTTAATCTCCTGGACCTTAATTGCCATATTGACAAAAAAGAAACAGTTGTTTACCTTCTAAAGTCTCCGGAGTACCTGCCAAATTAATCCTTTTAAGCAGTGTTTCTTCAGCTCCAGAAACAACTGAGTAGCATGCACAGCAGCAATACACTCCCTGAAGAGGTGGTAAACATACATACTGCTTCAAAATTAACCTTGACTATTGTAATGTGTCAAAGATTTGCTCTTTCCCGTTTCACATTGTCCAGAGCTTTCAAAAGGTGGCTGGTTTCCTATAGCAGTCAGCAGACTGAAACTTACTTAAAAGAGTTTTATTACCTACATACATACTCATTACCTACACATGCAGTGGCCAAAACACACACAGGCATGGTGATGGAGCAGTGTTATCTAGACAGTGAGCTTGCAGAAACTTCAAGCACAAAGAGAGAAAAATTACTTGGAATTAAGACTCTTGGCAAACATGAAAACAACGTGCACATTGCATAGCCAACCAATGCTCTAAAGGCTGTGAAATAATGCATAATCCTACCAAAGTCAGTGATACTATGTCCTGAAGTCAGTACTGTACACGATTTTAGAGCACAATTATTTTTCTGCCACAAGATTGAATTGTCACCTTCTTTGTTGATAAATTTGAAGCAGTTTACATTTTGTATATAAAGCAACTCTTGTCTTATAACGGAAACATTTCCTCTTAGATGATGCTTACACTTCAGTTGCAAAGGAAATTAAATCTGCTGCAAAAACCAGGACAAGTGATCCATGTTTCACTACCAAACTGGGAGCGTGTTGATGGGCTTTAGTTACAATCAGCAATACAACTGAAGTACCCTGAATGATTTGCAACTGTTCTCACATTGCCCTCTGCCTGCTCCGAGGTAAGCCAAGGATCCCCAGAGACAGTCTTTCCCATTGTGTCTGCAGCAGGAAACAGACCCAAAATAGTGCTGCCAGAACTGAAGCAGCTGGTTAATGGAAGGATGCTTAAATCAAGAAGCAGCTGCATGTTTAGATGATATTCAGCATACAGGATGTGATACAGCCACTTTCTTTGTATCTCCAGGCCTCACCTTTTCTTAAGGATCGTAACAGAGCCTTTAAATGGTCCTCTACTGCCACCACTAAGTTTCACTGACTCCCAGGTGTCCTCCCCAGCATGATTTCAGTCTAGGAAATTTAAGAGCCTGTTTGCAATAAAGAGGCTGTAACCAAGCCAAAATGAAAAGAAATTTGAGAGGAAACACGTAAGAAAGGAGGCTCTTGGTGCTACCTAAGTTCTGAGCAAGATCAGCAGGAATAAAAGGGTACCAGACTGATACTTCATCCCAAGTGCCACAAGATCTTACATAGCTGCAGCCAACACAACAGGATTTCTGTCTGGTTCCAGAAATCCTGCTGCACTGTTACTGGTACTGTTACCAGTATTAGGGTTATTATCTAGCCATAGCATTGTTTTAAGCTTACCAGGAGTACTTGTAGCAGAAGTGAAATAAGCAGTGTGAAAGGCCACATTTTGTCAGTGCCCTGCTTTATTTAGACGTATATCTACAGGCACAGATTACAATATTGCACAGCTGGAAGCAGCCTTTCTGTAATTCCCAACCCAGTATTTGAAAGCTTCTTAAAATATACAAGAGGACGCACCACTGAACTTACAAAAGGAGTCTCTTGTATTCTTCTCTGAATGAAAATTACCTATATAATATCTATATTATAATAATATAAATATTATAATATAGATAATAATTATAATAGACAATTAATATTATTATTATAAATAAAATTATTTTATAGACATTATTATAGATTTATATATAAATTATTATTTATAGATATTATGAAAGATATAAATAAAAATAAAAATCAGTATTATAATTATCATAGATTATAATATATAATATAGATATTATATTTATATAGGTATTATATTACCTATATAATTCTTCAGGTAAATAACAGTACAGCAGGTTGCTACAACCTTGCTGTTTAGGATAGAGCACCAAAAAAGGTTCTTCTCATTTTGCCAATTCATTATATCACTCCTCCATATCATTTAAGGAAAAATGAGCTGGTTTGGAAAACAAAAACTCAGATAGATTTCACTTCAGTTCTGCTCTCCAGCTGTTAATTCATCATTCCATTATGAAAAATGCGTGACATTTTTACCCCACTGCTCAAGACTGATCTTTACTTGAGGGACAACCTGTTGGTGAAGAGTAGCACTGGTACCATTACTTCTACTTAGGATAGACTGGTGTATACAAGAACATTGTCTAACTATATTAATGGAAACATATCAGCAGTAGCCAAAAGCCCATGTGCTTCGAATACTGTTAACAGAAATATGTTGAACACTGGGCAGTAATGAAGCAAAAAGTTTCTAGGACTCATCTGTGAGGACAGGCACCAGAGGGATGGCACAATGTCTCCCTGGAATGTGACTGTTTTCTGTCTATGGACTTCTGCAGCTTCAGAGCATTTGCATTCTAACCTAGCAAGCCATAGCTAAAAATAGTGCAGAAAATCCACTCTATGGATACTGAACAGTGCTCTAGAAACTTTACATTTAAGCCTATTTTTTCCCTAGCAATTACAGACAGTGTCACAGGAAAAAAAACAACCTTGGGCTTATCACTCTTTGCAGAGGACGTGTTTCTGTTTGCAAGAGAAACCATGTGTCTTTCATACATATTAATGCACCAGCATGCCTGTGCATGTTCACTTTACATTCTTGGTAGCCTTCCTGCCTCAATGTCTATCCCTTTGCCAGTGCTGCAAACAAAAGAATGTACAGAAAGTGGGACTGCATTTGCCTTAAAGACACCATTAGTAAAGATTGTTCTTCAGCATTTCTAAAGCCCCATGCACCACAAGTTGTAAATATGACTCCTTGTACAACAACCCCTACCCTGCATAGTCCACTATGGTAACTATGCATTGAGAAGTCTGGTTTAGGTAAGCACTGCAAAACCCTGAGTGCAAGGTATAAACCAACATAATGCAAGATCAGATTGGCAAAAGACTGCTCATACTGAGAAGTCTACTGGAAATCAAGAGAGAAGCTAGTGCCACCAGCCAGAACAGAGGACTGCTCTGAGAGTGGGCTCTTCATGTGACTGATGCCCATTAGAAATACTTACATGTTAATGTACAGGGCAAATGGTAGCTAGAGCACACTGTGGTATAGCAGTTGTGGCTAAGCTTCCTGACAGAAACCAGAAGCATGCCCTCATTCATTGACTCATTCATTCTTTTCTTTTCAATGCATCTCACTAACTCTGGAAAATAAGGCTGGTCTCCCCATCAGATTTCAAATGAGCACTTTTACATAGAGATCAAGATCCAGGTCATGACAGGCCAGCTGCATCTCCTATCACACACAGAGTGGAACACAACACTGAAGACACCATTAACACGGCTCTGTGGTAAAGAAGATGCTGTTGAAAGCATGGGTCCTACAGAGTTTCTTTTACCCATAGTTTTGTTTCTAATTATTGAAAGAGAAGAAAAATAGCTGTTAGAGAGGAACTTTTAGAGAAATGTTTCCACTCAGCTTTTCAAAAGAAAGAAAAACCTCCTGGTTTGAGTTTCTTGCAATGCAGAAGATCCCTGATGAGCCCCCAGCCTGTGGGAGGCTGACCATTATCCTGAATTTTCATGGGACTTGCCTGCCAAACCTGGACTAACCAGATGCTTAATAAAATACTTGGCTCCCAAGAAAAAAACATGTATTGTGCAATTTATTGTACAGGACGTTTGTTTGACTGCCTGGATGCTACACTACAGGTATCTAACTAGCTGTTCTGTAAATGCTTTGCAGTGCACACTCCAGCACCAAGGGCACTTGACCAACCCAATTCTTATTCCATCCACACTCTGTTATTCTGCCCCACTACACTGCCAGCTTGCCAAATTCCTAGCTTCCCTGTGCTTCCTCACCAGTCTCATCATGTACCCAGCTACATGAAAGAAGCCACCTAATTTCCCCAGGATATTGTATTTCCAGCTCAACAGTTAAGTTCACTTTCAGCAACCTGGCATCCTTTCTCTCTGCCTTCTTACCATAAAGGGTTAGAACAAACAACCACCACCAAAAAAACCTGCAAAACAACACCCACAGGCCCTCAAAAATGCCTTTTCCCATTTCCTGCTCCATTGAGTGTGCTGCTTTGCTTTCTAGAAAGCAACCCTTTATGAGCACATTGTTAGATCTATTGTCTCCCAAACAATCAAGTCTCTCATAGCAGACAGTTAGCCTTTGGGAAAGTTTGTTGCTAAATGTCATTCAAACAGGAGCCCAATATTTGGCTCAAAAATACTGACCTCTTCTGAGATTTGACACCCTATTCTGATTTCAGTGACCCTCGAAGTCAAGCCATCATACCAGCACTGAATGTGTTTTTCTGTGTCTCTTAGCTATAAATATTGTTGTAACTACTTTTCTTTAAATACATTATTAAACCTGATTGCAAACTGGCTGAAAGAATAGAGGAAAAAAAAAAGAATTGCTCAGAAAATAAACTTATATTAGCTGATAAGCAAGCTTTAGACTGGTGTCTTTTCTCCTGGGAAGGTTGGTTCAGGCATGTTAAAGTGGAGGGTGACGTTCCACTGTACCCCCTTCCAACCTGACCAAGTTACTATGCTAGCATGCCTTCAGAGTGGTACTAGCTTTCTGCTAAGCAGCTGATCCTGGTAAAATCTTCAGGACTAGTTGGGGTGCCAGTTCCAATGGTCATCAGTCTTCCTTACTGTGCTGTTTCCTCTCTGTAGCCACTGAACCTACAAAACTCAGCAGAACATATAGTTATGGGCATTAGGATCAGCAAACTCACCAAGTATGTCAAGCTGCCAGTGCTAGCACAAAGTACTAACACAGTGCCACAAGAGTCATTCTTACAGTGACAAAAAGAACTGTGGTAGAAAAACACTTGCTTGGGCTCTCTCTTCCATGCCAGTTGTTTTTTTAACCTACTTGCTACTGACACTAGGTAGAACTGCCTTAGCTCTTTCTATACCAGTGTCCTGAGTTGTGCCATAAAGAATACAACAACAGGAGATGTCTCCAATACATGGGAGTTGTCAACAACATGGGAAACATCATACCTTAGTTTTCTGTATGCTCCAAAGTTACACTTCTAGGATTTCTGGCACCAACAGTGACAGGCAGCCACTTCGTTTCCTTTCATGTCCACTTGGACACTGTTTCCTCCAAAGTCTTGCCCTAAATTTGGTTAACAGGAGGGCAAAACCATAAGGAGGATAAACAGGTTTTCTCCCCTTAAATCTCATGATAAAGATTTATGCCCCACCTGGGATGAAAGTATGCAAGACCCAAAGAGTAAGGTAAGGCGAGAGTCAAGCCCTACAGATACAATCTCAGAAAACCTCTCAGGTTTTGCCTGTGTGCTATAAGCCATTGCCATAATCAGGAAGGAGGGCATGTGGCCTGTGTGGGAAATTTCCCCATGAATTTCCACATTAATACGAGAAAGGAGGTGTTATGCAAATTAACAGCTGCATAACTGATTTCCTAACAGGAGCACCATGAAAACATGCAAATCTGCAGTTTGTAACTATTTGCACCAGTATTGGTGGGATAAGGGACCACACACGAGCACATTTTAGAGTGGCATATCTTAGCTCACTCAGACTGACTGAAACAATTAAAATCTTCATTAAGCTATAGGCACACAGCTAACCCTGCAAATCTGAGACAACTGACTCAAAAGACTTGAAGATATTTAGCAAGTCTTATCTTTGATTAGCTCATCTGTCATAACCTGATGATCTTCAGAAAGTCAGATGTGCACCATGCAATAATTTTTCTGTCTCACTAGATACTATTGCCATACAAACCTTCTCATGTAAAATAAAATGTACGTAATTGTGGCCTTTTACTCCTCTGTCCACACTGTTCACAAGTCATTTTTAAAATGGTCTCCTATCTGAAATACACTCTGCCTATATTTTGATCAGGAGAGATTAAAAAAAGCAAACTTAGGGAAAAAAAAAAAAAGAGGTAAGAAATGGCTTTTCTTTTTAGAAAGCAGGATAGCAGCTGTATAAGCATTCCCAACAACAGCTTCTCTGCAAAACAGAATTAAAAAGAGCAAAAAACACCCAAACAGCATGTACTGCATTAATGTTTTCCTGTCCCTTTAAAGATTTATTGTCTTTGAAGATATCACCTGTCAACAGCTTACCACAGTAAAGCTGCAATAATGCTGCCAACCCAGCCAAGGCTCACAGGAGAAATAAATAACGACAGTAAGTTCTTGAAACAGGGTTGACATGAACTATTTCTCCTTGCCTTTACAGTTCCTCCACCTGAGTCCTTATTTCTCTCCCTGGAAGTAGTGACATGTTGGACTATGTTGTAGGACTTCTTAACTCACTGACTTGTGGCAGGTGCAATGATATATATCTCCTCATTCCGTTCATTATGTAATTATGCTTGCTGGTCCAAACGTTCCCACATATTAGAGACTCCACTAGATGATCAAGAACAAAGTACTGTTACTTTATACCTGTTTTTAAAAGGATAATCTTGATTTTGATAGATCTTTATATTTCAAGTTCTTAAAATTGTTGAAATTCAGACAGGTTGTAATATGAATATGCAATATGTAATATGAATATGCAATATGAAATCACTTCCTGCTGAAAACACATTCTGAAGGTGGCAACATATGAACAGGTAAGAGAACCAACTGTCAGTAGAGCATTGCATCTTCCACGTACAGTACGATTAAGGAAGTGGTATTTGTGTTCCCTGTTCTGAGACATTCAAAAATCCAAACCACATTTCCATGGGGACTGTGTTATTGGTGCTTCAATATCCAGCTAATTCTGTCCTAAAATCTTCAAGGCATTTAGGTAAGAATTGGAAAACAAAGCAAAGAAGCACGTATGCCTGAAAGACAGAAATACTAACCTACCTTACAACCTACATGGGACTTCCAGGCCAAGGTGTTTGCCCTCCATGTGCTCCTGAAAAGTTAGAATGCAAGAACACCCTCTTAACAGAATAAATATATTAGCTACTTCCCAGTACCTTCTCCCTGCTTTATTGCTGCACATAGAATACCAGAACAGGATTGATTTTCTGGCTAAAGGTATCTCTTTGGTCTTTTTCTTAGGTCTGCCACAGACCTTCTTTTTTGACCTTCTTTTTGAAGATACGCTTAGTAGAACAGATTACTTGCTGCGTGCTCCGGTTCCTTCCTCAAGCAAGTGGAAAAGAAAGGAAGGGGGGGATGTGTGTGAAGAAAGTTATTATACACCTATGATATGAAGGAAATCTGAAGCTGAATCAAGCAATATATTTTTGTATAAGGCATTCTGGAAATCTCTGGAATAAAAAGTCTTTCATATAAGAAAAACTCCGGATGAACAATTGTTTTGGCAGGTGTTAAAATGAACACATTCTGCACAGTACCCATTGGAAACACAGAAACAGGAAAAAGTAGTAGCATAATGGCTTGTGAGGGAGCCATGGGCAATGATAAATAGATATTCAAGTAGCAAGCACAACTGGCTCAAGATCTTCTCTTCTGTCCGCAGAGGTCTCAGGGTTTTCACCAGTGCTTTTCCCAGATGTGCCTTCCTCCAGGAAATAAACAGTATGGTAACAGGCCCTCTTGCACCATCTTCAGCCTACATACAGCACATTAGTGCAATGGTATATTAAAAGCAACATAAAGGAGGGTTTTGGTCAGCATGTGCAAGTTCATAAGTAGAGACAAGCTGGGTACCTGGGCTAGCTCAAGAGGACCAGCCTTCCTGAACTGGGGGCAGAACAACACTCTGAATGCGAGCTGAATGTCTTATTAATTCAAGAAAGGAAAACATCAGCTGAACTACCCTGACTTTTATCAGTCTTGCCTGGCCTGCTGCAACTTCATTTAGGTAAGAATAAGTGATGCACACTCAGCCTTTTTGCTGAAGTGGAGAAACAAACAAGCAAACCAGCAAAAACCAAACTAGCAAAGGCTTACCAATAATAAGGGGAGCAGCAATGAGGAGAAAGAAAATCCCTTGGATACAGCCTTGCTTACAAGTGCCTACACCTAGTGAAAAGACTATCCCCAGTTTATCTTACCTTCACTTAGGAATAAGATGTTCCACATTTATTACAGGCAAAAAGCCTAGCAGAAAGTTAACATACAACAGCTACTGCCATTCTAGCTTACCTCTGTACAATCAGTTCATGTAGCCATGTCCTTAAACGCATTTCATCATTATTATCACCATCCAAGGCAGCAGAGCATTGCAAAATTTCTTTGACTGTAATTAAACAGATAATTTCCCTTTATTTGATACTGAAAAGCAGTAAGATGTTATTAGCAGGTGGAGGTTTTAATGCCAGTTTATTAGCACCACTGACTTGGTGCCTGCTGATAGTTACTGTGAAGGCCACAAGGTTAACAAGAGTTGGCTGGGATCAAGAAGCTTGCCAGGTGTTTTCGTTGTGGTTCATGGAGTAAAGCCAATGGAAATTATTGGTTTAAAAACGAGTCAGTAGCAACGCTTTATTCCAACATGGAGCCATCATTATGATTTAAAAATAAATAAAGAAATAATTTTTCCCTCTCTGTTGCCGCAACAACTGTCGCATCACTTGTAATAATTAGAGCCAGCAGCAGCCAGCTTTCTCTTTGCCTTTAACAGCTTCCTTGCAAAACAGAAGTGCAAAGTGCAGCTCTTTAATAAGGATCTGTCCCGTAAATAAAGCTTTGCAGCTTGCTGAATTGTGTAAGCAATATTTAAGGCACAGAACAGGTACTCAGAATTTTCCAGAGGACTTTTAATTACTTAATTCATGTCTGTAAAGAGTTGTAATAAAATATAAAAAGATGACTAAATATGAGGCAAGGGGCACAGATAATAAAAGAAATGCATGTTGTTGTTTTGCATTGAAAACACAGGTATTTAGTCCGAAGTAAAGCAGATGGCAAACCAAACACATAAGCATCCACTTTACCTTGCAGCTCCTGCGGTTCTCTGGTTACTTCTGTTTAATTTGGGTATTTCAGCACATCTGTAAAATTAGGCAGATGAAAGACAGAGGTGATGGGTTCATATTCCACAAATTCACTGTCATGGAATAAAAACCCCAACAAATTACCATATGCATAGCAGTGCCCTTAAACACACATCCATCACAAACAAAGAAATGCTATTACCTGAGTATCTAGGTTATTCCCTTGTAATTCCACCTATTTAGGACTACATCCTAACCAGAGAGTTCATCAAAGCACGATTCTAGTCTTTTAGAGCTGTCCTTTTGAACATGTATATATATATACACATGTATACATGTATATGTATACACATATATGTATATACATGTATATGTGCATGTGGGCATGCATGTATCTAAGCACATATATAGCGTCTATACAGACACTTATTTTCATCAGTCTTTAGCCTCAAAGGCCTTTTGCCGTGAAGACATTGGCAGGAAAAAGACACAATCATGATAGGTTGGTTACAATTTCAGCTCATTTTCCAAAGTATTTCAAAGGGTCCCAAAAGCCAGAGTGAAGTTCTTGCTATACTGATACCAAATCCAGCTTTGGCAAAGTCAGGATTTTACTCCCGGATAGCTAACTCTGAACAGAAAGAACAACCAATGTGGGCAGGGAGAACAGGGGGAATTCTGTGCAATGGAAGCATTTAAAAACTATTTTCTACATGAATTCTGCTCCCCGGGGAGGGCCTTGTACCTTTCAGGGCTTGTCTTGCCAGAGTAGCAAAGCATTTCAGGCAATGTATTTGAAATAACTTACATTGAGCTGTTCAGCCTCATTCCCTGCCTGTCCATTGTGC
Organism: Neopsephotus bourkii; assembly: GCF_033783945.1. Lineage (NCBI taxonomy): Eukaryota > Metazoa > Chordata > Aves > Psittaciformes > Psittacidae > Neopsephotus > Neopsephotus bourkii. Next base: position 328,106 of record NW_026902270.1, read on the forward strand.
TGCATTCTCTGTTCAGAGCCCTATCATTCTCATAGTGCTGCTGGTGACAACAGAATGCTCTGTTCCCTCTAGACATTCCAGAAAGATAAAGTCGAAGTATCCTGTGAGGACAAAAGGTACATTAGAACAAACCTCAGAGCATATGATAATCATGGCATGAAGAAAACAGCTTCTCCAGGCAGCTTGTTTCAGTGTTTGTCCTTCTTCACAGCAGGGAAAAGGAAACTTCCCTAATACAAAATTTGAATTTCATATTCAAATATGAACTATATCAAAATATGAACTATATAAAATATGACGTATATCAAAATATGAAATATATCAAATATGAAATATATCAATAATTCATATTTCAATTTCATATTCAAATACGAAATATATCAATATCCTGCTGAACCCAGGACACGACTTCTGTCCATTGTCTCTCACCTGTCACAGACCCCCTCTGAACAGTCTCTGGCTCCTCAAGGCAGCTGCAGGCAGCAATTGAAAGCTCCCTTCCTTCAGCCTTGCCTTCTCCAGCCTGCTCAAACCCAGTTCTCACAGCATCTCCTTGCACACCTTGTGCTCCAGCCCTTACCAGCATGGCAGCCCACTGCTGGGCTTGGTCTGGTACCTCATCCTCCCTCTTGGGCTGGGGAACCCCAGACTGGACATAGAGCTCCACAGGCAGTCTCACTAGTGCCAAATAGAGGGGAAGATCGCTGCCCTCCGCCATCCTGCTACAACCCAGGATGTGGTGGTGGGTTTTTTGCTGCAAGGATGCACTGCTAATGTGTCAACTTGTTATCCATTGAGATCAACCCCAGGCCTTTTTCTCCAGAGCTGTTTTCTCTCCTTTGTTTTCCCTGCTCTGTTTTCCCCAGGCCATGCTTTTGCATGGGCTCACTGCAGCAGCTGAACTCCTGGCGGTACCACTCAGCCCTATTATGCAGCTTGTTGAGGTCCCTCTGAAAGGCAGCCCTGCCCTCCAGCACATCAAATGATCCCTCCAACTCAGTTATTACACATTTGCTGAGACTTCACTCACCATCCAGGCTGTAAACAGAGAGGTTAAAGAGCACTAGCAGTAGTGTCAACCTCTAAGATGCCACTAGCAATCAGCTATCCATTCATGTCACTGATCATAGTATTCTGAGTCCAGCAGTCCTGCCAGTTTTCATCCTTTTTGCAAAGCAAGACACCATGTTCTATAGTTTGCTTAAGTGACTTTGGGGTTATATTTTCATTCTCAGGTACAGTTTAGGCACTGTGAAGCCTAATTTCCATCGATTACAGATTTCCATTGAGGAAACTGAAATCTCCCCAGTGCCAAAGATCTTTTTCTGACTTTCCTCTTGCTATTTAGGCCTGGTACTACATTTAAATACCCTCCATGCCTAAATCCCACTGTAAATCAAGAGGTAATTGCTTCCTAAACACTTAACTCTCTCCTGAAATAAGTAAAGCTTTTGTAATGTTTCCTTCTGTTTAGCAAACATAAGCAAGGTCCAGTCCATTGGCCTTATAATTACTATCATATATCCATCTTCTGAAGGAAACCCTCTTGTTACTCAGTAAGAAACTTTTTGTTATTTCACTGTTTGAAATTCAGCAATAGCCCTATACAATGCATTTTTATTAGCACGCTAGCCAAGAGAAGATTGAGGAACATAACAGCTTTTCCAAACCGGATATAAGTTACCATCAATCATTCAATGAACTGGAACAAAAATTCCCTTTCCTGCACATTTTATCAGAAAACGCTGCATGTTTTCCTGACTAAGGCTTATGGTGGCCAAAAGGCATCTCCGAGAAGATGACATTGTTGGGCTTGGATGTGCAGGACACAGTATGTCCTTTAAAGGACAAAGTTGGGTTTGGAATTTATCCCCTTCTCCCATTATTTCTATTTTCTTCAACACTGTGTTCTTCCCAAGAATGATAGAGCATCATTTTTCAACGTACGTTTTGACATCCTGCTCAAGCAATCACAGCAACCTGGTCTAGAAACTCACTGGCATATATGCTTATTTTTCTCCCTGTTCCTTTGTCTTCACCTGCTCACTTTTATCCATGCTGTTTTCCTCTTCCCTTTAATGTAACCCAGCCCCATAACAGCCTTCTTTCCATTCAGATACAACTGTTGTTAGAATTGCCCAGGAATGCAATTGGCTGAGCAGAAATCACACAGTTACTTAGCAGAGACACACCACTCTGCCCTGGCTAATCCTGAAAGCATTCCAGCTCTATAAGATGATGAATAGCCAAAGCACAGTTAAGTGTAGTTTGCAATAGCCTTGCTGCAGATAGATGCTAAAATGGCCAAGCCTGTACGTATTTCTGCAGCTAGACAGAGGGCACTCCAGTCCAAGGCAGCTAGTCTGACAAGCATTGCTGGTTAACATTAAAACAATGTCAAGTCAGCACAATAGCAGTAATCCTGCACTAACCCCACTTCCTCTGTCATTTCAGTCCTGTTACATCCTATTTCACACGAATATATGAAAAGCAAATCATTTATCATTTGGAATTATGACCATATTATCACAGCTTGAGTTTTTTAAGTATATATGCCTCCATTTCCCTGGGTATTTAAATTGAAGACCTGGACCTGTTTCTATTTGACAGCAATCAAGTAACTCTTGCAGCTTAATACAGGCTCACAAAATGACAGAAATCATGTTAAACAACATGGTACAAGTCATCCAGGCTAGAAGAATGCTTTCCAAAGAGTTACAACTGTGTATTTATATCCTGGGTCTAGATGATGTCTAACTGCTTCATAGGCAAGCGGCTATATGAAGGCAGAGTCCTGTTCATCCTAGTGAAGGGAATCTCTGTTCCCAGGTCAGTAGGAGGTTGTATTTTGATTTAGTGCATTCTGGGGTTTAAGTGTGTAAGCAAGGAATGCTGTGCACAATTTTTAGTGTAGGCAGCCTTCCTTGAAAAGACCTACTTGCACAGAGGGATTGGTTCCACTGTGGGCATTCTGAGTCCCAGCTCCGATGTGGTTCTGTTCAGTGTCTGGACATTGCACATTCTCACTGCATCTTCCAAGACAGGACTGGACATGTACAACTGGAAGACAATGTGATAAGCAGGTCAAGCATTGCCCCAGCAAGGAGGAGATGAAGGTAAAGCTTATTCAACTCCAAGAACTTTGAGAGAACCCAAGATTCCCAAGTCAGAGATACTGCAACAGGCACTGTCATGGGACCATATAATTGAATGTTGTGTTGAAATACACATGGGGTACAGGGATACAAATTAAGCTTCTATACAGGACCTTGATGTAAGGGTTTTCAGCACTGTGGTTTTACAGCCATAGTGTTCTTCCAACATGTTTGCTGGTATCTCCATGCTTTGATTAAAATCTGTGGCATTAGTCTCCCAGAGAAAACAATCAGACCCATTAGCTAAGTGATTCAAAATCCCTCCCCGTTAGGACACAGGGATCATGAACAGTAGCAAGGATGGGTCAGCTGAGGAAAATAAAATGCAGACAAATCCAATTACAATATTGAAACCATTACAAAGCGAGAAATGGGAGGGAACATGGCAGATTCAGAACAGTTCAACCTAAGTAAAGAATCTGACTGACTGCTTCACAAACATCTTGCACAGAAAACTCTTTTGAGTAAGCTTGACTGTGGATGTCAAGGTACAGAAAGCCAAATAAAAAGGCACGGTCCAAAGGCAATAATAAAGCATCCTGGGGAATTTCCTGGACAGCTTCACTTTTTCAACGTTTTCTAAACTTTGCCATCAAAACCTGAGGTGTAAGAGTTTGACAGCACAGGTGAAGACGATGAAAGTGGGTAAGGCTGAGCAAGATCCAGGCACAACACGGCAGATCAACCATGCAAGAAAATTAAGCAGCACAGACAGTCTGCAGAACTCTATAAAGATGCAACTGTCATTTATATCTTTCTGTTCCTCGTCTCTTTTGCCTCCTGCAACTGGCACAGTTTGTGTTTTAGACAGTCTTGTCTTCGGAACAAGATTGTTATTTTGCTCTGTGCTTTATTCAGTTCCTAACCAAATTAGGCCCCGAATGGCTGAGATTCCTCACGGTATTACTTCAGTATAAATGTTAAACAACAATATTATTGTTATGGTATATAGCTGATCCACATCAAGGGATTTGGAGTCGATTCATTCATCATTGTCAGCAGGCAGTTTAAATTCCATTCGAGCCCAAATGCAACAACCCAAGAATAATATGAGCACTTTTTAAGGGTATGAAGGGAAAAAAGGAGCCTTGGGAACAATTTCAAATGAAGGAAGTTCACTTACTAACTGAGGCCAAACTGGAGCTGAACAACTTAATCCATATTACTGTACCTTACTGGCTGCATCTGTGGGTTAGTCTGCTGCTCCATGAGACTCATCTGCAGGACCCTTTTCAAACTGCTATAGGGCACATGTCTGGAGTGAAACACTGGGGACAGAGGACCATGTGCTCTCCCAGACCTACTGCATGTGTCTAAGTAGTGATGCCATGGACTAGTTCTAGGCAGACAAGATGAGAGTCACTCCTAAAGGGTCACGGTGCCTCCTGCCACAGCAGTCAGTGAGTTTTAGCAGGCAGCTGGCACTTGGAGACATTAAGTCCTGGATTTTGGATTCTTCACAGCCTGGTCCTGAGACTTCCCTGCCTTGCAACTCAGCAACAGCCAGCAGGCCCAGCACAACAACGGAAGTACTGCATTGCCAGAGAGGACATCAGGAGACAAGAGCTAATTCAAGCATGTTCATCTGGGAAACAAAATACTGGGCTCTGTAGTGGGCTCCCTGATTCTGCAGCCACCCAGCAGACTAAGCCTGAAAGATTTCACAGGGCACTTCCTAGAGACAAAGGCTTTCTGTGGTGTATGGACATCGTTTCTACACTCACAGTAACGCTTCTGTGCTTTCCTGAGCTCAACGCTCCATTTCCTCCCCTGCAATAACATGTGGAACTAAACTTTTCTTTTGCTTCTTTATCATTTCCGAGTCAAGAAATCTTTCAGGAAGTCCTTCTGCTTTACCCAGACCTCGTACTTCCATCTGAAGTGGCATGCCTACCACCAGAACTAAACTGCATTAAGCTCCAACACAACCACCAGACCTAAAACTGAGCTACAGATTACAGGGAATCTGAAGCAAGAACAGAGAGCTTGATCTGGCTCCAGTTTCACTCTTATTTATATATTCATCATGGCATGTAACCAGTACAGTGCAAGCCTCTGAATACGTTACCTAATGACAAGTACCACAATGAAACTTGGTTCCCATCCTCTTCAAAAAGGGAACCAGAGAGAAGCAAATTAGGAATATAACTTTTCTTTGGAGAGACATTAGTAGACTACCTTAGTGTTGCAGCCAGGAACCCAAGATAATTTAATTGGATGAGATACAAACTCAAGGTCTTTACCATCTGTGCTGAGTGAAAAACCCAAGGGATTTTTGCAAGTCTGAGCAGTTAGCCTGTGTTTTCTAAATGCCACATGAGAAGGAATTCTGGGCAGCAAGCTGCACCAAGGGAGGTTTCCATTGGATAGGAGGAAGAATTTCTTCACTGAAAAGGTTGCAAGGAGTGGAACTCGCTGCACAGGGAGGTGGCTGACTCACCATCCCTGGAGGCATTTAAAAGCCATGTAGATGCAGAGATCAGGGACATCATTTAGTGGTGGACTTTACAGTGGTAGGTTAATGGTTGGACTCAATGCTCTTCAAGGTCTTTTCCAACGTAAACGACTCTGTGATTCCACCTGATTTGCATTGCACTTTTCACTTGGAAAACTGTGTTGACTGTATTCCAGGCCAAAACAATAACCCTGCAAAGGATGCTGGATTGTTTATGAAGCTCGTCACAAGGAAAAGCATGACAAACACAGCTTAAGATACCATGAGGAATTAGGATATCATTTTCAAAACTAATATTTTAGAGATAGTTTACTATAAAAAGATAAAATTAGAAAAGGTACATTTCAAAGCACCTTACATGTAAAAGCCTACGTTCAGATTGCTCTGTTTTCTCTGTGTGGCACAATGAATTCTGTATGGAAAAGCATTTTCGCTTCTTTAAAAACCAGACTAATTCTCCCCTCTCTACAGAGACAGCTTTATTTATGTATCTGTTTTCCACTGTGGGGTCAACGAACATTCCCCATAGAAAAATATTTTCTTTTCCTTCTAATTGCTGTACTTGCCCGCGAGTTGCCTTCGCTTAGCAAAGTGCCGCAGCTAAGCACTCAGCAGTCCCCGAACTCCTGCACCTTTCACATTGCGTGCTAGGGTAACCGAGGGCAGGAAAGCAACCCTCTCAAATGCCTAACAAAGGCATTCAGCTTGAAAGAGGCACGGGTGTCATCCCTGGCCTCTCTCGAATCAGCTTGCCAGCAATGGGGGCGGGAGGAGGAGGAAGAAAAGCACAAGGAAAGGGGGAGAGATGAATGCGGAACATGCTGTGTCAGAAGAAATGCAACTGTGCCGTGCCTGTTTACTAACAAAGATGTCAAATGCTTGCCTGATGCTTGGGAATTTTCATATGCCATTCAGGGATCTGACTGCACTTTGTCTTATGAGTGAGGAGCTTGCTGAGGACTCAGGGGTGCAGGTTTTTCATAGAATGGTTTGTGTTGGAAAGGACTTTAAGACCATCCAGTTCCAACCCCTGCCATGGGCAGGGACACCTTCCACTAGATCAGGTTGCTCAAGGCCCTGTCCAACCTTTCTTTTTGCTTAAAAGCAGAAGTACACCCACAAATTGTTGTTAATAATAAAGGTACAGCATCTTTCAGAGTGGCCTGACAGGCTTCTCCTGACAGCTATGCACCACCTCTGCATGTTTCTGACGGCAACACAGAAACCAAGCCACACAAGGCAGGCAGTGGAAGAAGAACTGGAAGTGAAGTAGTTCGATCTCCCTGCTGAGGCACATATTTAGGGTGGGTTCTAAAGCTATTGGGTGAGGATGGGAGGTGAAAAACAACACTAAAATAATCTTTTCCCAGCAGTTAGCGTAGCCTTTGAAAATCTTCCTTCAGATTCATGTGTCCTTCCTTATCTTGTTTTCAGCCATGTACCACCTTACCACAGAGAAACTCCGCATGGAAAAAGGAGTGCTGCCTTGGGTCACTGCTGCAAATACCCTGACAACAGTTTTCTATACTCCTGTCATTGTGCTTAGTATCAGCATCATAGTAAAATGCAGATGCCCAAGGAGATTTCTACAGCCCCTGCATTTATTTTCTACACCTCCATGAATGTTTGGTCTTTAATTCAAATGCTACATTGCAGCATTGCTATGTGGGCTACTGGTCTTTAGCTTCTACTACCAGAATTAATAAGAAATATACTTCGATATTTTCCATTTATATTTAGCATAAATTCATGCAAATTATGCTAAATATATATACATATATATAGAATCATAGAATAGTTAGGGTTGGAAAGGACCTTAAGATCATCAAGTTCCAACCCCCCTGCCATGGGCAGGGACACCTCACACTAAACCATGGCACCCAAGGCCTCGTCCAACCTGGCCTTGAACACTGCCAGGGATGGAGCATTCACAACCTCCCTGGGCAACCTATTCCAGTGCCTCACCACCCTCACAGTGTATATATATATGTATGTATATAAAAACTGGTGAGAGCTATGGAACCAACAAGCTTTTGCTGTTTTATTAGTAATTAGGAAGTAGAAATAAATGCAGGATGCAGGAATTAACGCCTCTGAAGCTGTAATAAACTAAGCATAAACTTCATAGTAACTTCTGAGGCTGACTTTCGTTAAACACTATTTGAGTTACAGATACCACACTAGACCACTCTGATCCTATAGCACGCTTAGATGTTTTCACCAGCCATCTCTGGAGCACTGGGAAGGCAAAGAGCAGTAGTCACTAAAGTCTCCCATGTCACATCTCAAAGGAAGTACAACACATTAATAGTACAACATGTTATTTCTCTTTTATATCCTGGAAAAGTAAAGCGTGTTTCCTGATTCTTGGGTGTTAACCGATCCTTTGAAGACAAACCCCTAACACAGCAAAACAACACAACCAGGAAAACCTAGTGTTCTTGCTACCAGCCCCTTTTAAAAGCTGACTGGTTTTTGCCAGACATGCTGTTTGTTCCTCCTTCAGACTGTTCTTGCCTTTCTTTTGCAGTATATTTTCAGCACGACCGTCCCTCACTGTGATCAAGGCAAACTGCGGATCAAACCAGAAGCTAGGGAGGATAAACCCTGACCACCACGGCCCTGAACAGGAGCCCTAAGTCCTCTCCATTCACAGTAGTTCTGGGATAACACTGTAATGCTCATTTGACTGATGCGTGCCATCATGTGGCCAAACCCAGTAACAACCAAACATCCCAAACCATACTTCGTTCTGTTCTGCAATTTTAACTACGAGATAAAAGCCAGGTACAAAGAGAGCTGACTGCAGAAATGCATTCACTCGGGCCTGCCTCTCCAACAGGAGCTCAGGATTCCTCAGGTGACACTGTCCCTCCTTAGTCCTGCATGGCTGCTAGCAAGCCGACCAGGGGTTGTAATCTTTGTGCCCCTGGTAAGTATATAGCTGCCACAAAAATGAAACCCTAATGCATCTCCAGTGAGTTCTGCATTTCTAGTAGATGCCGTTATACCCTTGCAAATCAGTGAAGAGCTCAATCCTGCTTCACCTCTGCGGAGAAGGTGCTGACTGACCACGCCGCCAAATGAATCAAGCTGATGAGCTGTCTGAAGCAAACTGCCAAGGGCCCGACACGGAGGGGTCACCTTTACACATAACAGCACAAGAAGATTACCATTTCAGAAACATTGAGACACTTAAGCTAAAATAGCAGATCCAGTCATTGCCATGAGTGTTCCTTAACACAGTTTCATGGCCTCAGCCCTGCTGAGTGGCATTTTCTGCTCCTTTCTCTGGGCAAGAATAAGGCCAGTGATAAAAGTGCTGTTGCCCCAAACACAGGGGGTTGGCCTGTGTGCTACTTGAAGGCACGGTACTGGGCGTTATCAAAACCTGATGGGCACAAAGCAGCCCTTGAGCACTCACAGGTCAGGCTGGTCTGATCACAAACACAAACCATGTGTTGGCTCAGGGACGAGTAACTGCAGTCACCTCTTCTCAATTCATGTATAGAAATATTGGAGGCTGTAAAGTAAGGCTTGTAGAAGAATAAAGTTAAATACAAGCAGCCAGTTGTACTGGACATAATGAAGGAGCTGAGCTGAGCTTCGACATTTATTCATAGAGCTTCAAGGCAGACAAGACCATTACTGTCATTTTGAATGACCTGTGTGCCACATGCCACTAAATTTTACCCAGTTACCAATGAAACAAGCCCAGTAACTTTCCTATTGCTAAATGATGTCTTCCAGAGAGACATTTAGACTTGATTTCATAAAACCAGCAACTCAGAGCCCAAACATTCCCCTTGGGAGTTTGTACCATTGACAACAACACACACAGAGTTAAAACTGTGTCTTGTGACCACAGATTAGTTCGTCTGCCATCAGTTTCCAGCGACTGATCTGCTGTGTCTTTCTATGCTAGTTTGAAGAGCCCATTACTACCTGGTATTTTCTCTCCTCAAAGGCACTCATGTTTTGCAATCAAGGCACTTACATTTTGCAATCAAGTCATCTCAAAGTCATCTTTTTGATACCTACGCAAAATGAATTGGTTTTGCATTTCTTATTGCAAAAGGCACCTCCAGTCTCTGGATTACTTTGGAGCCTGTTTTCCACACCGGCTGTTCACTTAAACATTGGGTCATAAAATACAGTTCTTCCAGAACTATTTCAACAGTCTTTGCCAATGCACTACACCGAAACAACATTGCTTATTTTGCCCTCATTTTCCTTAATGCCTTATTGACAGCCCCAGATCTCAACAGGCCTTTTTGACACAACCTTGCACTGAAGACTTGAGATTCCCTAATGCCACCACCTAAGCCCTTTCTGATTTGTGCAGTTTCGGTTCCTCACTTTGAAGCTACCACTGCTCACTGCCTGTAAGTCAGTGGTACTTTACACTTGGCTGAATCAAAATCCATATTGTTTGAATGTGACTTTTGTCACTGCAAGAGTGACATTTGTCCTCAGCATTTACAATGTTGATGCCCATTATGTCACTTACAAGTTTAATGACACTTAAGAGTGCATTTATTTCTAGGTCATGAGTGGGGATGTAAAATACCATAGACCTGGTATGGACCTGAAATGCACCAGCAGTGCCACTCTGGTTTTGGGTAATGTCTTCCCACTGACAACTACTTCCTCATCTGGCAAGTTCCCAGAAAATTAAAGGCACATTGATAAACCCAAAGACTGCTACATCGAGATTATATCTAAGTCTGCATCAGTGTCTTATTAAACCTTCATGGATATCAACAAAGTCCTTAATCATAAAGCTATGAATCTGACTGACATTCTCCAAGAACTCACCTCTACTAGCATTTACTGTTATCTAACTCTATCAATCCTGCATAAATCAACTCTGCATCATTTGCCCAAGACTGAGCCTGCGAGAGACATCATGATCACAATAATTTTACTGTCCATATCATCGATGTCATCTTGAAATAGGAATTCTGCAATTTCCTCAGTAACCCAAAATGTATAGAATGGAAAATATGGTTTCATATAATTGGTTTGCATCCTTTACAAATACCACCTTATCAAGCCTGGGTGTTAACTGTTCAATAACCTCCTCAACATCACCACGGTGGCTGCAGGGCTTAGCTGTGCCCCACTGCAGGTTGGTTGAAGCCATCTGGAACTAGCTGTGATGGACACAGGGCAGCTTGGCTCTCCCAGCTGCACATGGTCCAAGCACTTCTGATAACCAGTGACACAAAATAGCTGGATGGAGTCTAGTGCCTCAAGTTTCCTCCACCTGAGAGGACCTTGAGCCAGGCATTAGACAGCCTTTACAGCCTCCCCAGACCCCTGAAGCATAGAAAATCACTGGAGGATAGAGATTATGCAATCATAAGGGGGAATTTATCCCCCCTAGCACATAAACTCTATTTCTCACACACAAAAAGTAAAACATATGCAAACCACTGACCAGCAGAGCTATGAGCCATAAAGCACTGCCCATCGGATATAGGCTTGTTCAAAAGAAAGTGAGATTCAGAGAAAATGAATTCCAGAGCTGAAGACCTTTATCTTCCCAAAGAAAATCCATACAAACCTCAGCTGAGCTCAGGTGTTGGAAGTCACGTACGGCAAAGCAAACCACTTCTGCTCAGTGAAAACCCAAGTTGTGTAAAATACTCACTTGCTCTCTTGAATTTGTTGTAAAAGCAATTTGTGATTTGATGCTGCTGGCAGAGACAAGATGCAATACAATTCTTGGGATTAGCATCGACAAGCTGCTAAAAATGGTCAGGAAGTGCACATCTTGCATTCTTTTCAAGCAAAGTACTCTTAAGTGGGGACAATAACAAGGAATTCTGCAGGTCAAAATGAAACCAAACCCCAGCAACAGCCATTGAGCTACCAGACACAGAAATAACAAACAAGCCAATATATAAATGAACAGGAATTTTATGACACAGGCCTGATTTCAAGGAGCTCCTTTCAAGAATACTCCTTGGATGAGTAAAACTTCCTCAACTCTGCCTTTAAACTAGCTTATCTTTTCATTCTGTTATCATTACCTACAAACAAATCACTCTCCTGCCCCCAGATTTCAACAATATTTACATGGAACGATAAGAAGAGAACAGAACTAAGTTGAGGCCATTGTTGTTCCAACCATCTCTGACAGAAAGGAAGAACACCATAGCATCAGAGACTCCCATCCCAGAGGCATGCGGGATGCCAGCAATAAAACAAACCCTGGTTTTACATGGAGAGGAGAGAATAGCATCAGTTTAACAAATGAATCTGCCTAACCCACACAGAGCTTGAAAGCAGCACATAAGAACTTGCTAACAAAAAAAGATGCCTCACCTTTCACTAACCATAACGCTTGAACTACACAGAAAGGGCTGCAAAATTCAGGGACTACAGCTAAGCTGTACTACTTTTGGTTTATTCAAGTGCTCCCACAAAGTGGCAGGTTGCCACCAGACTGATGTCCTGCAAAAGAATCAAAGGCGGCCTCACAAGGAAGGACTCGTTATCTATTCTGTGCAGGAGCAAAATGCTACCTTACATGGAGAAAAATGTAACTGGCAGTGAGTTTACTACGTGCCCAGCTCCAGTGGTGGCACAGGTTTATAGAACAATATAGGCAGAAGGGACTTTAAGAAGCATTGGCTTCATCCCCTCCAGTACGAACACAGGACCATTATATTTAGCTCATTCATGAGACTTCCCAAACTGTTCTTTGCTCCATAAAGCTCATCATTAAACAATAACACTGCTTCCCCAAACCCCCCAAAACAACCCCCACAAACAAGCTCTGCCCTTGTGTGTAGATCAGTCTTTCCTGGTGCAGCATAAACCCCGCTACTTCCTGAGCTATCCACCATGACGAAAGACAACTACTACATTCCTCTTTAAAGATGCTTTTTCTATATTTGAAGACTGAATGTGGCCCTACCTTTCCCCCTTCACTTTCCTTTCCTTAAAGTAAAGAAAATTGCTACCATTCCAAGACAGGGTAGCATTCAAGCCTTTTTAAGTTCTGTTCTAAATAAAGATGCTGTTGCAACCTCAGCTGAAGAGGCAAGCATCCAACTTCCACACTGAAGATCAACATTTGAAATATCTCCAAATCCTCAGGGAATAAAAGATGAAGCCAGGAAGATCATACTATGTTGAGTACGGTACCGAGTCCAATTTGACATCCCATATTTCACCAGTCAGTTCCTGTTGCTGATACCTTTCACATAAAGTCACAGAAACCAATCTTTCAATCAAAAAAGCCTAACACAATGAGGATTTACCCCGTGCTTAATTGAATTAACTACTGGAGACTTACCCCAGACTGAAGAAGGGAATTCTTTTGCATTTGTGCTAAGCTTCAGTATAGGAGGCTATTCTCACAATACATCCGGTTTGGAGTGTGATATTAGTCCATGAACTATCCTACATTTGTCATCTGTCACAGGTCATTTATCTCAGACAGCGTGATAACAACAGGAGGAAGATGAAGAGAAAAAGAACACTTATGAGTTGTCATGTTGACAGTGAAGGACAGAATACATGTTGGTTTGTTTCATCTTTTACCAGAAGATACTTGTCCAGACTTGGCGTTTTGTGAGGTTTCCGATATTTCAGTGTCCTTTTCTTATAGATAAGGTGGTGGCACCATGGCCACTCCCACACCACATTCCCCTCAAGTTTGTATCATAAATAGTTATGCCTGACCGCTGAATCTATACCAAACTTATTAACAAAAATAACAGCTGACCTTCTCCATGCTCTAGTATACATTTAATCTTATAAAAGCATGCATTTCAAATTGTTATGTACAAATATTGGGTGTTTAATCTGATTTATTGTGAAGCATTAAAACTTAAAAGAAAGCAGTGAACCGTAACAGAGGAGTCTCCAAGAACAGAACTCTGTAGCATTTGTATTTTCTGTCTTCCATTTCTGTAGCTATTTTTTATGTCTAGGTCCCCTTTTTAGGTGATCAGTAAAAGGCTTTCATGTTTGTTTTAATGTCTTCCTCCAAACTTTATAGCATACACTATGCTGTTGCCTGCATTACTGCCATAACTTACCCTGCTTTAGTAGATGGCAAATTATCCCTCAATGTCTTGTGTGAAGAACTGAAAAAACTGATCAGCTGCCAATGAGTATCTCTCCTGTACTGGGGGAGGAATTACCTGCAAGTGGGAAGGAAGAACCCTGTAGACCAGCATATGCTGGGAGCCTACCAACTGGGAAGCGGCTTGGCAGGAAGGAACCTGGGCATCCTGGGGGGACACCAAATTGAACATGAGCCAGCAACACACCCTTGCAGCAATGAAGGCTAACGATACCCTGGGCAGCATTAGGAAGAGTGTTGTGGCAGGCTTAGGGAGGTGAGCAGAGCTCAGCATTGGTGAGCCCACACCTGGAGTGCTGTGTCCAGTTCTGGGCTCTCCAGTAGAAGGGAAATATGGAGCTACTGGAGAGCTGTGAAGGCCATTAAAATGGTTAAGGAACTGGAGCATCAGGGGCTACTGTGTGGAAAAGATGAGAAATCAGTGATTGCCCAGCCTGGAGAAGAGAAAGCTCAGGGGAGATCTTATCCATGTATGTAATAAAATATAGAATCTTAAAATCATTTAGGTTGGAAAAGAGCTTTAAGATCATTAAATCCAACCCTAAACCTAATACTGGCAAGTCCATCACTAACTCATATTTCTAAGTGCCATATCTATGCATCCCTTAAATACCGCCAGGGATGGGGACTCAACCAGTTTCCTGGGCAGCCTGCTCCACTGCTTGACAACTCTTCCAGTGAAGAAATTTTTTCCTAATATCCAATCTAAACCTCCCCTGATGCAAGCTGAGGCTGTTTCTTTTCATCCTACTTCTTGCTGTTTACACCACCCTGAAGGGAGGTTGTAAAGCAGATTAAGCCAGGCTCTTTGCAGTGATGCCCACTGACAAGAGGCAATGGGCACAAACCAAAACACACTGGTGCCATCTGAACATCAGAAAACACCTATTTACTGTGAGGGCGACCAAGCACTGACACAGGTTGCCCAGAGAGGTTGTGGAGTATGCCATCTTGGGGACATTCAAAAGCCACTGGGACATGGTCCTGGAAAGCCTGTGTAGGTGATCCTGCTCGAACAGAGGCATTGAACTAGATGACCTTCAGAGGTCCCTTCTAACATCAGCTATTCCAGGCTAATGTTTTCTTACCACTGAATTATTTGGAATGCCATGGCACTTCTGTATAAAGAGCAGCAAGCTGCTAACTCCAGTAACTTCCCTGTAACCATCAGCAGGGTATTCATGTTGAAATACTAGTTGAAAGAATAACAACACAAGCGTAGAGATGCGACGAGATAACAAGCCCATTTGGAGCTAAAGCAGGAAGCGCAATATTCAATTCACTTCACTGGGCATGTCACTATAATCTCCCATCTTGTTTAGGAGCTGTGTGCAGGAAAAACTGGCAGGACAAAAGTGTTGCCCTTGTAGCAGAACTATCATATCAGAGAGTCACTACCAGAAAGCACAGGAAGTTCCATAACATAATTTCACAATCCTATAAACCTATGAGAACATTTCTTCCTAAACACAGGCTATTGCAAATTGGCTTGTAAAGCACGAAGGTTTATATCATTCATAGTCCTACCTCACTGCAAACTGCTGCCCTTTTCATCAATGATGAGGCTCGAATAGACTTGATTAGCAGAGTTTCTCCACCTGGTTGCCAGATTCAGCATACATAGGTTTTGGAAAATACATCAGACATATACAAATCAAACTGCTTGTGCATCTTTGTCAGCTCTGCACATCTGGGGACGTGCTCCTTTTCTGGTGCAAGTCCAAACAAAGAGAAGCAAAGCATTTGCCTGTCTTGTGTTGAAATTGCCAAGCCTGTCCTTTGTTTTAATCCTGAGTTGTATACTGCCATTTCCATGGCTGCTATCGACTCCCATGCATATTTATACACACCTATGTTTTATTGGTACTTTCTCACTGAACAATCAATGATATTTTAAGAATGACTTCTGTTACAAGTGTAACTGTTGTAAAGCTGTTGAGATATTTGTTTTGGCCATCAAAATCATCCAGCTTTATTGTCCATTGATATTGTCCAGACACGTTACCTTATAGAGAGCATTTTGAGGTAAGGGTAAAAGCTACCTTATACAAATCCCTTATGGTCTTACAGTAAGTCATATCTGACATCCCATTTGTCATCCTGAAATCCTGAGAACAAAAGACAAATTGGGCCTCAAAGTTGAAAGGAATCCTTCAGACAGAAATCACTTAAAAAGTAATAAGTTAATAAAGTCATCAGGCTCATGGGCTGGGATTTTACTCAGACCTCTTTAAATAACTTCCTAGATAAAGCAGAGAATTTGATTTTCCTGATAAAATTAGACTGATTAATCAGACAGCAGAGTAAAGGATATATTTCCCTTCTATAGGGGAAAACCAGCTAAGTTATGATAAAGAATTTATTAGCAAGAAGACTTCTCCTTAGACTTCCTTGGGAAATGAAGGGCAAGCGAACAGTAAAATATTTTAAAGCTCATTGTGGGCTTCGGGAGCACTAGCGAAATGTGCACCATCTATCAAGATTATTAAGATGAAACTATTAACCCTCTGACAGTTTAATAACCATTCTTTATGTTATAATAACACAGGGCCCCTTTGGGATCAGAGCTCCAATTTTGGAGGTAGTGTCCATCATTTGTCAAGGAAGTTGAACCTTTGCATTGAGAAAAACAGCAACAGGACCAGCCTCCCACATCTTTTCCTCCCTAAGCCACGCAACGTTGCAGCTTCAGGTCCAGGCTTCTCTCTCTTTATAGGCCTTTTCCTGTAAAAAGAGCTGCTCAGTCTGCATGCTTCTTGGGGGAATCACAAATCACAGCACTATAGGAACAAGTTGGAAAAGAGGATTAATGAAGTTTGGCGTCACAAATCTGAACACTCCTCCGGCTCATGAGGTTTTAGACAGTTTATAGCACTGACATGTTAGGATACAGACAAATGACAAATCCCATCTGATGTGTATCACTTACCTTTTTCCAGTAATGCCATAACCATGCACAGCGTGCAAAACAACACCTTAGTGCAGCAGCTGGAAAAAGCCCTCGCACATCCCTTCACACACACTTTGTTTAACAAATAGAAACCAGAAGTATTAACATTCATGCCATGTGCAGCTCTGGGACACGTACCTGTGTTCCCAACCCATCAGGTTTAACACTCACACGCTTGCTGGCACACACTGATGGTCTTGAGTTTATAGGAAAACACTTCCTTAATCTTTACAAGGCAGCACTGCAGCTCAGTGCTCAGCACTAAGGGGTAGAAGCCCCAAGCCCTGTGAATGATAGTGCAAATGGTTACCTAAGGAGAAACCTTGCTGACTTCTTTCTTTATGACTTTCCAGCTATCCACTTCCATGGACTTACTCCTATATCACTTTTATGGAATTTGCACCTTTTGAATGCTACCAAATACCTAAAGGAAAACTAGTGAGAGCTCTGTAGATGAGTACAAAAGTCACAACACAACTCTGTCAAGTAATACTGGAGCAAACAACTGAGGAACGTAGGCCCATACATATGGCAAAAGCACAAGCATATGGCATAGTTATACACATGGCAAAAGTACACAGTGCCTGTCACCAAATAACTTACTTGAATTAAAAACAAGGGAAACTCGAGACAGGACAGGCTTGGAGAACAAGGCAGAGGACCAGTGCAACAGTCTACAGTGGAGACACCTGGCAGGACAACAGGACCTGCAAATACCCTCACATATGCCACTGCCCTTGAACTGTAGCCCAGGAAAGGGCCAGGAAATAAAGATCCACAGAGTGGGAGGGCTGTCAGGTAACTGCATACATGAAACTTTTGCCAAGTACTGAATTTGCTGCAATTTGCTCAGCTCTAAACAATAAAAGTCAAGAGCAGTTCTTGGTTCATCCAGCACAGCCATCTCCAGAGTAACAAGCCAGTACTCCCCAAAACCTTGCCATCATATAACCAAGAGGAAAACTATTCCTCCAGAAAGTAACTAGTCCTGATGCAATGAGAACATTACACAGAAATCTCTCTCACAATCTCATTCTTTCTAGCTATTCCACACCCACATTATAGTCTATATCTTTTTGCATCACCCTTGTGAGCATCAAGGTTCATAATGTAGCCAAGAAGCGCCTATGCCTCATTGCTCAGTGAGGTGTCTTTTGTAGAAACATGATTGTAGCCATGTCAAAGTTTTAGCTAGATTGAATTCCAAGGTGTTTGTGTGTTAAAGCAAAGTGCTTTGTTGTCAGCATGATTTTCTTATCCAATTCATCCCTGCTGTCGCAGCCCAGCATTTCTAATAGAACACTTGGGAGGGATAGCGGCTCAGATGCTGCTTGGATCTGAATCTGAGGCTTACCTGAGTAAACACCAACGCCTGTTCAGTTCTAAAGGCTGTGCCACATACCTCACTGCCCTAAAACATACAGATGCCCAGATCTGGGGTTTGGATCAAGCCCATCTCTAGCTGTGAACACACTGCTGCATTGAGGAATTTCAGTGCTGTGAACACTGACCATATCACTAGATTAAGGTTAATTAGTCAGGAAGAGCACTTTAGATTGTGCTGATTTAAAGACTATTTCAGATTTGGAGCACCCAGAGAGGAATTAATAAACAGCAAGCCAAACAAACCCCACAACAAACCAGAATAAAAACACCCATAGTTTTGCCAGTACACATCTACACTCCAGCATTTAGATCATACCTTTGTTTTCTCTTACATCTTTGTATTTCATTTTGTGTCACGTTGTCCCAAGGAGCGGGCTGGTTGATTTGTTTGACCATTTAGCATACCATAAAGGTCTGGTTGTGAAACACCACCCCATTTTACAAACCAGCTGCCCCCAGACAGGCAGGCCTACAGCTGCTGTAAGAAAATACCACCATGCACTGAAGTCAGCGTAATAAAGGACAAAGCAAGAAGATCCCCTGTATTTTATGCATTAGCAGCTTTTAGGTTTTTCCCCCAATATCAATCACTAAAATTCAAGCGCTCAGCCAAGCCTGTGCTGGCAGTCAGGAAAAGAGATGATAAAACATATAGTAAGAAACAAAAGGAATTATACCCGTGGGCTGAATACTCCTAAAAATACACAGAAAATAAGGGGGGACAGGGACACAGGCAAGGGACAAAAGATGGAATCAGTATCCTGAAAACAGAGGCCCCAACATACAGAGGTGATTATGCTCACAGTCAGCTGAAAACCTCTAATTAACATAGCCCTCAGTATGTGCCTTTTCTTTCTCCTGTACATTTTGCTGACTTGGTGTATGTTTAAGTTCAGAACTTATACAAAGTTTTATCAGCATTTGTTCATACCAGCGTTTCCAAGGTGTTCTTTTGGCCCCCTGCCTAATTTGATGTAGTTCACACCTGTAACCTTGTTACTTCTCGGGAATTCAACTGTGACCTCCATCTATTCTTTCTCCAAGGCGGCTCAACTTTCTCTCCTACCCTCCCCTTGCCAAATTGCCTTTGTGCTACTGAGTGACAGTGCTACCAGATGCCTTTGGGTGACCTCAGTGCCCTCTTGCAACTGTCAACTCTTCCCGAAGTCCCTAATTTAAAACACCTCCCCCAGATCTCATCAGTGCTTTGTGTCAGCAGCCTAGGAAAACAAGGCACTCATTTGCATAACCTTTCCCTTCTACAAGTATCTAAGTGCTTAATAAAGACACTGAGGATCGTCCTTACATCATCTTCTATCCCCACATTTAGACAAGATCAAGCTGGGCTTTCTTACTCGACTGGAACCATTTCATGGAGAGGTACTGACATTTCCTTCCCTCCCCTCCACCCACAGGAATTAAGAAGAGCTCCCTAAAAGCCACATTGTCTCCCTGTCTCATTCACTGATTCTAGGTCAGAGCTCCTTAGGTTCCTTGCAAATGCAGAGGGTTTTCTTTTCACTGTAATCATTGAAATCACTCATGGAAAACTGTTGCACCCCAAACCTTACGTGGGAAGTCAGCTACATCACATAACCAGTTTCCTCTCTGTTTCCATATTTAATTGGCTGCTAATTCTGTGAGCTTTTGAAGACTGCTCTACTTTGATCTGAATCATCAGGCCTCAAAAGCCAGCAATATAAAAACACATGCAGTTGCATCCCACATTGGATGATGGTGCTGAAAAACCCACCTCTGTGCAGTCCTGTGTTTCCTTACATCAGAAGCAAAGAAATCTGATGTAGCCACTGACTCTTCCTCACGCCCACCTTTCCTCCTCTTCCAGCTCCTGACAATACTTGTTGCTTTGCCCCCAGGATTAGACTAAGGGCGGGGAGAAAGCTTTCTAGCATTTAAAGTTTTGATGATGATGGTGGCCTTTGTAATTCTTTTGTTCAGTGTGGTCTACAAGAGTCTGTGCTTTGCACCATTCTCATCAACCAACCTGTTCTCAATTAAGCTGCACGACAGCTTTGAATGTGTTCCTTTCTATTCAAGGCTTTTATGAACACGTTTAACTTCAGGCACGCATTTAAGTCGCACGAAACTCAATGGCTCTTAAGAACATACCTACTTTGTTGAATACAAAAGGATTTGAAAGCATGTGTAATTGTTCTGATGAAATTGAAGCTGGAAAGAACATATTATGGTACTTTAATCTGCAGTCCTTGAAGTGTATTTGTAATTAGCAGAGTACACTGCAATTTGTAATTAGCAGAGTACAGAGTGGCACAGAAAGAGCTGCAGAACCCTTAACATTTGCTATCATAGTGTCTTTTAAACCGTCATTGTGTATGAAGTCTCCTTGGAATAGAAATCTAGAAATGGCTTTTACAATGGAAAACCAAACATTTTTTTCAGATTAAAGAACACTGGGGCAAGAAGTGGCATACACTTAGCAAAGACCCGAGGAGTCAGAGTGCAAACAATTCAATTGCATCATTACTTAAGTGCTGGCAATGGCTATAGTCAAAAGTCACAAAGCGATACCATGCTAAAAGTGCTTTCTTGGCCACTTACCACCTAGTGCAAATTTATGTTTTCCTTCTAGGCCTACCCTGTGCTGAAAACCTGGCATTTCCATAAAGCTTGAGGAAATTATTTCCAGCCTCTCTGAGAATAAGATAGATGGGGGCTGGCAGCCAAACAACACTGAAATAGCAAACAGATCAAGGACCTAAGTTTTGTTCTCACCAACCTGTGGAACATCATAGTTCCAAATTAACATCTTATTTTCACAATGTCACTCTGACAATAAGACAAACATCTTCCTGTCTCTTTAGTCATGAGGTGACAAAAGATTACTGGAAAACATCCAAGCAACCCTTGTCCAGGGTGTGGAGTATCCCACATTCCTCTAGCACTCCAGTTTTCAGAAGCACACAGCCTCCCAGCACATTCTCCAGGGTATCCTAGTCTAAGAGAGCACATCCACAAGAAATGGCATTGACTAGACAGAAAGGTAATCATAAAAAGCGAGGAAGAAAAGAGCCAGCCTCCAGCAAACAGCAGCAACAAGCTGGAAAGCTTCCTGGAGTGAAGCAAAGTAGTCAAAAGTCCACCTGAATCAAAGGATTAAGCAGATTTGGCAACACATTTTTTGCCCTCATGCCCTCTGCTTTACTAAAGTCAGCATAGCCTTCTCCTAGGATCTCTCTGGCTTCCTGCTACAGAGCAGAAGATATTGTATAGATGAGTCCTGTGATGGGGGGAAGAGGGGGGAAATCTACCCTTTAAATAAAAAAGACATTTACTGTATGTATTTCATAAAAAAATAGAAAGAAGAGGCAAACTGAATAGAAAAGGCAGAGACCTGGAAGGAGCAGTCTGAAAGGATGATTGCAAAATTAGCCTAATTTTATAAAATAACATTTTGCAGCAAAATCCAAAGCATTTCCTGCGGAAACTTTCAACTAGCCTGAAGGCATTCTTTCTTTGACCAGCTGTACAATATATCAGCTAAATGTCCTCTGAGCGAATGGATTCCCACAGCAGAAGCACCTGCAGGATGTGTAACAGCACACTTCTATTTCACGTACTTGCTCAAGGCAGCCGTGTAGTTCCACTGGCTCATCATCTACATTCACAATGGACAGCTGGCATCATCCAAATGAAACATTAAAGTTGCTTATGCTGTCATTAAATAAATAAAAACCCCACCAAAACCCATGAACAATAAAAATAATGTCTTCAAAAGTTCTTCCAGCTTCTGAAACGTTTAATTCAGCTTTCAACTGCCAACCAAGCCAAATATGCTGCTTTTCATGCATGATGAGCACTAAGGAAACAAAAAATAGACCTTTGCAATCCCCCAGAATACTGATAGATCAGCTTGCCAAATCAGGGAGTTCGGAAGTATAATTATCACCAAGTGTCTGCTTCATTAACAGACCATGATCCAACAGAAAAGTTAACCATATGTTGCACTTTACTAAGGGAATGAAGAGAACAAAACAGAAAGCCTTGTAGTTAAGCCTTTTAACAGGATATGCATCTGCTGAGTTCTGCAGGGTAAAATTCTTCCCTAGCTTATCTTAGCAGAAACATTCCCATTGCCTTTTAGATGTGGCCCTGGACTTGTCACGACCCAAGTTACAGTTTTCTGTCTAAGCTCACCCAATTATGATGGCATAGACTCCATGGATGCTCATTGTTTTAAAGTTTATTAACCTGCAAGGCTCCTCATTAATACATTGATTTTCATCATCCTCACCAGCAAATACCTCAGGCACAGAAATTCTGTCTATTCACAAAACGGCTTTGTCATTCAACTGCCTCTAGCCCCCCCCCAAATTGAACACATTCTTTCCCAAAGTCATAGACACTATGGCTTACCTTATCAGCCTGCAGTGAGGCATCTGCTTTACCAGGGAAGTGGAGTGAGATGTTAAGACCAAACCAGTAAGGGCTCAGGCACACAGTAGCCACACAAGGACAGCAGAGCAGGTCCAGAAGCTGTAACCAGTCTCAGCTGAGTTGAGCTGTTAACTGGCAATTCTGTAGTGATAAAGCAAGCCCAAGGTCAAGTTAGAAAGTGAAGTCAACAACGCACAGCTGGGATAAACAAAGTACATGGCTGACACAGACATACCTATAATATAGCTCTGGCAAGAGCAAAAGCCAAGTTAAATGCAGCTCCCAGCAAGGTACAGGAGGCCCCTTACAGTGCTTCTCCCAGCTCTCTACCAACTCTTTGCACCTGAGCGTAGTTCAATTATTCTCCCTTCATAAAGCTCAAGAAATAGCCACATTTAGACAGAACTCCAACAGCTCAGTACCACTCCTTAAGTTCCCTATTGTTCTTGCAAATTTAGGATTTGGAGTACTTTGCCATACACCTCATCCACATTGCACTTCTCAGCTTTGCTCTCCACTTCCCTCACAGCTTTATAGCCAGCTGGCTCCATCCTCTGCCTGCCAAGAGGAGTTCTCAACCAGCAAGCTCCTGATCAACCCATTTCAGTGGTCAACATCCTCCACAGTGCTCAACTAACAACCCTCCAGAGGAGACAAGTCTTCTGGGCAAGGGCCCCTTGTCTTAACCAACTTTTTTGTTAAGCCTGAACTTACTACCCTGAATATTCAGTGTGAAGATAAAAAGATGGCTGGGAAGTCTGCCTTTAGCATCACAGAGATTTTGTGAGTCTAAGGCGGGTATGTTATGAAATGCTTTAGTAAAAATACTTGACAAAATAATAACTTGGAGAATTACATACCAATGGGATGTGAAAAGTGCCACTAGCTCCAGTGCCATTACTTCCAGAGCTCCCTTTACAGCAAGAAAATCTGCAGCAAGAAAGATCTCAGTGAGCAGTTCTGGCTCAGCTCCCTCCCTTTCCATCAGACAACTGCTGCCTAACAGGCTTCAACTCTAAACCTCCTGGAGTGATTTTGGTGTTGTAGAATAGTTCTCTATTGGGAATCATCAGAGACTTCTTTAGGAGGTCTCTAAGAACAAGTCGTCATTGCTGTAGTAAATTAGGTCTCCTGTATGCAAGGTACTCCTCTATATCCTACATACCGTTGAGTGTTCAAAATATAAGAGTGGTCAGATTTTGAGAAACAGAATACGCAACTTGAGTAGTTTTCACAGTAAAAGTAAGTTCTAATAAGGACAATTTGCAATTTGCAGTGCAAAATTAGTTTATCTAGCATGCTTGCTCATAATTTTGCTGCTCTTTTGTGAAAGAGCTACCATAACAGGATACGTTAGTTTGCCACTCCAATAAATTCCTTCTTTGCCTTTGTGCCAATAGAAAGAAGAAAACTTTTCTCCAAGGTACTGTGATGGAGGAAAGTCAAACAAGTATAAAGCATTGCACAGGCTTAACCAATAACACGAGCAATGCTGCTTTCATACCATGGAGGTATTATCATTCTCTTTGATGGAGAGGGACAGTTGAAACAGCAAGAGATTTAGAGAAGTTACATATTCAGTCTGAGAAATAAGGAAAAGTGACCTTTGAACCCACAAATCCCATAACTGCTTTTACAAGTTTACCTTTCACACAACTGTGATGTTATCTTATGTGATCTGGATATTGAATTTCAAAGAAATGAACTCCATCTTCTTAAAGCTGGAGTGAATGATGAGCAATAGGAAACTTATCAACTGGATTTACTGCTTGGACATTGCTGTTAAAAGTGACTCTTCATGAATTTTGTTTCTGCTCAGCATTGTAGCTCACACCTATTTAAAAAACCCATCACAATATATGAACTCTCTCAAAACTATTCCTTAGGTATTCATTCAGACACTTAACATTCTCACTGTCTGACTAGTAGCCCAAATAATGGAATGACTAAACTGGACAACTGTGCAAATGAAAACATCCTTAAACAGGTGGTCTCATAAAATCCACAATCACATCCATTGTAAGCACAGGACACAGTCAACATAGTTCTTTTCCAGGTGTTTCCAGTGCTTTTAGTTTT
This sequence comes from Neopsephotus bourkii, assembly GCF_033783945.1. Taxonomy (NCBI): domain Eukaryota; kingdom Metazoa; phylum Chordata; class Aves; order Psittaciformes; family Psittacidae; genus Neopsephotus; species Neopsephotus bourkii. The sequence goes on from NW_026902270.1 coordinate 352,651, forward strand.
CTTACCTTTTTGCTATAACACTTTAAATGCAGAAGTGAATCAAACAGGAGAATGTATGCATCTTTTAGTCAAAGGAATATTTGTGAAGATTTCTTGCTGTGTTCTCCTTGCTTTGCTCATTATTATTTGAAAGCTCTTCACTAGGCCACTTTTAGTGGTCTGAGCTTGACTTGGATCTAGAACCTGGAGCTACACAGTGTTTTGTCTGAACCTTGCATTACCCTCTCTGACCTAAAGCACACAAAAAACCAATAGGGGAGTAGGGTGAGGAAAGCAGGACTGAGTCCAGCATTTAAGAGTAACTGCTGAAAGGCAAGTTTAGGGATATGATGCTCTCAGGAACTGGGTTTTTTTGAACCTCTGATAAGTTTTCTTTTAAGCACATTTGGAATTAATGAGAAGCACTTACTGGAAATATTTAACAGCCTACTGATACTTGTACTTCTCTTCATTGTCACTGGAGTATGGAATCCAAATCCATCTTTTGTCTTGAATAAAAACCTCCTCAGTATTATTTGACATGCTGAGATCAGTGGAAATCATTGTGCCCGTTTCCTTTCATCTCTTATGACTATGCCTGTCAGTGAGTAAACAGACTTGGTTGCACAACACCAGCAATTCTCAGTCAGTTAATGCAGATGTTATTTCTTGATACTGTGAAGATCTGCTAATTGTTATAATCTTTCCCTTTGGTGCTATTAACAAAAGGTTTAAACTGTTTTCAATTTCTGGACTAGTGAATCTCTTTTAAAAGCCACTTCTTTAATCCTGGAAACATCAGGGAATGCTACCAGTGATAAAGTCCTGCTGTTAAAATAAATATTGTATTCCAGTTTGCATCTGTATTTATTTTTAATGCAAACTCCTAAGGACTTGTTCAACAGTAGGAGTCCATTTATCTGCACAAAGCATACTCTTGTTTACACATTATCACTTGTTAAGTGTTATGTCTGCACATAAACAGACAGAAGAATAAGCTGGACTGAAACTGCATGGATCTAATAGGAGCACTCCTGACAAAGCAGACTACAGGTTATAGTTTTAAACTCATCATTTTATGAGTTTCCAAGTGATGAAAACAGTCAATAGTCAGTGTTAATAATGTTTATAACAGGTTCTGCTGCTCTCTGCTTTTAATAAACATGGTGCAGTTGTTTGCATGAATAATACAGAATCCTAAACACGTAAATTATCAGAATAATTCAATTAGGCCAGAAGAGAGAGAAGAACTGGAGCTTCCATCCAGTAAGAGAACCACCACTGCAAATGAAGAACACATTTTAGCAGGAACTGCTAAACCCCTGTCAACCCTTTCTTTGTCATTACGTTTTTGGGCTGTTTTACGATGTTCAATACGGATATGCTGCATTTGAAACCCATGTTTGAGCTGTTTGACTCAGCCAATGTTTCACCCATACTCAACAACATACATTCAAATTTCCCTGGAGGCAAATCATACCTGGATGCAGGTGCCGCACCACCATACCTTTCACCCCTGTGATACTGATTCATTCCACTGGCCCCTTTCACTAGACTGTAATGACTTCTGGTAAGGTGTAATTCCTCATTTCAGACAAATTTTACAGCTGAAAGTGTGGTTTAAGATTAAATATCCAATCTCAACCTCAAAGGAGGAAATGTAATTAATGACAGTTCTGCAGCTGGAAAACAGACGTTTTGATGTTTATATAGTCATCAGTTTTCATCAAGTTTTCTGTTAAATTTAATGCTGTATGCAGTCCAGCAGACTAAAAACCATAGATTCAAATACTCTGTTAGGCTTTTGCTGATGACATGGTAAGTACTGATTGTCCATTTTCATGTATGATTTTTTTCATCACCACTAAACCCACCCTCAATTCTGAAATGAGCTGTAGTGAAATTTGCTTTTGAACCAGCCAGTGTTATTTCAAATTTTATGTAAAGTACAGATCATTTTCTTTCTATGTGTAGCTTTTCTGTTTATGTTGCAGTAAGTCTGCAACCAGGTCTTCTGTTTGCCAATAGGGCTTTTTAGTGTCCCAGGGGAAAACATACATAGTCTTCTAATCTTGTTCTGAGAAAGAACTATGTAGCCCAGTTTTGTATGATACCGTAAATGTGTCTTGAAAGAAAGCATCTGAATGAATCTGTATGAATAGCCTAGCTCACCATGAACCCCAACAGGCCAGGGTTATGATCTTCAAATCTTGTACTACCCTTCTTCTAAGCACTGCTAGCCTTGAGCTCCTTGTCATGACTGAAGTGATAGACAGAGCTGGAAAACAAGATCAGAGTAATTTCTGTATCAGCTATCCCATTTAACATACAAAGAGACTCTCTCAAATGACAAATAAAGATATGCGTATCAGATTTATGTCCCCCAGGTACTAGCTCAGTCAATGACTTCTAGTGGACTCTGTTTATACAGGGATGGCATTTACTATTTTAAGCAATTCTTAGAGGAGGCTTGAGTCTGCTAAACAGCAAATCTTTTGCTTTCTGCCTTAAAAAAAAAAAAAACAAAAAAAACCCACCAAGCTTTGTTGAAAATCATCACTATTTCTTATTTGAAATTTTCTTCCAGAGGCTTTATTAATAAGTGGATTTATTTCTGTGTAGAAAACCTACGTTAACAATTACACAATGTTAAGCATGTAAGTGCCTATTAAAAACAACTACCCCCATCCTGCAGTCATTGGCTCATCCATTACAGTTTTCAGCTGTGTTGATAAAGCATTACGGAGCAGCGCTGCGTAAGGGAGCAGATGGAGCTCAGTGCTGTGTGCATTGTGTTCTCAAGTGGGCTTTTAAAATGGATCTGCTCTCTCGGGGGGAAATCCACAAATTATCTATGTATATACAAAGGCTGTAGCAACAAGACTCTGTGAACAGAGGCCAGATGGGCTGATCTTCCTTCCTCAACTTCCAGCGTACCCACAGATGGGATAGATCCTGCATCAGCGGTGCTCACTACCTCATGAACTGAACCTTAAAGGCTGTTACTCTTCTCTCTCCTGTATTGGGTAGACTAGCTTTAGTTATCAGGGGAGAGGAATTCTGCTATAGCTGCTACACCCCTAGACTGCCCTAGGGATTTTCCCCATTTTTATTTTCTCCCCTCATAAGTAGATCTAATCCTCATCTGTCCTAATGGTGATCTTTCCATAGGATTAAAAGCAAGGAAAGATCAAGCAAAGTCTCTCTCTCTCCTTATCATTAGCAACCTACAGACCAGTGATGCTGAGGTGAAAAACTTGTCATTCTCAATTCACCCCACTTTCCTAAATTCTTTGGTCATTTTGTTAATTGAACAGATTATTTTGATTTAGATTAATTTGAAGAGATGTTTCCTTCATTGTTTCCTGTGCCTTGATTAGCATTTGAGAGACATTTGATGATAAAGTGTTATCTCCATCAGAAAAAAATCAAAGTCTGCCATTTTCTAGATCATCGGTCAGATGGGAATTAACTTCAGAGTACATTGTAATAGACCATGTATTGTAATATCTAATGTTAGCATGATATTGCTGTATAGACAAGATCCCTTTCTGGCACAGATCCACGCACATCTCTTGATGCCAGTAAAGTGACCTGAATTTAACCATACTGTAATTTGGCCCTTACCAGACACCTGGGCAATGAGGCACCACCACCTCCCTGCTTTCCATAGCTCCCCATTTGCAGAGACCGTTGGTGTGCTTTCCTAGGACCACATACACACCCCACCACGGGGACACAAAGCACTGACACAGGCAGTGGCACTGAGCTCTGCAGGTGGATGACCCAGTTCCCAAAGAAGAGCCCAACCTACACAAGGGCTGTGCCAGGGTAGGGGTCTGAGGACCTTGCACAGCCTGTGAATCCACACCAAGCAGAGCTTGTGTAGCTCTCACCCTCAATTGCAGAACGTCTCTGGGAACATTCTGAGCACTGCTGTTGTCTCTAACACCCCTCAACAGCATTCCCAAGATGGCAGCGAAACCCATCTGCGTTGTGTTTCATTCTCTGCCTTAAGAATTGCCAGTGACTTCACACCTACTCTTCCTCTAGGAATATTTTACTTCCAGGAAAGCCAAGCTGTTTGTTTTTCTTGACGGTAACTTTGTTGGTCTAGTATCACATTGAGCAAAAACACATTGTTACAGAAACCTATTTTAGATGAACACTGCAATATAAACATGATTGATTCAGAAAAGCTATTCAAGGAATACTCGTGCAATGCTTAGCTGGATGATGCAAGTCTACTCGATCAGTTGTTTGTATCTTTTATGCTTTCAAAAAATACTACAGATGAAAATAAGTCAGTGCAAACACAAACAGCATTACAGCAGTTACCATAGAAGAGAACAATGGAAAAGCAAAAAAGCAATTACTGGGTTGCTTGTTTTGGTGTGCGTTTGAGGAATGTTTAATGTCATCTCATCTCAAAATTAGAAGTAGCATAACCCTATGCCAAAGGAAACCACCAGAAATATCCAGTATCAGTTCCAATAACTGCTGCTGCTATGCAAATGTATATACAGAAGCACACAGATTATTTAAGCAACATTACCTTTGAGTTTAACATGTTTGCATTTCTCACTGCAGACACACCACAGGACCGCTGTGATAACATATCCTGCACCTACCAATTCCGTCTTACCACTTGGGCAGTTTCTTGAACCCGTATTATGGGTTCAAGAACTATAAAGGCAGCCTTTATTTTGAGAGTGCTACTCGTTTCTGCCTTATGAGTCTCTGTTTCTGCTTATGACATGAGCAGCAAAATATCTTCCACCATAAAATGTAGCTACACCAGATTGGATACGGTGCTTCCCTCTTCTACAGGTCAAAATCTGGTTTATTACTTAACTTGTATGCTGGTGGTAGTTTAAGATGTGATTTTAGTCCTGCGGTTGCTTCTAGAGTTGAAAACTATTACATTGGTACTAAAAAGTCATGAAACATCATCTACAGAACTGACTACAATAAAGGCAGAAGCCAGTGGCACTTTAAGATTACCTTTATGAATTATCTGTATATGTCCTGTGAATATGCAGATTCTCTAAATCTGTTATGCTACCCTTTGGGGACTAGAAAGTTGATGATACATGTATTTGAGCTCAGCCAAAGTGTTTTGGCATACCAAAAGAGAATACATAGAAATTGGCTTCCAGGCATCTAAAGTCACTGGACTCAGCTGGCAGGGATATTTCTGCATTCCCCTGTCTCTGCCTCTTTTCCATACTCGCTAGGTAGCCTCCAGAGGAAAACAAAGACAGCCAAGGAAGGGCAAGGACTAAAGCATTACAGTTACAAATTACTCCTCCAGTCCCGCTTCTTCTGGCTTCCTGTGAACTACAGAGGAATGGGACACAGGCTGTAAGAGGAGGAGGAGTTAAATATCAGGGCTGAGGGGAAAGGGGAAAGAAGGGGAGAAAGATGGGAAGTCCAAATAAGAATAGAATCAAGAAATAACTGAAAAAGAATCAACAAATTATTAAGAGCATGGAGGTTTTCCATATATTTATCTCATTTATAATAGATCAATCATTCTGAAGAAAAAGTGCCAGGAAAACAAACCAAACCAACCCAACAAACAGCAGTGATCACGTTTAAAAATGACAACATGTGAAAACGTACAGAAATACCAAGTTTGTACAAGTGTTCATTAAAAATACATCTGTGAACAAGACAAAGTGGACCACTGTTTGGTAGTCACTCTATTTATAGATGCAGTAGGGAATTAATCAAGTTTCTCAATTATCAATAGGGAAAAAAGGCAATGTCATGGTCCTTTCATTACTCCATTTCCCAAGCTATATGAAGAAAACAGGCAGATCATGTCTTCTACCTATACTGGGTCAAAAATGGAGTAGGAGCACCTTGACAGAAAGTACTACCAAAAGATGAAAGAAGTGGGCCTGTTCATTTGCTGAGTGTTTGAGGATGGCACCGTAGGCTTAAGTGCATATTTAAATACATAGGCATTAAAAAACAGTGCAACTGTTGAGGCTCTGCTCAGTAATATTTTTAGAGGACTTACAATTCATCAGGTTATACACCAACAACCTTCCACAGCGTGCCCAAATTTGCCCAGAACCCACAATTTTTACATGAATTTCCAGAACCATCTTTGAAATGCTGCAAACCACATACAGATCCATTTGGATTCCCCCTACCTTGATCCCAAGTGAGCAATTTTAATAGAACTATCTAATGATCAATTCCTGACCTTTCTTTGACAGGAATAAAGGCAACATGATGAAAAAAAAACCCAAACCCAAACCCACTGCATCAACTGCACCACTAGCTAATGGAAGAGACAACCCTGAAACACTCTTGAAGGTTAACAGGGCTACTACAAACACACTTACCTACAGATAAGTGAAGGATCAGATGTTGCCTTAGAAGCATCTGCAGACAAATTCTCTTGTTCTCCTGTCGTCCAAGACAAAGTTTCTCCCAGTCCACAGGAGACTCAGCCACTGAAATGGGCAAAAATGAGAGAAAAATAATAAATTAGGTAGTGTTGTATAAAACAATGAATGGAATTTCAGGCTTGTGTGTCTAACAAGCCTAGAATATAGTCTTAAAAATGCTTTTAGATAGCACTTGAAATTATATATTATATACATACATCTTATTGAAATAGCTTGCTTGATTCCTAAATAGAAAGGACTCTGAGAATGTAAAATTAGCCTTTGCTTTATCTCAAACAGTCAAAGCAATGTCATGGCAATGTGGCAATGAAGCTATTGCTCATAAGCATAATATTTAGCATCAGATGAAAGCTGCTACGTGTGTAAGAATCATAGAGTATTTTGGGTTGGAAAGGACCTTAAGAACACTGCCTTGGGCAGGGACACCTCACAATAGACCACGTCACCCAAAGTTTAACTTTGCAAGACCATGAACCAATTCTTTGAAGTCCCTAATGCTTAGCTAAACAACAACAATAAAACCACCAGCACCGCCACCATCAAAGTGATAAAAGCAAGGCAGTGACAATATCTTTTAAGCTGAAGAAAAAAAAGCAACTTCAAAACAACCTAAAACACATTGTGAGTTACCACTGTATTTAATTAGAAACGGATGTTAGATACAGCTCCAGGCTTTGCAGCTCACACACTAACCTAGGCCAAATCACTTCATTCCTTTCTTGCTCAATTTGTTTAAGTAGGAAATAACAATAAAGACTCTCCCTTCACAATAGCTTAGTCAAAAGGTTTACAAAGTGTTTGGAGATCTCAGGGGATAAGTCAGTACATAAAAGCATAATATTTTTATTGCAATGGACAGGTATATTTTATCACCTGCTGGATAAGTCAGAGTGCAGAGGATTAAAGAAGTGCATCAAAAGAGAAGTGTTCATGTCTGCAAGCTCCAATCTATGTAAATATACCCAGCTACAGTCTCCTCACGCCTCAGCTACTTAATAAAAGGCGTGCAACCAAGCCACCACTCTGAGCAGAATGCCTTTAACTTCCTAATTCCTCATGGACAAGATAAGGAGATAGGAAACCTCTGAAGCATGTAAATTCCATTGTTTTAAAGTGTAAGCTGTTTTCAAGTGTAAGCTCTTTTAACCCTGCATAGCCATGCCAGACGTTTGAAGCACTCTGTCAACACCTGAATGTCAGACAGGCATCTCCTAATTTTGTTGTTCTGCTTCAAATTGCCTTGAGCCAGGGAACAGCTCCCCTCCAAGTGTCAGCTAAACAAGTAGGGATTTAGAATCACTGGTGAGATTCCACGCTTCAGGAATGGGAGAAACTGGAAATTGCAGCGGGCAGCCTTGTGAAGCAGTGGTGACCAACAGGGCAGGGATTTACAAGAGTGAGACTGCTCTAACTTTTGCCATCATCAAGCATGCAAAGACACCCAGCTTTCAGGGTGAACTGAGAGCAGAGGGGGTCTGAGACCTTCTTGCCAACAACCTGTTGTTTCCCCGCATTGGAGCAGAGGAACACTGAAGTCCTCTCCGAGGCAGGAGAAACTGTTCCTCTCCCCTCACCCTCACCCAGTATCTTCAGAGGAACTCCAAAAGTTTGGAGCAATCTTTACTTTTCCTCAACAAAACTTGTTAATTGCAAAAGCCACTGAAAGCCATCCTTATGGAAGTAGCAGCTCGATTCTGGGGACTTATGTGACAGCACTCCAGAAATGACAGATTTGTTTCCCGGAGCAATTTCACCCCAGTACTTCTCTTGGCTTTACCTAAAGCAGCATCTAACCCTCTCATAGACTGTGAGTCTAGGAATTCATCCAGAAATAGGAATTTCTTGCTGACAGCCAAAAATACTGTGTAATAAATGGAATTCTTTTCTCTCCTGCACTGGTATTATCAACTCAAGTAATAAGTTCAGTGAAAAGAGCTTTTCCTTTACAGCAATTGGGAGCAGAAATGGGAAAACATATTTACAGGATACCCCACAGACCACTAAGTGCAGCTAACAGAGCAGTTTGGCTGTACAGAAGCAGTGCAGGGATAACTCTTATTTGTCAGCAGCAGCTCCCTTAGCATTTCAGCCACTACTGCTAGGCCAAAGTGGCTGTTGAATAGAAAGACTGAAGAAGAAATAGGTGAACCAAAGTGCAATCACTTCTGGTGAATCAGTGTCACCAAAATATAGTATTGAGCTGGTACTGGACAGTCTTGCTTGAGAATGCCAGATCGAGTGATGGTTCCACTTCTTAGGTTCATTCTTTGAAAAAGCAGACCATTGTTACTAGTGCCAGAAGTGAGTATATAAAGGCACTCACCTGCCAGAATTAATTCAGAGTGGAGGGGAACTAAAACCTGACAGAACTTCCCTCACTGTAAACAGCCAAGTTCATAATCCATTTCAGTACCCAGAAAGTAAGGAAAAGGTTTAGAAAGGGAAAATACTGTATGTTTCCAGGCACACCATAATATAAGCTGTTGAAAACATAATAACGTTCCTCTGACACCACTGCATCCTGGAAGGATTTGGTATTTCAATCATACAGTCAAACAGGGATCAACCACTCGCTTTGTTCCGATTGAAAACATAGTTCAGTGCTCCAATAGGCAAAATTTTAATATCTAAAAATGTACTAGATACACAGACGAACACAGGGAAAGAAGCAGCTGCTCCATGAGAAAACTAAGGGGTGCCAAAGTCTTGCAGACAGAGTTAACTGGAACACATATCAAGTAAGCTCCTCAGTGGATTTACATCAGCAGAGCGTCATTAGTCTTACCTTCCAGCTGCACAGCTGATCATCAGTTTGTTGTAACTGTGGAGGCAGAGGTTACCAATTCAGCTGTCACATTCTTAGAACAGACATCTTTCTTTTCAGTAAGTGTGGTGTGGGGGGAGATGTGAATTCTTACAAATAGGTACCAGAATGACACACCATTGCATGTCTTTCTTCTAGCAACATTTCCCTCTGCAGATGAAACAAGAGAAACAGCAGTATCTTTTGTCTTACATGATGCTAAGTTTCACTTAGAAGAAAGCGAGGGCTCTTAAATCGCAAAGCTACTTTTGGTAAGCTGGTCTTCTACATCCTGCAAGTAGTACTAAAAAAAAAAAGAAGAGAGAGAGAAAATATCAGCTAGAGAAATTACACACACACACATATATATATATATATAACTTGTATACAAATGTAAGAGTGCAGGCAGGGTTAGCAGAGAACAATATTGGAAAGCTTTCTGAAATCAGAGAGAGCACGCTTTGCAACAGAGGAGAAATTCAAAAGCAAACTACAAACAAGAGCCTGAGCATTACTCTCCCTACCAAATACTCACTGCCACAGGTGATGAAAGCCACACAGCCTGCTTTCTCTGCTGAGTAAGCGTCCAAGAGGTCAAGGAGCACTGCAAAAGAGACCAAAGCAATACTTTCCAGCTCCCAAAATATGATCAGTGACCTCACTAGCTGTTCCCACTGATAAGGTCCAAGTACTCCGTGCGAGCACAGCACCTTTAAATCTTCTTTTGCTGGTACAGTATAAATGTCTCAACCCTCTTCTCTGCTTTTGTCCTAAAGATGAACCTGACCAAAATAATTGACTCTCAATCTTCCAGATACAGCTACTGAAAATAACTTCATCTAATGTAATCTCTTTATTACTACTGTAAAACACTTTCCCCTCTTTCAGGTCACAGGCAGAAGGATAAGCTGCTGGAATGCCTCAGTGGTCCCAGGAATACAAAACCCCAGCAAACATTACTTGAGCTTCATATATAATTAAGCACTGTTCTGAGCTGCAAGGAAATCTGATTTACATCAGGCTACCACTGCAGCAAAGCCAGGAAAGGTCCTGCAGAGATGCATAGCTCTAATAAATTCAGAAGCCATTTCAGAAATTAAACTGAGGGTCACATTCTGCTCCTGGTTATGCTGGAGTAATGGCCAGAGTTATTCTTGATTTATACCATACCTGGTAGCACAGTCTGGCCATCAGCCTCCAGAACCAGGCTCCATTCTCCAGAGAACTTTGAAATATTTCTAAGCTTGTTATTTTTAAGCTTGCAGTAAGAAACAACAGAATGCAAACTCATGGAAGCAAAATATTTCCTCCTCCCTAATGAGGGCGTTAGGAGCAGATCTCACTCAAGAACATACAAACCCATGCTGAAAATAATGAAGCAAAACAAAATCTCCCCAAGTTTGAAGGGCCATAAACCATCAGTTCTCAGATGATTAGTGGACCTCAATCACTAAAGATAGGATCAAAACAAAACCCCACAAACAAAAATCCACCCACTTTCTCCATCAGTGTATCACCAACACAGACACTTTGCAGTGTCTATGAAGCATCCAGGGTCAAAGGAGTGTAAGGAGACAGAATATTTGAGTACCTGAAATGCTGATCTAATCTTGTATGTTAATTCCTACACTCATCATCTCAAGTAACAAAGGAGACTTGCTTACAGAAAAAACCCACCTCTTCTCTAGCAGCAACACTCTGTTGGGCTGCCTTCTATTCATTACAATAGGTAGCACCTTACAAATGCATTAGTTAGATTCAGATAAATAACTAGGCACCCTATCTGAAAAAAAAATCACATACACACAAAGCAAAAAAATGTGTTTAGGATATCCTTCCTTGTAGAATATGCAATACAAAAGAAGAATACCAGATCACTGTCTGGAGAGCAGTTGAACAGAGAAGTTTTTATGTCAGCATCCCATCCTGACCTCTTGTTTTCCAGGCAAAGAGAGATGCGTATGTGTTCTCCACCAGTGCTGAGAACTGAAGCAATCTCACAGGGTCTGCCTGCACCAAAACAAGATGAAGGCAGCAAGATTGATCCAAGCCATTTTGGCTATTTAACTGATACGACCACTTCTCATTCCTTAGCCAGAGCCAAACTAAAAGAGCCATTACTAAAAGAGCTCTGGTTCCATCCCTCTCTCAGAAGACAAACCTTGTCCTCAGCCACTGTAATCTGCTAAATTCTACCCTGAGGGGTTAGACATCTAGGGCTTATGACTCTAAATTCTGTCTTCTAATCACACGTTAAACAATCACAAAGTCAAATGAACAAGCAACCATCCCCACCTCCTCTCAGGTTTAAGCTCAATACAAAAGGTGAAAGAAGGCCACAGAAAGAGTGACTCACTTTATGCTGACTTGTCTAGTGCAGTGCGTAGCTGTAGGTGATGCTGGACTGTATCCAGTAAAGACTTGTGCTGGATATTTTGATCTTGCCCCATTCTTTAGTGGAAAAGTCGCCTGCATTTCTATCAGAGGCTGCAGAGCTGGAGACCTCCATATGCACGTGGGATTTAAAGCAATGCTGTCTTACAAATCATGGTGCAATTAAAATGATTCAATATAACTGACCATCAGGATTTCACTGCTGAAGCTGGCAGATTAAAAACAGAAGTGCTTACCCACAGGCTTTGCCAGGACACACAGCCTTCAGATAGTAGTGGGTTTTAATCAGTATTTAACACTTTTACAGTAAATATGTATTATGAAAACATAGGCCTAGTGTTGAGAAGAGATATATGAAATCCACTACATATTACAGCAGGGGTTCAATCAGAAGGGGACGAAGCTCAAACTAAACGTCTTTAGAAGACTACATTAGTAGATGTCATATAAGGAAAAAAGTATATTAAATACTAATTAATAATCTAATACCTATTTAATGCATATAGACTGAAAAAGCAAAGACCCAGGTATACTCTAAAACAAATGAATTTACCTTAAAGACATCCCTGCAACAAGAACACCAAAAGCCAAAGCAAAACAAAAAGCAAAGATGAAACAAAGCATGGCACAATAAAGCCATGAAACAAGATCAATTATAATAGCTGTAGCCTGAAATAATTGCCTAAGAAAGATCATCCAGGAGAACCATGTCCTGACAACAAGGCTTCAGAGGTTTTTCCCCCACTTTCTATCTTTTCTATCCCACATTCACAGGGGATATACCCCAAAAGACTAAATGACTAACTAGGGCTTTAGTGACTGGCTTCATGCACTGGTACAAACTGAGAGTGACAAGACTGACTCCTTTGCAGTTGTTCTGCCTTTACCATCCTGTAAATGGACGCAAACCCTAAGCCCTACAGAACTGGGTTTCTTTTCAGGTACCATGGAAAGAAGGAAGTGCTATTTCTTGGAAGCCCTCCATCATAACACAACAAAGCAGGCAGGCATTAGAGCCTAATGGATCCCTTATCCTAAGGGTGATAAGAGTAGGAAAATTATTAAACTACAGACTGATTTTAATGAGGAAACTATTAGAGATTTCTTTTCACTTTTACAAAATAGGCACAGGAATGGGGAGAAATGGATGACAAATGGATGAAACGTAGCTGACATTCAGTAAAAACCTACCTTTGCACTTTTATGTTCCCAAGTCTGAGGAGAGTACTGACAAAAGTACCAGTACCTCTGAGCATGCCCAGAGGTGCTGGTTGGTAAAAACAAAGTGATTTTAGAAGCAAACCACTGTGCTTGGTTAATTGGTTATTAAGAAAACCTGAAGAAGGCAGATACAGACTGAAAATAGTACTACAGAAGAAGAATCATAGATGAGAGCCAGGAGTAGAGAATATCCAAAGAAAACCCAATAGGAAAACTACCTGTTAGTGTAGAAACCTTCCCTCACTTCAGCAACCACATTTCATGAACCATCTGGCATCTACAAACGGGAACCTCTCCAACCACATTGTTTCAAGGACAAAGAAGTACCATCACAATGCCAAACCTGCCTTTTATTATATTAATAATACCCAATATCTTAATTCATCGGATATGAACACACGACCTTATATTGATCCACACAAGGCAAAATGTATGTTTATTGGCTACCTGGCTGACAAGCTCACTCTTCTGACCTTTTTGTTCATGGAAAGGTACAACTGTCTCTCACATTCAGTATTTCCTTATCCTACATCTTCCACATATGCTACAGAGGAATCAATTTAAGATGCCTAACACAGCTGCTTACAGCTACCAAGTGTCTGCTTACCATTTTATCCCTTCTCTTCCCACAGAAAGAGTAAGGATTAAATGGGGGGGGAGTCACTGATGCAAAATGAGTTTCTCTTTGCCAGGTTGGAGATTATAAACTGCACGGAACCCTTTCAAAACAAGCTGTCAGAGTGCAATAGGCACAGGTTTTATTTCTCTCCAGCAAGTAAGTACTTGCTGTACTTACAGCCATCTGTCTTGCGTTTCCTGCAGAAGCAATTTCCCCATTCTGCCTTTGAAAACTGTACAGGGAATTCATGTCAGCATTGGGGTGACATTGTCCTATGGGCTTGAAAGAAGCAGCTTTTCCAGTTACTGTTTTGAGCAGCAGTGTGCACTGTCACACTACATTAACGCTATGCAGGAAAAGTGAGGGAGCACGGAAAAACAGAGGATGTCAATGGGAAGAAAGGGTTAAATAAGTGTGGCAGGAAGCATGAGGTTTAGGAGAGGAGCTATAAGTAATTTGGGAAAGAACACTGTAAGTATGGGTGAAGGATGTAGGCACATGAGCTAAAAGGAGGAGAAGGTGAATTTTCCACAGGTGACTAACAGAAGACAAGGCAGGGGGGTATAGACGCATGAAGCAAGAGCACTGGGAAGACTGCTAGGCTTTATGGGGCAAAAAGCCCATTATTATTCCTCTCCTCCAGCTTCTGCCCTTGGGCATCTCTTTCAGAGCAGAGCTGCAGCCACCAGAGGAAGAGAGGACATCATGTCAAACCCTTCTCAGAGGCTCTGGGAGGCAATTGCAGGTACTTGGTACTCCAATTACCATTAAAGTAAATCTAATTCAGTGCAAGTGAGGCTGCTATCTCCTGATTTGGATTTAGCCCAACGTTTCTAAGACAGAAAGCAGATGGTTCTAAGGTCAATTCTCTGACAAAAGCAGAACCTTTAAAATGATGCTGCGCAAGGGTCCTGCAAGACATTTGTTTATAAGCACTTTCCTAAATAGCACTGCTTATTATTTGAAGAAACCAGCATTTGTGGACTGCTGTCACCTTTCAAATATAGGGCACATGCTGCAGCCAAGAGTCTCAGTATTACTGTTTCATTTTTTCTGCAGACATAGGACAGAACAGTGGCAAGTAGACTATAAAGCATCATAGATTAAGGTACGCTAACAAAAAATGGAAACAGTATGTCCTTACTGCAGTGGTACCCATCCTTGTAGAATGGTTTACTTGCTAGTGCACAAAATTCATTCATTAATGCACAAGTTCTTTCATTCACCACTGAAAATTAGCAGACTATTGTTCTGATGATGGGAATGAAAATGATGGAGGGCCAAATGACAAAGGAAAAGCCTTTATTTCCCAAAGCCTGAAACCCCTTTGTTTATATATCAAAGTAAATGCCTGAAGTCAGGGCAGTTTTTTCCTTGATTCTGCCATTTCTGGATCACACATAATGTGTTTGATTTTCCAAAAGGCAAAGAACATATGTTTAATCACATACTGTATATGAAGCATATACATATATATATAAAACAGCGAGCTTCAGCTCTCTTCAAAATATAGTTAATTATAGAGAATAGCTAGCTGTAAAGATTAATGAAGTAAGACTTACTGCAAATTCCTATATTAAAGGGTGACTCCTTCAGCAATAGGCTTTTCTACCACTTAGAATGGTTCAATTTACACATTTATGTTTCTGAGATTTAAAAGCAGGACATGCACACCTATGTTTTGCTAGACATCCATGGCTGCTTTCATTAGTTTTTGACTCTTTTGCTTCAATTAAAAAACTTCCCAACAAGACATTTTAGTAGTAAAATCTTGGTTTAGTTTAGCAAACTACCTTGATGTGGAAAGGGTGAGCTGAAACAAGGGACATTAATGACTATATAGTATTAAATCTCTTACAAAATCAGTTAGCAAGACAAATAAGGTTTAGTAGTCACAATGAATTTTGCTGCATGCTCATATTCTTTAGTTAATGGTACAGGTAACAGGCCAACAGACTCAGGTGGTTCAGGCTAGTTGGCAGCTCCAGAAAGAGGATGGAATTCTTGCTGGAAATGTTCTGTGAAGAGACTGTACATTTATGTATGTTCCAATTTAACAGTTGCTGTTTGGCCTTCCTAAAGTCTGCTCTCCTTAAATAAAACCCCACACCCAAACAAAACCCTAACAGCTAAAGGAGCAAAACAGCCTCCGTGTTTATGCCAATTACCAGAAATGCCACCTATCCTTAGTGATGATGTGCCTAAGCACTGGCTTTCAGAAGTATGTGGAATAAGCTGCAGAACTGAAGCATACTCATGGTGCTTCTATTAAATATGTTGCCTAAGTAAAATCAATTGTTTAAATCTCTAGAAGCTGTATGGGAATGGAAAAAAAGAGGTTAATTCTTTCTACGCCTTTACTTAAAAGGCTTCCCTATATTTAGAGAACAACTGTTCAGCTAATTACTTTCATCATCATAAACTTGAAGGATCACAGATCCATAGAAAATGCTAGTGGAATTTGTATCAGAACAAGTGCAATGTAGAGCTTGAAAATATGAACTTTGAAGATCTGAAAATCCACAGAGAAGCCAATATTCAAGTGCGTTTTATTATTCAAGCCTGTTTAAAAACATGTAAGAAGGCTTAACTCTTTTTGAAGTCCAACTAATTCAAATTACTGACAGCTTTAGGCTAAGAATGGAAGCAAAAGGCAGGCAGAAGTGAGCTGAGAAGCAGTCTCCCTGCCACCTAACAGAGTTTAGCAGTGCTAACCTCATCCAGCATGGGATGGCTTTTCATTAAACGAAAGGAGGATCACACAATAACCGTCTTTCTCAGTCATTTGGTTCCCTGTGTATTCACAGGGTAGGTATGAAATGCATGTACATCATTGGATCAGGACTGCACTTTTTCAACAGCACTGCCTCACCACACTTTTGGTTTACATTATGGAGTAGTTTTGGAGTGTGGAAACTGGATTCCTTTTTAAATGAAATGCAATTAGATGGTGCACTTCAAGAGTCCACCTAACGACGCAGCTGATTACAATGACAGCAGTGCTCATTTAGCTCCACACTGACATGAATCTATTATGTGTACTTCATTACACACATATTTCACAATATATATTTAAGTGCATAGCTGTGCACTAGAACCTGATAATTTTAGACTTTGCAGAAACACAAGAAAAGGAGGACAAGACAGCTAATGCCCTTGAACGCCCTCTGTGCAGTCAATGGTCTGACCTCAAAACCCGCTTGCTTGTACTCAAGAGTATGCAATTTTATTAGGTAGGAAGGTTTCCAGGTGCCACAGCCTCCCATGGGAATACAAAGGCAGCTATCCTTTTGTGTGGGGAAAGCAGAACGGTTTTCCTCAATACTGAAACACACAGACTGACCTGGGGGCTGCACAGACTCGTGCCCTGTAGCTTTATCCTGTGCAGTCTTCAATGCCATAATCTAGGCTACAGAACAGCTCTTCCCTATGCTGCTTGGCTTGCTT
Source organism: Neopsephotus bourkii (assembly GCF_033783945.1). Classification (NCBI taxonomy): domain Eukaryota; kingdom Metazoa; phylum Chordata; class Aves; order Psittaciformes; family Psittacidae; genus Neopsephotus; species Neopsephotus bourkii. The sequence continues at coordinate 369,539 of NW_026902270.1, forward strand.
CCTAGATCAACCTGAAACAGGATGGAATATGGAAGTCTGTAGCCATTCTGTGGTCAATTAGCACAGCAAGAGGATGAGAGCAGTGATATACAGCTCAGGAAATAAGGCAGATAAACAACATCTGAATGCTCGGGTTTCCCCCTATACCACCACCTTCAGCTCTCCTCTCTGTCACTCTTACATGTTCATATGTCAGAAAACTTGCATTAAACTTGAAATGAGCTTACCTACGATGAAGGCTGAATGTGCTTTCACATTTCTGCTGGTGCTTCCCTCTTGGCTGAGATTTATTAATAACTCAGGTAAATAAAGCTATAACTAAAGATGTTCTGCACAGCTACCTGCTGTGAAATAAAATATGTGGATTTCTGGTAGTAAAGAGTAAAGGCACTAATAAAGATTTTTATTTCTTTTGTTCTTATCCAGAACACACAAGAGTTTTAATATACTGCACAGATGTCAAACATGAGAGGACAGAAAAGAGACAAGAGAAATGCAGCACCAAGAGCAATTTTATATTAAAATGAAGACTTACACCTTAACCACCAGTTCTCCTATCTCAGCCTGGTCAAAAGAAATCAACGCTCACAATAAGCAGCACATCTCTGACCCTCTTGACCTTTCAGACTTCTCTCATTAGTGCCATTTTGTACCAATCAATACATTGGTATTATCTGACAAGCAGGCCTATTATAAGTACAGGATACCTGTGCCACCAAAAATACTATATCACTGAATGTTCACATGTGACAGTAAACACCAATTCAAAACCACTGCTTATAAATTACATTGGCCTAATCATTCCTGGAGGCATGTACTGAGAGTACACTGCCAGTCACAGAGATTAGGTTTGGCCAAATGAATCAGAATCACACATCACTTCCCCTGTTTGAAGTAAACAAACACACAATAAAAGATAAATGGACCTGGTCAACAAACAGTAGTGAGTCATCTCCTCTGCTGTCCCCTCCAGAGCTCATCACTCACCTTTTCCTTCCACAGCAGACAGAAGGAAAAACCAACATGCAATGAAGAAACGGTGTTGAAACTTTATGGTCAAGCAATGCTTTCTTTTTTGCAGGTCAGACCCACTGGTAGGCTGTACATCGCAGCCCTTTTGTTGTTCTTAGTGACAGACCAGGAAGGGCATTCAACACACACACGCCATAACCAACACAAGAGCTTTGTTCAGTTAACACACTGAGGTAATCAACAATGCTCAAATAAACACAGACCTATTCTTACCAAGAGCATGTTACTTCTGCATTTTATGCCACAGGTTGCTCTAGGACTTTAGCAAACCACAAGTAGAAGATGCTCTACCTCTGTATGGGAAGGTTTTGTGCAACCTAAAAAAAAAACAAACCCAAAATCATAACCTAAAAAGAAAAAGAAGCATTCAAACAATAAAATGCCATAGAATATACAGAATATACAGAAATTATTGCAAAAACACGTAGAATTTGTTTGATAAAATTCCATTATTCTGTAGAAATTAATGTGACAGAAAAGATTTTTATTAAACAGTACGACATGGTCCAGTTTAAGACTGGTGGGTTTCCATTACTAGGACTCCTCCAGAAGACTTACTGCAGTTACCCTAGACCATACATGTGCTATATGCAATATTATGTATGGATTTTGCTTACATACTGTACATATAAAATATATACACTATACTTTTATATTGTGTATATATGCATTAAATCTCTATATTTCTATGCCCACATTTTGAGCTGTTTTACAATACAACTTCTGTGAGCAACTGCAAGTATGTAAACAGCTTATATCAGAGGACAACAGATAATAAAATCATTACCTACAGTAGCTGAAACAGTATTAAATAGTCATAAATATTGGCTGATTCAAAGCACACTGGAAGGAGGGGGGGAGGGAAGGAACCTCTATTCTGTGAAAAGCTACAGTCATTGGAGGTTCCAGTGTGTGACATAGAGTGATATCCAGAGACCAGCAGGAAAGTGGAAAGGAGGCCAAGAGTGATGAACGTTACCATCAATGGTAGAGAACAAACAGCAACAGTAAAGTATTGAATTTTATCTGAAGAAATAAATCAGAACCTCTTGCATAGTAATGAAAAAAAACCCCACAGAAATACAATATAAGAACTTAAAAGTCATTTATAAGAGAATATTGTAGCGTGTTTCCAACCTAGTGCAGTAGGAAAATTCATGAATAATATTAGTGGCATTTATGTGATCCACTTTCTTCTGGTACAGTGTTTGTCTAACGTAATGAGATCTGGATTGACTGAATATAATACAAATTTTAGAGTGTTATACCTGAAGCTCATCATGCATATTAGGAGGTGTGTGGGAGAGGTGTGTGGGAGGAAGCAAACAAAGCCTTTTTAATACATATAACACTTGTGTGTTAATATTGACATTCAGCTGCACTAATATAGGTGATTGCTACTGAATTAACAATGCTTACAAATTAGCATCCCTACAAGCCCCACAGATTACACAAGCCATTTCTATATAAATATTTATTTTTTAGTTCTTGTTTCTATTCAGGTCAAGGCCGTGGCATTCTAATTCCATTTGAACAATTCAAATCCCATTCTCTGAGGCAGACAACGCGGAAGAAGTATGACTGACAGGAGATGGATTTGCTTTATTCTCTGAAATTGAAGTGAATATTACTTTTGTGTCACTACATTTTGATACACTCTTCCCATGCATATACATACCAGTATACATACATATATATATATGTGTAGAGATGCAACTTATTACCATTCTAGACACTAAAAGCTGAGTAAGTCTCACTTATAGTTCCAGGAATTCAAACAGGACTAGATAGAAAACTTCTGCTTTTGCTTGCAAGCACTGCATAAGCCAGATACAGTAGTTTTCACCAAACAGATACTATACAAATTTATTCTACTCTGAGAATAAATCCAGATAATTTCAGGCAGGATAGGACAGGGCTTGCCTACAGCATAAGAGAGAACTCAATGCTTAAAAAGGGAAGCAAGTCAGTAGCTTGGTAATTGTGGTCTCATGTGTCTCTTCCCTTCTTTCAGCTCTGTTTTCCAGGTTCTTAATTTTTGCCTACTACCATTCCAAGCACCTTTTGAACAGCCAGCCGAATCCCTAGTAGCTATAAATATACTCATGTCTTCAGAAAGTTTATATTTATGGGAGGAACCAAAGGGCACCATTCCCTTACCCCTGAGAAGAGGTTAACCCTTAAGAGGTTATTTTTTGTTCCAAGCACACTGCTTACTTGATGAGGTTTGTACCCCCAGACCATCTAGGGATTATAGTCCTAAACCAACTGCTAAACTAAGACAAAGTGAAAGCCTGGATCTTGCAGCTTATAAATTCCACTAATCCTTTCCCTCTCAAAGGACAGTGCTGACTCCTAGCTCGCATTGGCTACCACTGCTCTGCTGAAACTGTGAGACTTTACACCAGTAGAGCATCTGTCCCCGGAGAGCATTTACACCTATTAAGGATTTGCTTCAGAGTTTTGCTGTCGTATAACAATCCCAGTGACTACAATCCCAGGAAGGCTTGTCTCCTGTAACATGTAAATGAGCTATGCATTTTTATCTATTTTTCAAGCGTTGCCTTTATGCCATCTCCCTTGTAACAGGAAAACTGAAGCTCGCTTGTTTCTATTTGCATCAGACACAAGGGTCTCAAGATAATTTCTTAACAAAACCTTTCTAAGCCTGCAAGCATACCTGCCAACCTTGATAGAGGAAATATGTCATGCAAAGTACAACAGGTCTTCAGGGAAAGAATACAGAGCAACAGACCTCGTGACATGGACAGGAGATGTTTTCGATGTGTAGATTCAGAACAACAGGGACTCCTAAAAGGTAAGAGCAGTTAAGAAGTCTTTAAGTCTAACATATGTATTGACATCCTTTAATGGAGTAATTTTGTGAGACAAATGTGTTATAATATTGGTCTTGGGAAATAGCTATGAGTGGAAATGAGTTGACAGGTCTGTATGCAAGGCTCACCAGACTCCTGTAAATACACAAGTGAAACTAAGTGAGATCAGAGCTGACTCTACATCCGAATGTGATAATAGCCAAGACAGCTCTTCCACAGAAGAGGCTGCAATAGCTCATATTAAATATAAGTTAAACCAATGCACTGATGCATAACTTCATCTTTATTCCAGTTTGCATGGATTCTTGAAAGACAACAACCACTTACTTTTCCCTTTTTTCCTACCCTGCAGTAAACTGACTCGATTGGTATTCATTATAGACACTGCATTTTTGTGTAAGCATAATCAGACCTTCTGGTAGAAGTGAAAAAATCAGTTACTCAACTGAATAGTATTCAGATATAATAGAACAGTAAAATACTCCTACCTGAAGCCCATGAGTGACAAAATGCTAACATTGGTTATGCACGTCCTGACCTGAGTGAAAGAGCAGAAGTTCAAAGAAATCATCATAGGCTTGTCATTACAGCATATGAGCTAAAGACAGGAAGGCGAAAGAATTGGATCTCACTCTCACTGAACAAACATATGGCAGAAAACATAAGGAAGCATTAACACAGTGATATTCTAATATTACTTGTTAAATTTAATTTCTTTCTCCAGGATACGTCACTGCCAAACTGGCTGTGCTGGGGTCTGGCTTTTTCAGGTTTATCAATGCCCTGAAACACTGATTTTAAAAAGGAGTACATCACAGCAAGAAGAACAAAGACCAGGTATACATTTTGCTGATCCAGAAGCACCATTTCCATTTTGAAGGAAAATCTTTATGTGTACTACTTACCCATAGAAATTTGAAACCCAAAAGCCTCCTGGGATCATGAGATTGCTATAAATTCAATAACAATGCTGGTTTTCAGCAGTCCGTTAATTTTCTTTAAATGCTACCTTTCTGGGGGAAGTAGCTTGTGAAGTGAGCCATCCCACCGTGAGAACTAAAGCCAGCCATACGTTGTCAGACCAGAGACATAGCTAGTCCAATACCTTGCCCCCCCAGTACAGCAAAAAGTGACTGCTAGAAGAGAAGGTGCAAGAGAGAACCATTTAATGTTTTTCACCTTCCTTTAAATCATACTTGCTAGTGCTTCTGATGGAATGGATTTATCTTGGATGCCAATGTAATCACCTAAAGCACTCCTCCCTCTCACCAAACCATCCTGCTCACCTCCATCCAGAGTTGCTTTTGCCTCTCCTACAGTTCTTACGTATTTTCTTTTTACCTCCCCTACACATTCTGTTAGAAAGAAACAAACCAGTTCTCTTCACAAATAATGAGGGTGCTGCTCAAGTGCAGCGTGCTGCAGAGCCGCAAACAGCAGCAGCAGGAACCAGGTGACTTAGGATGGCTGAGCTGCCCTGTGTGCTCACTCCAAGGAGAGCAGTGGAAATGCCCTGGAGGAGTGAGTGACCATTGTACCAGGCTGCACTTCACACCTTGTCACATAACTCCAATTAAACATGGGCATACAGACTGTTAGGGATGAGCTGGCATGATGGCATTTCTATGTTCTTCCTGCACTACAGTTGCTACTCCAAAATGTCACACCCATTCACGCCTGGTCCTGCTTTATTCATCATAGCATTGTTCAATTAAATAGTGTAAACCAGTTGCAGATATTCCAACAAAGCCTTACCTTTCCTTTTCCAAAACAAGACTACACTATGTTTTTATTCAAAACCCCTATGGCAGATCAATTCCCATCCACCATCAGCAGTAGTAATTGTGTATCTAAGGTAATCAGGACAGCAGGAGGAAGAGCTGCCTTATAGAACTAACTGAAACTCTGTTTTGAGCTTTAAGTTAATGTTTTCAAAGTGCTGAAGTGGTTTTGAAAGCTGAAGTCTCCAAGGAAGTGAATATGACTTTGATACATAGGTCACTTAGCCACCGTTAACCTTACTCCATTTGAGACAGACTAAAAGTATCATGTAAAGAGTGAGAGTTCTTGTTTTCTTTTTAACATAGGATTCCATATAGGATGTGCTTTCTGGAAAGTTTTCTGTATTCCCCTTGTTTTATAGCCTATTACAGAAATAGCAATTTTGCCACCTTCTTTTCTTTAACAGGAGGAAAAAAACCTCAACCAACCAAAACTTTGGAAGGCTTAAGATTTTTAAGGCATTTCTCCCTAGCAAAGGGTGGGTTTTTCCCCCTTCCAAATGTTACTATTCAAAATATATAAAAGAAATCAATAATACAACAGGCTCAATAAAACAAACAAAACACACCTCAATGGATTTAATCAGCTTTCACTTCCTTATCTCTGATCCCATCAACCTAACCACAGCCTAGCTATTTGTAAGTATCTTTCAGGCAGAAGAGCCTAAACTAAAAGGCTCTGCACGTGTGGACATATGTGTGTAGTGGGAAGCTTACTGTTTGGACCATTTTTCACAGGAGCACACATCCTTCCTTTTGGCATCAAACAAAGCCAATACAGTCCAACCCTGAATCTCTGCAAAGAGTCACTGTCAATCACTTCGGAGAAAAATGTGGATCCACTCAGTAGAGCTGGCAGAGAGCAGCTCTGCCATATTGTCTTCCCTATGGTTCTCCAAAAGACTGCCCAAAGCATGAGGTTAAAACATCTCATCCAGAATTGGTCACCAATAATAACGCTGTCTATTCGGAATCACTGCATATTACGCTCTCATTCTCACCTTGTGAAAATGAGCTTCCAGTTCAAGCAGAGGCACTGCATTTCAACTTCCTGAACCTGGAGCTTCCCAAGTTTTAATCATAAAGAACTTGCTGTTTGCATAGTATAAGAAGGTCCTTATCTACAAATTTATGCAAATCAGAGCACAGAAAGGGAACAAACCAGCAGTTAAGAGTTCTGTTTTGTTCTTGAGACCCTTTTTCAGCTGCAGCCAGTGATCTGTCACTTGAAAACACCTGAAAATAACTGTCACAATGGTATTCCAGTCATTAGGATAATCATCTTAATATTAGGTTTACTCATTCTTCCAAATGGTTAGTACACTCTGCAGTGTTTTGGTTCCAGCATGGGAAATTTGGGGTTCCAAATTTACCTTATGCATATTTGTCTTTTAACAATACATGTAATACTCATTCCAATTGTAGTTCCTGTGTAGTTCTTTAACTATAGTAATTACATCTAGCATAAAGTCTGATAATGTTATTGTCCTCTTTAGCTCAACACATCTCTTCTCCTGCTCCTCCTCAAGACAACTCTACTATCTGTTTCCTCCTTCAGAAAACCCACTGCCACTGCAAATCAACTCCAAAGATGCAACATCTTTGTCCCTGTAACCAAAAGATTACCCTTCAGAGAAGGAACTTTGATAATGTCCCTTTTGCACATACAGCCTCTGCAACCCCAAACCTGTAAAGGCTTTTCCAGAACACTCTCTTCTGCATTGGGAGACACCCTGCATGATGCAACTTCAAGAAAAATAAAGCATGCCCTTTGTGTTTCTTGGATCAAGAATCAAGAATTTAAAGCAGCAGCAGCCTATCTCAGACTAAAGCCAAGCCGAGTTTAGAAGTTAGAGCACTTTGTATTCTGCGAAAGGAAAACGTAAGGGAGACAGGCTTTTGTCAGAGCTCAGACTTTGATGTCTTTCTGTCTAAGAATGAACACTTTATATCGGTTTTGTTTAACAGCTTTCACTTACTTTAATCTTTGACATCTCTGGAGTTCACAGAATACTGCCAACTGCACTGTGACATCTGCTAGGGAGGGCACAAATAATTTGCCGGCTACTGACAGCGGCTGCAGATTGCAATACTCTGTGTTTAAACAGAGGACATGGGAAGAAAATTAGTGGCAAAAAGCTTCCCTCATCCCCACCCTCTGCTAGTAACGCATTGCACAATCTAAGCAAAAATAACAAATCCTTCTCATTAAAAAGTAGCTTCAGAACTTAAAGTGTGAATTCCCCCGTTAGTCAGCTTCTGGAAATTGGTGGAGTCTCAGTCAGACCTTTACAAAGTAAGCAAATGCTACTGGGCCAAGCTTGGCTTTTGTTGCTCTCTGAGGCTTACATATATTTGTGACTTCATCCTCACATCATTTCTGTGACTAAAACACATAATTCTCAGTAGGCAGGCAGAAAAAAAGAGACCTGGAGATGCTGAGGACAAAACAGCACATGTCCTTCAAAAAGCGTTAACTCTGTTCTCAGGTAAGTCAAGAGGAGCTTTTTATTTTGACAGTGGAGTTAGGCTTACACTAAAGGTTTCTAAAAATCACACCAGAAGCAAATTGCCCAAAGGAAATCAACAGAAAAAGCAGGAACTGAACTCTAACCTCCTGAACTTCGGGCTAGCACTATAGCCACAATGCCATCCTCTCCACAAAGCCATAGCTGTGGCTTTATGGCTTTATAGGTGCTTTACAATGTCTCAAGACACTGAGACACAGCTCTACGTGAAACTGCTTTCAGCACTTATTCTGTGCTTTCAGCACTTGAACCCAAGTTGTGTATTCTCTTGAGAACCACACAGGGATACAACCCAGCCTGAGTTCAAGTCACCTTTGTATCTATAATTTATAAAAACTCAACTTACATATATACAACAACTTTAAAATACATATTTAAAAAAACCTCAAACAAACATCTGAAAATACAAGACAGTGAAAACCACCCAACCAAACCCTTTTAATTTGTATGATAACCACTGGTTTCCAAGAGCAGCTCTAAGGGACTGGATGCAAGTGGCCTGCTTGTACATTTAGGTGATGCCGATGCCCTGAATGGTGGTGTTTGTTCAATTCCTGTACAACCTCAACACAGCACAGCTATTTGAAGCAACACATTCCTAAAGAGATCCTTTCAATGTCATGGCACTGACCAAAGGCAAATGTACTTTAACAAGCTGGATATACTCTTGCGTACATCCAGTCAAGGAAGGAGCTCGTAAGTCTTTGCATAATCCAAGTCCAGGACCTATGACTGCCTCAAGCACTAAGTGGATGACTGCATTGTACAGTAAGGCTTGATGATCTGCCACCTGCAGTGCAGCCTGCTGAATTGTTTAGCCTCTACTGGTACATAACTACTTTCTAAGAGTTTTAGTTAAACTGCCAGCTTCCTGTTTGAGTCCTTTACAAACCCTGTTCTCTCATTAAGCTGGGAATGTGACTGCTCTCCAGCATACACCACTGTGAAGAAAGGAAACTTCTTGAGTTAAGACATGAGCCTGTCAAGCAATTCCATTTCCAGTATGCACATGCTAAATGCTGCTATGAATTCAGATCTTCCAATGCATAACCAACAATGTTTACAGCTACTAAAATGTGACTCATACATTGCACATTTTCTTTAAACAGGGTCAAGGATGATGGGTTCTGGGGGAAACAGACACCTTACCACTGTTCAAAACATCTCTCAATAAGCTAAAATATCCGAAGAATCAATAATGAAACGGGGTTTCTTTTGTTTGTACCTTGCTAACTGAGTGAGTTGCTATCCAAACAGATGCTTTCTGAAAGGGACCTTTCTTAGTCTCTGGTGCTGCAGACAGTGGTGTAATGTACTAACCCACTGATCCACGCTGCCTTCAATTTTCTTTGATGCCTACTATTTTTCACGTTCTGAAGCATAATGTTAACCTTGCAAGTGTAATATCTATTTCTGACACAGTTACCTCCTGCAATTTATTTGGGCAAATTTTCTCAAGGCAGTACTTTACTCATGGAGACCTTCTACAGGCAGACAGTGCCTAAAATAATTAAATAAGGAGATAAATAAATGTCAACCTTTAAATCTCGTTTTGAAGACAGACCATGTTATCTCATCAGCTGGAGACTACATCAGTGGTTGTGACTTAGCGGCTTTATAAAACGTTCTCTGAAGCTCAGATGAAAGGCACGTTACACAGGAAAAATAGTGTGTGCAGGAAATACACATTGTATATCTACAGAATGGGCCATATCCCACTGCCATTAAAATTGATGGGAGTTTTGCCATTCACTTCAATGGGATCAGCAGCAGTATATAAAGATGAATTGGCTATAAGCGCACACACTGGCGCTTTATGGGCGTGACAATATAAAAGCCCTGTGTGAAGTATTGAAATGAATTATAACAGTACTGGGTATGTCAATCTTCCTTTTTCTACCTTCAGTTTCTGTACCAGGAACATTAAACATTTCCCTGGTTAGCCATAGAATCACAAGAATTACAGATAAAAAAGTATTATTAAGTCTACTTCCTGCCAACACAAAATTATTCCTCCCTGTACCTTTTCTAATCCTCTGTGCAGTCAACTTCTACACCACTCAAATGTTCTGGCATCTTCTCCTCCCTGTAAAGAGTTATTCCATCAGCTACTTAATCATACACTCAGCCAAGCTGGATTTTTCCTACAAAATAAATCAACAAACTCTACCAAAAGCCCATAAACTTCCTCTTACTTCATTTTGGGACAGCTAGATATATACTTTTTGAGAACTCTATCAGTTACCTATTCCCCTGCTTTTCAGAGCCCACCACATCCAAATGCAGGCAATAGTACCTGCTCATTTGTCTCACACCAGAAGCAGGCAGGGAGGTGAACTGATCAGTTAGTTCTTGGAATTTTAAGTAACGTAATCCCAGAACTGCATTCCAGTGGAGACAAATAACCTGAAAACTTTGAGGTGAAGCTTGCAGTTTATGGCAGGCATAATGGAAACTCACCAAAGCAGGGAACTCACAATATGGGAGACCCTTTCCAAGAGTATGTTCACCAGGCTGACACACAACACCACATCCTTTGATACAGGCAGTCCTTATTTTGTCAGCCAGACTGAATGAGGAGTTCAGGGCCACAGTTGTTTCTGGGCAAAATCCAATGAAATATTTACTGTAGAAACCACCATTTAATTCCCAGTAATAGACACATGCTTGTCTAACAGTCCTCAATAAGGCTAAAATCATTATAAAATGAAGCTATCACTACATTATTACTTTCATGTCATTCCTTATGCCTACTGCCTTAGCACGCTTCTGGGCTTTTTACCTTTTCTTAGAGTGGAGAGCACCAACCTCCTTCCTCTTTGAGAGCAGGATGTTTAATAAGCACCAAGTATGTTAAAAAAAGGTCATAAAAAAACACATGCTACATTTTTACATGCCTTCAATTCAAGGGACATTTTGCAGGTGAAGATGCTGAAAGAGCACCTACTCGGAGATGGAACCTTTGCCTTGTTAGTCTGTGCCATACTGAAGTACATCAAAAGATGGTTTGAAAGCCATTTATTCACAGATTCTCACTGGAGCAGGGCATGCATTTCTAGAGATCTTCCCACTGGCAAAGAAAGTTAATGGAGATAAAGGAAGTATGAGGAGTTGTGTCAGGGCCCATCCCTAGCACAGGTATACAAGTATCACACCAGAGTACTATGGGTGACCAAGAGACAGCAACAGTTAACCCAAATCTCTTTTGACTCCCTGTGAGAGCTACTCAAGATGCTGCATGCCTCTTCTTATTTTGACTGCTTTATTTGATTAGCCTTGCCAGAGTAAGGTCAGGCCAAACAGTTATGGTCCCCTAAAGATGAAAGCCATACATTAGGGAAGCATCACTTTGGAAAGGACAAGGTGACAACATTGCTAATCAGCTGAAGCACTAGACTCATTTCAATTTGTGCTGCCTTCTAGTACTTCTATCTCCTGTAACAAGATTTATTTCTGCAACAACTTTTGGAGACCTTCTTACTATGGAACTTATTATTACCTGTGGATTTAGAATAGCAGATCCATTTCCTCTTCCTCTGAGACCACAAAGGGTTACATTGCCATGACACACTGGTAAGTCACTATGGTACTGCAATGTCTGTAGGAACATCACATAGTGAAACAGCAAGAAAACGTTTACATGGATTGCCAACCTTAAACACAGCTGTAGGGAGTGGAAATTCTTCAGTGAAATACAAAGACCAATATGAAACCCTGGTTTATGTTCCATCCCTTCCTCGCAACAGTAGTTGTGACTTCCTGACTGAAGCATGTTATTTTGGTACCACCCAAAACGCATCTTTTAAATGGAGCCATGCGAGCTCTATGATGCTTGCCCCTTATGAAAGCTACGTACAACTACTAAGAAAATAAATCCTTCTAAGACTATTGGACCTCGACCTCAAATCTTAAGAGGCAGCCAGAAAGATCAGTCAATGAAAGCATTTTCTGACAAATGTCCCATAATTGCTATGATCTATCTTATAAAAACCTATCTTGAGTCAAGAAACATATGGTGTGGACACAGCAGCACCACCTAAGAGCTAAGACTAGTGACTGTGTGTGCCCTGTGCTCTCTGATCCAAGTTTGACAAATTCGTAACTGAGAACTTTAAGTTTCACTTTTATCTGGAAGGTAAGAGACGACCAAAGGATGCTGCTCAAGTTCATCCTGGAAGAGTCTTATTTGTAGCCAATATTGCATTGAGTTCAAACAGCTTACCAGTAACCCATATTCTACTATAGAACAGACTACTTAAGCCAGATCAGACTGTCAATCTTGCCTCTCAGAAAACCAATGTTTCTGATAGGAACACTGCCATTCATTTTGCAAGAAATAGGTAGCCATGCTCTACTTAAATGCTCACAGCTAATTTATATACCCTGCAAATTTAAAGCAAGCACCCTGCAGTTTCATGATTGATGTTCTCAGAAGACATTTTTCTCCTAAGATATCCAGATGAATTAAGGGGCACCTCTCATCCCAGCACAGGTAACTGACTCTTTGCTCAAAGAACTCTCGTTTCCACCCAGATACTCACAGACCTTTCCCTGTGCAGGATGCAGCATTGCTGCTCTTCCGTGCTAAAATCCACAATATCTCTTCCCCAGTAATATACATTTTTCTTCCACTGGTGTAGCTTTGATCTTTCTGCGTGTGCTTCAAGTTCTCTTTGCACATCTTAGTAAGAAAGCCAAGAGTTCATTAGTCCCTTACTTGACTGTAACAGTCCACAGCCATTTGTGTGTAATCTGTTTTTCCACTTTATTCCACAGTGGAGAATGCTTTTGGCAAGCTGTAACAGAATTGTCTCAGATGTTACTGAATAAATGATAAAATCTGGCACATACCGACGTTGCCTTTAGAGAAGGCCTCTGTTTCTTACTATGCCACCCCCCAAAAAACTAACAGGGAAATGGCTTTTGGTATGTTTGAAAAGGGAATGGCAGGAAAGCAGGATAGTATTTCAGCTCCAATTCTCTCTGCTGCCTCTGAAGTACACTGGCACTGATAAGTGCGATACATATGCTGGAGACTAGTTGCACAAACTCTCCTAATTGCCTTCATTAGAGATCATGAAGATTCCTCTGGTGACTCCACAATCCAACAAAAATAGTCTTTTTTCCCCCTCATCTTGCTTACCCTGGGGCAGCAATTTCCTCTAAGCCAGACTAACTTGTTTGCTATCCCATTTCCATCAGTGCTGCATGTTGAAGAGGAGACGGGACATAGTAAGGAATTCAACTACAATTCCCTGGAAAAGAGGTGTAAAAAGGGAAAACGTCACAGCCTTATCCTTAAGGTGAGCAGAAGTCATCTTAGGACATCAGAAGCATGTAAGAGGTACCTGAACAGACACAAACCCTTTCAAGAAGTACCCTTGAGTAGATGTTGCTTCCCAACATGAGCAAACTTGGCTCCTTACTTCTACAGATATGCCACCCATCCTTTCTGCTTTTCCCTTCTCACCCCTCTTCGCTGACATGTGCTTACCATACCACCAGCATCAGCCAGAACCGATTAGAGCAGAACAAAAGAACTCCACAGCACTCTGGACTAGCATTCATCTGCTGCAAGGCAAAAGAAATCACTTCTTAATTAGCCTCATTTTTACCTCCCTTTTGGGTGCATTTTCAGACAAGTTAAAAAAGAAACTCCAGGAGATTAGCAAAGGGTTATGCAGAACACAGTGCAGCTTTTACATACACCAGGAGGCCTTGCTGCCTAATTTAGGTCTCATTCAGTACAGTTCACAGGGACTCGCCCATACGCTGAAATTGAGCAAAGTTCCATTTTCAAAGACCCTGTTGTTCTTTCTGTGATTACCTAGACCATGTTCTTCTCAGCCATTCAGTTTAACTACATATTTTAATTCCATCCCTGAGTAAGTTACATTCTTGGCTTTCCATTTCAATTTCCACAGGGCAAATAAAACTGATGGAGAGCATTTTGCCAAAGGTATTGTTATTTCATCCAGTAGCCTGAGATGACTCCAAACCTGGATATTACATTCACCGTTTCTGGGACAGATGCTGTTTGTTAGGTCTTTTCATAGGAACACAGTATCACCTGCATACATTAGTAACTTCTGTGCCTCAAGTTGCATATGCTTTATAACCTCTTAAGTTTTCAGCACCGCTAATAATTTACTACTACAGAGACACCTCAAAGATTTTCATCACAAAGTAGGGGAACGAATAACCAGGGAAGCTCATGCACCCAAGGGGCAGAACACCTTATCCATTCATTTCCTTCAGTAAAATGTGGACCAGCAAGACACCATTATGAGGGCCAACCCCCCAACCCATCCTCTTCTTAGTCACAGAAACCTGAAGAACCAAAGCTACTGCTCAGGATCATCATCTGCTTTTAGGCAACTAAAGTCTTCCTCAGGTCAGGTGCTATGCCTCTAAACAGTACCCTCTCATTGCTCTAGTCACAATGGACAAGACCTTTGCAGCAGCCAAAATGCTCAGAGCAGGGACAAATGCTGAGTGCTCCACGACCATGGGTGTACTGACAAAGTACTGCTGTGAATGCAAAGTTGAGGCTCGGCAATGTAACAAAGTGAGCAGAGAATAAAGACAGTGAAAAGTCAACTGAATTTTTCAGAGATAAAAGGCAGCTCAGTCACAGCTGTAACAAGTATTTATGAGCTCACAGCAAAAGAATCATTGGAGAAACTAACGTAGAACTACTGCATTTCCAGGCTGGTTACGTGGAGGTACTTACAGAAGACCTCATGCAGTCAGCTCCATTCCTGCCTTTGTTAATGAGGTGCAGAATCACCAGTTTGGTAGTTCTCCCAGTACTTACAAGTTGATGTTCTTTTGTATACAGAAAAAAAAATATCAAATATGCATTAATAAGTCTTGTTTGTGACTGCAAAAATACATAATTACATATACAGAGATGTACACACAAATCATGAAATGTATAAACGTGCATAGCCTCACGCATTTCCACACAACCAACTCATCTTCCAGAAAACAACCCCAAACTACTCTTTAAAACACTGTTCCTTAAAAACAATTGGTATAAGCTTCAACCAGGGAAAGACTTCTCTTTGCTTCCAAAAGGATGAAAGGGCTCCATTCTACTTCAAGACAAGCATCTGACATAACACGTATACCATTACACGATCCACTCACAGGCATAACTCAAGCACTGCTGGATCAAAAGTTCTTACACCTAAACCACAGGCATGTGGATACACATGAATATATGTCTAGATATTTATTACATCATTATGTAGCAGAATTGAGGGAACCCATAAACATCAGAACACGTTTGCACTGGGACTCTTTTTCCTTACACACCACAGATAAATGCTAGTGAATTTGTCGTGTCCTAACTCAGTGGATAAGCCACTTCCCCAAACTGCCTGTTCTGCTTGTTGTGACTGTAACTGTGTAACAAAACTCTCTGCATACTGTGCTATTATTGTGGTTATTAATCATTCTGCTTCTGTTTCAAATACGTGCTCTAGAGACAGCTGGATATACTGCATTATGCCACGAAATTCTATGAAATGAGCACCAACACTAAACACACCTAAACCCACTGTTTTAAGGACATGTCAACATAATTTACTCTTCAATTTATGATCTTTTGTAAGCTCAAAAACACAAAAGAAATACAGAAAAAGCTGCTGTCGATACAGCTGCTGACCTTTGCAACTGTAAGCAAAAGACAGTTTTTAACCAGTAAACAACTTAGCAAATATGAAACCTGTGCTTGGAATAGTCAGCGCTTAAGATGACAGACTCTGCATACAAATCAGTTCTTACAGAGAAACAGGTTTCTAGATGGGCTTGAGAGAGAATGCAGGATATCTGTGACTTCAGGCCATTGAAACCATTTATTTCAAAACATGATGTATTAAAATCAAGTAATTAAAAAATACCCAAATGCAGAAAACATCACCCAGTGAAAAACCCCACCACATCAGGCTCCTGTTCTTGAATACAAATCTATTTAAAAGCATCGCCTTGAAAATAATACAAAGCTCTGTTGACTTCATAAGGACTTCACAAAGGCACACAGGTCCACATTGGAAGACACATTCAGCATTTGTAGCTAAACAAAGTGTCTAGCTATCCTTTTATTAGGCATCAGCTGATACAAAAGGGCAATGCTCTAAATTCAGTTGCCTTGGGTATGTTCATATACACATATTACATTAAAAATCAATGTTCATTTATCACATATCCCTTATAAAAAACTAACAGGCATCAGATGGACTACACTTTCTTTAATTTAGCTATGTACATTGGACCCCATGCTCTCCCTTTCTCTGGGAGAACCAGAAGTTCATGCTGTTGCGTACCACTGAGAAAACTGAATTCGTGAGAAACAGCTTTGGCCATTTCACTTATATCTACAGGCATAACATTACTGCAGGAGTTCAGAATGAGGTTTATTACATCGCTGTTTTCTGCCTTTGAGAGCGTGCACGTAGAATAGACCAACGATCCACCAGGACGCAATGCTTTAACAGCAGACCTGCAAAGAATGGGGAAAAAAAACCGTATCAACGTAAGAAGTGACATACTGGTGATGTACAGCAAGAATGGAACTTGTTATGGTCCTAGGGCAACACTGGGAAGGGGGGGAACATCTAAAGATTTATAAATCTAGAGTTATAAATAGGTATAAGTGACTGACAAACATCACGTTGCCCAAAGTGATACATGCTCCATCCCTGGCAGCGTTCAAGGCCAGGCTGGGCAGAGCCTTGGGTGACACAGTCTAGTGTGAGGTGTCCCTGCCCATGGCAGGGGGTTGAAACTAGATAATCTTAAAGTCCTTTCCAACCCTAACTATTCTTTGATTCTATGAAAATGTTTTTACAGTATATAATTGACAGCTCAGGAAACCACCTGCAATGCATTTTTGCTTTCCCCTTTACTAATGTATTCTCAGTTAACTGAAGGTATTTTATATACAACAGTGACAAGTAGAAAGCAGCACCCATTCAGAGTTGCAGAATATACTTCAAACATTTATATGCACAGCGCAACTGTGAAAATGCTGCAACTGGTGCATACAAAATGGGTTCCACCACATCAGAAGTGCTAATCAGATAGCTAGCTGCTTGTGTGAACAAATCTCAGAATGCACAGTTGAAGCAGTACTGGGCTGTACCTTTACAACCATTTCTGCAAATGCTGCAACTTATATAGCAGGTAAGAAGACTCCAGGGTTTCACTGAGCCACTGCTTTTCAACCCAATTTCCTATGGAAATATGACTTACCAGATCACACTGTCTTCTTATTTGGCTTTCACCTACTAACCTGTTGACAAAGTTTGACTAAACAAAAGCAACACAGTGGCTTAAGATTTTAAGTATCCTGAAAGCTTCATGACTGGTGGATGGACAGGCAGAACAGAGGGTTTTTTTCCACTTCCTCACTGAAAATGAGTTTAAGCAGACTGCTTACTTTCCATTAAAGCAGATCTGCAAGGTCCATTTTCAGACAGATAAAATACAAGCTATGAGAGTACAGAAATGAGATGTGCAGTCCATATTCAACTACTGCAAATTCTAAAAGAGTAAGGAGAAAAATCCCAAGATCTTCTACCGCAGAAGAACATTCTTCAACTCTGGTACCATCACATAACTGAAAGGGGAAGCTCCACTAGAAGTTCATTTGCTATAGAAATGCTCTCTTAAGATAATCTCTTTTAATCAGACACTTTGGAGCCTTCGGGACACAGTGACTCAAAGAATGAACTGTAAACTAAACAGATCACCTCCCTGCTTCTGGAAAACAGATACTACTGTTTTCTAGTATCATATTAAAATACAACTGTTCCCAACCCAAAACTTCTTTTGTTTAAAAACCAAGAGAATCTGATCAAGTGAATGCTGTTACTCAGCTTGTAAATAGCAGAGACACCAAGGTGTGCACTCAGGGGACTGCAAGTGTGTCACTGGGAATTCAGTAAGTGTATGATACTGGAAGCACCGACTCGTGGAGCACAATGACACACATAGTCATGCTCTATGGCCAGACATTGAATCATCTTGGATTGCTAAGTATTACTGATAATACTGCATCATGGTTTTCCCCTCTCGAAAAAAAAAGGAAATAAAATTTAAGGGAAAAATAAACCAGTAGCTCCTCAAGCTGAGAACTTGCCAAGTGTGATATCCCAACAAAAAACAATTGAGAAAGGAAAGGAGAAAATACAAGGGGAAAGAGATGCGTCCTTTCAACAGGATTGGGCCTTTTCAGGAAAAGGATCAATAAAGAAAAGCCTCATCAGAAGCAGGATCAAAGCAGATCACAGATCAAAGCTACTCTGAAAGTCTTGTCCAAAATAAGAAGGAAATACCAGGTCAAATGACTGTTTCAGACAGATATAATACAACTCTCTTCACTTTCCCAGGTGAAAACTCCCATGTATTCTACCAAATTTGTTTCTCTGTGGAATGTACACGTTATCTTGCACATTTCTTCTGAGTCTGGGTTATGTTAATCAGCAAGCCAGGTACATATTTTACTGCAGTCTATACTACTCCAATTTTAGTTAGCATGAAAGAACGGAACTCTTTCAACTTACGATGTTCAAAGAAAAATCAGTGTTTAATGCCTTTGTTGTACCAGTCTTCAGTAAAATCTGTCTTCAGTCTTCAGTAAAAAGCTGGATTGCGAGCAGATGGCTAGCATATTTAGCTAAAGTGAGTGAGCAGATCAAGTTCAGCCTGTTACAGGTGAAGAACAGGTTACACGGTACTGCGGTAGTCTGAATACCTTCAGTTTAACTGGGCCTTATGGACTCATTCTAGGATTCTTCCAAAATTAGCTAAAGCTATCACAAAACTGCAAGCTTATCTCAGGCCTCTGAGTAGCTTTTGAGAGTCTGAGAAGATGTTTAAGAACGTTTCAGACACAGGCTGATACAGGACATTACAATGCCACCTTGAGACAGTAAACCAGAGCATGTGTCGCTCCAAAATCACTTCCAGATCTTATTTCCTAAAATTCTGCAGTTGCCAGCATTCATTTGAACTGCTCAGCTCCAGATATTCACCCTTCTTCCCCTCTGTATCCCAACACACATATACTTCTTAGCAGGCTACAAAAGCAATAGAACTGGACCTGAGGACCGAAACTGTCTCTGTCTCTCTAGCTGCCCTCCTTGCCTGCAGCTGTCCTGCTGTGGCTGCAGCTGCCCATTTAACAAGCCAACAGCAGAACTGTGCACTGATTCCTCATCTCCTTGACCTCATATCAGCTCTGGGAAACATAAAAGCATTTTTTTTCCCCCCATGTCGCTTGCTTTTTGGCTTCCACATTAGAACTCAAAGAGACCATACCTGAAGTCTAAATGTGTTCTCAAAGTTGAGCTGATTTGCACTGTATTATTAGAAACCACCTTCTTTACTGATTTTCATAGAATACCCCCTGCAGCTACATGTTTTCCATGCATACAGGAATGCTGAGCCACGAGAGAGCAGCTAGTTGGCTTGAAAACATGAAAATGCTTTTGCAATACTGTCAAGAAGTACTTTTAGCATACCTGGTAACTTTACCCACAGATGCAGATAACAGCAACTGCTTTCTTACCTATAAGAAGGATACTACATGAAACAAGAAAGAAAATATTTTTACCATGTAAAAGTGGGAAAGGTAAAAGGTATATACCAAAGAAGTAGGTATCGCTATAGCTCACAGGGTTAAAAGCCTGGACACTCACTACGAGTCCTATTCTTACCATATATAAAGTAACAACCATTCAACACAAGGCTTTCAAAGGCACCATGCTCTGACAGCTGAGTCACTGAGGCAGTGATTCAGAGGAAAGGGCAGCACGGGTTTCTATGTGAAATCCCAGAAACCTCACATCAAAACCCCCTACTCTAAGCTTCCTTAGCCTGGGAATCTTCACTGGCCCATGACCCAGAAAGGTCGGGCTGTTCAGTGCAATTATCTTTATTCTGAACCCAAGTGGTGAATTAAACTATCTAAGGAGGATTACTTTACACTGCAAGGTTAATCAATGTATCTATCCATCTTGTCAAGTTCAGCAACAGTTGTTTCAGTGGCTGTGTTCAAAGTCAACCAATTGCCATCCCTGATTAAGCTGTGCTTGGCTTCTGATAAACCTGCACTGAGCTGCAAAATTCAAAGTGAAGAAGTGCTGGGCTCAAAGTCATAAGGGTGATACTGTGCTGGGCTAAGCAGATTCAGGGAGTTTGATCCTCTCGTCATCAGCATGACAGAGGATTCATTCACAAGAGAATCTGTTCAAATAAATTTGACAAACTGGCCTTCCTTCATAAGCGATGGATGAAAGCAAGCTTATCCAAGGGATAGGCTGGAGCTAAAGTGTAAGTTGCAGACATCGAGCAGAACCCACTACTGCTATAATGACTCCATGGTCCAGAATGCAAGATTCCTTTTGCATTAGGGCATCTTGATTATCACCCAAATTCTTACTTAAAGCTCGACTCTTAGCTGAAGGAATTTGGTGCCTATTATAAGGTACTCTGTAACTTCCAAAAATGGGCTCCAAATCTAGAATGACTAAAAGGATGCTAGGGCAAAAGACCCTAAAATGTTTCTTCACCTTCCTCTTATTATGATACACTGGTTAAAAATAAAATACATCACTTCAATATAATTAATCTGCAGTTATTTTTCTTTCAGTGGTACAATATTTATTAAGGAACTAGAACTTTCAGTCTCAATATAACCTAGTTATACTTGATTCCATAATTTTAAATTCAGTTAGATACATTTACCATAATGAATTTTACATGGTGCAGGCACTAATACTGCAAAGCTTCAAGATCCATATAGAGAAATGTAAGAAGACAAAAGCACAGGAAAACCTTTCCTCGAGCCTCGTAACTTGTTCATCTTTCCCTAGAACCGTTTTTGCTTTAGTAACATGATAACCCCTTAGTACCTGCAATCAAGGCCCTAAAGAAGCAGCACCACTGCTGGCAGCTGATATGTGTAACTGAAGATTTTATGCTACATGCTGTCATACTACACTGCTGCAGAAGTGTGAGGTTATTGTTTTAGGGCCATAAGACAGTCAAGGAGCAGCAGAAAAGACTAAGTGAAATACACAACAATCCATTAACATGCCATATGTACCAGGTAAGGCCTGCATACAAGATGTCCAATGTTGGATCTTCCAGGAGATGATATAAAACAGTACTCAAAAGAAGCAATTACATAACTGCAGGACAGACTGAGGATCATTGGCACATCATTCTGCAGAAATTTGCCTGATGCTTCTCCACACTTGCTTTGAACTACTGATATTGCTTTACAGCCACCATATCCACACTTAAATCCTTCCAGCCCCTTAGCACAAGGCACCTCTGCAATCCAAACAAGAGGCTGGTTGATGTCCACCCCATTCAGGAAGTACTCTAAAACAATTTAACACATGCAGATTGCTCCCCTCCTCATTCTAAATGAGGTTTTAAAAAACAATTAGCAATACTTTATATTTTTGCAGGGTCTGCCCTAACCCCTCTTCTTACAGGAGTACTGGATAAGGTTTTTGAAGAACATTGGTCTTTTAAAACCAGTATTATTTAGTTTCATTCTCAAGATTTACTTTAAATATAACAATGGAGGAGATAACAATAAACTAGGGGAAAACACAACAGTATTATTATTTAATATCAATGAGGAAAAAGACCATTCCAGAGCCACATAACTTAAAACCCAAGAAACTCTTACATCAACTAAACTTACTTAGCCAGAACCCAAAACAAGGATATTCAAACTTAAGAGAAAATTTAATATGAAAGGCTGACATTTTCTTCATTCTAAAAGTCCTGGTGTCTCAAACATCCTTTTAAAAACAGGCAGGCAATAAATATATATTTCATACTATAGCTAGCACCTGCATGTCCAGCCTATTCCTCCTATGCTTGGGTTTATGTTGCATGGCATTGGAAGGGTCAGCATTAATTATGTTAATCATTCAACCATTATCACTATTAAAGTAAAAAGATTATATATATTTTAGGGCAATTTAAAAATAACATAACACTTCAACAGTGCCATCTTTTGGCAACTGGGATGTATTTCTGCTCAATATGCAACATAATGTCTGATCAGAATAAAAACAGCCAACCCTTTAATCAGCTATTCAAGAGACAAAGCCTGTCAAGATGTATTTGCTTTTACCCTCAATCCTATTCTTTTTATTGACTACACATATCACACATTTGCTTCTTCCTCTCACAAGAGTCCATCTAAATCGTGGTAATATGGCCTGCATGTTAAAGGTTTTCCTTTTATTTCTCCAAACCAACTCAAAATGATAAGGAAATTCCTCCTCTGTCAAAATACCATTATTATAATACTTTGTGACAGGCAGTGGCAGAAGTGCACAGGAGACAGAGACACTAGTTCAAATATTCTCTCTGTATCCCAAGCATGTACTCCCTCTGTTCCTCTCCAAGTACGCTTTGCTACTGTGGAAAGACATTACAGTTCAGAATAGCATGGTAACAACAGGAAAAACTTGTGAACTGCTTATTTTTGGCATTAGACTGAACTACAAATAAAAGTAGACATAGCCACCAAAAAACCCCCAATAACCAAACACCACAAACCCCAACCCCAACCTGTTCAGCTCTAGCCAAAATCTGTGCCCAAAATTCTACGTAATATGGGTTTAGCAAATAATTTTCAATTCTCCTAAAGCAATGACCAAACCTTCAGTTTAACATTATTGAGCCTTCTCCTCTAAGGCACGGTGACTTCTGAAATAGTCATCCTGTTGAGACTGGGCTAGGAGATATCCTTTGCATTACCAGAACTGCATTCCTCAGTAATGAACAGACCGGTTTACGTCCTGTTCTCAGATTCAAGAGCCACAAGTGCAATGCTCAAGACTTTTGCTCCCACTCCCAACACTGCAGCTGCCTTGCACGCTCACGTGCTGGGTTTCTGCATGCTCAGTATCACCAACAGTAAGGTTGTTCCTAGATGGCTAACCTCCAGCAGCCAGAGGTAGTCCACTGTGACAAACCTTCAATCCTTCCATCACTTTAGTCACCCCAGGATTACTTTCTTACCTGATACACTCTCAGAGCTCCATCCCTCTTCCCAACTTAAACTTACTGTTTACAAGAAGAAAAACAAACCCAAGCAGGACCTTTTCAGCTACAGAAGGGAGAACAAGAGACCTTTGAAGCCTACTACAGACTTTGCCATACAGCTTTAGTGTTTTCCTTACAGCTTACAAAACACACATATACATCAAAAGGACTGAAAGTGGAATTAAAGTAAAATTTGTGTTTGAACGTACATCCATATCTCAAAACAACTGGCTAGCTTCTGGGTATCTTATTTGGTTATTCGTGCATTTATTAACTCAATTAATTCAAGTTATTTATTGATTCAGTAAACTTTGTTTTGCAACATATCAAAAGGGGCTTGATCCATAAATTCCTCCCAGGGCACTACCAAGAACTTAAGGAAGCAGGCAGTACTTAAAATCTGAAACTGTTTAACATCTCATTCCTAAGGTAGAAAGTGGTTAAAGAAGGAATCATCCACACAACCTACAGATTTGTTAGTCCAGCAGTTGCAATTATAAAACATTCCTAGATAAGATAATTGACTAGATGATTATGGATAACAGGCAGATTAAATAGGCAGCTACAGAAGAGCAAAGAGAAAAATTCCAGGGAAAGAGCTGAAGCAGCGTGATGAAGCAATCCTCACCATAGTTTTGTCCACTTTCCTATGTACTTTCTTTCCCTTGTCCACAGAAAACAGCATCCACTTCATTTCTTTCCTCAGCTCACCTCTCCATCTGGTACCATGATTCAGAATTCCCTGAGGTCACTCCAACCCACCCCTGAATTTCACCCAGGGAGCTGCTATGCAGGAGCCCAGGACATCCTGAAACAGAAATCTGTGCCACAAGACAGCTGCTGGCTTTCTGGAGGAACCCTTCTGTGCCTCTCCTTGCCCCATGACATTCAGCCCTGCCATCCTCTTAATGCCCAACACTAAAACTCAAGCAACTTCTATGATAGTAACTTTTTGTAAGGTTTCAAGACATTGGCTCTCCTTACCTTTACAATGAACATTAAAAGGCTGAGAATCTGTTTTGCCAGCAGCAAATCACAAACAAAACTGGATTGCTTTGACTGAACAGAACAAGCTAACTGCAAGGATCTTCCTTTGTAATTCATCATTGCATGCTCATGTGCTATAAAGGCTTTTGTCTTAAACAAAGCAGAAATAGTACAGTGGTACCATCTTCTATGATGGTATATTTACAAAAACAGATTTCATCTTTACAACAACACAAACCCCCACAATTAAGAGCACGCAATTCCTATTGTAGGTACATGCAGAAAACTACATTTCAGATGACACTGAATGCAGGAGGAGAAGCATCAGGATTTTTTTAGTAAACCGCACTATTTACTACACACTATGTGAAAAAGACCTTTTCAACAAATAAAACTACAACTGTATGTATTCTATGAAACCACACCACTAAGTTTCACATACCAGAGAAAAAAAGAGAAGCTTGTAATGTGAGGCTTTATATCTGTGGCCTACATTTTCATCACAACCTTTAACATTTATTCTAAGGAAGGCAAGGCACGCTTTCAAAGGTTTGGACTGGAGAAAGTAAAGCTTGTCCTCTGGCATGTAGATTAGCCTATAAGGACATAGGGTTGCCAGTTCTACCTGATGACTTAAGAGAAACAGTCAACTTCATTTTACACCCATGTGTGCAGACTGGTAAACCACCATGCAAAGCAGCTGCATGATCAGCAGCCTCTGTTATAGAACCATAGAATAGTTAGGGTTGGAAAGGACCTTAAGATCATAAAGTTCCAACCCCCTGACATGGGCAGGGACACCTCACACTAAACCATGTCACCCAAGGCCTCATCCAACCTGGCCTTGAACACTGCCAGGGATGGAGCATTCACAACCTCCCTGGGCAACCCATTCCAGTGCCTCACCACCCTAACAGAATTTCCTCCTTATATCCAATCTAAACTTCCCCTGTTTAAGTTTTAACCCGTTACCCCTTGTCCTATCACTACAGTCCCTAATGAAGAGTCCCTCCTCAGCATCCCTATAGGCAAAGACAGATCAACAGTTTTATGAAGCCGCTTGCACAACACCTGGTTACTTACACACAGCATTAACTAATGGTTTAAATACCCTTTAATTCAAAAAATTAGGTTCAGAATATTTGAGGTTTTTATTCTTTTTCTTTTTCCTTCCAAGTATAAGCATGTGCACAACCCTCCTACCGCCTAAACTATTCAATGAGAAAGCAAAACCAATAACCTCAAAACTTCCAGAAATCTTTACTTCAAAGAAGATCACCAATTTCAAATACCCTGTTATGACTGATATCCAAAGCAAAAATGTTCCTTGTACAGAGGGAAGCATTCATTTTATCTGGCTATTGCATGCCAGCTGCATAAGGTTTGTAAGAGGAGGTATGTCTGTTATACAGAATGAGGAACCTCTCATGCAACCTGAATTCTCCCAAAACTCTTGATTTCGTGTGTGCATGTCTTATGTATTCAAAACAATCTCCCTTTAAGCCAACTACTACAGAGAAAAAGGAAACTCAGTCAATATGTATCTTTTAGTCTGAGCTCCTGTGGACCAGAACTCTATTAAACACCAATTAGAACTATTTAACTACCAAGACATGTGGAGAGAAGAGTTGCAGTAGTCTAAAAGCCTTTGCTGCACTTTCTAAACCGTGTCCTGTTGGATTCAGTTTCAGCTAAACCCTACCACAGTTTACAGCTGCAGTAAGTGGTCTAGGAATAATCACAACATCTGCAATAGTTTCACCACTAAGTTGTTACGCACTCCAGCTTAACCTAAAATTTAATTTCTAGCTAAGAACTGATAACACTGGTAAATTCACTTACAGGAACCGCTGTATTTTGTGCTAGCATTCAGTATCAGGAAATGAACATTCCTTCCTTACTTTGCAATTTCTTTTCTGCATGAACAATCCAAATAATAACAAGATTTGCAATGCGTTCTTGGATTATAGCACTCAGCAGGGATGCTTTGGTTTTGGTATTAACAATCATTACAGTCTCAATTTCCTTCAAATCAATGGTGCCCTCACTGCTTATGAAATCTGATGTTCAGCATTTCTGCCACTTATTTACATTTCAGATTTTGTTCAGACTGAAGTAGAAAGATCACTGCATCAGTTTCAACACTTGTCCCAGCTCTTCATTCTCTGAAGCCTCTGTGTACTTAACAAATTACACTGTATTGCAAAAAACACTTTTCCTTCCTTCACTTCCTCTCAATTAAGAAAGAAGGAATCTCAAGTTTTGGGCCGAGTGTCACTTGATAGAAATGAAAATGCAACTCCCCTTTGCATTTCATTCTTCTCACGTGTGTGTTATACTTAATACTACTGCTAAACTGAAATAATGCTTGGTCCTTACACTTTAAGCTTCATCTTCAAATTATATGGTATTTCTTACACTACCCTTAACTAAATTGCTGTGATCCAGCTTTATACTTGTTTTTTGTTTTACAGATACAGGAACCAAGGTGAGAAACACCCACAAACAGAAAGTACCAGGTAATCTGAACAGATAAACCAGAGGTAGCTCTGCATGAGCTGATTCACACAAGATGCAATACAGCTACATCTTCCCTGGTCTCATTTTACCATTTCCTTTTTCCTTTTCACATAGGATCTGAGATGCCTTTAGCATTGAAAACTCATTCATCATAAAAGATCAGATAAAAGGAACAATAAAAATGCAGTCGATAGCCATAACATTAACTGAGCACATGTCAAATATTTTACCCAATAACGGTTGTAATCTCCAACTCTTGAACTTCGTCATTTATTACATATGCTCAAAAAAACCCCAAAACAAGAAAAAAATTCCAGTGCACATAACAATAGATTGGTCAATTGACAGAACTACTCAGACCTATGTTGAGCAATGAAACTGAAATTAACATCCTTTTACTCCAGTTTACGTATCAAGTATATTGTCCTTACCAATCTAATTCCTGTTGCTACAGTAAATTATACTGGCAACAGAAGGCAAGTTCTCTTCTTGATTTAGGAATAATTCAATTAAATCTTATTTGGGTTGACAGAAATGTCTCCTTTTTTAAAAGACAAGGTTCCTGCTGTCATGAGTTCTCTACTTCAGGATTACAATCTGGAGTGATTTATGCAAATTCTCCAAATTTCTCTGCATGATATATGCTTTCTTTTGGTAGGGGTTCACAAATTGGATTTTATATGTCAAATACTGAAAAGGGAAAACTGAAACAGGTCAGTGTTTTAAATGTGATTGATTTCTTCAAGGGAAATGGGTGACATGATGCATTACTGCAATAAGATACTCATATTCCTGTTATAAATCATAGGCTTCCGCTAGGCCTTTTTCAACGGGAAGTCATGCAAAACTATCCTGAACTGCTGCAATGGGAACTTTCCATAAAAACTTTCTTTCTCTTTCTTATAATATGTTATTTTTCCCTCAATTTGCCTTGACAGATGGACTTCAGGCATGGCTGTTACTTTTGAAGAAACATTCAAGTCTAGAAGGTATTATTGGGAAGCCACTTTTTTTTTCCCAATGAGAAAAACTCATTGAAATGCTTCACAAATGCCAGCCTATGGCTGGTATCATTAAAAAGTGTAATACATGACAACCTTGATTTGGATTCCTGGGTAGATGTGCTTGGAAAATAAACCAACAGTCTTTTCCCCAACAAACCTCCCATTCTTTCACTTTTTTACCTTACCAATGATGACCAGTAGTCTTTCTGTGCTACAAACAGTCAAACGGGTATTAAATTCAAGGAACATGTAAGGATGTGCAACAGTGGACTCAATCTCTTCTTACAGATAGCCCAGAAAGCATATTCTGAAGCAACATTAGCTAATGACCAGCATCGCCTAATGATGGTTGGTCATTTGTTAAGACCTGAATTACAGCTCAGTTATCAAAAAGGGGTGATAAAGAACCATAAGGGACAATTCTGTAATACAACACGAACAACAGCAAAGGGAGCATGGGGAAGTATACCCAGCTTGCCAGGTTTATAGACTACTTTCACAGATAAATGTTAAAATGTTAAAACAAATGCTATTAAAAATTACATGCATGTTTTTGCTTCAGCTGAGGAATGTATCTGCAACCATTTTAGCTGTGTCCACCACAAATATTCTGATGTGGTACCAAACTGTTACTAGTCATCTGAAAATGGATATATATGTGAGTTGAGGACTGGAGAAAAATGGTTTAGTTTAGATGTTTAGAAGCCTTAGGACCTAAGCTTCACTGCTTATACTACCCCATACAAATTCCCATATTCACATTAACCTAGATCAACTGCTTATTCTAACCAGCGTTGCAGCAACGTACTCTTCACATTCTTTTCACATAGTGAAACCTGATTTTGATTATTAAACATGACAAATCTTGCTCCCGTGCCATTTTTATTAATTAAGAAAAGCTCCTTAACAGGTTTCCTTTGCACTTCTCACCTTAGCAGCTGGAATTGCAGAGATGATAACTCTTTCCTTTGTATTAGCCTAAGGGTCGCTTGCTGAATATCAGAAGAGAATAGCCAACTTCTGTCATTTGAACAAGGAGCATCAACTAGTACCTATACAACAAATAAGAGCAAATAAGACAATTCGCAATAAAGATACTCACTTTCTTAACACTGTATGCCAAAAACATCTACTCAACACACTTTTTCACTTAGAATACCCTTTTAATTTTCTTGGGTTTTAGAGGCAGAAATAATCTAATTACTATTTTGAAATGTTTTTATGAGGTTATTCAGGGGAAATAAAAATTACTGCTCAAGAAGTACCCTCTATCTGAATAGCTCTCGCTTGCTCCCCTCTTCATAGTTACACATCATTGGAAGAACATAGCTACAAGGTCTTCAGAATTCAATACCACGGCCAAATGGGTAACAGCATCTAACAGGTGATTAAATGCACAACATACTTCATAAAGTAATTCCTGAGGCTCTGCACATCCTCCTGTATGTGACATTGGTTCCCTTTCATAGGTCAGATATTTGGGGAGTAGGGCAGAAAAAAGAATTAAAGAGAGAGCTGCATAGGAAGAAAAAAAAGAAGCAGAATGCAGAAACATAATTTGCAAATAAATAATATTGTTACCTTATCATATAATTCAGGCTTAAGATCTCCAACCTGTCTACCATCCAGTTTAGAGACCATTATCAAGTTAACCAAAGGTTCTGGGATGAAGGATTCTATTGTCTGTTTCAACCATCTTATCCTCAAATCATCATATTCATTACAGTGAAACTGACCTTAGAAAAGAAGAAGAAAAAAAGTAAACACCCTAAAATAAGTCTTTATATTTGGTTGTTTGGTTTTGTTGGGGTTTTTTTTCCCCAAATGTAAGGAGTTATACCAATTTCAGAAGTTCTGCTGTTTTGCCATGACTGCCATAGAGTTTACACCTTCTGTTTATACTATTGCACATTTAGAACACTGCTGAAATGTTATAAGCCCAAGTAAATTTCCACATGCTCCTAACAAAGCCATCCATAAATATTTGCTAGCAAATACTTGCTGTAGCAGTAAACTTCCCTAGTAAAACTAACTTTAAATATGATCCATACCCAAAGACCAGTGCTAAGCGAGTACCCTTCTATGCTCCTTGAGTGATTGTCTAAAAGGAGTACATGCCCCTTATTGTCTTTTAAATAAATAAAACATCAGTTTTGTGTACCCTAAGCTAGAAGCTTTTTAGCAAAAGCCTTCAGGTTGCACTTACTTTAACAATGTAACCAGAGTAGTTACCTCTTCAGAAGAAACCCTGCTCTTGCTTGTACCCACAACAGAAATACAGCATGGTATTTTTAACTCTTAGTCCTGTTTTCTAATTTAATAATATTTCTATGTCATGTCCCCACACATTGTCCCACACCATGTTTGCCACACAGAGTAAGGTACATCTTAGCATTCATTGAAGCTTTCCTACACCTTATGTTCTCAGCAACAATCTGTATCTTCAGAAGCAGTCATGGGATGAAAGCAGGTTTGGTTTTTTTCCCCCCAAACCTTTTGAAAGGGCAATCCATAGTTAATTTATCATAATAGCATCACCTCATGCCTCTAGAAGAGGGAGGGAGAACCAGCTGTAATCAACAAGTGCAGGCAGTTATAGTGATGGCCTCATCAGTAAGAACATAAGGTGCTGTGAACATTCTGAGACAATTACTATCCAAGCTAATGTATAAGCTTGGAAACACCAACGACAGCTTGCTTTTACTCCCTGGCCTGAAGAAATGAGCTGCTCCTTGCTGTTGCCTTCCAAACACTGTGATTATCTTAGTGCTCTTCTGTAACACCTAGGTGGATTGAGACACAGACCTTACTAAATACCGACACAGAACAATTCCTCATCATCAGCTTTTGCAGTAGCACGTTGAATTTGTTATGCTTCATTTTACATCAGTACACTTACAGGTTTACTAATACTATTTGCATAGCACTGGCCAGAGAGGTAGATTGCAGATTACTTGCCTCCCTGTGCCAACAAGTCTGCTTGATTTTAAGTAACTTCTTGACAAGTAACAATAAGGAAACCAGTGGAGGAAGAAAAACATAGAGCTACTCCACTTTTGTGTTTGTTTGCAGCAACCTATATTTAAATAATTACTGTATTTTTCACCCTCTTTTAGGTAAACAGACTTCATAAAAACCTTACTAAAGAGCATGGAACTACTTGGAATATACTCTTATTTGGGATTTTGGCACCAGTGCAAATCTTGTACAGAAAACAGGCACAACTGAAGTAGTCCAGGCACAGAGCCAGGGACTGGTTTCTAACAGCACCTTGATACATTACCTGGACAGGCACACTGCAGTATAGCTACTGATTTACCCCCTGGTGCAGCACAGAGATCCAAAACATCTTCCCCATCCTTCACTTCTAAGGCCAACACTGGCAACAGAGAAGCAGCATTCAGCAGATAATACTCTTTCAGCTTCCCAGCCTGGTGTTTCTGCGCAGGGAATCTCCCAGGAGTTCTCCTAATGTAACACTTGAATGAGGATGGAAGATAGGGTAAACTTCCATGAAAGGCAGGATGATATCCCTTCACAGCCAAGGTGCTCTCCAGTTCCGGGGACTGGCTGAACTTGTTAAGCAGAACCGCGTACTGCCAGCATAATGGGTACGTGAGCACATCTCTAAATTGGAGAGAGAAAAAGCTATTTAATAACTAGACAAATAAAATGAGCTTTCCATAGTGTAGGAACCCTTTTCTTACCAAAGGTAACAACCTCACCATTGGATCATTCTGGTATAATCAAAAAGGAAACATTTTGATTAGATATGATTAAGAAACATACGCAGGAAAATAGTTCTAATAGGAAATCAAGCCAGCGTTTCCCTTAATGACTGCACTTAAAGCACTAACTTGTCCGGAAATAATATGTTCTCTATTTTTCCCTAATTAACAAATTATTGTAGAAGCATAATGCTCTTTCTGACTATAAAGCACTTCCCTAAGTTCAAAGAACAACTGTAATACTAGTTGTAAATTTCACAACAAAAAGAATCACATTGGCTCTGCAATGGTTATTCCAGCCAACACCATAAAATGCAGGTTTTACAAGCGTTCTTTTCTACATTTCCTTTTCTATTCTGCAAACATCTGGCCAGAAAAACTTAAACAAACAGATATTCCTGGAAGAGAGCCCAAAAGCAGTGCTCATATGGTAGGAATATATTGTTTGTATTTCAGTTCTGTTTCTCAGACCTTTCTTACATGAATTTCCTTCAATTTCTATTTGAATTCCTCTCAGTAATTTTTATTTCCCCATTTAGCCTCAAAAAACACTCCTCAGGACTATTCACTGCCTAAAACAGAAATACACATTGACCCAACCTTAAAAAGTTTTTAAGTTAATTCACTTAAACGAATCTTGTACATCTATTTAAAAACCAAACCAAACCAAACCAATGGAGACACTTATTTTAAACTACTTTTTAATCCAAAGAGGCTAAACCAGAGAGGGCACTCAGAGGAACCACATCGATTTTACGACTCTGAACATGTAAAATGCTTTTCCACTCACAGTAACTGTGGCTCTGATCACAACAGCAGCTTCTGTACAAGCTCCCATTGAAAAGTATGTAAGCTAAGCAATAACTTCTCCAGAAGGGTTCTTCTGCTGTTGTTCCCATTGGCAACAGCCACCAGTGAGCAGGGAAGGGCACACATCTCTCAATACCACAGCCCATTCTTTAGCAGATTCTGTGTGATCAAGGCCCAAATCAGGTGATGGCCTTTTCTGTACAAGTTGTTAATGTTCAGTTTCTTCTAAGGAAATAAATCAGGGGATTTGTATTTATAGGAATTATCTCCTACCATCTTTGTCCCAGTCTCTCCAGATATTATAAAGCTGCAGAAAAAAAACCCTCAAAACCAAACCTAACAGCAGCTGCTAGGGTATATAAAGGGATGCTTTTTGGACCCTGTTGTTACAAGCAGTCAAGTATATATATAAGTATATATACTTATATTATATATATGTATAAGTATATAAGGGATGCTTTTTAGACCCTGTTATTACAAGCAGCCAACACATACATAAGACATCAGTCTCCTTTTAGTATATATGCATAGAGGAGAACAGAAATATCATCACATCATAAGAACCATGTCCAGGAAAAAAAACTTAAAAATTCCAAGTTTTAATCTTGTGCTATTTCACACTCTGATGCTAGCTCTAAACTGAAAATAAACTGAAGCAGCTGCTACAGCCCATGGCTCTGTTCAAAGCTACTTTAAGAAGCACATGAAAAAGTAACAGAACCTCTCCCCTCCCTCCCCTTTCTCCCCAAAACAACAGACCTGATACTGGCCCAGGCATCTCCCAGTTCTGCCGTATACTGCTCATCAAAATGATCCAGGACAACTTGACAAATCTGCTTCTGAGGTTTCCCGTTTGTTTTACTTTCCACCTTCAGAGAAGGGAGGGAAAAAATAAAGGCAATAAAACCAAATGAAACCCTCCCTAGTTCGCACCAGAATTGCCTGAAGAACATTTTAGCCGTTTAAATGCATTTAGCATCCATGGTATTAGGATGCTCAAATACCAAGGCTGCATCACACATACAATCAAAACATAACAGAAGTTTCAGAGGTTAAACAAGTTATTGTT
This sequence comes from Neopsephotus bourkii, assembly GCF_033783945.1. Lineage (NCBI taxonomy): Eukaryota > Metazoa > Chordata > Aves > Psittaciformes > Psittacidae > Neopsephotus > Neopsephotus bourkii. Next base: position 402,922 of record NW_026902270.1, read on the forward strand.
CTCTCTTTCCTATGTCCAACGGGGTCATTCAAAGCTTGTCGATACTACTCCTTCTCCGTATCCAATATGGTAACAATACAGTGGTTCCTGGGACTCTGACACACCAGGAGCAAAAGAAACAAGGCATAATCATGCCTACGCACTATAACCACCTCTGCCAAGATGCACCCATGTGCTTAACTAAAAGAAAGACGTTAATGTGAATCATTGTGGAAGTCAGGTGGAGTTAGCCGAGTGCAAAGCACTGCAATAACTAATACATGCCAGGAGTAAGAGGGAGGGGAAATGGACTATACATACATATATATTTGACCTATGAAAACTTAATTTGCGGGGGGAGGAAAAGCAGTTTCGGTTTCCAAGCAAACTTGTGCTGTTCAGAAGGAAGACCCCAAAGTTCCCCCCCCCCCCCCCCGCTCCCCGTCCCGCTCAGCGCCGCTCTCCTCAGAGCACGACCACCGCACAGCGGGTGCTCCTGGAGGAGCTGCCGAGCCCCGAGCTGCTTCTGCTGTCTCTTCCCTTCTCAACATCCACCACAGTGCACGTGTGGGGCTGATGATCCCCTCTCCAACACCGAGCACCTCCCGCAGGCCCTTGTACCGGGCGCGGCGCCGAACGCAGGACGGAGGCCTCGAAACCCACAGAGGTAACCACCGGGAGGGGGGCACCGGAGAGGCCAGGTCGCTGCCCAGAGAGACGCGGCTCTGGCCATCCCCTCCTCCGGCTGCGAGCGCACCCGGGCCACCAACTCCACCAGTGCACCCTAATAAGCTTCTCCCTCAGCCCACAGACGGAAGCTCGGCTCCGCCCAGGGAGAGGAGGGAATGGGAGGCCGCTGCCTCACCCGGCACTCCCCCGGGCTGGCGTACGGGCCCGAGCCCGCCGAAACGCACCCGCCCCGGGACGCGCAGGAAGGGGCCGAGCGCCCCAAGCGACCCTCCCGCCCTTCTTCCGGCTCCCGGCCCGCGCCTCACCTGCCCCGCGGCCCGCACAGGCGCTCGCCTCGGCGGAAGAGCACCCCCGGCCCGCTGGGAGAGTGACAGCAGCCGGCCCGCGGCCCGCGGCAGCCTCATGGCCGGAGCCGGGGCATGGAAGGAGAGGCGGTGGTGGGGCCGTGGCGCCGCCTGGCGGCGGAGAGAGGGCAGCTCCGCTCGTCCCGACCCTGGCTGGAGGCGCAGGGCTTGGTCTGAGGCTGTTGAGTTTGGTTTATTGCTGCGGGAATAGAACAGCAACCGCAGCCGTGATTAATCAGCTTATGAAACACGCTCCTCCCAGAGCAGCTGGAGGTGCTGCTGCCATCCACGCTGCGAACGGCTTTTCACCACTGATGGCGAGCCCAGGTTTACACAGAACCACCCTTGAGCATCAGCAGTAGCTTAACCTGCTGCTATTGCAAAGAAAAATGGGTAGAGACCGGAGAATCATTCACACAAATGTCTTACACGTGTTTTCAGAGGACCCATTCTCTGGGAACAGTAACCAGGAGAACCACCAGAGCCCAGTTCACCAACTGTAACTGGTTTAGCAGCCCTAAAATCTGAGGCTGCTGATGTGCTGGGGCAGTTCATCTGATCACATAGAATCATAGAATAGTTAGGGTTGGAAAGGACCTTAAGATCATCTAGTTGCAACTCCCTGCCATGGGCAGGGACACCTCACACTAAACCATCTCACCCAAGGCTCTGTCCAACCTGGCCTTGAATGCTACCAGGGATGGAGCATTCACAACTTCCCTGGGCAACCCATTCCAGTGCCTCACCACCCTAACAGGAAAGAATTTCCTCCTTATATCCAATCTAAACTTCCCCTGTTTAATTAAGTTTTAACCCATTACCCCTTGTCCTATCACTACAGTCCCTGATGAAGAATCCCTCCCCAGCATCCTTATAGGCCTCCTTCAGATATTGGAAGGCTGCTGTGCCCATTGGGACTTGTCAACCCGTTCAGCAAGAGCAACCCCTTGTTTAACAGTGGTTTTGATTAAAGGCTGCCCACGCAGCTTCCACCTGGTAAAACTGGCCTCTGAAATCCAGGCTGGAAAGGGGTGCAAAGGTAAAGGCAGGAGTGCAACCGTACAGATAAATATTTGAGTTTCAGGCACTGACTAATGAAGACTTAAGGACATTTATACAAACCTAGTGCAAATGACCATCAAACTTGAAAGCTTACTTAAAATGTTTCAATCAGGATCCTGACAAAAAGCCAGGAATACAATGGAGGCCTCTTACATATCAAATGTGAAAGGATAGCAGAAAGGCATTTTATTAAATGAGTTGTACCAACAGACACAGAACAAAGCTGGTATTAAAAGTACAGTTCTCTGTGGCTGTAATTCTGCCGAGACCAGTCACATACAAGAAAATACATACAATACTTGAATTTTCCTATACCAATATGTCACAACCTGAAAGGAGGCTTATCATCTTCGAACAAAGGGGTCACAACAATCCTGTCTACACAGTATTTGGAGCTAACATCCTTAATGCTTGTTTCATTTGTGCTAATTCTTGCAAGGCCTCCCATGGTAGAATGTAAATGGTGCCTGAGATAAGCTCAGTTTCCTGGCTCTCACACTATATACAACGTAAGCCATATTTAAGACAAACTCAATGTCCAGGCTGTCACCCAATGAAACAAAAGTACACTGAATGAGCCACCTTGCCCTGAGTCTAGGGTTATATTCCACTTGTAGATGGTGCCATCGGTGTTGTTTAATGCATCTGAAACCAGTAAGATTTGCAATGCATCAGAAGATAGGACTTCACTTGCGTGGCTTGTTCACTACCAACATCCCCATCACAAACAGGTGAACTGCAACAGCACAGTAAAAATGCAACTGTGAACCTGTCTCGTGTGCTACTGAAGAGATGGATTGGCTCGCTGGGGATTAACCAGTACATTTTGAAAGGCAGGCTGCTGTTCCTCTTAATAAAAACCAACCCAAACCAATGTGATTTCTGTCACCTAAGCAGCTACCCTTGCCATGCCAAGTGACCATGTACATCCCTGGCTGCCCTGTTAGATCACAAACCGTGAGCTGTGAAATTCGTTGCTATCTCCAGAACTCCTCCATGACCTCAGTGCACAGTTTGTTCAAGCTAACACATTTCCTTTAAACTCATGTTACCTTATTTCAAGCTTCTGTTTCCTAAGTATGTCCTTCCTTTCAGGAAAGCAAAGGAAGAGGACACGGTGCATGCCCTGTTGTCCCCTGACACTTTCAGAGAGTGTGCGATGGCTGAAATGTCTTGGAATAACAAGTCAATATTCAGAAGTAACACCAAGTGCATCAACATCCTCCAAGCCTAGAGAGCAGGAAAGACAGGCCACTACTGTGACTTCCACTGTTCAGTTTCAGGTTTCCACAGTTTCTGGAACAAGCAACTATTGAGTCTGCACTATTATTATATAGTAATTTAGAAATACCCAGGCAAACAATGTTCTCCTTGTTTGTTCTATTAGGACAGACTTAGCAAAAGCTTGCGAGGTTTTAGGGAGATCAAAGTCATGGATGGTATGACTTGTAGGCTACACAATATGTAGATTAGGAGATCATGTAAATTAATGCTACTGGGATTAAGTACTCTTTGGGAAACTTTTTAAGGGCCATAAGTTTTAGGACACTTTTGCCGTGGCAAATGCAAACATGCTGGGAAGAGTGACTAAGCTTCTCTTTGAGGTCTGCAAAATCTACTGCCTTCTGAAGAAAATGTGTATATGTATGTATATACTTCAAAATCTCAAATCTCCTTCTTCAGGCTTTCAGTCTATTATCTAGTAGCTTATCAGTGCATCGTTATTTCAGTAGCACAGCTCAGGTAAGCCTGAAGCCCTCCCCATCTTGTGCTCCTCCTCACTGGCAGAGCATTGAAAAGTCCTTGACTTCAGGTAAGCACTACTTGGCAGTGAGAACATTGGAGGTTATCAGCATTATGTTCATAATAAATCAAAAACACAGTATTGTAGCAGCTGAGATTAACTCTATCTCAGCTAAAATCACAACAGTATAATGAGAGTCTTAATCTCAGGCTTGTGGGTTTGTGCCCCACATTAAACTCCACTTGGCTTTGTTGGTCTTCACACATACTTTGTTTGATGCAAAGACTTCACATCTCATTACTCATCCTCACTCAAGATTGTCCTCTCTCAATCTTTCTGCTAGTCCAACAGGAAGAGAATTTGGAATGATCTTAAGTCCTTATTCACTGGGGAGTATACAAAAATTGCTAACCATTCCATGGTCAACTTCCCTAAAATCCTCTAGAAAGCACAGATTTTATTACCATAAAACAGTTGCCAAAGCAATCCTAAGTAAGAAAATACAGCTTATGTGAACAGCAGGGGGATAAAATGGAGGGAAAAAACCCCAACCAGCAAAATAAAACCTGCACAAAACCAACCAGACAAGAGAAAGATTCTTCTATCCAAAGATAAACTTGTCTCAGAAGACACTTACTTTAAGAATATGGTTCCTCACTCCATTTACAGATGCATCTATTGATGTAAATATATATATATATATAGCATGTAAGTTGAATGAATTCCAGAAGCCAGGAAGCTAATGGACAGCATGGGCATTTCAGTTATCCTGAACTTATAGCACTAGGCTTTCAAATAAAGTATTAGAACACCTTAGTGGATAAATACTGCTTGAATGTTATCTAAAGGGAGGAAAAAAAGCACCTATGCTCCTTGCTTTGTTATTGCCCATCAATCTTTTCTAATATGACATCATTACTTCCAGAAACAACTGTTCTCAGGATATAGACTGGTTGCTACTGGAGAAGAAAATTGTCATGAGACCACTTCTGGCAACTTTATTTCAAAAGTAATCTAAAGAGCAAACTCGAGAAATCCATTTTCAGGTGTCACATAGGCCCCTAGAAGATAGAGTTATGGTACTTAAGAGTTTCAAGGAAAGGATAATCACCACCACCTTTATAAAGCTCATATGGAGTTCACAGCCCAGAAGGTAAGCGATACCAAGGGCTCAAAGCCTCTTGCACAGGGCTTCCATGGCTACACTGACAGCCAACAGGGTGATGGATATGCTTGAGGGTTGCCTATTACACAGGCCTCACTGTGGGTGTCCTCTGCTGCTTCCATCTTGCTCCTTGTAACCAAGGCTCACAAGAGGGGCATTAGAAAGCTGGCATCAGCTACCGCACGTACTTGTTTTAGGGTTTTCTAATTCTCCATCAGGACTGTGGAATTGAAATAGAATCACAAGATTATCAAACAGCTTCCTCTAAAATCATAGTGCTTTTGTCTCACCTCAGCGAGTGCCCCTCACTGTGCATGATTTACATGGAGAAACCACGTCACAGATGTGAATCTAAACCTAATGCATAATAACACAAATCTGACCACATCACAGTTGTAAAAACATGTAAAGATTCTCTCTGTAAGGTCTCCATTTGGTACATTTTAGCAATGTAAATGAGACTTGCAGCTCTTAAACATTTATGACCAGACTTGCTTCCAAAAAACTGTGAATTTATGATCATGTGGGAAACATGTTGACACTGTGCATTAGTTTTATTCTGTATATAAATGTCTTGAGCAAATAAAAAGTCAAGGCACTATAAATTACTGAAAAAAACCCACTCTGGTAAATAATTACAGAGCATATTAATAAAACTGTAGGGAAATCTTTGAGTACTTTGGTCACATATTGGTACCATTTATTTTAAAGGCAGAAACAAACCCGATACATGTGTCTGCACACACACCGCACATAACACACCTTTCACATATAAGTACCAACATCTTACATTTTGTTGCCTCAGATTTTGTTGCCACAGCAGTATTTAGCTTTAGGTTTTTAATAAAGACTTCCATGAATTTATTTGTGGTATGTGTTAAAAGAAAAGGGTAATACATTTCTGGAAACTGAAGCTGTTAAATATACATATACAAGCCTGACAAAATAAAGCCGTTATGCCAAAACAGTGAAGTGGAAACATAGCTAAAGAGTAAGAGTGAGATTGCACACATAAACTTTCATGATATCCCCCCCCTCCACTTAATATTGTGTTTGTCTGAAGTGAAAATAACTAAATCCTGAGAATAATCCAATCGATCCATGTGACACTATTAGAATACAACAAAATTATTCGCATGCTGACAGTCACATACAAATAGCTTCATCCTTACACTAAACTGGCAGACTTGGAATATTCCTCTCCACCTATTCCAAACTCATATTCTTAAGACTGATTTTCTTTTCCCCCACTCCATCATCCTCTTTAAAAATCTTAATAATTGCATTTTGATTCATTGGTAGATGTTTATTTGTGCAGCTCATTGCCGTAAAGGGTTCGTGGCAAAGATTTCTAATGTCTAAGTGCTGAATATATACATTGTGTTAACATCTACTGAAATCATTTGCTAATAGCATGTTATGAAAGACTGAGAGCATAACAGAAAATCAAGTGCTGCCTCTTCAAAAAAACCCCTGAATGGGGGTTTTATCCTTGCTGTAAAAAAAAGTAAGTGGCCTTACACAATATACCAATGGTTGTCTCCAGTGTAAGAGGAAAAACATTTAAATAGGAATATGTCCAACTGTAACCCTTGCTGCATATGCATTGCTTGTGATTTATTTCGTGTAATATTGACATATTGCATGGAAGTATTATAGAAGTCCTTAAAAATCTGGCTTTCTCCAGTTTTCAAGACGTTATTTTAGTGTTATTAAGATTAAAAACAACCGGAGCTTATCTGCATAGGGGTCGATTCAGTTTTCCATCAAAACTGGTGACTGAGTTAGTGCAAAACTTCACTATGTGCAATTTTTGTGTGTTTTAGTTGACAATACAATATTCAGCTCTACTTTTTCAAGTGAGTTTATTACCTATGGCAAACTTGGTTAACAAAACAAAGAAAACAACACATAAGAAAACGTTCAGACAATCCAAATAGCATTAAGTTTGTATAAAAAGTATTTATCCTAAACTCTCTACCTTCCCCCCCTCCCTCAGATTGCCAGAAATATGAAATATGCATCTGGTAATGTAATGCTTAATAAAAAGTATTGCTACTTAAGAGAAATGTAAGAGTCAAGCATACTCTATTTGTATGCATTTGACTATCACCTTTCTAATGCTTTCTAGGTATTGTTTTATTGATAGCAGGTATATGTGTCCTCTCGAACTTCCAAATAATTTTATAAAAAGTTAGAAAAATATACTCAATATTTTTTGCATAACTTTCCTATATTCATCCTAACATACATGAATCTTAAAAAATGGTTTAGAATAACTTATTAGCTGTAAAAATACCAACAACTGTGCAGCACCTCGAGACAAGACCTTGGTGAGAACGTACGATCCAGTATTAGGTGATCTTGATGTTTTTCTTCAGGTTTACAGCTATGTATTTTCACAAGTAAACCCAATAAATATTCAATACCATGTTCATAGGAGCAACCATGGAAACCTTGACCTTTCTTGATTTCCTGCTAAATTCTGAAGAAGAGCTGGTGATGAGAAAAATAAATGACAGTCCGATGCACTAAGTATGACAGAACGAACTCCATGTTTAATTGTCACCAAGTTATTCTGTAGCAAGCTGATAAGTGTGTGATTTCTTAAATTTTCCTTCAAGAGAAAAAAAAATAAAATTCTGAAATAATATTTGGATGATGTTTTGTAAATGCTATGTATGATCCAGTTAAGCAATGACATCGTGGGTATCACTGTTGGGTCTTTGGCGTAGAGTCAGCGGGGGCAAAGGCTTCCCATAGAAATCTGTATAAGAAATAGCAGAGAAAAAAACCCCACATTAATCTGTCATATATTCTCTCTCTTGCTTAAAGGGTGTTTAAATAAGGTAAATTCTTACTTTCTTAATGAAAACAAGGTGGCCTGCAATTTTAGAGCTAATTCCTACCAGCGACTTTCAGACATCGTGCTGGTTAATGTCTGGAGGTGTACTGGCCAAAACAGGGTTTGATTACATTTTGAATACATGCATCAGCATTTGCAAGATCAAGCCCAAAGGTGATCTGTAAACATTCCTAAAAATAGGAAATGACATCCAAGGTGTCTAAGTAACAAATGGAGAAATGAGGTATCAAATTTTGAATGTTGCTGTAGTCAAGTCTGCATTGCAATGAAGTTTTAAGTGACAGTAACGCTATGCAGCACCCAGAGTTTAGGGACCATTCATGCATGGCATCTGTCTGGGAAAGCCATAATAACTTTCTGAAAGATCTATATTAAGAACTTTTAGATAAAAGTGCAATGTTTCCTTTTCTCAATAAAGGAGTTTAAAGTAGCGAAATCGTTCAAGACAAAGTTATTAAATGCACCTGAAGAGAATAAGGAGTATGCTCATACATCTGTGACTGATCAGCACGCAGACTGGTACATGCAAGCATTTCACAAGCAAAATAGTATCATGAAAGATGGTAAGAGGAAACAGGTACAAATCAAGAAAAAACAAAAGCAGCTTTTTGAAGCATTCAAATCTCAATTTTGCTTATACAGACAACCTCTTCCCTAACAAAGCCTTGATGGCCTGCCAACACAAAATCCCAAACCAAATGATTATAGTGTAAATGAAAACTTGCCCAATGGATGTTTTATTAGTCAGTTTCTTGAAGCCTGGCTTTAAGACTGGCAGGCAATTTTACCTCTTATAATGAGTGAGGTTTATCATTCTTGCAAATATATCCTCCAGTGACAATAAATAGACACTCATTACCCAGTGTTGTGCTAAAACCATTAGCATGACTGGAAAAATTGCAGTCTTTAGTGAAAATAAGTGTATAATTAAAGATTTCTATAATTGACTCCACTGCCTGCTAACTCTGCCTAAACATCCAACATAATGTTCTCTGCTAAGAATGACTCAAAAACGAGTTAATATATATACTAAACAGCCTGCTGACCAACACTTGACTTTCTCAGTTTGCACATTAAATCACTAAGACAGATTTATGCCTCTGAAAACACCTAGCACTAAAACCCAGCCCTTTGGAGGTTGTTTCAACCTCACACACTGCACTAATTTACACATTTCAGCAGCAAGGTTTACGACATATTTGTGACACTTCCAAAAAATCATTTTTAAGACAAAACTAAAGGAGTAAGTGCTATCCTGACTGAAAAAGACCCATGCTAGAATTCATGCGAATACTGAGAAACCCTGTGTTTTACTATGGACTAGCAGAAATCAACAGTACAAAAAGTCCTATCTGTTTTGAAGCTTCAGGGGTTGACTTACATTGAGGAGCTATCAACTGTTTCATTGATACACTCTTGGACATAGACTTTAAGAGTACACCTGAAAATAACCTCTATGCATAACCAAGGCTCCTTAACCTTTTAAAAGCAGACTGTTAAATACTTCTTTTCTTTCCTTGCTCTTATGGACACTTCTTACAATTTTATTTGGAGTCCTGACAAAACTATCTATTGGGCATCCTACTAGAACTGAGTTTTTCAGTCTGGTCTACATGAAGGTAGGTGCTCATTTGCCCCATATACAAAGGCTTTTTAACCACTTGGCCAATAACTGTCAAAGCAATTCTTCAACGGAATGCAGTATTGCTGTAGGAAAAAGTGCACTTCAGAGAACCAAAAAAAAAACCCACTCCAAATTTCAGCTGCTCTCAATGGTTATATCTCTGCTCAAGAGATTATTTCCCTACCAACGTATTTTCCATCATTAGATTCCAAACTTCCAATTATTATCCTTATTTTACAAATGGACTACATTAACACAGATCTTAGGTTGCTAACTTACACATCTGTGAGTAGGGAACCTAGCTTAAGCATTGGGGGTTTATTTCCCCTCTTCGTCCCACCCATGCTGTTGCTACAAAAGGTAACACCTCCCTTAAGCACAGATCAAAACCACCTCTTCCCTTTCTTCCCCTCCCTACCTCTTTGTCTGGCTTTTCTTTCTTGCCGCCTTCTCTCTATATGCCTTTAAAAAAGAAGAGCAAGATGGTTTTATGATTAAGACTATAAATTACATTTTATGCACGTTCATTATGTTCCTGCAAAAGTAAGTATCTAGGGTTTAAAGATCTTAACTCCCCCTTAGGCCTCTTTTGATTCTTTGGCAGAGAAACTCCATGTTCTTCAGAACTTCAGCAGGGATGTCCACATGGTGCTGTACTACGTGATAGTAGCGCAATCAATTCAAGCCAGAGTTAAGCTCAAGGATCACTACAGCCACACCGAGATCCTTTCTCTGGGAGTTCCTCAATTAATGTTCTATTTGTTCAACTTGTGTAAGTGTTCTCATTGCTTTAGTTTGGTTACCCTCCTCTCATATTCCTCCAGATGTCTCCATATTCACTTGGCTTTTCAAAATTTGAAGAATAAAAATGGAAGAAAAATGAAGACATCATCCAAAAATGAGAAAAAGATGGAATATGAGCATACAAAAAACAATGACCATACAAAAAACTATGTTACATGGTCTTCCAAAACCAGAAAATAGTTATTATTGAAGACAGAAATCATGACTCTGCCTGTTACACCTTAACATTTCCAGTTATTAAACTTATTTCTCCTACCAGCTTGTGAGCTTTCAAGGACACTGCCTCTTCAGGTAAGGCAGCAGATTCCAAGCTTTATCCCTAACACCCGCCCTGGCAGACCAATAACCTAGTTTTCAGCTGGAAGTCTCATTAAGTTAAAGCCATCAAATTTATGCCTGGCTTTTCCTCATAGCTGGGATTGCAGTCCCTCTTTTGGCCTAGCTATCATAATGCATTTAATTCAGAGATGCCCACATGTCTTTATCCTTCCTTCTCTCAGGAAAACGTCCCCAAATCAATGACAAAATTCTTACAGACTATGCTTTTTAAAATCATATGGAAACCATAGTGTTGGGTAGAAGAAATTTTGGACTATCTCAAGAGGCAACACAAGGAGTGAATTTACACACAGCAAATTCATCTGGATGTGGGGCTATGCTTCAAAGAACTACAGAAATACATGGAGCACTTTTGGGTTCAGCACTGTGAAGTGATTAGCACTTCCAGATCAGATCATAAGATGGATCAGCATGGAAACAAACAGGTAGCTTAGTGCAGGTTCAGCCTGGATGTAGATGAGCCACTATGGGTGCCAAATGCACTCTGCAGTTCTGCTTAGGTCTTTCTGCAGTGCCACACACTTTTTCCAGTATCCACGTAACCCAGCTCCTATCCTCACTGCATCAGATAACGATGAACTGCCTACATAAGGGCAATTTTGAATGTAATGCGTGGTTGGACTCAAAGTAACTGGCCCTGTTGCTTTTTGCTATATGGCACATTATAACATTAGGTAAATGCTGTTGTGCAAATCACTCCAGGTCATTAATAGGTTCTGCTATCTGTGCCGCTTTAAACTCTGTATGTGAATCTTTTTGAGAGAACTAACTAACCCTTTTTAGTAAAAAAAATAAGTAAGACTTGAAAAATCAAAAAGATGCTTTCTACTAAGCAAAAAGGTTAGCTTTTGGTCAGTGGAAATTGGCACGAAGAAATAAATATAAAAATTAAAAGAGATGAAGAATGAAATTAATGTAGAAATGAATAAATAATGGAAAATGCTTCAAAAAGGTACAAAACCCAAAACATTTTCAATTACCAGCATGATGTGTTTCACCAAGAGGCTCAAGTTTTCGAAGTCTACTAAGTTTGGGAGTTCCCCAGCCAACTAAAGGAAAACAAAGACAGTCAAAACATGGCACGACTGCACTTGATTCTGACAAAATGCATGGAAGCTAGTTCTCTCTGGGAGAAATGAAAGCATTTAGAAATGCCAGAAGTATGTAATATATTGTATATATAGTGAATAATGATGAAATACTTTAAAAATAAGCCGATTTACCCTTAAAATACTGATATTTTTTATCACTTTTTCATCAGGGAGTAGTCAAGTCTCTGACTTTTTTTTTTATGGTGAAAATAACATCTTCCTGCATGGAGTAGATCAAACTAATATTGCTGAAAGTCTATACCATGAAGTGGAAAACTGCATCCAAAATTTCCTAGAGACTAAGGTACTGTAGCATATCTCTGAAGACCATTCCAGTTTCATCATGCACATGTGTGTATTTCAAAGGATTAATAACCACAAACTGACGACATTGATTACTGTTTGTTAGTATACTTACCTGGTGGAAGAGCTGGTGGTGGTGTAGGATTTTTGGGAACAGCGTCCTCTGTATTAACAGGTTCTACTCTGTGGCCCCTTTTTAATTTTGGTTTTTTACTTTTTTTCTTGCTGTTATCTGTACCAAACAGAAACAAAGCATTACATACCACAAATTATATTCATAGGCTATCCTAGATCACCTTCTAATCCAGTTGTTGCAATGAGATACATCAGCATTTTCAGTCCACACTTATACACAAAATATGAAATGTACAATTTATACAACATCTTGTTATAAAAAATAAATTGTAAGCATAAAATATATGCAGACTCTCTGCTTTCAGAAGGAAATTTGAATCATCTTGGTACCGATGGGAAGTGGACCACATAGTTGATTATGATGAAAACGAACCTAGTTTCAGCCACAGTATCAGTCACATGAACAACCACGTGCTTTTTCAAAGCAGATTTTCCAGTACAATAACCTAATAGTGTATTTTTATGTTTTCAATAGATTAAACTGATGTATGGCATCATGAAAAATAATATAGACAGATGGAGGAACTATGTGAAAAATAACATTAAATGACACATTAAAAAGCAGCAGTTCACCTGAGTCAAGGCATTCTGAGGCTTGCTGCTCATTCTCTTCTTCATGCTGCAAAAGCTGTGCAGTTGTAGAATTGCACGTTTCCAATCTACTATCATTTGTGTTTTGGCTACTGCTACTTGATAAGTGATGGCCATCCATTTGGTCCTGTTCTGTTTCAGATTTCAGGGCAGTTGTAGCCTTTTCAGTCTCCAACCTTTGCCGCTTCTTTTCCTTTTCAATTTGCTTTTCATTCTAACAAAAAGCATAAGAATCTTTTTAACAACTTGCAATGCTGTAACCTGATTAATAAGACAGGAAGACTATTTTAAAAATCAAAATAGTCCTAAAATATTTTTCTGTTCTGTCCCACATCTAAAAAAGACAAAATATTAGCAGGAAAAGAAATTATTTTTAGGTTTGTAGACTGTTTTCCTGCTTTCTTTTTGGTCATATGACAAGACAAAATAAACTCTCAATGCAAAAAACATCAACATTCCCGAGCAGAAGGTTAGAAGCCTCATAATTTCTTCCTCTTTTAGTGACATGTTGGATTGCAGTTTTAGTTAGAACAAAATACACATGCACAGAGCTTAAGTATGCAGAAACTGCCATTATGGTTTGGACAAACACCAGTTGTGTCACACATACTCAATTATAAGCTGTTTCACAGCTTCAATATCATAGAATCATAGAATAGTTAGGGTTGGAAAGGACCTTAAGAACATCAAGTTCCAACTGAATCGATGTCTCTACAATCCTTGCAGATATACCCTTCTTTTCTTACGCTGTACGTTACTATGAATTGCATTACTGTGCATGTAGCTGACTTTACAAGATACATGGATATGGTCGCTTTTGTCCTCGAGAGAAGCAAATGTTTGAACTACTGACTGGAAAAATTCCTGAGAGTTTATGTGTTTCTTGAGATTACGTTATCTCAAGTCAACGGAATCAAATACAGTGTAGTAAAGAAGAACTTCCTGACCCCAGAAACACCTATTAAAGACACTTTGTGTATTAATATACTTTTCATGTGTCAGAGCTAAGAAAACATCTCAATTGTCTGTTTTCAACAGAAACCAGGTTATGCTCAGAAATCTAAATAGTAGAAGTAGTCAGGGAGATTTTATATAACTCACTACATCAGTAAAACGCTTTCCAAGAAACTAATAGACCTTGAGTATTTTCCACCCCTGAGTATCTACTAATTAGGAACCGTGTTCAGTCAGCTGTTTAAAATACCTTTATTTTACTGCGCCTACAAAACTTTTTGTCACCAAATCAGTAGCAGGGGATTTTCTTAACATGAAAGCACTGATTCAACGCACATAAAACAAGACTGACGAGACTGAGAAAATAAAGAAACGAACGCTGTGCATACAAACTGAGAACAATTCTTTTAAGTGAACTGTTTTTGTTATTACCTCTCAGACATTTGTTAGTGGTAGGTCTAAACCGATCCAGATTTCCACATATTCTCATACCTCAGAGATCACAGCAGATATAGGCTGGAAGGGGTTTTGAGAGTTCCCAGGCTCGGGGTCTTCCTCATCAGGTACGCTTCTTCCTTCTTCCCTTTCCCTTTATCATTGTTTTGGGGTTTATGTTGTTGTCGTTTTTGTGTTTTGGTTTTTTTGGGGCAGGCGTGGGGAGGAAAAGGGGAGATGAACAAAGAATTATGAAGAAGCCAGGGTGTTTTACATACTTTTTAGGTCACCTAATTCACCCTCCAATTTGTGCCAGCTGGTTTTTACAACATGCTTCTGCATTGTGAAGAGCATCCTACAGAAATCACAATGGCAGGCTAACCAGGGGCTAACATCAATAAAGCATGAGTATGTGTTACAGCAGAGGTAGAAACATACTCTGCAGTGTGCCAGAATGTTCAATCAGCACTTCAGGAAGTAGCAGCAGTTTCTGAGGACAAGATACATGACAGAGTACATCTGTAACTGGAAGGTTTTGATTGTTCAACAGTATGCTGAGATTTTCACACTAGTAATGTTTTATAACAATTGTTTCAAGGTTTTCAGTTGTTTGGGGTATTTTTGGTTTGGATTTCATGTTCAAATCTATGTGGTGGGAAACCAGACTAAACCCTATTATTCTGTTTTCAAAACACCTCCATAATTTCTCATAGTTCTAGATTATGATAGGCAGAAAGGAGAACTTGTACCAGACTGTTCAGTTTATGTAGTAACAGCTAGGGAATCATATTTGCTAGAAAGACTCAGTATGCTCAGTAAGCTTTAAACCCTTGATAGCTTGGTTCCCATAAGCTTTATGCACAGGAATGAATCCAGTATCTTAGAGAAAGGGAGGAAGGAGAAATTGCAGAGAGAATACCTTTCTTCCCGTATCCTTCTCACCCGCTCAGCTCTTTCTAGTTTCTTTTGTTCTTCATATGCTTTTTGTTCCGTAGTGTCTCTTTGGATGCGTTCATTTAAGGCATCAAAATCTTTTGCTATGATATGTAGAAGCCAATATAAACCCTTTTTGATTGATTTATCGATTTTTTTCCCACAGCCCATGATGGCTGAGCAAGGTTCCTGTAAAAATATAAGGAAAGGAGAAGAAAATCATACGCAGTTCTGATCATACTCCTTGATTATAAACCAGGAAATCAGATGAACAATTATTGTTCACTGTGAAGCTTGCAAAACACTGAGAAGCCTGGGAAATGAATCTGTGCTTAGGGATTCTAAGTTTAGGTGCTTTTTTTTGCCAAGACACAAATCACATTAGTTCCATCAATTTCCATCCTTTCCAGTCCCATTTCAAAAATACTAGAATACTGCACACAAAAATGTTTGCATGTCTATCTCTGGACCTCATAGCAGCCTTCCAGTATCTGAAGGGGGGCTATAGGGATGCTGGGGATGGGCTCTTCATTAGGGACTGTAGCGACAGGACAAGGGGTAATGGGTTAAAACTTAAACAGGGGAAGTTTAGATTTGATATAAGGAGGAAATTCTTTCCTGTGAGGGTGGTGAGGCACTGGAATAGGTTGCCCAGGGAGGTTGTGAATGCTCCATCCCTGGTGGTGTTCAAGGCCAGGTTGGGCAGAACCTTGGGTGATATGGTTTAGTGTGAGGTGCCCCTGCTCATGGCAGGGGGGTTGGAACTGGATGATCTTAAGGTCCTTTCCAACCCTAACTATTCTATGATTCTCTCTATATATACTTGTTACATATAGACATAGCTGTTACATATACACATGCTATATACATATTTTCACACCTGGTTTCCTACACATCTACACCTATGCATCTATCTAGAAACATAATTTATCAACCCCAAATACGTATGTTCTGTTCTGTTGCTCATGTATAAATACTCCATGTTATATTTATCTAGTAAAATGGAAAAAAATGAGATGCAAGAGAATCAGCTCAGCTTCGGTTCATGAAAGAAATGTTCGACTTGTTCATAGGCATCTAGGGGATAAATAAAACCCAGTGTGAATGGTTCAGAAAAGCTGTGACACCAATTCAGTGTTTTTAGATCAGAACAAGTATTGTGGACAGGGGTGAAGCAAAATATTACGCATCGCGATGGGAGTAAAACTATTGTCATGATATTAATGGTTTAATATTTTGTGGGGGAAATTGAAAGATCTGAATGAAAACTGATTAAAGAATAAGAAAAAGCATAAAGGATTTTTGGTCCTTACCTAATTTTAGTTCAATCTTCTTTCACAACTCTCTGTTTAAATTCACCCCATCAGTCATCACAGCAAAATAACCTGGGGCTACATTTACCTTTAATCAGCCTAGTAAAGACACTGCCCGTTTGAGTATGTAAGACTCTCAGCTGCTTTCAGCTAAAATGACTTAGAGCATGTGACCTAGTTTCTTTGTTGATTACACCCCAGATATAAATGGAGAACAAGAACAGCATTTCACTGGAACATGTTGTAAATTAAGAAAATCCAAGTACCAGGAAGCACACAAGAATCTTTCAGGTCTTTTATATGGATAATGCTTTGCAAGAAAATATTAGTGTCACAGAAGTCCCTTGGAAAAATAAAGGCAAACTCACAAGTTTTGGTTTTATGTCTGCTGCATAAGCATAACACAAAGGCCACTGACTGAGGAAAAGCACGCAGGGCGTTATGGCATAATGAACATAGCTGTGCCCTGCTGTAACTCAGCTTTCTAGAGAAAATAATAGCAATATGCATTACCCTATGAGTTTTGCAACTCTCCTTAAGGAATTAAAAGTATTTTTAAAGTGTTAAAACCCCAATACCAGGGATACTTTGCAAAATTGCCTTCTCATTTTGAGTAATAACAGCAAAACTCTCCTTATCTCTTACAATGTTTCTTACTGCCATTAGAGGAAGACCATTAAAGGAAAGCCAACAAGCAATTACTAACAGACTGGGTCATTAAAACAAAGGCTTAAAGAAAACCTCAGGGACTAAGAATTCACACAGAGTATTTGAGATATTGACCAATATTAAGTAGCTTTCATACAGATCCTCCCATCCCTTTGTTATTATTTTGGGTTTTTTTTCCCAACATGAATGTGAACACTACATCTGAAACACAGGTATTTTAGGACAAATACAGAGCAACTAGCTCTACCACTAGTCTTTGGTGACTATTGTGCTGAGAATTAGATGCCCTCGGAATCAGATTAAGCTTGTAGTGTTTGCCGGATGGTGACTCAGACTAAATGATGGTTTTAGCTATGAAAATGAGACACATATCATATCTGAACAGTGATCCTTCCTGGATGTCAACATAGGCAAACTCTATTCCCTGCTTCTTTTTAAAAAGGTGGAATATGAAACTTTTTTGTCCAATTAAAGAAGTTTGAAACCACATCAGTAACTAATTATTCTTACATGGGTTCAAAACGGACCAGCAGGTACATTTTTAGGATCCCTGTTCTAAAGATCAACAGATCCAGAAGCAGAGCAACAAGGTGAGCAGAGAATTGCCTGCAGAGCAGATACATGTACTCTATCTTTGCTGGGATTGCAGGGTTTTAGTTTAAGTTTTATGCTCTGTGGCATATTCTCCTACCTTATTGCAAGATGTACATATATATTAGAAAATAAATAATCTTAAAATATACTTACAATTTGACATAGACACTTGTGCTCATTGACAAGCTTTTCCAGAGATAAGGACTCGATTACATCTGCTTCTGACAGAGCTCCTTCTCTGTCCTGCTTATTTGCCAACCTAAGGAAAAGATCAAAAGAAACACATTGCACCCTGACATGAAAAAGATTCCCAGATCTCCAATAGCTAAGTTTTTGACAAAAGCAAGAAGGGGAAGAAGGAGAAAGTAATGAGAAAATGCCTTGTTTCAGCTTTAATTCTTAATTTTTCTTTCTACTTAATAAACAAGTTAGTCCATGCACTATTTTCAGCTGATACTAACATTAACTAAAAGATACTTAATTATTAATAGACAAAGCAATTATATTTTACACCTAAGAAGATTGATGTAAAAGACTGCACTGTTCTACATAAGCTAAACAGGACAATCTGCTCTAGTCTGTAGATCAAAGTACCCAACTTTGCAACTTCCCAAACCATGCACCTTTCCCCCCCCAGTACTGCCTCATGATCACCTTGGGTCTGCCTATCCAGAATTTCTCTCTGATGCCAAACAATTTGATATGTAATGTGCAGTGATTTGAACCTGCTCTTCACAAGTAAAGCGCAGAGGGAGGAACTTGCATGAATGGCTCTTGAAAACATGCTTTATTATTTATTATTAAATAGAGGGAGGCAAGAAAAAAAAAAGGTGAACGAAACACATAGCTTACAAAATAAGCATCCTGTAAGAAGAAGTGCCATCATTGTCTTATTTCTTATAGATAAGGTGGCAAAGAATACTCGAGGAGATAAACATCTTAAGTTCTGGGGGGACTGTTGATCAGACTATTTTTCCCATATACTCTGTAACTGCATCCAACACCACAGCCAAAACAGTGTATTTTTTGTAAAGGCACAAACCAGATCTTTTTTACCACTCAAAGAATGTTAGTCATTATTTCACACTTTAATATGGACATACACCCTGAAGCAGAGGCTGTTATGGTCTTTTCCACACTCTCATCAATAACTAGTACAAGGATAAAAGGGCTGTCCAGATTTATGAACATCCCGAATGCTTAAGCTCTTCACTTCCACAAACTCTTGGTGATACCATGTTCTAACCACAGAAATGAAAGTTACTTCCTTTTATCAAGGCTAACTTAATGCTCCACTGAAAACTCCTCTCTCTATTAAATAAAACTGGGAAAGCTTCTGATCTAAAGCCCTAAAACATATATGACAAACTACGTGTACAAAAAAGCAAGAGTAACTTCTAACACCTGTATGGAACCACCCCTCACAGAGAAGCAAAACCTTTTCCCTTATGGGGGTTTTTCTCAGCCATCCAAGTAATTGTTCTCATGAGACTCACACGACTTGGTTGTCTTCAAGACCTCCATTTCTTGATTAAAATGAATTTAAACTGGTCAACACTGAAGAAGGTAGGAGGGATTAACAAGGTGGGTTTACCTAAGTAGTTAGGAATGTGTTAGCCAAGCAGGTGTATTCCCTAAGAAGAAACTTAACCAAGTAAACTTGCAGTCACATTGGTCGATGATTTTCAGAGTTCACTTACAAGCAAATTTTAATAACAAATGGAGAAATTTAGATAGAAACCCAAAATATATATTTTAAACAGACAAACAAGAATGACTCTCAAAGAACCCCATATATAGGAAGTATTTCCTGTTTCTTGAGGGTCTGAGACGTCAAGTCCAAAAACAGTTGCTCCCTTCCTCCTTAAAACCTCTTTGGGACAATAGGACATATAGTCTTTCCTCTCCTCTTACCTGCTTTTAATTAAAAGTGAGCATGGTAAAACTCTAGAGACTATGAAAATATATTAAACAATATTTTACGAGCAACATACTCCTGTTTGAAGTTACTATTTTTCATGATGAAAACTGTTACTGTTTGCTTCTAACCAGCATACACCATTTTGGAATACAAGCATACAATGCACTCTTACTTTGCATCTTCTACAACAGTAACAACCCAAGCTAAGTGCAAAGGCTGTCTGTAAAAAGGAGTATTGCATAGCATTAGGGAATCTGAAAATCACACTCGCCTCTCTCTAATAAGGGAAGTCCAACAGCAACCCTTCCATTACATGAGAACTTTCTGCATAAAATCACAAATATTTGGCTTCTATGAACATCATAGCAGATGGTTCTAAAACCAGACATCACAGCCTTTATTCTGAAATCTCAAGTCATCATGATTAACTCAAAAGGCTCTCCTCTCCACCCCTCCTTTGACACTTCATTCCCACTTCTCAACAAAAAAGAGGGCTTCTACAATACTTTATATGATTCAGTGCAAAGATTCCCTAACTGTTGTTCAATGCATATATAGACCCTATGACACTTTCAATACGCTTATGATACTCTGGCACTACCCCTTCTCACCAACCGGCTAGAACAAGTAATATCCTCTCAGCACTTAGCTATGAAACAGGGCCCAAGCTAAAGCAGGGAAAAACTGAAATGAAATTCAAAAAAGCTATGGAAAGTAATTAAAAGATTGGAAACAATTATTTCCACTCTTTGTTTCCCACATAACCACCTTTGTTACTGTCTGAAAATGCTATGGCACTGCCCCTTAGTTTCAAAAATGATTCTTCATCAGTGCTGCCAATCCACCTAGATCTAGCTGAAGAAAATACTTCCAAACACAGTTTGTTGCCATGGCTTATTCCCTTCTCAGCTGAAGATTCAATAAGTGCACTACTTACTCTGTTATTGCACTGCATATTGTACAAAGCACAGCTGAAGCAGAATGAAAACTTGGTAAACTGCATAGCTCACCAAGAGTGTGACACCGATGTCCTGTGACATGCAGTAGCTGCTGATTTTTAATATCTAATACCTTGAGAGGTGTAAGGTTTGCTTTTTTGGTCAATTAGCTTCCATTTTCTACACAGCAATCCTGTTATAACACTGACTGAATTAAAACATGTAACAGCTGAGGTGCGGCATCTGGAAAAGCATCATATCCAAATAGCTGTCTCCACCTTACATTCTGCACAGGTTATACTTTTCCTGCTGTACACCACTGCCTGCTTCAGCCTTCACGTCTAATGTATAAATTGAGTTTAAATAAGGTACTATGATAAAAGGCATTGTTTTGCTACTATTTTTTTTTAACCTTTTCAGGTAAATGCATTAATACATCCATGACCCACCCTTGCTTCCTTTCCCAATCATCTTTAGTGTGGAAGAAAGCAATCCCTGCCCTTACACTTGTCCTTCCCAAGCAGGCAGCGCTCCACTTCCAGCTTATAAGGCCTCTATCTAGGGAGCTGCTCCTAGACACTTCCTGCTACTGGGCAGCTCCAGGAGTGATCCGCCTCTCAGCAAGGCTGGGTTTCAAACAGGCAGAACCAGATTCCCCAAGTAGAAAGCAATCAATTTGCCTGTCTAGTGCAGTCGCAGAAGTCAGTTTCTCTCGCACCACTGCTGCTGAAGATGAACCCTTGGACAACTATATAAAGAGCTAGCAGCGGAAGGCATGCAGAAAAGATTTAATGGAATGCCACTCTTAGACGCATTGCTTAGGCAAACATTCAAAACAATGTTTTTCAGATCATACTGAAGTTTAATCTCAGGAGTTCCTCTGGAAAGGATAAACCAGAAAGCCACCAGCACAGGATTAAAAGGTAAGGACTTTTACTTAATGTTTATAAAGTTGCAAATATCAGAAACAGACTGTGTAGTGTGTGGTTTAGAACGGAAATGTGCCTAAGTGTCAAGACAAACAAATAATGGATGTCTACCCTGCAAAGAAACGAGTATCTCTTGGAGTCAATATAGTCTCAGAGCTCTGCTGCTCATGCACAGGAATGCCAGGTTTTGAGGCAAGTTTTATGCATCAAACTTTTTCCTTTAGGGAATATGTGCGAGTTATCCTAAAGGAAAGACCTTGATTTTAATTTTCCAAGTCAGTAGAACTTCATACATAGCAATTTTTCATGTTGAAAAAACTGTAGGCAGTATATATCAAAGCACACTTGAAAGCACAGGAGAGTGTCTGTTGGTTTATCACATTAAGTTTGCTGAGTAAGAAGCTTTCACATACAAAATCATGCTTGGGTTTATTTCAATCTCACACAAAGTATATCTGGAACCTTTTTAGTGTAACAAACTTACTTTACAGCAGAAAGAAAGCAAAGGTAGGCACCAACTGCTTTTATATCAAGGGGGATTTTTTTAAGCAACTGGAGAGCTTTTGTTAAGAGTCATAGGAAACACTGTGGAAAGGGAGTGTATGTGTGCATTGGCACAACTGACATCTACAGTTCAGCAACAATATCTCTCTGTGAAGCCAGAAGACATGCCAGAGAAAAACAAAGTCTGAACGCAAACTATGCATGTTCCTTGGTCTGTTTCTAAAACATAAATTACTGAGCAAAGAGGAAATATTAGGGAAAATAACCCCCAATAAATCAGCATTAAAGCCTACTTTAAAAACCACAAGATTTAGTGACAAAAAAAATCCAATGTAAAACGGACACATTTGTATCTCAGCTTCCCTCAAAAATCACAGGAATGTTACAGGCAGGCTTTATTTGGGAAGAAGGTATTTTGTGTGAGGGTATGTGCACATGTGTGTGTTTGTTTTCCTGCGTTGCAGATTAGGAGGGGTTTTTTAAACACTGTTACTTTCCAACTTACACATTTCTGTCCATGTGCGTGGGATTCTCATACAGTAACGTAACACTGAACTCTAAATAGTGCCCAGGGTACATACACAGTGGTGGGGAGAGAGGGTTATCAGTGTCTCAGAGATGCTGCTTTTGGGGTTGTTTAGTAAGAGCTGGTTATCACAAACCCATAGTTTGGGGTCAAACCTGTATGGTGGCCATCAGAACAAATGAAAAGCAAAGCACCCCTGAAGTTAAAATTACAGTATCAGAACTATCAACATGATTAAAAGCAACTTTAGGAAAAGGAGTGTTTAACGGGAGTTATTTATCTAAGATCAAGTGTATTCGTCTTTAAGGCTACTCCAAGAAGCCACAGCTTTGAGGGACTGAATTAGCATTGCTGGGAAAACAGAGGGCACCTTCGAATTTAACAGCAGTCAAGACAATCAAAAGACCAATGCCATGTTCTTCAGTCTACTGTTGGTCTTCTATTTTAAAATGCTGGGTTAGCTCTTTTTCCCCTCACAAATTTCACCTCTCATCTATTACTTTTTTTTTCTTGGGCAATCCTGTGGACAGCAATTAGTAGGATGTTATGTCCTAGGGAAGCAAGGTCTCAGCAGATACAGCAAGAAAAGGTTTGCTAGCCTCTGTTTTGCTTATGTTAACATCCCTGAAAGTCGAACTCCTGATCCACAAAAAGACAGGAAGATGGTGGTTTGTCAGACTGTTTCGTTTGTTCTTTCCTCCTCAGTTACTGGCAGTTCTTTTGCTTTTCAAGGAAGTCACAGAAAATGAAATTCTTGACATTTTTAACAAACAAACAGATAGAAGACTTAGCCAAGAGCTTTGGGCCTCCTATGGAGACCATAAGGCATTCTAAGATTAAGCTCTGAGCCCCCTAAACTACATGCCTTCTTCAGCAGCCTAAGCCCCTGTGCCTTCTAGATTGTTGACAACAGCGATAAACCCATCAGTTACGTTTTACTGATTGCCACTAGCCTCTTTTCTTAAATAAGCTGGCTTATTTCATTTCTTTAATTCACTTTCCATGCCTTCAATTCTTATGCAAAACAAGCCTTTGAATATTAGGGTAAGCTATAATGAAAAACTGGTGAATAAAGTGCTACGAGATCATCTGCCTGCAAATGTCAATTAAGAGTTTCCTTTCATGCAGTTGCTGGGAGATAGGAGAGACATTTCTCTAAGTCAACCTTTTCCTTGAACAGTTCCTCCAGGTCCCATTTAAATAACAGAATAGGTAGAAATAAGATTCTAAACTCATCCTGTTTGTAATATCTCTAGGCAACTCCAGAGGACCTTTATTCTCACATTACCTTTTGAAGTGGTCACAGGGATGTTAACAATTATAATTTGTTTCATTTTGGTAAAGTGGCCTCATTCTCACCCCAGCTCTGAATCATATTCGTAGCTACCCAAACCGTATTTCTTTGATACACTCTGTTCTACTATTAGTTTAATCATACCCACTGATCAAATAGGCTGCATCCAAAGAGATAGATGCCTGAGCTCGTATCAACAAGATTAAGTTCAGCTTCCGGATGTGCAATTCAAAAAGCAATGACAGTATTTTTGGAGATTTAAAGTATTGTAAATATGACTTATTTTCTTATACTTCATTTCACCCTGATCTATCAATACCCAGGCAAACATTAAAGTAACTCAAAGTTGCCTGTAAGATATATCCTTTAAAAAGCTGCCTGGAAATCCTTATGCTTCCTACAGGTGAGTTTCCAAGGCTGTGATATGTAGCTATATGGTCTGACAGACATGAAATGGGAATGTTAAGTAGGATGTTGTACAGTACAGATTGAAGCCTGCAATTCTACTGTCAGGAAGGCAAAAAACCTGAAACTGATTTATAGCAATTAAAAGTTGTGAATTAGGAGTTCAGACTATATATCCTAATAAATGGAAAGCATTCCCCATGTCCATTATCCTGTTGCAGCCCTTTCTCTTGCTCTTAATTTATTTTCATTTAAAAATATATCCATATCTAAACCTTAATTACATGTTTTGGCAAAGGAGATTACAATTTTCTTTCTGCCTTTCTATGACCTACAGGCAGCTACCATATTTGAACCAGCTAATTAAGTGAAGGTGCTGATTTCTAGTATTATTCTTGCTGGAAATACACAAATAGGTATCTACAACGTACACATTTACTTCTCTCTACTGCTCATTTCTGAGGGCTCTTAAGGAGCGGTACTGGCAGTAAATCTCTGGTTTAAGAGGTAAAAAACCCAGCATCAAAACATCACATTTCTTCAGTTTTGCTTTTAATCAAGGAATACTCCATTCCCTTACCAATTACAGAGAATAATCTACAGACTAATTGGTTTGCAGAGTGAGATCACCGATTTGTCAGCCGAGACTTGTAAGTGCAGTATGCGTCATCGTAACTGTGGACTTCTGTCAGTGTGAAAGCATGAACTCATTACCTCCATTACCAAAGTATCAGCAGGGAATGTGAGAACTGCTGTCTGTAGACATGGAACAGGTGGTAGATGCTTTTCCTCAAGTCTTCCACATCTGCAGTCATGCTTACACAACAAAGGCTCCAAAACTTTAAGGAACAATCTGAGACTTGCCACTCATTCACCGTGTTCTTTGAACCAAATAGAATTATAGAACAGTTTATTCTGGAAGGGACCTTCAAAGGTCATCTAGTCCAACCCCCTGCAACGAGCAGGGACATCGTGAACTAGATCAGGTTGCCCAGAACCACATCCAGCCTGGCCTTGAATGTCTCCAGGGATGGCACATCTACCACCTCTCTTGTGCCAGTGTTTTACCACCTTTATTGTAAAGAATAAAAGAGCAACCTCCTACCCGTTTTTCTAATTGGAACTTAAGAGAAATACTGACAGTTGTAGAGATATTTAAAGTATAAAAGCTTTAATACAGATGATTTGCAACCTGCTGTATTCTCCCACTCAAAATGCTAAACTTCATACCCTGTATTACTCCTTTGTCTTCTCTCTCAGCATTCTCTCTCATATCATTCAACATCACACAACTGACGCAAGACAGCTACACCTCCTACAACATGACTGTGTTACAGCTTCTGTCCAAACATCCATCTGAATAAATCTGAATTATTTTTAATCACTAAGGTCTCTTTTCCCCCTCAACATCTCCCTTGGAGGGCTTACTCCAACAGCACAATTCGGTTATACTTTTCCAGCAACTCTGGACTCATTCTTACCCATCTCTTGAACTCTGGATACTCAGACTTGGTTTATTCCATTGGTATCCCATGTTTTTACTCTGTATCAACATTTTTCTACCAGCCATTATCTATTTCACAGTACTTAGACAACTCCCAAGCTACCTTGCTTCAAAAGCAGCATTTCCATGCTACTACATACTGGGCAGCCTTATGGAAGTTATGGTGGGTAACACTGTCTCAAGGGGACAAGCAATCAGATTGCATTTCTACAGTGTTATAGAGTAGGAAATGCCAGAAGCAATGTGCTACAGGTTATTTGTTTCCCAGAGAAAAACGCTGACAAATACAAATTACCTTTGTGTGTTAGTATTTTCTAGTATTAGGAATGATATACCCATTAGCACTTAAGTCCCCTATACTGAAAATGTTACTGATTTTGCACTATCATATTGTATATACTCTGATACAATTTAGCTACCTTCCACATACAATGACATCTTTCTCTTAGGCTCATAACCAGGACCAGCTCTCTGACTTTGGTATTTTCCTGTTGAACCACTCCCACACTTCCCACAGACAGAAACTTGAACTTAGAACTACTTTAAAATATGTTTTCCCAAGGACTTATCATCTCAAGGCAGAAATGCTCGCAGGGGATATTTTCATCAGCCACCTTGCTGTGATAATCCTTGGTTTAAGCATGTTTGTTTCCAAGGTATTCAAGTTAGAGGAAACTTTTTAAACAAAGGAGAGAATAAACATCACCTCCTATAGCAAGATTGCTTCCTTTAGTTACTGCAGATATATTTGTGGGCAATAGGGCAAAACTCCAAAAATACATCAAAAAGTTCCTCCTTTTTTTGTAAGAACACACAAGAGAGCACTTTGGAGCAGCTGGAATTGCAACTCAAGGCACTAGTTTTTCCCACAGACTAAGTAACTTAAACTGTAGGCATTTAAATGTAGGCAACGTAGGCATTTAACTGTAGGCAATTTAAATATCACTAATGTTTTGTTGATACACTTAAGGCGCTTAAAGCAGTAATCACCTTCCACACCATAGTATGGCTTCAAACATTACTCAGAACCATTGTGCTCCAAAATAACAGTTACACAGGTTTGTTGGCACCATACAACAGAGCTATAATGTAATTTCACTTCAGCCTGGAAATGGATAGCAGTAATAATAATAACAAATAAATAATACCAACAATAACTTGTAACCTGAAATTCCTTTGCGACATGTTGCCTCCCAGTGTCCTCTACCCAATGCCCTTAACCGGCTCATACCTAAGGAACAGGAAAACAAACTGACCCTTATTTTTGTTGGAATTGTAAAAGAAAAAGCCCAAGCTATTTCAGCAAAGGTAAAGGAAGGAGTATGATGCAGAACACAGAGCATGTATCTCAAAGAGCTCTTAAAGAAAGAATTCTGTCCCTTAATTCCCTGCAAGTCCTCTTCTCCTGATGGATGGCAGTATGTTGAAATAAACAGCAGGAGGCATGCTAATTGCATCAAAGGTCAAATACTGACAGAGCCTTTTGTGTCAGGCATTTTAATGAAGGCACTGAATAACCAAGAAATAACAAATGAAACTACAGAAATCAAAATAAACAGAAGTTTTTGGTAAGTCAGAGGGTGGGAAGGAAATAAAACCATCAAAGCCAAAAAAATAAGCCATTAAATCTTATTACAACCAGTAACAAGAGTTCCATATGATGAACAAGAGTTCCATGTGATCAATTACCTACTTCATATACCCATTTATGCACTTAATGCTGCTGAAATCTCATTTTTGGATGTAGGCTCCCTGTTTACTGAGTCAACTAATACATTAGATAGGTGGAAGCTATTCTATATGGCTGCTTTGCAACTAAGCAAAAGAACCCTGAAACTTGCTGGATTAGGGTGGGTTTTTTTGTCCTTCCCCACCCCTGACCCCCCCTTAAAAAAATTAAGATGATGATAAAACACAAATATTAATTTCCATCAAATTCAGTATCTTTGAATTTAGGACATACTTTATGAGTGTGGCCAAACTGAAATACTGCTTGCATGCTCCTACCTTTTCTCCCCAAATACATGTACGAAAGCCCATCTATAATCCTTGAACTCTCAGTACAACTTAGGTACTGAGAAAAATTAGGCCTGATTCTTCCTCTTTTCCCTTCCTTACCCCTGCCACCTCCTCCCCAAATCTACCCTGTAGCCCCATCTGTTCTTTGGATACGCTTTCAATCTTAACATTGCTTCTAAGCGCAGACAGAGAAGACACAGTGCCACATCAGTCTAACTTATTGCAGCTATATTATTAGAGCAACTCCATTTCTACAGATTGTCTTTACTAAAGACTGGGTATCAGCTTATGATTCCATCTCCAAACATATGGTTTTAGTATCAGTAGGTAAAAGATGACACAGCAGTATTTATGACTGAAGAATGGTTTAGAAACATGGGCAAACCTCACCAGTGCTCTTCAGATTTATACATGTAAGAGCATTTAGGGCCATTTCTACATGCAGTCAATAATTTGAAGCTACAGTTTAACAAGCTAATACTTTCTCATCTACTGATTTGCTTTGCCTGTACTGCAGTCACTCTTTTAGCTGTTTTAACCCAAATTTTCCAACCTTTGATGAAGAAAAAGATGTGCTAGCCTGTGCTACTTCATTGCTTCAGAGGGATCATGTTTGAAAATGTTTTATTGAATGTAGAGGACACATCATTGGAGTGCTTTTGGTCCACGTATTTGCTTTACTCAACTCTAAAAGAATAGGCATATTCTCCCTCTATTGACAAAAACTTCAAGGAAAGAGACCTTTCATCTCAAAAGAACAACAGGATGTGCCCCTATATATACACACAAACCCATAGAACAACAACAAGGACTCAGTATGTGAACAGAGCTTGTTGTGGAACAGCCAGGAATTGAAGCCAACAGTTCTCAAGGTTATCTTCATCATGAAGACATCCTTATTTATTTGAAACCAGCATGCATGTCTGTTATCAGCATCATCAACCACTTTTATTGGCAAGCACATTCAGGCAGGTTTTGAAGGCAAGCCCGATAGGGTGTGAGGTATGAAACTAGGGTTCAAGTGCTTACATTCCACTCTTTTGTGAAACTGATGTTTAAACAAGGGGGGAAAAAAATCCATTAAGAGCAATTTTAAATGTTTTGTTCTTAGTTCTTTGCGAGTTTGAGAGTATTTGCAGATCTGCAATTCCATTGCTTCCACCCCAAGACTTACAGCTATTTCAAGACCATTGCACCTAAAGCATTGAAAAGTCAATGTCAATCATTAATGGATACACAAATTGACTTACTTTTAAACCATAGGAGATTAATCATATGGAAAATTGGAAACTGCACTTTTGAGAAATTGTACTGTGTTCTGAAGGAGTAACTGGATGACTGCATGCATGTTTTAGAGCTTTTCAGTAATTACTTGCATCCTCTTAGATACAAGAAAGTCTTGCCACCTCATATCATAAGCATTAATGATGCCCTTAGAGCTTGCTGTTAATCACAGGCTTGTCAAGCTATGCTAAAGTACCATGGGTCAACAGATGCATTAGGCTATACTAAAAACAGATTTTCAGGTCACTTCTCTGAAGCCTTGTTTATAGCACTCCTGGTTCCTTTCACATGCCCCAGCCTGAACTTTCCCTATAGCAGTTTCAGTGGTGCCAAGCAGCTCTGAAACACTGCTAAAGAATGTTATCTTGAAGAAATTGCCTGACTTGTGCTGAGAGGACATACACAAGTTAGGCAATGAAGAGGAATTACTGTAACAAAACTAACACATGTTGCATTTCTCCCCTCTCCCAGGAAGGTTTTCCCATAAACTACTTGCAAACTTTCCCGATCACAAGTCTCAGTACATTACTGTAACTTCTAATGACCTCCAGGCTTTACCAATTCCCCTTACGTGAATCAACAAACACTACATTCAGGTATTAAGGCATTAATGAAATAATAAGAAAGCAGTAAGGGAAATCCACATTCTCTCTCTTGAGTTATCCCTGCAGCACTTCAAGTTTTGTTTTTCAACTAACCCTCCTGCAGACAAGCCAGACCTAAGTCTATGGAAGACACATTCACACTGTTCAACTCTGTGCCTTACATTATGCAAAAGTCTATTTAGGGGCTTTAAATGTGCATAAGGGAGCAGAGATACCACAGCAGGATCATTTGAAGCTGTTAAAATGTACCAATATTGTTTGCATATTGACAGGTGACTGGATTGATCCTTTGTGGTTATTACAAATGCATCCTTTTGGATACTACAGAGGAATACTGCATTTGCTCACTTAAAAAAAAAAAGTAATAAATCTTTAGAATTAAGATTTAAGAAGAAATGCACCTATAAACCACTACTATTTCAGTAGACTGCCTGAAACCTCTGAAAACAGCCAAAGGATACTACTGTACTGTGCAATGTTTATGAGGAAACAGGCTTTTGAAAGACATATTTCCTTTAACCAGAAGACCCCATCATCTTCTAGTCCCAGATGTTTTATTTTTGTACTGAAACTTTCCATGCTTGACGATAGTCCAAGGAAGACATTCCTGGAGAGTCTGAGGAAAATACTTTCTTCCCTATAATTAAAGATAGTTGAACTCAGATATTTTCTAAACCATGCACAATAGAATCTTTCTCTTAATTATACCTCCAGTAATGCTTGCACAGCAGCCAGCATAGAAAACAGTACTAAATCTACTGTTTATTAAATAAACAGCAATGAATTGTATCCCACTAAAGTGCACAAAGTACATTCCATAAATAAAAAAGTATTTTCATCCTAAATTATTAGAGGCCTTAAATGATATCAGAGTTCTGTTATTCTGTCTCGCTGTAGAATTAATTGCTTCAGTTACCATCAGTTTAACTCCCCAGGCAAGCGAAGGAAAAATAGAGAAAGGTTTTTCAGTGTGGCTAAACTAAAAGGCTAAAGTAGTTTACTCATACCAGATCTCTGATTCATTACATAGTTTATCTTATAACCTCAAAAGCTGAAGTGTACGCTTCCTACTGAGAACCCAAAAATGGAGCAGCAGATTCACTCCTATTTCCTTAAAGATTTAACAGTTGATTAGTTTTCATGAAATAAGGAATTACAATAAAATGAGAATTTGAGTTACTTCTGTCCTCCTTTCAAAGCAAAAGTCATGTCCATGTGCCATATTCCTCATTGTTCTGACCCTACACCACAAATCTACCATGAAAAAGGGACTGGGTTAGAAATCACTGTGTGTGGACAAAACACTACAATGAAGAAGCTGAGGAAAGACTTAAACCATACCCACCTGAAAAGAAAAACTTTAGGTTATTAAGTCCTACTGAATCTGGATTAAATGGTGGAGCATATTGACATCAACTATCTTGTATATTTGTTCAGAATACCTACCACTTCCAATTCATTTCTACTTTTACTTTAGTGCAGAGGGAAGTAGCTTTACTTTCCAAAACTACTTGACATGTATACATATAACTGCTAACATTGATTGCTGTTACACTTTTTATTACAGCGAAACAAGGAAAAAAGAAAATAAGATAGTGAACTCTCTGCATTGCAAGAGGGCAAAATAACCCTCTGAACACAAAAACCATGAGAGACCGCCTCCAAGAGCTCAAATTGAGAGCTAAGGAACTACAGATAGCTGGAGAAAACAATGGTGCAACTGTACAAGAAGAAGAGCAGGAGGAGTTTGAACAGCAGGCCATTATTTATGAACAAGAGCCCATAACTGAAAGGCACTTGCATGAAATCCAGAAGCTTCAGAATGACATCAATAATTTGGCAGACGAAGTCCATAAATTCAGTCAACAGCAAAAAAGCCTGGTATCTTCAATGAGAAGATTCAGTGTTCTTAAAAAGGAATCTAACATAGCAAGAGAAATAAAAATTCAAGCAGAGCACATACGAAAGAGCTTGGATGAACTGTCAAAAACAGTGAAAAAAGCTGAAAGTGAGCATGGGCCATCACGTGCCACAGTGAGAATTCTAGCTTCCCAGCATTCTTTCTTATCCCAGCGTTACCTCAATGCTATGCTCGCATACAATGATGCTATAACTGCTAAGCAAGAGAAATGCAGACGATTTATTCTCCGTCAGCTTGAAGTAGCTGGTAAAGAAGTACCTGAGGAAGAAGTCAGTGACATGCTCCAACAAGGCAAATGGGAAATATTCAATGAAAACCTACTCACTGAAGTCAAAATTACCAAAGCTCAGCTTTCGGAGATTGAACAGAGACACAAAGAACTAGTCAATCTGGAGAACCAGGTCAAAGACTTAAAGGAACTTTTTATCCAGATATCAGTTCTGGTGGAGGAGCAAGGGGCCATGATCAACAACATCGAACTCAGTATGAACAATACTCAAGAATACACTCAAGTATCTAAAGAAAAATTTGGGCTTGCAGTCAAATATAGGAAAAGAAACCCTTGCAAAGTGTTGTGCTGCTGGTGTTGTCCATGCTGCAAATGATGAAAGAAATAAACTGTTTGAAATATGAATGGCTTCTGTTTAGTAAACTGATCTTGTAAAGCAGCCTCAGGATCCCTCGACTGCTTAATTTTTCTTCCCATTTCCCTTTCCGTAGAGTTCTCAGGAAAAACTGCATCTGTTTTTCCAAATAGACTTAAAAGAATGGGAAGAATGCTATTTTTTTTTCACAGAAACGTATGAACTAGGGTGAAAGATGAAAGGACACAAGAGCCACTTTTTGTTCTTCCACTCAAATTAAACAATGTGGCAACAAGCTACCTGTGCTTTTGGAAAGCATTGAAGACACTGTTAATCTCAAAACCAGGGTTCATAATAATAATGGGTTAGTTACCTTTTACAAAATAATAATTACCATTTTTAATTACCTGGAGGGATTTTAGGAGTCCTATTTACTTGGTTCAAATCTAAGGGGCTTTTCTTCCATAAATCTGAAACTCTACACATGCAGGTTTCTGCCCTGTAATCCATCCTTTTTGGAGCTGAAGGTTCTAACACAATTCAACAGAAAATAATAATGGAACTGAGACAAAAAAAAATTGTTTCCAAAAAGAAAAGAACACTACAGCATAGCACGCTAAACCCAAACACCAAACCAGGAATGTATTTCTGAGCTCCTTTATGCTGCGCAAAGACACAATCAGTACCACTACTGGGTACAGTCAGAGAAGTCAGAGCAAATAGCATAGAATTCTGCCAAACGCTAAGTGATGCTAGATGTCTTTAACTGCATCTAGTAAAAAATATATATATTAAAAGTCATCTATTATCAAAAGGCACTACTGAATTATTTCACATTGCAATATTTATAAATAGTTGGATCCTTTCCATTGCAGCCTAAAATCTCAACTGAAATTATTGTATGTTATCAAAGCACAACCAGAGGTCTGAATCTGAAAGTGAAAAGGATTCTTTACACAGTAATGACAAAATTAGATGATGGCACCACTGATGCTATTCCGTTAAATAATTTCCCTTAACTGTAAGGGAAGCTACTTTCATGGTCCAAGGGCAGAAACTAGCCAATAAGCAATACAGACAAAAAAGTTGCTGTTGCTGATATGCCCTTTCAGATGTGTATACGTACTGATGTGTATATAAGTGTATATAATACTTACAAATGTGCAGTACACAGAAACACCAGCACTTCTTTTCCTGTTTTTTCTTCTAGAAAAAAAACAAATGTTCATAACCCTTTCCTTCTCTCCTGGCCCCTTCATCAGAAGGGCATTACCGTATGTCTGTGAAGGATTACTGCAGTCAGTGTTACAGAAGAGAAAACTTAAATACAACCAACGTCACCCGCTTGCACAGTATCCCCCATGCAGAAATGTTCACATAAGCATCCTTATCTGAGAGAGAAATCCTTCCTCTTCACACAACAGATACGCTTCTTTGAAGTAAACTTGGTCATGTTAAACAAGAGCTGTACGTTAAATCCTGGAAGCAAACTTCAGTTTCACTAAGACTCAGGAAGACAGCTGCCTGCACATACACAAGTAAATAATCCATGTAGTTTTAAGCTGTATATTGGTTAGAAATGGCAGAAAAGAAACATACACAACACACTGCAGAAGAACTGAACAGAAAGAAAACCAGAAAGACTTGTGGAAAGATTTTTCTTAATATGAGATGCCATTAACTGAAAGTAAATAGTATTAGCTACAACTTACACTACCACGAGAACTGGATATTGAGCATTCAAAATGTTAGCAGCAGAAATTTTGTACAAATCATTAAAATGACTCTCCAGCAGTTGGGGGTAATTTTTTGTTCCATAGATAGGCAGAAAAGCAAACACATTAACACAGAGCTGCTAGAGCTGTAATCAGAAATGTGAAATACTAATATCTATAACCCCTCATCACCAAACCAACAGCCAGAAATAAACATTCTACTAAAAAAGATACCCACCCAGCAATCTGGCATAAAAATACCAGCTATAGCACATGGACTTTTATTTCCTCTCACATGTATTTCATGTGAAAGTAAAAAGGCAATAGAAAAACAAAACAAAGTTTGAACTTGTCTGTTGTCAGAAGAGTTGACCCATGAACGTAAGAACTGCACGAACCCTTGCTTTCTACAACTCAATTTCCCCATACATAACATTGATAACCTACTTAAGCACTTACTGTTAAACAAGGCCTACATGAGCAAAGCAAACATAAATTCAGGAGCAATACAGAACAGTAAAAACTATTGCCAAATATAAAGTTTAACAGTTTCAAGTAATTTGTACCAAGAGTCAGCCAATATCATCAGCACATGAGAACTGTCTTAAAATGATACTTTGATACCTCCATGGATGGTGGTAGATACTAAGATGTCACAGAACCAACTAAATTTGAAGCAAGTATCACATAGAAAGACACCAGAACACCTATATTCCCATATTACTATAATACAGTGTCTCATACCAATCTTATGCCACATTGCACAATTCAGTCTATTCTCTCTCCAGGCTATTGAGCTTCCACTTCTCCCTGAATATCGCTCAGGCTTGCTATCCACTCCTCTCTGTCAGGGGGGACAAGGAGCAAGGGTCATCCTCATTTTTACTTTTCTTATGGCATTACTGTAATACTATCAATTGGCATGGAAGAAAAGATAGCAAAAGAAAGAGGGCCAGTGACTCCAACTCAACTTTGCTCTGTAATGAAGAGCGCATCTCATACTCTTCAGTAACAGACCCTGTTCTTCATTTTGAAATGAGTCCCATCTACCCATGGTAATTCATGGCAGTATCTTCCTAGCACTACTCACAGTATAAAGTTGATTACAAACATGCAGTGACGTAGAGTGACATTAATTCCCAGTACTTTCCAGAAAGGACCGTTGCTTGTTTTGGCAGATGTACAGCAAAATAGGAAAAACATGCTGGGGAAACATTCTATTTCTAGTCAAACAAATAACTGAAATACTGGGAAAAAATAACATTAAAAAAACCGCAAACAAACAAAAAATACCGCCCACCAAACAGATTTTTAACTTTTTTCCTCAAGGTTATTTAGATGTTACCATCAGAGATGTTTTTACTGTAGTGAAACAGACCTCACAGTTATAACCAACATTATCTTTTCACAGGAAGAAGCACACGGTTACCTAAATTAGGAATATGTAATTTTCTTTTTTAAATCTTTGAGGAGAAGGTATGTTTAGATGAAGAAACTCCATGATTCAGCATGATTTCCAGCATGACATCCTTCTTTCTAAACTGGCGAGACATAAATTTGATGGACAGACCACCTGGTGGACAAAGAACTGGCTGGATGTCCACATGGAGCGAGTTGCAGTCAACGGCTCAGTGTCCAGCCTGGGACTGGTAACAAGTACTGTTCCTCATAGCAGCCTTCCAATATCTGAAGGGGGACTACAAGGATGCTGGAGAGGTACTCAGGACATGGGGTAATGGGTTGAAACTTAAACAGGGGAATATAAGGAAGTTCTTTACTGTGAGGCTGCTAAGGC
The DNA here is from genome assembly GCF_033783945.1 of Neopsephotus bourkii. NCBI lineage: Eukaryota > Metazoa > Chordata > Aves > Psittaciformes > Psittacidae > Neopsephotus > Neopsephotus bourkii. The sequence continues at coordinate 438,501 of NW_026902270.1, forward strand.
ACTGGAACAGGTTGCCCAAACAAGTGGCAAATGCTCCATCCCTGGCAATGTTCAAGGCCAGGCAGGACGAAGCCTTGGGCGACATGGTTTACTGTGAGGTGTCCCTGCTCAAGGCAGAGGGGGTTAGAATGATCTTGAGATCCTTTCCAACCCTAACCGTTCTATGATTCTATGATATTATCTATTATATCATATCAAAATCTGCCTACCAGAGTAGAAAAAGGTTTTTTCCCCCACTACTTTTTCAGACCATTTTTGCAAGGACAGTTAGACCCTACAATAGCTGCTGACCTATATCAAATTCATACTGTTAGAAGACAGAGACTAAAACTAGTTTTAATTCATTCACTTCACCTGTTCTCAAAGGCAACAGACAGCTGAGGGCTTGTTGCACTATAACCAGACATAGCATGTGCTTATTCAGCCAGAGATGCTGAATGGGTGAAGGGAAGAGAAGGAGAAAGATGGTAAGACTTCAGGAACTAGTGACAGATGTCAGAGTATGGAAGAAAAGGTGAGTATATTATGGAATGTGTTTATTCATTAGTACACTTATATAAATTGTACTTTACTTCCTTTTGGAATTACTATTGAACAACCAATTTTCTAAAAGCATTCAATAACTGCACTCTTAATCCAAAGCCTAATGTTCTGAACACCAGGAACTCTACAAGTAAAACAGGGTGAACATTCCAGTAAGCATTTACCTAATTTACTTAACAGGGAATGCAATTTCTTTTTCGAGTTTTCCTTTCATATATGCTGAGGTAATCCATGGTATAAAGGCAGATTAGGAAGAGAATGCTGACAGATCAGAATTCTTGTCCAGAGGCAAATCCCTACCTCCTTACCATAGCTGCCACTCCAACATCACTCTTTTCCAAGTTTTATTAACTAAGAAGGAAAAGATTATAGAGCACAGCCACAAATATGCTATTGATAACCTGATAACTGGAATGATCCTTTAAATACACAAATCTAATTGCCTTATGAGCAATGGCTTATTTCAAACATCCATCTTAATTAACAGTCATGAAGATTTTAGTTTCCCCAGTCCAACTGGAAAATTAGTTTTTTCCTGATAGATAAAAGCACATAAATGTGAAAGAATACAGGAATTCTGTCTCTTTGATTACTATCTAGCAGAAGTACACCTAAACAAAGAAAAGGACAAGCAGATGGTATGTACACATAATAATACACCCAATACCGCACATACAGCAACTTCTGCTGCTGCCCTCAAAGCCCAGAATAGACTTGCATCCAATCTTACAGCATACTCATATATACACCCCTGTACAAGACACTGAATATAGCACAAATTAGGGTAAAGAGCATTAGACTGAAATTCAGACCTGGCAGTTGAAATTTTGGTATACAGGTTCAATGCATGCTTAAAAAGAAGCATGAATATCCAGTGTAAAACTTGTAATTGCTTCATTCTGCTCAAGTCACCAATAACTCTTTCATCACTCTTCAGCGCACACACACTCTGAAGTCACAGCTATTTCCTTCTGTTCCTCCAGAGTTTTGGTTCTTTTATTAGCTTTTAAGATGATTATTGGTAATTAATAAAACATTAACGAATAACCACTTTGTATTTAAGCATACAAATAACATCGTGGAGAAATCTGTACACCTACAGAGATCAGAGAAGAAATTACACCTGTTTTTCTGCTTCTCCTTGCTTATTTCAAGTGCTGGAGGAAAGCAGCAGTCCAGACAAGTGACAGGCTTGTGAAACATGGAAATCACAGAGAAGTTTCTCTCCTCTGGCATGGAATTGTAACAGTATTCCATTAAAAGAAAGATTGTGCTCTGCACTGCAAGAACATGGGAGATAAGGGAATTACTTACAGTCAGCTTCAACTTCCCTGGATTTAATACTCAGAGGTCACTGTTTTGCTTTCGGCAAATACTGGACTTCACACATACATGCAGAGACTAAAAGGCACCAATTAGAAACTAAGCAAGACATTAGAGAACTTACAGCTACGTGGTTGCAAGGTACCCAACAAAACAAACGCTGAACATCCTTAAAAGGAAATATTAAAAAGGCTGATTTTCACCCCAAATTTGAAAACCTACTCTCACTTACTCTGCTCTTGATGCGTTTGCATTTTTAGGGACTTAAGGGAAAAAAGTTTATGCCACAGAACTTTTATTTGGCAAGTAGGGGTGATGGGGATTTGCACCTCCAACCAAAGTCATCTTCAGGCAAGGGAAGGGGCCTGGGACCAGTTTAATCTCATTTGCTAAGCACTCCATTTCCATACCATAAACACTAGGTGCTTGCTGACCAAGCCTTCCTGCTTCACACCTCACAGACTTCACAATGTAAGATGTGCTTCAAATATTGGAACAAATTCTAGGTTTTAGTGATTTGAACATGCCAAGAGTAGTATAGCAATGCCATGAACAAAGAGACCAAACAGAAACAACGACAATACAGGAAAGAAGTCATAACTCAAGATGCAGACTGATATAGGAAGCATAAAACAAAAAAACACTGGACCATAGAATCACAGAATCATAGAATAGTTAGGGTTGGAAAGGACCTTAAGATCATCCAGTTCCAACGCCCCTGCCATGGGCAGGGACACCTCACACTAAACCATGCCACCCAAGGCTCTGTCCAACCTGGCCTTGAACACTGCTGGAGATGGAGCATTCACAACTTCCCTGGGCAGCCCATTCCAGTGCCTCACCACCCTTACAGTAAAGAACTTATTCCTTATATCCAACCTAAACTTCCCCTGGTCAAGTTTGAACCTGTTACCCCTTGTCCTATCACTACAGGATCCTTCCACAGAACTGGAACACTGCAAAAGCAAATTCTGTTCCAAGGCCTGAGGCTCAATCAGTTACACAGCAGAACCAACAAACTTGTTTAGTTACCATTAGACACTCTGCCTTCTAATCACCTACTGCAATGAATCAAAACCCCTGGGATTTGATCCTGAGTGGGCTCTCTGCAGGTACAGCCAGCCACCCAGATAAACTTTATCTACAGGATTAAGGCATAGAGAATTGTATGAGAAAACAAAACCAAACCAACAACTAGAAAAACCTAAAGATGTGTTTATTTAGAAACACTGCTCAGTTGTCAGCTGTCATAGTTGCATTTTCAGGACAGATTTGAGTTAAACTACCTGTATTAAGCTGGTTTTATTGCCTTCCTGTACTAATAACATTCAGATAGCAATGGAAGTAAACGCTATTAGCCTGCTGAACTACCACCACTCGATCAAAACAATTAGCCAAATCACCCTACAATGCTACTTAAGAGGCCTCTCCACTTTACAGATTCTTTATGACAGCACAGGAACGTTGTGCAATTACTGTATTCTGCAGGTCTTACACCCACCAGACAAAGATACTGTCCTGATAAACCATTTTAAACTTTCATGGTTTATTTTGTGTCTTCAAAAGGGTACTTTTCCTCAAAGACCTGTGGTGCGTGGCTGAATTCAATAAAATATGTTATTTCCAGTCTTTCATGAAATCTAGATTTTTAAGCAGAGAAATTCATGAATCTACCTATTCTGTGAGAGAATGGCTCCAGACCTTATACACTTCAACTTTCTTGTTTCTAAACGCACGCACTGAAACAAAAGCACATGCCAAATACTATTACAGTAAGCCTTCTTTAATGAGATTTTGCTGATCATGTATCAGCAGCACCACCATGTGTTAAACAAACAAGACATTTATTGCTGAGGGATTAGTGGTATGACAGAATATAATCTACCACATACAATTCAAGTAATTGATGTAGAACAGGAACGATACTTTTACACCATGTTGCCATGCCAAACTTGCAAAACCCTTTAACCTATCATCCCATTTCAAGTAATATCAGAATCTTGAAGAGTTTAAAAACCCCACACAACTAATGATTGAGAAATACCCCTGAGAAAGACTAAATAGGATCTAATGTCAGATGCAGTGAATGGATTCAGTGTATCACCACATGCAAGTTGGGAAAGAGAGAGGGAAAATGGGAAAAGGCTTTGTTCACTAGTATGATGCTAAGACTGCTGTACATAAATACCTCAGAAATACCGTCTAACTGCAATATTGCTTAGCACTGAAGTTACAGTAGCATTAGCATTCTTTACATCTATGTTTATCCTATACATAAATACTTCTTTAGAAGATGATTCAAAGGTCAAAATTTACAGCATTTCAGATTATTAGGAGAGCATTTCTTAACGTTACTTACACTAACACAGGTTTTCCTGATATCTTCGGGCTGTTTAAAACTTCTATCATGGCTTGCTTCGTTTCTTCCATCCTTGCAACGTCACTGGAATCCACAACAAATATTACACCGTAGGACTCAGCATAGTAATTTCTCCAGATATTTCGAATCCGTTTTCCACCTCCTAAATCGAAGATGGTGACTTCAAAGCGTCCCTGTTTAAGGTCAATCTTGGAAAACCCAACAGTTGGAGCCACGTCTTCAGGAGACTCTGCCAGAGTTCAAAGAAAAGCTTCAGTAAAAACTGTCCTTAGTTATTTAAAGGGGTTTTTACATCATGATTTGTGTAGCAAGATTAATATTTTAAAGACATGGAGCAAACCATCCCTGTTAAGTGACACCATATTGCTAACCACATCATTTTTACCTTAGTATTTTCCCTCTCCTTAGGTAACTTCAAATTAGCACACTTGTCTATCAACCAGTTACTTCACATTAATTTAGGTAGGGGCACTGGGAAGAGGGAGGGGGACAAAAAATTCCATCTTCTTTTAGATTGTCATGCCATATGTTAAAAATCTATAGATTTATATTTAATACTTTTGCTTGCTGTCACCCTTTTCAGAGGGCAAAGAAACCCTGTATTTGCCTCACATCACTAAGCTCTCTACTGTAGGGATGAGTTACTTGGATCTCTCTGTTTTATGTGTTTGGTAGCACAAGGTGAGAGAAACAGATGTAAAATTCAGCTTGTTGAGAGGAAGCAATGAGGGCATGGTCAAAAGCACTGAGCTCTGAAGAGCAGTGCAAAAGCTAAATCACCATTAGCCTTCTGCTACCATGTTTCTCTTCTGAAAGAACCTTTACACACAGCTGTAATGGGCATTTAGGACAGACCCCTTGACCAGAACAGTGTAAGCCAAGACTCTTGGGACCCCCAGTTGTGAAAAACTAGAGCTTCAAAACTCAGCAGACTTAATTCTGAAGAATGATTTGCATTGTGAGCCATAAGTATGTGCTCTTACCAAAGAGCACAATGAACATGAGGGCTGGTTAAGGCTGAAAGTTATTGATGGTGCTGAATATAAATGGATACTGCTGAAACATCAGCTCCCATTGTACGGTGAAGTCTCCAGTGATGAACAATCTTCAAGGTAAAACCAGGGTCTGCCATATAAACTGCAGATCCATTCTGGCAAATACAACTTTGGTAACCATGCTGATTTGCCTAGGTTTAAGACACACAAGAACTGAAACGTATTTCAGTTCTAAAACCCAGCAGACATAACTGCAGCCTCCTCCTATAGTCTGTATGGCTGGTACACAGCCAAAAATACTGGTGTTATCAACCCTGAAGCCTAACTGAAGGTTCTGATCTCTGCAAGCAATGTTAAAAGGGACACCATACTACTACCCTTGAAAAAGATGTAACAGACCACTGCCTGGTCTACCTTAGCTCAACATGTCCAGTGGCCAGTGAGCAGATGTGGCGCTTGCTCTGCTAGTTCTCCTGATTATAAAGCACATGACTAGGAGTACCTACTTTTTAAGTCACCCTAGGATGATTTATCAGGTACCAAAATTCAGGATCTTTATGTTTCAAAGGTAAGACCCCTTCATTCTTTTATCGTCTGCAGGTCTTCACACAATAGGGCCTGTGACATGCTCACTTTGGCAACCGCACATGTACCACTTCTGGCAGTATGATCGCCACATTTTCTTTCAACAATATGGGAGGAAAAGATGAATTAAGAGATAAAGCACTATTTAAAGATTTAAATGGTGGAAAATTAGTAATTATACTCTCAATGCTCCATGTAGATGATCAACAAATTAATTGCTTACCTCCTTGAATTCCTCGGACTGTAGCAGTTTTACCAGCGTTATCAAGACCCACCATTATTAGTGTCACCTTCCTCCATAAGGAGAAAAAACAAGAAAAAACAAGAGAAGAACAAAAAAGATATTTCAGACCTTTTCTTCCCTCTACATAGACATCACTTATATTAAGATTTTTTAATACACACGTAGAAAACTTAGCATAAAGTAGTAGAAAGAACAGGCAGCAAAATACAACGTGGCAGGCGTGGCTACAGTTGTGTATCTGGTGTTCAATACATTACAGAATCACAGACTGGTTTGGGTTGGAAGGGACCTTAAAGTTCATCCGAGTTCCAATCCCCTGCCATGGGCAGGGACACCTCTCTCTGAACTAGGGTGCTCCAAGCCGTATCCAACCTGGCCTTGAACACAGATGGGGCAGCCACAGCTTCTTAGGGCAACCTGTGCCAGTGCCTTCCCACCCTCACAGTATAGAATTTATTCCTGCTATCTAAATCTCCCCTGTCCAACCATCTGATAAGTACAGCAGACAAAGGCATGAAATGGTACGTCTAATACTGTACTGTGAATTTCAAGTAAGATAACGATTTTGCTTTCAACTTTTATCTGCCTTTTGAAATTTAATTTCACAGCACTGTAAATTTTATTCTTTTTGTAATTCCATTTCCATTCCCCTGTATTTTTGCCATCTCTCTGCCTCAAAGTTGTGCCTGTATTAGGAATTTATTTCTGCCTCAACCAGTGCACCTGAACAACACTATACAGTACACAACACTTGTGTAGACAACATCAGATGTTTTAAGTAAGTGGCACTGGTACTCATTGTGTTTTTGTTTCAAGCAGGAGCAATCTAAAGCGCAAATGTGTAAACCAGTGGTGTTAAGTAAGTACTTTATATAAGCAAACTGGTATACAGGTTAGAATTGATACCATGACAGGATTTTAAACAAAGCAAGAGGAAAAACATATCTACATGTATACCTCAATTGTTCCTCTTACTCACAAAGACTTAAAGAGTAGTCAAAAGAATTCACTTCTTTTTATGCCCTTTTAAGTGAAAGAATACTAAAACCATTGTTATTTCTGGACTCCAAACTGTAACAGCATCATATATGAAGTATAATTTATGATGGTTCTTTCAGAAGAGCCAAAAACCTCTGAGGAAAGAACCTAAAAATTAACAGTAAGATCTTAGAAAATTAAACTTTAATGGTAAGCTAAATTCAAATACTCATGGACATTTATAAACTCACAATTGTCTATAACACATTGGTGATGTCAGAAAGTTATTCAATCCAATATAGTTCTTTGAACAGCATCACCTTCTTTAAAACCTAAATAATGTAGCACTGAAGAAGGGAGCAAATCCTTCTACATGACTGTGAAGTCTAAATGAGTGTGGTGCAGCTTTTATTTCCCTTCCCCATAGTTTGCACGCAGTTTGAAACAAACTATGTACTACCTATGCATGTCTGCTACCTGGAGGGAAAAGGATGCAGGATGTCAAAGTAAAAGCTACAGAAACAAATCAGAACAGTAGAATTCCATGGATTTTGTCACAGAATTAAAAAGTCCAAAACAATATTATATAGCAGACAAAGTAAAACATAGGTGAAATATAGTTTGGGAAGGTCATTACAGAAATGTAAAATACTTTCACATGTTTACCTGACAGGTTCCTGCCACCGTTTTAACCAGCTGCAGCAATTGGCCATTAGACTGAACATCCCTCTTCATTAGCCATCAATAGACACAAAAGCTACGGAAACGATGTGGACAGGCCAGAGTAACCCAAGAGAGGCTGCAGAGGTCCAGGCGTTGTCTTGTCACTGCTAGCAAAAAGAAAGAAATTCATAGTTAGCCCTTATGTTTAATCAAGGCAAGCGATTTCCTTAGCAGCAGCCTGTCTATTCACAGTGAGTCATATTCAGTCAGCCCTATGATAGTCTCATGCTTCATCTGCCCCCATGTTACATATCTAGGCAGTAACACAGTGCTCATACAAAAAATAATGCAAGACTATTGCACAGAAGGAAAGCCTGCAAGTTAGAGCAATAAGACACTGATATTCCAGTGCTTGCCTCACTAACACATCCCACAGCTCTGCTGGTTGACAAAAATGTAAGGACCAATTTCAAGCATGAGTAAGACTTGTAAGAACATCACGGGATAAGACATTAAGAGCAAACAAAGAACATCCTACCTGTTCAATATAGTCATTTAATTGCTAATTTCTTTTACATGAAGAGATCCCGCAACAAGGAAACTGGGTTCTCTAGTGAGTACTTTGAGGAGCTGGCACCTTAATATATAGTAATTGTCAATAAATTAAATCTAAGTACCAAGCACTTCCATAATTTTACAATCCCACTTCCCACATTTCAAGCAGGATAAAGAAACAGAGAATATTAATCTTTCTGCTGTTGCTCCGTGGAACAAACAGCAGAGAAAAACTGTGATCACATGCATATTTATTTCTTTGTATGCACACTTAAGCTATGAAACGGTAAAACTTACACAAACCATGCAGTCAAGTGCACAACAATGCAAAAGCTTTAAAACTCCCTTAATTATTCAGCTACAATAATGCTACTGCGAACAACTGCAGTTGTCCAAGTAAAGACTTCCACTAGCAAGCTTTGGGCAATTTTACTCCAGGAGTTCAAACCCATAACCTCCCTGGTGGACGATGTACCAAGTCTGGCTGTTATTTTCTTCACAGCAGCAGGTACGGTGCTGTTCTCTGTATTTTTGGCTAAACCAACACTGATAACACAAGACTATTTTGGCTATTACTGGACAGTATCTGCACAGCACCAAGGCTTTCTCTCTTTCCCACTCTGCCCTACTCCTCCGTCCCTGCATCCAGAAGGCTGGTACGGGCAACAGGTTGGGAGGGGATGCAGCCAGGACAGCCATCCCCAATTGACAGAGGGACATTCCATGCCATGTGGTGTAGTGCACAACAAAAATTAGCTCAGGGAAAAGAGGAGGAAGAGGGAATGTTCTTGGTTATTGTGTTTGTCTTCCCACGGAACCATTAAGTGTGCTGAGGCCCTGCTTTCTTGAAGGTGGCTGAACATCTGCCCAGCGTTCTGCTTAAGCATGCAGCTTCTGCCTTCCCCATTATCTCTATTCATGAGTCTTCTCATCTTCCTGCTATCTTCTCCCCATCCTGTGGGAGACTGGAAGGAGCAAGTCACTGGGTGCATGCTGTTGGGTAGGGTCAACCCACTAGACTCTTCTTGGTGCTAATGTGGGCCTAAAGATAGTGACAGCTTTGATCTGAGCACATTACAGTTGTTAATTGGCAGGCACCTGTGATGGTCACTAGGCTTGCTTACTTTACTGCATATTAGAATCCAGTGCTTGTCAGCAGTTGGAAAAGGTTGTTAAGGTTGCTCCTCCCTTGGGATAAGGTCAAGCTGTTTGTGGGATTATGTCTGCTCAAGTGCACCTGGTGGGTAATGTGGAAGGATGGGGAAACCCAGTGTGTAACTCCAGGAGATTTAAACTTGAGAGAAATAACTCATGATTTGAGTTGTATGCTACAGGAACAGTATAGCAGGAATCACTTGAACCAAAGGAGGATGAGCCTTGTAAGGAACCACATGAGTGTGGTGATGACTCAATTCAAGTGGGTCTTGGCAACTAACAGTCCAACATGCCACCTTCCCTTCCCTTCGTGCCCACCTCCAGAGATGGAGCCCAAGTCATCAACTGTCTCTATTTGGGGAAGTGGGGGGGGTTATGGAATAGAGAAATAATATCCATATATGTGGCATGGGACAAGGGATGGTGGATAATGACATATTGATCTCCAAAGAGAAGAGAACCCTTGAAGAAGGAATGTGCTCTATCACCTCAGCTCATAGGCTCATATAATCTTAGATCCCGTTTTGATCAGCAGCTTAACTTAAAACAACTAGATTCACATTAGAGATGTAGACAGATGTTCCCTACTGCTAACTTGTTTTCATGAACAGATTAACTGAGAGTACTGACACTTCAAATTACCAGAGCAAGTTTCCTAAAGTTTGTTTCTCAACATTCTTTCTTGTTCTTAAAGAAATTCCTTTAATTTTCAATTACAACTAACTCCAATCTAAGATTATAACAACTTCCTACAAGTTGTCATCTCCCCAGTCTAGACCAATAAAAGTGGAAAAAAAATGAGGAGCTATCCCTAATAAACATATTTGTCCCTAACAAACTATGATGGTCTAGGCAATTTATGAAGGTAGAAACTAAAGAACTCTTCCCGATCTCATAAAGCTGCGGTATTCAAGGATGCCTTTGTGTGGGTTTGTTATTCCATGTCAGAAACAGGTCAGATTTCTTCCTTTCTTCCTGAGCAGGGACAACAGATACTCTTTAAATATTTATATTGTTCTACAAGAGCACCTGAGAAGAGCTATCCACAGGACAACTTAATGTAAGAGGTACAGAGTTCCTAAAAAGGACAGCAAGATGACTACCACTATTACAAGTATTAAAATCAGTCTCTGAAGAATCAAACAAAAAACCCCAACAAACCAAAGAAAAACCCCCAAACCCACATGCAGTGTATGGTGCCTCAGCCCACAAGCAGCACCAACAAAGCTTAACTTTGAGAACAGCTACGCAAGCTAGCTGTGCTGAAAAGCAAAATGTAACAGCTCAATGAACAATGCCCTGACAAAAACATAACACTTTCAGTGCCTGAGCATCATCACAGAACAACATTATACAGATTTGCTGTGTTTGCAAATCGGGACACAATTGCTCTAAAGCACATATACGGCCCATACTGATCAAATGGGATTCATGACATGAAGAAAACTTTGTTAAAGACTAAAGAGCAGAGGATGGCTATGTCAAAGCAGAGGAATCTTGTTTAAAAACGAAACCCTAAAGGGGGGTGGGCAGGAGGTGACAAAACTTCCAAAACATGCCACTGTAGGAGAAAAAGGCATTCAATACAGCTGAGAAAATTACAGTAGGGAGGCAAATCACAGTGGATTATGCCATTTTGGAGAGACTTGACCTTTGAAACATGTATGGAACACAATACATGTATTTCATACGTTGCATTAATGACATTCAGAAGTCGCTCCAGATATTGTATCAGTCAGCTTAATTTCTTTATGCTTGCTGAGGCGAAGCAAAACAACATGCCCACAAGCTCAGAAAGATATAAAACTGTAGTTAAGCCAGTATACCATTTGGGTAGAAGGTCAGCACAAGTGTCAAGGACTAAGAATGTCGAAGATCCCATTTTTAGGTAAGAGAACAGAAGAACCATACTACAGAGACTGAGAAAAACAGGACAGATAACGGCATTATCACTTAATACTCTAGATTAAGATCAGCATCTTACATATAATTAGCAGCCCATATGTTATGTGATCCAAAGTACTGGGTACCAGCAAGTCCAACATCCAAAGACATCTGATGAATAAGTTTATCTACTTCCATATCAAAGTGGAAAACAAGCACTGTTTACACATTTCACTCCCAGAGTTCACATTAGATGTTCTGCCTTTGGAAGAGTCTTTTACAGTAGAGATTTTTTTCAGTCATATCATGCTTTCATTTTTTTAAAAGCATAATTAAAAAAAAACATTTAAGGCTAACCCTCCTCATAGAATCATATAATCATAGAATAGGTAGGGTTGGAAAGGACCTTAAGATCATCAAGTTCCAACCCCCCTGCCATGGGCAGGGACACCTCACACTAAACCATGCCATCCAAGGCTCTGCCCAACCTGGCCTTGAACGCTGTCAGGGATGGAGCATTCACAACCTCCCTGGGCAACCCATTCCAGTGCCTCACCACCCTAACAGGAAAGAATTTCCTCCTTATATCCAATCTAAACTTCCCCTGTTTAAGTTTTAACCCATTACCCCTTGTCCTGTCACTACAGTCCCTAATGAAGAGTCCCTCCCCAGCATCCCTGTATGCCCCCTTCAGATACAGGAAGGCTGCTATGAGGTCTTCATGCAGCCTTCTCTTCTCCAGGCTGAACAGCCCCAACTTCCTCAGCCTGTCTTCATACGGGAGGTGCTCCAGCCCATGGTCATCCTCATGGCACTCCTGTGGACTTGTTCCAACAGTTCCATGTCCTTTTTATGTTGAGGACACCAGAACTGCACACAGTACTCCAAGTGAGGTCTCACAAGAGCAGAGTAGATGGGCAAGATCACCTTCGACCTGCTGGTCACACTCCTTTTGATGCAGCCCAGGATACAGTTGGCTTTCTGGGCTGCAAGCGCACACTGAAGCTGGCTCATGTTCAGTTTCCCATTTACCAACACCCCGAAGTCCTTCTCTGCAGGGCTGCTCTGAATCTCTTCTCTGCCCAACCTGTAGCTGTGCCTGGGATTGGTCCAACCCAAGTGTAGGATCTTGTATCAAGAAAATTTTACATATAAAAGAATTTGTAGCCCTAGTATAAAGAAAAGTTACTACAAGACTAGCAGTTCAAGTGAGTTCCCACACCTCGTCCTCTGTTTCCAAAAAAAAAGCAGCAGCCCTAAAATCCAGTCTTTGTTTTGGGCATGTTTCTTGTGCTTCGCTCTTCCACTATGGGAGTACGCTTTTTCTTCTATAAAATTAGGGACTTCAGAGAAAAACTACTCCCCGTTGCTTAAAGTCCTACCAGGCAGCCTGCCAACGACCCACAGCCCGAGGCTGCCACTGCGGACACGCACCGATGTGTTTTATACAACGAGGCTGGAGCGGAGCTTTAAGAAACTCGCCAGCTGAGCAGGGCGACCCCTCCACCGCGGCCACCTCACCCGCCGGGAGATGCCCCAGGCCCTCCCGGAGGCGCAGCCACCCGAAGCCGCAACCCCACCGACCCCGAGCTGCCAACTTCGCCTCGCCTGGCTCCCGCAGCACCCCCGCCCGCCGGCCACACACGGCCCGTCTGGTAAAGCAGGCCGCGGCGGGGACAGGCCGGGGGCGAGCCGCGCAACCATCCATCTCACCCCGGCAACCGCGGAGGCTCTCAGCCTCCGCGCCCCCCCTGCTGTGGTCATTACCGGTCGCTCCGCCGAGGCGATGAGGCCGCGCAGTCCGACCGTTACCTGCTCCGCGCAGCTCGGCCGCCACCGCGGGACTGGCGTTGCCCCGGGCGACGGCGGCAGCGGAACGCGGGGCGGAGGCCGCACCCCTCCGCTCGGCTCCGCCGCACCGGGACCGACGCGGCCGCTCCCGGGTCACGTGCCCGGTTTCCCCCCAACAAGCCCTGCTCACGCGAAGGCGTTCATTGGTCGAAACCGAGATCTCCGAGGCGGTGGGGTCGCGTAACCAGGCCGGTAACCCCTGGTTACCGCAACGGGAGCCGGGGAAGGACAAACTTATCGGAACAGCGGAGCGCGAAGGCACGCAACGCCAGTGCTCGGGCGGAGAGGCGAGAAAGGGCCGGCCCGCCGTTAGCCAATCGAATCGGGCGGCTGCCTCGGTGCCGGCGGACCATCAGCCAATCAGCTATAAGGGGGCGAGGGCAGAGTCCTCCCCTTGGTACCCACGGGTGCGAAGATCCGGGAGCCGCTGCCGCGGAGGATGCCCGCGGACCCCCGGCGTCCCCCTCTGCCGCCGCTCCCCGCCTAGAGCCGGCCCTCGGCGCCGCCCGGATGCGGATAAGGAGCGAACCGCCCGCGCCCCCGCGGCGCTGCCCCCGGCGCCTTGTTGACGCTCCCGCAGGGCAACGCCGCCCGGACACGGCCCAGCCTCCCACCCGCCCCGCTGCCCCTCCCTCCCGCCCCCAGAGCTTCCTCTGCTCGTCGCGTAGAGGAGCCGCCGCGCAGTCCCGGCGCCGTGCCCGGTCCCGGCCGCCCCCCGGTAGCGATGAGCCCGCGGGGCAGGCGGTGCCTCCCGCTGCTGGCGGGCCTGGCGGTGGCTATCGCCCTCGCGGAGGCCGCGACCTGTGAGTGAGGCATGGCGGGGGGGGAAGGCGAGCAGGGCCGGGAGCGACGGGGCCGAGGCGGGGGCTGGCGCCGGTCCCTGTGGCCCTGGGACGGGGTGCCGCAGGCGGTCGTGGGGCGGCCCTCGTTCCCCGGGTAGGTGCCACTAGAGCGCCGTGATCCCGTCGGGTTTGGTTGCTCACTGAAACGCAGCGGTTACTGACTGATAGGGCAGCCGAGCTGTAACTTGGGGCTGGTCTGAAGCTGTTTGTGGCCGAAGTGCAGGTCTGCAGCTAAGGGGAAAGTGTGCCTTCAGATAGAGCTTGAGTCGCCTAGGAGATAAAAACTCAGTAGATCACGGTCTCAGGAGAGTGACATTATTGTGGAGTCTAGGCAAGCAGCCCAGCCTGTTGGTAAGTTCAGACCTACCAGGCTAGGTAAGAACTACTTGCACGTAGATGTTTGAGCTTAGTAATGAAAGAAGAGCTGCAGCTCAAAGTAAGGCTGCTTCTGACATGGTTTACTAATGATTAAACAGGCAGAAGCAAAACCTCATGTTTACTGTTCAGATGTGTGTTTGAATGCTAGGGATTGTGAGTGTGAAGGGAGCAGCATGGGAAGATGAAAGTTCATTTTCTAATTCGTTTTTGAGCAAGTCCTAAAAATAAATCATCTGATAAATGTTTCGTAATGTTTTCTCCTGTTTTATCACATTTTCTGTGCCGTTTATCTTGCTTACAGCATACCTTGTCAGTTTAATATGAACAGAGAGAAATTAGAAGTTGTCCTACTCACACAGAATTTCTATGGCCCATGTAGTCCAGTTTCCAATCATTGTCTCTGAACATTGCCAGGGATTTCTGTACCACGGGGAAAAAAGCCCAAAGAAACAAACAAAAACCATAAAGATCTTATTAATGCAGCATTTACCATTCAATCATAAGGGAAAGTTGCTTCTCTGATAGTTCAGCTGCGTTTGGTCCAGCATCCAGCGAAGGACATCTTTTGGATGAGTTGGAGAGGGAACAAGCACACATCAGCAGTTGGTTTGCTTTGTTTTGTTGGCTGCATAAAGCTTATGTCACTGATGAGCATTTGGGGAGACTGTAGTTGCTGGAGTTATGGAGCTGATTGCAGTATAGCAGCTGTATAAACAAGACGATGCCACTTTCTACAGTGGTAGGGCATGTACTCCCTATTCAGTTTATAAGGAGCTTCTGGGAGAGAGCACTAGTAGGCTAGGACTGCTTTCCGTAACTGGGATACGAGGTAAGCACTCTTAAGTTATGTTTAAATAGCCCAGTTATGGTAGGTTTGTAGTTGCTTCTGCACTACAAAACAGCTGTAAGGAACCATGGAATCTCACCCTTTCCCCCAGTTTTCTTTCTTTTTTAGTAGCATAACTTCTAAACAGGTACTTGATAAGTAATCACTATACAGCGTCTCTACTACAGCTATTGAAATCGTAAGGTTATTGAAGTCCATAACACTTGAGTGAGTACCAAATGAAGCACACAGCTCATTAAGGGTTAACTATTGGTTTGGCAGGGTCAGGAGTGGGCTGGAGTTTCCGGTAATCAAACTGGCAGCAACAGCAGTCAGGATTACTTTTTAAAACAAAGGTCTTATCATAATCTTCGTAAGGAAAGAACAGTTAAATAAATACACTGCTAATTCTGTACATAAGAACTGAAATATTTGTAGCAAAAATATGGAATTCATATAGAGTTATATATTTTATTCAAACTCAGATGTCATAGGAAGTGAGTTTAAGAGAAGGCTGAACTGCTGGGATGGAAGGAGAAAGACCCGTTTCCATTACCACACTGCACTGAAGACATGAAGTCAGCAGTGTTACATCTAGTGTAATGTCCTCAGTGTTATATCCAGTGTAATGTCCTCAGGAACACTGCATGTACTTAGAATTTTCTTGTGATTTACTCCCTACAAAACTCTTGTCACTAAAGGTCAAAACAAGATTGTTTACAGTCAGTTGTGGATTAGGCCTCATCTACCCCACAGAGCCTCTGCCCTAAAGCTATGTCAGCTTGCTCACACTGGTAGAAATTTGCAGCGTAAACAAAATCAGCAGTTGCAATGCACGATTGTATCATTTTGTTGTCACTCCTTTTGCCTCGGAACAGATAGATCCTTGTTATTAGTCTGCTTTTATGTAATGACAAATGCAGCCACTTACCCAAGTTAATTAAAATGATATTTCTAGCAATAATTGGTGATAAATTCATTATCAGAATCTTCTTCTGAGTATGCTTTCCAGTGTGGATGGGGCTCAGAAGATCTTTCATGAGGTCTTTCGTGTCCCATCATCTTGCCATGCTTTTTGCCAGTCTCCAATACCAGCAGAGATGGAGACATGTTCATCCCAGTCACTCAGCGCTTGTCAGGCCACACCTGGAGTACTGTGTCCATTTCTGGTCTCTGCAATTCAAGAAAGACAAAGACAGACTGGAGAGAGTGAAAAGGAGAGCCACCAAGATGATCCAAGGGCTGGAGAACCTGCCCTGTGAGGAGGGACTGAAGGGGTTGGTCCTGTTCTCCCTGGAGAAGACAAGACTGAGGGGACCTCATCGCCATATTCCAGTATTAAAGGTCTGCTTCAAAGAGGGCAGAGGCTCTGTCTTTGCAAGGAGCCACATGAAAAGGCAAGGGGCAATGTGCACAAGATGTACTGGGAGAGGTTTCATCTTGGTATAAGAAAGTATTTTCTTACAATGAGACAAATCACTCACTGGAATAACTTCCCCAGGGACATAGTAGAATCCTCGTCACTGGAGGTTGTTAAGATGTGACTTGGTGTCAGATAATCTCATCTAGGCTCCATTTCCCATGAAAGGCTGAATCATGATCTTTCGAAGTTCCTTCCAGCCTGGGCTGTTCTATGATATGTTAGTGATGGGCTGATGGATTGAGAAAAAAGGGCTAGGAGATCCACAGTTTCAGCAGTTTCCAATTCGTTGCTCCTCCTAACTGCTGTATGAAGGATACTTAACAACCCAAGAATCCAAATCCAGCGCCTGAAAGACATTAACAGCACTTGAGATGTACTTAGGGGTGTATGTTAAGGTTTGTGGAAGTGGCAAAGAGTAGAAGAGGAAAGCAGGCTTGAATCATTTCTTTTGTGCCAATAACTTCTGGAAGTGGGAGCCCAGAAAGTAAGACAAGACTTTTCTTTCTCTGAGCAGTTCCCTTGAGGATCAGTTGTAACCTTAAAGAATTGTTCACATTCTCCAGTAAGATCACCATGTAGATCAACATATATATATATAAGAAAAAATGAATCTTCAACTACCTAACTGCTTCCTGCTCATATACTTACTGTGTATTACTGGGGAAGGGCACAAGCTGACTTCTTGCGTTTCTAAGCAAGTTGCTGGTTGCTTGTTGAGACATAGGTGTGCTTCAAAAGTTTGGAGGTATGCTGTAGTGCATCCACCTTATACTCAGGACATCTTACCTGTTGCCTTACCAGGAAGATTATTCTTCCCGGAGCGAAAGCAGATAGATCAGTGTGGAGTCACAAGCTTATCCCACATTAAATACATTTAGGATGCTGTAGCAGAAAGGTTTCTTCAGGTCATTATCCAATGTTACACACCAGAGTGCTTCAGTTGTGTTCCCTGTCACTTGATAGAGACCTTTGAGAAATGTGTTTAGGATGGTATGATTTTCATTGCATCTGTCACCTGAAAGCTATCTTGCTGCAGGTTCTGGTTCTCATTAGCTGTTCTTTCTAATAAGCCTTTGAAGTTCTTTCTTTCCTGTTAGTGTACAGACAGTGGGAAGCTGTTCTCTGACACTTGGCTGGTGGCACATCTCATAAAAGTGCTGTGGGTTTGAGGTATTACATGCTTATAAACAGTACTGAATTGACTATGTCTGCTTGAGTTGATCTTTGTATCTTAGTGATGAGTATGTATGCATACCATACCTGGCTTGAACTGCAGATGTCCTGACCCTCACACAGTGTGCTAGTCTGAGAGGTTTAGTTGTGCAAAGGCTGATGAAGAGCAGGAATAGAAATGTAGTGCTCTCTAGTTAACATATGCCAGCCATGCTCTTTAACCCTGTCAGCTGGTCTTCTTCCAATTGTGCTCATCCATTTTTCTCCTAATCACAAGGTATGCCCAAAAATTAAGCTAACAGGCAGTCTGATTTAGTTGTTTTCCCTGTAGAGCTGTGTGCTCTACAAAGAACATTGAAGCAGACAAATTTCATTTGTAGTATAATTTCTCAACTCACTTGTTTTACCATTTGTGTAAAAGTCAATAAAATAACAATAATAAGATACAGTAAAAGTAAGTAATGACTTGTGATGGGTCTGAAATATAAAAGTTAGCTAAGATTGTATTTTATCTTGGTAAAATGTGAAGGTATTTGTAGGTTGTCTTGGTATTTCTCAAGATATCTTCTCACCTGTTTTGCAATTATAAGGGACATTTTTGGTCTCACTTAAGTTAAATAGGATCAGAGCATTTATTCCTAGATCAACGAAACAGGTAATATAAAAGGCTTCACATCTTTTTTTCCCCTTGTTGGTCACATATCTCACTTTGTAATACCCATAGCTTAAAAAAAAACCCTACTAAAAAAATCTTGTCCTGAATATGGTATTTCAATTACACTTTAGGCACAGCATTTTACAAACCTTTCTTTTGGTTAGAACCAGCTACCCCACATAAAGAAAACAGAATCCTAGGTTTTCTTGCCCACATTTTCCAAAATGATAGAGAACAGCTAGAATATCTATAATATATATTATATAATATATAGAGAGAGAATATATAGAATCCTGATTAAGGATTTAATTCAGATTTTTGTGCTAGATTCTCATATTTGTTCAGTGCTCACCGATTTTCAGCTGTTTAACTAACAAACAAACAGTAACAGAGCTCTTTTTGTTTCTGCTAAGTTTTATCACAGCAGTATGCCTCTCAGTTCCTGGTGAGGAAACGTCGAGCAAATTCTTTTATGGAAGAAAGTAAGAAAGGAAATCTAGAAAGAGAGTGCATTGAAGAATTATGCAATAAGGAAGAAGCCAGGGAAATCTTTGAAAACAATCCTGAAACTGTAAGTACCTGAATACCCACAACGTAGATAGTCATTCCTTGCAGAGGAAAGATGGAAGCACATAGAATTCACACTGCAAAGCTAAAAGGATTGCACCACTCAGACCAAGAACTAGTTTGAAATTCCATTGTGTATGGAACCAGCAGAATTAGTAATAAAGGCCATAAAGCAAAGAGAATGGCTAACCAGGTATTTAATTTCCAGTACAGATGACCAGTTTTAGACCACAGTTGTCTGCAAGCATGCCATCTAGGGAAACTCTGTTGCCTTCAATTAAAAGTTTACACTAAGGATGCATGGCAGTGCAGCCCTTTTCATGAAGGGATTGAACATATTACTGCAAGCTTTCTTCCTAGTGGGGAGAAGTCCGTTCCTCAGTTCATTCTCACTTCATATTCTTTGGTATTTATGATTTCATTCAATATAATATTCGTATTTATTGAATAGATAGTAATATTCATATATGTTAAAATATATCAATATTTCATTCAACTTCGTACTGCAAAAGGTTTATTACACAATATATGTGGTTAAAATGAATTCTTGTTTTGCAAACCATGTCAGTTCTGTATTCTTTCATACCATTGCATGCATTTAGATATATTGATTGTTAAGTTTAAATAGTTTCAGTAATCAATTATCAGTTGCTTCTAACAATTTCTGGTTTAGTAACACTTTTCACTTCATTTGGAATGAATTGCATGTAAGATGTTCAATCTATTCCAGGGGTTTTTATTCTTGGGTGAAAAGGGAATTAAAGGATGCTGCTATGCGTCCAATAACAACATCGGTCAAGATCTTCCCATTTAAAG
Organism: Neopsephotus bourkii; assembly: GCF_033783945.1. Lineage (NCBI taxonomy): Eukaryota > Metazoa > Chordata > Aves > Psittaciformes > Psittacidae > Neopsephotus > Neopsephotus bourkii. Next base: position 458,337 of record NW_026902270.1, read on the forward strand.
AGATAACTTTCAGAGTCATTTTGACACCCAATTAATTTTCATTACTTTCACTTTAGAAGTGTCCAACTCAGTGCAGTATCTTAATCTCTCTACAGAGTCTTGCATTTATTGAATAATCCACTGTCTTAGCCTAAACAATGGTGATATAGAAAACTTGGCCTATGACTCAAAATGACTTTGTCTTTTTTACTTCTTTTGCAGTAATAATACCAATACATTTTAGTATTCATTCAGTGATATATTTTGCTGTAATTTTATCTGCCTTCAATTTTTCTTACTCTTTATTTTTCTTTTTGCAGGAATATTTTTATCCCAAATATTTAAGTAAGTACGAGAGCCCTGAGCAAGTATAATCATTCACTGGTCTTCGTATTTGGATAATGCTACTTTAGTTATTCTGGTCATAGTGCTTGAATGATTTCCTTGCTGATTATAATGCATAGTAGCTCCTAGGCAGTTCTGTGTGCTTAGGTCCTAGCAGAGTCACTCAGAAGTCTGTGGTCAGCTGTCTAATATGCCCAGACAAGTTTTTCTAATTCAAGCTGTGAGAACAGACTCTTTGAAGATGCCATGCATAAGCTGTTGTAACTTCAGTCTACATGAGTGTTTGTATCATAAGCAGATTGTGTGGGTTTGCATTTGCAGGTTGCCTTGCCTCCCATCGAGCAGGGATTTTCAGGGTTATTGCAGTTACTCCAGATTCTCCAGCTGACCTGAGGGCTTGTGTCGTTGGTAAGTGCTGCTTACCTAATACTTTACCTAATGCAGTCACATCTAAGAACACACATGCACACGGCTTGAAAGCAGTTCACATAGGCAGAAAAAAGAAACAAATCTCCATTTAACTCATGCAAGCTCCGTAACATAAACCATAAACTGACAAAAAAATAAATGGGTGAGATGGAGCATTTTCAGAGCAAGCAGTGCAAATTACTGGTTTTAATTTTATAAGGAATATTGGAAAAGAAACATGAGTAACTGCAAAAATAGAAGGTAGAATTCTTCTGGAATCATAGATTTGATATGTGCCAACCCACCAGTGTTCCCTACTACGTCCTCTCTACCACATCTTTAATAGTTATGCCTGACTCTTTGTATCTGGCAAGTCCTGTTCTGTCAGTTAAGGGAAGAGGCCATGTGGTTGATTTTATTTTCTAGCTCTCCTTGACCCATAGTATCCCTGCCTGTATCCCTGCATGGAGCAGGTAACATTGCCAGCTGAAAAATTAAAATACTAGGAAACTCGTAATGTTGCTCAAACAGTTGATTTTTTACACCTATGCAGTTATGAGTCTGGTGGGGATTGTGGGGATTTTTCCCTCTTAAATTCACAGGAAGTAATCTGTACCTTACTTATTCCCTATTTGTCACAGTTGAAACATCTCTCTAAACTTCTTAAACCTTTACAGCCTAGTTACACCAAAGTAGCTTATGGTTAGTTTGAATAGGGATACTTAATCATCTGACAGTGTTTTTATCATTGAAAACAATGACGGGAAAAAAATTCCTTAATAATGGCACTGCTCATGGTCATGGATGAAAGTATTTTCCATATCACTTGACCAACACTACTGCTGTCAGAAACTAAAACGCACTTGCATTCGTATCACTCTTTCTCACTCTCATTAGAGGTCCTGGGAGGAAAGGATTTAGCAGGGTTGTGTCAATGTGCAGTGTTTCTGTAAACAGCTAGCTTACTGGATAGTCACTGTATATCTCCATTTGGGTTTACATGATACAAATCAAGTTAAGTAAACTGTTACAATTAGTCAGTCACCAGGATAAAGAAGAAGTGTGTATGCATAACATTTACAAGTGTTTCTAAGGCTTAAACGTTCAATGAAGCTTACGCACGTTCATAGAAGGAAGCTACTGCTGAGAATGTGGAATTGAAAATTCCCATTAAAACTATATGACATTGTTTCAAATGCGTTTTCATTAAGACAAAGGCTTTGTCATACTGCTATCAACTTCTCTAAAACAAGTTTTGTCTTTCTGAACTTGCTGATCCAAATTGGTTTGATACTGTCAAAATCAAAAATTCGATTTTCCTAACGGGAAGGAAATCATCATAAGAATTAGCAGAATTAAAATCTCAAGCTGAAACAAATCAGAGAATAAAAATAACAATGCAAACAGAATTGACAGAAATGCAGTTGTTTTCATATTTGTCCATATTACCTGCACAAATAAACACACATTTTAAAGGCATACATTTTTGGATAAACAAGTACAAAAACCTGTGAATATATTCACCTTTTAAATACCATCTAGGAAGGAAAAGGAAAATTTTCACAGGAATAGGAGATCCTTTTTCATACTTTTCTAATCCAAGCATGTATCTTAAGTTGCATTTTTAAGACCCTAAACAACTATACCCTGCAAATCTGCATACTTGATTGCCTTTAAAAATAAATACTTAAAAATCTCTGCATTTACATCTACTTGTCTCACTATGACACATCTTTTGGATACTGAATCCTCCTGAGTGGCAGAGGAGCCACAATACATCTCTTGCCCCTCACCCCTTCTGTTGCAGGCTGAGTATATCTTCTGACATTTAGTTGTCACGTTGCTGTCTAGGAGGTCAGAAGGTAACCCGAAAGGGGAAAAGAGGAGCACCAAGGCATGCTTTCAGAACAAATGGATGCTACATTACTGTTCTTGCGGTGGCATCTTAATCATTCATCTGCGGACGTAACCTCTTTGTCCATCTAGTCCTATCCATTCTGTCTTGTCTTCTTCCTCTAGTGTATTTCACCAGTTCTCCTTTTTCCATTCATTGATTTACTAATTTTCTTTCCCTTTAGATCTTTAATTCACCTCATTCTATCCACTCATGTTTCATGCTGCCAACCCAATCAATCTTCTGTCAGATCAGACTCTCACAAGCCATCACTGCTTTTTGCTCAGAAATGTTTACAGTCAGGCTTGTTCCTGAGGATGCCTTCCACATCTATCACTTATGAAATGCTTTGCTTGTACCAAGCTTAGGTCACACACTTGTACCTGAACCTACGAAAGCAGTAAATAATCAAAAAGGATTAAAAACCATAGGGAGTTCTAGAACTTGCCTTTGGAAATTGGATCCACACATAAACACCATACTTTTTATTTCTTCTGCACAATTTCTTCTGTCAGTCTTCATCTGCAATTGGAGTCTTTTGGTGTACACTATGAATATTACATGACGCGCAGCACCTATTCTAGAGGTGCTCTACAGTTTTGGAGCATAGCTGGCCTTTGGGCTTTTGGATTTACTTGAAGCAGAATTTGATTAGAAGTAGATTTATTTGACAAATATACATATTTTATTAAGCTACCGGCATATTCAGGAGACACAAACAGAACGATGCCTTATGTGCTATGCTGATGTAAAACTATGAAAGTGGTGGGGAAAATGAAAAGAACTGTATGTATTTTGAGTAGAGAAAAAAAGGCAGTGAATTCAGTGCTCTCTGTCCCAGTCTCTGTCTTTTGAGCCTTGCTTTCTGAGATCTTGCTAGCATATATAGACTTCACTTGCTGTTTTAGATGAAATCTGTTTGACATTGAAGTTAATACTTGTAAAAGGTGACAGTATTAGACACTGATGTATCCAGTCCATCCACAGGACCTGGGAAGCAAAGGCAAGCTGAGGCATTAGTTTCTCTGAACATGTGACCCTCCTTGAACAGAGAAACTGATCTCTGTAATCTTGAATTCTTGATATTCTTGAAAATCTGGTCTTTCTAGTGAAATACTTCCTTAAAATGCAATGAAAATAGTATGAAGTCTGTGTTTGGTCACATCTTGCAGGGGTTAACATAGTTTAGCAAGTCATTTTCTAGTTGTTTTCTGTCTGACAAAGTACTGGTGGCTTTTTCTTTTTCTCAGTCATTACAAATTGTTGCTAATAGAACTAGTAGCGAGATGGTTGTATGGGTACTTGATACTATATGTCAACCGCTTTCCTGTTTCATTAAGTGTACCTGTGGGGCAAGAAGACAGGCTAAACTGATCCTTGAGGAAAAAATAATCCCAAATAACAAGTATTTCCAATATTTTCTATCCCACAGACATTTCAAACCAGTGCAGCCCTCTGCCATGCCATAAAGATGGATATAAGGATTGCATAGATGGACAAGCCCAGTATACGTGTGTCTGTAAACCAGGATGGCAAGGAGAGAAGTGTGAAGAAGGTAAAGTCTCTAATCTAATGATGATTTTAGTTCTCAAAACCACAATTATAGTTCTACTATTATTTAATAGTATCAGATCTTTAAGTATACCCACACACAGTTGGTCAAATAATGCCTTCCTCTCAAACATTCTTATTTTGTTTTCCTTCTAGATATAAATGAATGTGATGACTTAAATGGAGGTTGTAGCCAACGTTGTTCTAATTTACCTGGAAGCTACCGTTGTTTATGTGAAGATGGCTACTTCATGCATTCAAATAAACGGGATTGTGGAGGTAAGAAATAAGGCTTAAGGAGACCATCATGACATGACAGTACGTTGTCTGTTGACAAGAGAGAGGAAGGAATTTAGTCCACTAGTTTCATGAACTGTCTAAGTCAACAGAAGCTTGCATTACCTCTGAAAGATGCAGTTCTGCTTCAACTTGGCTCCTCATTCCACCTGCAGCCTTACACCAGTGCAGGCATTTGGGCAACCATATAGTGAACCAGATCAAGGAATTGAGGTGGGTTGAAACCAGTTTATAAAGGGAAAACAAAACAAACAGAAAAAAGAGAAAGGCTATAGGTTAGACTCTGCTTCATTACTAGAACTCTGTAAAGCTTGCTTTGGTCACTAATTAGTTTCACATACCTGTTAAGCATGCTGAAACAAGAATCTAGAGTGGTGTGACCAGCTAATACTGTTTCCATGGAAATCCTGTCTGGTAAACACTGGGTTAGGCTGAACCACTCCTAATTAGTGATGCTACTGTTTTGGGAGTTTGAAGTTCATTGGAGAAGAAGCTATTAATGAATCTGAAAGTGCTTTTAATGGAGAGAAAGATTTGTTTTTTATCACTCAGAATATTTCTTCTGTTCATGCTTGTGTCAGTCACTATTGGTTGTGACATACATGCTTTGTTCCTTTCCAGACAAAGACTATGTACTGACATAACTAGTACTTCTTACTTCATAGTTAGAAAAAGAGTACAACCTCATTCCATTTTCATGTCAAATTTTATTCCCTGACTATAACAACAGTTTTGGATACTATCAATTCAAGAAGCCAGACTTGAGGGTCCTTTCCTGCTGTCCCTTCCTTTAGCCTATGTATTTTTGTGAATGAATAATTCCTAAAGAAATTCCAGAAAGGAAGATTGCTGTTTCATCAAAAAGCACAAGCAGAGAAGAATTTTTAAGAATCTCTGTAATTCTTAGAAAGGTACTGGAAAGGTTGGTAAAAAACTTATTCAAAGACAAAAATACACTAACGCATCTTAGCACATGGAGTACTAGTTTGGTCATTTGATAAACCAGATTTATGTGTTCCATTACATCCAACTACAAAATTCTACACCTAGGAATTTGGACTACACAGAGTAACTATAGAAAAGTAGATCAAATTCAGGACAACTTTGGGAGTCCTAGCAAGCCGGTGGCAGAATCTGTTCTTCCTGTGCAGAACCATTTCCGCAAGTCCCACAGGCCACAGAGATAACTAGAATGATCCCTGCACAAACAAGTGGGAATTGAAGTACTAACAGGGATCTGCTGTTTTTCTGTCTGCAGGACTTCTGGCAAGATTGATACTATATTCTGCATCCAGTTGTGACATTGACATTGAAAAATGGGTAACGCCACATAAGATAGACACTAAAATGGTCTGAGGGGTGTACAGACAGTGAGGGACTTGAATACTTGTCAGCATAGCCAGTTAACAGGCAATTGTGACATGAATTGATTGTAGCACATAAGAAAATCTGATAGGATTATCCCTTGGCTTTCTAGATGTCTTTTTATAAGGTAAGGTTTTATTATTCAGTCTGGTTTAGTTTATAGGAAAACTGCAGGCTGTTTCTCTCTGCCTTCCTGGACATGCATCCCTTTTCCTGTTACAGAACAGACAAAAGAATGTGAAAGGCAGGCAGGGAATTTGTTTTCCTGGGCATGCGGAAGTGCCTTTTAGGGACCTCTGTAGATCTTTGCGGCTGCAACTACAGTCTGCTATGAAAGCTTGGTAGACCTATAGCAAGAAAGAGCCAGTTTGCTCACCTCAATGAGTTGCAGTTTTGGATAGGGTTAGAAAAAAATTATATGCTAGAGAGTGACTTGTTTTCATAGAATAGTTACGGTTGGAAAGGACCTTAAGATCATCAAGTTCCAACTCTCCTGCCATGGGCAGGGACTCCTCACACTAAACCATCTCACCCAAGGCTCTGTCCAACCTGGCTCCTTCAGGGATGGAGCGTTCACAGCTTCCCTGGGCAACCCATTCCAGTGCCTCACCACCGTTACAGTTAAGAACTTCTTCCTTATAGCCAATCTAAACTTCCCCTGTTTAAGTTTGAACCCGTTACCCCTTGTCCTATCACTACAGTCCCTAATGAAGAGTCCCTCCCCAGCATCCTTATAAGCCCCCCTTCAGATACTGGAAGCTGCTATGAGGTCTCCACGCAGCCTTCTCTTCTCCAGGCTGAACAGCCCCAACTTTCTCAGCCTGTCTTCATGAGAGGTGCTCCAGTCCCGTGATCATCCTCCCGGCTTTCCTCTGGACTTGTTCCAACAGTTCCATGTCTTTTTATGTTGAGGACACCAATATACTTATAAGTTATTTGTATTTCTAGATATAAATGAATGTTTGTTACATCCAAACATCTGTGGGACCGCCGCCTGTAAAAACACCCTGGGCAAATATGAATGTGAATGTCCAGAAGGCTACACTTACAATGCAACATCCAAGAACTGTGAAGGTAGGTCTTTCTCCCTCTATCACCCCTTTTCTCTTTCTTTTCTCCCCATCCCTCATACATCCCCTTTAAAAACCAAACTCCAGCATCTCAACTAGTGATGTACCTTCATATTGTTTACTGTAATATGACATGATTATTTGTTCTTTCAGAGGTTCAGTCAGTCTATGTTATATGTAGTGTAATGTAGTGGAATGACTTCATACCAAATGTTGAAAGGTTTTATGGTTTACTACCATGTCCTGCTGTATACCACATAACTTTCTCAGTTGATCGGAACACTCCTGCCTCAGTCTAGAGAGGCCATCCTATCCGAGCTCTTAAACCGGCTGGCATGTTTCTTTCAGATAACTTGAAGCAGTGTGTTGAGGATCTGGGCATCTTGAGGATCTAGTGACTTGTACCTACTTTTTAAGCATCTTTACGGTTATAAGGATGGAATATTTGAGATCAGTCAGTTAAATATGTATCTCTAACTCAAGACGAGCTATAGCAAACACAACTAAAAGTCCTTATTTGGCAATTCCAAACTGTCAAGACAGTTAGGAAGATTTATAAAGAGTTAACTGCCAGAAATTAAAACCATGTTAGTGGTCTCAAAAACCTAAAAAGCTTGTCTTTATCCATCTGATAGGCTGTGTAGGTGCTTATTTAGCCCTCATGGCCAGGAGCATGTCCTCATCTCTGTCCTTTCTATGTCCTTAGATGTCAGATAGTGGAAAGAGCTTAACACAGGGGTCACTGAATTCCATTTAAAATAAAATCCATCTATTCCTTCCTTGGGGTATCTAGTTATGATATAAAATAACAGCATTAGAGTGAGCTGATCTCCATCCTAGGCTGGAATTGCTAGCATGGCAGTTGGATAAAATAGTTTTTATAAAGACCCCACATTTAAAATAAAATTGTTCTTAAATATTTAGAAATTGTTCTTAAATACTTAAAAAAACATACAATAAAATTGTTCTTAAATATCCGCATGAAAAACCAGAGCTGCAGTGAAAGAATCTTTCCTCAGGAGTATTCTTTTCTGAAATGAAAATCTGGAAGAAAGAATTTCAAACCAAAGTCCTATAACAATTATAGTAAAGTTGGAAAGTATTGACAGCTAGCAGGAAAGCAGGAAGAAACCATTCATACAGAGGCTATCATAAAATAACTCTTTCATGTATGGTAGTATTTGCACAGGAGAACATACTTTATTTCTCTCTACTTGTTAAAGTTTGTTTAGTACACACATCAGAAGTTAAATTTCAGTTGTAGAAGAGATATCTAAGCTCTGAGAGTTTTACTAGAAAGAGGAATTTTCTGCATTGCCAGTTTAAGCAAAATACATATCCGTCTTACTTTAAATGCTGCCTTTATGTTATTGCTCAGAAGGATGCAGAAGTAGCTTCTTGCTGCCCATGAATCTTCCGCTGCATGGCTTTTCATGCAGCTTTCTTGTGATAGAGCTTTGCACAGTGGTAATGGTGACATATTCAGGCATCAGCTCTTTGTCCAGTTACTACAGGATTAAAACATTACTGACAGTTTTGTGCTCCTGCATGCACTGAAGTGAGAAAAACTTCACGATAATTAATCTAATTCTTGCTCCTTTTAGTACTTTCTGCAGACACATGGGTTGCGTCAAATTGAATTCAAGCATTGTTTTTCTTTCGAAACATAGTTTCTGGAAGGTTGCAAGATGAGGACATTAAAATGAGCAAAGTCTGACCTCCTAGAAGAGGGATTATGCTGCTAAATTTTCAGCCCTTGTTGTAATCACATTGAGCCACCAAATCCAGCCTAAGGACACGATTGTGCAAACTGACAGGAATGTGGCCTCAGAGAAATACTAAATGACAATAGATTTGCATTGTCATGTTGCATGTAGGTAGCCAAATTCCATTATGCTTATTAGAAAAATCAAATTTACATGCATTTATGCATGACTGTATGATGACAGATATGAGTGGAACAGAAGAGGGTTTGGGATTTTTTCCTCATCCATTCTTCAGAGGATGTAGCTACAGTTCTTCATCCCCTCCTTTTGGGAAACCCTATCAATAGAAAATATCAGCCTCAATTTTGGTCTATCTTTGCCCATTTTCTTCTGTTCTCTGAAGAGGGAACTTCTCTTAAAGAGCTGACTGAACCAGTTAATCAAACAGCACACAGTATGTCTGTATTTTATGCATTAGTCTCTCCCTAGCACACAGGCTGAAAATTTGAGACAAAGAATCAGGGTTTCCCCTTCCTGCATTAATTGTTTAACACAGACAAAACCCTGCCTTCCCACATCCACGCTCTGGGGAAATCAGTGTATTTCACTAGCATTATATAGCTCCCTTCTAGGACATGGTATGCAGCTCCTTTGTGGCTGATTCTATCATATATTAGCAACTTACCCAATGCAAGCTATTTTAGCCTTCCACTGAAAGCAGCTGGATAAACCCAGGATGCTGTGTGGATTCATGGGTTTCCACGAATAGCTTCTGCTGACCCTTCTATGAGGTGGGACTGACATGTGGACAGATCTGTGGGAAGCCTTTGAAAGCTCAAACATGCAAAGGTGCTGACTACAACTTGGAAGAAAAAAAGAAACAAAACCAACCAACCAACCAAAACCCAGGATAGTTACAGCATAACTGAGTAAAACCTCAGAAACCCCTGGCCCTTTCCAGTGCATGTCAGCATTTCTGTAGGGGGACAATTACCTCTTCACAGGGAGATCCTGCCATTTGGAATGTTCTAGGATTCCAGAACATCTGTTGAAGAAGGAGACTGCATACCTATGCAAGAAGTTTGGCTGTCCCTCTGCCGCTATAGTACAGTCTGGAGGGGGACCCTTACCCCTGAGCAGCAGGTTCATTTTAATAAGGGAAATTTACACCCCTGCAAGATGGGTGCAAGCCTCCAAGTAATTGATTTAATGATAGAAATGCATCTCTCACACTGTATGATAAGCTTTCATAATAACCTCGTAAGTCTCTGTTCGTCTGCAGGCACTGGGTGAGCAGAATTAACTGCTGCCTTCAGAGAATTCAGCACCCAGATTTACTCTAGTGCTACTGCTTAACCAGTGTTTGTAGTTTTACTTCTGTACTGCTAGGTGTTCAAGTACTGGAAAGGTTATAGGATCTGTACACACAGAACAATGCCTCCTAAATTACCTACTCATGGTCATGCCCCTTTGGGAAGGGCATAGGAAGAGAGGTGTTTGTTGGAGTATCTCTAATGCTTATTGGAAGGTGTTAAATTATGATTTTGTTTTACATCTTTTCAGTAGAGGGTTTTGTGGGTTGGGGTTTTGGTCTTTTTTTTTTTTCCTTCTCTCTGTGTGCTTATACCTAGGGGGATTTATTGGCCTTTTCAGATCACCGAATGATCTGAATGATTTTACTGGCTTTTTGTTTCAAAACAGGTAGCACAGTTTCTTTAATCTGAGGCCCTCTCCTGGTTTCAGCTGGGATGGAGTTAATTTTCCTCCCAGTAGCTGGTGCAGTGCTGTGTCTCAGCTTTAGTCTGAGAACAACGCTGATAACACACTGATGGTTTAGTTGTTGCTCGGTAGCACTTACCCTGATGGAGGACTTTCCAGTCTCATGCTCTGCCAGTGAGGATGAGCACAAGAAGTGGGTGGGGGAGCAGTTAGGACACCTGAACCAAACCAGCCAAAGGGATATACCATACCATAGGATATCATGCTCAGTATAGAAACTGGGGGAGCTAGCCATCAGGGGCCAGGTGCTGCCTGTGGATGGGCTGGATATCTGTTAGTGGTTGGTGAGTAATTGTATTGTGCATCACTTGGTTTTGGGATCACTTTGTGTGTGTTATTACTTCCTCTCTCCATTTCCTTTTATTAATATTGTATTATTATTATATTTTACTTTTATTTCAATAATTAAATTCTTCTTATCTCAATCCACAGGGTTTTACCTTTTTTCTGATTCTCCTCCCCATCCCGCTGAGGGGGTGTGTGTGAGCAAGCAGCTGCATGGTACTTAGTTGCCAGCTGGGCTCCAGCTATGACAGGCCCCAAATTACTCTCATTAGAGTCTCTACCCAGGAAACATTTTGTTTCTCTATTAGAAATGGAACAACTACATTGGCCTTTTACACAGCCTTTCATTTATAAATTATTTATTGTATATGGCCTACTAAATGGAAAATGAAGTTCCTTCAGTTAGGTTAGCTTATTTGCAGCTCAGATCAGATTGGTCGCCACAAATAGATGCTGTCTAAAAATTAAGTATTTATGAGAGTATTGTATGCTATTTTAAAAGGTATTTTTACCCTGTATTTTTTGCATGTCCTTTGTCCAGATACTTGCCATGTATACTCTTAATAATCTATGTTCTTGTGACATCTGGTAGGGAAAGGAAGAGGTCTGGCCCAAGTGTTGTTTCTGCAATAAATGGTAGTGATTTAGGGGGTCTCTTTAACTAATTCAGCCACCTTATAAGCTCAGCTTCTCACTGCCTCACAAATGAGACCCATTTCTCCCCAGCTCTGCACACAAGGCCTCTATCAGGTTACTAGGTCTTATATACCCAACAGGTAATTCTAGTTTGTAAGTTTTACATATGAGACATCAATTAGCATCAGTTTAGCTTTGCAGCAGTCACCTACTGGATTCATGTTATGCCAGAGAACCCACCATGTCCATTATTCCATTCATTTATTGTGTTAGTTTTCAGTCTGGGCCATGGATAATCTGAATAAATCTTTCTGTGTGGTTTCATTTCTCCTAGATATTGATGAATGTGCTGAAAATGTCTGTGCTCAACTCTGTGTAAACTCCCCAGGAAGTTATAGCTGCTATTGTGATGGCAAAAAAGGGTACAAGCTCTCTAAGGACCTGAAGAATTGCGAGGTAAAATTGCGCTATATAAAATTTCATGTGGAAAATCACAAAGTTAGATATTTCTTCATGACAGCTCTAAGTTACATTAAGAAAAATAGGCAGCTATTTGAGAACTGATTCAAAATTGCCGAGAAAGTGCTGGGAACTCCAGGCTGTGGTTTGGCTCACAAAATAGACCTGGTAGGGATTTGGATAGATGCTCGGTTCAGGTATGCTCATTTACAGGAATCCTGTCAAAAGAAGCTTTCCTTAGTCAGTCATCCTTATTCCCTGCTGCTTCCAAAACGAAGCCCCAGCTTTCTCCTATCAAACACATAATTCCTGTTCACATTACTCAGAGCCAGAATACTCCATTTGTCCACATGTTCCCAGGTTTTCTTTGGACTGCTCAGAAGTTTTCGCTCACTCTTTCAAAATTCCTCTATGCTTTGCCTGTTTGGGTCAAAAAACCTGGATTGTTTTCCACAGTTCTCATCTGCCACAGCTTAAGAAAAAGCATTTAGGAATAGTTGCCAATGGAAGAACATCTTTGAGCCAAGACCAGCTGTTCTTGCTCAGTCTGAGAATTTATACTTCTTAGTAGCAGAAAGTTTGTAACTCCCAAGAATCCTAGTTCAGGGATTTTCTTGTGAGTGATTCACTGTGTACATTGAAAGGTGCAGGCAGGCTGAGACTTGTTACGCTAAGGGAGCTCAGATAACTGCCAATAAAGAACCACCTCTAACATCGTATAACAAAATTGGCCTTGAACTGTAGGAACAAGGTCTGACACAAGTCCTAGCATGTATGTATTAGATCTTGTTTGTGCTTTCTGAAACTTAATATCTGAACAGCACTTGCAGTTCTTATGGTTCATTTTGTGTATTCATGAAATAGGAAGAGCATCTTATAGCTTCACGTCATTTTTAACATTGTGTTCAAAAGAGATTAACTTTCTACCTGGCAGTTAGTTGCAGGCCTTTTAAGAATAATGAAACCAAAGTTTAATCAGCAGAAAATACATGCAGTTGGAAGACAAGTGGCAGTAGCAGGCATAAAATGAAGAAGCCAGAAAACTCAAGATGAACATTCCACATTTAGTGAAACTGCTGCATCACGAGTAGAGAAGTTATAGTTTGGGACCTGCATTAACTTTTACCAAAGTACAGCCTGTTTTGAGAACAGAAAAGCCCTTCACACCTAGTCTTGATCGTTCCCTTTTATGGGATAACTATACTGCCATTATATAGATGATATTCAAGGGGTGTTTTGAGGAATAACTTTAGATCAAAGAGACTTTAAGGTTCCTACTAGTCAATGACATAGGTGCTGTAAAACACATTCTGGAATAATGTCTCACCTCTCTCCACATGCAAAGCCCAGGTCCCTGTACCTAAAGGAAATTTGAGTGTTTTAAAACAAAACTGTAGATATTTCTTTAATTATAACATCACAGTTTCAGAAGACAAGACAACGATGTCCTATAACGGATACCTGACATTTCTTTACTGCAAGTTTGACAAGTTTAAAACTGCACCACATATAAAATAGATATTATTCCTGGATATAAATATCTTTGCTTAAAGCTTCAGGTAGGTGAGGACCTAAAAGAATAAGCACCATTTTTTTCCCCTCTTAGTGCAACTGCAGTTGGCAGCCTGTGCTTTCTCACACTAACTTTGGCTAGGGCATGAGGATTAAGCCCTTGCAATGTTCAAGGCCAGGTTGGACAGAGATGGTTTAATGTGAGGTATCCCTGCCCATGGCAGGGGGGCTGGGACTAGATGATCTTAAGGTCCTTTCCAACTCTAACTATTCTATGATTCTATTAGTCTAATACATTTTACATACTGTTATAGGCTTTTCAGTTGCCAAAAATACTTAGAATTTCATTTACAGTTTTTCTGAGAACGTAGGTCTTAAGAGCTTCGTATCCCCACTAACAGTGCTACTCCAACAGGAATTGTAGTGTTGAATTTGTCACATTCCTTTCCAGAGCTTGAACAGGACAAGTACATTTAAGGGACAGCCAGATAGAAGCACCTTCTGTTGACCTGTTACTTAATCCACTTGTAGATTGTTGCTTTTTATTGCAGGTAAATTGTTCTAGTAATGCTCGAGATTATTCAGCTATGAATAGTTGTACATCAATACCCATAGTGAAAACAAAAGGTGATTTTGATTTTGTTAATTAAATCCTTTCAAGACACAGTTCTTGCCCCATTCCCTTCTGACACCTGATCAGGTTTAGGTTCCAGACAACTTTAGTAATGGAGCCTGACAGGACCCTAGTAGGTGGGCGTCACAGGTCCTTGATGAAAGGAAAGTACTTACTGCAGGATTTGGATTCTTGATTCAAATGCTAATTAAATTATTAGTTGCAATCCACCAGAACTCTGTTTCAACCTGGATTATCCTCTAACAGGATAAATAATGGGACATTTCAAGCAAAACCAAAACCATACCCCTTCATTTGTAAATAAGTATTCAAGTTTAAAAAACAAAAGGAAGAGAAAACAGAGGTAAGCCATTGCTTCAATAAAGGGACCGGCTTGCAGCCAGCGATAGGAACAGGAGTTGCTTCATGACCTATCACAGTGCATTAACAGCATTTTTTTATTCTCTACCATTTTCAGTCTGTTACTGCGTGTATCCCACTGAACCTTGAAAAGAATTATGAACTGCTTTACCTGGCAGAGCAGTTTATAGGAATTCCCGTTCTGTACTTAAAGTTTAAATTGCCAAATGTCACAAGGTAAGCATTTGCTGTTGATGGAAGTACACCCTGAAATTATGGACATTTGTTTCCATTCATTTTCTCAGGGTTTGGAAAGAGTGCATTGCATGAGTAAATGCTATCACCATCTTCCCACAGGTTAAGATACCTTTTATAAGGAGAATGAATTAACTTGGGTTCCTGTGTGTACTAGCACTTAGAGGAAGATGGAGTCATTTGAAAGTGGACAGATGAGTCATGTGTCTGGAGTCATTTTTGCAGCATCTCTTACTGGTTGTACCATGTCCTTGAGCCACCTCATCAGTACAGGCAGCAGCTCTTACATGAAAAAACTAATAGGTCATCAAGTTTCCTCCAGAGACCTCTGAAGCAGGTAGGGGGTGGTAGCAGCTATGTCCCAGCCAGGAAAAAGATAGGGTAAAACATGTACCATTGGCATTCAGATGTGATTGCCTCTATGGATAATAGAGTTGGAATCTTTCAGCCATTATAGTCCTGGTTACAAGTGCTGTTGTAGGGAGCAGTGTATGGACTGGGAGGAAGTTCAGAGATCCAGACTTCAATGAGAAAAAAAGGAAGAAGATTGGAGGCAATAAGTTTTCGTTAGTTTGTGGACAAGAGAGCAAAAAGATTGGTGCTTCCCCATCACAGAAGCTTACTGTTCCTCTGAAGGAAAGAGCAGGGGTTGGGGAAGGTGAGAGCCAGTGATACAGATACAGGAAGGCATTCAGAACTCTTAACATGAAATTCAGATATTACAGGACAATAATAACTCTATACCTTCCAGTTACATATGGGAAAGGCTTTCATCTGGATGTTGCTGCTACTTTACCTCTGTTCTGGGTAGAAACTGTGACATGCTACACACATACAGCTGAGAAACAAAACCAGGCCAGTGCTCCTGCCTCCTCCTCCCCAGTGCTTCCTTTCACAGAGTGTTCCAAGGACACCGGTAGAACACTGTACCTTGTTGAGAGCTGTCTATATGTTTTCCTTCACTGCTGCCAGAACGATTGCTAATGGTAGTGACCCTGTTATTACTTGTGGGCCTCTTCACTGCAGCAGCTGAAATTGTAGTGTTCTGTGATTTACTGACCAAACAATTTGAGGGTAACAGCATCAGCAGCAGCAGCTGTTGAGCTGGTGATCCCCAGAGCCTCAGAACCTTACAGAAGGACATAAATATTGAGAACTTTTTCCCCTGCCACCATTCCAAGTTGACCAGGCATTAATGCTCTCCTAGAAGACCTTTCTGAGATGATATACGTTTGACACTACCTTAATAGCATCTCTGTAAATACAGAATGGTTTTTCTGTGGGTCTGCATGAGAGGCAATGACATCTAGTGGGCAAAGAACAAGACTGAAAGTGAAAGTGACCCGAGTTCTTAATTACAGCTCCCTTACTTGTCATCTCATCACATCCTAATTTCCAAATGTTTTATTTTCTCCTTTCATCCTTTCTCCATTTTATCTAGTCCAAATGTTGCAGGAGACAAGGACTGGTTTTTACTCTACTTACGCTCTCTTCCCCTCTGCAGGTTCTATAATGTAAACCATCATTTTTGCTACATACACAAGTTCAGCCAACTGCCAAGATCCAAACAGCAAATCCTGGAGTTAGAGAATGACATATAAAAGGCAGCAGTAACCAAAACAACCTGCTAGGTTATAATTGTTGTAGGATGAGACTTGGCGATCCCGTTTACTGAAGCACATCATAGATCGTGTATTTTTTTCCACAGCACAGCTCCACAAATTGCAATAGCAATATTGCATCTCTCTTCTTACTCAAGGGAGTGTGATATCCTCTATATGGAAAGCTCATAGCAGATTTGGGAACTGAACCAAGGCTCTTTCAAATCCCAGCTCAGGGTGTTCATCTCAAAACTCTGCAGTGGATTTGTATGACCAAGGCTTACATTAGATTCTGGTTTTTTTACTAATTGTGTGCAAATATCACAGGTGCTGTAATACAGAGTTACCAAAAGCTTAATATCTGTGATTTTTTTTCTTACCCTATTAATGAGGTATCTTAGGCTATACAGTATTTCATGTTTCCTGTCTTCTTACTAAGATTCCTTGTTCATAACTCAGATTTACAGCAGAATTTGATTTCCGGACATACGATGCAGAGGGAGTTATCCTGTACGCAGAATCCCTTGACAACACAGCATGGATCTTGCTTGCTCTTCGTGATGGAAAGATTGAAGTTCAGTTCAAGAATGAATTTGTAACAAAAGTCACCAGTGGCGGCAAAGCCATTAATGATGGGCTATGGCATATAGTAAGCTGAGTTTCCTTCTCCCCTTTCCTTCCTGCCTTTAACCCATTATGGGAGCACTGTCTTGATAAGTAAATCAGGGAGCAGCTAATAAAAAGGCTTAAAGTGATGCCCTCAAATCTCAAATTTAAAAATCAACCAAGATCGTGACATCTATTCACAATAAAGAAACAGGAAATTACCACTAGCTGGCAACATAGGAATTATTCTTTGTAATCATGAAAAAGAAAGCAGCAGAGTATTAAAAAGTGTGATTGCATGGTCAAGTACAGTTATTAGAGCAAGTGTCATTATTAGATTAGATAGATATTATTAGATAAAGTATAATGCAAGTTTTACGTTGGCTAGACCAGAAATCCATCTTATTCTTCAAGCTTGCATACCTAAGGTGAAAGGCCTTGGTCACTTACACTCTCTATAAATCATACTAAATTAACATCAGTTGGGGTTTATTTTTAAAGGGGGGTGAGAGAAGCTAGGATCCTGCTCAGACCTCCTTTTCCAGTTCAGTGCAACTTCCTTGAGACTAAAAATCTACTTTGATGCTTAATAATAGTGGGAGCAAGCACTGAGCCTATTTTGTCTGTGTTTCATCTGAAGATTCAATCCTCTGTAGCGGGTTGTAGTGACATAGTGAACTGTGTGCCAAATGTGGACTTGATATAGAGCAACTGTAGAAATCAGCTTCTGGCAAACACTATAGCACATAAAGCTGTGTAGTCAGCTGCATGGGTTTTCCCAAGGGCAGGATGGGGGTGGAATGGGTGATCATCCTCCTGTGGATGTCCATGCAGATGGACAGCGTTCTGATTCAGATTTGAATTTGCTGCAAATATTGACTGCATGAAAACTAATTTACAAGTCAGCCACTTAGAGAAGCATTAGTAATGCTTCCTATGGGTGTATGTAATTAGTATTTTAAATGGTCTGCATGTTTGTGTGTGTATATGTAATTATTTATATTTCATTTTAGATATCAGTTGAAGAACTGGAACACAGCATCAGTGTAAAAATAGCTAAAGAAGCCGTGATGAGTATTAACAGTCCAGGAACTCTTTTTAAACAGTCACAGGGCTTCCTGGAAACTAAGGTGTACATTGCAGGATTACCTCGCAAAGCGGACAACACTCTTGTTAAACAGGTAACTAAAATGCCAAGAGTAATGGTGATTAATACTGGTCTGTTATTTATTTGGGTTTATTTTCTTTACTTACTAGTCACACAAGGAGGAAGAGTTGCATTCTAACCATAGAATGGTTTGGGTTGGAAGGGACCTTAAAGAGCACCTGATTCCAACCTGCCATGGTCCCCACAGCCTTAATCTCTCAGGATTCTGTAGTCCATTCCCTAATATAGCTTTAAGATTCCCTAAATCATGTCTGCTGCAGGAGTATTTCACAGTGATTCATGTTTCTGGTGCTGGCATTGGCTAGGCTCTGAATAGGTATGGAATTTACTGTGCAGGCAGCACAATGAGCATTCATTTCTACTAGGTTTTATAATAGTACAGGCTAGACAAGGCCCATGATTCTCTCAGTCTTCCATCCTTAACAGCTGTCTTATGCTGGGGATGGGTACAGCCAAGTCATTGCCAAAGTAATTGTCAGTCTAAACAGAGGTGCAAGAAGTAACGGTAGAGACTGCAGCTTTCCCCAACCCACCAAACCCATTTTTGTCAAAAGTGAATCAGAGAGAAGAAATAGGAAGCAATTCAACAACATCCCAATAGAAGGTAGTTTCAGAAATGCCTTTGTACTTTGGTACAAGGAGCAAACGAAACCTCAAACAAGGAACAGCGCTAGTGATCGTTGTCTTCCAGCAACAGAAAAGCTGTTGTGACCTGAACAAAAGGACAGCGTGGCCTTTAAAAATTGAAACAATCGTTTTGTACAGATGGCTGGCATCAAAATAGAAAATGTTTTTAAATCAGAAATACCTTTTGAAGGCTGAGGTACTAAATGTGTGCTGTTTGTTTTCTCCCACCGTCATTGCTGTAACCTATCACATCAATAAGGCTGGTTTTGGCTGCCCAGAAATAAGCTGACATGTAAAGTAATGCCATATTATTAGCATTTGTAAAACAACTTTGAATGCAAACACCTCGTTGTTGTAATTCTTCTACAGATTAACCCTCGGCTAGATGGCTGCATTCGTGCCTGGAACCTGATGAATCAGGGACACTCGGGTGTAAAAGAAGTTATTCAAGAAAAACAAAGCAAACACTGTTTAGTAGCAGTGGGGAGAGGATCCTTCTACCCTGGCACTGGAATGGCCAAGTTTCAGATAAACTATAGTAAGTATTCTGCTGTCTGTTCCTATATTTTTTGCTGGACTGATGATGGAACTGATGAATTGTTAAACAAAAGGAGGGTAAAAAAAAGATAGAAAGAAAGAGACCCACCCAAACCAAGCTGTACACCACTGCATCCAGCCATGATTCCTGTAAATCCTGTTGGAAATTTGCCTGAATGAGAAATCTGATCCCATTGATGTAATCCACTTAATTTCTGAAATACTTCAGGTTAGAAAGTGATTCTTTACTTGCAAAGAACAGGCAGTGTTGAGCACATTGACTCTCCAATGATCTAATTCTGTCTCCTCTTCATCAATGGGGAAAGCTATCATATTACTGACTGAGAAAGAAGATGGGGTATGAAGCAAAAAGATCAGATTCTAAATGAATATCCTGTCTAGAGGTTTTAGGTGCATCTCTTGCTCCTTCCTGAATGCAGAACTTTCCCGTCTGACCTGCCCTGACTTCGAAATTTCCAAACCAGAATCTCCAAAATGAAAATAATCTCTTGAGCATCATCCCAAATCCTGTTGTCATGATACTCTTCCCCATCTGAAACGCTATGCTATCCTTCAGCTGATCCCCAATGCTTTCATCCCAGGACTTGCTAGTCTGTCCCATTCTATTTTATATTCTGTTATTCTTCCTATTCTCTTCTTGCTTTTCTATTTTGTTTCTTTAAATTCTGTAGCCCACTTCAAAAGATTTCTCCAGCTTCTTATACTCTATGCTTCAAAAATGACTTATATCAGTTTCCCATGCCACTCAAGTTTCCTCAGCTATCCTCCCTTTCATTCACTAATGCCATTCTGCCATGAATCCTCCTGACCTTCGTGTTTGGGGCTGGTGCCAAGATTTCACCCCCTCTTCCCCTCTCAAGAGGCTTTCCACATTTAACTGCTGCCCTTCCATGAGCTGTTACAGCCCGCTGTCTCCCTACTCATTTGGCTTTGTGTAGGAATGTACCCTTACCTCATATTTTTAGGACTTCTGCTTCCTCAAGAAGAGGAAGAATTTTCTTTAAAGAAGAATTTTCTTTAATGTATGGTTGCAAAGCTTCCTACTAGAAATCAAGAAGCTACTAGATTTGACAGGGAGGGGCAGGGAGAGGAGAGACACTGGAAGAAAAGGTACAGAAGATGACAAATACCTCTTTAAAAAGTATTTTTTCTATTAATTTCCCTATGAATGTACCGTATGAAATAATACTTGCACCATCTGCATCTTTACTTTATGCACCTGCATAGAATCACAGAATCATAGAACAGTTAGTGTTGGAAAGGACCTTAGGATCATCCAGTTCCAACCCACCTGCCATGGGCAGGGACACCTCATCTAAGCCATGTCACCCAAGGCTCTGTCCAACCTGGCCTTGAACACTGCTGGAGATGGAGCATTCACAACTTCCCTGGGCAACCCATTCCAGTGCCTCACCACCCTAACAGGAAAGAATTTCCTCCTTATATCCAATTTAAACTTCCCCTGTTTAAGTTTTAATCCATTACCCCTTGTCCTGTCACTACAGTCCCTAATGAAGAGTCCCTCCCCAGCATCCCTATAGACCCCCTTCAGGTACTGGGAGGCTGCTACGAGGTCTCCATGCAGCCTTCTCTTCTCCAGGCTGAACAGCCCCAACTTTCTCAGCCTGTCTTCATATGGGAGGGGTTTCCAGTTCCCTGATCATCCTCTTGGCCTCCTCTGGACTTGTTCCAACAGCTCCATGTCCTTTTTACATTGAGGACACCAGAAAATATTCACATTTATTAGTGGAGCTGCTTTGGAATGTTAAAGTGTACGAAAACTGCCATCTTCTACTCAGTGGCAGCAATTCATGAGTAAAGTACGTTTTTGTGTTTCTTTTTGAACTGACATTTAGTGAATGTGGCAACTCTTCCATGCTAGAATGGAGAAGGTTGGGTTTTTTTTTTTTGTGGTGTGGGGTTTATTTGGAGTTTGTTGTTGTTTTGGGTTTTGGGTTTTTTTAAAGACTTACACTTCTTTCTAAGAGTTCCAAGTTTGGGTTTGCTTTTTTTGTTTCTGGAGATAAGTACAAATTTTTCTGCAGTGGGAGCAGATTAAATACTAATTTCTGACCCTACATTAATTTTTCATTAGCAGAAGGATTTACTTGTTTCAATTATTCTTTCTAAAACAGATGATCTTGACAATGCTGAAGACTGGCTAATAAATGTGACTATGACTATTCGGCCATCCACAGATACTGGCGTTATGTTTGCCTTGGTTTCTGGTGCAACAGTACCTCTTGCTTTGTCCATAGTGGACTCTAACTCCTCTGACTCACAGGTGAACTTACAGTTATTGTGGCAGCCGATCTGCCTAAGTCACATCTTTTGTTTTTGTCTCATAGAACTTACTACTCCGTTTATGTAAAATCAAACTAAAAAGAGCTACTCACATTAATACACAGATATTTTGAAGAGCACTTAGATTGTATAGTGTTGTGCAGAAAATATAGTACTATTAATAACTGCTAGATCAGTGACTAAGCATTAAGCACTCTTATATCAGGTACTAGCCACTACATCACATCTTCAACCTTTCCTTCAAATGCACAAAACAGACAGGAAAATATGACAGAAGCCAAATGATGATACTGTAGTAATGGCATCATGTTAATTTTGATTTATAAACTGTTCTTTTCATCCTTATATTTTCATTACATTTCCATTTACATCTGTTTAGCCTGTTCACATCAGGCATCCCAAAATAGACAGTTTATACACCATGGCTAATCCATGCTTTTGCCTGAAATAAGAACCTGTAGTGAGCACTTGGTTTACCTTCTAAACTGCCAGAGGAACAGGACTTCACCTCATAACCATGCCAAAGATGTTTTTACAGTGAACATCCTCACTTATAAATGTAAGAATATAAATGAATGGCATTCATTAGTAAAGGTAGCAACTTTACATCCAGGTCAGTAACTTTTCCAACTTAAGGTTAACAGGTTTTAAAATGTGGCTCCAACATTTTCTTCTACTTCCAAATATAAAACGTATCAGAACCAAGTATAGTTGTTTGTTAAAGTTATGTGTGACACCTTTTCTAAACTATCATTCTTCCAATTAGAAAATCATTGTGACCATTGGAAACATCACTGTTGCACATCTGGAATCAAAGAAGTTATGTACGCCCAGGAAAGTGCTAGTTGGCCTTCTAGTGACCAAACAGCAACTTGAACTGTCTGTTGATTCTCACATAGACAGAAGCAATCCAGAGGAACTGTCTATCCTGCACCAAGCAATGATGTCAAATGTTGTTACCTACTTGGGCGGCCTGCCAGGTAAATTCTATTTCTTTTAATTGGTTATTTGTACAAGCCTGGTTATATTCAGCTTGACCCAAGCTAGAGAAAGCCTATAACTGTACTGAAAGAAACAGGCTTTCCCCCCTCCCTCCCCCCCAAGTGCTTGTTTCATTCAATCTATTCTGCTTTTGAGGGAGCCTGCTTTTCAACAGTAGCATTTCTAGGCCCATGAAAAGGTATGAGTCTCTCTCTCTAGAGATCTGGATGTAGGAAATGTCTTGATTTTTGAGCTGGAGAGCATCGAGCATTGCATATTTATGAAATGCCAGCAGCTGGTACTATTTAGGAGCTACATGGACAATGTAAGAATGCTGGGCATTTGTAAGTTGTCAGAAGTGCAGGAGTCAGGAATACTGTTTCAGCAATGAAACTCAGGGCAATAGATGACCAGCACTCTTGATGAGACAGAAAATGTGTTGAAACAGCAAATATTTTGTTTAAAGCAAGCTGCAAGTGTATGCAGTCTTCAGACATGTGCAAGCATTAATCTGTACAGAGAGTGTACATGTGTTTATCTATAAACCAGTTTGACTTCAGGTTGAATCCTCAAGAAGAGCATTGCCAGAGATGAGGAATTTTCACAGCCCAAGATCCTCAGTCTTGAACACTGATAAAGACACCAAGGTTACAGCATTAGTACTGCAGAGCTTTTCTGTTTCCTCCATTTATTTTAGGGAGGATAAGTCACAATTCCTAAGGAAATTCTAAGAGTTTGACCTACATAGTCTTGAATCGACTTCCATTTTACATGTATGCTGCAGTGTCATAGCACTGCCTCAGATACAGCTGGTCTTTATCTGCAATATGTTTCTTTTGCAGGAGGCAAGGGTGCATAGAAAGAGGGGAGGAGCTAAATACCGTTGGAGATGATCACTTAAGGCATTTCTGCCAAGGTAGCATGTGCAGAAGAAGGTGGAATTATGGTTCTACCCTCTAGACTTGCTTGTCTAGAGGTGCAGTACTGTCAGATACTGCAATAGCCATAATGGTTTTGTAATACCTGTTCAGTTTTAAAAGAGAGATGAAGTCAGTATTTACGTAGTAGAAGAGAGCCAGTAGCTTAACTGAGCCATAGTAACTTAACACGTATTCCAGTACTTTTTTAGACATCTTCATCTTTGTGGTATTTAAATGATGCTAGTACATTGCCAGCCACAGAGAAACTGGCATTTGAGAGCTTCAGTCAGTCATCGCAAATAGATGGGAAGCAGCTGGGAAAGGAAGTTAGTTACTTGCTGCTCCTCTAAAGTAAATGTATCTTCAACATGCAAATTAACAGAAAACCTCTGTATGCATAAAGACTTTCCACTTAAAGGTCTCAAAAAAAGCTACACCACCATCCCCATTATCCAATGAAGCCTCTCCCACAACAGCCTCTGCTACCAAAGAAATTAAAAGTAATATAGGAAAGCTACTTCAGGTTCCCAGTTACGGCCAGTTTGGCTACACCAGTTTATTTACTCACTCCAACTTACCCCTGAAAAGCCTCTGGGATTACTGAAGTATAAAAAAGTAGGCAAGGATCCCCACATTGGGCTACAGTGCTTTTAACTGTATGATCAAAAGGCACCTAACAAAAATACGCATTTTGTAAGACCAGAAATCCCCATTTTTTTATACCCATTTCTCCAAACTAGTACCAGCATTGGGAGCATACCTTTTTATTAATTAATTCGGCACAACCAGTGCAAGCTAAATGAGTCTTGCACGGTTCTATGGCAGCAGAGTTATCACTGGAGTGAACACAGCAATAGAGCACTGTTCTACAGGACTGTGCAGTACTTTATCTTACAGCAAAAGAAGAATGACAAGGAAGCAACATTTCTTGTTCCCCAGACAATCAAGGCTATCTTCTAGAAGGGATAGGGTGGTTAACATATGAAACCAAAGATGATGCTCTGGAGATCAGCTTTTAGGCATCCTCATCCTAGCTGCTGAATGTACTTGGGTCACCTTAAGTTTAGCTTGTAAGAATCCAGTTGTACCCTAAGACCTGAGAACAATGCCTGCTGGATTTCTATGCTTAACATATTGTTTCCTGAAGCAGATCCAAACAATACCTAAATGAGCAACAGATAAAGCGAGTCTTTTACAGAGAATCCACTTTGAAGAAGCAGTAAGGAAGCAGTAAAATGTGTAGAGTTCCCAGGAGTCCCCTCTCTGAGAACTTGCAGGTTTGAATCCAGAGTAGCTTTCTGGCAACAGCAAGATGGTTCTTTCTGTGACCTCTAGATCCATAAACATCTGTGTGTAAGGCAGGACAAGAGCAGTGGACTCCAAGAAACAAACTGTTGGATCGCTTGTTAATAGAGGAAACGCTACCACCAAAAACATTCATGCAGTTCAGTTTCAGGGTGGAAATAGACTTCAAAGGCACCTTTCAAATTTTACTGACCTTTTTCAGCTTTGCTGACTTTATCTCAACCTCAAAAAAAAGGAGAACCCAAGTGTTTCCTGCCAAATTGCTCGTCTCCTGTGGCTGACTAATGGACAGGGATACAGTATTCCCCATGGTTTTGCTAATCTGAAAAATACATAAGAATTTGCATGCCTTGGCCTAATAAATTGAATGTGTTTCTGTGCAGATGTTCCTCTGGGTGCTACGTTAGTAACCGCTTTTTATAACGGCTGCATGGAGGTGGAGGTCAACAACAGACAGCTGGATCTGGATGAAGCCATTTCTAAACACAATGACATTAGATCTCACTCGTGCCCACTGATTATGCAGTAACCGTTCCATTCTTAATTTAACTTTTTTCTCTCAGATAGAATTTGTGTAATTAGTCTCATGCCATAATGAAGCCTGTATTATGTTATTCAACATGTGCCAGGAAAATAATCAACAGCATGTTTTCCCTCTCTTTATATAGAAAGGGGGTGGTGAGGGAAATCCTCTCTTTTCAGCTGTAAAGAGACAATCAAGATAAAATTCTATAAGATGTTCTTTTATTCATATGAGTGATAAATCTTAAAGCTAGATTTATCTTCCATCTTCATTCTATGCTCTTGATACTTAGTTTGGAGAGAGAGTTCAGGAAGTTCTGTTTAGAACCAATTTTACTTAGTTTTCCTATATTAGCACCAAGCCACAAGTTGCAAGTTTTGGTCCTGTATTTGAATCTGAACCAAACCAGTGTCATTAAACTTCTCCAGGCATTCCACACAAAGGAAAACCTCTACAGATCTTCTAATCTGTGCTTGGGGAAAAGGAAAAAGCCCCAACAGAATCCAGAACCCAAGCTCTCTGTGAACATGTTTACAAGTTGTATCAGTATTAGTAAAGCAACTTCAAAAATGAAATGTTTTTATAAGTAGTTCAGTTTTTGCAGGTAGCTCTTGTTTTACCGTACCAGCTTTAATTCCTCTATCATAGGGACCCAGCTTTGGACTTTTAAAAGACTTCTGGATTAGGTCAGGTAATTTACTTGCAAAGTCAGTTAAAACACACCCCAGGCAATTCTGGAAAACAGGAGATGGCTGGAAACAATGTGCTCTGGTCTTCATCACAGGATGTCAAACTGGGATTTGCTAAGTAAAGCTGAGAAATTGTGGCAGGCATTTCTCCTATTTGTGACAAATCTAGCACTGCTCAATCCGAGCACCCTCTAATGGTCCATCATTTTCCCTTTATCTAGGTCAATTTTGCATTCACAGAGCCCCAGAAGAAATTTATTTGTAAGCCCTGTTGCAGTTGTGTTTCTGACATACTTGAAAGCCTAAATTTTGCTAGTAACATGAGAATGTAAAGCCATGTTCTGCTCAGCCACTTTAATGGCAAAGGTAATTAGAAAAATACTGTTTTTTCTCAGGTGTACTTATTTCAAGCAATTTTAATATAACTTTAGCATCCTTTGAGCATTCCTTCCACTTCCAACCTCATTTTCACACAACCAGAAACCACCTTGATCTCACCTAGTGTTTTTTTTTAACCCCAAACCAAATAAATAGCAAGAGGATTGCTGTAAGCGATGAATACATATTCTCATCCATCAACTGGAGAGACATTTTATCTGCTAAGATTCTTGACCTGAGGTTTGCTTTCTCCACTCAAGACACTGAAGTGGAAATGTATGTGCAGAAGGATGGATTGTGGCAGCATTCATTTTGAGGATTGCCTTTCTCCAGAGATATTCCCAGTGACATTAGCGACGTTTCTTTCATTGTCAAGTTATAACCTTAGCACACTGGTATTGTAGAATCTGAGCCCATCTTTCAACATTATTGCTTCATCTAAGGTTATTGTTAACTTTACTTCCCACTTGCATGGTGTAATACAGGATTTGCTCTCACTTGCAAGCCAACCAGCCTCAGCAGAGTCTCTGAGTCTGCCCAGCACTGCTTCATATATAGCTGCTTATCACCAGCAATGCCATATATTTGACACCTAGGGCCTAATAACCAGTGACCTGTTAGTTCAGCTTTCCAGTATGGCATGTAAAAAGAGATTTGATTTTTCCTGAGTCCATGGAGGGGAAATAATTGCAGGAAAGCATCCCTCCCTGCTCTCCTCCCATCCCAACACACACATTCTTCATTTGGGCCCAAGCAGATGAATAACTTGACTGAAATAAGCAGGTTTTGCACACAGGGCAGAGTTGAATCAGGGCAAATACACGTGATTGTTTATAGTATCTCAACAGCACCCACTGAATTCTTGAAAGCCCTTGGGTCAGTCTCTGCCTTGTACAACAAATACAAATGATGAGAGATGAGGGACACAAAATAAAGTGTCAGCAGTACTCGGTGCTTATGTTGGCCTGTGATAATAGAAGAAAAAGGAGGTTTTGGTGGGGTTGTCTCTTGTTGTTTGTTTGGTTTTTATGTTTTGGATTTTAAGTGTAAGAAATGGTATAGAGACGAAATCAAGACCAAAATAATCACTGCATTTTCTCACACATACACCATTTCTTTCCGTTGTCACAGAATAATATTTTAGGGTTTTGTAGTTATAATGAAACCTCTGCATTTTTTATGTAAAAGTGCCTCCCTCTTGTAAGAATTAAATAAAGCCACATTTGCAAGTTTCTTTTTATTTTAGGTTGTATTTGCATATCTCTGTTCATTTTTACTGTGCAAGACTTGTCCTAGTGGAAAATGGCTTACTCAAGAGATTGTGATAATCCAGCAAAGAAATGAATTGGCTCAAATTAATATGCTATCCAAATAGGGATCCATATTCTCTAGATAAATTTGTACATTTAGTAATTGTTAATATTGCCTAAGGAAATTAAGCTTTGCTTAAAACTACATGGGGAAGAAAGACGATCAGTGAAAGCTACCGATTCTCATCTTTTCTCCTTCATTGGATGTATTTCTTTGTATTTTTAGACATAATAATTTTAGCAAGGGCTGTTCAGTGTTCATACAGAACAGCTGGGCCTGCTCTGTACTTTTCCATCTCCTGTGCACTATGTGCTACAAATCAGCATGTCCTGATTTCCTTGAAAATGAAATCTAGCAATGGAATTGGTTACTATTTATGCTAGAGCAGCTTCCTGCTTAAGTGCCTGATCTGCCTTGACTTTACATACTTTAATGCCTGCATGTCTCCTGGTACATTGAGTTCAAACACCTTCACTCCAGATTAGCTATAGAGCTGTTGTCTTCAAAGAAAGAGATGCCAAACTCATTGCAAGTCATTCTAGTCCTGCTTATCACTGAACAATATACTGATGCTGGTCCTTTGATGTCATTAGTCATATGCACCTGCTTAATGTTTTGTTGCCTCAGCAACCTTGTTACATCAAAATAACAACCTGATTTGGGAACAATTTCATGTTTCATTTGCCAAAAAGAGCAGTTACATTCCAAAAAGATTAGATACAAGGAAAATAGCTAACACCAAAGGGGTAAGCAAGGCACTGCTTTATGAATAAGCAAAGAACTGAGATACCCAGACTCTGATTTTGTCCCACCTACTTTACCTGACCACAGTCCTGCAGCAGCACTTCAGAGCTAAGTCACCTTAGTTCCTGTTGTTTTAGACAGCTCATTGCCTGACACATTGATGCAAAAGTGCCGACAAGACACACAAGAAATACTGTTGTGTTATCATTGGAAATCAAAAGGAGCTTCTACCAAAAACTCCATCCACAGTTGAGACCTTCACAATAACAGGGTTTACTGTTTCTTTGACAAAATGCTTCCCATCCACAAAACAGCCATACCCTCATTGTTACACTAGGTGTATCCTGCTTTAAGGGTAATTACATTTCAATAAGAAGACATGAATAAGCAGCTAAATCACACCTTGGTTCCAAGTAAGGGATCTAGGATGTTGCTTATAGGGTGATTGCAAATCAACTCAGCTGTTTGTAATCCACAATTATGTGGCTTTAAAAAAAAAAAAAAAGTTCATCTTTTTTTGGGTTGTTTTTTTAAGGAATTTGCAGGATTTCAGCAAATTAGGAACATGTTAAAACCACAAGTGATAAGAAACTAGTATCACACATCCTATGTTTGCAGAGCCACAGAATCCACCCCCATTGTTGCTGAAGATAAGGACCATGGGAACTACAACATGTAAAGCAAAAGCCACAACCACCACATCCCTCACATAAGCACTTATATATCATTTTGGGAAAAATCAGGCATTCAAAAACACTTTAAGAAGTATTGTTGGCATAATGAGCATTATCATACATTCACATAAATGCATCCTATGCAGCGATGTGTGCCAGAAGGGTTTTGAAGCACCATGATGCTTTGTTTCAGTCTCTTTGAGTTTGGAGTACCAAAAAGGCATAAGGCCAGTCCACCTTGGTGCACTGGCTTCTATCCAGTCTAGCTGAGCATGTGTGGAAGGACCCACACACAAAACCCCCATCCCATTAGAAATTACACCAACCAGAACCCCTACCCACAAAACAACACACACCAAAACCCACAAGTGAATTTGGTCCAGTTTTCCCCTCCTTTCCCCTCTCTTACTCTCCATGCCCCTGCAGACACATAGACAACTCTCTTTAAAAATGCACCTCACTTTTTAACCTCACTTGGCACTCTTACATCATCCAATATGGCAACTGCTTGCTCAAAACCAGGGCTGTGTTTCCCCATGCACACCCAAGGCCAGCTTTGCAGACATAAACTGGAGCTTAAACAAGGACTTCAGGCTGTCATTAAAGGAGTAACTGAAGTACAAGGCTCTAGTCTGTGATGCTAGACCTGCTATAGACCAAATCTCTTGCTCATGTGTCTTTGTAAGCAAAACAGGTCCTTGAAGCACTGAAGAGTCTTGCTTCGCTTCCACAAGCTTTAACAGTTCCAAAGTAGTGCTTTGGTTCTTCATGCTCACGAATAAACAGTGTTTCCCTTCACTCCCATCCCCAGTTAACAGGTAAACAAGACCCAACACAACAATACACAACTCCACAGTTACAAAAAGCCATATAACTTGCTTTTCTGGAGACAGGACCAGAATCAACCTCACTCTTCTCCAATTGGGTCAAACTTCCTCTCTGTAAGGCCCACCATGGACTAGTGTGGGAAGCACATGCTAACAGCAATACTGACACCCAGTATAAGTAAACTGAAGAAGTGGTGAGGGCCATGAGACTGGAGATTAATGGTTCTAGAGCTTACTAATGGCTCTATGATAGCATAAATATTAAAGGTAAGACCTTAATTAGGACATAAAATGACCACTGTAAGACACATGCTAAGTTATACGTGAATTATTGCAAGCTTTGGGTCACACAGAAGATACAGAAAAAAAAATGTCTTTGCTTAAAACAAACCCTGAGAAAGAACTGTTCATGTATAAAACAACCAATACTTGTGATTACCATTCAACAGTACCTTACCTTTCCAGGAGAGACTTTTCCCTTCTTCAAGTTCTGGAATGATTCCTATCAACCCAAACTCTGTTAAAACAAAAAAGAAAAAAGCTATTACTAGAGCAACCTTACTCTTATATAGCCTATCACAGAGTGGATTGATGATTCCCACCAGCTGGCCACAGACTCCTGCTAATGCAGCCCATTGAAAAGCAATCTCCTCTTTTAAATCTGGGTGGAAGCCAGCCTTTTGCTTTAAGGGTTTCTTCCGGAGCAGAAGGTTGTGTAGGTTTGACAAACCTGTTTGCCTGAAACAGGCAAACCCCATCACCTTGTAATTCATGACTTTATGTTACTACACTGGGCAAGAGGCATTAAGCAAGCTGCGCAGATGAAGTTTGTGTCGCAGTGAAGGTTTACACATGCTCTCACAAGTGTTTCAGAGCATCCCTAAGTAGTTCATTGGCAACTTCACAAGCTCCTCACAGTGAGGTCATTACTCTGCATTTGCTGTTTTCCACAGATGTGAACCAGGATGACATCAGGATCGGCCCCAAGCTGTCTTCCCATCCACTGGCGTGGGCCAAAAACCCCAGTCCCTGGGGTGCTCCACTCCATATGGGAAATGAGATTAGTCTGGGTCAAACAGTCAAGAGAGGGACTGCTGTCCTGTCTTCACAAGTGAAGGCTGCTTTTGTAGCCACTTAGCTTCTTAGACAAAGATAAATGAACAGTATTTCCAAGCATGCTCCATATGAAAAAGGATTGTCTCTTTAAATATACAACAGATAGGAATAAACATTTTAAGATAAGCACACTTTCTATAGGTCTTTTTAAAGCAAAATGAGCCTTGCATTAGCATTCGCCAAACTTTATTTACATGGGGAAGACTTTAAAGAAACAACCCAATGAAAATTAGAAACACAGGCTGAATTTTTATCAAACCAAAAGACAGGATTTGATCCCAATCATTTGGGGCAAGATGGGTTGGTAAGCTATTTACATGTCCCTGAAAAACCCAATCATTGATTTAAGTTATTCATTTTTTATAATATGTATATATTATAATATAATACTATTATATTATTATGATTTTAATTATCATATTGTTGGTGTAAAGCAGGTAACTTTAATGTTCATGCTCTGTAGCAATCTTTCTTTGGTGCTGCCTTTGGACTTTTACCAATGGTGAAGATACCAGGAAACCCAGGTTCCCTACCACTAATGATACCAGCAGTTGATCCATTCAGCAGTTCCTTGCTCTCTTTTGGGTGTCCTGATGTCCTCAGCTGAAGCTGGTGAAGCAGAGCTATGACCAATGATCTCAAGAGCTGAAAATATAGTTCAGCCCATCTACAACAAAGTAAGGACAAACACAGTTCAAACGTCTAGCTACTGCCAGAAGCCTGAAGAAACTGATGCTAACCAAGGATGAAACCAGTTTGATCAGTCTCACCTTATACCCCATTGTAGGGCTTGATCTGAAAAACACCCTCCACTCCCCCCAAAAACCCCAACCAGTGAAACTTTAAATATGGACATCAGTTCCTCAGGAATATGCGCAATGAATATTCAACAGACCCCAAAGCACTTTGTGCCTTTGCCCAGAACCAAATGTTTTTCATTCATTATGTGCATGGATTTTTCTGCTGCTAATGTTGGGTTTAACTCCTAAATTGTGGATAGTGTTTATATGGGCAGGTGGCAAAACAATACATGAAGGAATGACCTCTAAAGCTGCAAAGGGACATTAGGCATCCACCTGCTGTTGGAAGTCAACCACACCACTGCCTCTCATGCCTCTTTAAATCTATCTTGTGACACAGCCAGAAGAACCTGATCTACACACAGTATCTCAAAGCCAAGACTTAAACTATGTGCTATGTTTTACCAGGATAAAGATCTACCAGGGTACCAGCGGAGAGGTTTATGTTTGCAGTCAGAGGAGAAAAGCAATAGGTTTAAAGATTGACTTCAAACAAAAATAAAACCTCTTGTGACAGTACTGCGTTGGGAAATCAATTTTAACCTGTCTCTGCTAGGTATGATGTACTCCAAGAGAGAGAAAGCAACTTTGCAGACAATCCAGGCACCTGATGACTTCCCATGTCTGTTGTACATTGTACTATATGTAAGTGTGTAGCATAATGTGTTGATTGGCAAATAGTCTTACAGCAATTCTGCATCTTTGTATATTAGCTACAAGGCTTTGTCTGCTCAATGACTTTGGCTTTGTGCTGCTAGTCACAAGGTTGGCTTTCCACTAGAGCATAATGCCAGTTTTGTTACCTTGCTTTATGGGGCAAAAGCTAATCCTACTCCCGACCCTTTTATTTTCCCTTTATAGCAAGAAAAGTCTTTTCCACTGTCCTGAAAGCAAATTCCCTATTCTCTGTCAGTCCCCTCCTCCCATGTATTAGGTTTCCCATCCATCATCCATCATCCACACCAGTAGAGGCAGATCCATGGATGTGCTGCTCCTCACTGAGGATTCACACAGTTCATCTGAGTACAAATGAAGCATTTTGAGATTCCAGCCAATGCACGTGGCTGGCCTGCTTAGCTTAGCAATAAGATAATGGCTATGGCAGCCTCACTTGCAGTGTACAGGGCACCATGGGCTCTTCCAGGCTCAGCTTCCACCTGCTCTGTGGTTTTCAGTTACCAATTCCATTGCTGTTTCCATTAACCAGAAAAGAATCTGCATCGCTTTCTTATGACTGGGTTGGTCCTATACGATCCTAGCTATACCTGTGCATTTGTAAAACCTCATTTCTAGCCCTTTCATTCAATTATTCTCATCTCCCAGCTCTTCAAGTCTCCTCATGCTGCTTGATGCCTACCTGAGCCTCCTTTTCTGATTCTTGACATTTCCCTGCCTCTGTTGTTGGTCATAAAGTGGGATTCAAAGCACTTGGTGCCATCCAACAACATGTTAGTCCTAACACTTAGGTTATATAGCTCTGTGAGCTGTGCTTGCACTTATGGGAGAGCACGATCACCTGCTGTTCCCCCAGATCAGTGGTCCATCAGAAGGGGATGTCCTGGTTCTGGGGTTGCTCCCAGATGTTATATCCCTGTGTGATGCAGTTTTGAAGGAAGAGGCATTAGCTACCATGGAGAACTTGAACTTTGAGCACACACAGGACAGTGACAGTGCAGCAAGGCTCCTGCCTGGCCCTCTGAGGTGATTTGGCCAGCTGTTGTTGAATTCAGGTCTGGCTCCGGACTCACCTTGATAGTGGCACTTCCATCTGGTCTGTGTGCAAGGAGCTGATGGTGCTGGGACTTCATGGACACCAGGGTCTGCTTTCAGGTTCTCCAGTGCTGTTTTGGGGAACTTCTGTTCCTTCACTTGATGGGTTGAGCCCTTGCATCAGAAAACAGAGGTCTTGTCTTGACCCTGCTCTATTCCCCTAGCAAAAAGGGACCCCAGTGTCAACACTGGCGTCAGACAGACTCCCACACAGCACTGCAGGGGAGAAGTGCTCTCCTGCTGCTGACCCTTTGGAGCCTGTTGTTGGTTTAAGTGCTGTTCCCCAGCAAATACCTGGGAAAAGCCTGTGGTTTGGATGCATTGCTGGAAACAATCTGTAGATGTTTCCATCTCTTTTTGTTACAGTTTGCTGGTCACACAAATCGTATTGTTATTGCACTTGTAAAACATCTCATTATCTGCTTTGGAACATTACCACCAGCCCTGCCCTCGGCTTCTCCTACCTGCTGAGGGCAGAGAAAGAGAATTAAGTGAAATGCTCTGATTCTTCCAGGAAACACACATCCGAAGCCGATGCTCTTACCGGGATGCTGAGCAGCTCTTTGTTTGTTATTCCTCTGGAAACCTTTGTCTTCTTTCCAATAAAACACTTTCTGTCACAGGTTCGCTACGCTTCCCTAAGACCAGGGCACTGGTTTTCATTTGTATTCTCTTGTTTCCTGGCCAAACATTGCATTACAACCGGAGAGAGCTTGCAAGAATGTAGCAGCATATTGGGGTGGAAAATAAACATTCTAGGGGCTATTGCAAGTATTTCCAAAGCAAGCAATACACCCTCAGCAGGGTCAGAATTGAAGTTCATCTGAAAGGGAACGCAAACACATGCCTGTTTGAGACAGCACAAATAAGGTTTCTTCTACAAAGCTCTCTGCGCTGTGGGGTGGGGGAGCTGCTGCTTACAGCACGACAAAAGGTGGGGGCCCTATTAAGATACAGTAAGATATATTAAGATATATGTTAGGGACTGTAGTGACAGGACAAGGGGTAATGGGTTCAAACTTAAACAGGGGAAGTTTAGATTGGATATAAGGAGGAAATTCTTTCCTGTAAGGGTGGTGAGGCACTGGAATGGGTTGCCCAGGGAGGTTGTGAATGCTCCATCCCTGGCAGTGTCCAAGACCAGGTCGGACAGAGCCTTGGGTGCCATGGTTTAGTGTGAGGTGTCCCTGCCCATGGCAGGGGGGTTGGAACTGGATGATCTTAAGGTCCTTTCCAACCCTAACTATTCTGTGATTCTATGAATCTATATTAAGATATATTAAGATCTATTAATATATTAAGATATATTAAGATACATCTGCCATGTAGCACTTCTGTCTGCATAGATCAGCTGCAGCAATGTGGCCACTCAGCCCCTCTGCCTTGGCCTCGTTGGTCGAATATGTTTAATTAAGATGCTAAACCCAATTAGGAATGGATGTTTCTCACATGGCTAACTGCTGATGTGCTGCCAGTGGAGCGTGTACATGTGGACCATCAGCTATTTTAAGGACAAATCCCCCCCCCCCCCCCTTCAAGTCCCCCTGGACAATTCCTACCTTATCTGACAAAAGTCATGTCAAACTGCTTTAGTTTGGTTGACCTATTGCCAGTTTCTCACTCAATGCTCTGCTATAATGTGATACACCAGACCTCAAAGAAATGCTTGTATCGATTATGTGCATGTAAGCTGTTAAAAACAGCATGGTTACCAAGGAAGACACACAGGCTAGGCTAGTATAAGATATTTGCTAATACAGTTATCAGCCAGGCAACACCAACATCGATTTTGGTAGTCTCTTCACATGCTTCTTGGTGGCAACTTGCACTTTTTCCCTGGGGATCAGCTGGTCTATCCGTTTGCTGCTCCATAAATCAGCTTTCCAGAAATAAAGTCACTTTTCTACAGGCTATGCACAGTCTGCTATAGAGAAAAAGCACATGCATGCATTGCTACCTGTGAAAACCCACCCTGATTTTCCTGCAAAATGAAACGGGGAAAGCCAAGGAAACACAGAGAAATGGGAATATCATGGAATTCAGCTCTGGGGGAAACATAGTGCTGTGTTTAAAGATGGTTCTATAGGTGGAGAGCTGGGCTTTGGGTTTCCTGGGCACTAGTCCCTCTTCCTCAGGTCGTGGACGGCCCGAGGGCACCTGCGTGTTAAGGAGCTCCAAGGGCAGCCTAATATATCACTAGATGAGGTGTTCAGGTCCTCTACCTGGGAATTCCCAGTCAACCCCAGCTGAAAGAGGTCAGGACGCTGGTGGGATCAGGAGGAGTGAAATGGGGCAGAGCTTTGGCGTAACGAGGTCGGGTCTCATTGAACCCGTCCCGACCACGCTGCAAAGGCTCATTACGCCGTTTGAAGGTTTCGATTTGCCCCGTTCCCTCGGCTCAGGAGCACCAAGGCTCATGGAGATCCTCCGCTCGACACGCACAGCCCGCGTTGCGGCTCGGGCAGCGCCTGCAGTAGGCACCGGGAGCCGCGGGGTGGCGCTGCGGCATCGGGAGAGCCCGGTCCCCCGCCGCCGCCTCCTTCTCTTGTTCCCTTTCCGATAACGGCGGCCGCTGCTCCGTACGGAAACGCTGCCGGGATAAACGGGCTGCGTTTCGTCTTCCAGAGCACATCACAGGCACTGTCAGACTCGGGCAGCCCTGTAGGCACACAGCGAACCGATGGGGTTTGGTTGGTTGGTTTGTGGCCAACGGGAATCCTTCTCCCACCCTTGTAAAGCGTAGGCATGTAGTTTGGGTGAACATCTGGAACGGCGTTTGAAGGTTGTGTGGAGTGGTTGCAGCACATCTGGAGTGATCCGGGGAAAGTCATCCGCCCTTCCACTGGTTGTGTTGTCTTTGAATTAAAGGGAATGAGGAAGGTTCTACCTCAGGGGTTTAATAATTACAAGTCATAAAATAAGGGGAAACCCCCCCTATAACTTGCAAATAAGGGTAAAAGCAAAGGATTCATTATGATCTTCATAAATCAAGTTGCCCCATCCCTGGCAATGTTTAAGGCCAGGTTGGACAGGGCTTGGAGCAACCTGCTCTAGTAGAAGGTGTCCCTTCCCGTGGCAGAGGGGTTGGAACTAAACAATCTTAAAGGTCCCTTCTAAACCAAACCCTTCTGTAACTGTAAGTATACTGGGCAGAAACTACTTACTGTTCTCTTTTAGCTAACCCAAAATGAGACATAAAAAGAATCAGCAATGTACATGGATGGTGATCTCAGGTAAGTGGTGGATCCTATCCAATCATATTTTAAAGTGTCTCTAAATGATTTGGTCATTCCTGAAGGCAACCCTAGCACTCACAGCAGCCAAACTAAGGTTTTTTTTATCTGACTGTAAAGGGGGCTGAAAGCAGTTGCTCAAGATATAACAAAGGCAATGACCACTTGGAGGTGCTCATTTACATGAGTATCCATACACTATTATGGATGCTATTGACACAATTACATGGCTAATGTACAATGAGACATGATGCAATTACATGGCTCCATACACTATTCAAGACAAAAGCAAAAACAGAAAAAGAGAGAGGCAAAGAGATGTATTAAGAGATCAGACATCAGTGCTTAAGATCCTCCTATGGACAGCTCTATTCCCACCCACCATTTCTGCTAAGAGTCTCCTATATGATCAGATAGGTCTACCAAAGGTTTCTAGCTAGAAACAACTAACCCCTTTCTGTAAGCTACGCCAAGACCCTGGTGTGAAAAGCAAAAGTAAACCCTAACTCGGAATGAAAGCAGCAAGTCCACATGTTATCCTCAACAACATTCTCTGTAGTCAGAATGCACTGGGATGAAATGAGCACATCTGCTTTGTATCAGCAGGCATTTGGGGCAGCATCTTCACATGCAAAACCCTCTCTGAAGCCGTAGCCCTATGCCACACAGACGGTGAGAGTTTTGCTGCACAGTAGTCAGAGTTTTGACTGTGCTGTTATTGAACACAGCCGTACCAACATAGGTCTGACTTATCCACAGGTTGTGGGAATGTTTATGTGTAGTCTGCTTACTCCAGTGACTGTAAAAATAGAGGGCAAAACAGGCCAGATGAAGTAACTCTCTATGTAGAATCTTCTTAGAACATATGAGATGTGCAGAATGGGTTTTTATCCTCAAATGTGCGCCAGTCCCCTACATGAAGATGGCAGATTGTGCACCAAGGAACGGAAAAAGGAACATTGAGGAAAAGAGGAGATGAAGTGCACAGATCTGGGCTTTTTCATTGCTTTCCAGAGCTCCAAAGGGACGCCGGGAAATGGGATATAAAGTGGCTGTTCTGACTTAATGCTGGTGAGCAGGCAGGGACCAGGTGGCCCTTCTATGTCTTTACCAAAAATATCACTTACAATAACCTTAATCCTTATTTTTCCCCTGAGTACTAGGGATAGGGAACAGGGCTGAGGCCAGCCTTTCAAACCAGCCACACTAATGCGACAGGGAAGTGGAAACACCAGCTTTTCTCCAGACGTATGAACCACCAAATGCCTCACAGTCCCTGTTTGACTTTTAGGTAGTGTTACTTCTTCCTCTCCACTCCCTGTGACAACAGTGCAGTACATGAATCTGATTTGGACTGAAGGACCTGTTAAGGCTTCAAGCAAGAACAGAAGGTAGTCTACTGTCAAAAGTCAATGGGAAAAAACCTGATTTTGAAACAATTATCCTGGTTGTCCTGAAGCCTTTTAGAATAGCAATATTAGATACAGACTGTCATAGACCTCTAAGGCTGACTTCAGTGCTAAGATGCAGGAAGAGCTGCCTGCTCTTTGAATTTCTTTAGAGCTTTTGCACGATTGCACACTTACAGCAATCGAGCTGCACGTTGTCCCTGTTGTTGTGTTGTTATTCTCATCCCCTTTACTATCAAACCACTTCAGCATCAGCAGTCCCTTGAGAGAGTCCCCCACAACTGCCCCCCAAAAGGGAAAGTTCCTTGAGCCCCTCCATAATGAGCATTCACAAATGTAATACTTTGATGCTTTTATGCTATAGCCTTGTCCTTCTATAGTGTTCTTTTTACATCTCAGTAATGTATTGGCCCCATCAACTTGCTGGCAAACTTCCTGCTTATGATGTACTTAAAAGAAAAGCTTTTATTGTTAGATTTTGCACCCTTGCTCCACAGAATCCTTTTTGGCCCGCTTTATTACAGCTTCCATTTAGCTTGCCAGAAGGTTTATTATCTTTTCTATGTTCTTTATTTGGACTTCCACTTACTGAAGGTTGTATTTTTTGCTTCTAATCACCTCCT
Organism: Neopsephotus bourkii; assembly: GCF_033783945.1. NCBI lineage: Eukaryota > Metazoa > Chordata > Aves > Psittaciformes > Psittacidae > Neopsephotus > Neopsephotus bourkii. The sequence continues at coordinate 497,018 of NW_026902270.1, forward strand.
TAACTTTGCTTTTAGCCATGCTGGCTACCCTTCTTGTCCCCAGTTCTCTTAGATTTCAGGAGTATTGGACCAGGCTCCAAACACTCTCTCTGCAAATGCCCGAAGAAAGTACCAAAGTTCTCAAAAGCTGCCAAAATCTTTTTTTTTTCCTCCTATTTTAAATAAAATCTGAAACTTTAAAGCATGCCCACCCTGTAGCAGCAAACTGAGGTTCAAAGTAACTTGCTCACTGTTAGATCCCCCCCTAAAGTCATCATAGTTTTCCAGGATGAAAATAGAAGCATCTGAAAAGCTGATGGGGAATACCTTTCATGTGGGGAACCCCAGGAGGCAGAAAGATTTTAGGTATGAGATTAAGTTCTTCAATATGCAAAGCATCTCCTTGCAGGTCTGAAAAAGGTTTAATCAGATCTTACGAAGTGATGCGAGTTCAAAGAACTGAACATGAGCGTGTACTGCAGTGCTTGGCAAAAGTACTGTGATGTTGATAATGCAAGAGGCTCTGAAGTGAGTAATTCTCAAAGCATGTGCATGGAGCTCGCAACGACTGTGCCCTTAAAACAGTGGTCGAGAGGGAACGTGTGATTTAGTAAATCAGTCAAGCAGTGAGCTTTCATCTTCGGAGTCCCGGTTTGTAACTTACTTAAGGCATTAATTATAAATGTCTTGGGTATCCGTTCCTCACTTAATTAATCTCCACACTTACGTGAAGTGTGAATCCAGATTGTAACCAAAGCGCTTCTAGCACAGATGGCCTCAGCTGACTGGAGGAGAAGGAAAGCTGCTTTGGGATGCAGACATGGCAGAAAGACAGCTCACACCTAAAGGCTTACAAATAATCGTGCACCAGACTTTGCTTTTTATCCTAGCAGTGATCTTCCAAGTCCGGGGATCCTGACCTAAACAGGGATCCTCAAAACTACTGCACAGTGTGAATTCCCATCGAAGAAGGTTTTGCAGGATTCGATGCACACCTATTCAGCCCATGCTGATCCATATGGTGCCTAGACCTGTGTTAACCAAGCAAGGTGGTTTAAGGGTAACATGGGTACCTACATTATCGTCATACAACTGTCTTGTGCCACATACCTTATGACATCTGGTTCTTCATTGTGCAGTGGTGTTAAATCTTTGATTCAAAGGATGTCGTCCACTGAAGCTTCATTGATGGAAAGAAAAGGAAGCTGAAAACAATAAGAAAGAGAACAGAGATAGAGGAAGAACCAGGGACCAAACAGAGAATAGGTCCTGGAGGAAAAAAGAAAGAAATATAAAATGCAGCAGAAATATCAAAGGCAATTAGATTGGTTTAAATGCTTCAGAACCTGGGCTTTTCTCATAAAGTACATTAAATGGAGAAACACTGGCAAACCTGATTTGTTTCACTGCACTACACAAAGCACTTGCTAATTAAAAATCAAAACTCAGATTTCTGTGCACATCCTGGTCCTGTTACCTGTGTAACTTGATTTTTAAAGATCTTTGATGTCCTCTAGCGATGAGTTCATATACAGTAAAGCATCAGCGGATTAAAAAACATACAAAACAAAAAGCTTTTCAGGTTACTATTGTTCTTTTCAACCAGCTGCAGCATGAACATTCTTCCTATGATTAGTTTAGCATGTGAGTTAAAGATATAATCCTATAATGAACTCATCAGGTTATGGGAGTATCTATGTCAATCATTTATGCAATCTGTTTATTATTGAAAATGTAGAGAGGCACACACATTATTGCAAAGCACTAGGAGCCACTATAACAGCATTTAAACATTAGATGGTAGTAGTAATTTTAGCTTTTAAAGACTTTTCTGGTTTAGTTGTTCTGCACACAGCCAAGCTTTAACGAAGACTGCAGTCAACAGAGGCATCACAGGACAAGCCATGCCTGGGTCACTGTTCCAATTTGGATGCTCCTATGTGTCTATCCTCTAGAGTGCTACAGAGCAACAGTTTTCAGAAGTTAGGATTTGATAGATCAGGGATTATCATATGGAATATATGACTATTCCCCCTCAAAGGATGGACAAACAGTATGTCTCAGATGGTACAATCTTTCTCTGCAGACTCAATGATTGGCCCGGTACCTCCAGGTGAATGTCATGCTTGATGGGTAATCATAGATTTAACATCCTCAGTCCAGTTTCGCTTTTGCTCAACATTCACACTGGATAAAGTGTAGTTAAATAACTGAGTAGAAAATACTGCTGTTGAATGGAAATATGAATAGTTTTATCACAAAGATTTGTTTCCTGTAAAAACTGTGCAAGTTTTGCTAGTTACAGTAAAGCTATAGTTTTTATTATTCTAATAGAGGATAAAACAACTTTTCCACTTTGAGCAGAACTAAACGTGTTGCAGAGGCATCTGTTTATAATTGTCAAAGGTCTGGCTTCACAGCAAGTGTGAAATCACTAATAACTAACATACCTGCAAATTCCAGTCACCTTTTTATATAGAAACAAGCTGGTTGACCATGCAGAAGTACAGTGTGGAAAAAAAGGCAAAGGTTTTGCCACCAAGGACCTGGTTCATCAGATAACCTAGAAGAAATACCTTTTGCAGAAACACAGTTGTTATTAAAACACAATAAAAAAACACGATAAAAGAGATTTATGACCTCAAAGCTGTTGAAAAAGATTGGAAATGTGCTGCTTAAGAGCTTAACGCTGGATTCCAAATAGATAGCATCTCTTTTTACTTAATTTAAAACTTCTGATTTGGGTTTGATTTCCTAGCCTTTAGTGACTGCTTTTGAGTTGTGAACTCTTAAGAATGCTGTTATTTTTATCCTCTTGCCAGTGAAAGGTAGCCAAAACCTAGCTTTGTATATCTAATTTCATCTCATTGCTGTTAGCTCCATGCGTGCACATACATATAGAGGATCATAGCTTCAGCTGGCTCCTATGGACCTGAAGTGATCCAGAGGAACAATTTCAAACATCATTACCTTTAGGACTCTTTTGATGCAAAATCATAAAGTTCCAGCTGCATTGTAAAATTACAAAGCTAACGTTAATCTCAATTTTATTTTGCTTGGAACCCAATGAGCAATTTTTGGTACAGAAATTAACTAGATGAAGAGTCACAAATTCATGTCTCTTGTGGTTCCCCAACAATTCAGGTGTGGCTCAAGCATGCAGGCAAGGTCATGTAACTGCAACAGCATCTTGGTAGTGCCAGTCCTATGGTAATCCACACACCAAGTGAGATGACGAACAACATATTGGGAAGCTTTTACTTGGATCATTGGTTCATACCACCTGAAGAAGGTGGGCTTCATCAGAGTGCTGCTGGTAGCTCCCATGTGACAAAGCTTTCCTGGAGTGCTCTTCCCAGGTTTGGCTTTCTGACTCTCAGTTCCTTCAAAATCTCTTCATCATATTCCTAAACATCAAAACAAGATGTTTGCTACTCTACTGGGTGGGTTTTCCATTTGGTTTTGACCCTGAACCAAGTAAAAAGCATGTATCAGTAGGGATCTTGCTTGACCCGAAAAGGTGCTATATCCACTAAAAGCATTAGTTCCTTAAGAAGGAAACAAAAAAGAAAAAAAGGTACAAAATACACTAAGACTATGTTTTCTCTGTGCCCTGGTGTAAAGTGTGAAGACTCTGCGAGTTAGACTGCTATGGGGACTTAGAAGACTATGGACTGTGTGGGGCACAGAGATAAAACACTTCTATCACTTAATCTGGAAAGCTAATGTGACTTCCCATTCCACATAGGGAAAACATACAGGAGACACTCTTCAGATAAATAAAGCTTCATGTAAATCAGTAGATGGCTCTAAACAAAAGACTATATGTATTTTTTTTACCCTTAAATGTATTATACTGAAGTGTCACTCACCAAAACACAACTTCTCAAGTAGTTCACGCAGTCCATCCAAAACATGGACGAAAATCCCCCAATCTTCATGACCATTTTCTTTTCAAGTCTACACTTGTGCCTGTTTTCTTGGGGGACCACGAGGCAGGCAGACAGACAGGTGTAATACTGCAGGGATTTTGGGAGAGGTGGCAGCTTAAGTAAGAGCCATCAATGTGTAATTTGACAGACATTTCAATTGCACTGCTTCCTGATGGGGATAGACGTCTGATGGCCTCATTTCCATATGACAGCAGTGGATATTTTAATAACCACGTCATTTTTCACCACCAGGCTATGAATATTCAATAAAAATATTTCCTGAATGATTTCTTATCCTGGCCTTTTTTCCTTCCAAATGAAACTTAAAAGAAAATGAGGAAAAAAGCCTCACAGCTGCTCACTCTAATTCCCATTTTCTAACTCTGTTGCCACTGTTTTGCATGAGAAATATGCAGAACAATGCATATTTCCTGTACACAAGAAATCCTGGGTTGCAGCTACCAGATTTCACGTTTTGTTCTGCTCCAAATGCTCACTCTTAAAGACTTAAAAGAGGCCCCGAAAGTAGTCACCACCACTGCTGTATCCGTCATGTTAATCTCTCCTTTGTGGCTGTTTGACAGAGTACAAAGGATGATGTAAATTGTGGTAGCATGGCACCATGAAAAGAAGCTTCAGTACAAACTTAATCAGGAAAAAAATACTTTCATTCCTTTATTATTCCTTTCATTCCAGTGTCTGTGGGAGCACAGGAACCTAGGTCTGTGCTGATGCCCAGCTGCTATCCCTGAAGATTTATACTTGGGCAATGATGCAATGATGACAGCCTTGGTTTACCTCTACTGTGCCAACACATAAAGATTAGAGCTGTTGATGTAGCATCTTCCAGGAACAACAAATATTTAGGATCTGGAATGATTTCTATAGAAGTCAAAGGAATTCTTACTGATGACTTTAATGGACCAGGTTCAAGGATGGGAAAGAAACGGTTTTGGTTTTGTGAGCACTTTCGGCCTATTCCAATCTCCACTGTTTTTTACTGTTTTACAAGCATTTAACAGGAACAAATATTTGCATAGGTGTCGCACAACTGTGCTATGGGGAAATGTTGAGTTACAAAATCAACTGCATTCCTGACAAATTGTAATTACTGCCCAGGAGAGGGAACACCAAGAAACTGCTTCCTCTCCGTTGTGGGAACCAGGCCTGTGCTGTGCACCTGATCTGAAAAAAAAGAGGGAAATAAATCCCCCAAATAAAACAAAAACTGGGTTTCCCACAACCAGAGGACTCGCACAGATTCACACCAACATATTTGGGATTTCAGGCTTCTGCGCAGATGTCATATACAGGACTGGGATAACAGCCACCAGTGCCTGGTAGTTGTGGCTACATGAGCTGACATAAAGAAAACGTGAGATTAGAAGTGATCTGCCAGATCCAGAGGCCAGAAGTATCCCTCCTGTTTACCAGAAGTAATCCCTTTCACTTCCATGATGTGGCTGCAAATACACCTAACCTGTGCTGTAGTGACAGGACAAGGGGTAACAGGTTAAAACTTAAACAGGGGAAGTTTAGGTTGGGTATAAGGAGGAAATCCTTTCTTGTAAGGGTGGTGAGGCACTGGAATGAGTTGCCCAGGGAAGTTGTGAATGCTCCACCCCTGGCGGTGTTCAAGGCCAGGTTGGATGAAGTCTTGGGTGCCATGGTTTAGTGTGAGGTGTCCCTGCCCATGGCAGGGGGGTTGGAACTTGATGATCTTAAGGTCCTTTCCAACCCTAACTGTTCTATGATTCTATGCAAAGGGCAGGATCTGGCCTCTTCATGTTTTGCTTTTTCCACAGTGATGCAACAAGAGTTTGAAAGATGTGTCACCATCACCTCAAAATGTTAAAAAAACCCAACTAAGCCTCAAAATTCCTGAGATTGCTAAAAAGTAGACTTAAAAATAATAACCACCTGGCTCTTTTAAGTTACCCACCGCCTTTCACAGTATGGAAAGTTCATGTACTTCAGATACATCTATGTAAGGGCCAAAAATGTGTTTCTTTTCCACTAAATTCTGAGATTCTCAAGTGAAAACCAGACTGTGGCTCATATTATGAAATTCATGGAGCTGGAGGACTCAATCAGATGAGAGCAAGAGGTGGGTGGCCAGCCTGAGTTAGTAGGGGCTGATTCTTTACAGCCAGACAAAACTGAGTTGGAGCCAGGGGGTTTGTTGCACAGTAAGCATTACTCGAGATCATATTCATACCTGGTGCTCCTGCATCTTGCCATCCCCCTCACCTACCCCAACACATGTATTTCCCCTCATCCTGGCTCTTGCCAGGGTGATGGTGATCAATGCACTCTTCCCTTCATGTCCATAGTCCTCCCAAGGCCTGCCCAGCTCCCTGAAAGCGCGGGGTCTCTTTCTACGGAAATGGGAGCGCAGTCACTGCGTGAAGCCCCAAAGCCCTTGTGATGACCCTCTCCCCTCCTCCACAAGCTGGGGCTTACACACCCCCTATGCCAAAGCTCAAGCCTGTCAATTTACAAACAACTGTCCAGGCCAGAATGAGAGTTGAGGGACACAAACTGCTTCTGTGAAGGGGTCTTCAATAAAAGACAGGTACATGTGAGGTATAAGGCTGTGGATCAATGTAATAGGCACATTTCTTTCTGTTTCCTCACCAAAGTGGAGTATCCTTGGGCTCAGAGCAAAGTCCTAAAGATGTGCTCCATCTTTCTCTTAAAGCTTATCATTTTTTCATTGAATCACTAGAGACAACCAGCCTGTCAGTCTCTCCTCTGTCCCAGTCAATTATCTTTGATCTTGTCTGAACATGCACTTAAATGAAAACAAGTTCATCGTAGGAAGACAGGCTGAGAAAGTTGGGGCTGTTCAGCCTGGAGAAGGGAAGAATAGCAGCCTTCCAGTATCTGAAGGGGGGCTATAGGGATGCTGGGGAGGGACTCTTCATTAGGGAATGTAGTGACAGGACAAGGGGTAAAGGATTAAAACTTAAACAGGGGAAGTTTAGTTTGGATATAAGGAAGAAATTCTTTCCTGTTAGGGTGGTGAGGCACTGGAATGGGTTGCCCAGGGAGGTTGTGAATGCTCCATCCCTGGCAGTGTTCAAGGCCAAGTTGGACAAAGCCTTGGGTGATATGGTTTAATGTGAGGTGTCCCTGCCCATGGCAGGGGGGTTGGAACTGGATGATCTTAAGGTCCTTTCTAACACTAACTATTCTATGATTCTAGAAGTTCCTTAGCTCCTCCTCCCTGAGGTACCTTTTCCTTCAAAACCAGGAGGCTTTGCTCCTCCAGCCACTCCTGATTTTTCATTCTTATTATCTGTGGGGGAAGATGGATACAATCTCTACCTGTCCACCTCTTGGAGAAGCTGCAGGAATCAGTTCTCATAGCTTCAGCTGATCGCTTGTCCTCTACCTCAGTTTCTAACTAAACATGGGATGAGTAGGGCTCACTGGTACAGCATTATCCCCAGCTTCTCATCTGGGAAAAGATCAGAACAAAGACTAGCATGCTGAAGCCATGCTGAAAACCTAACTATATCATAGACTTCAAAAGCTTCCCAATTGGACTAAGCTTGAGAAAATGGGCTTTTCTGACATGTCACTGCAGCCTTGTTCACCAAACAGCTCTCACCTCTCTATAATACCCCCATTCAGAAAGGCTCAGACAACACAGAAATCTCTTATGTAGTTATACTCACAGTTCTCCCAGAAGCAGGGAAGCATGCCTTTGGAATAAATGGGAAACTAGGTGCAGAGAGGCGGAGCAGCACACCAAAGGGCACACATGACAGCTGTAGGGTAGCAGTTCAGGTGCTCAAAGGCCACTCTTAAGCACCTGAGCCACTCAAACACTCCTTCAGTCAAGTTTGGAACCAAGAGATTATGTCTGAACACCCTTTTAACAAAACCAAATCCAGGTAAAGCTTTCAAATCTTGCAAGTCAGATATATAGATCTAAGACTCAAGACTTAACTCTCCACAGAAGCCCAGTTTGCTCCAGTTTTGGTCATGGACAGCTAAAGAAAACGTTTTGGGCCACAATCCCACTCATTCAACCTTGCACAAAATCAGGAAACCAAGACAGCTTCACCAAAAACTTGCCTGTGTATCTTGTTTATTTCTCATTCCTTGGATATGAAACTGAGTCACGTAAAGCAGAAATCAGGCAACACTGGTGGCGAAAAAGGGAAAGAGAGGTTAGAGGATCAATGCCATTTCCCCCTCCCCACATTCTGCAAAATCTTGCCTTTGCTAGCATATTACTTCAGCAAATGAAGGGAGCATGGGTTGTTTTTAGGATGAAGTTCAGCTTCCACCTGTAGTTGATAGCTGGACCAATTCTCAAGTGCAGCCAGTCTGTTAGCACTCATAACATGTCCTTCAATCCAAAGACAATAGGGAATTCAGACTTTGGGCTGGATAACAAGTATTTAAATAGCTTTCCAACTCAATGAGGCATTTTAAGCTCTTCATTAGCAGTAATTACGCAAGAAGTAGAGGTCACGACCACAAATTTCACAGAGCTGAAAGAGGCAGGATTCAAAATGAATTTAAAATTAGAAAATCAGATTGTACATTAACACAAGAGGCACATAGATAGAAGCTATTGCTACTGTGATTCCTCTTGAAAGATTAATTGCCCTTTTTTCTTCCTTATGTTGCTTTTTTTGCACTTTTGACTGCCAAAGCACTAAAGTTTTAGGTCTGAGGTGCTATTAACAGGACTCAGTGGGGTAAATGAAAAGCAACATCACATTGAATTAGAGCTGTAAATTATCGCGCAACTGTTCATTTATTATTTCAGACAGGGAGCAACAAAAACCCTGCCTTTAAGCCAATGAGATCTTTCCCTCATTGTTCTTATCTGCAGCAGTCAGTCAAGCCAACCCAGAGAGAGCTAAAGATTTTGGTTACTGATGTAGAAACCAAAGTTCTCTATCCCAAAAGTGCTCCCATGGAGGTGGATTCTGAGCAGCAACATTTATAGGATCATAGCCCTTGTGTAAGAGACTGCCTTTCCCTCCAGTAATATTCCAGGAGTAGCACCAGAAGAGCTGTAACGCAGCCGGAGGCCCTTGGAAACCATTCTGATTTACTGCAGTAGCTGCGTACAGTACTGTGAAACTGACCTTCGTGCTCCTTTGAGAGCAAGCCTCTGCTTAGAAAATCCATCTTTCATTTTCGCACCGCATGGGTCAGAATCTCTGAGGGACCGTGCACTTTCGAAATGCAATGCGCCTACTCTTCGAAGGGTCACGGTGTATAAAGCCAGCCCCAGCGCTCAGTGTGAGTGCCGATGCTGGGCTTTCCACCCAGCATGCTTCCTCGCTCCAGGGCAGCTATAACCTCATTAAGAACAAATGCTGATTGTGCACATGCAAAAACGTTGAGGAGGTTGAAGGCAGGCAAAGACTTCTTGAGCCTTTGCCCCATGGCTTGCATCTATGTAGAGCCAAGCTACGTATTGGCTGCCCAGATCAAATTCCTAAGAGATATTTGAACCTTTAACTAAGCAAATTTTCAGAGAGTTGTAATCAAAGGCACTTATCAAGACAGAAGTACCTTACTGATAGGAAACATGGAAGTGTCATTCCCCTCAAGGAGAAGGACAGCCTGTTTGATTTCACAAGCACAAAGGTCCTTCAGAGAGCAACCAGGTCACCTGTAATGGGCCTCTTACCTAAATGTCACTACCATCCACCCAGACAAACTTCAGACACTCTAGGTTGGCAGTGCTGAATAAGGAAGTACACATTAGTTTTCTTTATTCATTCTTGATTGAGCAGTTGAGAGTTTCAAATGGACCGAGCAAGTCAGGGACACCTGTTTGAAACCATCATCAGGACATGCTCCAGAATCACAGAACACACCGAACGTCTTGCTTTGCAAGAATCAGAAGAGGCCAAGTCCTCAGCAAACTCTGCTAACAAGTGAATCACAGAATCATAGAGTGGCTTAGGTTGGGAAGGACCTTAAAGTTCATCCAGTTCCAACCCCCCTGCCATGGGCGGGGATACCTTCCACTAGACCAGGTTGCTCAAAGCCCAGTCCAACCTGGCCTTGTGCACTGACAGGGATGGGGCAGCCAAAGGTACTCTGGGCACCCTGTGACAGTGCCTCAGCACCCTCACAGTAAAGTGAAACTCATTTGGCTTTGAGAGTGATTCACTGATTTCTAGCAGCTGTCCATCGGTCCATGATGGCTTTCAAACACACTGTATTATTAAGGTGAAAGTCACAGGATATTCTTATACAGCAACGGAAGCTATAATCTAATCTCATATTCAAGCTGCAAGAGTCTGGATTCTTTTTGAAATGGATGCAAGTTAACTTCCTGGTCATGCTGGTAAAAGACCTCTGCAATCGTAGGGCACAGGAGAATCAAGGCTCTATAAATGTGTCTAATAAACTTCCCTTACCTAAATAATTCAGGGCCTGAATGTTCCTGTTTGAATTTCAAAGTCTGATCATACAAGTTAAGGCAGAGTTTCAGTTAATTCATTCTGGAGCTGCTACTGGATAAATGATACATAATAATGGCAAATAAAACTTCACAAAAGGCATGAGTTGAATTAAATAATGTGGACTCCCAAATACAGAGAACGGCCTGCTTGTAAGAAGTCTTTAGTTTTGATTAATCATTTGTGATCTGATCAAATGGAAGAAAACAAGCAGCCTGGTGCAAATGACTATTTTCCCTTTCTTGACAGCTGACCCAACAATTGGGCACCCTTCTGGGTTGAGGAACAAATTAATATTCCTCAACTGACTTGAAAGGATTTAAAGACTGAAATAGGCTGCATATGGGGATGCAGCTAAAAGTGGGTTAAGTAGTAAGCAATTAGCTGCATATAAACCATAATCAGTCTATTTTGATGATAAGATTGTAATTTCAGCTTCCGCCTATTCAGTACACTCCACAAACACAATCGGCAGGCTTATACTGAAATGTGAGCAAACCGCTCACACATTTCTTTTTCCTTCCTAACTGCTTTCTAGGAACCAGCAGGAAGGTTCAGTGCATCACATTCAGTGGTTTAAACTCAGACTCACGCAGCCCTCGCTCACTCACTCCCTTTCCTGCCCACCAGCTCCTAGAGGGATGGGGAGGAGAATCAAAAGAATGTAACTCCCATGGGTTGAGATAAGAACAGTCACTAAGGTATAACACAAACCACTGCTGCTGCTACCAATGATAATAATGATAAGGGAAATAACAAGGGAAGAGAATATGACTGCTCACCACCCGCCAACCGATACCCAGCCTGACTGCGCAGTGATCTCGCCCTTCCATGTAACTCCCCCAGTTCTACATTCTGGGCATGACGTGCTGTGGTATGGAATACCTCTTTGGTCAGTTTGGGTCAGGTGTCCTGTCTCTGCTTCCTCCCGGCTTCCTCTTCCCCCTGGCAGAGCATGAGACTCACAAAGTCCTTGGTCAGAGTAAACATTACTGAGCAGCAACTAAAACCATTGGTATTATCAGCACTGTTTCGTGGCTGAAAGTCAGAAACACAGCACTGCACCAGCTATTAAGAAGGAGAAAAAATGACTGCTACTGCTGAAGCCGGGACAACCACTGCAGACACTTTCTGGGGTTCTGCTTGCATGATCAAACCCTTCAAAAAATATGAGGAAAAGATTCACAATGCTGTTTGAGTGTCCCATTGGGCAAGGAAAGAGATTACCAGTATGATCAGCAGATCAGACTTTCTGTGCGATATCATGCTTTTGAGTATTCAATGTCACTGTGTCTAAAAAGTTGATGAGTACTAAACAGATGATGTCTTCTAGCTAAAATTGTCTCCCTTAATTAAAAGTGTTTGTTTGTCAAGTTGTTGTTTGGGGGTTTTTAATTATTATTATAATAAATGCTTACATGTCTACCTGAATTCAGAGTAAAATGGTTACTGATGTTGATGAGCAGAATAGAGATAAGAGAAATTCAAGAGCAGGCTGCATGGAGACCTCATAGCAGCCTTCCAGTATCTGAAGGGGCCCTATAAGGATGCTGGGGAGGGACTTTTCATTAGGGACTGTAGTGATAGGACAAGGGGTAATGGGTTAAAACTTAAACAGGGAAAGTTTAGATTGGCTATAAGTGGTGAGGCACTTGGATGGGTTGCCAGAGAAGATGTGAATGCTCCATCCCTGGCAGTGTTCAAGGCCAGGTTGGACAAAGCCTTGGGTGATATGGTTTAGTGTGAGGTGTCCCTCCCCATGGCAGGGGGGTTGAAACTGAATGATCTTAATGTGCTTTCCCACCCTAAGTATTCTATTCTATGAAACACCAAAAGAAGAGTGCATTAATCTGGGGAATGCAAGACAAAAAAGCAACACTAAAAACTCTTCAGAATCATCTTACAGTTTCTGTCCCCAGATATTTTAATGGGAACCATTTTGTGCTTCAACACACTTGAACTCCTTGATCTGAAAGACAGTGCCTGGTCTATACCTCCATTAATAACATAAAATCTGATCAAGCACACTGGGTTACACAGGGAGCAGTGTTAAGAGAAAGCGAAATGAAAAGAGGATATAGTCATGTCTGGTTTAACCACAACATTAGGCTAATTTGAACAATTTTTTAAGCATTGATTATTATTTATGTGATGGTTTTTATTCTTTGGGCTTTGTCCCAAATTTCTTTCTACTCAGAAGACTTGAGGTTAAAAAGTGTCCTCTGTCTGGCTTCAGAGAAAGGGAAGGCAGAGGCACAGGAGAAGTTCTAGGGGGACTCATTCACTGAGGCCAGTTGTAGCACCATAAATTGTGATAGATCCCTACATTAATTCTGTCAGCACTTCAGGCGTGAAATACATTGGCAAATTGTGCATATTTCTTTCCTACTATGCACGCACAGGAAAAGGCTCTTTCTGCAGAGACGGAATCAAGGATACAAAGGGAAACAATTTCTCAGAGACGCAAACTTCACCTCTGCTTTTCTTTAGCCTCTCGAAATTTCATGGCTAACTTCTGACCTCTAGCTTTCTCATTGCTCCAACTCCATTGCGTAGGCATGCGCCTCCAAACCATTAATGACAGTTGTATTTATAGTGCAGTTGTGAGCCTGGCCTTGGCAGAATCTCACAGACTGTGGCATTTTCAGAGTGTTAGCCATGGTCAGGCTGAGTCCAAAATGTGCAAAACGAGAGCTCAAGATCCTACACCGTATAGTAACAGGGGTTTTGGCTCTTGTTACGGACCTGAGTTGTGCTTTAAGAATACAGTACAAAATCTACTTCCTTTTCATATGCAAAATCCATGCAGCTACAATAAGAATAAAACATTAAAGAGATTATGCTTCTCAGCAATCATAGCAGTAGGGTCTAGAGAGTAGGAGTACCTTTTCCTTAATCATGTGTGTCCTTCTGTTCATGGCACATTGGGACAGCAACATCAATGATGAAGCACTGCAGGGATTTATCGATGTTTTCCTAGGTAAGGGGTGAGCAGCTGGTTAAGGGAGCAAGCATGTCTGGAGCAAGGAATAATTTGAAGTCTTCCTGGCCACAGTTCACATCAAGCTGCTATAAATTAGTAACGTAACTGGCCCACTTAGTCATCTTCTGTTCTGAGAATGGTTTTCTCTACTTGAGTCAACTAAATGGTCAGATCATTTAGAGGATGGATACACCAATTCCTGATCTCTGCTCAGAGATTTTCTCTGCATGCTGATGGATGGGTATGGTATGGCTGTGGGGCTTGGAGCAAGCTCAAGAGGAGCCATATATCCTGTTCTTCTCTCTCATCATGACCATACATGAGCCTGCATTGTCCAATATTTATATTTAAAATCAATTTCATCATGCCTAATACAACCATGTAAAGCCTGAGTGAGTTCTGAAACACACTCTGGTAGCCAAATAGAGCCAGGAGTGCTTTGGACCTCTTCCTTCTTCTTACCACATTTAACTCTAGAGAAGATAGCTAGCAAGGAAGTTAACTAGAAGTTTAGTACCTTAGTTTAGTACCTTTAGTTCTGGTTTATCAATAGAGAAATGACCTTACCTTGACTGCATTTTAAGGAAACATTTAGAGGAGAAATAGGATAGCTACAGCTGCTCTTAGGGCATTTATCCTGTAGAAAAAATTATGAAGTTTGATAGGAATTTAATACATAAATTTATAGATGTTTACTATACTTGAATACAGATTACTTATAAAGGCCTGCAGCTATTAAAGCACTCCTGCCTCCAGTAGAGAAAGGCTAGCTAAAAGACTGTTGGCATAACACAGAATGGAATAATTTCTCTTTTTAATCATCCTATAGAGTCCTATGCATGTGATGTAATTCTCTATTCAATTCCACAAGAAAGTATCATTTCCTATTATAGTCCATTGGGTATTTGTATGTGGGTTTCCTTTCACAGACTCCTTCCCACAGCCAGAAAATTCATTTTCTCCATGTAAACTAAATGGGGTAGCCCTTTTTCCTCTGAAGTCATGTGATGTCTGTCATCACAATGCCAGCCCACATGCAGCTGAATCTTGTTTTGGAGCCTATACTCTTGCATATGGTTTCTAGATGGAGGAAAATGTCACTGCAACAGAGCTATTTAAGTAATGTATTGTCACACAATGATTAATTTCTTTTTTATTTTCAGCATGAAATTCTGTGGCATAGACCCCCATGTGGTAAAATAATAGGCTGAAAGATTAGGCACCACCACCATCTGTTCCTTGTCCCTGATACCACACTCCCTCTTTCAAGGGCTGATTGCAATTTCAACATCTTGCACTGAATGAGTCTATTTTCTTTCAAGTTATTACCTAGATGACTTCAGTAATTCTATATAGATGGGGCCTGAAAAAGAAATGCTGAGAGCAGTAAACGCACGTAATACATTTGCATAATGCAGTGGAAGAAAGGGTACTGTGAGAGGGAATTCACAGGGCTGGCATCTCTGCTTACCCATCAGTGTTTACAAGAGTGTAACTCCATTGCCTGCTTTGGAGTAGTCACTCCAGAGAGCCATGCTGCTGCAAGAGAGAAATGAGGTCTTCAGTCTTCCATCTCTTACTGAAGTAATCTATTGTATATAACAAGTGGGAGATAATAAACCATTTCCTTCAGTATGCCTATTACATGCTATTTGCTTTAGATGAGTATTTGCGTCTACATAGGTGAACTTATTATGTCAAAAGCATAGAAAAGTAAAAGAGAGAGGGGAGGAAGGAAGGGTAAGAAAGGCCAAACAAAGAGAACAAGCATATCTTAGGTAAGCATGAAGGAGAAATCAACAAAAGAAGTGTCCTGTCATCAAGATACCCATTAATCTGTGTGAATGACAGGCTCCAAGTCAAATTTATATGCACCGTACGTTAGCATGCAGCCCTTCAAATGCAAGCTAATCATTGCAGAAGATACCCTTGTCACCGGAAGGCTTGGCACTCTTAGAACAGTGGACACTGGTTGCACTGTGCTGCACAGTGCTCTGTGATAAGCATGAACCATTCTGGGGGATCAAGGTAAGACAACCAAGCCTGGCAAACAAAACCACATATTTAGCCTGTGGCAAATCCTGCTGAGAGTGGAAAGAATCCGCATTGCCACCTTTTTTTTTTTCCTATGGGAGGCACTATGAAGGCATGGGATGCATCTCCATGTTTTACCTGCATCATCGTTGGAAACACTACTGCTGTTTCTGAAACAGAAGTAGAAACAAATAGCATTTGTAATAGTAGCCCTATTTATGTTCCCATTTCAGCAGGGAAAAAAACCAACCACCACCTCTGTGCCTTTGGACAATGTTATATCTAGAGGTGCCCTCTTCCTCTTCTGTCTCTGTGTGCAAGTTCTAGCTGGGACTCCCCTTAGGGCTGCAAAGTTTTCCCTGTTTAAACTTTGAAAGCGTGTATACAACATGGCATCAATAAAGAGTGACATTTTCCTGTGATATGGGTAAAAATGTTCAACTTCCTTAGCAAAGAAATGAAATTTACTATAAAACTTTCATTTTTGAATGAGCAACTGCCTTGTTCTAGGCTATCATTAAAACCACTTGGACTATAGGATCTGCTTGTGATAATGCCCTTCTTCTTACAAAAAACACAGAAAAATACTTAACCTTGCAGATTTTATTTCATTCTCTCAGCTGAATCAATGCTGAAGTGCCATCACTGGCCTGCATTTGCTCCAGAAATTGATTCAAATCACACATGTACTGAGCCACTGAGACCTGGGCATATCACAGCTATGAAGTCCTACTCTTCTCCTTAGCCTGGTCTTGGGTCCATTGCCTGTAACATGCCCTGTTAGCTTTCCTTTCTAAATTAGACTTCTGGCATATATGAAAATGAGTTCCTTGCTTGTAGAACACCTAGCATATCATCAGGAAGAAATAAACAAAACCCCTAAGGAGGTACCTCATGCCACACGGAGTGAGCTTTGTTTTCTAGATCCATCATTTCAATTGTTCGCTACGGGATATCAGGCTGGATTCTCAGTGGAAGTAAATCAGCATGACATTGCTATGCGTGACAGAGCTGCCCCAAAACTGAGCTACTAATGTTTATGTACAGGAACAGTCTAAATGTCACTCTTATGTCTGGCTCATGATTCAGAAGACCATAACTGTTTGACATAGCCCATGTATTTGTTGTTTTAGGAGACTGGTTAGAATGAGATGGCAAAGGTTTAGGAGTCAATGATCTCCATCAGCTCTACAAACAAGGCAAGACTGCTGGGCTTTGTTTTCTTTTGGGAACTTTCCAAGCATCAGTACTTTGCAAGTTCCCCCATAGGCAATTCAGTGTCTGTTTCAAGTTAATGTGCTTTGTTTTTCAGGCCACAAATAAAATCAGAACAAAGTAAAAGTTCACATTTGTTTGAAAACAACCCAAAATGTGTACTGTGTGAAAAGAAAGGCAAAAAGAGGGTCAGCGAAGCTGGGAGGAGAGAGGGCATGGGATAGGGAAAATCTCTCCAGAGGAGGGAAAGTGATTTTTAACACACAGGAAAAGAATAAACTGAGGAGAGGAGAAAAACATCACAGTTAGAAAGTCTACATGAAAATAACTTTGAAATACTGTAGCTCCCATTCTCCTGGTGAGGTTCTGGTCTCACTCCTAAGATGCTCAAAGGGACTGAAGCTGCTACCTCTAGTATTACCAATGTATTAGAGGCACATGAAGCAGGTAACAGTAAAATAGTCAAGTTACCAGACCAAATTCTGCCCGTGATTGCAGTCATTCAGCTAATTTAAGAACCTTGTTCAGTGTAATTTTTTAATCCTCTGACTCCTGAACAAGCTATAGGAACGATGGAGGACTTGCGTTAATCAGGTATCAGACACACACATGTATCAAACATGTGTTTGTATTAAAACAAATTTTTGATTCTATGATTCTGTGATAACAGGAGAATGATTTAAGGAGATTTTTGTTTTGTTTTTCAACACAGCAAAGATCTGTTAAGGGAGGTACCTTTGGTTCCAAATCTGTGAACACGATGCTGTGTTAGACAGCTTTTTCTCTACCTTATACTTGTTTTCATCCCACAGCTCTTTTCTCGAGGGTGGCACCACAATTAGGCTGCTAACTTGATGCTTAGAAGGCCCAGTTTTAGAGTTCTCCATCCCTGTACAAATATTGGATGAATCTGGGAACAGCAGTCCCCATCTGTTATGTGGGGATCACATTTCCCCTGCAGCATAAATAGGGCAAAGCCATGACAATGTATGCTTCAGTAATGAGCTCTGTCCATACCTTTTCTGGATTAATGTATTTCTCTCCTGTGTTGGATGCATGGCTTTGTGAAGCCAGCTTCAAAAATTTCCATCGACTACCATGGAAACTGCCTTGGGCCAGTAGTAGCCATAGTGATGCCAGATGGTAAGAAGCTATGCCCATGACTCCAACAGAGAATTGCTCACTGAATACTAAATTGAGATGAGTGAGTTGGATCCAAAGTAATCAGAGCCGAGCACAAATGCACACAGAGAACAACTCCTCAACACAAAATCTAGTTAAAAACTGTGAGAAATTAAAGCAAGGTAAAACTAGATTCATGGATACAATCACTTATCCACTATCAGTGGGGTAGTTTCACCCTTTGGTTCACTGGATAGGTACATCTTTCCATGAACATATGCAAAAGAAAAGGAAAAGATCAAAAAAAAGGGAAGAAGATTTAACTAAGATGAATGCTGACCAATGGAAATGTCAAGCTCAAGGAACTGTAATAAAAGATGAAACCTTTAAAATCACATCACCACTTCAAGACTGGCTTCAAATCAGTGGCGACCCATTTTAATACCTGGGTGAGATTTTGGTAGCCTCCATGAACTGGGTTTGGATTCTTAACCTAGTTAAGAGCAATTGTACACATCGAGCAATTCAAAACTTAAATGTGCTCCCTCAGGCAGTTGGAAGAAATGAAAAGACTGAATCTCATTTTTGACATTGAAAGGAATTATGCCCCTATCAAAAGAAACTAAAAGGGACAAGACTCCCTTCCTACACTGCTCCATTTCATCATAAAGCTCAGTGCCTGGATATTATGACAAGGATAGCCAAAGAGAAATTCAAGACAGATGAATGTGTTAACTGTCACCTGGGATAAGAAAGTTGGTAGAACAGAGAGAAATTTTTATTGTTCCCATTAATTGTGTCACTACACTTAGCACTATTTTTGCTGTTGTTGTTTGTTTTTTACTGAAAACAACTTGGAAAACTCTGCCTGTGCAGAAACCAGAAAACCAGCACAAGCAATGTAGGCTCAAGCATTTGATTTCCTTTGAGAGAGAGATAGAAGCAAGTCCTTATCTTTCAAAAGACCTTTTGCTAGTACCGATGAACAGATGCAATTGAAAAGGAAAACAACATTTTAGGTAGTTTCCTTTCATGATGAAATTTCAAGGTTTTCTGATATAAGAAGGAAGCAGCAGTAGACAAGGAGAGAAGCATACAACACCCTCTTGTATGATTACAAAAAATAATAGAAGAGCCATTTCAGTAAAGCTGCAATAAGAGAAAGCAGAAAGGAAGCATTTCCATGTCATGGATACAGCTAGAGGAGCAGTCAACAAGGTGTAATTAACAACAGCTTGAAAACGTTTCTCCACACACAAATTGAATGAATGAGGGAATATATTTTCACTAGTGCTCTTACAATTAGTCTGCAGGTGATCTTCAAGGCGAGCTAAGCACCCACCCGATGTCTAAATGTATTTATTTCCATAAGAAGAGACACTGATATAATGGCAATCCTGTGCAATGCAAATAATGCTAAACCATTGATTGTTTAAATTCAGCAGCTGATCTTGCACGGTTTCTTACAAATGCAGGCAAGGAGGCCACACTGACTGCAGCAGTAAACTGAACTTCAGTCTCACATTGGCTTGAAGATGCAGTTTGACAAGTGCTGCTTAAACCAACCTAAGCACGTCAGTTATTCTCAAGTGATTTACTTGTTAGAGTCGCTCACAACATAAAAGCCAACAAACAGTCATTACCACGCAGCAGAGCAAATTTTCCCAGGGTATTATGTATCGTGTTTGGACAGTTAGAACTCACCACTGTCATCTATTCATGCCACTATATATTATTCCTCTCCAAATGAACCTGAGTCATGTAAATGCTGACTTGGAAAGTACCAGAAACCTCCCTCTTCCTGCGGCATGTACGTTTTCTCTCTAATAAGCTTCCTGCCTAAAAGTGGGAACCCAAGTGCTAGTGGAGCTTAGGTGTTTAAAAATCAGTGCCCTGGAGGCATGGGGGAAATCAGTTTGGTTTACTTCTGCTGTGTCCCTTTGAAGTCTTCAAATTCACTGAGGTCTTTATACCGCAAAACAGCGCTGCTGAAACATGTGAATAAGCATCAAGGCTTTTTCCTTCCTCTTTTTATTTTTCCCTCTAAATGCATATTTTTTCCTGTCAAGCAATACCCAAGCAAGCACTCAAGACTCGCAGCAGGTTGGAGTAACTACACATGGTGTCACTTACAACAAGGAAACCAAAAGCAGTCAATCAGGCTGAGTCAGTCCTCTGAGCAGGCCTTTGGGACACCCGTAGTGTTCATATTCCCAACATGATGCAGTCTACCAGAACCTGTATTGTAACAGCAGCCCATTTTATGCAAGCCCCCTTATAAGTAACCATATCGTCTTGTGTATGTTGTTAACAGGGCTAGATTTAAACCAAGGAAAACTAGGACTGAACAGCTCTCTTGGAGTCATTGTAATCAGCCAGGATATGGTACCAAATTACCATTAAATTGAGGCCATTTCAAGGTGTATCTGTGGTGGTGCATTCCCATGGACACTTCCACAAGATAGTGGATGAAAAATAGCTTTCCCCCATGCAAAGCAGTTTAAAAACAAACAATCAAACAAAACCCAACAAAACCACCCCCCCAAAAAACCTGCTTTCTGCTATATTTTGGAATCACGTGATTTCAAAAGAGAGCCAGAAGTACTGAGAATAAACTTACAGGAAAGAAACTGAGCCCCACTCATAGGTCTAAGGCTCTTTTCAGGCTCATCCTGCTCCCACTGAAATGACTTCGGAGGGCATTGCATTATCAGCAGGGTTGCAGAGTAAAAGCCAAGCTATTTCAATGGGTGGCCCTTAACCACAGATCATGGTAGCTCCTCAGCTTCCACAAGAGCTCTATGGAGGTTTCTCTTCCAAACCATAATCAAGTTGGAAACTTTCAGTAGAAAACTGTGTTTCTCACTGTGTTGAGTACTTCCTTATTGTTTGATTATCACAGCAGACCATCTCACCTCTAATGTTCTCTGAGATACATCTACAACTTCTGTATCTGACTTATGCAAACGCACAGGTCAGAAGCACTATGCTCTGCTGCTAACTGCCTGCTCAGATCTCTGACAGCTTTATTGCCATGCCATGGGAGAAGTAAATGCCTCCTTTGAAAATGACTTTGTCATTATTTTAGGCATCACTGACACTTCCTTGGGATTTTCTGTCTGCAGCTCCACCGCATGCTTCTGACAGAGAAGCGGTTCTATTGACAGGTTGTCCCTGGAGCGTGTTGTAAATGCAACCCCGTAACTCACTTGTACATTGTGAAAATACCTTCTTGTTTCATTTAGTTGGCAAAATTTATCTCACAGGTGCAGGACACATAGACGCTGAAGAAAATTATCCCTGTTACTTCACTCACATAAACACTGCTGAAGATAGTGGCAAATAAAAGAGCTGGCCCCCACTGATTGCTGCTGCTATAAAATGCCTGTGGAGAATTGCTTCTTCAGAGCCTTCAGTGCAACAAGTCGAGCAGTTTTGATTTAATCTTAAATATGCATGTGTTTAAATGTTTTGATAATATCTCCTGTTCTTAGAGGTCCCTCTCCTTTGTTTTGAGACAGGACCAAAACCGTCTGGACACTGTCCAAATCAGGTTATTCCACAATTATCTTTACCTGTCATTAAAGCTGGAAGCTCCTACAGACTACAATCAAACAGGACCAGTGTTTGCAAGCCTAATAAAAAGTGTGAACAAGCACGGAGAGACGGATCTCTGATGAATGTAAATTGTAACCAATGGTGTACACAAATTAAGGGCATGGCCCTTGAGCTTTGGTATCTCTTCTGCAGGGCCTCAGCTTTGAACTCCTGAGGTCCCTATTTACCCATTTCCTTGAGGAGAATGTTTCCCACTTAAATAAACATTACCAGAGCTTTTTGCATAGGATGGGAAGTCCAGGATTCAGATTCACTCATGCTCTTGCTGCAATGAGTAATTTATTATTTCAATTAATTATTCAGCTATACTTCGATGTTTGCTATCATTCTACCAGCGTCTGATCTCTTGCTTTTCCCTTGCATTCTCAGGACATGATCTTTGCAGGCAAGGGCTGCACAGCCAAGACAGCTGCTAAAATATGATGTCGCTCATTAGTTTCACACCAGAAAAATAAACATGCTAGCGAATGTCTTACATGGCTGTTTATTTGTGAGCAGTAACTAGTTTGGAAAACGTCTATGCTGTGACTTACATGCCATAAACCACAACAAGACAAACGTCAGCACCTCGGTTGACAAATGCAAAGGGCTTTCTCCTAACTTGAAGGTCCCTTTTTGCATGCAGGACAATGCTTGTGGTTCCACTTGCTGCAGAGGAAAGCTGGGAGCGCAGTGACTGAGGAGCCACATCTCACAGCTCATCCTCCCATCACCAGCCTGGGTGGGATGCAGCTGCCTAGATGTTTGTTTATGAAAGTCCCAAGCTTTGCTCATCAGGCTATGCTGCTTGAGCTAACAGCCAAGTCCTCCCCTTGTGACCCATCTGAGTGACTTGTGGAGCCTGTGGGGAGCCAGGAGAGGGAAGAATTTCCCCCCTATACAGAATAACAGATCCATTTTCAGCACTTCATTAACTATTGCAGCTGCAACAGAAACACTAAGTAGGGAAAAGAAAAAAACCCACGGAACAACAGAACCACAAAACAGCACAACACAAACCCCAACAGATCCCAAAGCTGAACTGCAGGCTCTGCAAGGTGATTTAGCCAGTGGGTTTTCTCCCTCTGCTTCCTCTGGTGAAGAGCTCTCAGGGACACAGTGGAGCAGGGCATCAGGGTATACCTAGAGCCATGCAGATCTGAGTCACTGATGCTTGCTCCTGTCACACAGGAGACCCTCCCTGGCCTTGCTGTCAGCAGGGACAGATGTACTGGCAGAGCAGAAACCCTTTGGTAATGTCCCTGATAGAGATGTAAGCAGCACTCCTAGCACTTTCCTTAAGTACTAGAAGACACAGACACTATACATATCCTACACTATACCATACAAGCCCAAAGCCATGTGAAATGCGTTTGTTTACAGAGCAGATATAATTGATGTTGCATCAGTTGCTGCACAATCACTGACTACAAAGAGCACAGTTCTTCGCACCATTTCCAAACCTCGGACAACCACCCTTTTCATCCCAATGTTTAAAGCTAAGAGACATACCAGACCCAGCAAGACACCACCTTCCCTCATCTCTCCAAGTTTCAGATTCAAGTTAGTCACTGTGGTCTGCATTTCTTGAACATTTGAATTTCAGAATGGACCACAGCGTTCTGCACTCTGCCTGCACCACCTCCATAATCAAAGCCAGCTCTTGACAGACCTGTTAGCATACCCAGTTTGTACCTCATCCAGTTTTGGATTTTCCCTAATTGCCTTGACCTTAGGCCATAAAATAACACTGGACAAAAGCAGTGCAACAGCACATCTTTCTTTCACACTCTTCCTCAAAGGCAGCTCACCTTCAATCTGTGAGCATCATCTTTACAAGTTGCAGAAAATCAGGCCATAGCTTGGTCCTTGGAGCCATTTTGGCCGTGGCTCCTCCACTATTACTGTGAGTAGAATATAAATTCCAGGGTTTTTTTGTGATATCCTGGCTACTGTGCAGATGAGGTAAATTGGAGCTGTGAGTACATAACAGCTTAAAAAAGCCCCACAAACCTTAGATCAAGCGATATCAATGAGGCTGGATGGTCAGAACATGAACCTTCAGCAAGTAGCCACTTCTCAGGGTAATGAAACTAAGGGGCTTGCCTCAGGGCATGTAAGAAAATGAAGTATGGAGCTGTGAACTTTCAAGCACTTAACTATTCAGCAAAGAACCCCAGCTTTTCTGGGTGTGTGTGTGTGTGTGTGTGTTTCTTTTCTTTCTTTCTTTCCCACTTTCTTGTTTAATAAGAGCTGCTGCCTGGACCGTTCAATTTGAATTAGTAAATGAATTATGCACACTAGCTGAGGATCACACTGTGAAATGATGCTTTGAATAGGATACAGGATGTATTGGATTAATGAAAATTTAGACTACACAAAATGTCAGTTGTTTCTTTCAGCAGACTTGCTGCAACAAGGCTTTTTCCCTAATCCTACCAGAGGATGCTTTCTGAATCTGCATCCTTGAAGCTGTTTTTATTATTACCCAATCATAATAAAACCCCTCGTAAACCTTGACAGAATACAGAACTAGGCAGTTCGGGGATTTTCATGTCACTTATGAGCTCACCTTTTTAAACAGTTGCTAAAGCATCCAGCTACTTACGTTGCCAGGATAGGAACCTCTGCAGAGCCAGTATCTTGCACATAACCTGCTACCAGAAGCATAAGCAATAAGAAGAAAAGGAAGTCAGTGAGGTGGTCCTCACAGGAAGTTTGAGTTCGCTGCTCACCTCAAAGTGGTGCAAGTATGTAGTTACACTTCTATAAGTACAAGTGTCAAATTATGGGGAGGTAAATGAACTTCTCTTATAGGGAAGTATGCCATTCAGTGAATTTACCAGGATGAAATGATGAAAATGGTGATGATGTTTATGGAAATAAACAAAGCCAAATGAAATACTTACCTAAAGTTGAAAGGGATCTAGATGGAAAGACCCGTGTTAGCTGTTCTACGCTGTGGAAGTGCCTCTTTAATGGAAACTAAATATGTTCAAAAAGTCACTCATGCACACATACACATACACAAATCAAGCTGTGTTTACCTCTATTAACTTCTTTGGATGTTGACAGTCCAATTTTCTCTATCTTATTTTGATATTTGTTAAGAGCACTCAATTGGCAACTGAAGAAAGGCAAGTATCCAGATTCCCAAGCAAACGGACTGCATCGGGCTGGCAATGTCTGTCGTTTCCACACTAACCTAGAAGGGAGATCTCTTGGGAGAAGAGGGTTGAACATAATGTCACACGAATGCTGTATTTTTGCAGCTGAACTGCACATCATTCTCTGCATAGTGTGTTTTTGCAGCTGGAATACCTAATTTGTCTTATTACCCGCACCATATAGAATCTCATGCAGAGTGCTGTTACGGATGTATCAGAGCAATACAAATGCATATAAACCATTATAGTACAATTTGCCTTCATTTTTTTGTTGTTGCAGGGAAAAACCACCTACTTCAACCTGATGCAGGGCAGAGAATAATCTGCTATTGCATGGCATAACAGCCTTCCAGTATCTGAAGGGGCGCCTACAAGGATGCTGGAGAGGGACTCTTCATCAGATACTGTAGTGATAGGACAGAGGCAATGAGTTTAAACTTAAACAGGAGATGTTCTTGTTAGGTATATGAAAGAAGCTCTTCACTGTGAGGGTGGCAAAGCACTGGAATGGGTTGCCTAAAGAAGCTGTTGGCTGCCCCATCCCTGGCAGTGTTCAAGGCCAGGCTGGATGGGGCTTTGAGCAACCGGTCCAGTGGAAGGTGTCCCTGCCCATGACATGGGGTTGGAACTGAATGAGCTTTAAGGTCCCATCCAACCTCAACCATTCTATGATTCTATTATCAATATGGGTCTGCTGTAGGGACATGAAGAGTTTAACCATCTTACTGAGACTGTTTCCCCACTGGTAACTTAGGTACTGGCAGGTAACTGTACTAGTCATGCAAGAATTCAGCACATGCACTGACTTGGCTTAAGGGGGGGCCAAAATCTCGATAAGGGGCTCTGAATGCACAGTTCAACTCTCAACTAAACAGCAGTAGAGAACAGGATGGTTGGCAGAGAAGAATCAGCTTCGGTGCTCAGACCCTAAAGCTTCAGCTTTAACTGCATTGTAGCATAGAAGAAGCCATAGCATGCAATGAACATCAGTGACTGCAAATTTTGCAGACTGGAAGACTGTGGGTGTGGAATTTGTTCCTTCTCCTCACCAGCATTTTAAAATTAAACACATTAGAAAGGTTAAGAAATAGTGTTTTCAAAGGCCAACAAGGCCTTTGAAGGCCACTTAAGAGTTTTCCTGTGGCTTAGAAGTGTCTATTCGCCATGAGCTTGTTTTCAGCATCAAGGGCACCAGCCTAAGGAAGAGGACCATGGTGCCAGTATGTTTGGGGAAATTTCTCTAAGCTCAGCTTGATACCTGTGGCTGATCTTTACAAAACCGACACAGGACATGTGCTTTTTGCATCTCTGATGCTTCATCTGCACAAACAGCTCAATGTTAATAGTGATTTCCCTATTTCTAAAACGATATGTATTGAGCACAGACATGCTGGTCTGCAATTTGAATGTCACGTTGCATAGAACCATCTGCTTACCTACCAAAACTCTGCACTTCTTGCTCACCCCAAATCTCTAGGCACACTTTCCCAGCCCTTAATCAAAACCCTGAACAGCAAACCATGAAGGTGGCTGTATCTACTCATCGTTGCCTAAAACTCAGTTTGAAAACAGCTCGAAGAACTTTGTGAAAGAACACAATTTTATGCTAGATGCCTTTTCTGTAGCAAAACCTGTGTCTCTAGCTGTGTTGGGCTCATCCCACTGATGGGACAGTGGCACCACTGCAGGTTGGACGGTATATAACCAAATGCCTTTTGCAATGCAGGGAGACTTGTTTGTCATTCAGATTTCAAAGAAAGATACAGACCACAGATGTGTATCTGTTTAAGCTACGATGCCATTAAAGAAAGAGCCGATGAAGCTACATGAAAATAAAGAATAACCTTTCCTGGCCATACACTATCATATGGAAGATTGAGGGGTGCAATGTGCAGCCAAGCCAGGAGATGTAACGGGAGCTTTTCACTTTCTACATTACCACTATTAATCTCTTTAACAGAGGCAAAGCTCTTTCAGGGCTGACATCGGTATGAATTTTGCAGGACTCTCTGCTGTTCCTGGCTTAGCACCACTAATTAATAGGTCTTCAGCTAAGTGGCAGGCTGAGCCCCTGTGGTTATTAGCACGGCAGCTCTAACTTGAGGAGGTGATGCCAAGTCATTAGGTACTGTGATATTACAGGCTCAGAGTCTCCACTGTGCTGGCCTGATGTCCAGGAGCTGAAATCTGAGGGTGTTAGGATCAGCAAGTCTGGCTCATTAGTCTGATGCCAAAGCCATCGCATCGTTATTGGCTCAGCACTTCTGCTTGCTGAGATAAGGTCCACACACTCATCTCACCGAGGTCCCTTGCTCAGCACGCTCATCCTGCTGAGTTAAGGCAAAGTGCATGCGGTTTCTTGCTGAACATGTGTAGTTTACTGTTTTGATGCCAAAAGGTTAGCAAACCTTGACAGCTCAGCTGGTCCTTCCTGAAACCTGACATGTCCACAGACATGACTGGCACATGCCCTCTTCAGTGTCTGAGGGCAAGGCTCACTGGCAACAAATATGCTTTCAAGCAACTAACCCTCATTGCTTCTAAGGGATTTAGCTCTATAGTGGTCTAGGCAGAAAAATGAACTGAGTATGAACTGCAATCTCTACTGCACTCTCTGCAAGGTGATTACATCACCTGGCAGCAAGATAACCTGAAAGCTACAAGCCTCTCCTAAAACAGCTTCTCAAACTGCAATTTTATTCCACTTGAAACTGAGCAGACAGACCTCTATGTATGAGGCAAGTTTGACAGCACATCTGAATGCCCCAATCCCCACCAAATCTACACATAGAGCCCTCTATACTCCTTGCCCAGGGTTACATGTGAGTGCCCTTCTAACCCATTCTCTGGGGCAGCTAGTCTTGCCAGCAGATGTTTTTACTTTGGTACGTATATCTGTATGCCGTTACATGTGCTATATGATATAGTATTTAAGATGCAACTTGTATGCTCAGAGCAAAACATAACATTTGCTGTGTTTACATGCTGGTTTTTAGACAAAAAAACAAGTGTCGCCTCTTTCAAACATTTCAACAAATCAACAATTCCAAGCACAATTCCCTGTGACAGCAGGGAAAACAAAAACCTGGAGCACCTTTCCCCTTGCTTGCTTCTGATGTTTGATGCAGTGACTGATTACCTGCATTCATTTATTCAGTCTAAACTGGGAGAAAGGCTTCCTGCTTGCAGGTGGTGGATGGAGCACGTTAAGACATCTACTGCAGGTAATCCAGGCGCTGACCACCACTAGCGCAACCTCTCTGTTCACCTCAGTAAAGAACTGTTATTGCTCCCAGCTAGAGGCAGTTTTTCATCTATTGAGAATGGCTGGATAGAGAAATGAGTAGCACATTTTAAGGCCAGGGTGGACTGTTAATGTTGTCTACTCCAACTCTATGAATGCCACCTCAGGCCCTGATGACCACACCAGAAAAGTCGTGTTTCAAAATTATGTTTTCTTATGAGATTATAGAAAATCTGTCAGGAATTCACCAAGTCTTGCCTTAAATATGTCAAGTGAACAAACTAAGCAATCAGGGAGATTGTTCTAATAGTTACTTACGTTCAGCATTAGACACACCAAATTTCAAGCTGGAACTTGCATTTCCTCAGCTTCCAGAAGCTGCATCTTGACATACCTCTGCTAGATTAGACAGCTTGTTCAGCTCAGAGAGATACTCTTCCAGGGTGGTGTTATCTGCCATCTGCTGTAGAAGAGGCAGGTCAGGCATTTTGCTGGTGCTCTCCAGACTTGGGGAGTCATGTCTGAAGCTGCTTGCTCATGCACAGCCAGCCATCAGCAGGCTGGGGAGGGCGGGGGGGGGACACGTTATTCACATGAAGGAAGAAAGAAGATGCTGCAATGAACTGTAACATCTCATGGGGAATTTCAAGACTCAAGGAGAGAGAAAGGATGAAAGGCATTCTGGCAGTCTTTGGTGGTGGTGTTGTTTTCCTTTAAGGGCAGAAAGAGATGCATTAGTTTCATTTTACCTACAAACATTTCCTGAGCAACACTGCTGGTCCACTCTTCATGGCACCTTTCTGAATATTCTAGATCCTAAATATTCCCCACTGAATCCCAAGTATTATATTTCCCGTAGACCAAGCACAAGTATAGAACAAGCCTTTCATGCTTTGAAAGGGAGACAGGCCCATTCCCCCTCTTTCTGTTCAGCTGGAAGTGCAGCACATTTTGAAGAGAGGGAGAGGAGAGGAAGGTTTGAAAGTGGGAAGTAAAATATAGTAATGGGAAGTATTTAAGGAATTCCAGATGATTCACCAACTGCTCAGCCAGAAACGCAAAGGAGAGCTGACAGACAGAAGGAAATGCAAATTAGAAAAGCAATAAAGCAGCAGAGCAGCACGGCCACAGATCCTCTTCAGATTTCTCAGAAGTCGGAGTGTTTAGACTTGACTGAACTGACATAATGGGCACATTTTACTTGATATCTTACTAGCAACCGAGCCAAATCACAGTGCACTTTAGTGCCCCAGTGTTCTAATAAGCATTTGCTTCAAAGCAGCAGTTCAGATCTCCCTGTGAATTTTGTCAAGTACACATCATATCAAAGGATAAGCATTTGCCAAAGCCTTTCTTCAGCCACAAAGCAGGGGGAAGGTTTGTTTAAGGAATGTCAAGTTGCACCTGCTGGCTCACACAGGGAGAATGAAAGGAACGACCGGAATTTCTGTCACTGTTGAATTTGATTTTTCATTCCTGCAAGTATTTTTATCAATGTGAAAAGACTTGTTGTGTTACAAAAGCAGAATGTTGCTGCAAGCCTATTCAGAGCCCTTCAAACAGGAAGATAATAGATTTGTGGCTAATAAAGTGGTACTTGTCTGTGAAGCGAAAGAGTGGAATTAGGTTGGCACGTTAACAAGATGCGGATGGCATGCATGCTAAAGCAGCCTGAAGTATTGCACAGCCTTTGCTACATCTGAGCTCAGACTTTCAATACATTCATCCATAAAATTAGAGTGAACATGAGACTGTTCTTTTGCCCACGTGGGCAGAGCGATTGGGACCAACAGCCCTCACGGGGTAGTTAACTTCCCTCTAGATATGATGGGGGAGAGAAAGTTTTGTTTATACCCTCTAGCTTCTCCACAAGGGATTTTACCAGCACTGAAGAGGAGATGGCAGGGAGTGGCTGCTGACAGCATCCCTCCTCACATAGCAGCCAGGGAAGCATGGCTCTGTGATAGAGCATGGCTGAGACCTGCCTTTTGTGCAAAGTAAATTCAAAGGCTTGTAGCGTAAGTCAATATAGGGATGCCTGTCCCCTGAGCTCAGTGACCATTTGTGGCATCAGTTGTGAGCACGTGCAGAGAATAAAGCAGTTGTTTCTAGAAGACAATAATGTGCTGCATGGCTTGGGCCTTCTGTGCCTGTTTCCATTTTGCTAGCCATGGAGAACATCACCTCCCCTCCTAGCGTAGGGGTTTGGCAAGTACAAACTGTGAGAAGAATGAGGTGCTGAGATTCTTTTGCAGCTGAGGCCAGCTCCAAAGTGAAGAAACTAGACTGTTTAATAAACCTAAGCTGCTATCAGAAGAGCATGTGGAAGGTCAGGGAGTAGAAAACAGGGCTGCCTTTCCTGCAGTCCCACAACACTTTTCCCTTCACTGTGCATCAAGGGATTACAAAGAGTGGAAAGTAACATTAGGCAGCACAACTGCAATCAGCTAGTCTGAGAACGAGGGACTCGGAAAACCAATTAAAGAGGCTTCTCTGTTTATTGTCATCTATGTTAACAATTGTCTTCAAAAACCTTTCCTAGGTTTTGTCTTTTTGCTCTTATGAAGTCCATTTTCAAGTTATTGCCCCTTTTCATCCATGTGCTACATTAGGAAAGAAAAGGTTGCCCCTGATTTGCAATCAATTACTTATAAGCTACTGATTACTTCAGTTGTTGCTTTGTTTCTACTGATCAGAAGATTGCTCACAGGAAGTGTCTCCTAAGTCCAGCTGGTTATAAGGAGGTGAAAAAGAGTCACCAAATCAAATAGCACCTTTTCCTTTTCAGGTGTTAAACCAGAGTGCTAGAAACAGCCCTCAGAGATCAGCTGTGCCCTGGGGATAGTTTATCTTTCCTGAAATATCAGCAGAGGACATAGGTAATGCAGAGCTACTGATGGCAACACACACCATTTCTCTGTTAAGTTACTAGCCCTGATTAGAATTTGGCTCAAGCCAAGCGCTTGGACCATGTACAGCAAAACTCTGCTGCGCTTTGAATCCAGACACAATGTTTAGACATGATCCAATTCCCAGTTCAGGCTAGCATTGTGCTCACTTGGAAGGGGATGGGACTCATCTCTAATTCAAGACAGCCTGATCGGAGGCTATCCAAAATTGCCATCTGCTGCCTGATCTGTGGCCTGATGAAAAGAGTTTGCTGTTCCATCTTGCTGTTCTAGAAGGAGGGTGAAAGAACAAGCAATTTCTGCAGCAGGTAAAAAAAAAACCCAAAAAAGTGAACCCCCAAACTAAACAGTTATATCTGTTTCAGATTCCTACGCAGGCTAAAACATACCCCTCACACCTCCACATCTTGGTCTCTTGAACCCATTCCAACATGTTTACATTTCTAACCATACATGGAAAATATTACAGAATTCACTCAGGAATTACTCATTGCATTCATCCATATCCCCTTCAGCTTTTAAAAAACAAACATTATTGCAAATGCCTAAACTGAGGACTACTGTCATGAATTTCCCAAGCTAACAGTGTTATAGGCTGCCACATGGTGGACAGCTTTTGCCGTCTCTCATAGCTCATTACCTCAAAGTTGGCACAGTGTCCTGCACCATAGGGAGCTTCTCGAGGCACCATCTTTCCTAGGCTTCCTATACGACAAACCAAAGCCCCTCCTTTCGCCCCACTTCCCAGCCCATATCACCTTGCTGCTTGCTGCGCGCTACATGGTACAGCCTAATTGACACTTTACTCATTAGCTCACCATACCTTACTCTATGGATCTGCAGAGAGACACAGCCCTGTCCTAAACAGCAAGCTTCTGCTGGTTTTCCAGTCTTAGGAGACCCAGAAAACCTTATGTCCACAATCATAACCCTGGCAATCTGCTCCCAGAGCTACCAGGATAATGGGAATGGGATGAGTAGCTTCTAAAAAGTACTTTTAGCAGACAGTAAGGATAATAAAGGTGAAGGGGGAAAAGAAGGAATCTGAAAACTGCAAAATATACCAGAAATCATGGGACTTTTCCTGCCCTGCTACTGAAAAGCAAGAAGCAGATAAATAAACTCCCCTGCATTTTATTTTATTAAGTGCAACCCTGTATTCTGTTTCTGGTGAACGCAAACATTTCTATTAAGTCCCTTTGATGACAAAAGACATTCATTAAACTTTTCTCTTTGTAACCTAAATTCATCTTCTTACAAGGCTTACATGACTCAGTGTGTCTCCAGATTGCTTTTAGCATCCATCAGACAGTTTTGTCAAGCTGTGCTAAGGATGCAGGAAAACTAAAGATGACAGCATATTCTAGTAATGAGCTTTATTAAATAGGTAGGGAGATAGAAGAGAAGCTTTACTTGCATTCTCATTAAGAGAAAGGATGCAGTATCAGCCCACAGCTTAAAACATACCATACAGCAGAGGAACCTTAAAATGACTCGGTCATGGGTTAAGCTTTGGCTGAAGCTTACGATGAGTTTAGGAACCAAGCACAACTAGTTTTGTTGATAGGTTAAGGAAGTAGATAAAATACATATTCAGAGAGACCACTCATTCCTCCTCAGTAAGGAGACCTCTCTCAGTAAGAGAGACCACCACCTTCCTCCTCAGTAAGGAAGACCTGAAAAAGGATGACCTGTACTAGGATATGCTTACACATACAAGAATGTCTGATTGTGCATATAAATCTGGCAGCTATATATGCACACAACCAGCAAGACTCCTATATGTTCAACCTGTAGATACACAGAGGGCAGTTGCTTATGTTAGTTAGGACCATTCAAGGTGAAAATGAAAATTAAATGGTCTGTCCTAAAAAAATGTGTCTCATACTGACTATCCCATACAAATTCATTATATAGAGCAAAGCATTTTCCATTTTATCTTTAGGAAGATCACTTCTGATAGGAACCATATGTTTTCTTTTGGTCTGGGATAAGAGATTAATCTGGGATTAAAACTATAAAATCCAGGGATGCATTCTTTTATGTTTCCTTTTTGAAACATTTTAATTAGAAGAGTTGCAAAGCTCAAAAGTGATTTGAGGCAAATCAAAGGAGGCACTGTTAAATTAATCTTTATGATGTGAAACCCCTAAGGACAGCAGGGGTACCAATAAGGGACACCAAATTGTTTGTCACCATTGTAGAGACTTTAACACAAATGACGTCCCTCAGAGAGTTAACTGAGAAGCTGATGATTTTGTGGAGTTGTCATTGTATCAAATAAAGAACGTTTCTCTGTTTCGGTAGTACCCACAGTCTGATTTCAGTTATTTCCAACACGTGTAAAGAGCTCCCTTCAGAGATTTGTTTGTTTTGCTGGCTTTCCAACAAGAAAATAACATAAATTCAAACTTTTTAACTGAAAGGTGCAATTTTCTGTTTTCAATTACAAGAGATCTTCTGGGGAGTTACTATCAGAGCAGATTATGAGCAATTTTTAAAGTCCAAGTGAAAGCAGGGTGGTTAAATGACAGTTTGGAAACCTGATAGGACAACTGCTGGCTACGAGCTCCAAGGACTTTCGATGCTTAGGAATTTTTATAAAAGCAGGATTGAATAAAGAAACCCCAACCCTGCAATAAGTATTACCATATGAATGAGAAAATATGATAGATGCATTGTGTTTATGATTTCTGAAGCTCATATTTCCTCTAATTTATGGTTGGTGACTTAATGGGCGTCAGTATTTACAGATTATTTATCCTGTTTGAGATATACTGAAGATGATTGTGCTGCAGCATGGTTTCTGCTAGTGCCTGGCTCCATAATCATCAAAATCTCTACTAGGCTAAGTTACAGAAAGTAACGTTAATCCTTTTGTTGCCAAGCTTTTCTTGCCTACTTGTTCTTCAGTGTCTATAACACCAAAGCAGGCTTTTATTTTTTATCTTCATATAGAATTGAATATTTTCAACGTTATCCTTAAGGATATAAAAACTTTCACTGCCAGTTTGGCCTTAAAGGGAGCTATAACTTTTACACTGGTGGCATATTTGCTGTAGGCAACTGATGAACCAAGATCCTTCTGTGCTACTCAACAAGATTTCAACAGTTTCAAAGTGCTCCTGGCAGCTGTATTAGCCTTTCTGTCTCCTGAAAATTTAATATGGACAGATTAGGAGATGCTTGAAAACTTGCTTGGTGAGTTCTTATTCAGAAAGCTAACATTTGCTGGGTTGGAGAAGAAAAAAATGTTAAAGTTCTATCACTTTTACTTCTTTGACTGCATAATCCTAGAATTAACACTTTCAACTTGTAGTTGCTATTTATTTTGATCAAAACGCATGCTTTGCGTTCTTAGTGTAAATAGGAAGTAAAACACACACACACATGAAAAACCCAACCTAAACCTACTACTACAGCATTAAAACTAAAAGCAAAGTATCTGAATTACAGTTGCCCTTTGCGGTGTTGACTGATAATATTTGCATTATGATACAGCCTGTAATTACATACCTGTTTTTTCTCCCATAACAATATAAAGCCCAGATTCATTACACAGGACAGAGGTGGTGTTAAAAATTGACTAGCTGACATTTCCCTGTATCCTTGCTATTTGGAATGTGTCCCTGTGTTGCTTTCGTTGCATGCAGTTTAAATTCTCATTTCAGTCTATTTATATTGTTTTAAAAAATCATTGTGCTTCATTACCAGACATCAGGAGATAAAAGATTAAAAGATAATCAAGGGTAGCGACTATTGATGCAGGCATTTATTTTAGCAGTAATATGTCTGGTTTGGTCTCATTAATTCTACTGGAGGATATTGCATATTTTCACAACTTTTCCAGTCAATATGTAATTATGAACGGTTTATGTCTGCTTCTGTTTGTCCACTGATCTTTCACCTAAAGGAGATTTTTCCTCCTGGATTTACAACAAATAAAGCTATGTACAGCAGGAATAGCTTCTGTTACAAGAGAAAACAAGATTAATCATAAAATTGATCCTGAGAGTTTCACCTCTAATCTACATTGTAATCCACCTTTCAACAACGCCTGTCATTATATCATCTGTTTATGATGTGTTTACTTTACAATTTGTATTACAATTCTCCTCTTTAAAATGTTTTTTTTAATTTTTTACTAATTTTCATAATTGAATTTTATGAATGTCCATCTCATGCACCTATGATAGCCCAAGAATATACGGTATCTGCCCAATGATATATGGTATAAATTAATATAAATATATAATTATAAATTAATCTTATTCATTTATAAGAGTGATTAATCTGGATTGATCTACATCCTAAACTTATGCTATGATGAAAGAAGTTTTCTATGTATTGCCATATGTTTAGTTCCTTCAATTTTTTCTTCTTTTAATCCCTCAATACTACAGATGCATACAGATACATGGATCATTTCTCTTACCCGGTTTTAAACATAGGTATTATATTTGATGTTTTCCAGATATATCTGGCTGGCTGTCTCAACATAGTCCTTGCTACCAGGATTACACCTTCCTTTTCCAATTGTTTCACGCTCCTGGGACAAAGGTTGTTCGTTTTACCTAAGCTAATTACCTCCTTTGGTTCTGGGGAATGGGGGAACTCAAGTCATGCTCTCACTGCAGCATGAAATTAGTCCTATTTATTTATTTATATAGCTGGAAAGCCTTTTCTTATGTATTTTAATATATAGATTCTAGCTGAGTTAGACATTACCAACTCTTACTTTATTTTTACATATATCACCAACAAAGATTTTTGAAGCGAGAGTCTTCTCATCCCCACAATGCCACATAGATCACAACATCAGGGCAATTACAGATATTCTGGATCTACCCAATATTAGAAAGCCAAATATTAATTTAAACATTGGGTCACTGAGCTTACTAAAGTCTGCCTTTCTCAAAAGAGTACTCTGCTATTTGCTAAACTCTCAATTTAAACTAAGCAAATTCAACTATCGATCATTTAATCCAAAGTTATTTTCTACATCTCTTTTAATGCCTTCATTACTGTATGGCAAAGGACTATGAAATTTACAGACAAAAAAACTTTCTTTAGACACCATATAGGAATTATCCTCATTTTTAAACATCAGATGCTACTCATTCCTAAAAGTACTTCATACCCTGTTCTTAATATGAGAAACAACACTCTTAACATTTTATTCCACCTACAAACAAGGAACAGAGTGTGAGTAGCTGAACAAATCTTCTTTAAAGGCAAGAGCTTTGAAAGTTACATATTGGTTCCTCAAATGAGTATCACGCATCTTTATACATAGGTGATAGCAGAGACTATGACTGTCACCTAAAGAATACAAGAGAATTAGAAAAGACCAATATAAACTGTGTGTTACACATAAGGTTCCCCCAAAGGACAAAGAGAAAGGAGGTTATCTATGTACTCTTTATGTACAACCCAGGGGTTGTAATTTAAAAAAGCTTTTTGTTGTGATGAACATAAAAATATAAGTGAGGCATAATTTCTTTCTCAGTGAGGTCTTACCTAAAATGAGGCAAAAGACAAAGAGCTGGAGGTCAGGCAAGTCATCAAGTCCACAGGCAGCCTGGCAGCGTCGAGGTTGCAAAACCCATCTCAACCCTCCACATTGATGACTTACTCTACACGCATCCACAAAATGTGTAAGATGCCAACAGTATTACAGTAAGCAGAATGCACGTGAAGTATACTTGCTTTCCCACTGGAAAATGTATAGATTCTGCTGCCAAATCTGCTGCTAGGTAATTTAACTATTTTACATGTTGACAATAGCACTGCTTAAAAACATTTGTAAAAGCAGTTGACATACAGTACCTACGTTATGCATTCTCCCCTCCTCAGTGAGGCTTATTTACTTAAGGCAAAGTTAAGTCAATTAAAGGAAACCATTTTCTTTTCCAACTGAACTGATTGCATCCCTAGTACATTCCAGGAGTAAACAGCACAGCTCAAACCATCTGTGAGAAAGCGCTGTTCCTGCTGCCTGTTACTTTCCATTTTACAGCTGGTATTTCTATTATTCCATAGCTGTCATGGTCAGGCATGGTCCTGTAGAGGGAAGCAACTCCTCAGGTATCTAGAAACAGTCTCCAGAAGGGTTTGGACCAAGACCTTATTCTTGAATTGAATTTTTCACTCAGATTTTATCTGGTGCTGAATAAGATGTCTGTTGTGATTTTTGCATTCTAAATCTCATATTATCTGATACAGTGCTGTGACTTGACTGTCTCCCTTTTCAGGACATAGGGGCAGAACAGCCGTTTACAAAAAGGCCACAGTTTGATACTCTGGTGGGATTTTTTTCCTACCTTAAAACTCTGTGTATCATTCAAATTCAGTGATTAATGTCATAAAGTAAATGTGTAGGTTATTAATTATCTCTAGAGATTATAATTTGACGGGACAAGTAGAATACTGTTTTCCATCTCCAGAAGGTAGTATTACTTCCTCTACCCTGAGAGCTGGTATGAGAAAACAAGTATATCTCTGTGTATGCATGGGGTGGCAGGGTAAATTTGCTGTCAGAAGACTGTATAATGGCAAAGTACTTGGAAAATAATACTGTTCACATGCTAGAACATAACTTGGGCCAATATCATTGGCAGTGTAAAGATAAACAAGAAGTCGTACATTAAAAACTATGAGAAACTCTAGTGGGCTGATTGTCTTCTGGCCCAGTACCTAGCAAATGAGTTTGGCTCCATATACATGATCCTTGTTATATGGGACAAGAGGAGGGACTTAGAATCTCCTTCAGGACTAACATTTCCAATTTATGCGTATGCTTCAGTTCACAATGAGCATATTATGCAAGGAAGTAAATAGATCACTAAGCGTATGACAAACATTTGCAGAATTGACTACTGTATTACCATATCACAGCATATTACTATTATTACCCATATTCAATGACTGATCAAAAAAGTTGATGACTGCTCCCATTTCAGACTTTTAACTCAAATTTAGTTAAGGCTTACAAAATTGAGTGTTTGCACCTATGAATTTCAGGCAACTGTGTATCTCAAGACAGAGCAAGAATTCCAGTCACAGCTACTGCATCTTGTCCATACATCAGTGTTTCTGACAGCTGGGTTAAGGATAACTGAAGTTAATGATTATAAAATAGAAACAATAGGAAAAACATCCCCAAACCAAACAAGCCCTAAGACATCCCAAAAGCCTTTTGCTACAAAAACAATGATTGATCAGAGTTCACCTTCAGAATGAAAACTGAAGAAGCTGGTTACTAAAGACCGAGTACAAAAACATTCTGCTCAGTTCATTTACCCTTCCATTAAACTCCCAAGGTAATTTTTCCCATTGGGTTCTAGGAAGCAAAAAAGCTCAACTCTGAGAGCAAAAGAAACTACTTAGCTTCACACGCACATACATACATATACATATTTTCATATGTACATATTTTATGTCATTCTTTTTCTCAACCACCTTTGCTTTTCCTGACGTTTAATTAACAGTATATCTCCAATGTCAAAACAAACATAAAATATAGCTGCTTATAGGGAATGCAAATGCTAATTAAGATGAATTTTTGGACATAACACAAGACAAGCTTTACATTTTCATTGGGAAAATACTCCAGTGTATAAAATATCCCCAGATGTGCTTTTGACTCACTAAATCTCTGTCTCGAAAAACTACAGCTTAAATTAAAAACTGCAATAGTCATCTTCTGTGAAGGAAGTTTCCTTCTTGGAATTTCAGACAATATTTACCACTGGCCCAGTTCCACTGGCTTTGGTGAAGCTCCGAGTGCGATGGAGAACACCATCTTGAAAGCATTAAAGTTGTGGGAAATAAATTCAGACAGAATTAATTTTTCTTTGAATTTACACTAAGGAGCAATGATCTTAATTTTGGACTTGAATCTACCCCAGGAAACTTCAGAGATAAAAAATTTGAAACAATAAAAAAGTCACCATTTATTTATGGTCAGATTCCAAACCCCAATATTTAATCTACTTCCTCCCTCCCAGTTCAGTAGGACTATTTGTCAAGTAAAATGTTCCTTAGCACAAGTACACCAGAAGCTCATCTGTGTCATTTTAACATTAAAAAATAAAATAATAAGAGCTGTACAGACATTGCTAGTTTTTAGTATATAACCGAATAAAAGCCCTAGGTAAAAAGCAAATCTCACCCATCTACCCGCAGCAAAACCATGGAAGGGGACTTCCAAACTTTCCTCAAATCTCCAGAATAGGTCCTTTCTTTCAGAAAGGTGACAAAAGCTTTTATTTAGATTCCTCATATTTGTTATCATACTGCTGGAGCAAACCTGGAGGTCTGCAGAATTCTGTGTAGAGATCCCTTATATGTTACTAAAAAGCACCTGTGTGGCTGCTCCTGGTGAAATGCCTTCTAATGGAAAACACTTGTGGTAAACATACTGTGCATCCCAAAGAAGGAATACTTAAAACCAGTTTCTTACCAAAAGTAAATGGAAAACGTTAAAGCAGAGCATCCTGAAGAAACCGTTCAGCCTTCGCTTTTAGTTATTCACATGGGTATGAAGCAGTGATCTTGTGCCTCCTTTAATATGCCAAGACAGCCATCCTAACAAGAAAATCCTGAGCCCAGAGAAGGTCCAAATGGGCCACCACACTACCTGCTTTTGCTTCCTCTATATGAACTAGGTGAAATTCAGAAATTTGCTAAGATAAAGGTAGCGATATCTCTTCATTTCTGTTTAAATTTTTGTGCTGAAATGTCAAGTAGCAATATACTGAGATTTATTAATACGGTCTCCCTTTCACTTGCCCTTCAGATGGAAAAGTCAAAAATTCCATGGGGACAAGACAGTGCCATCAGCAAACACAGTCTGAGCTCTTCACGTACGCTTCAGGACACCCAGTCAATCCAGCACTGCAATTGTCTGAGCATCCCCAAGGGAGTTTAATAATTTGACTTGTGCCCTATACTCTTCTTGTGAAAATAACTTATGCAAAGGTCTGCTTTTCATCAGACTTAAAAGGAAATTTTCCAAGTCTTCAAAGATACCTTGGTTCTGATGGGAACCCTTGTTGTGAATAAGGGTTTAAGAACAAAGCATGTAGTATTAAGCCTCGTGTCCCAGCCAGGCTTTGTATGTGCTTGCTCTTTTACCTAGTATTTTGTAATTTGAAATGGAAACCTGTTTTTCCATTGCTGTACACCGTGGTATGGCAACTGCATAACATTAAGAACAGCTGAACTAAAGGAACCTTGTGGTCCCAGCTCATACATATAGACTTCATCTAAGCTGGAAAACCAGAGACAAATACATTTGTTGTATTATCATGGGCTGTTACTGCTCCTCTTGGTCAGAGTACAGTATACATTTGTTTCAGCCTTGTCTTCGCAAATTGTCCACTTTGCCTTTCATGTAAATTGTGGAAGAGTGATTCCCAATATGCTGGTAATTTCAAAATTCCATGGGATTTTAAAGTGTCTGTAAATCACACATACTACCTCTGAACAATGATAAAGAGCTTAGAGAAATTAAAATACAAATCTACTGGGCATTTTCAATATTGAACATTTGGCTTTCTGCAATTGGTAACTTGGGGAATTCTAGAAATTAATGAAGGAAATATCATTTGCAGTTTGAAAAGATTTAATGTTCACAATCCAAGATTGCCTAAGGATACAGTTTAGTCTTGGGTCAGATTTGTAGGCACTAGATCTGAATGCTATTGTCACAGAGACTGTGACCTAAAATAGGATCATGCTGATGAGATCAGGCCACATAGACAAAACTTTATGATCTTGAACTTCATAAAGTAGTTGTAAACCCAGCTTCATTCATAAGGCTTTGAGCACACACACAGGTGGGATTTAATATTCCCAGGTTTTTAAATTAAAAAAAGGAATTAAATGTTATAAATGGACTCAGCTTCACTGTATTAAATTCTGGTTTTGATCCATCAACCGACTGATGGTAGTCAAACATGGTAGAATAGTTCTCTTTCCAAGACCAGCTTTTCAGCCTGTTCTGTTTCCTTTAAGAACATACTGGAAGATGCAGGAGAAAAATAATTACTGATCCAAATGGAATCTTGACAGCAATATTTTATGCCAGCTATACGGAACAGAAATGCTAACTCTGTGCTGAATAACCGACTGCTCAAAACTATTCTGAATCGAACTGGGAAAATAAACCAGTAGGGAATTTGCTAACGATTGCTCTCCTACAAATTCAAAGATTAATGTCAAACTTCAAA
This sequence comes from Neopsephotus bourkii, assembly GCF_033783945.1. Classification (NCBI taxonomy): domain Eukaryota; kingdom Metazoa; phylum Chordata; class Aves; order Psittaciformes; family Psittacidae; genus Neopsephotus; species Neopsephotus bourkii. The sequence continues at coordinate 537,881 of NW_026902270.1, forward strand.
TTATTTTTTCACTCATTTCTCTTTGAATTAATACCAAAGGTACTTGAGAACATCTCCTACAGCTACTTCTGTAATCTTCACATAATTGAAGTTCTCAAAGGAACGGTGAAAACTCTGCCCACAAACTAGAGATGATTATGAGAGTTGATTTAGAGAGACCTACCTTCTCCCGCTCTGCCCCTCAAAGCACTGGGGATAACTTCCGCGAAAGACAGTCCTTAACAGGGGGCCCAACAGTAGCCCAATCAAATTTAAGTTGTTTGAAAAGCTATTTTTTCAATCAGGTTCCTAAGTGCCTAAACTCCCAACACAGAGCGTCCAACCCCCTCAAATCACTGCTGTTCTTCATGTTCATCGCTTGCCTGATGGGCTGTTTTTCTTGAGGATGCTGAAGAAGCACAAAGAACAAGATGTACCTTGAGATGTATCGCTGGTTATATTGCCTCATTCCAAGGCAAGATAGAGTCACATGCAGAAATATGGTAGCCTCCATTTATATGAGAAACAACACAGTAGCTGCACTACAAAATACACACTCCAAAGAGGGAGAGACAGGTAATCCAGAGCTTCTCATGAGGATATGTTAGCAAAAAATCAGTGTCACTAGTGTGCCCAGCTGCCTGTTCTTTAGAGTTATGACTTATGGGTCAAATGAAGACAATTGTTACAAATATTCCTGTTTTGTACTTTTAGGATATTTTCAGATTTGGGTGTCTCAAATTCTAAATAATTTCTATCACAGCTATACCACCTGTGCTTTTAGATACGAAATTAATAGAGGACATCTTGTAATGCTGCAGGACAATTTCAGTTAGGTGTTGATCTAACAACATTTATACTTAAATTCATTGTACAGCCAATCGTTATACATTCAACCACTGGTTTATTGAAATTAGCCTCTTACAGGTGTGTTGTCTGTTTCTTAGAAGCATCAGTATCTTGCTACTGATCTAAGTTGTGTCCTTTCCAGCCAAAATTTGAGCTCAAAAAAACCCTAAATCTATATGGATTATCAATGAACTTGAGGTATACAGATCCATTTTGTGTGTGTCAAAGGATGAGGGCGGTAACATGAAAAATATTAGCCAAACTAGTTTAATTAGCTCATGGGAAGACATGGTGTCTTCCGCTGTATCAGCTAATAGGTCAAATAAGAGCAAATTATGCTTTAGATCTGATTTTATCAGTAGGTCTGGCAAAAAGCATAATCTTCACTTGAAATCTCATAGAACATCTGTCTATCTCAACTATGACGGCTCAACTAACACAGCATGGGGAATAATTGTCAGAGAAATTGCTGACTAGCGATTGTAATTACTGCCTGTGTAAGGGTCAGTCAACACAGGCAACTTGAATCAATTTACAGACTCTATGATCCATACTGCAAATGAAAAATTGAAAGTTTTCAGATCTCATTTAGCTACCGTGAAACAGATTTAGAGGGAAAAAAAAAGGAATTTTTGCAGTGGTCAAAATAGAGATTAATGTATCATATGAATAATTGGCTGATGCCAGTGATGAAATAGTCCCAAGTGGAATAAACAATTGCATTGTCTGGCTATGTCTCCAGAAGAAGGATCCCATACAATTTCCTTTGGTTAGAAACAAATTAGAAGTTATACTCCAAAGTGAAGTTCACAGTCATCAATAATGGTTCTTAGGACTTGTGTGTGGCCTTATTTGCCCAAAGAACACATACAGATTTGACCTGTGGCTACAGAGAAGAAATATTTAAACCAGACTTCTATTTTATTCCTGAATCTTTATATTGCTTAATTGTTTAGGAAATCATCAATTAAACCAAGGATTATAGTTGCTTATAAGCAAGTACAGGGCAGTTTCCTTCAGAGGAAAACATGGGTTAACATACACATTATCCCTTTCAGAAATCCTCCATGGAGGAATAACTCTAACAGAGAAGTGATCTAATTTGGGTAACTGGTACCACTGAGAAAGTCAAAAGTAGAAGACAAGAAATGTTGCAGTTAAATGCTCGGGATAAGAACAATAGGAACAAAGGACCACGTCCTAAACCATGGCTTTGTAGCGTGTCTTCTCTGGATGCTTTAAGGAAACTTCTCAATCATCTTACCCTTTACAAACTAATTCTCAACAATCACATGTGGGATGACAATAAATTGCTTTCCCTTTACAGGAGTCTACCTAGTTTGACGGTGAAGCCGTGTATTAGCTATAAAGTCAGGCCAAGAGATCTAACACAGAGCCAAATATTTTTGTCTTTCAGGATGATCAACACTGGGTTCTTAGGGGAAATACTGAAGAATCAAAGCAAATGTACAGTGTTCCTTATCTTATTGAACAGCAGATTAGGGACTTCATTCAATGAACTGGTGAACCATTGTGTTTAATAATTCATGACTCTTTTGTAAGTTTGCCTAATCCTTTTTTGATCCCACTTAAGCTTTTGGTCTCTAAAACATCCTGATTTGATGAAAATAATTTGCATTCAGCAAACTTACATTTGTTTAGTGACAGTAAAATGCTATTGAAAACACGCTATTCCAATAATTTAGTGCATGTCCCTGTATTCAACCTAATCTCCTCATCAGAAAAATGGACAATATACAAAAACCACACTTTTTCAACTATGAACATTCAGGAAACTGGAAACTCCAGAAGAAGAGTATACCTCCCATTTGCCCTGTGGGTGGATAATCGTCCATACAGGTATATACATGGCAGGATTAAGATGAAAATTACAAACTATACTGTTGTTCTCGTCATCCTGAACATGGGAGGTTTACCCAGTTTAGCTGTCACCTGAAGTACTTCTATTTATTGCATCAGTTCTAATTCTACCCGAGATGAAAATTTCATCACTTCTGCTGCTATTTATCATTCAGTTGTGATTCTTTGTGATCATTTAACTTCATAGTTTAGGGTAAAGGCTGCACACAAAAGCAAATCCATCCCCTGATGCTAAAGAAGCAGCAAATTTATGCATAAGAGTGGCCTGGAACAAATGAGATGAAGCAACAGAATTCAGATGACACCTGAATGGAGTGTTTTACTGGATCAAGCAAGATTGATTAACAGCTTGTTGAATTAATTTTTAAGTAGTACTATTGAGAGAACTCAAGTAAATGCCTTAATGCTTTGCTAACCAAATTATAATATGTAGTATGAGTCTAAGTGGTTTGTTGTACCAAACATAATTATATTTTGATGTTTTGTTTTCATACAGTACCTTCTTCTCTGTGAGATTAGTTATTAGCAGTTCTCTGGTTTCTAAATACATCAAGGACTTGAATAGTTTCTGTAAGTACATCCAGAAATAAAATGTTTGCCACTGACTGCTCCTCCTTATTTTAACTCAGCATTTATGTACTTATATAACAAAATGTGACCTTTTTTCAATTCACTTTCTTTGGACAGATTCATTGGCAGCTTTGGGTTTTAGTAACCTCAATATACTGGGAAAAAAACGATCTGGAAGATGGCAACAGAACTGGTTGCCACCTTTTGCTGTCCGTTACATTTACTTTTTCTGCTAACTTGCTAAGTCATATGTTCAGTGATATTTACATCATATAGAAATGTATAGTTTATTAGTTATTACACAGATCTGATTTGGATCTGGTTCCAAGAAATGTCATAAATTGATAGAAAAACCTTCTGCATATCAGTTCAGTTAGACCTTTTGGGGTTCGTAGACTGCAAAAGTAAATTGGGAAAAAGCATGTAAGGTTACTATTTGCATTTAAATAAGTTTTGACACAAGGAGATTAGAAGCAGAGGATTCTGACCCATCATCCAATTGTCAAATAAGATATGGGGTAGGCAGTATTAAAATTTCAGGAAGTAGCACTTATAAACAGTTAAGACATATAACAGTTAACAGTCAAGTTAGCTTTCTGTTTTACTCATCTCTCTCTCCTGGAAAATCTATGTTTTGAAATCTAACTAGCAAGCTTGAGAGTAATCAAGTTTGAGCGTGCTGCAACTGTATGAATGGTGGCTACCAGCACTGACAACATGAAATTGTGAAAGTGAGCAGAAGACAAAGACTATTCTTATCCTTCTTTTCATCACGAAAAGAAAGATAGGAATTTCCCTTTCCCTCTTCCTTTGCTGCATGATGAAGCTGTTGTTTTGATTTTGATGATAGTTTCCTTTTTGAAATTTTACTGTGTTTTCAAGAAATGGAGGGTTGGCTTTCTTCATAGCTGATCCCAATTGCCTGATCCTATTTTATTGACTGTAAACCCCTAACAGCCTAATAAAAATATTCCCCTTTCCTTTTACATGTTTGAATAAAGGTTTCTCAGCACAGCGCGCCATAAGCTTTTTTGGACTCGTATCTAGGTTCTTCCTTCTCCATAAATTCTTTAACATTATAACTTGTTATTCAAGTCTGTTTTCTTCACTGTTTTCCTTTTCTTACCTACTTCACCTGTCAGGAGGCAAAAGTAGATCTGTCAGATGGTCCCTGTAAAGCAAAAGACAAGCATGATGTTCATTTTGCTTTCCATTTTGCGGTCTCTCATATTTATTGTTTATTGAGTAAATATGCAAGTCAGCCCCCAACATTAAACAACACAAGCAGATCTATTTTCCAGAAAAAGACTGCAGTTGTTGAAAACCGGTATCTTTGACTACTTTGGATCAAAGGCAATCAGATTCTATTGTATATGTTGGCTCCAAAATAAAGAGTTCAAAAACTGTAAAAATAACAAGCAAAAAGCCCCAAACAAATGAACAGAACCCCCCTGAGCAAAAAAACGCAATAGCACTCAACTTTTTAGGAGAACCAGTTTACGAATCCAGTACTCTGGTGTTACAGAGAATTTGAATAACCATGTTAATATGTATGCTCATTGGCAGTACTGCTACCTGCGAATATGACAACTGTCAGAGCCTGGAAAGTTACTCACTCACTACTGTCACAAATCTGCCTAAAAACAAAGCCACCATATGTTTATGCAAAGAGATGAGTTACTCTCTTGGCTCAAGTGCATAAAGATGAAATATAGAACATTCATCAAAAAAAACTATAACATAATGCTTGGCTCTCTCCCTTCTTCCTCTATTAAATTATCTTTTTTTAAGATTAATATTTTCATCCATTTTGCAGCATGTCATAAAATACGGAGTAGTGCGTACTTCTAGGAAACAAAGATCGTAGGTCATGGATTGTAACAGTTATTCAAAAGACAACAAGAAAAATCCAAATGGTGCATGATTCAGAGTTCTCTGTAGCATCTGGAATTCAATTCTGCAAACACAGTGCCTGAGCTTTCTTTAACATGGTATTAAGGTGCCTTATTGACTATTTAAATAAACATTTAAGCCGCTTCAACCCAGCAACTCCCAGTTTACCAACAGCAAACACAAAAATAACACTGTTGGGGAATAATCTCATCTGATTTTTATTATCATGGTCAATGAAAAATTGCTTTCTCTTACCTTTGCTTTAATGATCATAAACACGTATACATGTTCAGAACTGGCTTACATTGCTTTGTTGCAGCTACTTGTTTCCATCAATCCGCAGGAACTAACAAAATAATAACATGCTGTCCAAAGTGATTTATGATCTCACTCCGCTTATGCAAATGCCTAACTTTCAAATGTGAATCAGACTACTGTGGCAATGTGTCAAACAACTTGCGAAGTATTTAAACAGCTGACTACACCTGTTTCTACTTTATGAATGCTTTCAAGTTTGGGCTGCTTTGATTCAAAGCAATATGTTTAGTTTAGAGCATTGCTATTCAATATGAAAATTAAAATTGCCTTCTCCTGGGTATAACAACGTGATGAGGGCTAAAAGCACGCAGATCTATTAAAATGCCGAGGCTCAACTGTCTCAGACTAACTGGGTGGTTCCTGTCCGAGTAAGTGAAAGCAGTGCAGTTTACACAGAGCACACACAGCTGCCAGAAGAGCCCTCCTGCATATGGGCTAAATAAGCACCAGACTAAGATGTACCTATGAGCACAGTGTGGCAGGCTTGAAATCTTACAGCATTTAAATGGGGGTGAAGCCTAAGTCACAATACACACCTTATCTCTAGTCTAACTGCATTACTTTGAGAATACTGCCCAACATAGGTAGCAATAATTTATTATTACTGCATATGAAAAAGGTGAGGTGGAAGCAGACTGTGGCTATCCAAATCACTACCACAGCCATGGCTCCTGCAGCATCCTTCCTTCCAGTAAAGTGGTGTGGGCCTCCAAGAGCAAGCAGTCATGACTGTCTGGGTAGCCACTCTCATGACAACCCCTGGAGTCCTTCTCTCTTGTGCAGAGAAGGGATATAACCCACATAGAAAGTGCCACTCAGGTAACGCTAGAAGTCAGCCATGTAAAAGATAGAGATTGAAAACTGAGCATGCAAATGTGCAGAACTGTATATACTTGGAACAGGAAACTCAAGCTATAAAGGAAGGATTTGGCAGTGACTGTGACATACTCCTTACGCATGCTGCTGCTGCATTCAGCTCTGAGAGGTCTTATGTAGCTCTCCATTTTGCATGTGTGTAGGGATGTATTTTCCAAGCTATTTGGTCATGCTAAAGCCTGAAGATGTAAGCGGAGCAGACTGGACACAAAATGTATGAGGATGAAAAATGCCTGCTAATTAGACAAGTCATGGCAGCTGCTATGTCACCCATCACCTTGGGTAACAACGCTTCTATGTCCAGTGTCAGTTGTTTGAAAGCTACCCTTTCTGGAAATCAAAGATAAAAATAAGACTTTTGAAAATAGTATCTTTCCAACTTTCATGCTCAGAGACATGGCCTCATTTGGATAGTAGAAGGCAAGAAAACAAGTATCATCATTTTCTAGGACATCAAATAAACCAGTGTTTAAATCTCATTTATGATTTTGAACTACTTCACTGGCTCATGCTGAGTCAGTTGGGTCACTTATGGAAGCCACGTCAGTTGTTTTCCCAATAGGCTGAGTTAAAAAATGTATTACTCTTGCAGAACAATGAGAAAACTGTAACTGAATTCTTTAGTCTACATAAACCTTTTTAACTAGAGAAGGCAGGTTAGGTATGGCCAGATTCTTGAAGAGCGGAGAACAACACAAGAAAATCAGATGTGAGAAAAAAAATATCCCTAACTATATGCAAAATGGATAAAACCTAAAGACGCTATTTTGATTCATATTTAATAATTTCAATTTTTCCTGGATTATTATATTGCTATACTGAAGCTTCTTGTTTGGCAACAACTGGGCTATTGTTGGGCTGAAACTGGTACCTTGCCTTTGGTAGAAAACCTCACTCTATTTCACTAGCGAGTAGAAAACAAAAAGAAAGCAAAAGAAGGTAAAACTCTGCTGGGCCATTGTATTTTCCACCACAGTTTAAAATGATTAATTTCATTTTTTTTCCCTCTTGGGTTTGATCTACAAAGTTATTGAGTATTTAGTCATTAAACTTCAATATCTTCTCCCTTGTGGGAATTTGGAGACATTATCCATTTTTCTTTCAGCTGCCACTCTGGTTCAAACTCATTCACTGAACAGCCACTAGACAGTTCAAACCTCCTGTACTTACCCCAAGTAGTCTACAACTTTGAACACAACAGCTAAGAGAGGCCAAAGTGTCAGGTCTCCCAGAGAACAAACCAGGCAGGAAACATAGCTCAGAATAACCAGTTTCCTCAGTCTGACCAGCAAACCCTCACTAGCAGCTGAGCCCAGTCTTTATATAAGAAAGGGGAGTGACAAATCCAAACATCTGACTCAACGAGCTTTAGTGGGCCAAATGTATATATTTCTTCCAAACTTATTTCTTGAAGACTCCCTCTGGGGGTCAAATGGTTCCAAGAGAAATACTCAAACTAAGGCAAGGGATTTCCACATAAACACAGTCATTGCAAACATGTACTTGCTTTTCATAATAATTTGGAATGTCGCCTCATGGCCTATTTGTAAGCCCCATGACTCTGAATGACCTAATTCCTCTCTCACTTGCTGTTAGTTGGAATTCTCCCTCATTGCAGAGGTCTCCAGCTTCCACTAAGAGCCTAAAGGACTGAAAATTATTCCCCTGTAATCCTCCCCTCTTCTAAATACAGGGCATACCATTTCATACAGCAGTTTCTGCTCATAGTCCATAAACTTATGATTGAATTAGAAGTCATCCTCCTTCCCCTGTTCTCCCATGGAATACCAAGACTTTGTCTAGATGCTTCAAACAGCGTGCGTTTCACCACTGCTTATACAATACAAGAGTGAATTCCTACTGCTGCAAGGGGACTCTTTCAAAGTATGTCCTTTGTTTCCATCCCTGCTTCAGACAACTAAGGTAAGCACTGCTGAGGACACAGCATTGACTGTGTGACTATAACCCAGAAGTGGGATTTCCAGGTGTTATGGTCATGTAAGTAGATACAGCTTCCACTAGCTCTGTAAGTGAATAAAAACTTCATCTCCCTGTTACTTTAATGAAGGAATGTCCTGGGTTCAGCAGCAGCAGTCATTTTTTCTCCTTCTTAGTAACTGGTGCAGCACTGTGTTTTTGACTTTCAGCCTGGGAGCAGCGCTGATAACACTGATGGTTTTAGTGCTGCTTGGTAATGTTTAGTCTGACAAAAGACTTTCTGAGTCTCATGCTTTGCCGGGGGGCGGAGAAGCCAGGAGGAAGCAGAGACAGGACACCTGACCCAAACTGACCAAAGAGATATTCCATACCACAGCACGTCATGCCCACTATATAAACTGGGGGCAGTTACCCGGAAGGGTTAGATCACTGCTCAGTCGGGCTGGGTATCGGTTGGCAGGTGGTGAGCGGTTGTATTCTCTTCCCTTGTTATTTCCCTTATCATTATTATCATTGGTGGCAGCAGCAGTGGTTTGTGTTATACCTTAGTTACTGGACTGCTCTTATCTCAACCTGTGGGAGCTACATTCTTTCAATTCTTCTCCCCATCCCTCTGGGAGCCAGGGGGAGGAAGGGTGGGAGTGAGAGAGTGACTATGTGGTTCTGAGTTACTGCCTGGACTTAACCCATGACAAGCAAGTATAGCAGAATTGGTCCTTATTTAACCAATCTAACAGAGAAAATTATGCTCTATGACCTGCTTCTCATCACTGATTAACAATTATTATAATCCTATGTATTATGTACATAAAACTTGCTGAAATAAATAGTGAGAATTCTTATTTTATCATAGTTTAGTCACAGAGCTCAAAGAGTTGGAAAAAAGAAAAAGAGGTCATGGGTTTGATGTAATATTAGGCTGACAAACACATCCAGAACCAGTCTCCAAGTCCTCTATTAACATGCATTTTCTAAGCAGGAAAAGTTAATGTTCCCCTAAAGCTGGTATTTAAATAGCCTCAGCTTTTAACACAGGACCCTTTAAATTGTAAATTAGGTAAGGTTTATTTCATTGCATTACAAATATCTGCCTATCATCCTTTCTCCTTCACAGTGAGACCTGAGCAGCTGTGATTAGCAGAAGGAATAGTGTGCTTCACTATAAAATTAATTGCTTCTACCTACATTGTTCTCCCCAAGTTTATAGCTCATTTGCTGTTGGGTCCTTCACCACCTGCTCCCCTCTTGTACCTAATCTTACCTCCTGCATGGCCTAGAAGGCAGAACACAAAAGAGAATCAGAGCCTGGGACTTTGCTTGAGAGCCATTAAGCAGGTTCTAACGGATCTGGGAAGGTATGGAAATGTGTTACTGTGGTGGTCTTCTCAAAGATAACAGGAAATATCTATGATAAAGTGAATGTACTTCACTGCGTAGCTTCACTCTAAATCAAACTAACAACCCTTTCTCATAAATCACTGTATCGCAGACAGCTGGAAGAATTGCAGGGTGGTAAATGAATTTCTTATTAAACAGAAGAAAAAAAAAGGTTTTTTGAATATTCTCTCCATCTTACCAATGCATATGGGTTCATATTTGAGGTATAAATCATACATTCACACACAACAAACACACCCACTTGATATTTCCTTTCAGAATTCAAAATACTAGTTGTTTGTTCTGTAAGATTCCTCCTCTGTACTTCTGTGGAAGAGAATGTGCTTATGAAACTTGTCAAAACCGATTACAACTAAGTGGCAGCATTTTAACACTTGGAGTAAGACAGGAACCTCCCTTTATATGTAGGCGTCAATGTTATATTGAGAGTAGTATATTTACCCACCTGCAATCAGTGCTTCATTTGCTCTGTTGCATCCTCACTGTAATATAGAGAACTGACTAAACACAGAAACAAGTGACTCACCAGTAGCTCACTCTTCACTGAATTAAGCTTGCTAGTTGTGAAGTTATCAAACATCCCACATAACCAGCAGTTTAATACTGTGTTGAAAACCGTTAAAGTTAAGCTTCAAAAGTAAAACATACCCTAGTATTTTCAAATAATAATATCCTATTTATTTGCCAGGTTTTGAAGACTTCCCCATTTGCACCATGTAGCTCTTGTTAAACACAAAAAGTGTAAAACTCAGTGACACCTAATTTATTCACAATATATGCAGTATAAGACTACTACATTTCACTCAAGTACCTGTCAAAATATCCCACCTGGCAGCATGCGGCATCCCTCTTATTTGACATGTCCAGACAAATAAACTAGTTAAAGGACAAAGAAAAATTAAGATTTAAAATGAAAGTATAGTGTGAAGTAAAAATAAGTTTAAAATACACAAACTTGTATGCAAGTTCGTTGCATTTTGTCTTCAGTTTGATATTTTGGTGTTTTTTTGTTTGGATTTTTTCCTTTTTTTTCCCTATTTTGTTTAAGAGTTGAAATTTCTTTGAAACATCAACACAAAAGGTGCCTGGAGCGTAGGACTCCAACCCATCTAACACCTGATCAAACCTCAATTAAATCCTTGGAAACGGTCAAATCATTTTCACTTGTTTCTAACAAAGGCACAACTAAATTCTTTACAATTCAATATTTTTTAGATGTTACTGGGAAGTATTCCAGCATCCTCCTGTGTGAAACAATACCTTCATTGCCTTAGGACTGAGAGGAAAACCATCCTCCGTGTAGGGCTAAACAGGTGTGTTGCTTTTGCAGAAGAATATTTCCATTGTAAAGCCAAGATACTGGTCAGCTGTATGGCACTAACTCCCTTGGGAGGATGGGGTGATAAATAATAGCAATAACACCGTGGCTAGTAATGGCAGAATTACTTTAAGCTCCAGACCCAAAATTTCAATTCCTGGGGAGGATCGCTAAGCATAATGGAAAGTGGAAGTGAAATGGACTTACTGGATTGAGTCCAGCAAAGGGCTGTGAAGATAATTAAGGGACAAGGAGAGGCAGAGGCAGCTGGGACCATTAAGCTCTGAAAAGACTCAAGGGGACCTTATCAGTGTGTATACATGTCTGACAGAAGCAAACAAAACCGAGCTAGGTCCTTTTAAGTGGAGCCCAGTGAAACTTCAAGAGGCAACAATGGGCACAAGTTGAAATGCAAGAAAACATTTAAGTATAATTAAAACCTGTGGGGTTATTTGTGTTGTTTGGTTAGTTTGTTTTCTCAGGGTGTTTTTGAGAGTGACTAAACACTGTCACAGGTTGCCCAAAAGGGCTATGAGGTCTCCATCCTCAGAAATACTAGAAACCTGACTAAACATTGCCTGAGCAACCTGCTGCAGTTGACCCTGTTTTGAGTAAGGTTTGAGCTTAAGCATCTCCAGAGGTTCTGTCCTGCCTCCACAATTTTGTGATTCTGTGAACTACCCTCTAACACGAATGTGTTTGAGATTTTATTTTCTCCCATTACTAATCCTGCTGTACCTGTTCCATGTATAAATGAAAGCTTCATGCGCTGAATCAACCAACCTGGTATCTTTTCTCAGTGCTGAACTCAAAAGCAACCCTTACAAACAGCCATTTATGGAGCTATATTTGTTTCACTTCAGTATTTAAGAGGGACGTGTGGGACGGTAAGGCTGACAAACATACTCTTAGGATAAGCCATACCATGAAGGAAACCTAGCAAAAATGGAAAGCATGCAAAGGAGTGATTGTTGTAGAAAAGATATGTCTAAAAGCTCCGAAGAACCTTTTTGAATAGATAGAAATGAAGGCACAAACTTTACAGGTACCTATTTTTGACCTGCTTCAATAGGAAAATGCTCTCATACTGGCTTCTACTGCAGAGGGTTTTGTCCTCTTTAAATCGATCCCACTCCACTGTAGTTATCCCACTGCAGTTATTTAAACAGATGCCTAGGTCAGCTCCCACTGTACATTAATGACTATACCAAGTTAGATGTCCTAATGTCTTGGTTTTGGCAGGGTTAATTTTCTTCCTAGGAGCTGGTGCAGTGCTGTGTTTTGGCTTCCATCTAGGAATAATGCTGATAACACACTGATGTTTTAGTTGCTGCTCAGTAGCGCTTACCCTGATCAAGCACTTCTCAGTCTCTCATGCTCTGCCAGTGAGGAGGAGCACAAGAAGCTGGGAGGGAGCAGACACCTGACCCAAACTAGACAAAGGTATTCCATAGTACAGCATGTCATGCCCAGTATATAAATGGAGTGGGAGGAGTTACCTGGAAGGTACCGATCACTGCTTGGGTCAGGCTGGATATAGGTTGGCTGTTAGTGAACAATTGTATTGTGCATCACTGCTGCTTTTTGTTTCTCCTTTCTCCTTTGTAGTTTCATATTCTCTCCCCTTGCTATTTCCCTTATCATTATTATAATGTACTTTAGTTATTAAATTGCTCTTATCCCAATCCACTGGTTTTGCATTCTTTCAATCCTCTGCTCCATCCCACCCAGGGAGTGGGAAGGGGGGGGGGGGTGTGAGTGAGTGGCTGGGGTTGAACTGTGATACCTGACTTCTTACATGGTCCAGTGAAAAATAACAACAAAAAACCCCTTACTGAAAGTGTACAACAGTAATTCCATAAATGGTTTCACTTAGTTTTAAAAAGCAGTGGCTTTGCATATCTCCATGTTTTTAATTCTCATTTTCTTTCTTCCTCATATTATTTTTCCATGAGAGACTATGAATATAAATTATACCTTCACATAGCTCAACAGCCTTAAGATTTCTAGATTAGGTTTCTTCTGTTCTATAATGGTCTGCCCCCTTCCAAACACACACTTCCTCTGTGGCTGTCTCTCCTTCACATCACGTCCCCTCAGTGTTGCCCTTAGTATTTGCAAGTACTATTAGGACCATCTCCCCATTATGACTCATTACTTAACTTCCCACTTGCACAAAGGGCACTTCCCAAAAGCCTGGTCCCCGTGCTCCAACATTCAGTGAAGAAGAAGGAAACGTTTGACAATAGAACTGATGCACCACTGGCAAGATAGCCTTTGTTCATCATTGAAATGAGAGGGGAAAGAGGTCTTACCCAGCTTGGCATCCATTGAGTGTAGCACATTATGCTACGTCATATCCTCCGGTGGCCCTAAAAAGCTCCCAAATCTTTATGTGGTTTCTGCAAAGAAAGCATTTCTGGTCAGGAGGATGTAAAGCCTGGATCGAGTTTTCCTATGATTTCTTGCAAACTCTCCCCTCCCAGAAAACAGTATGGCACTCCCCTTTTAAGAAACATCTTGCAGGGCCTTAAACCTACATTTACAGAAAGTACTATAAACAAAGGCTTCCCACTGAATGAGAACTGAGCTGAACCTCTTCATCAGTAAAAGCTACTTGTGACTTGGGTAAGACAGGAGCTGTACCTGCAGCAAAGCACTGCTGCTTAAGGAAGTAGCCAGCTGACAGCTGCAATGCCAGGTGCACAACAGCGGCTGGGGCATTGCCTACCAGCAGAGCCAGGGCAAGTGACTGGCAGGTCAGAGCTCAGCTCTTCAGAAGCGCAGCCCTGCAGCTCTGCCGTGCCTTTGCCCAGGGGTGTTCTCCCTCCAACCACTCCTTGAATATTTCTGTTGCCTTTGGCACTAAGTTTGACTATGCTACTGCCAGGCACAGGCAGCCACGCCACTATGAAGGATGCTCTTATTGTACTGGAGGCAATACTCTGGCGCCCTTTGAAATCATACGTGCTTGGCTTTACAGTATCCAAGATAGAATAAACCACACTGAGTCTTCCTTGCTGGGGTTATGTTCAAATACCCAAGTATATCTGTTGCTTATTTCTGTTGTCTCTTTCCAACTCTATACTGACTGAAATAAAAGGTAAATAAGAGTTCTGGATATCCTTTTAGGACAACGTGAATTATGTATTGCCAGCTTTAATGGTAAAGCAAACCAAGATTTCCTTAATGTTGTCAAAATTAGAAGTATTTTTAGAGTTCTGGCAGAATGCAAAATTGTTTCCTCAGCATTTATTTGTGTAAAAATCTGTTTTCAATATAGCCATAGCTTCACATGTCTAATTCATGTAGCCTGAGCAGTATCATAGAAGATAGACTATTTTAGCCTTCATGGGTTTTTTTTTTGTGTTTGCTTTTAATAATAAGAAAAGCTTTGTTTTAAGACTTGGCCATGAACCAAACCATATCATGTTCAGTGTTTGAGGAAAAATCATGAATACACAATATCCAGACACAGAATAACTTTCCTTGATTTAAGCTTTAAAATTGGTCTCTTACATTTAGGAAATGTGGAAAGTAGCTCAGATATTAAGCATAAGAAAGAATAGCAATTTTCTAAGCTTTTAGCCAACAGGTTAAACCTTTCTTAATTAAGATGATCCCTTTGCACATCATTTAGAAACTCCATCAGGGATACAATTAAGTTGACTGCACTGCATGATTTTGCCATGAGTTCAGCCTTTCTCATGACTCGGTAAAGCATTGTCTTTAGCTAGAGCTCTTCCACACATTGTTCTTCATTTTTAGAGGTGTCTGTCTCCCCAAGTCCCTGACTTTTCCTCTCTGCTTCCCATAGTTGAACAATGAATACATTTGTTTTCTCCTGTTGCCAAAACTGTCAGGGGTAAAGTTTTAAATCCTGAACTAGCAGCTGTACATACATAAGCAAATGCTTAATTTTAAGCACTTCAAGTGTCACATTGAAACAATGGGACCTGTCACACACTTAAGCACCAGTTGCACCTTTCCATGACCATAGGCCTTTTTGCTTGGAATTTCCTATCTGGTGTACTTATGCATGCAGAGGTGCTCAGATACTAAACAACATTAGTCCTGTGGACTTCAGTAGAGTTTACTGTATAGAGTCGTGAGACTTAAAAGCCATACACCAAATTCCAGTGTTTGAAATATTCCATCCCATTCAAAGGTATAGAATGATCAGGGGACTGGAGCACCTCCCATATGAAGACAGGCTGAGAAAGTTGGGGCTGTTCAGCCTGGAGAAGAGAAGGCTGCGTGGAGACCTCATAGCAGCCTTCCAGTATCTGAAGGGGGCCTATAGGGATGTTGGGGAGGGACTCTTCATTAGGAACTGTAGTGATAGGACAAGGGTAACAGTTAAAACTTAAACAGAGGAAGTTTAGATTGGATATAAGGAGGAAATTCTTTCTTGTCAGGGTGGTGAGGCACTGGAATGAGTTGCCCAGGGAAGTTATGAATGCTCCATCCCTGGCGGTGTTCAAGACCAGGTTGGACGAGGCCTTGGGTGACATGGTTTAGTGTGAGGTGTCCCTGCCCATGGCAGGGGGGTTGGAACTCGATGATCTTAAGGTCCTTTCCAGCCCTAACTATTCTATGATTCTATGTATCCTTACCTCCAAAGTTGTTCTTTCCTGGGATGGAGATGCAGCTGTAAGCAGAAAAACCTATTCCTGATATAGGATCTCAGGCAACAATAACTGTTACCAAATAATGTATATTTATGCATTTTGCTGAGTTATAAAGAGAGCCAATTTTCACCTAGAAATAACATATATTTAAAAAAAGAGTTTTAGCAGTTACCAAAGAAATATATGTCCCTCAGTCTGAATATCTGTATGCGTACTAAGCCATTGACATATGATAACCAAAAATAGCCACAGTAATGTACAAGAGATTTTGAATCAAGGGAGTCTCCTTTTCGGGACTCTCAGGCATATCGCTGATCTTTCTGCAAGTAAATATAGCACTTGGGTGCTGCATGCCATGCATCCGATTTTGGCTAAAGGCTTCAGCAGTGCTCCAAAAAGGCTTTGCTTGTTACCTAAAGGGATATCCCCGCTAAAAACTGACGTACTAAAAGAGTATCCTTTGTCAGAGATGTCCTCACTCGTTGACTTACTCCTTTGTACTTGTTCACACCCACTTCTCTTTACTATGATTTCTTGCTGTCAGTCCCTGCACCCTAGTTCTTGACAAACACTGGGAAGGAATCTCCTTGGCACAAGGCAGGCCACCAGAAGATGCAGGTGGCAGTTGTGAGCAAAGGATGAGAGGCAGAGGATGAGAGAAACCCAGAAGAAAAAGCTGTGTGGAAAGTAGTGAGTACAAAAGCTAATTTATATTTTAATGATTAAAGAGAGATTAAAGCCAACAGCATCACGATTTTAACTCTGCAGCTGGTGGATTTCTTTGTCTTCTGGTCAATGAAGCTGAATTATGAGACTGAGGGAACTTCAGAAGTGTTAAAAGATGTCATAATAATAAAGGGAGGTCTATAATTATAGAGAGATTATTGCATATAATATGGAAGTGGATTGCACTTAAACAGCCTCATCAAACCAATTTCCACTGCAACTCATTGATGCCACAGATGAGGACTTCAGGTGGGAGGATAAGCTAGAGGAACGGATGAACACTTAAGAAACAAAGTCCTCGTTTTCATGCTAATGTCCTTGTGCAGTTCAGAAGAAGGGGAGAGAAACAGTCTTTGTAGAACATTGTGATAGCAACGCAGCATTGCAGGGGAGGAGGAACATCCTCTGGTGCAGTGATAAACTGTTTCAAATGAACACTTAGCGAAGTTGTTCATGAGATGGCAGCAGCTGTAAGCCTTCTGCAACCCCAGCACTTTTCATTATGATTGCAAAATGCAAAAAGTCAGTATCTGTCTGGTATAACCAGAATGACAGAAATTTATCAGGGATTATTAGGACGTTTTTGTTAGACAGCAAGAACAAGCTGTATTCTCACAGGAGTGCTCAAAAAGACCTTGTGAGGAACAGTTAGTTGAACTCCATATAGTATTACAACAAAGTTATTTAAGTCTACATTTTATGTAATGATGTGAAATAAGTCCTCTCCCAAGTAGCCCTATAGTTCCACTTTGGACATTCATCACTATTGTGACTCTTCTTGGGTTATTATCTCTGCATCCTGCCTCAGTGTAACTGCACTGCATGGCAAAGACAAAAAGGAAGGCACAGTCCTCACTGCTAACCCAAGTGGCTGGACAGACTTGGTAGCCATTGTACTAAAGACTAAATCACTTTGACAAAATGCTATTCCTTCTACACTCTGTTACATCATGTACAGAAGGAGAAGGAGATCAGAGGGTTTTAATATCTTGACCTCCCCTCTTCCCTGCATTTCAGGGGGATCCTAGCCTTATTTCCTGCTCCTTGAATGCAGGAATACACCTGAAGCAAATGTTTCAGTTTTCCTATGGGTAGAAGACAGTGATGTAGCTCATGACACTCCTTTTTTGCTGCAGTGTGGTAGACTGTTCCAAGGACAGAAGTGCATGAGCCATATAGGTAACCCCAAAGCAAGAATGGTGCTTATGCACCCATCACATGACCCTCATTCATTTTGAGGCTGCCTCCAAAGAACAACACTTCTGTTTAAGGCCTGGATTCAATATCAGTAAGCGAACTTCTGCTGACTTTTCATAAATTTCCAGTAAAAGACACTGATATCAAACTTCCAAGCTCCTATGAAATGCATATGGGGAAGCAGGTACCATAAACTACAATCTAAAGCAACCATACTAATAAGAGAGTTGTCTCTTACTGTGTTGTACAAGTTCCTGATGCTACAGTTTACTCTCTCCATGACTTGAGACACTAAGAGTCCTGGAAAAGAAGCTCTTTCATTATTCAGAAAAAAAAACAGGTTTTATGATCCTATTAAAACTAAATTCTTGTTGTTGTAGCCTTTAATAATAGAAGGGGTGAGTTGAGTTTTTAATTACAACTGAATTATGACTAATCAGGCCCTGTAACATGTCTGGGGCTGCTGGTCAGAAAGTGCTTCTTTCTGAAGTCAGACATCAACCCCATTCAGCAGTTAAGCTAGACAGTGCCCATCACCACCACTCAGGGTTCCTCTGACTCAGGTGGTATTTGACCTGGAGTTATGTGCATTCCTATGGAAAATTTAGCTCCCCCACCCCACCCCCCGAGTAAATTCTGCTATTTGCCTTTGTTAGGAGATTGGTTAAATATGTATTATATGTAAAATAAACAGTGGGATTGAGACCTTCTTTTGTACATGGAGCTGCACATGTTCCTTCCCATCATGACACATTAGTTTACCTTCATGTTCTGCACACAAGAGACCGAGTTCACCTTCCTGTCTAGATTTCAGGTTTTTCTTCCGTACCTTACACAGAGCAATGCTGATTGTTCTCTTGAGATAGATTCTGTAACTCCAACAAGGGGGCCAAACTCTCAGCTGCCATAAACTAATGTTACACCAAGGTCAGTAGAACAGCACAGATTTACGGTGTCATAATCATTCAGACACAGGACTCAATCCCATCCGTCAGTGTTTCATATCTTGCATCATCATTTGACACTCACATCTAAAGACAAAACACAAAGATGAATTGAGCCCTCTGGGTTTTTTAGCTACTAGAAGCTGCAGTACTTAACTGTGTAATTAATCTTTTCCATGGGTTGCTTTTTCAGACTAAAAGAGGAGTTGTCATAGCATTAATTTCTGCTGATTTTTTTTCTTCCACTTCTGTCCGTTATGCATATTTGCTAGTTTACACTTAGTCTTAATTCCTCTCATTAATTTCTTTCAGGTTTTTATTAGCTTGCTGCTTAAATTCAAGCTTCAAGTAGACGGCTGTATTAAAACAGTCACTTTAGTGGGGTGAAAGATGCATTTTGTCGTCTTTCAGTGAGGAACTGACAGTCACACACTAAAGTAACCATATGGTGTCTGGCACGATGGATCTGACTCTCTGAAAGTCACAAAAGACCACAAAGAGAGTCTGAACACTGAAAAGCCCAAATATAATCACATTAATTCAAATATCTGCAGACCTTGCTTTTCATACAAAATCATGAGAAATGGCTAGTTATAAAAAGTATTTCAGCCATGTCAATTTAAGAGAGAGTAAGGGGCAATACAGTGCAGTCCCAAAAAATTCTTTCAACTGCTCCATCCAGTGATGACTCATCAGGCAACAGCACAGGTAAAATAAGAAACACAATAGAGATCAGCTTCAATTTAATTTTGGCACTTTTTGATCTTTATATTGCTTTTGCAACCTCATTTCCTCTCCTTTCCAGTTTCTCCTATTCAAAGACTGATTCCAGATTCCACTCCAAAGCAGAAAGCAATCCAAACCCAGCTCCACCATCTAACAGATTTGAGGGTCACATTCTTTTGTGCATTACAGGGTTTGTTCAATTTACACTGGGGTTCACACATAAACCTCTCTCTGCAAGGTTTACTCATGCTTTCACTCCTATGTATGCTAACACCACATCTATTAAACTCACAGTAATGCTGATCACACATACAGAATTAAGCCCATGCTTAAGTATGTGCAGCCGCTGGGCCTTAGAGACGAATTTTCCCCCCAAGGTATTTGGGCATGTCTGTTCCTTAATCATTTTTGGCAGCATACAAATAGATGCAGATTTGCATATATTTGCTAAAAGCGCACTGCAGCCTGCAGCTCCTGTAAATTTACTTACAGAAAAGGTATATGATTTTTTCCACAATTGCAGAGCATTGCAGCTACCAGGTACCTTTGTGTATTTAACAAAAGCTAAGCCCGACAGAAATACAAAGAGAAAGACCTGCAGCGTCTCACTCGACACATGTACAGAGGTATCTTCAATCAAAGGTATCTGTAACACCAGCTTAATCAGTTACCCTACAGCCTTGGAGAATAACTCGTTAAAGAGAAGCATAAAAGAGGTGGCAGCTCAATAGCGTTTTCAATGATACATAAATATAGCTGCCTTGTCATGGTAAATTCTGTGTAACTGGGAAAATGGTATAAAACCTGACATTGATCTAGAAGGTTGGTACCTCAGGGCATAGAAAGGGGAAAAGTCATTTAATCGCTGACACTGACTGTCTCCATGATCTGGTAAGAAGCTCATGTCAGTAGCTGTGACCCACTGGGTGACCTTAAGTCAAAGTGAATGAGCTCTGTGCTCCCAGGGAACATGGCTGAGTGATAATGACCCTGGCTTGATGGGAAAACCCAACAGGATTTTATCTGCATTCAAATGCAAAAATATTCATCCTCTACCTATTCTGTCCTACCCTGTGGTTACAAACTGTTCTGGGGGAAAAAAGAAAGTAATTGAGTTTCTGTTTGGAATAACAGCCTTCCAAGGAAAATTCTTTGCAGACCACCTATGTTGGCAAAGGACTTTATGCTAAAAGCAAATTCATGATCACATCTACGGAACATTTGTATGCACAATATCTTCACTTTTCAATTACTATTGTTTTCCCAGGCACTTTCAAAACTCAGATGAAAGGCAGGCTTTGAGATATTACCCATCCTGACTGATTTATCTCCCAGCCTAGAAACTTTCTGACTTGTTGCTAAGGATTTAGTTTCTACTGCTGAAAACAAAACTGTAGACAATTGAAAAGTACTTTTTACTATGAAATTTTAAAATCAGTCCAGGTTAATAATGCTCAGTTGAGTTTATTTTTTTTTCCTTTGTTCAATTGCATATTTATGTATTTCTGACCAGTGCTATATTCCTTGGTTAGTATTTTGCTTCCTTTACATCAAGTGCTTTGAAAATAGCATGGTGACTAGCCACAAAAAAGAGAGCAACTGAGAAACTTTTCAGGTAACTGGAACCAGGGTGACTTCTTGTTTGAAGACAAAGAATCAATGAAGCAATCCTCCATGCAATGTGAAGAGCTATCGATCCTAAATGATTGTATTGAGTGTGAATATAGGGAGAAGGGAGCATTGTAGATTTTTATTTTATGGGGTTTTTTGTTTGCTTTTTTATATTAAACAAACAAAAAACCCCAACCAAAAAAAAAATCCAAACCCTCAAAAAACTAAAACCAACTAACCAAAAAAAAATAACAAACCCCAAACAATCAACCCCCCCCGAAACCAACAACACAAGCCAAAAATATCTCCAAAGTAACCCTGTTATAATAAATAATTATTGCTCACCCAGAACAGTTATGAGCCTACTTCAAAGCACAAAGACTGGATAAGAAGGGCAAGTTCATCCCTTCTATATCTAGAAGGGCACAGAGAAGCAAGGACATCGCCTTGCCTCTGCACAACAGTATCATGTCTTTACAAAAGCACTGCATACAGTGTTGACAGCTGCAGGTCAAGAACGATGCAGGTATACAGGAAATGAGGTCCTAGAAAATAAGCCTTATAATGTAAGGATCAAGGAACTCAATCCATGCAGTTTATTGAAAAGAAGGCTAAAAAGGTGACTCAATCAGTGCATGTTGCTACCAATACCCAGAAGAGGAACAATAGTAAGGTGCAGGGGTTCAATCTCACAAAGAGGTATATAGCAAGACCAATGACGGAAACAGAAGATAGACAAATCTAATCTCCACATGAAACACAAAGGTTACATTTTCAGGGAAGACAAGTAAACTGCCTTGCCTTTATCAGCAGATGTTAAACTTTTGCCTTCACTCAGAAAGGAAAAAGATGTACTTTACCTTCCCAGGAAAGCTTAGATGATGGGATAAGCAAAGAGACTCTCAGCTCTCTGCTTCAATCTTGGAGCATAAGCTGTGCCAGTGGGCAGCTGCAGTACCTCAAACCCAGGCCTTAAGCCATCAAGTAGCTCAGTTGTCTCCAAATTCCAAATCAGAAATTCAAATGAACAGATGTCACATAGAGCCTTGCACACAAGAAGCTAAATCTTTTTTCTTATTGCTGTGAACATGGAAAAACTTTAATTTCAGGAGAGTCACAGCACTTCTGCTTGAGTGAAGATTGGACAGGAAACCACACAAGAAATTATCCAAGTTAAGATACTCAAACCAGCAGTGGGAACTTTTAGCTCTGGACATTCATTATTGTCTTAGAAGTTTATTGTATTGCAGAATATTCCTGCTCCTAGGAAAAAAGGAAGGCTTTAGAAATACCAGTGGCTTCCTCAGCCAAATAGAAGGAGAGTCCTTTCCACCACATCCCAGCAAAAGAATTTCTTATTCAAACATGGTGCCAATGGCAGGATTTACCCTCAGATTGCCAACATAGTATGAAACAAGTCATAGGGTGCAGCTCACTGAGGTAAAGTCTGGAGGACGGATACCACCTTAGTGCTTAAAACAGAATTCCAAGTGGTTTCTGTTGTTTGTTAGTTCATGTTTCATTATATGTGATTGGACATTATGCCATATGTAAGACTAGGACCCTTTATGGGGAGTTCAGGTACTGTAGTAAAAATAATCACAGAAAATATTCTAATTTATTTTGCTCACAATACAGCTGATCAATTATTTAGTCTTGTAAGCAGCTAGCTTTATAGCTATAGCTGCACCTATCTGCCTCAGTATTTTAGTTGACTTAGGAGTACCCCTTTAAACTGAATCTGTCAGTCTTCTGCAGTTACTGAACTTTGATTCACATTTTGCAGAAGGCTTGGAACACACAAACTGGATCCAGTCTAGATCAAGTCAAACAGAAGGTCCATTTCAGTACCACATCCAACACAATTCAACTGCAAAAGGACAATTAGGCCACAGGACCAGGCTGCAGCTAGCCTGAAGTAGCCCTGTGAAATAGGTGAACATTGACATCAAGTTCCCAGCACTGAGTGTTTTCCTCTCCAGTGCTACTCTTATTGAACTGCCCTACTTACTAAAGCAGTTATAGGCATGGAAGTCAGTGGGTTTCTAGGGAGGAAGCACAACGTAAGTCAAAGTTTAAGCAGTGTAAAGTGCCTCGTGCATGTGCTTTGCCAAAGCAAAAGCTTCATCTTAAGAGTCCAGTCTGCCAAACTGTTATGCTCTCTCTCTGTCTATATGCAGCGTCACATGCAGCCAGACCACTGAATCATGTAGGGTAAACATACACCCTGAAGACTACAGGATTTGGTGCTTAAGGTTTATTTTAAATTGCCAGAGAGCATAGCTAAGGAGAAGGTCTACCATGAATTTCTGTTAAAATGTTTGTGATGAAGTCATCTTACAACAAAAGACAGATTACGGAACTTCAAAACACTATGATTGAGGGCTTTAACTGCAAGACTTGAAGTGTCCTGTTGCAAACCCCATCTTGACTTACGGGGTGGGGAGAAGCCATTTTTTCCATGTTAGCCTTGATTGTGCCATGAACATTGAAGTCCCAGATCATGCATCCTATCAGAGGATGCATGATTCCAAATAAATTACCCAGTCACCGTCAGCCAAATTTCTCCTTAGCCAGTTAGAACTTTACAGCAGCTCAGCTTTCCATTCAAGTATATCTTCAAGTTGGCTTTCTCTTCAAGAAGAGCTCAATAGAATGCCAGATGGGTTTTTTCAGTGGATTATTTTCATTATACATCATGCTGGATTGCTTTAACATCTAGTCAGATATCAGTCTCACCTGAGCCCCACACAATACTGATTTGCTCGCTGACATTACCTAGATCCCCAGGGTTTCTTGCAACAAAACATAGGATACTGCATATACAGGAGAGAGTGACAGCCTAAGGATTAACCTGCTTGTTGATATTCATGTTCCAGCACATCCCTTGACAACCAGAATACTCCAGGGGTCAGGCTTCATCCTAATCAGAAAAGAGAGAGTACAGATTGTTTTGATCAGAACTACATGTGTCTGGAAGGCTAATCCAAAATTAATTAGATCTGGGCTGCATAATATTCATTTGGATTTGTAAACATGGTGACGGGGGTATGAGGATTATGCAGACAGAGAACAGATAAGGTAACTAATTTGTAGGTTGACGATGCTTTAATAATGTCACAAATGTGCTCTTTTGTCTTAATAAGTGCTAAAAATAAGGGACGTTTTGCTGTAAATTAGTGTGTATAGAGAGCATTTCATAAAAAATGAAGATGTTTTAACAGTAAGAGTGAGATACAGGTAGAAATGGTTTCAGCAACCCTTAGTTAACAACATTCAAATGAATGTTTCCATTCTGTATGACAAGAATCACTTCATGTGCTGCAAGCTGACAGGGTACTACTGATTGCAGCAGCGATATAACAGTAGTTTAATTTTTAAGCAACTCCCCCTAATCAAGTGAGCATCAACTTTCATGCGCCAGTAAGAGAAAAAGCAGTAGTGTTGTATAATGGAGAAAACAAAAACCAAATCAAAACCCCACTAATAAAAAAATCGCCAATACAATAAGAACCCCCCAACCAAACACTTTAAATTACAGCACCACCAGGACAGCTGAAAGTGCTGTCCGAAGAAACAGACAGGTTATCTGCCTGATTTCATGTGTCCAGGGAGAGGAAAAGGTCCTCTGCAGGATTCACCTGAAGGATTGAGTCATACACTGCAGACAGATTCAGTCTGCCCGACACAAAGTGTTAATCAATTTAGAGGGATGGAATAGGAACGAAAAAGCATGAAAATGGAAACTGTGAGCGCTTACAAATTTGTTAACAAAAGTGGCTTTCTGCAGACCAAGGTCATCCTTATTCAGATGCTAGATTACATATCCTCCCTACCCCCCCCATCAACACGAGCCGAGCAGGATAACAATCTTCACCTGTGTTATGAGAATGTCACAAACAGGCCATTTCTCATTTTCCTTTTACAAATGGATTAGCACTGTGCCAATTCATGACCCCATTTCAATCCGTGTTCCGAGTGAAGACTTATCTTATTAAAACTGTATTGAGATGTTATCCTGTTACATATATATTAAAGCTCAATTGTCCTACATACAGAGTTTGCAGATGAAACTATAAATATTTCAAAGAGGACTGACTTGAGACAACTTTGGAGGACTGCATGTTTGACAAGATGTCAGACAATGGCCTCAAAAGCTAAGACAGAAGATGAGACAGATAAAAATGCTTGCCTAATGAATAAACCCTTTGGGACTGATTTTATGCTGTATTTGTACAATCCCAGTGCCTCTGTGACCCAGTTCATGACTGTTTTTCATCAGTGCTATTGCGGTAAATGAGTATGTCACTGTAGGGAAATTGTAACAGAAGAATAAGGAAGAGAGAAAGTTAATACATGGAGGGGCTCCCTCCTCGCCCCCCACAAGAGAGCAAAATTGTACCTTGGTAAGCATTTTTGACACCTGACCACAGTACCCTGCAGAATTTGCTTCTGGGTAATGCATTCCTCAGTGTTGTCATACACATTGTCAAGAGGCCATTTCTTTCATCACATGTTTTCTGAAGCTTGCTTCAGGCCTCACTATCTTTGTAACCAAGCAGCTGACCTCTGAAATACCTGCTTTGGCAGGCTCCATGTGGAAAATGTATGAGGTTTGCTTAAAGAAGAATACCCACAGAAATAAATAGGAGAGGAAAAAAAAAAAAGCTAGAACAAACATTTTCTTCTTTAACATCAGCAAAGTCAAGAGAGTATGCTGCTGTGATATTTAGTACTGCTGAACACAATCCAAAGGGGATTGTGCACCATCTGAACAGCCTGCTAACAATAGAAAGGGTATTTGCAAAGGAGAAGAAACAGAGCAGTGATGTAGTAGAGCTTACTGTGTTATACACAAGCTGAAAAGAGCTAAAAGAAGTGCTAGCTGTAAGTTCTGTCAGAAAGGGCAATTTAGAATATTTTTACACTAACACATTTCACTCTCAAGAAGCCAGTAGATATCACCTCCTAATTTGCTTGCAGCTCGCCATCCATCTACATAAAGCGTTTTCCACCAAAGATGCTTACCTCAGTGTGAAACTGAAAACACACTGGTACAAAGCAGTTCTGACAATGACATATGCTGTTAAGCATGCAAGTCTAGAGTTGTGCAGTTATCCCTTATACACATGCTAGAGTAAAAGTAATCTAGCAAATATCCATACAATTTGGGGTAAAACTTAAAGATTCAGACAAGATTCAAAGCTCATCAGGAAAATAAAAAATTTTGGGAACAAAATATGCTCAAAATAACTAAAAATATCTTGCCTCCGTGGCCTAAAATAATGCCAAATCAGTGTCAGGCAAGGCAGAAGCAGGAAGGAATATGATGGGGATTCAGTGTCACATATCTTCACTTACTAGATTAACTCCAAATGGTGAGATAGGTTTCCGCTCTGAACGTGTGAACTTGTTACGGAGAGTACACGATTTCTCATTGCACATACTTCTACACTAGTCTCATTTGAAAGCTATGACCTTCCAGTAGACATGACAAGCAATAAGGAATAAGTTCTTTAAAAAAGCTAGCTGTGATAGTAGGTATCACAAGCAGGGTAGCAGGAGAAGGAATCAAGAGTGACTTGATACCTGGGGTGTTAAAGGAGATGCAACTTACTGGGCTCTTTATGCTGCTTTTGGAGCAACAACATTAATGCAGACTTTGGTCTCTGCTTTGGATCCTGGCAAATGCTCACAAAAAGAAGAAACTGGGATGTTACAAACTTCTGGTCTTTGAGAAAGCTGCTGTTGGGTGAGTGAGTGGTTGTTACACCCGCCTGCACCAAATCAGACACCAAAAACCAACCAAAGTATCACTGATGCAGGTCAAGCACTGCTTAGGATTAGCTGAAGTACTTGTTTTAAACATCATCCCTTGCAAAATACTGTGTGCCTCACACTTAGCAGCATCCACAAGTTTACAAAGGGTCTGCTGTAGGGTATAAACCATGAACACAGAGCGTTTGCCTGGACCACCTATGAAGTTACTGCCTTCTTGGCTGCAGATGCTTCCCAAGCCAGATTGTTCACCTGCATGTGCATTCTGTGAATGCAGCCTCTCTCATGCTGAAACAGGATTTCTGAGACTCCACTGTGGAACATACAAACAAAAATAGTCTGACCAAAGGAGATAGGATTTTGTTGGGTTTTTTTAAACCAGAATTAAGCTCAGAGCAGTCCCATACAAAGCTGTGCCAGCACTCTCTAACACAAAGGAGGAACATGAGGTGCCAGAGCTGAACACATTTGATCCTGAAAGTATGGCATTATTCTAATTTCAGGAACACTCACATTTTCCTTCAGACTCTTTGGACTACAGTGGTTATTCCTCTGTGCCTGCTCCTCTCTGTGCGCACACACAAAGCCAGCTAACTAGCTGTTACAATGCAAACATGTCTGAGCTAGCTTTCATCTAGCCAGTTGGGAAAAAACACAGTATAAGCTTAGTGCAGTTATACAGACTGCCTGATTAAGCAGAAGAAACCCTGCAATTCCAAGTTTCATCAAAACCTTGTATTTCTTGAGCATCACTGCCTTAAGCACGCTATGCTTACACCGATCAACACAGGCATACTTTGGAGAGACAAATCACCTCAAACCAGTAAAAACACGATTCTCAGTAAGCACAATCAATAATATGCCAATACCACCAGTTGTCACTAAAACTTAAACAAATGATGCCAGACATCATCGGCTGCGACAGTATTCCAGTGTTCACCCATTTAAGTAGAACATATAAATAACCTTGATAAAAGTGCAAGATCTCATTTTGGAGAGTCATATAAACATAATGAGGGACATATAAAATGATCTATGATTGCATTCTGCCTTATAACAAAAAAAAAAAAGGGTTATAACAGAAAAAAAAGCATGCAGATTAGAAAGTGATCAAGTAATAGAAACTATCCAGCTGAAAACATGCATATTTAGATAGGATACAGAATATCTAAGTCCATGGGGAAAACAGCTCATGGCTGGAGGTGAAAAACACTGGAAATCACAAGCAAATATGTTCATATAAAATTTACATTACATGTAGTAACAGTCCTAAAGCAAATATAGAGACATTTAGCATGACTGTTCTTTTACAAGCATCATCTTTTGTGGTGAATATATGGGAGCAGACTGTGCAGTATAAGTGCCTTGATACCACATAACAAGAGCTCCAAAAGAGAACACAGTACTTTTGCTTTATTGTTTTCTAATCCAGTGTTATTATAGCAACTAAAAATCTTAATTAAATATTTTGTATATGCAAATAAGTGCAAAGAGTTTCTTATCCAGTACTGCCTTTTCTCCACAGCCACAAATTTTGAAAGAGTAATTTTAACTTAACTGTTACAACACTATGTTCTTTTCTGTCTGCATAGGGAAACCAAATGATATGAAAACAAATTCATTGATATTTGGGAAGCTCTGGGATCCTAGATTAACAAACTGCACTGAACATACTAGATACAGAACATTCATCTTCCACGAAGATGAAAAGCATAAACATCAGAGAAAGATAAAGAAACTGCTCAAACACTAAAGATACTCAAACACAACAAAGCTTCTGACTGAGCAGTATCCACAGCAAAGAAGGCATTAATACGAAAACATGTAGTAGAACACCATCATTCTGTATATGCACATCACGCACAACAGAGCATGTTAACCTTTACCTGGTTTTGTTCAAGCCCAGAGTTTTGGATGCAAGAGGCACAGCAGCAGTTTAACAGCTGCAAGCACAGACTGCTTTTCCTTGCTTTAAAGAGAGCAGTAAGGATGCAGTGCAAAGGAATTTAGGAAGGTTGTGTGGTGTCACATCGTGTCAATACATGATTCATTCTTTTCCCTCTTACTGAAACCAGAAATACCAGATCATTGTAAGAAGTAGGTTAAAGAGGGGGTTATTTAAAAGAGAACATAAAATCTTAACTGGTTAACACAGTTACATTTTACTCCTGAAATGTGTTACAGGGTCCTCTGTTATCCATTTACAAAAAGAAAAGGAACCAACCAAAGAACAAAACCACCAAAACCTGAACCAACCAAACAACAAAACCCAACCAACAAACCTAGCAAACAAACAAGAAATAAAACCAAAAAGTCATACCCAACTAATAGCCAAGAACCAAAACTCCTCTTAGGGCAAATCTACCTGGAATTACATTTAGGACCATGTTAATTGCCTGAGAAACTTCCTCAATTTTGCTATGATAGCACAATCTCAGTTGATGGTTATTCCAGGAGAAAAAGATAAAATGCATAAGTAAACCTCACTCCTTTGTCCTTCTTTTATAGAAATTTACATATAATATATATAAAATTAGTATACAAGTATATAAAATACAGCATATAATATATAGTATAGAATTCATTGATGGCTTGGCTCCGTGAAACCACACTTAACTACAATCACGATGACCAAGGGCATGTGGGATATGCAAATCTGGTTGGAAAAAAGGGTGCTTAAAGAAGTGTCCAACCAGGACTGTCATCTCCTGAGCGATCTCGAGCTACCCATACGCTGATCCGCCCACATGCAAGGCTGGATCTGCATCTTCCCATACACCTTGTCACCTACTGTTTCGACCCTCTCCTGTCCATTGTGAAACAGGTTAGTTTCACCCTACTGAGGATGTGTTGTTGCTATCGTAATCCTGTTCAGTACGAGAGGAACCACAGGTTCAGACCCCTCGTGCGTGCACCTGGCTGAGGAGCCACTGGAGCGAGGCCTATGACTGAACACCTCTAAGTCAGAATCCCATCTGGAGGCTTGATGTTGTGCTGTTGCATCATCAGTTGCTCGAGATGACCCAGGAAATGACAGTCTTGTTCAGAATGTGTGGGTTAAAGTAGTGTGCATACATACACTATATAGTATATATTGTATATAATATAGAATATTGTATATTCTATACAATATAGAATTAGTACATAAAATTAGATGGAAGGAAAAATGCAAAAGAGCCTAAACGGGTGAAGTTATATAATAGAGATTTTTTTTCTTGTCCCAAGAATATATTTGACATTCCAGAATTTACTTATTTCACTCTTTTGCACTGAGACAAGTCAGGTACCTTTTGTAGATGATAATCATGAGGCATCTAGTTACTTAGTTGCTACCAAAAAAATCACAGAAGGGGAAAGGTAAGGGCATTTCCTAGCTTCAGATCATCTTTCCTCTAATGATTTGGAGTGCAGCCACTTCCCTTGCAGCTAGGCTGAATAGACCAAACAAGGCTCAGTGAAGGAGAGAAACACAAAAGATCACTTACAGTCGTTGCAGGAGCAACATTCCCATCAATACAGGAAAAGCCAAGATGTTGGAGAAACTACTACTTGTACTACATTTAGCTCAGCAGCTTTTGGTGAATTTGCCAACGTCTCTTGGAGCCCTTGTGATGCCTCTGAAGGCAGCTTGCTTAGGAGCCCGGGTAAATCCTCCCTCCATGGGGCACAGGCTAAGGCATTCGGGTAAGAAGCAGAACACCTGAGTTCAGCTGCTCTGCTGCAGCTAGGGCAGATGTAGCTCAGTTCCAGATGTCCTACCCTTTGGTGAGTAATCACAACGACCTTCTGTATCATCACTGAAGAGCATACTGACATCTCTTATCTTGATGAGAGTAAAATGGTCTCGAGAAAGGATCTCAGGTTTCTGGGAACACTTCCAATTTTCAAAATTCATCTTGCCCCTCCCAACAAAAATCCCCAAATATTTTGCTGAAATTGCTTAATTCACTGAGTTATTTGCCCAGAGATTCCCTGGCAGCAATACCCTATAAAAGGCACAAGGTAGTCATAGTTCTGAAGGACTTACAACAGCAGCCTGGTTAGGATGTGGGCACTTGAGGTCTGGGAAGGTAGTCCTGGGGCAGCGCATATTGCTAAGCTTCAAGGAGGCCTCCATGAGAAATCCATCTAGAAATCAATGCCAATCACACTGTAGCGGTAAATATGGCATCTCCAGCTGTAATGGCTAATCTGAAAAGGCTAGGTGAATCTCAGCAAAAATTAGATCACAGTTTCCTAATTTCTGGAGACAAATAGTGCATTAGCAGATGAGCTTTTGATTCATGTAGGCTAATTGACAGATGCTAATGAGCTTGCTGTTCTTTGGTAATTAATAAACTATAAATTTACAAATGGTATATGATACCATTAACCCAGACAAATAATGCCTATCTATGTGTTTACTATTTTATAATAAGCTAACATAAAACACCAATGCCACATAAAGGAACCTATTTCACTTCCACTGGTTATTTTTCACTTCTACTGCGTATATAAAACAGAGACCATGAGGAAAGCTCTCCTTGATGAATTTCTATCCTCACCATTATAAATAAACTTGATAACTACTCTCAATCCATGCTGGCAAATTCAATGTAGTTCTACATCAGTGAAAATAAATGCTTGCCTGCCATGAGCTCATTTGTACTTTCTATTGTCTCTGCCCCCACCCTGGCCTGTCCCCTGGCCTCAGTTGGTGTAAATCAGTGCTTCTGCTCCTTTGACATCAGCTTAGCAGTGGTGATTCCTATCAGCTGAAGATCTGTGGCCCTCATGTGGTATTTTGGTGATCTTATCTTTCCAAAAACGGAGTAGTGATTCCCTGTTCCCCATTGAACGTTTTAACCCCAAAACTGAATAGGGAAATCCACCGCTGCTCTCAATAGAAAGCTGGTCCTCTGCTTCCCCCAGTCTCACTCCTTCCCCCTAGTAATGCTATGAGGAGCCATTTAATTTCTATGAGGGAGGTTCAGGACAGTAGCACCCATATGGGAGGACTGTCTGAAGTTTCGAGGTGGAGAGAAGGTGTTTGCACCTAGGCTCACATCCAAACAAAGCAATGAGGCTGGGTTGTGCTGTAAGTCTTCAGGTGGCCAGGGTCTGTGGCTGCTTGCTTCTACATGCTGAATGATGCCATAGATCAGGCTTCCCTGTAGAACACGGTCCAACCCCCACACCCTCAGAGCACATAACAACCTCTTCAGCAGCTTCTGTCAGTGAGGATGCTCCAATGAGCTGGTGGGTAGAGGGGCTGTGTGGCAAGCTAGAAGGCAGCAGGGACCTGCTTCCATAAGAGACAATTGCTGTTTCTGCCATATGCACTTTTAAAATCACACAGCAATTGATTACAAGAAGAACAGTACATAAAATTGGCTTTTAGATAAACTAGGTTCAACAGCTTCAGCCCCAATTCCTTTTATAAACTATGCCCATGATTAAATTAACTACTCACGAATCAAAGGACAGTTAACAGAATATAAATTAATATTTTCTAAATAGTATTTAATTTGTTTATATATTTCTCAGCATCTTTGTGCTACAAGTAACTGTTCTAGAATATTTCATATTTTCATCATATGATTTCATATGAAATTACTGAAGAGAAGAAGAAAAAACAAAAAGAAAGGTAAAAACCACAACTGCCTGTTTTCTTTTTACACAGACTGCAATTCATCACAGAAGCCCAGGCTTCATTACTACTGCTTTGCTACGTGAGATGTGAGTCACTGGAGTGAAATCAAAACCCTTCTCTGCCCATGTCCAACCATTCATCAAAACGGTTTTATTCTACTTAATAACAACTGAAACAGTCAAATATTGTCTAGCAGGATATAGTTTTAAGAAAATTCTAAGATGGTTAAAATCACTGTGGCAGCTGTTAATGTCAAGTAAAACATTTTTTCTTTATAGCTAATTGGCTCCTTTTCCAACTCTATTGAAATGTTGATATATATCAATTACAAATGAAAAGACAAGATGTTTGCTTTGTTTGAGTACAGTAATTCAAGTTACCCCCTAATATTTTTGAACACTTTGCTGTGAAAATTTCTAACGTTGATGTGTTTCCAAAAAGCAGACTTTAAGAAGCAAAATAAAGGCTGTGCTTTAATAGCAAAATGAAAAAGCAGTAAGGTTATATTAAAAAATATTTCAATCTTCTGTGTAAAAAGAACACTGAACACACTGTAAATATATCATCCTCACCTGTAGAACAATGACATTTGTGTGTTGGGCTGTTTGCCTCATCTCTGTGCTCAAGATAAGTACATTATCTTATGTACAAATCCAGACTCACCTGTCTTTTCTCAGTTGTTTAACCACATATTCCTCCCACTGGCCACACAGTGTGATCTCCACAGTGCTCCAAGAACTCCTTTTTTTCCTCAAGATTCTTTTAATTGCAACACAATAATAAGAAATGAGCAGTCCAAAAAATGACAGAACTCTCTCTCTCCCCTACTTATCACATAGAAAACACAAAGAGCTGTACCTGATTGACCAGAAGTTCAGTCAAGGTCAGAGAAATAGCTGAGGACTGTATATCACATCCGGGATGTCTGAGTCTTACCTACTTAGAGGACACTGAGAAAACCATCCTGACTTTACTAATTACATCCAGCATTCAGTGATGGATGATTCACTGCCAGGTTAAAGATATCCAACTATCAGTAGATACCTTCCTACACATATCTCAGCAGATTTAACAAGGGCATTCAGTTTACAAAGTAGAGGTACTTTTTTTCAGGGTGGCTAAAAAACCCCATTATGTCTCTGCCTTTTAACTATAGGGTCACAAAACTGGAAGTGGTCTCCTGGGTCACTGCAACTAGATCCTGCCTATGCATAGCTGTCTCATTGAATCCCTTTCATAAACTACCACAATATTAAAAACAAAACTGCTTTTTGCTCTCATTAATGCTGTGCAGAGTTCTGATTTAGCACTCAGTCTGCTATGAACAAAATCAAGACAGGTGATTTAAGCTGCGTCTCCTTTTCCTAGTAGTTTGACAGTCATCTTTTTAATCCTCTGTTAGCGACTTAAACCATATGCTCTTCTCTCAGTTGTGCATATTCATGCAGTTATATTCATAAATTTAAAACATTTCTAAACTAAATTTGCTAATACTTATTAACGAATTCCATTAACTAAGCTAAAATGGGTTTTCTCTCTGTTTACTACCATGGAAAGGGAATGGAAAAATACAGATTGAAACTGTTGGCAGGTTTCTACGTTAAATGCTTATTTATGTACAACAGTCAATTGTAACCTTAAAAATGAATTTAACCTTTCTCAGTCTATCTGTAATCCTTCCACCTGGCCATGGCTTTACAACAATGATTACTTCACGTGGATTAACTATAGATTTGATTTGGTTCCGCAGTGGGAACTCGGGCAGGTGGATTACACTTACAGACCCTGTAATCCCTCACCCTGAAGTCACTGCAGGGCTGGAAGCTTATTCTAGCAGGCAACTGATCTCTGCCTCTCCTTGCAACAAGGAGTTGTCAAGCAGCTTCACAAGCACAGCAAGTCAGAGTGCATGCTTGGTAGCTTGGATAATCTTCCCATTTTCTCTGGGTGCGTGGAACTGTTCCTGCCAGGGAATGTTCAGTCAGCTTCCTGAAAAAGGCTTCAGTGAGGTGAAGGGAAACTTGGAAAGTATTCCTGCACTGCAAAATTTCCTAAAACCAGTGCTAGCTGTCAAATTATGGACACCTAAATGAGAACTGCTCAACCTGGGCATAAAACTCTGGAGTTATTCAAAATGAGCAGCCTCTTCAGAAAGTGTAGGAGCAAACAAGCACCATCTGCCAATTTATTTTCTTTCTTCTCTATTGGAGAATATGGACCACCCCCCCCCAGAAAAAAAAAAAAGCCCCAAACTTGTCAGCATCACATTCTTTCCAGTTAAAAGAATAAAAATGCAAAACAATATCCTGGATGCCTTAGTGTCTTAAAACACGTAAAATGAGAGAGAAAAAGCTCCCCACGCTTTAGTGGTTTTAGCCTTGCAATTAAAGATGGATATCAAGAATTTTAAAGCCAGGTCCTAGGCTCATAATAATGTGTCTGGTTACTTAGGCAGAAGCTCCAAGAAAACCTTTCACATAATTCTGTGGAACTTTCCTCTCTGTTCCCAGGCAATCCAACATGTGAACTTTAAAGCGTGAGTCAGTATTTACAGCATGAGACCACACACTCTTCAGGCAGCCTGCACTGCATTCCACAGAGGCAGAGCTGAGATTGCAGGACATGCACGGAGGACACATGTTTACATAAACCAGAAGAGCTCAGCAAATACTTCACACCATTTTAAGTGTTCAATGAATTATAGTCTTTTTTTTATATGTAGCTTCCATCACTATGATCTTGACCATTTCCCCCTCACTTCATAACCAAACAGTTCTACCACCTATTCCCGTATTATTTCCTGCATTTACCCCAAACAGCCAAGGATTTCTTCTCCCACTACATATGCAGGCAGATGCTCCAGTACCTCTAATTACAACGGGAGTTGCAAGTGTAGTTCTTATAAAAGTAATGATTCCTTAATTTCCCAAGCTCTTTGGCCAGGGTTACAGCTGATCCAGTAGCTCCTTTGAGAAGATAGATCTTTGCTAAACAGTTCAGCTGTTTAACACCTGAAGCACCATGTCTGCAGCGAGACAAGACTTGGTCTAGATCTGATGATTTATACAAGCAGTAGACACAGATATTGTAGCTATTGCATAAGTTAATTCATGAAAACAGGAATGTAAGTAAAAATTACATGTTCCTGGTAGATACAGTTAGATTATGGTTAGAGACTTGGGTTTGCCTTGTCCAAATCCAGAGTGTTCTAAAACTTGTCTTGAGGTAGAATTCAGTCAAAATAACTAAAAATCTTGTGCTGTCAGTTCCTATTTATTCTGCTTAAGTCTCTCCTGTAAAAATCAGATAGAATTCTTCACTTCAGTAATTACAAAGCTGACAACAGCTTTGATCACACAACGTGAGAAAATTTTTTATTATGGTTAAATAGCATAATATGAGGACAGTTTATTTTGATAGCTTTCTAAATCTGCCTGAAATTTTCCAACATTGGTAGCTTCAAAATGACTGAAGATTCTTCTACTTGAGGAACCTTCCAATGTTAATGGTGGCTGTATTTCCACAGTTATTTCAGCCCTCTACCCCAGGATATTTAAGTTACCTATTTCAGACTTAAAGAAACTTTAATGTATCCCATATATAATGAAATGAATCAATTCACAGTGATATTTTGAATAATGACTTTTCTGTTTGGATACGCAGTTACACCATTGTTTGTTAAACAAGGTGCAAGCAATACTCCAAAAACAGGTTAAACATCAACGCTTCATCATGGGATATTCTCAGGAAAGGAGTATATACACTATACACATAAACATCTTTGATGCTTCAGGAACACCTAGCAGAAACTGGGTTAACACAGGAAACCAAAAGGCAGAATTTCTCAGTACTCCTAAATTCCATTTCCTTTTTTTATTTTAAACCTTATTATTTAAATATTCAGTATTACTTTCTCCACTAAAGACAAAATTGCCCCCAGATTGATGAACTAGTGATTAATGGAACTTCTCCAGGATCTTCCAGTCACAGGGGTGGTTTCACTGCCTGTGTCTGCTATAACTCTGGGTCTCCAACTCCCTCTGCAGAAGGCTGAATTCTGAGACTTCCACCCCATCACCCAAACCAAGATTTGGTTTGATAAAGAAGGCTGGTAGAGGCATCAGCATTTAATGCTCAGTGTGTTTCCTTCCTCTTCTCTAGCGTCATCTTTCTGAAAACAGTCACATTTTCTCCTTACACTTCTTACTGTTTTATGTGGCTAAATGTGTGTCACTTTAGAAATGAAAATGCTTCAGGAAAAGTAGAATGGACCCATCCTATTCCATATCAGTACAGGAAAGGTTTTTTACTTCCCATAGCTGAAGTTAGAGAGAGATAAAAACAATTAGTCCCTTGGTATTCAAATGGCAAAAGAACTTGTCTTCTCTTGTTCTTGTTTAGCCTTAAACCTAGGTTTCTAACATCACTAAAGAACAGGAGTAAAAATAAACCAGGATTACAGCCAGCTCATGGAACTATGGCAATGCTGTGACAGGGTGAAAAAAGTACATTTCCATTCTCCCTTTTGTCCTAGTGAATCAAAGGCCCTCTGATTGCTGGTGTCATCTAATACTAATCAGAAAGGAATTAAGTGGCCACTGAGAATGTGTGTTCTATCAAAGAGCTGGCAAATTGCAAGATGTAAGAGCCCAGAGGTCAGCTTAAATCTCCATATCAGAGGCAGCAGAATGGAAAGGGGGGAAATGGGTGGAGGGAATCTATTAGAGCCAGCCCAATCTCTCACATCCAGACTTCTGTATCCCCTCCCTCACTTTTCAATCATGCTATGTTCTCCGTTGACTTTTCCTAGAAAGACTTCACTTGTATTTTTCTTCTTGATAATTCAGTGTTTGATTTTTGCCTCATGATACACAATCCAGCCTGAAAATGAAGTGAATCCAGCAGAATAGCTACCTCAGCTTCTGCTGTCTCTCATTAAAAGATGATTCACAAAGCCCTCCTAAAGCAAGATGTCTGTTACTCTCAGAGTTTACCAGCAATTCACTCTGCTTCATATCAAAGTCTTGCTGTGTGGGATAGGGAAAGAATGTGTGAGGGTACAACTGTGAGAGGACCAAGTCTAGAAGACTTAGTCCTGTATTGCTTTTCCAGAGCTATGCAAACAGTCAGAGTCAGAAGAGCTCAGTGGAGATGACCTGTGACAGCCAAAGGCACATACACATCTGACTACTTCCACCCTTTTTCCATATGCAAACATATCAAAAATTGTCTTAGGTTCACCTGGAATTTTGCCCTTTTCAACCAATAAGTTCCAAACACTATGTAGAAATCCCAAGTATTTAAAGTACTGACAACTCAGGGCAAGAACCAGCTAAGTGTAGCTCAGGTCCTTGAGTTTTCTCCAGCGGAACTAACTGCTAATACCAGATGAAAATAAGTGTTCCCCTGCTAATTCCCTTCTCAGTTACAGACTGTGTTTAATGCTCTTTGAAGAAACTGCAAAACAATTCTTGTTGCAGAGCATAAAAGAACCCCCTTATGAGTCAAAAATTCGGATGATGGTTTGTGTCCTGGGTAACCAGGGCTGTTTGGCTCAATGAGCCTTCTTTTTCCAAAGGATTAATTTTCTTATTCTTCATTAAACTGAAGTCTACATATCCCTTATGCTGAAATTTGCATAGCAGTGTGCTGTCAGTGGAAATAGGATTGGGCTTTGAATATGGACATCTAAAATTACATACTGTCAGCACAGATTGCGTAGGGGAAGAAGACGTGAAGTTTTCTGCCAAAAAAAAAGGAAGGAAAAAAAGGATAAAAAAAGAAAAAGAAGGAAGCATTGGCTAAGACTGGGTGACCGATATGCTGAATTTGGCAAATAAATATATGTATCAATGCCCCGCTCAAAAAGAGGCAACAGTTCTGTCCTGGGATTGTTGTTGCCTTTAGTTCTCTGTTTGGTCAGTGAAGGTAGAAGGGATACTACAAACATTTCCAGTTCTTCCCACAAAGCCTGCCAAAATGTCTTTAGATTCTGCATGTTGGTATCTATTTTGCACGTGTTACTAACAAATACAGGCAGCAAGCTAGATCATACCCATGCATATGGAGCTTTGTTACATGCAGATGGTGTAGTTTAAGTTGTTCATAATTAGGACCCATATCACTGTAACTTGCATGCCTTTCATAATGGGATATAAAGCTCTCCATCTGCTTTGAAGCACAGTAATGTAAATAACTTACTGGAGCATCCATTTTGTTTGTTCTACTTTCAGTAATAGTAAGAAATTAGCATAGCTGCTTTGAAAGGGTCTTTTCATGCATTTACTACACTGCACTTCTCTAATGACATGGTCATCATTACTGAGCCACAGCTTTGCGCTTGTCCTCTGCCTAGTCCTGGATTCAGCCTCTGTTCCCCTTCAGTTGCTCAGTGGGACAGGGCTCGTCCTCAGAAGGGAAAACTCATAACAGGGAGCACAGTGCAGGAACAGCCCAGTGGCAGCAGCACTGGACTAATGTAGGGTATAGGCATTTTTGAGAACTGCAGCAAGCATTAAAAGAACAAGGTTCCCACTGTAAATTAGAGAAGCATCTGATATCCTCTTTGGAAATGACATCATTCCCTCTGTGAGGCTGACTGCTTGACTGGATTGTGTTCCTGCACTGTGTTTATACTCACATCGTTCCATTAACTTCAGTGGAGGCAATTATTAAATTCATTTAATTGCGTATAACATCCTGTTGCAGAAGCAGCCACTTGTGAAATGACTAAAACATCCAGATTTCTTTTACATTGTTGAGGTGTTTCACTTCGTTGCTCTGCGACTTCCCAAGAGTTTCTAACTTCTGCCAAATAGCTGGCATTACTGCTGTAGCCACAATGTAAAAATTAAGGGTTCAGGCACTTTACTATGCTAAGTATTGTGGGCACTGCAATGGGGGGATGCAGAAGAGTGGAGACTTAGGGGGAAGGACCTTACCAATGAATATAATCTTTGTCTTTACATTTACAGGACCTGTTTGTGAAGACAGTTTCTTTCTAGTGTTCAGTTTACACCAGTGAATCAAGAAGGACAAGGAAGGCTGTGCACAGCCTTTCCAATATTAAAAGGTCCTAGGAGAAATCCACATTCTTTTTTTTCCCTGCACAACCCTGGGATTAGCTTCTACCTCAGCGAAACAATAACCTTGCCAATGCTCTTCACAAACCCTTATGCTTTCAGAGCCAAGGCACTATTTTAAACACTGCATGTCAAAAACACCCTGTATTTTTGCTTACACACAACAAAGCTATCTAGATCATTTCTTCATCTCCCAGTATGATTAGTATCAATAGTCCCAGGTGTCTCACCAGAGACCCTGATCAGACCTTAACATGCCAGGAGAATCTGATAGGGGACCAAGGCTACAGAGCATCATCTGTAATTAAGGTGGAGTCTGTGAATGTCTAAGCATTCCCTATCACAAACCAAAAGAATATCTTCATTTTGGACACTGTTAACTGTAAAAACTCTTTTCCAGCTATCACATCACCACAGAGGTATTTAGGTGTGATGCTGCGTCTGATAATCCTAGTTTTGCTTTTCCTGTGGTGCTTCAAGTCATATTCTTCACATTCACCAGCTATCATTTAATTCCTCTACTTTGAAATCTCTGTATAAGAATGTATTTCTGCATCTGAAAGAAAATGGGGTGCAAGGAGTCCTGTACAGGACTTCTTCATGGAGCAACAACTGACCGCTACAAGTGGTACTTAAGTTCTCACCTTATATGAGACAATATTCTGGGTTTTTTTTTCTCAAAAAATACTCCCTTTCAATTAACCCAAAGCAAGAATAATAATAATTATGTAAATAGATATTAATAGAGCTAATATCTGTTTTTTAAACTGTTTTTCTGCTTCTCTTTACAGTTTTTACAGTTAAAATCCCCCCCCTCCAAAATCATGTTCTTTATGCTAACTTAACCTCAGAAAAATATGATTATTATTCATCCGTCAAAGTAGCTTAAAACTTTAATTATCACCTTTCAAAATGGCTAAAATCATTTGAAGTCAATACCAGAAAGCACATGCATATTTAACATTAGGTCATCTTGAGCACTGGTCCATTTATATTTATGACAACTTTCATTAGTTTTGATTGATGCAGTATTTCCATGTACTTCTGGACTGTAACTGTTTTGAAAACTTGCTTACATTAATCTGCTATATGAACTTTAAATATTCGGTCATGTTAACAAGTGGTTGGATTGTTCTAACACCAAGGTAATTGCATGTTAATCTACTTGTGAGAAACTGAGTAGGCAGCAGGGAGACACTACCCAAGCAACTACAGACTTCTTTTGAAAAAGAGCCCCTCCTCAATACCTAAAAAAAGAACCTAAAAGGCAATGAAATAATTTGCCCGCATACATAAAAAGTCTCCTAGATGCCTCTCTATAATTGCAGCAGGTACCCTCTAATGAATAGCTCCCGTAGAACACAAAGAACAAGTTACATTCATTAGGAAGATGGTTAGATGCTTTTTCCACACAGAAAACAAATGAGCAAATAGCAGCCAAGAGCAAATGGCAGTCATGACAACATTCGTTTTCAAGGGTTTCCTTTTTAATTAAACAACTGTAGCGAAGATTAGCGAGTTCCTACCCTTTATCATCAGCAGTGAGTTCAGGGCAGGAGTACTCCTAGTACCAAACGAATTATACCCCAGTTGTATAAGTTTAAAAATCAGCAATAGGGAACTGGAAGAATCTAAAAGCTCTTCTATGCTAACACCAAGTCCTGTGTCAGATGTGGGCTTGCATCCTAAAGCATCACTACCAAAAACCAGGGCCTGATCTGCAGTGACCCTTCTGGGGGGCAGTTTTCAGCCATGACTTGACTACCTTTGCAGTGTTTGTCAGAAGAAACGTCTGCCCTTGTTTGCCTCAAAGCAAGCTTTCTGCCTCTCAGTTACATCCAAACTGGTGATCATCTGAATACTTGACTGCTAACTCTTGTTTCTGTCTTTTCCACTATCTCAACTGTGCCTTTGTGGGTATGGTGACAAAAGACCAGAAATAAGCCAAAACACATTACAGATTAAAAAACCAACCAACCAAACCAAAAAAGACACCAACAAAACACTCCAAACAAACAAGATTTCACTGGGTTCTGCCTTCCTGAGAAGAAAACCCTCCTTGAGCTCAGAACAGGCCTGCAAACACATAGCCTACTCAGAGAAAACACAGCCCAGACTACACTGGAGTGCTTGGCAGCCCTGCTACAGGCCAGCAAGACTCCTTTTGGCTTGTCTTGGGGCAAAGGTTGGATAAAAAAATACACAAAAAAACCCTTCATCACCTTCTCTCATACCTTACTGCTTGAAACTGCCACAGTCACACCTTTACATGCACCCAAGCTTTAAAAGGGTACCGTCTACTGTAGTTAACATCATATGATAACTGTTTTGCTCTCCACACCATCAGAAATGGGCAACTCTATTAATGTAATCTTCACCTGGTTTTGTTTCTTTCTTTTTTCTTCTAAGTGTATCAAACTGCTTTTAGATAAGGTTAAAAAATATGACCTGCCTTTACATTTTTCAAGGAATACGTGCCTATGGTTAGGAAACATAATAGCTATTCCAAGCCTCAGGGAAATCTCTTACAACTTAGTTCCATGTTGAATAATGCTGTTGTAGGAATTCATTTCTAGAGGGCTTGGCTATCACTGTGTGGGAAATGGCTAAGGGCACCAAAGCAATCACAAGTTTCCTCCAGTTTCTGAAGTGATAAGCATGCTCCAAAAGAGATTGGGCTTTTAAGTTCGACCAATAATAGGGCAATCCCCAGGGAAGATGGGTCTTTAGGAATCATTAAAATAATCTGGTCAAGACCATGTTGACCTTGTCATTCCTCTTCTTTTCCAGTTTGTCTGCTTACAT
The DNA here is from genome assembly GCF_033783945.1 of Neopsephotus bourkii. NCBI lineage: Eukaryota > Metazoa > Chordata > Aves > Psittaciformes > Psittacidae > Neopsephotus > Neopsephotus bourkii. The sequence continues at coordinate 580,033 of NW_026902270.1, forward strand.
AATGCAGTCTTACCACTGGTTTGCTGGTCTCTGTCTTACTAACCTGCTAGCCCCACATAGGCAGGCATTTGTTTAAAAACATAAATTACCTCTATTATATGAATTAACTAGATATTGAAATGGGCTGCAGCGTAATAATGTGCGTCCTGGTGTTTTCTTCTTTCTTACTGCACTTCTGCCCATCAATCCAACATCTCTTTACAAACTGATGGTGCCATTTAGAGACACAGCACAGCTACTACAATGTGAAATAAAACATACTTCCATTGCCTGGAAAATGGTTTTCAAGAGTGAAAATCCCATTTGTCTTTTTTAAAAAGAGACAGTTTTAGGCAAATCAAACCTCTATGAGAACATTACCAAACTAAAGCAGCAAGAACTGTAATACAGTGATAAAAAAACACAGTGGCCAAATCAAGGAATAGCAGTCTATCCTCCAAGGAATTCCTAATTCAAAGGACAAGAAGATAGTGCATAATCTCCCCCAGAAACCAGTAATACAATATTCCAAGCTGCCCTGATGCATCTCTTTTACAAGGTGATGAAACTGAGTGTTGCAAGATATCCAGTACGCACCTGAGTTAATAATTTCCATAATGGTGGTCAGGATCAGTACCGGTTAACTCCATAAACTTGCAGGTTTTGTAGTAAAAGGGAAGAAAAATACAATATATCGACACAGTAATGTTTAAAGTGTTATTTGAACTCAATAATAAAAGATCTGTCCCTGTAAAATAGCTATTGTGCTTTAATTCTTACTCAGGCCTAGTGAAGTGGTAAAAGTAATGCTACTGTGAAAGTGGAGATGGTATTAGATCACATTCTTACAACGTGTACTAAGAGATTTCCATTCTTTCTGCAAAATCTGACATTAGCTGACATTTTTTTCCTGGTTGAGTCTGAAGCCTGTATCACAGCCTTTCCTTTATTCATGCTTCTATTAGATTGAATTGCTTGGTCAAATGTTACCTGCAATGACTAACTCTCCTACCCTATACTTATTGTTTATAAGGCCAAGTGTAAAGTAACATTAGGTCAAACTGATTCAGGAATTATTTGATGAAATAGTTGGTCAGCTGTAGTGCCCAGGAATAATTCTATCTTACCAGTTTTGGAATATTTGTATTATACTTCTGAAACACAGATTTACACTTCCTGTGCTGATAAACTCTGTTAGTTGTTCTATCTCAATAATGAAATCCACAGTAATACTGCTTATGATTTTAGCCAAAATGAAACATTCTTTCATAAAATTCCCATGTTTTATTACAGTAGAACATTTCTGTTACCCTCAGTAAAGCACCTTCAACCTAAAGTTTTCCATTTGACTCTTAGTTACCCTTTCTTCTAGTGTTTTACTATCAGTAGTGTAGAATGTCCCTGCTTGGCTTTTCTGATGATAAATCTGCTTTTGCTCATGTGATTACAGCAGTACACACCTTAATAACAGTTACCCATCAGTCATCACTGAGATTCTGTTATATCTAGTAAGCAATATCTTGCACTACTAATTAAAGTTTCTCTATTACATTGCTTATTCCCTTTCCATTAGACTATAAACACGGTGTGCCATTCTTGCTCATTTGTATTTAAGCTCATTGTTGCAAAGACAGTTCTCTTTTCTACACACAATGCCTTTGTTTTACAAACACATACAACTTTGAGACAGAAACTTCTCTCACCAAGGAAGAAAATACTTCATCTGAATACAATGGATTAAGTAATGAAGGTATGATTTAATCATACTCTAGATGGGTAAAATAATCAATTGCTACCTGAGACAGACACCAAGTTACTTGTTTTGCTAGTGCTTTCAGTAAAACTTTTTTCCGAATATATGAATTAAAAATTGAATATTGCCTCCATAGAAAAGTTAAAGAACTTGGTTTACCTTCGTAAATGTAATAATAATAAAATTTAATTTAAGAAATACAATATTTATATATTTTATATTAAATATAATGTATATATATTAAAATATATAATTATAGATACGTTACCTATGTTATTTATAATATAATAAATTTAATATCATAAAATTTAATAATAAGATAAACCTCAAAATGTACAGTAAAGAAAAATCCCATGGCTGAGTCTTGTTGCTGGCTGTATTGTTCTGATTCTGGTATTGAATTTCCATTCCCACAATAATTCTCATTCATTCCAATACGTGCCCAAAGCAGTATGATGTCCACAGTGGCATAAGTACTGTAGAAAGCTTGCAGCAGAAACTATATTTCTCTGAAGGGTTTTGCCTTGGCTACTGATCATCAGGCATCTTTAATCTCTTATTCTTTTTCTTTGTGGGTCTTCTTGATCTTACATAAAATCTTCTACATTTCTTCTGGCCTTCTGCCTGCCATGGCCTGTTTTAGCTGGCAGTTAGATATATGAAGTCTGATTCAAAACCTGTTTATCCCTTCCAGAAGGGAGTGATTTAACTCTGATGTAGCTGGAAAACACAATTGGTTTTGACTATTATTTTGGCAGGACTGTGGCAAAACCCAAGCAGCACAGTAAACGTTTCTCAAACAAGTTTTGAAAACCCCTAAACCAACAGTCCAAATCAATCATATATTCAAATGAAAGATTCAGTATGAAAATATTACAACTTTCTGCATACCAAAAGTCTAAATACATGTCTGGAATGTTCATCAACCCACTGATTTTTAAAACACTGGAACAGAAGGACTTGACTTCCTTTATGACTCAGCTTTTTAACTTTTAATATCACCTTATAGAGATGGCAAAACCCATAAGAGCTGAAAACTTCTCAAACATTAAAATTTACATGTGAAAGAAATCCTTTGCAAAGTGTCAACTTGCTCTGTTGTTCCATACTTCACTGCTTTTGATTTCGCCCGTTTTGATTCTGTTTAGCATATACAAGAGTATGTTGCTGTGATAAAAGTACTGACCTGAAGAACTGATCAGGAAGAAGTAGTCTAACAGAGTAGGCACCAGTATAACAGGAAGAAAATTAAAGTCCTAGTGTCCTGGAAAGAGCCTAGATAGAGATGGAAAAAGAAATGCATGCAACAGCACTGAGTTGTAAGCAGTTATTGTACACATGAGATAAAACTTACAGTGAGTGCATCTACCAGCTTCTGGAGAATATTTCCCAGGATCAACACAACCCTGTTTGCAAAGAAGGATGTGCACCTGCAGAAACAGGATATTGTGGTTAAACATAGAACAGGAAAAAATGATTAGAGGCATGGAAAGCTTAAGATAATTGTATCCGATATAGGGAGTGGGGAAAGGAGATAGGTGACAATAAGGAAGTTGATTGTAGTATTGGTTCATTTAGTTTTGCTTAGCTGACAATGTTATGCTATGGCAACAGTTTCACATCATCTGTAACAAAAGACAATGCTTTATCTTTCACCTTTCACCACTCTACTGTCATGCTGGCACAAACATTTTTGCAACCAGTCTGCCTAACCTGGGATCTGATGGTTCAGGTTAAATTCAACCTTTCTGTATTACCTGAGGGACAGATAAAAAGAGAATAAAGGAGGGTCAGATGGCAAAAGTAAATATGTGCTACCTTTTTTCAACAATTCGACCACAATTTCAGTTTAAACCAGCTTATGGTGTGTAAGGAATTGGTCCTTGAACACTGAAGGGGAGAATGATGCCCAGTAATCCTAATTGCTAATAGATGAAGAAAGATGATTTTTTTCTGTTCCTGGAGAAAGAAAATATGTCCTAGACACTGTGGTTGTTCAGTTGGTCTAGGTCCACCAGTGAAGGGATGAAATGGGAGCTGAGGACTACTTTTGTCACATTTACTTTTATTTGAGTTCCAGCTGGTCAGCATTTCCCTCGCTTTCCTACAGGCTATGTTACAATTTAAAGGATTTCATTAAATGCATCTTTCTGTCCTATGTTCTAGCAGAAATTTGATTTGTTATTACTGGTTGAGGAAAACCCAACTTGATTGTTACATATTTCTCCTTGTTGCCTTCCAGGTACCTAAAATTATAAATTTCACATTTTTTCCAGGGTTTGAAATAAAGCTGGTTGACTTATGATGAGCAGATTCCTTCACTTTTTCTTTTTTTCATAGCTGGTCCCAATGCTTGTCTGCTTCTAGCATTTAAGAGCTTCCTTTACCTTCCACAAAGATTACTCCTAATGTTTCCATGATTGCTTCAGTCTAAGGATTATTCTACTCAGGCCTAGGCAACTTGAAAGTATCCAGATTTCCTGGATGTACTTTCTAACCATTTATTTTCCCTGGTGGTTTCAATTCCTATCTATCACCGTGTAAGCCACCTAAACTATCTGACCCTGTTCAGCTCTTTCATGAGGGCTTGATTATATCACATATAACACTATATTCCTTTTCTTGGTAATAGAACCTATTGTATGTGTGCTTGCACAAACACACACCAAAGTATGCGATTGTTTAATGAGAAATACTGTTGCTAAAGCCCTTGCCTTGGCAGTGTTAATAAAAGATTAAGGTTAAAAGAAAGCCTCAACTTCCCAAGCTCAGTGGTGCTCCAAGAGCTTTCAGCAAGCTACCTAACCTACAGTTAAAATGTCAGGGCCCAGCTGTTCAGCCAGGGAAGGGAGATGAGCAAGGCCCTCACCAGCCATGGCTATGTCCTGCAACACCTCAGCTAGGCAAGTAGCTTTGGCAACAGCACCCAGGGGTGGCCGGAAGTGATCACCATGTTTGTATCAAGCCAGGATATCAAGTCAGCAAGGCAAGGTCCACTGCAGCAACATATATATGGCCGCATGTAGGCATATAACATTTCTGTGAGAGCTAGCTTCAAGCAGAGGTAGCCCAGCTCCTATGGGAGTAGAAGAAGGGGTGGAAAAGCCTCCTGGTTTTCTGGGGCCCTGGCTGGGACCAAGAAGTACCTGGTTCCAACAGGAGCTGGCCATGCAAACTATTCATGACAGCAGGGTAGCAATAGCTGCTTCACAATCACAAAGTGATTGGAGGGGTTTGCAACTGTCATATTTTCAAATATCAGCTCCTGTGAAGTTGGTCAAATCCAAGTTAATTTCCAATATTATTTCTTTTTGACTAATTTAATTTGCTTTTATTAATCAAGGACAAAACTCTGTCCCAAGCTTTTCAGGCACAGCATGCATCTACAATGACCTTTCCCTATCTCTCTCCAGAAGACATCTGCTTGGACATAGCGAGAGAAGTATTTCTCCTCTTGCACTTAGGAAGAAAGATCAGCCTTGGCTGATGTAGTCCATTCCCTGGGACAAACAGCTGCAAATGGAGCAGGGAAAGCCAACAGAGTTCCGGCTTGTATGTCCTGTATGAGTAATTCAGGCTGAAAGACCTTTGTATGGAAATTCAAGTACTGCCTGGACTACATCACTATTTTCACCCTGGCTGCCGGAGAAGAACATATGTCAATACTTGAGAAAACAGTAAGGCCCTGAAGCAGAAGAGGGGCTCTCACAGTAGAAAGCACACACCCTTGGGTAATACGCCAGAGACAGCTCTCTCTGAGCACACTGTATTGCAGCAAACTTTCTGTTAGATCGTTCTTATGTCAGTGTAACTTGTTTTCTTGAGTCTCATTTCCGTCCCTTTTATAAGTAACTCACGTGACATTCCTTATCTGCAACACATTCTTCTCTGATGTCAAGTAATATTAAGACTAACTAGATTGTACAGATGATACAGGGCCTGGATATTATTTTAATAGCAGTCCCATATTCATTAACATTACCTTAGATGCCAGAGACTAAGTTATTCCATAGGGCGAACAAACTTGGCTTGGCTTAATAAAAATGTATCTGATGGCTAACAGGGACAAAGCACTTGAAATAATGTTCTGGGGCAGAGGCTCTGTTCTTAGAGACACTTGAAGAAAGTTCAAGTTTCACAGTTCACAAAACATGAAAGCTATCTGGCTGTTCATCGGAGAGCGCGCACAGCCTCCGGTGGAAGGCTTCCAAGGAGGGACTGCCAAGGAGGCTACAGAGGCAGCTGTCATCAAAGAATAGTCAGTCAGCTATCACCTTTGCTGAGTTTTTAGTCTAGAGACCTGGAGTTTGCTATCCTCCCACTGGGCTTCAGCTATAGTAAGGAAACATAGAAAGAAATGTCATGAAACACTCAGATATCAAACACACTTCCCCTATGCCCCCCTCCATTTCAACCCCATTCCTTTTTCTCCAGTCATTCACCCTTAAAACAAAGAAGCGCTCTCCTTCCTTCCTTTGTTTTTGTTCTACCACTTTGGATCTGAAAAATGGTACATTTATAAGTACTTTTTCTTCAGCTGAAAATGAGCTCCCATTCCTGCAGCTGCCACAGACTTTATAAGCAGCATTTTATTATAAGTAAAATCAATGCGGCAGTATTACAACATTTTATCAGTGCAACAAACAGAATTAGGTTAAACGACAATCTCATTACTGCTATAGAAGCTTCAATAAATGGGAACCCTTCTTGCTAAAATATATGAAACAGCCAAAATAAGACAAAACTAAAACCCAAATTGCCCAATTAAGAGCGCTGCATCCATAACACAACTGGAAGATCAATATCCTTTCAAATATACAGAGAGACAATTGCCCTCATCTGCCTACATAACAAATGTATTCATCAAAACGCCATCTCATAGCAGGATTTTTAGGTCTGATTATCCTATCATGGTACTATAATGTTAAAACTACACTCCTCACTGCTGGGCCTGTTTATGAAAAGCACTCTGTAGGCCTAAATGAAATAACATTTTTCCTTATGCATTAATATGGCCAATCTTATTCTCACTTTACAAGAAAGCATCTTCAGAAGTAATGAACTAAAACACATGGTAATACTACTTCTATGTTAAGTCACCATTTGAAATGAAACGTGATGTTGTGAGTTAATAATGGCCAGTATGATAACAGCTATTTAGATTTCCACTCACTTCTCCATGCCTTTCTATTATGTTGAGGATTTTAGTTATATCAAATGTTTATTCACTTTTTTTTTTCTCATTGCAAGATGTTCATGATTAACACTGCCGAGGACTGAATCCAGGAATTAAAAATGAGGAATTGCGGGTTTTTCTGAAGGCAGATACTAAACCTCTGGAGGTGTCGCAGATTGCACTTAGCTTTGCAACTTACTCTGGAAAATCTTACTTTAAAGACCTTTAAAGCCTACAAAGCTCTGCTACAGAAAAAAAGACTGTAAGACTCTCTATATGCTATCTGTAGCCAGCATACATGGAGAAAAAAGAACAGTTCAATATTCATAACAATATAAGCCTCTCCAGCACATGTATCACAGAAGGTATTACTAACTGTGATATACTCTGTCAAGATCACATCTCCAGATAACTTCAGAAATAGCAGGGATGTACAATTTGAGACTAAGCCTGAGCTCAACATCCCTATTCCCTCCTGAGCATCCTCATTCCTTCAGAATTTCTTTTAACCACTTACAGTAACACATCCCTCATTTTTCTATTAGCTGCTCCCAGACAGACACACCTATTCCTTAGGAGGAAACATGTGATTAAAGTTGGGTACTTCTTTGAGCAGATTGGAGAAATCAGTGGAAAACTAAACTGTGCCAAAGCCAAAATTGTTGGGAAAATGAAGGTGGATTCAGCAAATAGCATTGGTTGAAAGAAATGGGTGAGAAATCTTTTGGAAAAGCTAAACTATTTCCTTTGAACTTTTGGGGGAGAGGAGCAGTATGAAAAGCATTTTGAAGCGTCAATTCTCATTTAGAAGGCAACCTTAGTAAGAAACACAGAATGAAAAAGCAAATTTCTTCAGACTTGATGGAAAAGCTTTAGGCTAAACTAAAACAAAACTATGGATTCTGTTTCTTAAAACTTCCTCCTTCCCTCATCACCCTAAATAATTTCTGGTTAGGTTCTACAAGAACTCATCGTTTTCCCTCATTGTTTTGTTTTGACCAAGAACCAAAAGAGGCCCCCCAAACCTGTCCAGCTGTACTTGTTTTGCCACAAATAGGCCTCAAGTTTTTGTTGTTTTGGTTTTGTTTTGTTTTGTTTTTCCTGTGTGTGTGACCAAGACCAGTGACTTTTCTGGATCAGTCAAATACTCCTGTGACTCACTACCAGCACCCAGAAGGGAAGTGGGGCTGGAAAAAGTGCACCCCATCAGTTTTCCTAACTAGTACTCTCCATGAATTGAATGACTTTTTATTGCTCTTAAATTGATTAATATATTTTTGCTGGCAATTGGTCATATTCATTTTTTTCCCATTATTGAAATACTGTTGAAGGTTCAGTATCCAAAGAAATACAAGAATTTTGTCTAAACTGGCAAGCTGGAGTGGGGTGTGTAGGGAGGAAATACATGGAAAGCCCACCCTTGCACAAGACAAGAGTACAGCATAATTCATAGAAGCACAGCCTGGTCAGCTTTTTCTGCCATGGGAAGAAAACCATCCAGCTGAGCTAGGGCTAACGCAAGGTTGGCTCTTCTTTCCTCACTGCAGCAGTCATTGAGGCAGGCCTGGCAGACAAAACCTTAGCCCTATATGCATGCACAATCCCAGATAGCAGCATTTCCTCAAGGCTGTTTTCCTGGATGCACAGCCCACTGCTCACTGAGAGCTGAGCGATCTTTACACAGTAAGTACCAAACACACAGCACCAGCAAACACCTTCTCTGGCTTAGCTGTGAATGTAATTTCCTCTTTTACCATGCCTGGGAAAAGTTCAAGTGTTGTGTTTCTCTTGCAACAGTTAATAACACTGTGAGCACCTGCAACTCGACAAGCAAAGCCTCTCCTAGCTCTGCTTTTAGTATTAGTGCTGATGTGGTCTAATTTTTCAGGAGAAACACAAAACTCTCAGCTCAAGTTATGGCCCCTCAAATCCTTCTGGCTCACCAGCCAGTATAAACATTGCTGTGTGTCAGCCTTGTGAGGGGAAACAAACACAGAAATACATTTAAAGATTCCTAAAAGGTAAGAGAGATGAACTACTGACTTTGCAGTCCAACTATGATAAAAACCTATTTCGCTCTGAATGTATATTTTCCACCACAAAAAAAGATGTGGGATAAATAAGGCACCTGTGATTTGCTCATCACTCATCCTCAACCAGGGCTGTGTAAGGCTTGTGTCTTTCACATGAGGGAAGACAAAAGGCTGGATAGGTGTTTTTGTTTTCACTGACCAGTTCCCTAGTGCTGTCTGACTATTTTAATCATTAGCTGCAAAGATGAAAAAAGTCATTATCATGTTACACAGCAATTCAACAGATACCACATGAAAAAAGAACACAGGCAACAGGCAGTAAAAAATGTAAAGAACTGCTGGCCAATTTAGTTTCCCTCTCAAATGTTTGGCCTGATATAAAAATAGATTAAGGTTTGACTAACCTTTTTTAGGGGTTATTTGTCTTTTACTGATATTGCTTCTGTTTAAACTGAGTTTCATGGGCATTATTATCAGGAATGATATAGAAACAGAGCACGTAGAACTATCTTTTAGAAAGTGGAAGACATTCCCATTTTCTCTGTCCTAAACTCCAACATAATCTCTGCATGTGTTCTATATTCCCCCAAATTGAATTTTTCTTCTGAAGTTCCTAAAAGTTAGTTCTAGGAGCCACATATATTTAGATTGTGTATGTAAAGACACCGTCATGAATTCTAAAAGGGGTAGGTCCTTTAGTTGTACTTCCATCCCCTTTCTTTAATTTCTTACTCTTGAGTTTGTTTTAAAAGGAAAAAGACTATATTCAGCACTCTGCACCTCTTTCGATCTGAAAACATGACCTATGTGTAAAAATGTAACACAAAGGTTAAAAAGAGAAATGAGTCAAGCTTTCAGAAGGGTAAGCACTGAACAGCCACAATTAGCATGCCAGTTCCCCAAAACATGGAATATTGATCAAAGAAATTGATTTCTGAACCTATAAAGAGATAATTTTCTCCTCTGTTTTGAATATTAGAAAATCAGGAGAAAGGAGAATAAAGAAACAATAATAAAGAAATCTAAATAATTTCTTGTTTCCAGAAACAAAGGAATAAGGAAACATGTTTACTATGTTGAGATTTATAGTCAGCTCAGAAGATTTGGCATGCACAAGTTCTTACAGTAGGATAACCCTTCAATTCCACACACATTGGAGTAATTGTCTATACCAGCAAATTAATATCTACATGCCTTGGGCATCCAGCATAAATTTATGTTGTTGTTGGAATCACAACATACTAAGAATCTATTTTAACTTGCTATTTTGTTATCACAGTTTTTCACTGTGTAATATTACTCAGTTTTGGGGTTGATGACTGATGGACATGCAACTCCACGTGATCTTAGAGGTACTTACAGTTAAACACAAATAGGACCAAATGGAAATGAAATTTGGTTTTATATTTGTCTTGTTCCTTGCATTCAAGCCTGGCTTGAGCCTAAGGATACATTTCCTTTCATAAACATATCTGTTTCATATTGCCTAAAAATCATACAGAGCAATGTAATTTCTGAATCCTGATATGACATGGGTATTTGTGTTGGTTACTTTCTTGTAGCATTCACTTCAGCTAAACTACAGTGTTCTCACACATATGTTAAGATTCTGATGAGTGTATCTTGTCCTGCCTTCTTTGCATAGATAAACCTCCAAAGAATGTGAAAAGAAACCCCAAAACATTATGCACGGATTACCTGCCTTAAGTGTGATTCGAACTGTTGGCTCTTATTTGCATGGTGGTCTCAGTATTGCCCTGTCTGCCGGGTGCTTGGTGCTTCCTTTTCCTCCAGGCAACTGCAGGTCTATTCCTAGTGGTCTGTGGAAAATTGTTCCTGGAGAGAATGCCTTGAAATAAAATGATATTGGTTTGTATAGAATATGGTTCATAAAGAAACTCAATGAATGTTGTGTTAAATTTGCTTCAGAGAAAACAAGACACTCTCACCTACAGACAAAAAAATATGCCATTAATACAGGATCTGATGGCCTGAGGCCACCAAGAAAGCACATAGCCCATACCAAATCATTCGTTAACGGCTATAAAGCTAATGAAAAGCAATACTCTTCTATTAATATGGATTAGAGATGAAGTCTGAACTGTGAATCCTTGCCAACTGAAAGGCTTACTCTAACAGCATGAATAAAGGAATCCACGGACATCTTCCTGACACAAGAGCACTAAATCATCCTCAAATCAATACAAGTGCTTTGGTGTAGTCATCTCTACCCGGAGTTGAAGAAGGTTGGCATTTGTCTGCCAAGTCTGTGGCAGGCTAAGAGGCACAGCTTAAATAAAGTGGAACGGAAACTACTCCAGCTGCCCTCACATACATTTCTCAGATCCTGACAAGAGTCAGTCTGGGAATGTGAGGATTATGCCAGGCTGAACGAATGAAAAAGAGCACTGCTTCTGTAACATATGTTTCCTCTCAGTCTAGAGGTGGTCTCCTAGTGGGCCTGAATTTCTTTGCACTTCATCTTTGGCACCAGTGTGCAGAATCCAAAGGTATTTTTAACACACTAAAAGAAAGTGCCTGGGCAATGTGCCGCCCACACAAGATGACACTCATACTGGGGACTCTTCTAGTGAGGTTCCAGACTTGCTTTATATTTATAACACTGCTCACTTTACAAACAGTGTTTTTCATTTTGAATTTCAACAAGCAGCAGAATAATTTCAGACATTTCAGAAGAAAAAAAAAAAGAGCAATGGAAATAGTGGCAATAACTGGCTTTTTCCTGAAGTCCTACTTCTTTAAGAAAACTTAGCTCCGTTTCTGTACCTTATATTTTGTAGGAAAAATCCTGGCCATACATATTGCCAGATGCTAAAATACCAAGAGGCAGAAAAAAACCCAAAGATGGAGTAGGGAGGAAGAATTTATAGGTTTTATGAATAGGAATGCAGAAGGAAAACATTATCAGTATGCACACGTCCTTCTATTTGGCTGAAATGCAAAAATTTCCATTTTCATAAATAACATAATAGATAGCTCCAAAGAAAGAAAACATAATTCCTTCGTAATACCAGTTCCCAGCATCTGACATTATTTGGCATGGCCTTTTTATTCTATATTAACCTATGCATTTGTTATCAATTATCAAAGCATTAGATTTCTACAGATTAATTCTGAATTTATCAACCACTGAAAATACACAGAAATAAACAGACTTGAGATATTATGTAAATTAGGGCACCTTTCTTACTCTAGGGTATCTTACCACTACAGAGAGATTCTGTGCCCCACACCCTTGGACTGAGGCCACCTGGTGAAACTCAAGCTGGTAGACATAGAATCTAGAGGTCTTGGTGTCCCACATACACTTAGTTTTTAGAGCCAATAGCTTGCCACAGTCAGAACCTCTGAAAATGGCATCTAGAAGCCCAGAGGCCCTTTGATTTAGGATGTTCATCTCAGTGAAACCACACTAGAGAAAGTACAAGCTAACATTTTCATCTAAGACCTTAGTAGAAAGAAAAAGAAAATACATCTGAATATTCCCACCTCCCTTTACTGAGGAATTCAAAAGGTTTACTTCTCCCCCACCACAGAAAGGTAAAAGTTTTTGATCACATGGTCTTTGTGAACATCTTCCCCGAAAGATTTCAAAAAATCCCAAGGTTTCCAAGATTAGGAATGTGTACAGGGAGATAGGATCCAGGGATTTGGATTACACACATTTTAGTGTATGTAATAAAGACTGATAATCCTTTACATGCATAAAAGCACAAAATAGCCACATGAGCCTCTCCTGTCCCAATACCACCCTTAGGGTAAGCACACTAAAAGTTTCCTGAAGGATTCATGAATGCCTGGAGTTCAGTCCCAGCCCCTGAAGGAAAACTCAAAGCACAACAGCAGCTATATAACAGAGAGCCATCTTTTAAGTTCTAGAGACAGACAAAAATACTGAAGTCAATACATTTAAAATGATATAAAAATTAATATGATGTATGGTGAGGTAGAGTATCCCCAAGCTTTTTTCCTGATGTACAAACTTGTCAGACTTATTTTCAGTTTACTGCATTCAAAGTGGATTGGTTGGGAAATGCTTCTGGAGTTATCCCAGAGAACCTGCTGGGAAAAAATACCAATATGAATTAATACAATGTTTGTAAAGGTTATAATAGAATTTATTGATACAAATAAAAGCGCAAACCTAGAACCAGCTGTGGACTGATAAAGTCAGGCTTCTAGGGAGGGCTGAGCCTACAGTGTTCATGAAGACACTTGAGAAAACTAGTGGGCTGATGGCTGACACAATCCTCCCATTGTGAACTTGTGAAGGAAAGGTAAAACTGGAAATTTGTCGAGTTTTCCCACTGCTGACTTTAGAAACCACCCTTCTTCACGCTTGTTTGGATTTTACATGTCCTTCAGAAAGACCAAACTTGGACTAAAGTTTTGGCGAGAGGGAGAATTTGCCGCAACCTTTGAATACAGTTTTGCTCTCACTGCTTTTCCTTCTTTCCCCAAAGTCATAGAATCATAGAATAGTTAGGGTTGGAAAGGACCTTAAAATCATCCAGTTCCAACCCCTCTGCCATGGGCAGGGACACCTCACACTAAACCATCTCACCCAAGGCTCTGTCCAACCTGGCCTTGAACACTGCCAGGGATGGAGCATTCACAACCTCCCTGGGCAACCCATTCCAGTGCCTCATCACCCTAACAGGAAAGAATTTCCTACTTATATCCAATCTAGTCTCTTAACTTCACATTTAAACTTGGCATCTCTAGGCTATTTTACTGCTCTATAAAAGCTTTATGATGCTACACGTGGTAAAAAGCATTACCCATTCAAAGCCTTAGTCAAATATAATAGCATCACATTTACATTCCATGCAGTGCACTGGGTTTTGGAACAATACCTTGGTTTTGGAAGCACAGTAAAATACACGTTTGATACTAGGTTGGTTATTAAATCTGTTCTTCTGATAGTGATCAGACTTGCTCTGTATTGCAGCCACATAGCTACAGTGCACTCAAGAATACTGCATATGAAGGCAACTATAACAAACACTCTGTCTTCAGTGGGCCTCATAGTTCAGCTGTGGTGCTTTTTAATGTCTATATTCAGGTTAATGGGTACAGCAAAAGGGTTCTTTGCCCTTATGAATAATGATATTTCAAACAGTAATTTGAGTTGAGAGTTTTCCATCATTTGCACTCAAAGTCACAGACAGGTCTTTGAGCAATTTCCATGTTTTTTTAGTTTTTCTGGTAGATTATCGATTCCTAAAGACAACATGACTTGAAAGATCAGTAAAGGTTAGCTAGTCAAAGAAACATACATCATTTAAAATGCCTCTATGCATTTGGGAGCTCAACAATACCTTTTAGTGTTACTTAGGAGTTACAAGAAACAGCTACTTTTAGGATGATTTTTAATCCAGACTACTTGCTTCTAAAGCCAATTTTTGAGTACTATCTTTTCGTATGAAGACTTGGAAGGCAGCTTGGACATGAAGTAAGTGCACATATACATCTTCAAAGATCTTCTGACACCTTCAATATGGACTCTCTCCAGTGCTTGAATTGAGTGGAAAAGGAATACTAAATCCCTGTTACCTGCACTGTTTCCTCCACTGGATAAGTTGAAGGAGTACTGCTCTAGCTGCACCGGCAAAGATGACTCCTGGCCTGGATGCCATCAAGAGATCAGACATCCCCTTGTCCCTGTGGCATTTCTTTTCCTGTAGCAGGCTTGTCCATGTGAGCCAGGACAATGAGGCCAAAATGGGTTAGCCAGAGACACTCCCGCTCCTTGAAGCCTTGAGTGGCTGTAGCAGCTCAAACGGGGCAGGGGGCTGTAGGACTTCAGCCGTGCAGAAAAGGAGGTTACACACTGGAGACCCCCATGTGTGCATGGCCAGGCCATGGGACCTGCAGGATCAGACCCTGAAATGCAAACAAAACACACTGAGAAGAGCTAGAAAATAAACTAAGGTGAGCTCACTGTCTTATGGTGGGGGCTTTCTGCTGCTAGACAAGACTAATGTTTTTATTTTCTTATTTCTTTGCAACTGTGGAAGTACCTGTTTTTTGTTTCCCCAACCCAAAAATGAGGTTCTGTGATGTTCCCTCCCCCTCCACTAAGTTTTGATTTTATTTACTCACTGCACAGGTGGGAGCGGAAAGAGTAATTCACATTACTAAGTTGTTCATTGTAAAACGCAGTGATTAGGTCTAAGAAAAAAACCAAAGTCCTTCATGGGTCAACTATACTATGTCAAAGAGCAGCACTTCTTTCTTGCAGGTCTTAACTGAGTTTTTAGAAAAATAATTTATAAAGGGAACATGGACAGCACAATTCAGTTTGTCAGAAACCTCTTTTTTTTACGGTTGAAATATAATCATAGAATGGTTTGGGTTGGAGACCTTAAGATCATTTGTTCCAAACCCCACTGCCATGGGCAGGGACACCTCACACTAAACTGTGGCACACAGGGCCTGTCCAACCTGGCCTTGAGCACCCCCAGGGATGCAGCATTCACAACTTCCCTGGGCAGCCCATTCCAGTGCCTCACCACCCTTACAGGAACCAACTTCTTCCTTATATCCAATCTAAACTTCCCCTGTTTAAGTATTAACCTGTTACCCCTTGTGCTATCACTACAGTTCCTAACAAAGTGTTCCTCTCCAGCATCCCTGTAGGCCCCCTTCATACACTGGAAGGCTGCTCTGAGGTCTCCATGCAGCCTTCTCTTCTCGAGGCTGAAGGCTGTTTTACTTGCACTATCTTTAGTCAGAGCTGAGTCATGGCCACGACTAACAACTATCCAGTCTGGCTGGAAAAGCAGTACTTTTAAATCACAGATATACAAGGAAAGTTTTGAATATCCTTCTTGCTGTGTTTGAACTCACACTGTAATGTCAGACTCATTTATTTCATGCGCACTCTTTCCCTTTCCCTCTCTTCACCGCACTTTCTGCAAGCCCCTGCAATCTTCCAGTGTGAAAGTCAAACAGCTTATATCTGTCTGAAATTGGCTTCTCTGTGATGGAGCTGTTTTCTACCAGAAATGATGCTTTTATAAATTTAACTTCCAAACACATCTATGATGGCAATTTAGAAAGTTGTACAATGAATACAATACCTAGACTAAAGGTAAAAAACGCTTCCTTTACAAACATTGAAAGATTCAGTGCTTTACTAATGAGCTCACTTCTATTATCTGCCAACCTATAGCCACCTTTGCAGGGCTATAATACCAGAGATAATTAGTGCAGGCTTGTCAATTTGATTTTGGTTAACTTTATGGCCTCTTTATATTATGATCCCTGTGGGAGCTTGTAGTTTGCTCGTTGGCCAAGCAACAAAATGCATTTATTCTGGCCTAAACAATAGCACCATTTAATTAAGAGGTGTCATGCTATTTATTGTATATCACGTGCTCTACCTTTGATGAGGAGTTATAGACATAGAAGGTTTGTCAGATTCAATTTCTCTGCTGTAATTTCCTACCAAGAGAAAATGTGACACAAGGCAGAGATCCAATTTCCCATTTCTATTTAGCATTTATATTGACAGAATTAATGATTTTAACATCATCTTTGGCCTGCTGCTAAATGGAAGACATATATTGCCTGCTGAGATAGTAATTCTTTCTCTAAATTATGTATCTGTGTGTGTATGTACACACGCTTACATACACTTACACACACACGTATTTCCTCAATTATTTTTCCATGGGGAAATTATACCTTTTTATTAAACTCATATTCAGAGAGGAAGGGTAGGTGATGGGAAACGTAATTAGGAAGAGTAATAACGGTGATCTTAGACAATGTTTCTAAGGAGGGATAAAAATGAGAGTCCTTTGCATATTTGCCATGACAAAGGGTTCAGGAAGGCCCAAGCTGATGAATTCCTGGCATGTTGACGGAACTAATTTCATTTCTGAAGCTCTCCCCTGAGAATGCTGTACAATATATGTACTGCCCATTTGTCAAAGTTGCCATGCAAGAAGTTTCAATTTCCTTCTCTGAAAATAATTGACCAATCGTTTGATCAAGAAGTTCAAAAGAATAGGGGGAAATGAATAAATATTATATAGAAATATAATGTATTATAATTATGTTGTATATGCTATTCTAATAGAAATCTAGAGATCCCTGTTACAATTCTTGAACCTCTTAATAGAGCTAGCGAGAACTACTTTGTAGCTTCAGTGTGCTGAAAGAGGGCTGAATTCCTTTACTGGTAATCTAACTATCTTTATAATTTTGTTAGAAGACACTAGCTTTAAATTTAATTTTAATTTAATTTAATGAAATAGATGATATTTTAAATCCCTTTCCTTGAATATTTTATACTCTGAATAACTTCTGTTGGAAACTTTAGCAAGCCAAAACCAGCTTCACTTACCTGACACAGAGCAAGTCTCATACAAGCAAAGAAAGACAGACAAGCTTCAGAGGGCATGTCACACTTTACTCTCCTTTTGATGGCTTGACATAGTGGTGCTAGGCAGTATACCCAGACAGTAGAAATGTGTTCATGGTACATTTCTTGTATACTCCTCTGTCACTTAGGATCCCCTTTATGGTCTGATATATATGATATGACAAACAGCTGCCACCTCCTTCTAAAAGGAAGGGAAGTAGCAGGTTGGGGTTTTTTTCAGCGGGGGGGGATGTTGGTGTGGGAAAGTAGGAAAGCCACTTGGAAGGAACCTTTACCCACATATGCAGGTTTTCCACACTACAGATCTGGGAATGACCCCAGGAAGGCTGCACTCCTCCAGGTTTGGGATTAGTGGTCATCTGGGTACAATACCCAAAAAAGTAAGGTTTCAGCTCATGTCTTTCCTGTCATTAACAATTACTTTATCTTATGGGCTCGAGGTGCCATTTTCCCTTAATTAGGATACTCAGATACTCTTTGTCCTCTATCCAAACATACTAACGTGTGAAAAAACTGCCTACCAAAGCTAGCTTGGTGCTTTAGGTCCCTTATGTCTTTATCCTAGGCCAAGCCAGACAGCCTAACATGCACAGGCAGTCAGAAATGGGAGAGAAATGGCCAATTGACATCGACAGCCATACGCTTGTAGCTGTGTGAATACAGCCTCTCACCTCTAAAGCCCTGTAAACACACGGGTGAGGTAATTTCACACCGATTTTTTTCCCCGTAGAGAGATGGCGCTACAGGAGCACGAGACAAGTGGAGTTAATGGCAATTTGGCCTGAAATTCAACGGCATTATTCAAAGTGTTTACTTCCAGTTACTACACAGCCCAAACGAATCAGAGCTCACCACAAACATTAGAGGTGAACTTCCAATTTGCTGAATACCAGTCAATTTCTGGGTGAGCATCTGTGGAGGAAAACGTTTTAATCACTAGAACACTATTCTGATGCTCCTACACCTTCCAATGAGCATACTGCAGGAGAGTCTCCCTTAATCTCCTGTGTATAAATTCACTGGAAATAAACACTGAAGTAAAGCATTTCTGGCCTTTAGGTTTCCTTTTTTTCTTTTTAATTGTTTTTTTTCAAACTCCAAGTCTGCTTGGGAAAGCTACCAAGAGTAAATCCCTTTTAATATAGGCCAGCACCCTCATCTGCAGAACTGTAGGAAGCAGATGTGTTCTGAGTAAAAGCGCTTAATTGGTGGTAACCTTTTAAACTTTGATATTTGGCATGAACAAATTATCCTGGGTTAAGCATATTCTTATGGGAGGTAGTTACAGTGAAATACTTCTTTATACAACACTTCTTTTAAACAGATTTATAAGAATTAACATTGCATATCATTCATCCGGCAATGACATATATTAACAACAGGTTAAAACGTGTCAGGGCGGTATTGCTGCTGGTACCACACACACTGGTCTGCAGAAGACCTCACTCACAAGTGCCTAGAGTTTACAGGATTTGGGTTGGTTTGTTTCTCCCTCCCTCCCCACCCATAAATCAGAGGAAGTAAAAGGAGCTTGAATTCCTCTGAAACGTGAGACTACATTTATTTGGTTGCACAAACTACCTGTGTTCAACTCTCTGGTGTTACTCTTTGTGCATCCTGTGCACTCCAGTACCTAAAGGAGTCTACAAGAAATCTGGAGAGAGACCTTTTACAAGGGCCTGTAGGGATAGGACAAAGGGGGAATGGCTTTAAACTGAAAGAGGACAGATTTAGATAAGATATTAGGAAGAAGTTCTTCGCTATGAGGCACCGGCACAGGTTGCCCAGAGAAGTTGTGGCTGCCCCATCCCTGGCAGTGATCGAGGTCAGGTTGGATAGGGCAACCTGCTCTAAATGGAAGGTGTCCCTGCCCATGGCAGGGGGGTTGTAACTACGTGATCTTTAAGGTCCCTTCCCACCCAGATAATTCCTGAATCTATGATTATGACCCCACTCAGGTGGCACAAGCAATGTGGCATGGCATTAAGCTGATTTTTCCACTTTCTTTCTAATATAACATTATATCTTATCAATCTTAACACATACAACAAACGGGCAAAACCAGAATATGACCTCCAGGATACTTCTATATAACCTACTACTGTTTACCCAGAAGTGTTAGAAAATAATCATGCAAATATTGTGTGCTCATATGAAGAGCCAAACAACACTGTCTGTACACATCAAAATCACAGAGCTTGTACAGCTGCTGCCAGTTTTATCCACAGTTTGCAAATGACTCCAACTGGCAATGAGGATAGGAAAGCTAAGATAATCATGAAGTATTGACCTTATGTGGTATGCAAATAGGCTAGTGGCACAACATAAACTTGTAGGGCTATGAAATGGCTGCATGTATTTTCTACCCATGTACTGCAATTAGTCAGAATAAGGACAGAATAGTTACCTTGCCTTAAAGCTAAGGACGTTACATTTACTTCAAAATGTGAGTGAGGACATTTCCTTTACAGAAACAGCAAAATTTCACCAAGTTCTGTAGTGCTGGATTCAGGTCAGGGTTCTCCTGGATTCAGTTTCTGGTACATTTTGAGCAACTACTGCAAAATAAAAAGCCAGAAAATTAGTATCTGCAACTCTTTAATTTGTTTTGTTAATCTTCACTTTAATGAGTGAAACAAACAGCATACATAAAGTGGAAGGGAATTAACATCATTAGACTTATTCTTCTAAGGGGAGCTTTATACAGAAATAATACATTTAGATGATGCATGAAACATACACAAAACTGAGGCAATGGAAGTCACATTATTCTTATAATGTAAACTACTAAAATTTCATATTGTATAAATGATAGAGGAATCCTATTTCTGCATAAACTGTGTTTAATTTATTACTTTAACAACCACATTAACGGCCTTAGAGGATGTGTAGATTTCACAAGAAAGACATAGCAGCAGCACTACTGGATTCTGCCATCTGCAGTCACCTACAGTAGTAAGACAAAGATGCAGTGTTTGCTGCCTGTCCAGTAAGGCCTGTAACAGTAATGTGATCACTTTGGTCATTTACTGTTGAAATTAACCATATGAAACAAACTTTCAGAGATGTAATTATGTGTGTTACGGGGATCTGGATATAGTCTTCATCTGGAAGGGCTCTCAGCTGTCCTGCAAGCAGGAACACGTAGATACATTCATGACATCACCTTTTCTTTCTTTTTAGTATCACCTCTAAAAAGTTCTGAGAAAAACATGTAATAATGGAAGCTCTGTCTGGGTTCCAGGTTGAGAACAGAAAATGCCTGCCTCTGTAGAGATGTTCTGGTTAATTTATAGTTTCCAGTGCTCTGATGTGAAACGCAGAACGCAGGATAGCTCACAGACCTCCAGCTCCTCTAGGCATGGAAGGGGCTTTCACAAGAACAGAGCTCACAGGGGTGTCCCTGGCACCAGCTCTTACTGGTGGTCTCCAGTTCTGCAGTTATCTGAGAAAAAAAAAGTTAAAGTAAACTATTCCAATCCAGATAAGAAGTAAAAATCAAACTCCCATTTAAAAACTATTGACTCCTAAGGTTGATTTATGAGCTTTGACAGCTTATAATTAGCAGTGTTACACATAATGCAACCTGCATGTACTTTTCCAACCCCTTCTCCTGAGACAGCTTCCACCTTAACAAGTGATAACAAATTCTTAGATGGGAACCAGGGAAACTACAGAGATTCCTTTAGGAATCCTCATGCCAGTGAATGAGAGCAGCTTACGATGGTCACTGCAAAGAGGAAACTCGTGGGACACTTGATTATGTGGTTTCAACTGTCTCCCAAAGGAAGCCATTTCTGGGAGGTTTTACCATGCTGGAAGTGTCAAAGGCATTATTTCTGTGAACTAAAAAATGGATTGTACCAATTTGTCATTAACAAGCAATGTACTGTGCAAATAAACCTCTACAATCCAAGCAAAGAGAACAAGCCTCATGAAAATCAAACCTATTACATGCAGCTATTCAGGTATTTTTTTCCAGGCTATGAAAGTGCATGTGTATGGTGATGCTTTTAGCTCTTTCTTTCAAAAAAGAGTAAGAACTGGTTAGAAATTTCCATGAGTAGGACTGAATACCAGTGCAAACACACAACTAGACTCAGCACTTTACCTATACTTCCATCTCCTTTTGGGAAGCAAAGAAAATGAAGAAGACTTATAAAAATGGAGAAAAGAGTAAAGCTGGTGATGATTTCTATGGAGCGAGAACTGTTGTAGGTGTAAGAAGCTCCCATGCTGGCAGCCCTCCCCAAGAAATTGTTTTGTCTTTGTCCTTGTTATCACAAGGTTCAGTTGTGCTTGCCCTGCTAGAAAGTCTAAAGAAAACTCTTTAAGCAGCTACAATGCTTTGTGTGGACTCGTCTTGGCTTACAGTGGTTAACAGAGATTGTAAAACAGAAGACAAGAGGAGGAGATAAAGGAAGGGATAAAACCAGTGAGACTATGCCTATATACAAACCAAAGCCCCAGAATCTTGAGCTTTTCAGAGTTCATTTTGGAAATGGCACATTTATAGTGTTAAAGAAAGCATTTGGCAAATTAATTAAAGAATTTTAACTGGTTTGTTTCCACAGCACAAGGGTGCTGTGTGTGAGGGTTAACGACAATTCTGTGTTATATGCTACATGTACCTGCTCTCTTTGCAATAGAATTTATTGCAACAGAGAAACTAATTCATGAAAGAGAATGTAACCAGGACATTTTGCTTCTTTTCCTGCTCTGTAATCAGAATGCAATTTCCTATAATGTTTTCATTACCAAAAATTGCTCAATTAATTCCTTCAACTTTGCAGATGAAGCGTGAACTACTTTCTTCAATAACTCACTCTTGGAGGAGTATTGATTGGTTCACATTAGCTAGATAAGTAAATAGCAGTGTTTCTGCTCTCCATCAGGCTGATACTTAAGGACTTTTGGCTCAAAGGCTTGTTTATGAATCCAGAAATGTGGACCATGAATACTCCAGCAGACAAATTTGGCATTTGCTTTGCACAAACACACATTATGCTCCCAATCACTTTGGTTTTCAAAATGGCACGATTTTGTTGGACCTCTGGCAAGAATCAAAGTCAGTGCTGTGAGTTTACAACTTGACATTTTACGTCCTGGAATCAAAATGACAAAGGGAGATTTTGGTTTACCTTTTTTCCCACCCATTTCAAGATGGGTCTTAGGAGCCATTGAACACTTCTATGAGCTTTAGAGCCTCAGGAGGAAACAGAAAGGAGCCCAGTGCTTGATTTTAAACTTCACCTTTTAGTCATTTTTATAGACCTAACGTTGTAGTTATCTCAGTGGCTGGAGGTCTGCAAGCAGCGCTGGTGCCTGGCGAGTACAGTGCACTCTGTGCAGCACACCAGTAGGCCCTCAAAATGTCACTTGGTAAAGAGAGAGCCTGAAAAATGAAATTCATTTCATAACCCTATATTTTTATTTTATTGCCCACGACCATACCCTTTTACTTCACCGAAATGGTATGCGAGGAAAAGAGGAGGGGAAGATGGAGATATTAATGAGGTAATGGAAGAAATTACTTAGAAATACTTCTGATTTTCAACATTATTCTTCTGGCTGCTTACTTCTGCTTGGGCTCACGTTTTTAGTAGCCATGTTTTCAAGCTCAGCTCAAGCACAACCTATGGTCTAGCACTTTACTAACCTCCACTCAACCAAAATGAAAGAAGCAACCCCCAAAAGTAGATTAGAAAGTAATAACGCAGCCCCAGAGTCCAGAAGACTGCCAATCTTCAAACTTGATGGCTACAAACCAGATCTATTTAAGGCCTGAAAGGATTTAAGTAATGGAAGAGACAGCAACAGTGTTTACCAAGGAACAGAGTGGGAAGTACAGAGTGATGGAGCAAATTACACTTTCACATATGCTTTACTTTAAACCCAGCACAGACCCTGGCAAAAGTACTGTGTGTCATGTCCCAGCTCCCCTCATTTATATCTGCAAATAGTGCAACCTCCTCTTTGGTGACGCGTTTCTGCTGGACTCAGCAGAATGGATTGATCACCTGATGTAGTTTAAAGATGTCTTATTCTCTGCCAGGTCAGTTTTAATCCCAGTACTGTTTCCCAGTCTGCTCTAGGTCGGTCATTGCCTCTAAGCCTCATGAAAGCTGCAACTTACAACTTAAAATGGATTTATTTTTTAGAGATGAGACTAAACTTTTCTCTGGGATATGAGAGCTGTTCTCTTGAGCTCCATCTTATCCTGACCTAATGAAGCAGAAAGCATTGCCCAGGCAGCTGCATCCTTAGGAGATAAAGCATCCTGCCCTGAGTGCCAAAATCCCCTGGCATGCACCAGGCAGGGGGCGAGCGACAGCAAAAATCCCCCCTCAGTGATCTTGCCAAAGGTACCCTCTTGTGATGGCAGCGGGGAAAGAGGCAATTTTATTTTCAGGTTGCCAAAAGTGTGTAAATGACTATCCTACATACACAATGTAGTAATTGCCCCACTGCACTGAACAAGACCTCACAGAGAAGACAAACCAGCCATAAAAACTGTATGCAATTACTCTCAGTGAGTACCGCTTAAACTGTGAGGTTAATGGCAAACATGAGCCCATTTCCTACATATTTTCTTTGCCACTTGCTTCTGGGTGACTGTGGGCAAGTCATTTCACCTCCTCTCTGCTCATTTTACTTCTGTAGGAGGGTGATAGGTCACAAGAGGCCCTCAATGCCTTGAGATTTTTAGGTGGAAAACATGGTGCAAGTCAGACATCAGTGCTGCTGTGTGCACCCAAATCTTAGAGTTTAATAACCTGCCTCTGTAAAGCTGAACAAACAAGAATTAACACCATCAAGGAGCAGACTGAATCCTGCTGTCCTTATCTGTAAGTGGGATAATCTCATCCTGAAACCCTTACAAATGGAAATGAACTCCCAACAACTGTGACAGGCACTGAAGTGCAGCCTCATCTCAGCATAAGCTCCAGTTAGCTTCCATAGGACTTGGACACACAGGTAAGCGTGTTTATAAACTGAGATTTCTCTTATCAGTAGAACAGGAAACATTAGAATGTCCTAAAAATTATTTCAGCACAAGATTACTTTTCATTGAGAAACAAAGTATAGGACTTTCTCATCAGGAAGACTTCAGCAGAAATACTGCCCTTTGTTTTACAGGGTAACGATCTCTCAAACATACACCAAGGTGCCTCATAAACCAGGCTTGTAGCATTGTACACTGTTTACTAACAAAATCAGGTGCATTCAAAACATGAAGCAAATAGAGTTCCAAACTAAGGAAGTTCTCTTCTATGTCTTATGATTCGTTACCACTGTACTAGCCCTTTGGCCAAACTAACTATGATAGAAATCCTTTGAGTTGTCTCACAAAAGCCATCTAAGAGTTCCCAGGCTCTATTGTTGCTGCTATCTACCTTTCTAAACCACTAAGCACCACACTATAGATGCCTTTCCATAGTGCACAAAGAACTTGTTTTTTTGGGGGGGATGGAGAGAATTTTTATGCAGGGCACAGTAGCATACTCTACCAGATCCCTATTCCTCTAAAAAGCACATGTACATGTAAGGTAGCATGATGCAGTGTACTATCCCAGATGCTTATTCCTTTCTCATGGACAAAACATGCTAGACCAACCCATCAGTTAAAAGTGATAAAATTAGAGGAAAATAACTCTACATAATTTGTTTTAAGAAGTCTACTATCTTCCAGTTCTCTCATCTTGAAAAGTCTTAAACTGTTCCTTGCTATTTTGAGATACAGAGAACCAAAGCAATTTTAGATAACATTAATATAAAAACCATTTTTTATCAAAGGAAGTCTGGACCATAGTAGCTGTTTTTTCCCCACAGACACAAGCTATTTTCCAAGTTACTGCCAAGTGCACGCAAGGAAGTGGCATTCCAAAAGGGAACCAAAAAACCAGCACACCCATTTCTCATGCCAATTGTCCAGTTGCCATTTGACAAACAAAGTGTTAAGAGCACAACCTTAAACCACAGACAGGTGAATGCTAGTTGATGTCCAACAGTGACAGGTGCAAGAATTCTTGAGGAAAGTATTCATTATGGGCAGGGCTCAAATTAGGTACTTAAAAATTGTGGCTTAATTTAGGTCATTTATCATTCTCCTCAAAGGCCCTTTTGTACAATTGAATTCTGAAGTGCTTCGTTTGCTATTAGATCATCACAGCTGCTGTAGGATCAGTCAAAGCAGATGTTTCGGGGACAGAGAGTGCCCAGCTTGTTTTCAGAAATGCAGTAAGTGCAAGGCTCTCCCTGGCACTTCTGCCTATGGATGTGGATTTGGCCATGCAGGTGCCACCACACTCAACCACTCACAGGCGTTCTGCGTGGATTGAGTGCCAGTGGTGGCAGACCCCAAACTGATTCCGCTCCAGGGACACTTCAGTAAAAACAGAGCTACGCACCCTGAATTTTCCACTGCCATTTTGCTTTTGAAACAAGTGGGTAATAAATCATCTTAGATAATTACTGTACAATCTCAGCTCTCTGCTATAGACTAAAAATAAGAGGCAAACGGGGCTCCTTGCCTTTGCAATGTTAGAATTATTCCCCATGTGGTGCTTATATAAAGTGCAGACTCATCTCATAAGCCAACAAATCATTCCTCTGAGACAGAAACACTGTTCATCTGCATATGGCTCTTCCACTTACGCAGTCATGAGCAAGCAGGGAGACAGTGCAGAGGGAATGCAGAGAAGTCAGTAAAGAAATTATTTCACTCTTCCAGTGACCAAACAATACTTCTAAGAATTTGCCTCTTTTTCGCAGTGTTTCAGAAATATTGAAAATCCTTTGGGAAAAAAAAAAAGTGTAAAAAGAACGTTTCTATAATTCTGTGTCAGGGAAATAGCCAACTTGCTTATAAAACATAGAAGGTAATGGGAAAAATACATGCTTAAAATGAGCGAACGCAATGCAGGTCAAATGACTCCTGTAAAATCACTCATTAATGGGAATCCTAGACTGCGAGGCACCTAAAATTAACAAAGTGCAGAATTAGCTCAAAACTGGCAGATCAGCTCCATCTTGCACATCTATTTGGTTTCAGTAAGTATTAGGGCAGAGACATTTAACAGATATTACAGTTCTCTATTTAGAAGGAACAGGATGACATAATCATATCCTTTGAAGGCGATGAAGTACTTTTCAGTCCATTAGTAATGGAGAACGATGTCATTAGGCATTATCCACCAGGGAATTCGGCATTAAAAGAATTTTAACTCCAGGAGCAATGATAACTTTCACTCAAAATCCTAGAAGCTTTGCTATTACTCCTAAAAATTGCAAACCCAGGGATATTTCAAAGGCAAGGAAAGTGAGGGCTTATAATCTCATAAGAAAGGCTCACAAGATAATACAATTAATGGTAAGGCACATATAGCAATTTGAGAAAAAACAATGAGAAATTTAATAGGGATTTTAACTGTGGAACAAGTCATGCTTTTAAGGAATATAACCCTAGGAAGGGCAAGTGGTGTCCTGTAATGGGAATGTTATCTTCAATAAGACTGGTCAATAAATGTAAGTGATTTGCAAAAATTAGACTTTTGTGAGATTTTTGACCTTTTCCTACAGACCTCCCAATTAATAGTGCATAATAACAAAACAAATGTTAAATGGATTGAGACCTGTCTGCTTCTCAAGTCTCAAAACAAAGGTCAACAATGTTTCTTTGGGAATTTTTAGGAATAAGTTCTGGGCAATTATTTATTCAATTATTCTATCAATGGACTAATTTATATGTGACCAGTTTAAATTGATAACACTGTTGTAGTTGATACAAGAAGTGATGATCTGGATTATTGATAGAGTTCTTTGAAGAAAAACTAAGGGCTTAAAATACATTGAAATCTTAGACTAAATTTAGGAGTTCTACAAAATTACTTGAAAGCTGTTGGCCAAACTATACAGCAAGGGACTTAGAGATGTCGGCTTTACTTCTCTGCAGAAACTGAAAATTACATGTTTAAAGAAAATTAACACTAAGGATTGTTTAATCCAGTTAACAAAGACACAATAAAGACAATAGCTGGCAACTAAACCAGTTTCAAGTAATGAGATCAACATACTGGAAAGTACATCAAGTCAATGACTAGAATACACCACTGAAGGACACAAGCCACCAGTTTATACCTTTCTAGTAATCATGCATTATGCCAACACAAGTTACTAGGCTCAACACACAGTTAACTGTGTTAAGCGTAATGGCCTGTGGAAAACAGGAGTTCAATCAAATTGATGTAATAGTCCCTTTTGGATTAAAACTCCAGGAATTTAAACCTGGGCCTGAAAAATGTTAGAAAGAAAAAAAACACCCTCCACAACTACTTAAAATAAACCCACCTAATATCCTCACCACCAGTGCATGCTATAATCTGCCACTTGAAATTACTAACATCTCTGGAGTCCAGTTTGTTAAATAAGGGGGAAGAAATGCTGGCTTTGTGCCTAGAAACCCTCAGTTCTTCCCAACAGCATCTCAGGCAATAATGCTTTTAGTTGCCATAGACTTTAACCACAGCCCGTCCTTTAACCCCACTTTCCAGAGTTAAGTAGGGATGACGTTGATATCCAGCAGAAAATTTGAATTTCCTGTCGGCATGGTCTCTCGCACCAGCTGTCACTTGTGGGTGAGGCGAAGAATTTATCCCCATCCTTATGAAGTCCTAAAACAATCATGAAAATCATTTCCTCTGCTTTCTTAAACCCTCAAGGAACAGTTTCTTGAAAAGCACTTCCATATGGTAGTAGGTACAGGAGAAGACTCATTTGGCCAGAGCCTCCTTCTCTCACATAGCATAAAGCTTCAAGATGAGCATTATTGGGTCTTGGAGATGAAGGTATACCAAGGTACTGCTTTTCTTCTTTTTGCCTAGATACTCCCACTTCAGGAAGCTCCCCAGTGATGACCAAAAAAATATATGTGATTCATTAAGGTTGAAGGTTTTTAACTCTTTTAGGCTGATCATGAATAAAAACAAAACAAAACTCAAAAAAACCCTCCAAACCCCCAAAACCAACAATAAACCAGCAAAAAACCCAACGCAGTATTAAATAGAGGAAATCTTCGTTCTCCAGAAACATACACACAAATTCCTCATTCATCTGCAGCAAGAGAGGAGTAATGCAACGAAACACCTCGGTTAACTCAGTGCTATGAGGCAAAACTTCAGAGGTCTCGACATGTCTAATGAAGACAGGAGTTACTGTCACTACTCAGTTCCAGTATTTCACCTGCTCTGCATAAAGGCCAAGCTTATTACTATATGAAGACCCAAATACATACTGCTCATCACTCTGAAACACATTTTTAACCTGTATAGACAATATATGAATGAAAGTTCCCTAAATCATACCACACAGTGAAATTAGAAGTTTTCATAAAGTAGAAATCACAGTAGAATTTGGGGTTGTTTAGGGTTTTGGGGGTTTGTTTTCTTTATTTGATAGATGTATGACCTAGTTTGCCAAAGACTACTTATCTCACTTAAAAATAATAGTAACCTTCAAGCACCTATATCAGTCTGAAAATTGATGAAAAGCCATTCCTTTCAAAGCCTTACATGTGGTGTGAACCCATTTATGAGTAATGGAGAAAACTAAGAGATTTCCCTTTCTCATTTACCTGATCTCCAAATCCTATTCATTTCACACCAGGGGTAAAACCGTGGCCCTGCATAAGCTATTTTGCATTCTGACATCAATCACGTTGGGGTCAGCATGCTGTTCAGCACTTCATCAGGTGCTTTGCAGTGCCAAAACTGAGGATACTCAGGCAGGTGGGAAATAAGACAGATTGCGTAATGTGCAAATGGGTGACTGGCTCAGCTGGACTCAGTGCAGAAACAGAAGGAGGCCTGAGGGCAGCTCTGGAAGCTCAGTGTGGGCTACTGGAAATGGGCTAGTGGGGTTAACCACGTTTTAGGGGTTTCCTAGTAGAGCAAGGGGTTTTGAAAAGGGCACTGGAACTTCCCTTTGGAAAGAATCATTCTCCTCCACAGCATTTTAATCATTTCTAATGAAAAAGGAGAAAGAGAAAAAAAGAGGGAAGAAAGTGCCAGGATGAACTTCTGCATCCTACAGGGGTAGGAGGAGGAAACAGGATGTGGCTCTAGAAGAAGCACTATAGGAGAGATGCAGAAGGCACCACTCTATTGTTTGCATTGAAGAAATGGGTTTGCACACACTTTCTGACACTTTTAAATGCGGTCTTAGTGTCATGGAGCTAAACTGAAAAAGGGACCAAAAGTCTCCATCTTTCCTCTGTAACCTGAATGATGAATAAGCTCAAAGAATAAAATAGAGCATGAGCATGTCATTAAGGCTATATATATATATATGGACATATAAACCCAAGAAATAAGACAGACACATACTGTTTGAATAGCTTCCCGTTCTTAAATACTGCTCTGCAGCTGTTTTAAACTTCACCTTCAGCGATTGTAAAATAATTTTCCCTTTTTTTCTGACCCTCCTAACTGAGAATACAATTTTATTTTAGAATTTACAAGGCAGAACTATTACACAGGCCTTGTGTTAAATAACACACATGCAAAGAGATAGACAGCACTCACTATCACAAGATACCCTCAGAACAGGGATGCTGAATGCTATGTCATTCATAACATGACATGTTATGAAAAAGCTCTGAATAAATGGGGATAGGGTCCATTGAAGGTTTTTTGCATTTACAAGACTAGAAAATTAATTCTTGTTTCAGTATATCTAAACTTATTGCAGCTTATTGCAGTATTTGTGTCTGCAAATAAACAGAGTTAGCAACTTTGATTTCTTTTGTAAAGCAGAATACATTTAAATGGAATCACTGGGGAGAGGTAGGAAGATTATAATAGGATGATAATTTTTGCCTGAAAGTTTCTTCCAGCAAGTTGCATGATCCTGATCAGCAAGGGGTGACTCATACAATTTGGCTAGTGGAGTTGAAAATAAAATCACAACAACATCTGGCTGGTATTTAAATGTCAGCAGTGCATGCAATGTAACTGTGATCCCAGAGAACTAAAACCAGTGTCAGGTGCCTAATGTGATAACAAGGATTTCATGTTCATGCCCTGGTTAAAAGGAGCAAAGGGAAGAATTAAGGCTGCAGTCTAAGAGTACTGCTGTGCTAAATTCTGCTTCAAATTGGTTATTGTATCAACAAACAATTATCTCCTACTGCAAATTGGTTTTGGATGAAATAGGAACAATGTAATTCAAACTCTTTTTATTCAAGGAAGCTCATGTGGGAACTACAGCTATCTCTAAACATTTTTTTCCCCCCCATTAATGCCTGTGTTCCTTCTATCTATGAATTAGAATGCCCATTTCATCTATGGGGCAGGCAGTAAACGTGGATATTTAGTGTGATAAAAGTATGTTAAGAGCTTCATTTTCTCAGGCTTTGAGAAGTTAGGAGAGTTTTGTTCTGATGGTTGCTATCTCCCTTGCTGAAGCTAAACTAAATCAACTGCTTCCATAACATTAAAGACCTGACAATGTACTTTCGGACAAGACTAATCCACTTCCTGAGTCCACATTGCTAGTCCAGCAATACATATTTACTGGTACCAGCTCTTATCTTTCTTCCTTTTGCTCTTTACCTCTGGAAAAGTAAACTGTGCTACAGTTGTGAGCACAAGAAAGTGAAACCATGAACACGATTTCAGGAAGTAGGGGCCATAAAATATCACTAAATCCAGAGGCAATAAAGAAGCAGAGGGCACTGTAAAATCCAGCTACTGAGCAAACTGACATGAAGCAACCTGGGAAACCCAGGAGTTGAATGAAGTGAAAAGGGCAGTAGGTTAGGCAGAATAATACAAAAAGAGTGCAGGTACTGATCTTGCTAAAATATTCAACAGAGTAAGGTAAATTTATCTCGAAGAATCCTTACAGAGCAGAAATTTAGGCTCACACTTCAGGAAATGCTGCTGCACAGCTCACTAAAGTAGGACAAATGAAATGTATGACCAGTAGAATAATCTCAGGCTAATTCCCTTGTTCCAGTCCATTGTTTCCTGTCATTCCAGGTACTGAAATTTACTTGGGAGGGGGGGAAAAAAGGGGGATCACCTAAGGGACAGTGAGATCATTGAAGCAGTTGTAACTGGCAATCAAATAAATGCGATTTAAACATACCAAAAGGGGGAAAAGAAAAAGAGATGGCATACGCATCAAATCTTCTTGAGTGACCCATAGAAAAGATTACTGCTCGCTATCAATTAAAGGAGAGAGGATGAAAATATGTAAGTACATCACTGAAAGAACCCAGCACAGGTTTTCTGTACCTTGATATAAAATTGAAAGCAATCGGTGATTTCACCAGAATAATAACACTTCATTCAACAAAGGCGGAATGGATACAAAAAAATGAACTAAAATTTAGCTTTTTCTTCAAATGTGTATTATACTGAAAGAAAAAGCAACCTTTAACATCTTGGATTAAAGTTGTCCAATATGCTGGGCACAGCTAGAGCTACTGCAGTGGGGTTGTTTTTAATATTTGGGTGCAAGGAGGAGGCAAGAGAAAGGGTAGGAAAGTTCATTTTTTTTCAAGCTTGTGTTTCCAAAGGTAGGTCCATTATTTCAAACAGCTGGTTTATTCTAATTATTTTACATTTTAAACAAGTTATTTACAGAACTAATTGAGAGTCGTAAACAGTTTTGTTCAGGCTTTTCTTAGGCTGCTGCCTGAAAAAGGAGAAATATAACCCCCATTTTTAAAAGAGGAAAAATGGCAGACCCAGGGAGCTACAAGCCAATCAATCTCACCTTGGTGCCAGGCAAGATACTGGAGCGTATCCTTCTGGAAATTACAATAAGGCACATGGACAATAACAGGGTGATTTTTGACAGCCAATGCATCTTCACTAAGGGCAAATTATGCCTAACAAATTTGGTGGCCTTCTATGATGGGACCACGATGCTACTGGACAAGGGAAGAGCAACTGATGGCATTTACCTGGACTTGTGCAAAGCAACTGTCCTGAACAGCATCTTTGTCTCTAAACTGGCCATCAAATTAAACATACCAAAAGGGAAAAAAAAAAAAAAAAAAGAGATGGCTTACATACGAAACCTTCTTGTGTGACCCATAGCAAAGTTCACTGCTCACTATTGACTGAAGAGGATGAAAATGTATAAGTACTTCACTTAGCTCCCCACCCCAAAACTGAGTTTAAGAAAGAACGCCAAACCATTATGGGAGTGAAAAGGAAAGAATAATAGCTGCATTCATCATAGATTTTACCTTAATTACACGTATCTGAGCGAGATTTTGAAGTTACATTAAACATCAGGATGTGGAGAAAATTTAGACAGACAATGACATAACTAAGTAAATTAATATACTTAATGTGCAGCCACCTCAATTTGTCAAGGTTTCACAGTAAAATATGTGAAAACAGTATAGTGTTGGTTTATACCTACTAAAGCTTAAGAGCATTTTAGCGAGATTACGCACTCCAGTTCTTCTGTTAGAGCACCTAGTGGAATATCCTCTGCCTTTCAGTTACATCTGTTAAATTTGGATAGTGAGGCTGAGGTGGATTCAGGTGAGATTTTCTGATGTCGAAAATATACCTCACAATATTAATAAACTCTTTCAGCAGTATCAGCATCTATACACAGGCAGCACAGATACATTTGTATAGAGAGAGTAAGACACATTAAGAAGTTAAAAAAACCCCAAACTTTAAAAATGCTATATGCTTCAACCATCATTCTTGACATAGTGGATATTTGGAATGATAAGTTGGGTCAGAAAGATTGTTTGGTAGATATTACAAAACCTAAAAATTGTTAAAGTTTCCTTCCAAAGACTAAAGTTAATAATCAAGGTTTGGCATTCCGTGATTTTTTACTTGTTTGGTTGGTTTTGTTCTGTTGTTGGGTTGTTTTGGCTGGTTGGTTGTTTTTACCTCAAGGGTGCTAACAAATATCTCTGTTACAACAGCAATTTTAGCTTCAGTTCGCTGTGTATGGCTGCCCATTTATGTTTGTGATTAAAAAAAGGACATTGAAAAGTTAATTTCTTTAGGAAGATGAACAAGAAGCAAAACCTGAAACTGCTAGTAATGCTATGCAAACATCTGTGAGTGCACTTATAGAAATGAAACAAAAATTGCTTGACAAAGACTCAAATACTCTTCTCACTCTCAAGCACCAAATAGAGTTTCATGAGACAGAAGTATTCTTGCCTCAAACATTTTTATGCTGTCAGAGCTACTCACTGGGCAATTTTTTTCAGGTTGTCACAGTAAACTCGAGGCTTACACATACTGAAACAGCTAATACCATACTGGTTTGCTGTTCCGTTACCCTCCCATGTCTTAAGTCAGCATTTCCTCTGAAATGATGCAAGATATTTTGAGACTGGTCTCTGGAGATTCTCTAATTTTGACCAAAAGGACACTTTTCTTATAGTAGTTTGTCCATACTGACAGGTTCCATTAAAAACATGATCTTTAAAATGATCCTGTCAAAAGAATCTCAACTGACTCTATTCCTGGATCATGTTTATTTTCCCCTTGGTACAACGTTACATGATGCATTTTGCCGTTTTCCTATTTCTTCATCCTCTAGCAGTGAAGGTTCCCATATTTTTGTTAGTCCTCCTGCTGTTTACATGACTTAAGGTGATTGAATCTTATTGCTCAAGCCTTTTTTTGCTGTGATGATTTCAACACAGCTTGACTACTCTTTTCCTCTTTCCTGTACCTTATCTTCCTTTCAAAAAGTCTGAAGTTGTCCACTCTCCCCCTTTTGCTGCTGCAAGAAAAAGGGCTGCAGGACCAGTCAGAATCCCTAACACACAGCATGAAGTCTTATCTTCTCTTTCCTCTCAGATTCACCTAATTCACCCCTCTGACAAAGCTAGATATCCACTCTCTGAGCAGATAATAAAATATTTCATTCCTGTTTTTGTTTTCCTACCTTACCAAATGATCTTCCTTTTTCCAATGCTTGGTATACCCCAGTTCATGCTAAACTGAAACTCTCCCTGCTTATATTTTATAAAGGTGTCTTTCAACAACATAAGGCACAATGAAATACAGATCACTTATTAAGTTTGGGCAGACAATTTGTTTTTAACACTTACTCTCCGGCATAGCTCTCCAGTAAGTTTCTCCAGCAGCAAAGGATGGTGCATACGATGCCTGGTTTCTTTGGGTTTAAAGTTGAGCTTTTAAAAATCAACTTTAAATAAAGTTGAATGGTTTTAAATCTTGAATATTTTTTAACTAATGGCCCATAAATTTTTGCCTAAAAAGAAGTGACACAAACATAGATTTTTTCCCAATCTCTGTACCCTATTTCCTATTTTTTTAGGAATCAGAACGCATCATTTTCAAAGCTGTCAAGTACTGTAGAGTTTGAAAAGCATTTCCTTTGCAAAAAAAAAAAAAAAACAAAAAACAAACCTGTTGAAATATCACAGAAAAAGATTGCTTCATCTCTCAAGACAAAGTTGAGCTGTCTCATGGGTAGTTTTGGCAAAACCATCTACTTAAATTAATATCAACTGCTTACTTCCTCCTTTTCTTCCCCCTTCCCCAACTGACTACTTAGTACTAGAGAGAGAGGCATAAGAAAATTCATGTTTTCTTGAGGATTTGTCTGTTTCTGAAATTATATCTTGCCATTGGAGACCAATAAAACTGTAAAATTTTGTGCAAATTGCTCTTGGATTTAAAAATGACTGATTTTGCAAGGAAAGGATGTGACCTTATATGGTAAACAAGCATCATTCACCCTGGTCTAATCTAAAATAATACAAGGCTTCAGAGAAGAATGCAGGAAAAAGAAAAAAGAAAATAAATCCAGGTGTTCAGAAATAGTTAGAAAACAAAAAAATACCAAACCAAAAAAAAACAAACCAAAAGAAAAATGAGACAAACCCTCCCTTCCCCTCCCAAGTCAGCTAAATGTCCTATTATATAATTTGATACCAATTACTTTGCTGAGGCCACTTAGGGACCCATAGGCAGTCACTTGATTGCAGAGTCAAAGCCATGTGTAGTTGCACACACTTTTGCTTGCTAAAGGCAATCTGCTCAGGAGCCCTGTGTCTGATACGATCCAGCTCCAAGCATCCTGACAGTTGCTTTAAAGCTGCACCCACACCCAGCTGGGACTGCAGGAAATCCCATATTTCATACTTCAAAACCATCTCTAAAACCATATCTTTAAGCACCATACTCTCAAATGTATTGCAGCAGTAGCTTGAAACTTTGTCTTCCAGTGTAGTTTCTGACTGACTTTTGAGGAAGGATGATAAATAATTTGTTCGGCATTCATGCACATTGATGAATAAGTTCCGGACAAAGTATTCAGATCATCTCAGGTCTATTATGCTGATAATAATTTAACAAATAATACAGTTTTCCATGTGATATTTCTTTTATGTAGCAGCAACAATCACTGTAATTTATGTGATTTAGGATCAACTTTAGCTTGGGCTCAGTTGCAGAGAGATCAGAGTAATAAACTGGGTAATTTTTTAAGACTCAGAAAATAAAATTTTCTGACTCCTTTCTAAAGTGCTAAATTTTGAAAAAGAAGCAGCAATGAAAATGTCCTTTGCTGTCCAAAAAAATAAATTTTCATCTAGAATTTGGGGGTTTGCACTTGACAGGCTTAGTTTCCAAAAAGAAATCACATTATTCAAAGCCACTCAAACTACTGTAGATTCATAATTCAACTAGTTAATAAGTCCTTTTGTTGCTAGAAATTCTGATAGCTCTAGTATCTCTATTATCTTTCTGTAAGTGATGTGTTTTAGGGGATATTTGGATTTTCTGTTGTAAGACACTGTGGGTTTTAGTCAACCCACATATGAATTCCCAGGGAAGAGCATATACCTTACCTTCATGGTTATCAGCCATACTGTCAAATTAATCACTGGACAAATTAACATCCAAATAATCCTGCTGAGTGGAATAACCAATTTCTTCCCCAGACGTTCCTTGGTTTACAATCTCCACAGGTGCACTGGTTTCTGCATTTGGAACAAAATCTGTTACTGTTGTGGATTAAAAATTGTAGATTTTTCTCTGGTTTTTCACTAATATCCTTTTCCTTATCCATCTCTGTTCCATTCTCTCATTTTCATTCATCCCTTTGAAGTGAACTAGACTGACATCTACTGAGGCACCAGATTAAAAGGCAATATTATGCTAATGCACTAGACACACAGAAAGATCTGTTATGGGTAAGCTATTGCTATAAAGCAAATATGCAAACACCACCAAGGCTTTAACATGTGAATAACTAATCAGATGGGACGCAGCAATGAAGACAAAAAGACTACATTCGTTACAGGCAGAAGAGATCTTAATATTTAATGCAGCACAAGAAAGTGAAAGATCTCTTCGGAAACGTGCCATTCATTTTCTTTAATTCACTGAGATAGGATTTATTTTGGAAAGCACAAGTAATTACTCACACAGGGGTAGAGAAAGAAAATTCTTTTCTGGGGCAAAAAAGAAGAGATGGGAGGAAAAGCCTCGAGGCATACGGTAACCTGTCAACACATGAAATGGACAGTGGTACGAACTGGACACACAGTTCAACCCCCTTGTGACACAGATACTGCATTAGCAAGGCAAACTTTGAATGGCTTTTCATGCCAGGAAGGTCACAAATGCAAAATGGGACTAAGCAGTCTTGATAAGAGCACCTACACCAGTTAGATGCAGTTTTGTGCCTCCTTCTTTCCAGCCTCTGCTCCAAAGCTGCCCTCAGTGCTTTCCTATCAGAAATGATCAAGTCACAATATTCTGAAGACAGCTTCTAGTTTTAACTCAACTGGGCTAGAAGCAAATACAAAAGTTAACCTCTCCCAGAATATTCAGAGAGATTCTAATATATGTTAACTACCAAAATATTAATGTTAAAAAATAGAGAACTAGATAAGTGAATAGTGAGGCCTCTTGAGAATTCTGGGAAGGCCAATAAAGAAGGCCAGCCAGAAAGCCCAGCTCTCAGTTTTGTGACTTTAAAAACATGATGACCCTTTACCATCTCCATGATTTTTAGAAATGCCAATGAGCTGAAATGAATCAAATAACTCTTTTATTGGCTTGCTCGGGAAGAAGATTATCCTATGATCATAAATTATCAAAAGAAACTTCTAGTTCAATTGTCTCTGCTGATTTGACAAAGTGAACACTGGGAAAAGCCACCCTTATTCAGATCCCATTTGCAAGGGAGATAGTGGCACGTGTAAAAATAATTTTAAAGACTGAATTAAGAAGAACTTTAGTATCCAAGACACAGTCGTCATAAAAGTCAGTCAAGGAAATGGTAAATCATTAAAACTATCAGATAAAATAAGATGGAAGGATCTGGCTGAGATTCTTACTGCTTAATGGTTTCCCCCACTCCTGGTCAAAAGGGTTCCTGACAGTGCATTTTCTGGAATTATATTCAACTTATTCTGAAATGACACAACCAGCAGGAATCACACAGAGCCGTGTCCCTGGCAGTTACAACAGTTACCTACAACACTCTGTGGGCATCACCATACTTAGCTTTTCCTGCAAACTTGATCAGTGGCAGCTACTTATATGTGGTATGTTACCTCAAGCTACAATATGATGACCACTGGTCTAGTATGCCTTACTGCTAAGGACATTTTTACTCCTAGTTAGTGCACCTTTTCCCTTCAAACGCAAACCTGCATACTTATGACATGGATTGTACTAGTACAGAGTGTTCAAGTTATGATATCACTTTCACTATTTCACAGCACATAGTTCAGCCTTTGTACAGAGCCCCGACGTGAGCAACCAAAAGAGCACGATGTGAAAGCAGCCACTACATTTTGCAATCCACAGAATGAGGAAAATCTAGAATGTTTTTCCTTTCTCAAGTAACATTCTTCCCTCATCCCAATATTCTTCCCTCTTTCATAAAGATGTCTACTATTAAGCAGCAATACCTCCAGTGACATTGCATCTTAAACCTCCTAGATTATTGAGACTATTTACAGGTACTTAAGAAGAAACTCACAAAAAGTAGCTGTCTGCAGCAGTGTCTTCTACAACAGTTCAGTAAATTGGGGGTAATAATTTGTGAGGTGTTGAGTTTCCACATTCCTCTGGGGCCAAAGAGCTGTCTGACCATGCACACCTATACCTTGGTGTTATAGCTGATAACAAGCTCTCATGATTCACACAGAAATTAAGAAAAATGATGCTTTTTATAACACCACCAAAGTCCTGTCATATGCATTCAAAATGCTCATCGAGATCTCGATGTGGTTTAGTTTTCAAGAGAAGATCCCTGTTTAGGGTCACCTTCTTTATCTTTTGTTTCACTTTTGTCACGGTTTAAACCCTATCGGCAAGTCAGCCACGCACTCCACTCACCCCCGCTGCTTTTCTTACCCCCTGCTCCTGGAGGGTTGGGGAGGAGAATCGAAAGAATGTAACTCCCATGGGTTAAGAGCAATCCAGTAACTAAGGTGTAACAGAAACCACAGCTGCTACCACCAATAACAGTAATGATAACGGAAATAACGAGGGAAGAGTATACAGCCCCTCACCACCCTCCGACCGATACCCAGCCTGACCCATCAGTGATCTAGCCCTTCCAGGTAAGTGCCTCAGTTTATATATCAGGCATGATGTGCTGTGGTATGGAATACCTCTTTGGTCAGTCTGGGTCAGGTGTCCTGTCTCTGCTTCCTCCCAGCTTCCCCTCCTCCCTGGCAGAGCATGAGACTCACAAAGTCCTTGGTCAGAGTAAACATTACTGAGCAGCAACTAAAACCATCGGTGTTATCAGCACTGTTGCGAGGCTGAAAGTCAAAACCACAGCACTGCACCAGCTACTA
The DNA here is from genome assembly GCF_033783945.1 of Neopsephotus bourkii. Classification (NCBI taxonomy): domain Eukaryota; kingdom Metazoa; phylum Chordata; class Aves; order Psittaciformes; family Psittacidae; genus Neopsephotus; species Neopsephotus bourkii. The sequence continues at coordinate 619,240 of NW_026902270.1, forward strand.
AGAAGGAGAAAAATGACTGCTACTGATGAACCCAGGACAACTTTAAATGTAAGTACTTTAAAAATTGCTAGTAGTTGGATTTGGTTTTTTTGCTGCCAGCCAAATCCAGTGACACAGCTCCTGTCCATACTCCCCAGTGTCCTTTGTCAGTCTGTGGAAATTGAAGATCGTGTAGATTGCTCCACTATTCAGCTTTGAAAAACTGAAGTAATAATTTTTCTTGTTTATGGAAATGATAAATATGAATTAGTGAAATGCAGGACCGTGGGGATTTCTATGCTGAGACCCACTGACATCCTTAAACCAAAGTGGCCTGTAGTGGCCAGTTAGCCTCTGCAGAGGTGAGTCAGACACAAGATGCTTTCAGTGCTAGTAGGTTTCACAGCCAAAGTTAGAAATTCAGTTAGATGCATACAGAGCTGAGATGGTCTTTCTCCCTGCCTCATTGCAAGGCTGTACACATCTCCCAGTCGCACTGCCACTGTTCCTCTCCATCTTTTCTGCCCCGTATTTCCCTCTGAAAAGGAGAGAGAACAGAAAGAGGAGGCTGCTGCTTCTGGCCAGCTGAGTGCCTATAGAGAGGAAATAGCAGCCCAGCACTTCACCCTAGGCTAGTAGAGGTAGCTACTGTTTAATTTCCAGAAGACCTCTCACCCAGGTGCCTAAATCTTCCATATTACATCACAACCCTGTGGACACAATTCAGGGAGGGGGGTGAGGGCATGAGAGAAGACAGGTCAGTTATTAGGAAGGACTTGGACATCTGTGCCTCATCCCAGACATTTCTTCAAGCACTCAGTAAGTTACACTGGGTTCACCAGGTATTAGATGAAGCTGGTTATATACTGAATGATGAATTCTCATTTTAGGCCTTTTTAGAAGTCAAAATTTGACAGTCTTCAAGATCCAAGATGGGACTTGCTCCTGCTTTATGTCTTTGAAGGAAGGGATGTCAGACAATTGCTTATGGTATATATTCCTCTCACACTCCTGACAAATCATGTTACTCATATAGAGCAGGTCATAAATGCTCGCTTAAAAATAAATTCACATTCTGAATTAGTGTCCTACATGAAAAAAATATGTTATATGTGTAATCATATACCGAATCTAAGAGAGGCTTTGTGCATCTCTGCTGAAGGCACTTAAAATGTCCACATTAGGCAAATAAAGAAAAATAAGTTTGAAACAAAAAGCTGCAATTAAACCACTTACAGGCAGATAACTCGTTTCAAACAAAAGAATGTAGCCAACCCACAGAATAAAACACAAAGAATTCAAACTGAATCTTTCTGAATTGGTTAAAATTCTACCTTACAATCTGAATGTTTTCACTCCTTTAGCATAGCTTACTAATTGCTGGAAATACCCAAAGAACCCTGCCCTCCCCCCCCCCCCTTTTTTTTTTAACCTATATTTCACTTCTTAGAGCAGAGAAATTTGGGTGAGGCTCACCACTTCCATGAGCAGAATCACTGAACATTACGGGTTTGTTTTATTACTACGCTTGGCATTGGTATTGATAGGATCCCAGATATATGAGGCTCTTAAGGGACTCCTAGCCCATTCACAGTATTTGCCTCAAACTGGGGCACAAGTACATCGTAAAATGTAGCCTATATCTTCTTCTGAAACAAAATGGCTTCACAGACAGACACAGACTCTTTCATTCACACCAAAGCTGTAGGAATACTTCTATTTTGACAGGTTATCTGACAAGTTTCATGTATAGAAGATGTCCATGATTGCCCTAAACAGCAAAGCAGGTGGGCAATGCCAGTGCAGCTGTAACTATAGTGTAAGGTCTGGAATACAGCTATTTAGAAGTAAATAGCAAAACATCCCCTTTAAAATGGGACATGATTGGACAACTCAGAATTCTGGGCAGGATTTAGCCTGTAGCTGTGATCAGCTCCTTCACCGGACGCGTTGTTAGTTTTGGCAATGGCACACACACCACCAGGTGGCTGTCAGAATCAGATGGGATCTTTATTTGATTGAAGAGCTTTACTTGGTAAATGGGTACCACTTTGCTGTGGAGCTCTGCCTTTCTGGATGCAGCCCTACATGAGTACATTCATTGCCTTCTGCTGCGTGAAATACGGATCCATGTCTGGAGCTAGGGAATTGCTTTACATTCTTTTTTGTCATTTAAAGTCTTAAAGAAAGCCAAGAGGCATCCACCAATTTGCCTTGACAATGATACAGGTGGGGAGCCCATTCCTGACAATGCTGGAGAACAGGGCATTCTGTTCTCCCGAGACCCCAGGAATTCATCACTGGTGGTGTCATATATCTTATAGCTTCAGGCAATGAAAAGATGTCCTTCATGAAGGACATTATCAACTGTTAATTTAGCACATGCTGACTGAAGGACAGTGATGTCCTCATCGTATTTGGCTATAGCTTCCCTGACTTTATGAACGGTTTAGATCCTCTGTTTCTTGCCTATTACTTACACAGTTCCAAAACCTGCAAAATTATAAATCCAGTGGTCCTTAGACTGTTTCTCTTTTTGACTATTAATTACTTTAATTGAACAACTATTATTATTCCTTTTCTCATGAATTCTAATCTGACACAAGCAGCAAGCTACAAAATTGTACACCTAACTGCACAAACCAAACTATAGCAGGTTGAAAAAGTAGCATACTGAGAAATGTTTGCAATTGTCAGTTCAGACAACCTTGTAAAGAACTGCTTGAACATAGCAAGAAAAAGTGATGCAAGCTTATTTCTTTCACTCTGATTGTTTTGCTGAGGGACAGGAGTCTCATTCAGTGAACGAGTATTTAGCTTTTTATCTCAACAGTGCATTCAGAAGAGGAATTACTAACAGTAGCTACACATAATATTAATGTTACATAGGTATACATCTGAAGAGGTTTAGTTCTTATTCTCAGATTTGAAGCATGACTACATCCTAACAAAGTGAGAAATACAAAGAAAAAAAATCAGAAATGTTGAACTTGCAGAAGATCTGACCATCCTACATTATGTATCTAGTTACAGCTTCAAAATGTGCTTAGACTCATAGAATGTCAGGTTGGAAAAGATTTCAAGCATCATCAGGTCCAAACTTTCTAGGCAAATCATGACCCAGACTAGATAACTCAGCACCCTGTCTAGACAAATCTTACAAGATGCCAACGCTTAGCAATTATAACTGTCATTCTTGCATTCACTCTGCACTGTGGGCATATATATAGGCTATGTATGTATGACTTCCCGTAAAATCTACATCTTGATGTTACAATTGCTTTAGTGACCTTAGCAAACCTGTTTTTCAGCTGCGTCCCTATTTTACCTTTTAAAGATGTCTGTAACCTGGTTGCACATGTTTCTTGCCCAGAGATGATCTCTTGGGGCAGACAGGAGGAAGGAGAAAGAGAGGTGGGGATGAGGGGATTGTCCAAAGACAGGGTACTGTGTAATGGCTGCAATAAAACATACTCCCAAAACACACACAACTCTTTTCTATCATATATTTTAGGGCACCACACATGAACTAAACAGCACATTAACTAAACAGCAGACTGAAGGACCATTTTTCCTGCATATAGCATGTACCTGACTTTGTCTGAAAGATTCAATGCTCGTGTTTGACATTTGAATAACACACCTGAACAACTGCTATCAGTGCCAAAGGAAAAGAAACATCAATACTGCCCTTTAGTAAGAGAGAAAACGGTAACATGGTCATTTGGAAATAGTGTGTTTGCTTTGCCTCTTGGCACAAAACCGAGGATGAAGATGTTGACAGGAAAATGAAGTTGCCAATAAAACCTAGGCCACAGTAAAGGAGCATGCTCTGTGAAACACCTGGTAGCACAGTGATCACCTCCATGTCATCTGCTTTAATTCAGTTAAGTTGCCAGCCAGATGCAGACAAGTTTTCCTCACAGCACAGAGACTTAGAAGGAAAGCTCTGGTTTCTTTCACTGTGGTAACAGAAATATTTTCTCATTATTTTCCTGAGGCTGTAGGAGAGAAGTAAAACTATTTCCAAAACAACACTGTCACAACAGGAGGACAGGAGAGCAAGGCGGAGACTTGGGGCTCACCAAAACTATTCTTTCACTGAAGGTGTGCACAGGCTTCAGCTGAAGGGCTCTGGGGCATCAGAGCTTTTTTCTCCCCTTGGAAGGGGAGAAAATTCTTTACCCACATCAAGAGCTCTGCCAAAACCTCTGCAGTGGGAATTTCATCTTTTTCTTCCCCACTTGTCTGCTCCCTTGGGAGGGTGGCTAGCCCCCAGGAAGCTCTGTGATGGAAAGCAAAACCCAAGGCACCCAGCAGGTCAAACTGTGCACATATATTTATATCAGGTTTTAATGGAAACTAGCTACCTTTAAGCTATGAATTAAGACCAACTTAATGAGCTTGAGTGGCTTCATTGTCAATTAAAATTCCTATCTTGCTGATGAATCTGATTGCTCCTCCTGCCAAGCTGCCAGATGACAGGACTCGGAAGTGGCCCTCTTACCTTTCCCACCCCGTGCTAAGCACCTTCTTCTGTCAGCTGCAGCCCGGTGGAGTACCACTCCTGAGCAGCAGGCACCCAGCCCATGCCGGCAAGAAGCCATTCTCGCATCCGCTGTCATTAGAGATGCTTCCAGATACCGGCATGTGAAAAGCCAAATACATGGGAATTCCTAGGGAGGGGGAGAAGGAAGAAAGCATCACAGACATCCATGAAGCAGATGTAGAAACAATGTGTGCAGCAGCTCACAAGCAGCACTTAGTGGGTTAATAGTTGCTGATAAATGACAATTGATTTATTTTACTTTTTTTGGTTGACAGACATCTTGGGTACCCGTAGCTGACCTGTAATGCACATTGGCTGCCATCCTAACAAACTGCAGGTGGACCAGGGGTTGAGGCAATGCCATTACATATTATCATCTGCTAGATCAAAGAGCATAGGGAAGAACTGCAGGTGTGCTACATTAATACCCACATCTATCTTTCAAGTAATTTAATAATCAAGTCTAACGTGGCTTCCATATCAGTATGCTCTCTTGGACCTCACTTTGATGAGGCTTAGTGCATCACGTATTGGCAGAATTCACATGCTAGATATACAGTGCTCATTTTTCCTTCTTAATACTGGTGTCATCTGTGAGTGGGAATACATAAGATGATACTGTGTGTGGAGGAACAGGGAACAACATCCAGGTTCAGTCATCCTGTGAAATCTGAAGATTCGTTTTGTCCTTTTCTTGCCCCCAAAATGCAAAGTGATATATCTACATGGGGTTTCACGTTCATTAATGGGGGCTTGACTAAACTTCCATTGTTTTTTAAGTTACCTGGCTTTGCCAGCTTAATTTTACTGTTTATAATCATCTTGGCATTCCCAGCCCTCAGTGCATTTATCCCCCAAACGCTCCAAGAGAAATACAAAACTGTCATTTATCATCCTTGCTTTTATGTGATGTGAAACAGAGACAAAGACAACCAGTGATATGCCTTCTGCCGCAAAAGACTGTAGCAAAGGAGGGGACTAAACTCATCAGCCTTGAAACAGTCTCGTGCTTTCAGACTATCTTCTCTCTTTGTGGATTTCATTTCATTAGCTCCAAAGTAGTGGGGAAATGGCGCTTTCTCTGTGTGTGACTGAAGTTCTCAATTAAGTTTCATTCATTTGTAGTTTAACAAATCACCACAAGTCAATCGAACCCCCAGTGTCCATGTGCAGTCTCTCAGCAAACATAAGCTAATGCTGGTTAGCTTAATCCTTTTCCTTTTAGGTTTAAAAGAAAATACATTGCCTTCAATCAACCATAAGATGAAAGCATGCACATGGACAGTTGGTGGGACCATTGAAACACAGTAATTTGTGGAGCTGCCATAATTCTTCTGGGAGTCAGAACCTTGAGAGAGAGTGAGCACAAACTTTTGATGGCAGTTTTCAGCATGATATGAATACAGCAATGCAATTATTTGCTTTTTGGAAAATTAGCTGTCTCATACATTCCCATAAGCCTTAAAATAATTTTGTGGCCTTTTAGATTTCTCAACAGGCTACCATCTATTTACTTCTACAGAAAAAAAATACCCAAATAAGACTGAATAGGTTTGAGGAGATTGTAGACTCAGAGGCCACACTGCTCCTGTTTTAAGCCTCTCTTTCACCTGGTAGCCTCATGCTGCTCCTGACCATCCTTCCCCCAAGACCCAGGACCGCCGCAGGTACCAGAACTCAGGGGCTGCTTTGCAAGGAAAGCAAATGGTTCTCTGTGAGGCACTCCCTAGCACCACCCCTGCACCTGCTCATTCCTAGCAGAGACCAGCATTCTCCAATAGCATCAGCCAGGATGGACTGCCTCTTGCCAGCTCTGCTGAGAAGGAGCGTGATACTTGGCATGAAAACACTAGTATGGCAGCAGTGGTCTTCTCCCCAGCGTCACCTGAAACAACTGCAGCTCCTTCCTGGGGGGAGAGGAGCAGAGCACACAGCCCATCGCTCCCACTCACCCTCCTTGCCAAGCAGCTGTATTCACTGAATGTGAGGATTGGGGTTTTTTCCCTGTTAAAAACCTCTGAGAGCATTTCAGCACTAGTGCTCCTCCTCTGCCAGGGTGTGATGCACTCCTCTGGCCAGCATACCCTGGGTACCACTGCTCTCTTCATCCCCTCTCCCATCCATAGGTACCGCTTCCTGTAAGGGGCCATGTAGGCTGGCGGCCACCCCGCTGTGGGCATCTGCAGTGATGAGCTGCAGATTCACCCAGCCAGCCCACCTCTCCCAGCTGCAACAGATGTTTCTGCTTTTTTGGGGCCAAAGGAAACTTTGTGAGGTTTTTTTCCTCCCTTTCAGGGAGGAATGCCAGAACAGTCAAGAAATGGAAAATATATAACTTTATTCACGTTCCTAAACCAGGAGGGAAATACAGCAGTTGGACTGCTTGAAAGCATACATGGGGCCAAACTCTGGCATTGAAAAAAAAAAAAGAATGGGAATTGCACCTGTGTAACTCAAACATTTCTATCTCCATAAGAGGGGAAAACCTCACTCCATTCAAAAGATAACATATAATTATTCAAAAACTTCTTCAGACAAGGATAAATCTAAATTAATTCCAAGACGGAACAAGGAACGTTTTCGCTCACACATCTGGTACTTTATCTTATCACACTGCGATAATGGTGTCTTAGTGGCCTTCAAAACACATGCAGCCTAAGATTCTTTGTCAGCCAATTCTTTGTTTAAATTAGACTTTAAAATGAACTATTGCAAGCTTGTTGTCAGACCAGAATTTCACTCAGTTTCGAAAATCTGGTTACTTTAAAAGAAATAAATAAAAGGAAGAAGGGGAAAGTATTTTATCTGTTGAATTTTCTGTTTATATTTTTTTTCCAGCCTTGATAACGAACAAAGATGTTTTCTCATGGAACCAATCCTGACTTTTAAATATCAGATGTGTAAGGACTGCAAACAGCTTGCACATTGTTTCCACCAGCACCCTGCTTATAGACCTCTCTACCGCTAACTTAGTAGACACATTCATCTGAGTAGTTAGTTATTTCAGTAAGCAACTGAGCTCTTCAATTTGAGATTAACTACTATAAGCATTCAAAGAATAATCCTCAAAGTAAGAGACTGAGCACATCAGCAACACCCTTGCTCTAAATGCTGGATATATTTATCTATTTACTGGCATTATACATGGATATATCAATAAACCACTAGGTTTATACTAACTTTAAGTATGAGCAAGCTGGATATAGATGATTTCTCTTTCTTTTGTTAAACTCGCATCATGAAAGACTTATTTTTCCTTTATCTCCTCTCACTCATGCTCACCTAATTACTTATCTGCCCAGAGCTGTTTATAACCAGCAAATATTTTGTGCCTGCCCATATTATCTGTTCTCATTCCTCTAACATCTGTCACTTAGAAGCACTCAAGCTATTTTGTTTCTCAGGAACTGCCCCACTCCTTGCCCCACTTGCCAGTGAACCTGTGCAAACCAGCGCAAACATACTCAATTCAACTTATAATTCTGCTGGAGTTTCACAGCAAGTTTCAATCATGAGAACAGCAGTTTACTGTGAGCGTGAACCTTTTCAGACTCCTGGTCTTGTAAATGTTTAGGAACTGGAATGCGTTCAGTATGCTATGAAGCCCTGGTGATGTGAGCTTGGAGTGCTTCACACTGCTCTGGCAGTGCAGCAGTTATTAGAATACATTACTACATATGGAAATAGTCACAAATTCATGGAAATAAGGTTCTGAAAACAGATAGGCAAGACTTTTGTTAAAATAAGAAAGATTCAACATTACATTTTAGATTTCAAAGTGAATCAAAAAGAAGCAAATCCCAATTTGCTTACACAACTGTTATTTTATGGTACTAATTTCAAGAAAGAGATAAAGCTAAGCACCAAAATGCATGTGATAGCAAACTGGTGTTGCTTATCAACTGAAGAGGCTGGAATATAAACAGCATCCCAGGAGACTTCTATATATTTGCCCTCCATACCCTGACATGCAGCTTGGACCTCTTCCATCTGCACATTTGTCTTTGAAAGAACTTGGAGCAATACAGCAATCATGGTGGGAGAGCAACACAGAGATGCAGCAACAAGTGCAAGCTACAAGAAAATGGAATCTGGATCTGAAAGGATGGCAGATAATCTGAAATTCAGTCAGGGCAATCTGCTTTGCCTTGGAGGAGGTGGTGCTCTTACAGTCATTCTGTCTCCTCCTGTGTTGAATAAGCTCAAAGGACATGTTTCAGAGATAAAAACTCAACTTCCTTTTCGCACATATGTGACCACCTGCAGTATTACCCCCTGTTCAGTCCAACAAAATTATCTCTCTCTTGAGCACTTATTTCTGTGCTTTTTAATTTCAGCAAGGTGCTGTTGTCACACATTGGAATTTGGCGCTTGGCTCTGAAGAACCTGATATTTCTCCAACTCCAGTATGTGCTTAATCCTACCAAAAGAAAAGATGCAATGCCAACTAACTGTCCAAAAAAACCATATTTCACACACACCACATACCAGTTCTTTAACACACAGTGTGGCAGGAGAAGCCAAGCTGAGAGTGCCTAGGTACAATCGCAGTCAGTTATTTAGTTCAAGAACCTGTTTTTTCTCACATTGTCCTTAAATGTTTGCAATCTCTAAAAATCAGGAAAGATATTTAACCATGTCAGTGCAGTCTGAAAGCAGCCCTGGGAAGACAAATTGCTTTCTTTTACAAATTGGTCTCACCTTTAGTTAATTATGAATTGGACAAAGACTTGGGTGGCATGGTCTAGTGTGAGGTGTCCCTGCCCATGTCAGGGGGGCTGGAATTAGATGATCTTAAGGTCCTATCCAACCCTAACTATTCTATGATTCTATGAATTAACTGAAGCATTGTTTGTGTTATGTTTGTTCTTCAAGTATATGTACTCTGGATGCAAACGTATCCTGCCTGTTGATCTTCAGTTATTTGTTATATTCTTAACTTCTTACTTTGAAGGCTTGCCAGTTAGGAGTAAGAGTCTGTCCAAATAACATGCTTCGTTTCTGATCTGAGACTGAATTTTCATTCATGAACAGGAGGGAAATTGAAGGTTATGACACCTAAAGAAACACTTCTTTCAGGAGTTTCTTTCTATACGCACATTTGTACAGTCTGAGATGCTCTCATTCTCACTAGCAACCACAGCTAAACTTCCCATTAACAGAGCTAAAAACATTAATGTTCAAGAACTGAGGATCTTCCGAGCAATTTACAGGTTTTGTTTAAATAAACAAAACCAACAACACAAATACTTGATAAGAATCTATGAACATGCCATTCAGGTCATGAGTTCTGTAAGACCAGCAGCTCCGGTCATTTGGGAATGCTGTAAGGTGGCTACATCCTCTCAGAAAGACTGTATCTAACTCACAAAGCTTGCTGCTCTTTAGGAAACAATGCTCTGGAAACTATTGCTGCAATCAGGGGAGGAAGCCATTTCTTTTCCACTCTACTGTGATGCAAAGAAAGCTAGAGTGAAGTTTCAGAAGTATATATATATCTGAAAGGGAAGAATTAAGGCCAATGATAATGAAAACCAGTATATTTCAATGCACAAGAATAGTTTTTATGTTTATGGCAACAAAACAAAACTCTTGTTAATGAATCATCCCAGTCTCACCAAAACATCTGGTTACCTTTTTCCATCTGGACTCCTTTTCTTTTACTTTTTTTTTGTGTCTTTGCTCATCTCAGGGCTGGCGAAGGTTAAGCAAGTGCTGGCAATGAAAAGCAGTGAAAAGGGCTTGATAGTTTGGGGCATAGCCAAGAGGACATTGTATAAGCTGCTCCACACTGACCCCCAAGTGCCTGAAGTCTCCATCAAAAGAGAAGAGCCTCCCATGAGAAAAGAAGTAATTCAATCTTTCTGGCTGGCTTAAGTCTTCTTACCGAAGGCTACAAGTTCATCATGACTTTAAATGAATGAACTGAAACTATCTAATTCATAACCCTTGGAACATCACCTGCAGCTTTAGTTTTCACTTGGGAGACCTGAAGTAGCTGTTTCCAGTTATTTCCATTTTCAAAAATCCTCTGTACATAAACCAGTAATGCCAAAGTATTACTTGGCCCTAAATGCATTGCTGTTATCAGTTTAGAAGGATTAGCACTTAATCTCTTCGTAAATAAACCTTAACCATTTTGTGTTCACGCTAAAAAGGCCCTCTTAAAGACTGATTCTACACCAAAATGAACCAGACAGCTCAGGTAACTCATGCAGACCTAGCCATTTTTATGACTGCCTCATATCTAGTTTGACAACAGTTATTTTGGTGCCCTGTTCTTTCCCTCCCCACAAGAATAAACTTTCATTAAAACACCAAAGCTGGAAACGGTTACTCTATCAAAGCACTTATTTCTAGCAATATTCTTCAGAGCAGAAATGATACAAGTTTTCAGAAAATTAGGGCTTTATCCACTGATTCTTCACCTATTTTGACAGAATAAATCCTTTCCTGTCCTACACCATTCAGGAAAGACTTCATAAATCTTATGTTCCTAAGTTTGAACTTTCGCTTTCAGTCTCAGTTTTAATTCTTTCTTCAACTTCATCCACCTCATCCGGAGCTGTGCTGCCAATGGTCTGGGATGCTTCAGACACTCTATAATGCCAGGAGTAATTAGTTAAAGTTAACAAAACCCTCAGATGGTTTTTAATCTGTTGTGAGTGGAAATGTCCCCAAGAATACCCTAACACTCATTCAAAGGCATCTGCACTTGAAAGGGAAGGTGTGAAATGTGAAAGGGTAACAGCACCCTGACACATCTGAACAAAAGCACAGGCAGGGGGTCAAGGGTTCTCCTCAATTCAGCACTCATGAGGTTGTATCTAGGATACTGCACCCAATCCCCACCCCAGACAGGGAAGACTTTGATAAACTGGAGCAACTTCAGAAGAGGGGCACCAGGAGCACGACGGTCTGGAGCACATGTCCTAGGAATAAAGGCTATGGGCCTGGGGCTTGTTCATGCTGGAGAACGGGTGGCTTCGATAGGACTGAATAGCTGTCCCTATCGTCTATGGGGAGGTCATCAAGAGGCAGGGCCAGGCTCTTCACAGTTGTGCAGACTGGAATAATGGCAAACAACAAGCAGAAAATGAAACAAGAGTATGGCTGGATATGAGGAAAAACCTTTTCTCCTTGAGGACAGTGAGACAGTGTATCAGTTACCACCCACTGCTGTCTCCAGCCTTAAAAGTTTTTAAGACCCAACTGGATGAAGTTCTGAGTAACCTGGTCCGATCCCACTGCTGGCCTCACCCTAAGCAGGTTAGACTAGAGGCTTCCCTACGATCCTATGAAAATTCATGGTTTGCCCCACAGGTGTTTCTTTCATGACTCTCCCAAGCTTCACAGAGTTTTCAAAAGAGGATTATAAATATTATAGCAGACTCTTGCTGGTTCTCCTATGATCCTGAAGTCCTGCTGTCACCACTTAGGAATGCAAAAGAGATATCAGCTATCTTGTGAGAGTTTCACATACACCTTGCAGTGATAAAGTATCAAGGTACAAATTCAGTGTTAATATGCCTGCAGGGATAATGAAAGGAAGGAACAAGTGTGCACTAAAATGAGATAAGGAAAAAGGTGAGTCTTCATATAATAATGTTCAGTCATGCTTAATAAAAACACAGAAATTATAGCAGCCACAGTACCATGAATAGCTATTATAAAAAGAATAAATATTGCAGAAAGGGGTGTTCAGGAGATATTTTCTGTGTGATATAGCATTCTGGGCCTCTGGGGCACCTGTAACCCTTAAATAGGCTTATATATACCTAAATAAGCTGCACCAGGACCCCCAAATCTTAAGTCCATTTCTGCTCAGACTACACTGCATTGCAGCTTCATCTCCAGCTCCCAGAGGCAGCTTGGCCATGGTTCAGTCCCTCACTGTGTTGGGAGCTGTTGCTGGACCGCAGCACCAGCACCCTGCTCTGCCCCTTCCCAGCACTCATCCTGGCTAAGAAGGATACAGGTTGCTCTAAGTCACTCCAGCTTCTTGCTTGTGCCCTCTCATGGGGCAGCCCAATCCTGCTGTACCCTTGCACAGAATTTGGGAGCCAGATTTCCTAAATCTTCTGGTTTTATCTAAAGTCCAAAAGTCTAACCACCTATACTTTCCATTATGATTTTCCAGTCACAATATAAATAAAGGTGGCAAACAGTACATCCCTCCCAGTGTCAAGACTGACAGCTTAAAAGCCTCTAGCACAGTGTGCACAGAGCTAGTGATTAACTGCCTTTGATTCTCCTGCAGCAATTGTTACAGATAATAACTGGAAAGCTCTTAACACCATTGCACAGTAAGCAGAAGAGGCTACATTTTTGGTACAGATCTGTTAACATTTACCTAACTTACTGTAATAGTTAATAATCATCTCTTTCTGCTTAGAACTGGGCCAGTAGAGACATGCAAGTGTAAACACCCAACATATTTGTATGAATTGATAAATGTGTTTTCCACCCTGAATAACTTAGTATATAAAGTTCCTTTGCAGGATTATCTAAAACAGCTCAAAGGCAGAACAGTAAGGAGACTAACATGCCACTTTTAGCAGAAGTATTATACGTCAACTCCTCTGAACCTGTATGTTCAGCTATGTAGCAGAACCTGAAACGCCCACCACACAGATGGCCACTTAATTCAGTAAAAGCAGAATTGAAAATACAGATAACCATTGCTGTCCAAACGCCATGCTAATCTCAGTAACAAAACAAAGTGTCCTCTGTCCATCTTCAAAATGGTAAGTCAAGCATTACTAGAGAAGGATGCTTTCTGAGGTGCTAGTATTCCCTTGGAAGACACTGTTCACACATTTCCATGCAGCAATCCTTTAGCACCTCCAGTAATTAGCATCAGTAGAAAAATAAATTGGGAAGGTAATGCATTTGCACAGTCTTTTAGAGCATTTTAACAGATGTCTTTGAAGATTAACAAGACTAACAGACAGGCTACCTCACCATCTATAGGTACTACCAATAGCAGTACTGGTAGCACCTATAAAGATAAATATTCCCCAGATCTCATCTGGAGGAGCAGAGCAGTAAAGCTCAGCTCTCAGCAAGCAACCAATCAAGTACCAACATTGTGTTTTAAAGTTTATGGGGTTTTGGTCTTAGCAGAGTGCAAGCACTCCATTATCGATCTGTAATCTAGGCCATTTCACAGACCCCCATAGAGTGGCAGGAAAGATAAGGGTATCTGACAAGTAGTAATTCTTTTCCACCTTTATTTTTGATTTCTATCTCCAGCCATCACCCTTTCAAAGGCACCTGTAATAAAAGCTCTCAGGCAAAGGAAACTGGGGTCCCCTCGAGAAGTCAGAGCTAATACATCACCATTAAAATACTTCTGAGGATATAGAGTCTAAAAAGAATATGTATTGACTGCACAGGAAGCAACTTTTGAGAATACCCCTGGGAGAAGGAAATGGACAACTGCATCCTTGTTGAATAAGGTTCTCAGTTCAGAGTTTCTTAAATCAAGAGAAGCCTGCAGAAAGCAGTGACATAAGAAGAGTAAGGATTACATTTTGCTGCTTAGGATATCAAAAGCATTCTGTGCTACTAAATAGAGCCATCAAAAGCACAAAATCCTCCTTTAAGCAATCTTAATTAGCACAAACCTTCAGAACAGCAAAACCACAACACTGTCACAGTGTAAAGGTAGAGGCAGAAAGCAGCAAGACTCCTTTATGATACCTCAGATTAGCAATGCAGTGCTTCCAACATTAAAATAAAAAATGCCTAGAGACAATCGCTTTTTGGTAGTTAAACATCTGCAATTGCACCTTGATACCCAGCTACCTCTTAACATTTAACTTATTTCCTGGTGACAAAACAAGCTGCCATAATCTAACTCCTAGATAAAGAAGACTCTTGGGATGGCCATCAACATAAAACAAGATAACTTTCTAAATTCTAGGACAAGAAGAGGTTGTAAATGAGGAAGCACTCACCCCAGCAACCCATGCAGGACAGAAGCTGCCTCTGGAACTCTTATTCATGGCTACCTGGAGTCTCTCATAGCTGAACTGCTTCTGCACCCAGTAAACTCATGAAGAGGCTTCTACTGTCCTGTTTCTGGTTACATCTTTCACTCAAGCTTGATGATTTCCCTCACGAAAATATGATGAAAAATATGATGAAATTATGCTGAAAAAAATCTATAAGGAAACGGGCAGTATTAAGAATTCCATGGTACAGAGGTACTGTACTGTACAGATGTACAGGGGGCCTACAAGGATGCTGGACAGCTCTTCACTAGGGATTGTAGTGATAGGACAAGGGGTAATGGGTTAAAGCTTAAACAGGAGAAGTTTAGATTAGATATAAGGAAGAAGTTCTTTACTGTAAGGGTGGTGAGGCACTGGAATGGGTTGCCCAGGGAAGTTGTGAATCCCTGGTGGTGTTCAAGGCCAGGTTGGACAGAGCCTTGGGTGATATGGTTTAGTGTGAGGTGTCCCTGCCCATGGCAGGGGGGTTGGAACTGAATGATCTTAAGGTCCTTTCCAACCCTAACTCTTCCATGATACTACTCTATTCTATTATGACTGTAAGCACCTGGATTCAAAGGCCCAGAAGACATCCTAAGTCCTAATGAAGAATCTTACCTTCCTACCTGCTTAGGTCTGCAGTTGAAGTATTAATACTTAGTGAAAGTCAACACAAATTACTGTAATTCTGAGCAGTCAACAGCCCAAAAGACACTGTTCCCTATATAGATTTAACCTAGTTAATGCTAACCTTTAGCTAGCATCTAAAGCCTTCTAAGGCCTTATTTCTTTTATCTCTAAAAAATCTGGGTTAACTTAAACTGATAAGAATAATCAAGCCCCTCTTAGAAAGGTAAAAACAAGTTCACATAAAATAAGCAACATGTGTTCACATTCTTGCTGCAGTCAAGGACAGCAACTGGCTATAGACAAGCCTTCAACTCCTTAACATCTATTCTGTTGAACAGCAAAACCTTCTCTGGGATCCTGTTTGGAGGCTGCGATTGCAAACAGCCTGAACACCCTGGCAAGACACCAGCACAGACCCTCAATCCAGGGACACAGCCTGGAAAAGTGGAGGTGGCATTTGTTGGTGAGCCCCAGATCTTCATAAGACTGAGGCACACTCCTGCAGAGCCGGAGCCAGGGAGCTCTGGGGCTGCACTGTCTCATGGCCTCCTATGGATCCATACTACCAACATAAAAACTTCTCTGAAATCAATGCAGTGAACCACTGCAATGTGATGCAAGTCATCACTTCTGGATACAAATGTGTTAACTAAATGGAGACATACCAATTCTTGCATTGATCCACATTGTAAAAGTGATTTTCATCATTTCTCTTCCTCTCAGACTTTCGCAGCAATCACTTCTGTAAGATTCACTAGATAATCAGCTAAGATCTACTGCTTCATTTTTCTATACAGTGAGCCAAAATGCTGCAGCTAGGAGGTCCTGTAAACTCCAAATACAAGTATTCAGTCTTTGCTGATATAGGTATAAATAAAGAAGCTTTTAATATAATGAATGAAAACACCAAACCCAATGAAATCCGTTTGAATAAGACAATTCTTGAGTATATGGGGAAGGTAGGATCAAAAATATTTTATACTAATAGAGCAGGAGAATTTAATCCAGTCGTATTGATTTCAGGTGCTATGGAGGGACACAAAATCCTTGCCTGAAACAAATGTCACATCAGCTTCTGCTGTATGCCATGTCCAATCTCAAACACTTCCACTATGTTTCTAGAGCTTTAGTTTGAATAGCTTTAGCACCCTGAGCAAAAGAGTATCATCTTGCCCCAAACCTAAAGTTGAAAGTAGCTATTAACAGGGGAACAACATGATCTTAAACGTGAAATGCTGGGGATTAATCCACAGAACATGCTGGCTGTATACTACATGTATTCAACTGTATCTCCCCAAAAGAGGAAATCCTCACAGTAGCTTGTTGCTAATTATCAATGACCAAGCATTATCAATTCCATGAGAATCACACAGACTACGTAAGAAAGGAAACTACATCCAGGAGCCTGGATTTTTATTTCTTAGGAAAGTTGACATCTGTTGACAGCAACGCCAAGAAATTCTACCCCCTCCCTCCAAGGGAAGCAATCTCTACTGTCAAAACTCACTAGAAAAAGGTCTTTCAGGAAGGGAAAGCTGCAGAACTCAGTAAGACATAGAAAGCACTCTTGGTGAGAGAGAAAAACTGGTTGGTTGTACTTCAGAAAGGGCAGGACATTACAGAGGTGCGATGTAGCAAGTAACATGAAGAGTAAACAGCCCTGAAGCAGACAACATGCCATTCTCACAGAAGGAATTTGATTGCAGAACTGTCAGCTGAATAAACCCATACACTGCTTTACAGAAAACAAAGCAAACTTTCCCCCATTTGATTGATCTACAGTTTGGCAGACAAACAGCTTATCTTAAAGCAGCAGCAAGCTCCAGAATTCAGACCACCTCCTATATTCATCATCAGAAGAAGGACATTTTCAAGTATACCTTTGTGCTTTTAAGAAGTTACTGAAGACCCTTTTATCACTTTACATCACACCTTGGCTTGTAGTCTCTCAGTTGCCTTGCAAAATAAGGATTAGGATGCTAAATCTGCTCCTATTCCGATGAAAATTGACCCATGCAAGTCCCAAACCAATGCAGCTGATCTCACAATAGTTCTCTACATACTGTCTTCTACTGGTCTAATACCTGTGAGAAAATGCTTAGGTCTCTGATAAAACAGAAGAAAATAGAAAACTACACTGCTTGCTGTTGTTGGGCTCCAAATACTGCAAGGCTTTTAAAAGCAGGGCTGCACAGTCTAGATAAACCGGTCAAATTCTGTAACCCATGGAACTAGAGCTTTGTGCAATCCAGCAAGGTGTCACCCCTTCTCAAAGCAGCGTTCCACTTTCCTGCATGTAATTTGAAAACCTACAGACCTGACTGTGTTTTATTGGTGTGGAGCAGCTGGGGAGAGGATAATTCCCACACTGCACCTTGTCATGTAGAAACGCAAGGCACTGTTTTTATTAATTGTTAAGCAATTTGTCTGCTCCACCACCAAACAACTTTCCCTCATGTGTAATCCGCAGCTCTGCCAAGAGCACATTGCCAAATCACCACTCCCTCCACCTGAAAGTCATTTTCCTAAGTTCTTGTTTAAAGTAGAAACCAAATGGTGATTGTATTTTCTGTTAATGTAATGCAGCTATATTATAACAACCTGTGGCAGATACACAGGACTTGGACATTCATGCTAACAGATGTTTGAGAAGGGAACAATTCTTTGTTTGGTTTGTTTATATGCCAGCAGATCTTGTGCTGAATCTATATAAAAACCATCTCCCTCCCTCCTGATATATATGTTCAAGAACTACATTAATCCCTAGTGTAAATCCACTGAGGTCAGCAGTGTTACGTCAGCAGTGAATCTGACCCTTTGTGGCTAGTTTACATTTATTTAAAAGCATTGTCATGAATCCATCTTCCCTCTGTCTGCCTACCTTCCTTAAGGGAGGATGGGCTGCACTAGATAATGAAGTGGATTAGTTGTGGTGGCTTTTTGAGTATGCACTGAAGTTCTCCAGTTATCTGAGGATATGGTTTCATATGTTTAACTTTTACATTTGGATAAAGGGATTACACCATGAGTAATGTCTAACAACCACTGCGTATGGTTTATTTGCTTTGCAACATCTGCTGAATCTGTTGAAGATCAAATACAATATAAAAATGGGGGAGAAAGGATTTGAAAAATAACTAAAGTCTCAAAAATGAAGGGTTTGAAAAATAACTAAAGTCTCAACAATGTACCAAATTAAGGAGCCTGCCCTTCTGCTTGAAGACAAATATTCCCATGTCCGTAAGCATCCACACACAGCCACTAATTTGCATCACTGGTGCCAGTAGGAAATATAACAGTGAAAAGAAAAATAAACAGTGGAAAAACAAGAGGTGGAAGAGAGCAGAACTCACCAGAAATGGAATTTCCGCAAGGATACCAAGTGGTATCGGGAGAGAGTGAGAACAAAAACAGCAGAAGAGAAGTTTTGCTAGTGAAGTAATAATACAATAGGGAGAAATTGAGAAGTACTGCTGTGCATGGGACTGTTGTCTTGGACCTGCTCTAGGTTTCTTCAAGCAAATCTACCTAAAGCACCTGGGTGGCCTGGCAGTCTCCTTCCTTATTTTCCCTGTGAACACTGACATGTGGAACATGTCTTTGAGGGTCCATGAGGAAAGTGACTACATAACAGATGGATTTCCTTGTTTATTGGCACGTACAAATTAATGACAAACAGCACTATTACCTTTTGCTTAAATTATTTCCTTAAAATGACTAGTGAATTTAATAATGCCAAGCAAAGAGGGAGCAAGAGCATCTTTCTAACTGTACTTCCCTTAAAGAAAAAGGCATCTACCATCTGTTTCTCACAGCCTTGCTACCCTTGTTTTACTTTCTCTCTCCCAATACCCCCTCTTTTTCTTTTTTTTTTCTTCTGAAGTTTTCAATAGCATCTCTAATCCTCAAATCCCAAACTGGAAATTCTTGGCCATCAAGCATTACATTGCTGTTAGAGACTACAATAGAGCAAAAATATTTGTCAGATCTCCTCTCGCTTGATCCTAACACACACAAAAACCAGGAATTTGGAATTCAATGTTCTTGAAAAGGGATGCTTTCATTATTATCAGTGTTTTTATACTTAACCCCTCATTAGTATGAGCAGGAAAAGAAGCAAATGGGAAAGATGCCTTATTGATGCTCAGTGGTTGTTGTGAAACTGTTCAAAAGGTATTAGAAAATGGAACAAGAAGTTGAACACTGAGATTGAGTGGTCATTTTTATATCCAAAGTGATTATAAGTGAGGCTCTTCATCTGAAGGTAATGAAACGTCAGTGATTCAGTATGGGTGGGATTTCACTGTTAAATATTCAAAGAACTGTGGGAAAAGAATGGGGAAGAGAAGAGGCTGATGTGACCAAAAAAAATAAGAGAGAAATTAAAAAGGGAGAAACCCAAATATGCTGAAAAAACTCGAGGCTGCTTCAAGTCTTTAACTTTCTCACATCATTTAGGGAGAAATCATCTGAGCACTGCTTGCCGGTTCTCCTCCATTTTCCCCTGTATGAGGACCCTAAACTCATGTAGACTCAAAAGAAGCATGCTTAGACCATGGGCAATACCTGGGTTTTTTTATCCAAGCATAGCAGTTTTATCTATGTCATCAGTTTGAAAGTTGACAGTCATGTCAGCATTTCTGTGGAGCGTGAAATGAAGACCCTACTTCACTGATCAACAATCCTTATTTATAGACCCTCGTTTTCAGCTGAACTTGGGGATTGTAAATGAAATTTAGCTTCCCTTCATCTCCTTAAATATTGAACACAAAGGCATAATTAAAGAACCAAAAAACCCCACAGTTATCTTGATTTTGTGACAAATTCCAAGTTAACAGGAAAAAACCACAGACTGCTTGAAAAGATTTAGTCAAAGTAATATTTACTGTGATAGCCACTGAACAGTTTGCTGTTTCATCCCAGGACAGCCATCAACTCAATTAAGTGAATGAATTGAGTTATTTGGGGAATGTATACCTCCAATTAGCTGGAATTATTTCTGCAGTTAATTCATTTATGGATAGATTTCTCAGCAAGCCGAGGGCTTCCACTGCTTTCGCACTGCTGTACCAGGCTTAATTGCCATTCTGTTTCCCTTAAAAACCTTAATGGATAATTGAATGCTGTAGGGGAATGCAGGTGGAGAGTTACATCTGTAAAGGACAGTCTGTCCTCGGCTGCAGTGCTAGAAAAGACAGTCCACAGGCCCCTTTTTCTCCCTTGTCAGTAATTTTGGACACTCTTACTGCCTAACCAATACTTCTGCTTCACGATGCAAGTATTATTTTAGTTATACACCACTGTAATAATTACACCTTGCCAGAGAGGAAATGTACAGCTTGCACTTTACCTAGAATCAGTCTGCTCCTGGAAAAGCCTCCTTACTGCTTTAAAGCAACCTGCTTTCCCCTAAAAGCAATGACTCCCATCAAATGATGGAAAGATGTCTGAACAGAGTTGCCGTTAAAATCCTACCACTGCAAATACCCACATCACAGACACATGTTAACACGGAAAACCTGTAGAACACATCTCTTTGCTTGTTGAATTAACTTCAAGTGACAGTCACCAGGGTGAGCTGATTTTAGGGAAAAGCATACAAATATTAAAAATATAAAAACATAAATAATCAAATGCTGACTCCAGGAGGGAAGGGAAGAATCTTACCCTTTCCGATTTGTTTTTACTGCAAAGCTTTCAAGACATTTCCACACAGCCCACCCCCTTTCTTTGAACAACTTACTGCATTTTGGATGCTGAATGAATGTGGTTCTGTTTATTTAAATTAGCATCTAGACAGCTGACCATGTCACTCATGACTAGAGCTATCCAAAAATACATGTCTGCTGAGAGGACTGTGATTTTAGACTAATTAAACATGGAGCTCTTATATCGAACTGAGTAGTTACTGTTTAAAACTCACAAGAACAGAGCTGTAGCTGCTGAGCAGAGGTATGTTTTCAGCATTTATAAGTTAGTCTTGTGCCAGTTAATAGGAAACGAAACTGTTGCTAGAAATACTGAAATGGAAACTCCCTTTTCTCTTTGTCCTTATAGACAATAGGAGTCCACTATTACACAGCTGAACCAGCCCTGTGTTTCGACTGAGGTACCATTTTTAAGCTTAGCACAGACAGCTTTAAGCACTAAAAGAAAGCAAAATTCCCAGTGTGCTGTGCTAAACTGGAATATGAGGCCAAATTTCAGATGTGTACCAGCTACGTTTGTCAACAGAACAAACACCTTCTTGCCAGCAGCACGTACTGCATTTAACCAATGGTCTGCTCTGCTCTCACCAGCCTCCTGCTTGCAAACTGCACGTTTACCCCACAGTTATTTTAGATGCTTTCATAATGCCAAAGGAGAAATCGTTGTCCAGTGGCTGAAATTCAAGAGCTTCCTGGTGAAGCTGCTCACTCCCCTGAGGTCCAATCTTATATATATGTCACTTCAACACATTTCCATCCTCTTTTGCCTCCTGGCTGTGCCTGTGTAGGTTGCAAGACATACAAATCAGGGGACAGTTTCTGGCTGTCTAGTGCAACACCCTGGTCCTGACCCCAGCAGAGGTTGCTATGTACTATTGCAACACAATAAGGATATGCTCCTTGGCAGCTGCCTCAAATTAATGGACTAGATGGGAGCTGAGGGACTTTGCTTCATTTTTAAGGGTTTTGGAGAAACCTTAGGCCAGCCACTTCCCCATTCTGGTTCCCAGCTTTTCCATCTGCAAAAGCCAAGATCAAGGTACTAGCTTCATTTCAAAGTGCTTAAGAGCCTCCATGGAAGACAAACACTAAACACATGCCCTTTTTTAAGAAGATATTACCCAATCATTTTAGTAATATCTGATGATGTGAAATACATTTAAAGAAAGAAAACAATCACCTCAAATTATTTCTTTAAATACAGAAACTTCATATGCTCCTACCTTTGCTGTTTGATGCAATTACACAGTATTTGGGGATGGGAAGTGTGCAACTTGTTTGTGCTATTTGTATTTCTACATAGAAAAAATATGCAATGCTATTCATCTTATCAGAAGAAAGATTACTTGTGCTCTGGAGACTAAATCGGGGTATTTTGGAAGGAAATAAATGCAGGTATGAGCTGTTTGATTGATTTTTAATTAGACTTTTACAGATGTATTTATTTTACCTGGCTTCAGGGACAGATCATTATTTATGACCACATCAGGTTATACTGGAAACTGGAGACATGGAATCCATTTGCCATACTCATTGCAGACAGGAGGAGGGATAGACAAGTCTTGGCTACCAACAGGGAGAATTTTAAAGGGAAGCTTTTGATGGCAAAGCGACCCCAAAGAGCAAACCTACAGGAATCACAATTGCAACTGCAAAAGTAATTTAAGCAACACAATGTCATGGAACCCCCATGGATAGAAACAGATAACATGGCAGCTTTGGGGAAGCCAGGCGTGGAACAGTGTTTCCTGCCCAAATCCTGAAACCCAAAAGCTCCTGCACTCATCACCCAACCTCCCCTGCCCCAAAGGCCTCTCAGAATAAAGGTCCCTGACATCAGAGGTTCCCATTCCCTTTAAACCCTCTCATCCTACCCCTCACAGCCCAATATCTTCTAGGAATTGCTCTTTCCTTAGGGCCTAACTCTCCCAGCACCACACACAAAGGGGCTGTGATCCAGTATCCTCATTGCAGATGTGGGATTAAAGTAGGTGGCCTTCTCCTTGTGAAGATTAGCTGAAGCTTAAGCCATAAATAGGAAAGCTTTGAATCATGGAGCATTCTCTTTCTCTCTCCCAGGCTGATTTGCTTTGCCCAAAGGGGTACAGAGTGGAAAGAGAGAAGAGAGGACAGTTTCCAGAGAGCTATCACAGAAAATGATTATTGCCTCTTTTGCCTGGCAGACTTTCCATAGTCTGAGCGCAGGATACGCGAGTTAAAAATCACCTTGGACCTGACTTCATGGTCTGAAAGGGCACTCTTGGGAAAACAACATCCTTCCTTCCTCTTACCTCCTTCCTTCCAAATAGCATTCCTAGGTGAGTAGCTCTCAAAGCAGTGCCCCTGAGGATTATATCTGAGTCCTGATATACTGATTACACCACTGATTGTACCAGAGTCCACCCTCTGAGCAATAAATCTCAGTTTCCACTAGTGCAGAAGCACCTTGGAAGCACTGCCTGGGCTGCAGTGGTGCATCAGTGAACGAGAAGCCAGGAAGACATGGCTGGTGGGGAAGCAGATAGAACCACAGTCACCTATTTCTGCTGCTCAGCTTAATCTCCCACTTCCCTTTTCCCAGACAAAAAAATGTCTTTGGAGATCTCATAGAGGTAAGAAACATACCCAAGGCCAGGTAGGAAATGAAGGGGGCCAGAAAATCTGGACACTTGGAAAAAGTCACAGTTGGAGAAGTCCAGCTATTTATATTTCCCCAGAAGCCAAAGACAGAAGGGAAAATGCCCTATAGCATAAAAACCCCATAGCTAATTATCTAACCAAGTCAATACAGCTCAGAAGTGATGAATTCATTCAGCTGTTATGTTTGTCATTGTTCACAAGGCACTTTGAAGAGGTATATCAAATGAAAACTGTTCAAGTGTTCTGCGCTGACAATTTATTGGCATGCACTTGCATTTCATTCTTGTCTGAAATAGGAAGGAAAAGGATGACATTTATAATTACCACAGGTGCTTCTAAGTAATATAATCTTTCAGGAACACATAAAAAAACCCAAACACTACCACCCCCTGCCAAAAAAGGGTGAGAAAAGTGCTTACTACAGCTAGTCCAGAGTTCCCTTTAGATTGAGGAGATGTTCTTATGCTTTCATAGAAAGATACAGCTGTCTTTGGTGGGAATAAATAAATGGAGAAGCCACAGCATCATAGCAAATAAGAGCATTTAGCTCAGTGTTTACAGAATAGCAATCAGCAGTCTGACTCTCTCTCCTCTTCATCTACCAAGTGCCCTCAGAGCTCAGCTCATGCTCTGCATATGGGAGTTGATGAGGACCCCTTTTCCCTGACTATGAAAACTAATACATTCTTATTCTAGCGATAATGAAGATGCACAGAGGGCTTAGAAACAGCTCAATTTCTCTTCAAACTAACCCAGTGCTTTCAAAATAACTGCAGAAAAGTCTATGATAGACAGTAAATATAACATTTATACGAACAAATACATAAAGAACAAGTATTCTAGGTCAGCAAGTCAGAAACTTAGCAGAGTTACTACGCTAACACGTTACATTAACTACATTTTTGCTAGCCTTTCTCGCTGTTTAAAATCACACATTTGCATCACAGTTTTAGTGTAAATCAAGAATACATGCAGTGTTCAAAACTAAGTATTAACACTAGCACAATTAAGAAACAGTTATCTAGGCAGGACACTGAAGTTTTTACTGACAATCATCAGGAAGGGGGAAACACAAAGAGAACCAATATCCAACTAAAAGTTCAGTCTGCACCCTACAAGGTACTCAGCATGAAATCATACCATGGTTATTCTGGGGTGTTGCTTTTAGAGGTCTGCTTGCCTATCCAGTTAGTCTAGAGCTCTCTGCATCACCTGCAGCATCACCCATGCTTATGTGCCTGTCTTTTCTGCAGTGCATCTGTTTCTTCCTGAAGGAATGTGGAAGCTTCCACAAACTCGTGTCTTTGCTAGTCTCCATCAGTGACTTTCATTTTCTGATGTTTTGTGGTGATCTTTCAGCTCTGGTTATTTTTGGTGGTGTTTTCTGTTTGGGATTTTTTTGTGTGCGTGGGTTTGTTTGTTTTCTGCAAGTCAGCCATTAGAGGATTTGATTTCATTTATTAAAACAAAGAAAATAAATATTTCTTAAAATAATTGACATTTCCTTCAAGTCCTGATTTGGCCTTGAAGATTTCTAAGTCTAACACTTCTGCCCCTCAAACACAGCAATACTGTCTGGCAAGATCATTGTCCAAAGTGATCTAACACGTGGGACCAAGCTGGAGCAATGCTGTTCCTCTTGCAGATGAAAACACAGTAATGCATTTGTGGGTCCATCTAATCCTTTCCTTGCTTTTTACAGGCCCAAAGTCCTCTGGGGATCATCACAAAATCACAAAGTGTTCCCAAGTGCTGCACTTCACATTTAGGAGTTGGCTTTGCTGACAGATGTGAAAACACCTAGCCAGACATTCTCCAGCAAATGCACAAGAGGATGCTGAGAGCTTAAATAGTCACAGCTAAATTGAAGAATATCGTCCATTTAAGATTTAGACTATTTTATTCTAAGCTGACTTTTTTTGTTTGCAATGGATTTATTGTTTACCCATCCGATTAGAACACAGACTTGCTGCTTTCTTGCTGCAGGAAAACACCACATGAAATTCAAACTGCAGCAAGTGTCCATTTACACATAATACCTAAGTAATACCTAAGTCAGGAAATGGGGCAACCTGGATCTCACTGGTATCTTTTGAGGTCCTAAATATTTTCATTTAACATCAATATATAATTGTCTCTAGCAATTTTGACTTATCTATGCTGCTACTCCCCCTTCCTTCCCAACTTCATTTATTGGCATGTAGACACTGAAGTTCAGAGTATTTCCTATTCAGTTTCCATTTTATGTTTTCTAGCTCTCATTCCTTTCCCATCACATATCTTCACATCTTAAAGCCATGCAACCTAGTGGTTGACATGCTGTTCCAAGATTAAAATGTAGCACAGAATGTCATTGTGCATAACCCTTAATCCAAATCAGCATAGCTGTTACTGAATAATTTAGAAAGCTAGTCACATACTGACAGCATTTCTTTACTATGGTAAGAAGCTTATAGTATAGCTTAGAAAAGCATTCAGCTTGTATACAGGAATACCAATAAACGTATTACACACATTAAAAATATGATTTAACAACACAGTTTCTCTCCAACATTTCCCACAAACAAAGACACTGAGATAGTTGAACCTTCCTGTATGGCCCCCTCAACCTTGTTATACTTGCTTTAATGCTTACGCAGCCCCTTTTCCAGTTGAAACACCTGCATCCTCAATCAGTAGATTAAAAAATGGCATATATTTGCTATTTTACTCTTTGTACTGAGTTACTTGCATAGTCATGCACAATCAGGGCTTCATGCTAGGGAAGCTGGAAGAGAGATGTAGAAGCCATCGTTGTGTTCTTTCCAAGAGACACTGTTTAACTAAAACTGCCCTTCAGATGTCAGTGACCATTTGTGGGAGCATCCTAAAGAACAGCATGAAGTGGTTTTTTTTTTAGTGAAGAGACCTGGCTCTGGAGCAGAAAATGTTTACGAGCCTTAAGTCTGAATTGTGGATGCTTTATTCTCTTAGCCTCCTCAGCTGGCTTGACAATAAATAACCCAAAGCTCTTTAAAACTTTTTCAGATACCTGTTCCACTTTGTCATGTTTCATTTCAATCTCATTTTGTGAAGATGATTTATACTTTGAGTCCTTGGAAATAACAGGCTGGAGTACGGTTCACTACCTCACTGCTTGCTTGTGTTTTCAGTTTCTTTGGAAACTGTGCTAGATTAAAAACTGGCGACAAAAGGTGAATGCTAATCCTCTTTGGCCGAGAAGGCATGTCCATCCATGAGCCAGTGGTTAGGGCATCATTCCTTGCTCATCACTGAGGACATCCTCAGGGAGACCCCTCAGTCCATACAAAGCTCAATTAGGAGGAATATAAGCTTTTGCTACGTGAACCACCACCTTAGACAGGCATGGCCACTCAGCACCTCCTAAACACCAGCCTTTTAGTCAGCATCAGAACAGCAGTACCAAGTCAGAACAAGGGTCTAGTCACCATTCCTGTCTTCCAACATATTCTTGTCATTTTCAGCTCTTTGCAGCTCAGACTTTCTGAGCCTGATAATATAACATTGCATGTAATATCAATTTTACCAAATGCCTTTTAACAAATACAAACATTTAGCTTCCACAGCCTCCTGAATTAAGGCTTGTGCTTGTGCGAAGATTGGATATTACAAAGATTGCAGAAGCAATGAAAAGGGTGATATTTTTTATGATCTTCAGAGCTACTCAGATGACAACACGCATTAATAGCATGCAGGGAATAAGGTTAACTGTTTTCGAAAGACATGCACAGTACTTCAATAGTATTTAGCTCTGATCTCCATCTACATTTTTATTTGTTTGTTTTCTGAAGTCACTCCTACTGAACCTAGAAGCCACAGATCAAAGAACAGAATTCATGCTGCAGAGGTGCTTCATCATTTCTTTACTGTTATTTATTGCCTTGGCCCTATAGACTTGCATGTGCCCAACTGTTGATTTTTTAACTGTCCTCAATCTCTCATTGAAAAGTCTGTCAAAAATCATTTTGTCAATAGCAGATTCAACAACAGAGCACAACTTTATGGAGAGACAGAAAAAAAATCCATTACTTCTTTTGTCACCAGTGTTTTGAAAGCTTTGGTACACTGAAGAGTGAGAAAACCAGTTCTACTTGCTGTTACTTATTCAAGTGATTAAGATGACAAAGCTGTCAAAACAAATGCAGACTACAAGAAACACTGATCTACTGAAAATATTCTATTTAAAAGCTTTCTTGAAAATCCATTGTTAACATATGCAGCACATCTCTGCTTAGCATTGTACTGCTGAACAAGGTAAGAAATGAGAAGACTGGCTACATGTGATTGGTTTTGTAAGTCGCCACTCAGGCAGCCTTCTGTACAGAGGCACTTCACGCTGGGCTTTCTCCATATGAAATGACTAAAACACACATAAAATGGGCCAAAACCACAAACAAGTTTCAGCCCACAATATATGAGTTCACCTTCCCTTTTACGACTAAAAATTTCCACTGAAGTTAGAAGGACTAGAATAGCACCTTAAGTTCAACATCTGCCTGTCAATTTTTAATCGCAGCACTAAAAGGAAGTCTGAGGACAGAAAGAAATATAGTTTCTATCTGAAATATCCATACCTGCCTGAAACAGGCAAAGAACTGGGTATTTGATTCACCCCTCAACTGCCAAGATCCTGAGTTATCTTCCTAAGCCAGAGTTTTGGAATTGAAAGCCATTTGCCCTATGGTGCAGCTACCCCCTAGAGCTGTACAACAACTACCACTAGCATTAAGCTGCAACATAGAGGAGTCAACATCAGCAAGAGAACACTTGGCCTGGTTGAAGTGGCAGGGGAGAGCAGATGCAATTACTGCGATTACTCCAGCATTTCTTAATGGCATTGGACCTCAAAGCTTCACCTTGAGGGTGGTAGAAACACACTATGGGAACGTGAGTCCTCCAAGGAGCAGGGAGCTGGACTCTGTGATCCTTTTGGGTCTCTTCCAACTTAAGATAGTCTATGATTCTATGAGTTGCCTAAAAAAGCTAGATCTCTTGTTCCTAAATGATGTGTATCATAGCAAAGAGCAGCAAAATTCTCCTTTTGCTCTAATGGAAAGAAAGGAAAGGGAGGAAGAGGAGGAAACAGTGGATGGGTTGAAAGTTAGTTTGATTTTAACTAAATGATCAACCTTAAATTTCAGAGCAAGAAATTTTCCATGTCAGACAATGTAAAAGGTGTTTGGAAAAACAATATAACACCAATATTTTCTTCTCCTCACAGTTCTCAGGTGAAGATGATGATTTTAAAAATGGCAATGACTATTTTTAAGTGGATCATTAACTGCCTTCAGATTCCATCTCCAGTTTTTTAAAAATCCCTTTACTTCAATACCTTACTGCAGTTACCTCATCTTTCCTGCTCAAGATTACTACTGACCCAGTCACATTTTTGGGGAAAAGGAAAGCACTCATTAGTTATTCATTTGTCCTTGTCATCCCACTTCTCTCCTGAGCCCCAAGGTGCTTTTACCACCACAACCACCTTCGGCGTTAGTGGCATTTAATGCCATTTGCAGAAGAGTTACAAACACAGCCTTTAGTTATATGTGCATGCCCTTTCATAGGGCTCAGAAGGTATGTTTGCTGTTCAGATGACCAGGAAAGCTATTCATTCTCTAAGCAATGACTGGTCCATTACATTAACCAAGTGAAGCACTAGCCCAGATTTCAGATAAAGTCATCCTGTCAGAGAACTGGAACTCCTTTTGATCCCCTAAGTTTCCACATGGAGTTGAGGTTGTTGGTAGTTCTGTCATTTGTATTTTTCTCTCTATTTTTAGGAATTTTCTTCCTCTTTTGGCTGTATCTGCTGAGATTACACAGGGTAGAGACAGGTATTTTCCTGACCTCATGTTCTGCAAGATATAAATGTGAAGGCAACTGATTATCACAAACAATGTCAAACAACAACAGTCATCTGAAGATAGCCCAGCAAGCAAAGAGAATGAGTGATGATCATAATATAGTTAAAGCCTAGAGTGAAAACAGTAAACAAAAATAAAAAAAGCTGGGAAATCTTGCTCTGATGATTTATGTGTGCTAAGGAGAGAACCTTGAAACCTAAGTACAGTCAAAAACCAGGAGTTCAGAGAGTAGTATTCAGTGAGGAAACCAAGAGTAACTACAACGCAAGGTAATGCTGGAAGATGACCCAGGTGGGAGACTGTGAAGGACTGTAATTGTCAGTTCAGGAAATATTCACAGAAGAGAGAAAATATAAATAAATACATGAATAAATAAATAATCTTTTTTATCTACTCTCAACAAAAAAAAACCCACAACCCTCCCCCCCCAAAAAAAAAAACACCATCCCTTATACTCTACAGCTATCTCCTTTGTAGCTCATGACTTTCCATGCTCATTCTGTTTCAGCTGCAGTTTCATCACAAACTAAGTAAAATAGGGGAAAACAAACAAAAGCTAACAGCACACCAGGTTTTCTACCTCTTCTATACATTATTAATCTGATCACAAAGATGAGGTGGGAGGTGAATAAAATATTTACTTTAGTTTTATAAGTTCCTTCAGCAATCAGTCTCTTAAATTCAATACAGAAAACTTTAAGTGTTTGGAAACACCTAGTACATATACATGCAGTTACAGTTTAAAGGGGGGAGGACCAAAAAACCAAAACCCAAACAAAAAACTCAGCACAGTCCATTTTCTCAAACAGGGCCATTTCAAAATCTACAACTCAAGCTACATAAATCTATTCCATCTGAGGTATGACGGCAGAAGAAACTCTTCTAAATGAATTAATGAATTATAAACTTTTGGCCCCTTTTCACCCTTTTTTTGTCCCCAAGGATATTTTATTTTGTGAAATGAATGACAGGTTTAAGACACCTGGGCAAAAAAGACACTGTGGTAAATTCAAAGCACGTCACTGTACTCAAAGGATTGTTTGGTTTTCTTCCTTCCCCAGACTTTTTGTACCTGGTTTTGGTTATGGTCACCTCTTTCTCTCTGCAAGATTGTATGCATTCAGAGGCAGAAAGCCAAATGATCTACACTACAGTAGAAAGTGCACCTGTGAAAGAGGAAACCTCACAAAGATGAAGACTAAAAACCTATTCCAACCTCAGTTATGATGAGCCTCCCATACAAGTTTTGTATGGTCTTCTCAGGTCATGATTCTTTGTCTCTTTTACATAACAGAGTCAGACAACTGCCAGGATACAGACATTGTAAAATGCAGAAGGAACATGGAGAAATACAAAGACAATTTCTGAGAGATTTGTAACTCACCACCTTGACAGGTTTAAAGAAGTTCATATTAATTTCCTGACACTCTGGCAGCAACTACTATGATAAAAAGGTATCAGCAAGAAGACAAATAGGCATCGCTTCTCTGCATGAATTCATAATACTATATCAAACTCTTTAAATCCCTTCCTCTCCCATGAAGTCGCCAGTGTAGGGGACTGGAGCAATAATGAAATTCTGCTCTAGTGAAGGAAGACCAAAGAGGCCTTTCAGTCTGTGCACTGCTATGTGAAAACTGCAGATTGTATCTCAGTTGCTCACTGAAAAAGGTTCCTTCTGTAAAAGATTTGCACAGTACCTGTCTAAAGAACTGCAACTGCTGCATTTTCAAGTTATTCCCTCAAGATGGGGCATTAAGACGTCCCCAGCCAACCCACACCCCTCTAAAATCTATATTTCAGGGATAGGTATTTTTGTACTCATCAAGGTTGGGAATCAATGATTATTCCCATCCACAGTGTAGCAACAATTCATTAATCTTGAATTTATTCCCTGGAACAGAACATTAGTGTCTTAAAACATAAAAGGCACAGATTCCCTTATGGAACCAATACAGAGTGAAAAGCTGTACAAGAAAGGTACTAGCACAAGACAGATATGTACTAAACAAATGCTATTATGGAAGAATGGCAATTAAGATTCTCTTAATTAGCCTGTCATTTTGTATTTATCATCATAATGTTTGCTTTACAATGCTTTATTAAATCTGGCTTTATGACAAACAGTCTGCTGGCAATGCATCCTGCTGTGCAACATATGGTGTTACACCTAATGAATATTAATGCTGTGAAGTACAAATGGTCTTCTGGGACAAGGGCTGATGGCTGGGAAACTCCTGCAGATGGCATTATTATTCAAAGAGGTTAACCTCACGTGTTTCTCATCAGGTCTTTTCCACAGCTACCTAGGATTCTGCCCATAGGCTTTCAAAAGAAGGCTGTAATACACTAAAAGAAATTCACAGTCCCATTCCCAGTTATCAGAGGTTTGAGTTCGGTTTTTATTGTTGCTGTTGGGTCGGTTGTTTTGGGTGGAGAGGGAAGGAGGGCATTGTTTGCCTGTGGTGTTTTACAAAAGGTGATAGTTTAATTTCATATTGTAAGTTCTTTTAGTCTATGATAAAACAAATAAAGCCATCCACCCAAACTGAAGCCAATCCTGAATTAGGATTTCTTACTGTGC
The DNA here is from genome assembly GCF_033783945.1 of Neopsephotus bourkii. Taxonomy (NCBI): domain Eukaryota; kingdom Metazoa; phylum Chordata; class Aves; order Psittaciformes; family Psittacidae; genus Neopsephotus; species Neopsephotus bourkii. The sequence goes on from NW_026902270.1 coordinate 651,213, forward strand.
TAGAGAAGGCTTGGGTTTAGTTGTGTTGCTCATATCTGTAATGCTCCTAATAATAGATCTGATGAAGAAAGACATCCCCACAGGATAAAGATATGGAGAGATGAATCTTTCTCTGGCTCACTTAGTTGGACCTTTGAGGCCAGCAGAGTCATAGATCACAGTTGGACACAAAAGGACTACAGTAAGGAGTAATAAGCAAGTACCTAAGCCTCAGAAGCCCCAGGAAAAGCTCCCTGGGGTGCAGCATTTTCTGCAACTCAGAAGTCATCAAGCATTTATAATTGAACCTGGAGAAGAGGTTCCATCTGCAAGAATAGTTGCAGTGGTGCACAACCCCTTCAGCTTCAGGCCTCTTCTTCACTTCTGACTTATCTACAAAGTGTTAAACCTCATCTTTTCCTTTTCATGTTCCTTAAGGAGCTCACAGTATGAGAGCATCCAGGCACATCCATCTAGCAGACCTCAAGTTCCACCACACTTAAACAAAAAGTTGACCGTACAATTGGGAGACTGCAGAATGAGGCCACAGAACCAAGATCACATTTACTTTGAGTACCATAGTGGTCTTTATTGAGAAAGCCTGTTGAGAGCTTCTAGGTGAATTTCTATCCAATATGGGTTCCCATACTGCTTGGCTGTCAGCTTCCCTTAGGGAGTAAAGCTGTTCAGAGCAACCTTGTCTTTCTATCAGTCACCTTCATTTTCCCCTCCAGCCCTGTCTTCTCCAGTGTGATCCAATCAATTGGCGAGTCAGTGAAAGGAGACACTGCATTACTAACCCCAAATTCTACTGCCAAGGTATTTTACTGATACATGAATTAATATTGATTTTACAGAAGGTCCATCATACCAATAACTGAATAAGCAGAGTTCTCCTCCACCCATTCCTTGGTAGGAAGACATCCATCTGACAGAATGCTCTCTTCTGTTTTCTCATGATACATAGAGAAGTAGACCTTTACAATTTCTGGAACACTTCTGTTCAGGTAACTATTGCAATTGAAGAGATTCCTACTCTGAACAAGTTTCTTATTACTTCTCAGCTTCAGGAAATATGCTCAGATCTGGCAATGATCTGATCCAAAAAGTTATTTACTGGTCTTTTCAACACATTAAGTTTGTAATATTTGATTACTGAATACTGTCTATTTTTAAACAAAAGCTATTATTTTCAAAATTACCCTCCATCGTTTAAAAAGCAACAGTCACCCAAAACACAAGGAAAACCCAACCAAAAAACACCAAACAGAAGAAAAAACAACTCATATTCACAAGTCCTGATTAAGTTTGATTACTTCCCTTTGCACACACAATTCTACCGGAGTTGATAGTAAGTACGTTTGGCCACTAAAAATAAAAGTGCAGAAAATAGTGTTATATCTCAATGAGGAAAGTGACTATCGTTTTCCCTACACAAAACACAAGCACATCATGTTTGAGAAATCTTCTAGATCGTTCTGGAAGCTTACATATTAAGAATGCCAAAACAGACCCTTCAGATTCCCATAACAAGTTACTTCAGGCTCTCCATCAAGTCTGACTATAAAAATGACAGCTGTGCTCGCCAATAGTCACTTTGTTTATGCTACACCAATTATGCAGCATATTCTCCTAAACAGCTGGGCAAAACACACTTGTTTCAATGCCATAAATGCTTCAGCCATTCATAGAACCACCTCAATGCATGTTTTGGGCTTCCTCCTGCCGAGAGAAGGAAAAATATCACAGTTTGACTTGTACTAAAGAAAAATAAATACAACACTAGCTGCCAAAACGCTGGAGATAGGCTGTTGGGTTTCCTTCAGTTTATTTCAAGAACATTACATTTATTTTAGCCTTTCAATTGCCTGGATCTGCAAGAAGTAGAATATACTCACAGCTCATTTATATCCCAATATTTCTGGATAAGCACCACAGAGCCAGCACTAGCTGGAAGAGAAGAGGCAGATCGACAGCTTACTGTAGGCAGCATATACCTTTATGGCTTTTGCAACGCATCCCAGCTCAAAAGCTTCAAGTATCACACAGAGATGGCCCAGGAGAGTAAGAGCACAGAGTGCAGCGCTAAGCCAAACCCATACCTTCACAGCAAGCAAGCTCCTTAGTCACACATTGGTCTGCAGACTAAACCTTGCATGGTTTAGTATGTATGACCTTGTAAGGTCAGGCATTAGCTTCATGGATGCAATGAGAGCAACCTACATTTTTTACTCTGTTTCAGTTGTTGTGGTCTGTGAGCAAAGCAGCAGCCAGCTCCTCTGTCACTGTAGACGGGCCATATCCAAGCTTAGATGCAACTTTTTGTTTAAGATGTTATTAATGGGAGTTTCAGTTTTAGGCTTAATCTATAAACTCCTAAGAACAAAGACAGCAGTGAGATCTGGGGTTTAATAAGGCAAAGTTAGAGTCACCATTGCCCTAAGTCTCTATCTGAAGTGGCTGAGAGTAGATTATACTATTCTTCCATCCTGTCTCTCAAGACCTATAGCTTACAGTAGTACAAGTTTTCCTTTCCGGGAATCACTGTGCCTACTGCAATTACTGTGCCTGCTGCTCTCAAAACCAGAACAGCTTGGTTGTTTGAAATAAACCAAGTCTCTTACATACAGCTTAGGATGTTTGATGATACCACATGGACAGACAAAGCTTGTTTTCTGCTGTCGGGAAAAGCTCTCAATGCCCCCAACTCCCAAATCACCTCCCTGCTCCATTCCTCATTCCCAAGCAATGTTAATTTCCAGCAGACATTCAAAGAACTAATTAGATTGACAACTCGGCCCAATATACTATTGCAGAAGAGTCAGTAAAGATAGTTATGTTCTTTTAAGTCCTGAGGACCAGAAGGGCATGCAACTGAATATTACAGTGAAAGAATCAGTGCAGAGATTTCCTTCTCAGCAGATATCCTTCAGTGCTTGAGAAAAATCACCTGCAAGCTGCCACGAGTCTGGTGTGGGGTGACCGCAAGGGGAATGAACGGGAATCACAGCGTGTTTAAAAGCTATTCCATTTATCAACCAAAAGAACTGTGAAGTTCTGGAAGTCTTCGGACACAAGTTCAGAAGCTGTCCTGCCAATGTCCTCCCTCATCCCACTGTTTTGACGCAGACCTCCTCTGTTTGGCAGACACTTTTCCCCCCACTGCATGTTGAGATCAAAGCTGAGGCTAGACTGCAGCCCCCTTACTTGTTTTCCTGTTTGTTAACAGCACCATCAATAATGGAGGCAGATCTCCGGGAAGAAGGTTTGTTATTTAACTTGTGACATTTGTTTGCAACTGGATCCAAAAACTGGAAGACACCATAGATGTTTCTATGCAAGTGAATAAACAGTAGCTACTGCTTTATGGATGTTTTGGCTTAGGACTGAAGCAGTTTCTAAAGAGGCAAATTCTTCATTTTTCATATGGGAGCTAGGGAATACATCGCACCAGATTAGACTGAATTTTAAGGTAAGCGGAGACATAAGGGGCCAAACTGTTTACAGTCATTTATAATAGGTCAGACAAATTCAGGCAAAAATAAAGAATAAGGTGTGTTTAATGGGTTACGCTATTACATTGCTCAACACAACAGATGGTGCTAGTTCTCTTAAAAGTGTTTTTCTTCTTTTGTTTTAACTTAAGAGGAAAAAGGCTTTGGAGACAAAAAAGATGAAATAAAAAGCTTGCATTTTAGCCTCATGGAATTAACTTATTTGACAATTTTAAGGAACAGTCTGCTGGCAAGGAGCAGGATCTCTGAGGTTATTTGTAGTTTAAAGATATAAAAGTTGGCTCTTTGTAACTTTTAACTATCAAACAAACAGGGTAGCCACTCAGTTGCAGGGCTTTCACGGACATGGTGCAAAGGAGTGCAGCTTCACCCTGCCAGGCTCACTGAAACCCCTATTTGGTTCCAAAACCAACCTGCTCACAGATGGGGTTTTGGGCTTTTTCTTTATTTGATACCCAGCAAAGAACAATGAAAGGGCATATTCAAGAGTTGGAAGTATTTTGCTTCATTTAGTCTTGACAACTGCCTTTGCAGATATCTACCAGCTGAGTTAGTGGGTTGCGACTTCCAAGTACAAGAGTACAAGACTTAGAGATACAAGCACATGCTCTGTCAATGAGAAGACATGCCTAAATTGCTTCTCTTTGGAGCACCTGCCTTCACTTCCCTGCTGTAGCAGAGCTGCCCTGTCCCAGCAGCCCATACCTAGTTTTGTGCCCGCTGACTGTGTGGGTAGGACAGGAAGGAGGCAAGTGATGAGGAGAAACAGCAAAAGTGTTGGCTCCTTTCCCTTTCCCTTGCTCAGGGGGATGCTCACTACCTGCACACTACCACAGGGTAGGCTAGTCTGTGGCTCTAAACCCCTTGGATGGAGCGGCCAGAACCTGCTGAGGATGCCCATAAGACACACTTTCACCAGTGCTGAAGACAAAGCTCCAAGAGCTGCTAAGAAGCCCAAAAGGTCTTTCTGTCAGGCTTAAGGCTGTGATTTTGTTGCCTGAGGCAACTGCCTTCTTATGCCTGTTTACCCAGGAGATGCAATTAGCAGTTTCCCCAACACAGCAACTATTTGAATACCATTTTCTGCTGGTAATTTCTACTCAATAGCTTAGTATAAACTTCATTAACCTTTAGTTTGTTTTCAAATTATCAGGGTTTGTATCCTGAGCAGCTCAAACAAGGCAATTTTCACGGTCTTTTATGCTCTTGATATCTGGACCTGAACTACTCCATCTGAGTTTTCAGATCACCCTGAAAACCTCATCCTAAAGGTTGATTAAGGAGGTGCATCCTTTATAATGGATCTCATTCCTGATGAGAATCCTACAAAGTAAACGCAACTAAAATGTGTGTTTGAAAACTGCTACTCCTCCTCCAATTCCTGTAAGCTCACCAGTTCTGAGGGTATCTACCAAAGTCACTTAGGTGAACACTGTCCCAGATCCCCTTCTGATGGCTCCATACATCTCCAGTTAAAACAAACAGCAGACAAAAGGTGATATCTACAGTAGCTTTCATAGATAAGGACTGCAGCTGCGACACTCACTGTGAGAGCACAGAAATAACTTTTCAAGACCTGCTGATACGGACACTTTTCTAAGCCAGAACAATGTTCATCTTTAGAAGACCATCTTCAGTCTAACAGGCTCACATATAAATATAGGCATTAAATAATCAGCTTCTCTTACATGTGGTATATCAAAACTATTCTCTTTCTTGCACAGTATACAGAGTATTCAAGGTACAACTTCTTGGCTGCTTGGGAACTTATGCAGCTGCTTCACCTCTCTGAGGGAAGGTAATTCAACACTGAGAGCTTCTTTCTGCTGCAAATGCATGCCTAAACACAAGCAGGAACAGCAGCAGACTCCCACAGAGTTATTAGCAAACTGAAGGAAAAGTGATTAAATAAGAAAATCTGGAACATGGCTGGGCTAGAAAACCTGGGCTATGTCAGCTCAGCTGAAGGTTTTTATTATACTACTGAAGATCTTCTCTAAGCATTCTCTTACGAATAAGTACTTGATACTAACACTCAGTTGGCACTTTTAGCCCAGCCCATCTTCCCATCACCACCGACACATCAATCTTGCTACCAAGTGCCTGCTTTTTCCAAGCAAGTTTAAAGACCTGAATGTCTGGGTTGCAACATGTGTATCCTAAGCACACTTTCCCATCACTACACCAATAAGCAGATCAATTTAGTTGGCTAAAATGAGAAGTTTTTCCAGAACATGCAAGCATCTCATCAAATGTTATATCCTAAAGCAAACCAGCAAAGGTTAAAACAGCATTAACATTGATGATCTGTTTACAAATTGTTTCTCACACAGAATACAAGGAATTCCCAATACTGTGCTAATTCAATAACTAGAATAGCTGGGAATCTTGTACTAGGATGTATTTTTACATTAATCGGTGCTGTATCAATCTTACATGTCAAGTACCAAATTGCTAAGAGCTATGCACCATCCAATGGCAGGTATAATGCATCATATCTTATATACTAATAAAAATACTAACTGCTATGCTTTATAAGGTCATGGCTCACCATGGTCTCCCAACAAAAAAAGCTTAATGCAACACTGGTCTCCGCATGATCTTTATAAGTCAGACTTAATGAGGAGGAATCACAATTAATGGTTTTCTACAAACCAATGGATCACAAGTGACAGGAACTTATTCACAATTTATGAAGACCTGATTTTTTTCTCTTGGTGGGAAGAGGACAAGAAAATTGCAAAGCGATAATGAAAAACAACCATTACACAGAATATGGTAATGCAGGTTTATAATCAGAACCCACAGGCTTGTCCATTGTGGGGGACTAATGAGCTGCAAGCCTGCAGCTCCAACAGGGATGAGATTTAAGGCTCACTGACAGAAAAGTACTTCGGGAGTAAATCACTACTGTTTATAATGGCCTATAGAGGGCATCTTTCTGTATGGTTTGTGGTTTGAAATATGAATCAGAAAAGACAAGGAGGAAAGGTGCGTGATGGGAGAGAGCTGAGCAGGGATGCAGACTTTCTTCTGCTAGTCTAGCAACAAATCTGTCACATTATCATAAGCTCCTGCAACTCTCAGTACCCAAGTTTCAAAATAAGCCTTATTCCAAACACAACTCAAATCTAATTTCTAGGTCTAAAAGCTCATGAACACCTGTAACCCAAGCTTCAGGAGTTCCAGTTCCTTCGCCTTTTCTAGTTCTCTTTAGAGTGAAAAGTCCTACAAAGGCTCACATTTGTACCTTTGGGCATGTACACAGTTGTCCCTGTCTTGACACAGGTTGGTCCCTTGCTCCTTTTTAGAAAAAGGGTTAATGTATAGAAATAAGATGTTTTCCTATTTAATCTCCTGGAGAAAACGCAGGGCAGATATTTTCATGGGCAGTCTGAAAACCTCTAATGCACATTTATAAGTTAGCTTTATGCAGCATGTGCTGCCAGTTCTTACGTCTGTTTAAGACATGAAACCCCTCCACTAAGCAGGACTTCAGTCGGTAATGCTCAAGTTCCAGATGCCTTCCTGTGGTCTGGGTTTATACTTCACATGAAGGAAGTTCTGGAAGAAAATATCTTTTATTTACTTTCTCTGGTCCAACTATTCTTTGGCTCTCAGCCTCAAGTTTGACAAGAAGTATGAAGAGGGTCCAGTCCAGCACAGCCATCTCCAAAGCCACCTTCAGAGAGGCTGGGGTGAAGCATTTGAAGCAACAGAAAGAAAATGGAGAATACTAGCCCCTAGAACAGCACCTACCAATGAGGAGTACCAAATCAATAAGCTCCACTTACTGCTTCCAACCTTTCAACAGTATTGTCCCTCTCTAGATCACAGTCAATTTAGATTCCTAAATTGCACATACATTGCAAGTCCCCAGGAGACGTCCTTGCCACCTGCAATAGGTTGAACAGTCACTCCTAGACCAAGAATGCCAGCAGAACAGTGCCCAAGCTGCTCAGTGGCTCAAACCTTCAACTTCTTTGGCTCATGAAGATCTCCTATGTGCCAGTAAAGCAGGATGCCATCCTTCATCAACTTTAGCTTGAAAGAGAAAAAAAAAAATCAATGGAAGTATACTGCTAAAATATTGCTAACCATATAGGACAAGCAGAGGTTCACACAGACTGAATAGTTCCACTACCTGCATCAGCTATCACAATTGGAGAAATAACCTTACTAGCTCAGTAATTACACCTCACACAAAGGGACGAATCCAAGTGAACAGCAATATCCACAGGCTCTTCCCCTCCCTGCCCATGCTACTTATGGAGGAAAAAAGCGTGGTGCTACAAAGACAACTGGACTGCCTGCAGTCAAACACAGCAGCAGCAGTTTGCCTGCACCCTGCCACCCTAGAGAGCAGCATGGGCTGCCTGGGTCCGGAAGAAGCGAGGCATGGTATTATGGAGGGTTTGAATCAAGGCACTCAATAAAACATGCTCTGCTTGCTTACTACTGGAAAACATGCCCTTTTGCATCAGAGGGCAGTGACAGAAAAATTAAAGCTTCATAGTGGCAAAAAAATAAAACCAGGAATGATGTTGGAAGGGCTTTGCTTGGGATACACCAATATGAAAACACTGGTGTTAGAGTGAGCATCACTGGAGAAGGGAAGTAGTCATGGAAGCCCACTCCCCTCCCTCCTCTTCTTCCCCTTTCCTAACACCCCCCCCATGAATAACTTTTAGCACCTAAAGCTAAATGTGTTTTCCATCTTAACATTTTGGTTAAGCAAACCTACTGATTACTTTCCCTGTCGCACCCAGTTACCAGGGAGATACAAATGAAGGCAGAGTGATGAAACCTGGCACAATAATTCCAGCTATGACATAGATTGTGCACTCTTAGATTAATTATTGAATTGGAGTGATTAGTTACCAAGAGAACTCCTGTTTTCCTTCTGCAGCAATACATGCAGATCGGAGCAGGCAGCTGGTGACATCAAAAGGCCTGGTCGGCACATCTGATTTTCTCCTTGCATCTGCATAAGTCCACCTATTCAGATTTATATTGGTGTGGAACAGAGAATAATCAAAGCCAGTGTGCGCTGTTTGAGTTAGGGCAGAAAACGTCAGCAACTTTAATCTTTATAAGAAATCAATCAAGCAGGGCTTTAATGTAGTCTTGATGTTATACCTGAATCTGCTATTGCATAATGATAGATGCATGGTAGGTAACATAACTTGAAAGCAGGGAAGAGATAATTGAAATACACGTGTAAACTATTACACTATTACTCCCTGCAGGGCATGCAGGGGGAGCAGCAGCAGGATGGCTTCCAGGTGGAGGAGCTCCTGGAACCTGAACTGCCCACTTAGCAAGGGAAAGCAGAACAATACCCCTCATTTACTGATGTAAAAAAAGCCCATACAAAATAAAGATACGGAAGCACACAGTATAACTACAAGCTAAGAGCCGTGAGAGAGCAGTAACACAGATCAGATCCTGGTTAGGACCTTATAGCTAACAGGCTACTTTAGACGGACTGATAGTGGCAGGGAGCAGAGGAGAAGGATGGAGGGAGCAAAGGGGAGGTGCAAAGGGTTGGCAGGCACAGCATCAGCCATGCCCTGCCCTGCCCTAACTCCATCTTTCCTTGCTAAAAGTCTGCAAGTGACTCTAAGGTCCCCATAGTCCAAACAGAGCCAGTGCTGCACAGATCCCACACAGCCACACAAACCTCTGCAGCATGAAGCACACGAGCTGAGCCATACAGACTGCAATGGGAATGCTGGTCTGCTGGTTATAGCCTTCAGGACGATTGCCCACAGAAACAAAACCACCAGTAAAATTTATGCAGCAGTCTAACGGCTTCTCAATAGCTGGAAGAGCATAAAACCACCTTTAAAACCCTCAGTGCACCTTCTACTGCAATACATCCGGAGAGTCAGCCCTGTTTAATCTTTAGTCACACACTTATTTTCACCTCTGATGTCTGAGGGCAGGAACTTAAGAAGTCATCCCATGTAATGCTCAGGAAAGAACTGGAAAGCAGATCAGTTCAGAGGGGCCTGTTTGGCATGGATTAGCTATTGTGCCTAATTGTTAAAAGTGATAGAAAGCAGGACTGCATCTCTTCATAGAGAGATGAGTGTCATAGCTGTCCTCAGCTGTGAATGAATACTTAGTACGAGAAATAAAGCCAGAACATTTCATATAAACACACTGATGCACAAACTTGCAAATCTGTGTGCTCAGTGTAATGCTATAGAAAGTAATAGAGCAGATGTAATTAATCTTGGTTATAAATGCACAAAAAGCCCATGCAACTAGCCACCAGCCACAGCATATGGTCTGCTCACAGTTGTGATTTCCTCCCCTATGCTCCTGGTCCAAATAGATTTTGTTCCGCCCTTCCTCCATTCCTGGCCAGTTCCAATAAACCGTGGATAGACAATTGAACTCTTATAATCATTCCAGTTTGACGGCAAGTTCGTTTCCGATTTACATTCTGAATGGGAAATAAGGCTGAGTGACACGGCAAATGATGACATCAGCATTAATACAGCCTCAAATGCAGGTTACTTATAAAACACACCTTCAGCAGTTCCCCAAACCATTGGTATCTTTCCTGGCCTCCAACTGAAATGTTTTAGCCAAAAAAAGATTAGCTTCACATAACACACTTGAGAAAGTCAGTCCTGGAAGTCTTTTGCTCCGGTGATAGCTTGGAGCCGTATACACTGTATGTAAAGCCCTGACACAAGGGGACTGAAACACTACAAACCAAGCTGCCATCTGCTCCCATCTCCCACTGCAGAAATTTAATACAGTTCTTCCAAACCCCATTTCTGCCCTGCACCTTCACTTTTGCCCATCCTTCAGAGAGCAACTAAGCATAAAACAAAGGGAGGATTCTCTGCTCTTCCCTGGTGCTCAAGGGATTCCTGACTGCTGTGCAAGGTGGGTGCCCCATGGGGTCTGGCTGAATGTGTTGCAAGCACACAGGTAGACACCACAAGGCAGCAGGGGATCCGATGCACAGCCCATCAGAGACTGAGTGGAATGAACAAGTCCTTTTGGGAGACCACTGGCACATTTAACCTGAAGATGTTCTGTATTTGTAGCATCAAAGTGCTTTCATCAAGACCTGTGCTATTGATGTACACATGGTTCTCATTAGTAAGGAATGATTCGGGCTCTATGAAGAGATTAACTTTGGTGAACTTGTTCATTGGGTAAAAAACAACTTTCAGATGCAGAACTTCTGTGATCCTTACTTACCCAGGACTATTTTATGATATGAAATAAACCAGTTGCAAAATCAGTCTTCTTGCAAACTCTGGGAGTGAATGGCAATAAAGGCCATATTCATCAAAGGTTAGTGCTCAGAGTGAAGGAGTCCATATGGCTTTAGACTGGATGCCGAGGGTGGGAGAGAAGGGGGAGAGAGGAGGGGGAGGAAGAAGAAAATGTCATTGAGGCCAAAAGCCATGAGAGCTGCTGAACATTTGAATAAGAGCATTGCATCGGGAAGCTTGAATGCTATTTCCAGAGATAAGCCCAACAGACAGTGACTTGGTCAAACACTGAAAGCAGAGAGTAAGACTCTTAAAACATCTGGTACTGCATTTACCATGCTCTCTAGAATGGCTGAAGAAGGCATGCGTACATGCAAGCTGAACAATCAAAAGATCCTGAAAGTCAAAACTTGGAATATTTAATTCCAAAGTATTTCCATCTTGTTATGTGTATATTTCACATAGCTGTTCTTCAAGAACTACTAAATATTGCATTGATGCAAGACCCAGCACAAAACACTAAGTAAGTTTGTTCCAGTCAGGAAGAGCTTTATTGCCCTGAAAGGTTTCCCCACTTATTCCAGTCATGTAGTCCATAGCTTGTACAAGTGTGGAAATCTCACCACTACAGAAAAGGGAATTTTGAAATTCTGGATATTTAAAGTCAGCATTAAAGAGAACTGTTTAATTATGTAATAATGAAGTGTGCCAACAAGATGAGACAGAAATTTGTGCTGACTCAACTGAAATATAAATGTATATTTACATAGGTACTAGGCAAAAAGACCTCAGGAAGAAATAGCTGTTTCTTGACAACCAAGAATAAAGAAAAATAGAAGGCAGACAGATAAAGGGAACTCAGCCCCTCTCGCTGAGGACTATCAAGCATTTCTGTGGGAGCTGCTCAGCACTTGTAGCTGGTATCTCCATAACATCACTGCACGTTGCCTACAGTTTGCCAGCAGTCCAGTACATACCTGGCTGCTCAGCAGGAGATGGGGATTAAGTGAGGGAATGAGCCAGAGCCCCCAGCGCATGACCTGAGGATCATACTGCAGTTTAGCTGGCATTCGCACCAGACCTGCCTGTACCCCATATATCACAGAGAGAAAAAAAAAATAAAGTGTCAGTATCATGGAGAGATTTATAAATGGTGAGGTTTAGTTACAGCACATTGAATCTGTGTCTGCATCTTATCAAATTGGGGCCGAATTATGCCACAGGTCTCAAGTCTAAGGCAAGGCACATGGAACAAACATGCTATTCATTTGCATCCAGGGCTCAAAGGAAAGGGCCAGATGTGGGAGGTAAGGTGAAGTATTATTTAACCATAGATGTTAAATCCAGATCTTAAAGTGTGCCAAGGGAAAAACACAAGCGAACAAACCCATCTGTTGTTGTTGGTTAACTTGATTACAGCCTTACCTCAACATGGAAGAAATTCCTGTGTGCTGCACAGCTTTTCACCGTGATGGAGCCAACTGCATCTCTGAGCTTACCCAAGAGGTAAGGGGAACGCTGCATGCAACTGAATGCTGTGAGAGAACTGATCACATTTTCTCCCTACCAGCACATGCTGTACAACTGAAACAGACTTTAAGTTGGCAGAGCCGGTGTTCAGGAAAGCTTGCAACACACTATCAGACTTCCCACAGCTTCTTTACACTTCCTTATGCTGAAGCAGAACGAAAGTTGCTCCAAAGACAGAAAATGTCAGTTTAAGATATTCCTGTGAGAATCTGGCACCAACTATCTTGCTTAGTGTTTTCACTGTAAATTAATTAGCTCTTCCACAGACACATTTTCTATTTATAACACTTTCCTCCGTGCTATTGATGCTGACTTCTTCTTGCCTAAATATTAGATGCCATCTGTGGGTTCCCTGTTGTTTCACCCACAAGTCAAACAAACAAACCACAACAGAAAGCACTGCTATCAGTGCATTCAGCGACAGAGCTGGTGGTATATCTTAAACTTGACAATATGCAATGGAAAATATATATAATGGACAACACGTACATGCAAGAAAACCTCACATGAAGAATAAGCCCAAAGAAATGCACAAAATAGCAGTGCTGGCCTTCTTTGGAAAAAGGATGTTGACCCACCTTTCCCCCAACACTGAAGGTTTCTCATGCCCTAAACACAGTGATGCATACATCCTCTTAATCTTTATCTTCTACTAACATAGCCATTAAGAAGCTGAACCCAAACAGCACCTGCAACAAAGTCATAGAGGAATACCCCATGCAAGCTTTCAGCACTCTGAAGCCGACTGTAAAGCAAACCATCATGGAGGAATCTTGCAATTAGAAATGAAACTCAATTTTTCACCAAATCCTGTGGGGAAACAGAATTTCCTGCCTTTTCCACCCAACTCTTTCTGTCCTCCCATCTCATATCAGCTTCAGACTTTGGTCATCCCTGAATAACAAACCTGTGCAGGTTCATTGCACCCTGCCTGATGGCATTTTTTCTGGTGGCTGTTGCTAGTCTCCCTCAGCTCACTGTCAGACCTGTGACAGCATCCCACGGGAAACAGTGAAACGCCAAAGCAAAGCAGTCTGATCAAGCACCTCAGGATACCCACCAAGAGGACAGCTTATGCCACCCTCCCTTTCCTGCAGCAGCTCTCCTTCACCTCCAGGGGACCAGGTGAGGAATGGTGAACTCTGGTTACAAAGAACAGGACAGGACCCTCCGAGATAGGGTGTCACAATAATTCTTTAGAATTTGATTTTGTTGTGGACAGCATCCTCCTAGATGGGATAACTGAAGCCAACAGCCTGGTCTGGAAAGTTTTGGTTGGTGGGTTGGAGTTTAGATTTGATTTATGTTTTCTCTTTAAAGCTATCAGACTCCATAATAATTATTCCAAACTATTATGACTCCTAATAACATGTTCCTAAAAACATGCTTGGAAGAGATATAGATATTTTAAGCTCTTTTTCAGCTTTGTCATTCCCCCCCTTTCTTTTACAATAACATGCAGCTCTTCTATAGCACTTTCAGAAAGAAATCTTAAAGGACTGTGAAATGATGATAATGTTATGCACAGGGAAGTGAAATGAGTTGTGAAAAACCACACAACAGACTATAGTCAAGTCAGTTAACTTCACATGCCCAAGACCTAACTACTGCTTTCTTCACGGGGCTGTTCTGTCTCCTCATAAGGGTTTCAACTTATTAATAAAACGCAGAATAAATACAGGTTATGGGAAACAAAATGATAGATTGAAAAATACTTGAAATCTTTGCTTTAATCCCAAAAGGCGGAGCTGCCATCTCATAATAAATTTCTTGTAACCCCCTACAGATAAATGACATTTACACTTATCAAAAAAAACCCAACCCAAAACCAAATTTCAACTGGGAATATGTAGCTGGTATGCTTCAGCTGGAAGCTCGAAACAGCTGTACAAAATTCTCCTCCCCTCTAGAGTCTAATTTAGTGCTATCTTTAGGAATACATTGAATAAGAGTTCTGTTGCCTCTTAAAAATATAAAGTACAAATTAAAGAATAAAAATCAATCTCCAACACTGGAAGGTATATAACTCATGAGAGGATACAGAGGAGGGGTCAGGAAAAACAGGCCAGGAGACAGTAAAAAGCTGTGTGAAAGGGGTGCACCTGAAGAACATATGTTTCTCTGCAGTGATTTGCAGACTCCAGAGAGTGGAGAACCCTGAACGATGAACCTATGAGATTGTTGCTCAAGCAACTGCAGAGGTAAGTGTTACACACTAAAAAGTGTATAAAGAAATTATATAGGAAAAGCTGTTGTCAGTCTGGATTTCTTTTTCCTCTAGGTATGGTACGATACAAAAGGAAACTTACTGCCTTTATGAATTCTTATCAACATTTAAGGTGTCCTTATATACTATGCATTAGTACTTCACACATTCAAGATGCGTGGAAGTGTCCCCATACCACAAACATTTCCCTGAGGTAGAAATTGTTGGAAATGTAATTACCCCAGACCAATTACTAAGTTAATAATTATTTCTCCATGATACATTTTCATAAAACTTCATACAGGACCTAGAGATCTATTTCATTTGATGCTGCATATAACCAAAACTAAACCCCAGTGCCCAGAATCTCAACAGCCTGAACTCAATAACATTAATATTGATAAGTTTTTCACTTCACATCACTATTTCCAATTTAGCTCTGGAGAGAAAACAACAAAGATACATCTTGACCAAGCATCCTTACCCACCTTGGAAACCAACTGACATCCTTTATACCTCCTAGTGTCTCACAACACCAATTCTCAGTTGTAATGGTTTTTCATCTTGGCTAACACACCAGGAATATCACTAGCCAGCTAATTGTTGTATCTGTTTCTCTGCTTCTAAAACTTAGGAGGTGGCCAAATGCCTTCTAACGCTTGCACAAACAAACTCCAACAGTAGAAGAAAGCAGAAGTGAAATACAGTCCTGTGATTTGTTTTCTGTTAATACAGAGCATCTCCTCCTATGTAAGTTTTAGCAGGAAGCGATGCAATGATTACATACAATCCAAGTTAAAAGCAATGAGTACTCAGAGCGCAGGAAAAGTGAGTGAGGGACAAGGAGAACAAGGAAACATGGCACAAATAAAAAAACAAGTGTTTAGCAGAGAAGGGGGGGAAGCCAAAAGCAGAAGCATAAATAAAAGAAACAAGACACATAAAAATAAACTGAAAATCTGGAAGGAAAGCACATAAAAAAGGAAAAAAAAAATCTATTAACTTGATACAAAAAATATTTTATGTATTATATGTGCACAGGTCTTGTATTTAAACAAAGAAGAGATGTGGTGGGAACCAAGGGAAAATTAAATGCTAAATTTGCCCCAGTCATCTATAGTGGAATGAAGTTTCTAACATGATTCTTATGATGTAGTGGACATACCAGAGTCACCTGCTGATGTTAAGCTTGTTTTATCATTTTAGGACTCTTTCTGGGGAAAAGAGTTTCATCATAAGAACAGACCCAACAATTACATACAGATCTTCCCCTGTCTCTGTGATGAAGTACGGATGCCTAGATGTAGCTTAGTGTATGTCTAGCACAACATCAAAAAGGAGTGAGTGCCTACCAGGTCTCCTAGAAGTCCTCGATTACTAAACTAGGAAAGCACTAAGTATGAATAAGAGTGAAATGATGGATCTGAGCAACTATTCTTTTGACATTTATGCTAAAGGTTCCTCTAGAAACAGTTTATATCCAGGCAACTAGTGTTACCAGTGCCCATAGCTTGCTAATCAAATTAGAAAGCTTGAGACATTAGGGTCAAGTGACCAGCCACACAATGATTAAAGACAGTAATCAAGAAATCGAAACTAATTAGTACCTGAGCCTATTAAAATGGCTTAGAAATAAATTACTCCTACATGAATTTATGTCCAATTTTGAAAAGTAATAGTTTCAAAAATTGGTGGGTTCAATCTCAGTCTTCCCAAGTAGAATAAAGTGCACTGGGTTTCACTGTGGCACAGCAGAACACAGGAAAAAAAGAGCCCAAACCCAACTCAGCCCTTTCAGATGAAGAAGTAGATTTTGAAGGGTCAAGTGTCACAGGGCTTGAATAGTCTTGCACTAAATTTATGGTTAACCAATCTGCATGGGAGCAAGAGTACATCTTACTTTAAAGAGCACATCCTAACTTCAGGAAATTTTACTCTTAAATATAAGAGCAATAAAAATAATTGTTTTCAGGAGTTCTGAGATGCCAAAAGGGAGAAAGCTAAAGAACAGGTAAACTCAATTTGTAGGGATTGGAAAGCCTCAGTTTGAGATGGTGGTTTATGCGAACACCCTGGAAGCTGAGGTACCCTTTTGCGCTTGTTTAGTACACAGACCTGGATGAGGTGCCACCAAATTTCTAGCCTTTATTAGTGGAAATACTGCAAATGCAAACCTTCATCATGGCATTTCAACACATTTGTATTTATTCTCCATTAAAACAAAAAAAAAATGGAGATGAGCATAAAAACTATAAATTATGGAGAATAGAGTAACATCATCCAACTCTTTTATATGTCGAGTTCAATTCTGATTTCACGTCAGAAAAGGTTTTTGACTTGTTTTTATTAGGAACATGAACACAAAGAGATTTATGCATTTACCATGTATATTATGCATATGTAAAGACAGAATGCTTTTGGAGACAACAATTCTAAGAAGTATGAAATTAAGCACATTATTCTTTCCATAGCTGAGGTTTTCTTGCTACCCCAATCTCTACTGAAGCACATTTGCTTGCATTTCAGGATAACTTACTTCAAAGTGCAGTTACAGATTCTTCTCATGGGAACAAGTAACATGACAATAAAACTAACTGGATAATCAAGAGTAATAATATAGCAAATATTTTTTTAAATTCAAAAAATAATGGTTTGATGATTATAGTAAAAAGAAAACCAGAAAGATTCCCCCTTGTTTTTAAGCCATAGCTATTCTGCTCCAGCTCTTTGCGTTTTGATCTATTTCCTTGGCTGCAGCTTCAGCCCAAGTTGCAGAAAAAGGAATTTGCTTTCCTATTCCATAATGCAAACTTAGCTGCCCAGTATCTACTAGAGCCTACATGAAAGCAAACGTGAGCTCTTTTGATGCAGCAAGAAATAACTCCAAAAATTAATTACACTTCTTCTATTTCCCTTTGGAAAGCTTGTAAAAGAAAATTCCTGTGAAAGCAGCATCCTTATTTGAAGGGTGAGGGAGGAAAGGTGCTCCTGCTCATTATGCAAGCAGAAACTACTCCAAGGGAAGTTGTGGCCGAGAACATTATACTTTGGTTAATGTGAATTCCAGCTATGCTCAGGCCACCTTTTCTTGTAAACACTGTTAAGCCTAGTAATTGGTGATGAGGGCATTTTGATTTTGTGTTGTTTCCTTGGTTTTTGTTTGAGGGGGAAATGGCGGTTTTTATTTTGATATAAGCCCGTTTGCTGGGATCAGTCTTGGACTACTCTTTTGCAACTCTATTGACTCAAATGTAACTAAGGATATGGGATACTAGGACTATAGCTGCCTGTCATAAATTGTGATTGCAACTGAATGAGCTGATTTTTTAAAAAGCAGCCTCCTTTCCATGGAAGGTTTTATTTTGGTTTTAAAGCATATGCTTAAAAACTAATGTGGAAAAATAGGTCCCAAAGAATCAGCAGGAACAGAAGTTCCTACCCCCTATCACCACACTCTCTTTCAGGAAGTTAAAATATGTGATTGTTGCTTAAGTGAATGAAAACTTATACTCCTTTTCAAACTTCTATCCTTTCTTTCTTACTTACACCAATCCTTACTATTTTTCATCTGCTCACTCAGTTTTTACCTCAGTTTGTTCACTAGTTCTCTATGCCTTCTTTATTCTTTCCCCTACAAAATCACATTAGCTCTTTCAAAGCTACGGCTACAGCAGCAGCACCTCACACCCTCTCCGATGGCCCTTCTCCAGTCATTCACTTGCTCTGGAGCAAATGCTGGGGCTCAGTACAAAAAGGACCATCTGGTGCACGTTAAATGAGCTTAGATGCTGAGAATGTAATTTTTAACCATACTGGACTATTCTAGTCATAAAAGTGTGAAGCAAAGAGAACACCAGCTGCAGATTGTGTTCAAGACTTCAGAGGATTCGATCTGCATCACTGCCTGAAGCGAGTGCACTGCAGAGATTCAGTTCCCTGAGGAGGCAGGGCTGCTCTAGTTAGTGGGAGCAGGCAGCTCCAGCTTTGGTCCAGGTAAGGGTAAGAACACATCTGGAGTGAAGGGCAGAGAAGCAATGCTCTGCACTACTGGCTCCTTCAATAGAGCAGGGAACCCCAAGCTCACCTTTGCAGGTGCCTGCTCACATCAGTGTGGGCTAAGCTCAGGTCAGTGGTATTAACTACCAGGTAAGTGGATTTCTGCAAGTGCAACACGAACCACACAGAACAGGACACAACTCTGCCTGCTGTCTTGCGCAGAAAAGGAGTTAATAAAAATGATATGCATAACACACTTCTCAGTGTTACGTGAGAAAAGCAGAGTGTCTGGCAGTAATTCAATTTGAGCCTGTTATGTTTCTAAACATGTATGTTTCTTGAGGTTTGGCCACCAAATGTACTCTCATTATCATAGATTCCTGGCATTCTCTAGTCCCTGTGAGCTATTTTCTCTGGATGCATTGTGCTCTTTGCAGCAGTAGCAGCTGCTGATAGTCACCTGGATGCATTTGTCAGCGCAGAGTGTCTTAACACTATTACCATCATTTATTCAGGAAAAACTAGTATTAAGCAACCCCAAATCTCTCTACTTCTCATTGCTTATGTTAAACCTTCAGTCACTCTCATTACTGTGCTGTAAGGATATGCAAGTCAGTTGCTTGTTAGCGCTGAATATGTTAATTTGCCTCTACTATGAAACAAACCAAATCCTATCAAAAACAACAGTAAAAAAAAGTCAAAATCACATTGAAGCAGTTACAGAAAACTTCCCATGTAATGAAGAAGGCATGGTCCTTCATTTCCACCTCTATCATTAGTTACACATGTGGAAATGTAAAATATTTTTCCATGATCATGGACTACATGCCCTGGGAAAACAAATATCTGGGGGAGGGAGAGGAATTTGCTGAGGAACATTTCCCTAACAGTAGTTTTTTCATCCATTGATTTACAAGCCACTGATTTACAAGCTGTGAATGAATAGTAGCCTTCAACAACAGGAAGCCATGCCATTGAGAAACCCTATAGTGTCAGGTGGAGCCTGGAGACAAGCCTGTCTGCTAGCAGGGAAATTCACTCCAGGAGCCTCCTGTAATCAGAGCTGTTAACCAGAAGGAAATGTCTTCAGTACTCTTACATGGCCCTTAATCAGATACTGACAGAGTCCCTTTGATCAATGCATTTTCAAAACGAGGGTAACTGCAGTTTACAGTACGTCTACACAGATTTCACAGCCAGTTCCCAATGTGCACAGTCAGAGGAATTACTCCGACTTCACCCTCTGCTCTCCTTTTCTTTTGCTGTCTCAGAAGACAGAGTCAAAGAGACTTAGAAATTAGCAGCACAGAGCACCATGGATGCTTAATAGCTTTGCCGGTCTCCTGCACGCGGCAGGGAGGCAACCTTCACTTGTGTGTCTCAGCATTTTACAGCCTTGGGGATGAGGCAGAGGGAGAGAAAACACATTTGGTCAGCTATTTTTGAAGGGTCCAGGCTGATGGGGAGCCAAGGCTGAAGAATCAGACTAAACCAGTCTCCCATACATTTATTGTGATCTAAATAGTATTACTGACCTGATACCCTGGAAAACTCAGAGTGAGTTAATCAACTACTAACCACTAGATGCATAAAAACTTGCACTGAATGAAACAGCTAGCTTTGCCCAGAAGTGCGTAACCCAAAATGCTCCATCCTTTGGAGTAAGAGGAAAAGCAAAGGGAAGCAGGTATCAGCATTCCCTGTTATTCACTGCAGTGGCATTCCACACACCCCAGGACTAATTTCTTCAACTGTAAAAGTAATTTGGTAGACCTGAAAAGCTTTTGTGTTTTTACTGTTTGAGGAAAGGTCCTCTGTATCCAATAAACAGAAGACCCCAACAAGTGGTTCCGCATATTACAGAAGTAAAAGAGTGAAAGCACAACAGGAGACTGGGGGGGAGAGAGATGATTTTTGGGTCCCATTCCACTAAAAGAATGTGCTGCAAGCAGAGAGATCATCAAGAAAAACAGGAATATATTAATCAGGCAGTCATTCCCCATCCTCTTACATCACCTGGTTGTACCCAGGTACAGCAGGGGTCCAAAGCAGTGGGTGATCGTACATAGCATATGCAGTGAACTGTGTAGCACATATGGTATATACATTGCAGAAACATAAGATAAAAGCTCCCCTGCTGTTCTGTGGCTTTCTTAATAGAGTGCCTATGCACCATCAGGTGAATTAAGAGTAGAGTAGCAGCTTTAACTCTAGATTTCCTCACCTCTGTGTTAGAACACTTTTCTTGTTTCATTTAAGTACTTATTAAGTCACCGAGGAAATGAAGGAAATGAAGAATGTGATGTTAAGACATGGTGTAATTTAAATGAAGCCTTCTCAATTTTATAGTCTTATTACGTAGTAAAAAAACCCCCACAAAACATATAGCTCTATTCCATAGCAGATGTACATAGTAATAAGAACAATAATAGCAATAAATATATGCATAAAACCTGCTCACAGATGGCTCAGAAAGCTAGAAGAATGCTAGTACTGTTGTTCAAGGAATGAGATGAAACCACAACTAGCACTGAAATGCTTTTAAGGGCCACAAACCCCCAACAACGGAGAGAAGACTAGAACATCTGAAAAAGAAATGGCCTTCCATTTTGAATTTGATGCTGACCTGTATGCAATGCATACCCATTTCATTAAGAATACAATTAATCTGGATTGCAGCACCCAAAAACCATTGTATTTTATGAGTGAAATCTCACCTTCGGCTTACTGCTTACCCCCTTCTCCTCTGAATATAGAGGTACCCCACTAAAAAGTTAGTTTATCAAAAGCACACAGTAACTCCATCTCTTGATCTGAACCAGATAGATAGAGAGTTATAATTTTGTTGGTTCTTATTTTTGGTATTTTCCTGAAAGAAAGCAACTTTCCCAGAGTCTTTTCCCCCACAACTCCTGCCATACAAGGTATATGGTATGTATGGTATGATCCTGATTTTCTATTAAATAAATTTTACTTTTTCCTTCATGCATAAAGTTGACCTGTCATTCATGCACATGATGTTTCTGGTAGTAATAATGACCTTTCAAGTAACCGTTTCTCTCCTTAAGGCTGATTCTGTCATCCATCTACCATAACATTTTCATACAGAAATGCTCAGAAAGAGTTTCCTACCTTTTCATGCATTATGCCATGATACCTGAAGAATATCAATAAACCATAAAAAGTTAGCCACTAACCTTTCCTATTCCTTAGTATTTTCATTCTTGTTGTCAAGAATCATAGCCAAAAGTTTTATGAGCTATCATAAGACAAAGTAATCCTGTCCTTAGATCTGCGTGTATTTTACATGTTCTCATTCATCCATACATTCCCTCCATGAAGGAAAATAAACCCCACCCTGAAGAAATGGTAGGGTGGGATAAAAGGATTCAGCACAGACACATAAGAAGGCTGTGTTATTGGTAACTGATTAAACAAGTGCAATAGACCATCAGGAACTTGCAGCCTACAACTTTGCACTGAAATACAGGAACGCCTATCCCTCATGTTGCAAGAGGAGACCAGCTTCCTGAAACAGAGCTCTTTGTTTCAGTCTCTCCTCCTCCTCACCTCCCTGTTGAATTCTCAACCCATCGCGGGACTCATGCTCCTCATCCGCTATGAGCAGAGGGAACCAGATGGCCAAGTAGCCGCCACAGAGCCAGGTGCTGAACTGTGGTGGCCAAATGTTCACAACTACTACCTGGCCTCAGCAGGACTAAGAGGCCACTGGGTAGGAGTAATAAAATCCAGAACTCTAACCCATTGTGAGACTCTACTGCTTCAGTATTTTGGTTCTTACTGATCTTACTAATAAGATCTTAGGTTAAAGCTTTTCAAAAGAAGCTGAAAAAAACTGAAGCTCTTCCTTTTCCCTCACCCAAGATTTGTGCTTATCCCTTTCACAGTGAAGTGTGCTCCTTCACCTTACCATGATGCCTTTTGCCTTATCTGCAGCATGGACAAGAACATCAAGGATGCATGACCATTGCCAAGAAAATCGAGAGAAACATATCACATAAGAAAGCTTGCATGTGCAGCTGGATATCTTTCCTCCCTATGCTCATCACATAATCTTGTGATTCATCAAAACTTTTTGCTGCATAAAGGGAACCAACCCAAAAAGTGGAGAGGGAAGCTTTTGTTCAAGTCTTTTGGCAGTTGGGTTCCTCCTTGTTAACCAAAGACAGCCAATACAAACTGAAACAGAAAGAGGATAATATTCATTATCCTAGTATGGCTTCAGTTAGCTTGGTTAGCCTAGAGCTTGGTGCCTGTCCTTGCAGAACTCAAGGGTCTTGAGGAGAGAACAAAGCATGGAAGGGGAAATCCTTCTTAGCTGCTGTATGATGGATGTGAGATATTAGGATGTTGTTGTCCTTATGGATGTTTATACATATACAGTTTTTAAGCAAAACATAAACAAACAAGTCAAACCAGTGTGTAAGCCTAAATAGAAGAGCAACCTTGTGTGTTAGCCCAGAGATTGAAAGCAGATGTAGGACTTTGCAATTAGGCCTGATTCAGGCTGCCTGAAGTACATAAAAGCAGTTGTTTTGGAAATGAAGGGAGGGACTAGGGTAATGTAAACACAATTTGTCTTTTTGCTGCACATGGCATCAGATTAAAGCAAAGGCAAGCAAATTAATCACGGGGCAAAGAAAGAAATTCTTCAGGGAGGGCACTTAGACACTATCATCCTTCAAAACTGAAATGTTTGAGTGTTGCTGTTTTAGAGATTGTATTCTAATTATGCAGATCTGCGACCTGACCAAAAAGGAAGTTCTATGGCTATTGAACACACACGCTTCCAAGAACTTACAATTAAAGTGACTGAATTCATCAGGAAGAAAATACCAATAGGAACCTGATTTGGTCACTTTTATCCCTTTTGTTTGGGATCTAGCTGTTTTAGAGCATAAATCTTACCTATATGCACAGTGGCTTTCAGAAGAAGGTTTCTTGAGTGGGACCTCCAAGAACAAACAATACAAACGTTGTATGCCCCACACAAGCTGTTCTTGGCCTCCTGCACCATGAAACTGTGTAGGGATTCTTGCTGTGGCCACAGATGCAGAGTTTGGGCAAAATAAGAAAAAGGCTGACAAGCCCCGTGCCTAAGAAGTAGCTTTCCTGTAGCACTACTAATAGTTTTCTTTACTGATATGGTTTAGTTTTGGAGGGGGGTTGTTTTGTTGGGGTTTTCTTTTGACTGAATATTGTAGGGTTTAATAGTATCAGGCTGAAAGGAAGCACATGAAAGCACTTGCATCACTGCAGAGCCACAGAATGTAGTTGGGGTTTGGTTTTGTTTTCCCTTCCCCCCCATGATTGCTACATGTAAGACCTGTTAACATCAGCTAGTTGCCCTGCAAAGGGTGATTGTAACATTTTTAACGTCTCCAAAATTTATATGCTCCATATTAACATATAAAAAAAATAGCTCAACAGCTTCAGTGCCATTCCATTAGAATTTTAGAACAGGATAATGAGCTAAGTATCGCCTTCATTTCAGACAATTACAGGCTTGAATACACTTTAAAATATCAGTGATTGGTGAATGGTACAGAAGAGCATATGCCAGTAAAAATCAATCTCACAGAACTAGGAAGTGCTCAGAAGGGAGTTTTGGAGTGGTTAGGGTGGTGAGCAAGCAACATGTGGCTGTCCCACTTATGCAGGCTCCTTCTGTGGTCATCATCAACTCTCAACTAACTTTGGCTTCTGAACATATCAATTTGCAGAAAGCCTATGAACAGCATTACTCACGGGAGAAAAAGAGGGCTGGTTAATAATGTTGGGGGAGCTTTGGGGAGGTTTAGGATTGGGTTTTTTTTAATGGCTCTTCCTGTTTGACCAAGTCTGAGGGAACAGAGGCACTAAAAGCAGGGAATTCTAACCCACCACAATACTAAGGGCTTTGTGTTCCCCACAGGGAACAAGGTTACCGCAGCCTCAGAGGCAGTGAAGCCAAGAGCACAATAGCTCAAGCTGATACAGAAAACACACAGGAAATCAAACTTGGATGTTGTAAAAAAGAAATAATATGGAAGTTGTTTGTTTTGAATGCAGCAACATTAAATTCCAATTTAAAGGCAGTTCAGGAGTCACCACAGCCATTTCAAAGTAGTCAGCCTAGTGGTTTATGAAGATGCACATTTTGGACCATGCAGCCCTAGAATGACTTTTTAAGGCCTTGTGTCAGCTTTGAGAGGGTCTGCACTCAGGAACTCCAATGCCTATGGTGGGGGAACCCTTTTCCTGGCAAGGAGGGCCCAAGCAACAGCCCATTTGCATAGCAACATGCTCGCCACCTTCTGTGAGCAGCAATGGCCACACTTACTGGCAGGAGCAGCACTGCTTGGAACATCTACTAGTATTATAATACCAGGGCCTAACAGCAGGCATTTTCCATCATGCCCTTAGAGAACAAAAGTGAGGGGGGGGGAGAGAAGAAAGCAGTGTCCCGAGTCTTCTTTTACTAATTTGTTTTCATTTACATTCACATATCACTTTCTCCAAGCAAGAAAAAAGAGCAGTCTTCAATTGAAAGCTTTGGATTTTTACTGTTTTACAACACAAGTACTACCAACTGAGAGCAAACGTGGTTTTAAGGTGCCTAAGGTCATGCTGAACCAGTACCTATCTTGAGGTTTCTTCCATATTAATATTTCCCCAGTCTGTATTTCAAGCCCTATAATTAAAGGAGTAACTCCAGGCTGGGGAGCTGTGGTTACTCCAGAAGGTGTCACTGTTCTGCAGAAACCTTCCCAGGCAGCTTACACTGATATCAATGCAGTGCTACAAATCAAAGGGTTTCCAGAATAAGTCTCCTATAAATTCAGCTGCTCTGTGCTTGCAGATCTGTCATCTAGGAAGGCCTATTCTCTAATTCATAGTTACTTAATTTAACACACAACGTTAATTTTAGCATCTGATCATTTCACATTGGCTCAAACATAAAGCAAGTTACCCCGTTCCCTCTCAGGATGCATACTGGTCTAATATGTCAGTAGGAACAAAAAAGTTGGAGTAGGGTGGATGAGGAAGGTTTCAAGACAAAGCAACAGACAGGTACTTTCTCTGCTCCTTCAATTAGACAGGAGCTAATCATGTCTCAAAAGAGCAAGGTGCACTAGGAAAAGCAAAGGATTTTTCTTCACAAAGAAGATATGCAAGCTTCCTAAGCTGAATGTAGTAGCAGTGCCCAAGCACTCCTTTAGTGTTACTCAGAGATTAAGTAACTCACACACGTAACCAAATGACTACTTTCTTATGAAGCTTGGGTATTTTCTTTAGATCAAGACCATCTTTCTTGTTCTTATAGAATAAATCTCAAGGAAAAAAACCAAAACAAAAAACCTTATATCAAGACTTAGGGCTGTTTCTGTAAAATTATTTCTAAGACTTTATCCTCTTTCTGCTTTACCCAGTTGCTCACAGCAAAACTGCTGCCAGTATCCCTTGGCTTAGAGGCTTATTTGCTCTTACTATAAAAGCCATATACCACCACACCATGGTCACCTGGAGGCCTGATCAATTATTCTTCCCTTAGCCAATCTTTATCCCTGTCAGTATTAAAACATTTCAGCACTTGGTCATTTATCAACATTGTTTCCACCTCAACAAGTTTACCTTGCCAGGTCTCCCCACCTCTGTAAGTGTAAAACTTCAAGAGATCTCTTGTCCAGGGATCCAAGATAGTTTAAGGCATGCTCCTGAAAACTGATTTCCATCCTCAAATACATAACAATTCAATATTTCCTCATTACATCCACTCAATTGCCAGTGTAATGAAATCTATGCCATAATAAGTTTCATTGCAGCACATTAAACCAGCAATTATTTCTGCTCCACAAATAACTATTCCGTTGGTTGGTATGGTTATTCATACAGAAGTATAGGAAAAGTATATAACCCAACTGGATTGCTGGATTTCATACCCCTCTCCATCTCTCATTAAGTACAAACACCCAAGGTTCTGGTCAGACAACCCCCCCTGTCCATAGACCCTGTCAGATATTCCTAAACTTGACATGAAAAAAGTATAACTGGGATAATAGTGGTATCGACTTAGTGAAGATCTCCCTTTAACAACACCTTTTTGTCCCCCACCACCCTTCCAATTATACTAATCCATGTAATCAAAGGCATCACTACATCTATAGAAGCAAAAGAGCAAAACCCTTTTCATGACAATACAAACAGTTGTAGCAGACACTTCAGGCTGCTTCTGTCACCATGTTCCCACTAGCGACCAAGTTACTGGCACTGGATGCACTGGTGCTGCCCCAGTTCTACTCTAGAGGAAAAAAAACGACCTACAAATAACCCACAACCCTCAAACAACACACCCAATCCCAACACACTGAAGCATCCCATTTAACGGGGAGCTTTTCAAGGCGCATGGAGAAGATAGCTTCTCATCTCTCCTTCATTCAGGATTAATAAAAAGCTGAGCAGCCATGGATGAAGAAGTGTTACTGAAACTCACAGAAATGTAAAAGGTTTTAAAATTGAAACTGTTGGCCTTTAAGTGGCTTTAGATAATAGCTGAGCTGCAGCCATGCTGCTTTTAATCTAACAGCACTGAGTGACAAATGATAGCATGAGGTGGAGAGGAATGGCTCCCCTGCAGAGTCCTGCTCTTTAGTAAGTTTTTAGCATGCTTACTAATCAAATATGAAAATAAGCATGCCATCACCAGCACCTTTTAGTTTATGAAGAGACTTGAAACAAAACCTCACACACTTCTCATGCAGTTGAGTTAGAAATTAATGAAAGGCTTTCCATCTGGAAATTATCATTTGCTGTAAACTTCTTTCTTTCTTCTTTCTGTTTATCAGAAGACCAAACATGAAAGTGTAAACAAGGGATTTTGGAAGTCTTTAACAAGTTATAACACAGTCAAAGCCAAAAATGCTATGTAAACTATGAGTGTAAAGAAGTTCCTCAACTCTATCAAGGTAGCCCACTCCACACCCAGTACTTTTTGCATGGTTTGTTTTCTTCACTGCTCTTACTGTCCACTGAATCCCATTAGACTTGCACTCAGCCTAGGTCTCATGTACTCCCATGGTTTATCACCAGAGTATGGTGATAACTGTGCCCTCCCACTTCTGACCCAGACCCAAACTCAAAACTTCCATTTCTCAGCTTCTCCTCTCTGCCATCTGATGATTTTTGACTTTGAATTAACCATTCAGCTCATCACATTGTCCTACAATGTCAACATTGTACAAGTTCCTTTTCTAAGGAACTGAGTAGTATTTGTTAGCTGTATTTGTTAAGTAGTATTTGTTAATGTTGAGTAGTATTTGTTAACCATAACTATGTAACAAGACATTAAGCAAAGTTTCTGCAACCAACCAAAGGATAGTTTGCAGCGGACAATTTCTGTTTCACTCCTCTCATCAGGAGGTTTATTCAGACTTTGAAAGACCATTTAAAACAGCACTGAAACTTGTTCATAGCAAACAAATTCTGAGGTACACTAAAAACTTAAGCCTATATTAGATTATGCTGGTGAAATCAATGTGGTATTGATGGGTCAATTGATGCAAACAATATTGTTCCTCTAAAGAAACAGGTGGTACACCTTCGCTCCACCACAAGACAGCTGGGCTTTTTGGTTTGATGAGAGGACTGGGTAGCTGCTGTACCAGAAGAGATACATAGAGGCTCACGTGCAGCACACCCTTCACACGTGCTGCGAGGGCAGAGCCCCAAAGCTCTCCCATCATATCCAGAAAGAAGAGGAAAACAACACAGAGCAATCCCCTATACATGGGGGTATGGGTGCTGCAGTAGGACAGAAGGAGAAGTATTCATCACCCTGCTCCACTAACCATTACCTTTGGCCACACACAAGATCCTAATGTATGATGAATTGCATTGTCTCAGAGGACGGCATGGAGCTCTTTGTCTCAGAGTACGATTTCCATGAGTTTTTCTATTATGCAAAGGGCAAGTCACAGCTCTGATTTATGTGAGGCTTACAACCACTTCTTTGCTTTGCAAGGGGTTTTTCTGTGTGTATTTTAGACTTCGTGCACATGTCCTGTGCACAGGACAAGCACAAAGGTGATGACGTTCGGAGTATAAAGGACTTGCACTCATCCATCTGTTATTCAGTGACAGCAGAGCTTGGACACTTGGGTTCTGCAAAACTCTGTAACTTAATAAGGAGGTAGGTAAGCTATTTGGAGGCCCATGCACTTAGTTTAAACATGTAATGATAACAGAGAAAAGCTAGGGACACAGCTGGAAGAAAGTACATCAGCTCAACTGACAAATTCAAGAAGCTACTGCTATTTTCTACTTTAATTTATTCAGCAGAAGAAAAGAAACCAATCAAAACTTGCAAATTCAAATAACTGAACTTGCACAATTCACACTAAAGGAAACTCCGGTTCTTCCATGGCAAAGGCTCAGCAGTGCTTGCCCAGAGTCATAAAGGTGACATAGACCAGGCCTGGCACACTCCAGGACATATCTCTGGCAATATTTTAATTGTTGGAGCCAAGCCGCATCCTACTAATGCTGTTGAATAAAAGCTTTCATCAGAAATCATGTTTTACATCAAAAAAAGAAGAAAAATTGGCCTTGATGGAGTACACCTTTAGGCAATCAACAGGCCCTCCTAAGGGGTTTAGTTTCCAGAGCCCTGTTTCCTAGCCTCCGCTGAATTCTTGTAATGGAAACTTGACATGCAGAACCCAAAGCATCCAAAGCCATTGGTCTTATTAATTAAGGGCCTCCTGCCTTCAAATTTCTTCCCAAAGTCAGTTTTTCCTTTAGCTCCTCCAGACCTCCCTTGTGTTACTGTTTCAGTTGCTTCAACTTCAGCTGCAATGCAGGGGTACATCTATGTGGCAAGGCTAAAAAAAACAAGCCTAAAACTTCCACTAAACCTCATAAGGTTCAATTAGATCAAAACAGGCAAAACTCTGATCAGCAGAGCCCAGTTAGCATAGCTGTGGTCCTCTATCCCTCCCTGACATAGTCATCAGTAAAACAAACAAAACCGAGCAGAAGAAAGGATGGGCTAGAGAAAGAGGTGATCATCTGGAACTACTGTCTAACAATGCACAATCTTGATTCACATATATAATAAATACATCCTCTTCCTTTTCATCAGCATGTGTTGACACCTACGGTAATTACTCCCAGAAAGTTAACTCTCCGAGGGCAATATTTCTATCCTGCTTAATTGCACAAGTACCAACTTGCAGTCTATCAGTACTGATGAGCAGCGACATCCTCCTGTCAGCCAACTAATTTGTTGGCATGAAATGCCACAGACACTTTCTTCTCTATCTTTCAAAGCCTCTCATGCAAACGAGGCAGAGTAATTAGCACTGACCTTTGGCTAATGCTGGTTGCCAATCAGCAGTGCTTTCATACTCAGCTGCTGCGTTTATATATCCCCATTTAGCAACCAGGAGCACAAACTACGCACACGGTGCTCCCAACAGGCAGGTGACAATGGTCGCAATCTGGTCACCATGAGGGCTTGGGATGTTTTCTGCTAGGGACTGCTATAGCAAGTGTCCAAAAGGAACAAAATTCCATGCTACTCCTCACCTTATAGAATGAAAGGCAAATTTTAGTCTAAATACCTGAAAACACACAAAGGGAATACAGAACAAACCTGACAGGCAGTTCTCTTTCACTGGAAAAATGCAGGAAGCTGGGGAGTTGCAGAAAGCGTGGGCAAACTGAAACTTTACAGCCTGGTATGGCAGCAAAGGTTATTTGAAGCTTCAAAACACTAAGGTTCAACAGTTAAAAGTGATCACAAAATGCTCCATTACCGCTTTCAGAAGTGACTTCCCCTAGGATGTGGTAGGACACAGGGGGCTGTCCAGATGAGGTGGTCTGTATATCTGTCCATCCCCCTAGCAAGCGATCTCCCTAAACCTCCAGGGTTTAGCCTGAGCTCCCCTTCTCCAGGCAAATTGGTTACAGTCTCATTCACTGTCAAGCGACTCCAACGGAAGATAAATCACCACGCATTAATCTTTTATAGTCTACATATAACACAAAAGAGCAGTAACTTGACACTTTAATCATAGTACTGTTACGAGCTGCTGTCCCCCACCAAGCTGTGAGCATATCCTGCACTTGGACCCATTGTCATAAGCCTCCCCACAGCTGTCACAAGGTGAAAAATGCCACCTCTGCCTGTTTGCAAGCATCAAGATTAATACAGAAGTCAATGAAAGTTGCTGGTGCCTACTAGGACATAGGAGGAAGCAAATGGTCCCGGAGCTCAGGTATCTAAGCACTCCCCCACCAGAGGGTTTCAACTTGCACTGAAGATGCAGAAGTGCCAGCATGTGGATTGACATAACGACATTCGGGAACTAAAGGCTGTCTTCTCTGTACACCCCAAACACATATCCAATAGTTTCTCTCTCTAGTTTTGACAAAGCTCGGTCTGACTCCACATTAAAATAAAACTTGACCGACCCTGGGAAGCCATTTGTCTACAGGACACCTTTTTACCTCCCACATACACAGGGTTAAGCAACCACATAAACCCTCTCTGCCGTTTTCAGCATCTGCAATTAGTCAAACGTAACAGAAGCTTTTTGCCAGTAACATAGTCTTTCATGGATGCAGACAGAAAAAGGGGCTACTTCAAAAACACATTAGTCAACTAAACAACAAGACATAACTAATTGTCAGTGGGCTACACACTAAAGAAGGTACCTTCGCCTCCACAAGAGCAGCAGTGTGTTTTGAAATCTAGGAGTAGCAAGCTGCAATAAAATCATGGTAAGCTTTATTTGCAGAGGAGAGAAAGTAAGACTCCTATTATCCTTATTACTTAATTGCAAGTGAGGTTGCATTCCTGTAGAAGATGAGTCCTGACCAAAGTATTTCCATTAGCCAACAAGGCAGACGCAAGAGCCTATGCCTAGAAGTAAACCAGACAAATTCTTTAAGACATGCACATTTCTGTTTCTGAGTTGCTCCATGGAACAAGTTGTTCCCTTTGGACCGGTGTAAATACTCTTGGACAACTTCTCTTTAAGAGGTTCTGAGCCAACAGCTTCCTCTGAAGCCAGGGAAAACTGCAGTTTCTCAACACCTTCAACTACTAGGCAAGCTTGTAGATATACACATGTGTGGATCATATATACATAACACACACAGAGCTGCAGGAAGATATTTGAAACAGAGTACCCTTTTGTATTTACTTTACAATCACCATGGGACACAACAAATTAACTGAACTAATCAGCTAATAGAGAGCATTAACTCTTTCAAAATCTCGATGCTGTGGTTCCTGGATACGGGAATTGATACCAGACAGTCTTTAGGCTCTGACTGTGTTAGTGATTATGTCCAATTATGGCAAAGAAAAAGGAGCCTGAAATGTTTGAGCTGGAGCAGAGAGAAGCATAATTTGTGCCTTATGTTAGGCAGATCTTCTTCACTCTTATAGCATTATTTAATTATTCACAATCTATTTACCATCAAGGAGATGATCCAGCCATGTGCTCTGTAATATTTACCATTTCGCCCAGCTGTCTGATGCTAACACATTCTATTAATAGGGTACCAAGGGGTGACGCTGAGTGAAACTGCACTGGAGTGGTTCAAATCATGTTCAGCTCACAGACAATTTGTCAAGGTGGGAGGTTGAGTTTCAAGCCTGGAATGTAATTCAATTCCGTGTCCTGACAAGAGGCGGCATTAGTGCCTTCTGCACACAGGGCAAGCGATACTCCAAAAGCCTGCAACAGAGCAGTGATGAGATTATCCCACACATCCTCCACAAAGAA
Organism: Neopsephotus bourkii; assembly: GCF_033783945.1. Classification (NCBI taxonomy): domain Eukaryota; kingdom Metazoa; phylum Chordata; class Aves; order Psittaciformes; family Psittacidae; genus Neopsephotus; species Neopsephotus bourkii. The sequence goes on from NW_026902270.1 coordinate 683,479, forward strand.
TGCCTCTGTGTTTTAGCTCCACAAAACTGCTCTTTCTTTTTGCCAAGATAATTAACTGTGTGATCTTTTTACTTATCGCTGTGTCTGGCATCCATATTTCTGACACATACACAGCATTCAGCATAAAACAGAAAACACTCCCTGCTGGCAGGAGGGATTTGGGCAAAGTTTTGCTTTAAAGTGTCACTGCTTTTCCACTACACTCTCCTCTTACCCCCAGCCTCAAGTTAATAGAAGTAATCAACCTTTTTCAACCAAAAAAAAGGCAACTTCTAATTCAACGAAAGACTTGCATCCTCCAGGCAGCTGGAAAATAGACTGAGAATGTCTCTCTTCATGCTGAGGATAGTATGAAAGTTGCCTCTAACCTGTCACCTATCTCTAAGCAAAACATTCTTTCCCTCCCTCCCATCACATACATCTTGGATTTAGGAAACATCTTTATGGCATTTTGGCCCAGCACCTACCCACCCATGAAAGGGCAATAAAAGGAAGAAGTCTAGAAGGGAAGGAAGGAAGACAGCTCTATTTCCATCATACAAATAATCAGTGTTACTGGGAATTTTACCACCTTTTTGAAAAAAAAGACTTGTACCATAAAATGACATAAACATCATACCTGTAAACCTTACCAATTATAATATATTTCATTGAAGCAGAAATTATCAGGTCTAGATAATGCAAACAAGAGCCAAGCATCCATCCTATAAGGCACAGTAGCGTTCAGGGCTCACAGAGGCAGAGCAAGTCTAATGAAAATACACCTAAACACCAACAGTTCACGAAGCAAAATACTACACGAATTGAGACAGAAAGAGAGAATCAGTGAGACACAGGAGCAAAAAAGACACACAGGAAAGCAGTGATTTCTTAGCCACCCTCCTGAAGTTGCAAGGACAGCAAGCAAGTCTCCACCTCGGTGCCCCTCTGCCCATAACAGCTCTGGGCAACTTTAAAGACCACTTTACAGAGCCACCATTCCCTCTCCCAGCACAACTAGTAGCTGTTCTCTTATACACTACTGCCCACCATCTCCAAAGTGGCATCAGAACACAGTAAAGTGATTAGTGTTGAGCAGCAAAGCAGAGACCATAAAGTAGCTGGGGAATGAGATGTAACCAGGGCAGAGGAAGCTCCCATTCAGCAAAAGAAAGCAGAGAAAAAACAATAAAAAGTGCAAGAGTCTGCTTTCTGCACTGCTTCATATACAAGTCTAACACAGAATCACCTCCACAAATGCAGAACATGATTTTAGCAGCATTCCCATAGCGTGGGACAAGACTTATGCTAGAAGAAAGAGGGGTCTCCAAGTACCTTGACCAGACCCAAGGAAAAGCCACGTGGGGAAAACACTCAGCATTTTTAGAAATCCCACCAAAGCCCCAATTCCTAGCACTTACTGAGGATTAATCAACCTAAGCTTCAACATACTGCTTTCGTTTTCTCCAAGAAAGCATACCAAATGCAGTACCAAGCCTTTCACTCATTAGATGCCACTAAAACATAAACTATGATAAGGGTCTTTTATAGGACAAATCAGAACCACAAGGACCTATAGACAAACCTACCACCTACCCAGGCAGACAAAGGCAAACAAGAGCAGGAGCAAAAAGGAGGTCTGTCACCACTCCTGGTTTCAGCCCGACAGATTTCACTTCTCAAGGTGCAAAGAAATCTTTGCCTCATCTCAAGACAAGGACAAGCACATCAGAACTCCCAGCCCATACAATACGACAAAATCACATGGCCAAGCACCCACACTCATGGAAAAGGATACCCCCCATATCTCAGTGGCTTCTAATCAACTTGTAGCACAGCAACCACATGATAAACCCCCCTCACAATTGCCACAGGACAGCTTCTCAAGCCACATTTTACCATGTGATAGCCTACAAACTACCCCATGCCATCTGCCAGAAGATAGCCCTAGGTTCAACTCACATTCAAGAGCACAAACTAGAACAAAATCAAAAGCTACTTTACCTTTAGTCAGCCAGTAGAAAGGAGTCCCTCAGGAAACTACAGCGTGCTTGGGCATTAGAGAGGGCCAGATATACCCACCCCACATTACTTTAAGCACACACAGATGTGGCATGGAAACTCCCATTTACACTCCCATGCAAAGGAGCTGCCTTCAGATTACATAGGATTTTAAACAGGTGCTGAGGACTATACATGATAAAAGGCCATAAAAAAAGAAAGCCATTAAGCCCAGGGGTGCTTTTTTTCCTCCTTTATAACTTTTTAATTGCTTCTACAGGATAGAAAGCTAGAGTAACCTATTAATTCCAATATAAGTTTTTCCCAGAGTAAAAGTTTGGACTGGATTTACTTTTATCCTAATCTGTCCCCTGTGTAATTCTGTGGAAGACAATCAAGTTACAGCATGGGAAAATATAAGCTTTTATATCTACATGCAAGCTCTCTTATTATTCACTGCAGATGGATGCAGGTGCAGGTAGTGGCTACCGATACCATTTAAAAGCTCAGCTACATGCTTTCCCCTAAAGATATGTGGATACTAAAAGGAAAAGGTTGAAGCTGCACGGGTCAAATGTTAATCTCACAACAGAAACAGAGGTTTCTGTAACAGTAGAGCAAATTCCTGGTTGCTTGGGTCTCCAGCATTGCTCACTGATTACAACAGGGGCCGTGGCAAGGGACTCTGGAGCACTTCATGCACTAGGGAGCATCCATCTAGATGAGTGGGAGATGTGATTTGAGCCCCTGGCCATATGATATATTTGTCTCTCACATATCAGTACAAGAATCCATTCCTGTATCAGATGATCATTTCCTAATCATTTTCTGGAAGAAGGTAAATCCCTTAACTGCCTTGAAATAAATCTGCAAGCCATTAGGCATCTTGAGGGGACACAGGGCTCCAGCTGTGCCAGGCTGGAAGGCAATGCCTCCTTCCAGGCTTGGAATAGCAAGAAAAGGGACAGGCATCTTTCTACTTAAGCCTCAAAACCAAGACACAAGCACAATGCAATTCGATCATCTTTCATTTTTGTTTTTGCTTGGCTGTAGCCCAGTTTGATTTGATTTGTTGCTCTTTCTTTTTTCACTCTCATCAGTGAACAGGAATTAAACCAAAGGAAGGCCCCATGTGTTTGATCAACCCACCCACACAGTTTTGTAAACATCCAATGAATCTACATGTGGTATCACTCAGTTAATAAATGGAAGCTCATGCTTTCACCATCCCTGTCACTGTGCAGTGTCCTGAAAGGCAGTACTGTAGTGCACCAGTTCCACACAGACAAGAAACGGGATGCTGGTTTTCACTGAGAAACTGCAGTTAATGTAGAACTGGACCTTGAGAGAGCAGAGATCCACAATCAGGTTTTCACAACACCACCAAAGAGAAGCATATCAGCATCTACAGATGGTGCAGCAGTGTTCTTGGTGGGCTCTCGCCTGCCTCTCTTCTCAGAGGCCAATTTCCACCCCAGAGCCACTGTGCCACAAAGAAGTCATGTCCTTTTTGTCAGCAAAATCCTGAAAAGCAAAAGAGCTCAAGGCTATATTGGGAATGTTTTGCCTCTGGATAAGTTTTATACTGCTTGTAGCCCATGAAATAGCTTTCATAGAGAAAAAGAAAAGGGTTGGGGGCATGACACTGAAGTTTACACAGGCAGCACAAACCTCTTCCTATCCTTTTGTCCAACAAGAGGGTTTAACAAGACCAATCTTTCACTGTACACTGTAACCAGAGGAGAACAAAAGTCTCAGCTTTCTGGCTGTGCCTCCCTATTGGTTTTGTTGTGTTGTTAGCTGACCTGTTAATGACTTACCTCTTTACAAATGTCAGTCCTCAACTGGCTGCACCTGCACTGCTCAATGCATTGAGCCCTGGGAGTGCTCAGCTCTGGTACTGCTGGCTTCATGTTGCCTTGCTCTGGGGCCCATTTGGTGGTCTAATAGCAAAGCCATTAGTTTATGCATGTGGTTACTTTTGCTTTCGTTCAGGGAAAGGGAGGGCTGTGCTAAAGTCCATCAGGAAGGTGATTTCATATGATGAACGGGAGGGTACAGGTGATGTGCAAGCATGCAGGAGCACTCATCTGGCTTTGATACCTGCAGAATCGGGTGGGGTACCAGCAGATGGATTTGGTGAGGCCTCCTCTTGCCAAAGACCTTAAGATTAGCTGAATTCAGAAACACACCCAAAATCTGTTTTAGATGAATGAGCTGATCTGCACCAGAAATAGAATCATAGAATCATAGAATACTTAGGGTTGGAAAGGAACTTTATGATCATCCAGTTCCAGCCCCCGTGCCATGGGCAGGGACACCTCATGCTAAACCATATCACCCAAGGCCTCGTCCAACCTGACCTTGAACACTGCCAGGGATGGAGCATTCACAACCTCCCTGGGCAACCCATTCCGGTGCCTCACCACCCTTACAGTAAAGGACTTCTTCCTCATATTCAATCTAAACTTCCCCTGTTTAAGTTTTAACCCATCACCCCTTGTCCTGTCACTACAGTCCCTAATGAAGAGTCCCTCCCCAGCATCCCTATAGCCCCCCTTCAGATACTGGAAGGCTGCTCTGAGGTCTCCACGCAGCCTTCTCTTCTCCAGGCTGAGCAGCCCCAACTTTCTCAGCCTGTCTTCATACGGGAGGTGCTCCAGCCCCTGATCATCTCTGTGGCCCTCCTCTGGACTTGTTCCAACAGTTATGAGTCCATGAGTCAAGAAGAAAATGGTGGAAATCAAGTATAAATCCAATATACATCTACTCATGTTTTTCAACTTCCCAGCACTCATGGTGTGTGACCTAGATGTTCACATGGGTACAAATAAAGATCAAACATATCATATGGTACTGGATAGATCTAAGATAGCTTGTGTCCTCTGTATATTCCTGTCCCACCATCTTGCTGATGCATCATTTTCAGCAGGACTGCTTGCAATGCCCTTGAGAAAACACTTTCTCATTAGAAAACGCTGATTTGTGGAATTCCCATACTCTATGAAAACTCTACAAACATTTATCCCCAAAGCAATGTTAATAAGCAGCTAATAAGTTTGCAGATGTCCCCACCTCAGTTTCTCTGCTACAAGGACTGCCTCAGAGCGGAAAGGAGGGATTTGAGGGAGCTCAAGAAGTTATATAAACTCCAGCTACACATCTGGCTTGAGCTCCTGCAAACTTCCCGTTCCTTGGCAGGTGGGCATGGAGATTCTCCTCCTTCTTTAGGTATCTGGGAGTCCTGTGCAGTAGCAGCCATCCCAGCAGGTTTTTAGGCCTTCACTAGGGCTGGAAATCCCAGTGTTTCTGGCTTCCTCAGGGTTTTATGCTCCATGGACCAGAAATCCCCCAAGGCCTTGAGAATCAGGATTGTCCGAAAAACCCACCAAGGGTAATGCTGTGGAATCCACAGCCAGATGCACACTTTTGTTTATAAAAGAGACTGGGTATGCCTCCATCAAGGGAGCTGCCCAGCCTTCTGCCTATAGCAGCAGCCTTAGTGGGGTGGATGTGATCTACAGTGGCACATCCTGCAGTGCATTGGGCACCACTTGGCTCTACCCAATTGGCTGCCAATGGCCAGCTTCCAACATGACCACTTCAGCTTATCCGGATGGCAACTTTCAGGCTTTGGAGATGCTGTCGCCCTTAATTTCCACATGTTTTGAACTGCTGCTTTAACACAAGCTATCTAAAATGGTGGTTAATTAACATATACTAAGAAAACTAATACCTGAGGTATGAGTGATGTATATTGATGACCTTCAGTGCATCAGATTTTCTCTGCTCACTGCCAGCAAGAGTATTGAATATTTTGTAAGGCTGTATCCACTAAAAAGGTCCTGTTTCAAACTGTGGGAAAAAAACCCAAATCCAAACACATTGTGTATTTTTAACTCCCTGGGTTGCTGTTGTGATGTCTAAATCATCATTAAAATCTACTCTGACTTCCCAGATGCAGGCAGAGGCATTTGTTTCGAAACAGGACAATGAGACCAACACAAACACTTTCTGGTTTTCCTTCTATTTTTTTTCAGAAATTCTTTTTACAAAACTTTTTTTGTTGTTGTTTGTTTGTTGAGGTTTTTTTTTTTTTTCCTTTGGTTTTTTTGGTTTTTTTTTTATTCCACACGAATATCAGAAGTTCACAGAAATAGGTAGCATCTCCAATGCAGGCTGGAGGATTTAGTCCTACAAACAGATGTGGATTAAACCAGGCTAGGGGACTGAGGTAAATCCTAGTGTAACACAGAAAGGTGCACAGCTCAACATTACAGCACAGGTATTTTAACTACCTGGTTTTGAAGGCTGATGTCTTTCAGCCCAGTGAAGAGCTCAGAGTAGATATTAACCAACTACTCTTCCTAAAATAGGCCATTGATTACCTCCCATTGCTCTGCTAAGGAGTAAACACCACAGTATATAGTTGTGTATCATTTATATAGCTTTATTTTACAGCATGATCCCAATAATAAACATATCCCACAATAACCTGAGTCATAATAAAGTCATAAAGTTGTTAATATGCACCTTTGCATGGGTTTGTAGCTGAAAAGATACCCAAAAAAGGAGACTCCTAGAAAAGCTGAAGAGGCAGCAGCTTCTGAGAGCCCATCATCGTGCTCCTGGTCCCAGGCCTTCCTGCAGCCCTTGAGTTTCCCATGGGGAAGGGGATGGCCAGTCTGGAGCCTTGGTCCTCACCCACCCGTGACTCCCACAGCCAGGCTGCCAAGGGGGAGCTCCTGTGGTGGTACCGTGGCCTCGATGGTTTGCATTACTTTCTGCCCTATTTCCCTGCTTCCTCAGGAAGCTCGTACCACATGTGCCATCACAACAATACTAACAGCTAGTAAAACTAGTCCTGTTCATAGACAGGTTTCAGAGCCCACATTTCACCTATGGTGAGACTTAAGGTGTGAGAAATGCTGGCAATAGGGAACCCATCATCGCCTCATTTTTAAAGTGTTGTCCCTTTCCCTGCCACCACTGTGAGTCATTGTCTTATGATAAAAATATGCTATATTATGACTACATGGAGCAAGTGATCTGAAACTTTAATTATCATAATCTTCCTTAGTTAACTCAAGAAAAAGGAAGGTTACAGTGAGTAGGGAAGTGAAAAGTCTTTTCCCAAGCCACAGAGCTTTTCCTTCAAGGTTTTGGTCATCGCTGATAAACACTGTAATGACACAGATTCTTGTGACACTACATTAAATGATCTTTAACAGGATGTTCTTTAAACACAGATTCAGCAAAAACAGTGCACTCAGCAGCATTATAAGAATAGCGTTTTGTCAGCACCTGAAGAAATGTATATGAAATTATTAGAGCTGCAAGAAACATTTATTTCCACTTACAGAGCAAGAACTTGCCAACAAAACCAAGTTGATTGATTTTAGTTTTTATTGAGTCATCCAGTCCTGCTACAGCCATCGTCTCTATGTTAAAATCTACTGCAATTTCATTTACTAAACATTAGAGGAAACCATACAAGCAGATTCCATACTCTTAAATTTCTTGAAGCTGCAATTGACTTGCAATAAAATCCCCCAGTGCATTGCAAAACAGGGCTGTCAAGTCATAACAGCTCTATTACAGCTTCTGCTTCGGTCTCTGCTAGTCTTTGTACAGGCTGCCAAAATTTTCACCTACCCAAGGGAAGTTACATTCAACAACACAGGAGAGGAAATTGTGCTCAGATGAGTTGTTCTCTCGCTGAACAGATTGCACAGGTTGTTCTCTCATTACTGAAATAGTGAGGATGGGGAGGGAAAAGCCACTGCTGATGAGCAGCAGGAGAGCCATGTGCCATTTGGGGTTTTCCCCCCTCTTTGCAACTCTCATAGTACGTCAGTGTTTCATAACAATAATGAGGAAAGGCAGAGCAACCCAGTGGCAGAGGGACCATACTGCATGGGAATCAGCCCTGATTCTGGCATCAGCAGTATTAATGTCCACCTGAGACACTTCCAGCAAGTCTTGTTATTTGTCTGTGCCTCCATACCAGGGAAATGGGAGCAATGATAACGGTCTTTCAGTCCAAAGACTTTTCAAGTGCAGGGGTGGGGAGATCTGGGTGGCTATGGGTGAATCGTGCAGTCTGAAGCCAAAAAGAGAGGTTTGTTTCCTCCATCCATGCCTCATCTACACCTCATCTCTATTGTGAGATCCTAGTCTATCGCTTTCTTGAAAGACTTCAGTGACAAAGGTTTCATGACTGCTTTTGCTGCTGATACTGAAACATAGGTGGTGTTCAAGTGAAAACTTAAGAATTATTCAATAGTTACACCCATCACTGTATTTGTTTTTCTATTTGCTATGATTTAATCATCTCTACCCTCTTATAAAGCTGACTTAAGGCACATTAGGAAGTTTGAACAGAAGGAAGAAAATGTCCAATTGTTAAGTTACAAAATAGGCCTGAGATCTTCCAAAATGCAGTAGTGAAACCAACAAGAACCAAAGCTACTGAAGTGTTAACTAAGTCAGTGCTGCTACATGAGCTCTCCAGCACAACTGATATACACAGAGAATGAAACTTAATAAGATTCAAATGATGTGCATTTTCCTTAATAAAGTATTCAACCACTGTTTACTACTTTGCCTTGCCAAACTGACTGTGCCCCAGCAAGGACTGTGGAGTCGTTTCTGGTAATCCACCTGGAATCCTGATACTGAGCTTCTGAGCTTGCAGCCTGCATGAAGCCACATCCGTTTCCATCATCCCCTGCAGCTGTTGTTTTGGGTCTTCTGCAGCTGAGAAGCAGACCTGGAAATCCCAGCCCCAACAGTGAAATAGCAGCCTTCAGACAGATCCCCAGAGGCTACATCACTGTGGTGCATGATGCCATGGATGCGGTGGCTAGCAGGAAACCTTGCCTTCAGCTGAGCTATCCTCATGACACACATTGCTGTGTCTGACCCAGGAAGATCAAACCAAAAAAACCACTGTTCCCTATTTAACAGGACTTTCTTTTTCTTTTTTACCTCTGAGGGCTGGATAAAGTGTGCATGGCCTAAAAAGAAAAATATGTGCACATTACTCTAAGCTTATAATGGTAGCAATAAGTCTCAGGGGTGTTTCTCCAAGTCGTGGTTGGACTTTTACAATATGCAGAACCCCCTTTTAAGACGTCTCATTCTACTTTCTCACAAATGAAATGTGTTAGGCAATTATTGCAAGGCTGGAAATGCCACAACCCTTAAATGACACAAGAGTAGATACATTTTTCTTCCAAGGATCTTACACTCTTATGCTCTGCAAAGAGATTTATAATGCACTGTTCCCATTCCACATGCAAGACCCTGCACCACATCTCTGGAGAGTGCGGTAACTTTAGCCCTGTGTCCATACTCAGCTAAGGCTAAATGAAGGAAACAGGAATGCTTCCCCTGAGCCCTCTACTTCTGCCTCTGATTTTACTGAGCTTGGTATTTTAGGTACTCAACCAGACCTTTTCTTCCTCACCTTCCCATTGGAAAATTAATCAGTTCTTCACAAACTGTAGATGAAATTTCTGACAACTCTCATGAGCTTTTTCAGATTCTATTGTGCTGCAAGATATAGTTTTTCTCTGCATAGTAGTGGCAATCTCTCCCTCAAGATACAGAGCTAATGTTTAGCCTAAAACATTAAGTACGTTTCATATATCTGGTGATCCAGTCCACGCAATTTTTATTGGTTACATGTTTAAAATCTACTTATTTACACACAGACAGCCCTATCACAGCAAACTCAATGTGTTTCACAGTGTGACAAGAATAGTTACTTGGAGAAAAAAGTCATATCTGATGATGCAAAGATAGAATGGTAGGAATTGGTTTTGAAAGCTGCCTTTTGGGCAAGATGCTAAGGCATTTTTGATCACTGATTCCTTTGGCTTTGTGCCTGTTGAGTCAGGATACTATATGGATACCAAGGACACTGACTAAGAAAGTGTCTGATCTGGATTTCATATTACTACAGTAAATGCAGAAAGATTAGGAGAATGTTTTGCGAGTTGATCGTTTCACTATTTTCTCACTAGATGGAAAACTTCTGTTCAGCTTTGTTTTGCATAGCATCCTTTCTTGTGCAGTGTCTGCTACAATCCACAAGATCTTTTTGAGAGCAGTGAAGTATTTAGTCCATAATTTTAGTGGTCCCCTAGAAGGTACTTAGCAGCAAAAGACTATAGCCAAAATCATTATACTGTCTCATTAGAAGGCTGTGAAACAGCTAGTGATTGCCTATACTAAACATAAAGATTTGGCCCAAGGAAGGAATCCTGGGATTCCTCTCGAAAGACATTGACAGATACCAGTGAATACTGGCATGCCACTGAAGCAGGTAGACAGGGGGTTGGGGGAAGAGGGTTCTTTTGGTGGTGTGCTTGCCATAGTTAAGCAACCTGATGTGAAGAGGGTAGCTTGTATAAGACAAACAGGTAAAAAGGGGCAAAGATTTAATGCCTGTGGGCAGAATCCTCCTTTCCCTGAAAACCTACACGTGCAATGATAGAGCAGCAGTTGGGAACACATAGAAAGAAAAACTAATCAAGTGATGCTAGAAGATAAAAAAAGCTAAACAAAAAGAAGCAACAAAACATCTATATCTAAGCCTCAGAAAGAAATTTAATTTGTTCATATTGTTTCCTATTTCCATGTGACTTCCTTGGCAGGTAGCCCAGCTCTCCATCAGTTAGAGGAAAGGAAGTTACTGTATCACATTGTTGTGGGGATTGAATTTTATTGCTTTGCTATTACAATTAGGTAAATATTAACTCAGTTAATGATGCATAACTTTTTTAAAAAGTATTTCCACCTGGGAATTGTAGATGAGTCCAGTAAAACCCCCAAAAATCTTTTATTAGAGTGAAGGGAAGAGATTAAAAATAGTAAAATAATAAATGGCAACGCAACTTTAAAAGGGCATACTAAAAGCAGGGAACCATTACTGTTGATTAGCTGACAACTAGCCTGAGGGGAAGATGCATATTTTAACACTGACCGAACCTGCCAACAAATGTCCAGCTAGCTGTGTGAAAAGCCACCCAGATACTGCAGGAAACGTGGGAAGAACACCCAGCATCCCTCCTTTACTAGCCTCTGTGTTTGCGTGTAGGTTATCTATTCACTGTCCAAATTATGAGCTAGAGAGGCACTACCCCTCTCAGTAACCTGGATCTCTGGTGGGTTTTGATGAGGGGGTTGTGTGGGGTTTTAGTTGTTTTGTTTTGTCTTAATTTGCTTTTGTTTTTGTTTTAAGCATCATCTGTTTTTATTAAAATGATATCATTGTGTAGCTAAAACTATTACTCTACCACTCTAAATCCTAAGTGGGTGGAAATGTCTACATTGAAGGTGATTTATAGGGAAAAAAATCACAGGCAAATTTAAATGCCTGGTGGGACTCCACATAGTTAGACTTGTATGGCAAGAGATCAGAAATGGAAAGTGCAGCAAGGCAAGCAACTAACTAACTCAACTATTGAAATACCACTTTGACTCTAATATATTTCTTTAGTCATCTCCCATCTGAGTTTTGGGTTCTCTACTAGGTTAGGCTATAAGCTAGGGTGTACAGGGACCCCCCTCTGGCCAGCACAGGGAGAAGGCAGTTCTGGATGATGCTTGATGGGCATGGCAGGGGATGATGGGTATCAAGGAAAGTCTGCAGGAGGAGAGGGTGCTGTGGCACACAAAAACTTCTTTGGCTTGAGCCTAATTTTGGGGGCTGTTGAACTGCATGAGGGAAGATAGGAGCTCTGACAGTAATGAAAGTGAAAAGAGTGAACCACCCTGTGCAAATAAATCACTTCAAGCTGTAAACTATAACCAAGGACTCATTTCTGCTGGGTAGGGAGAGGAGAACGACAGGAAAATTAGCCTCATAGATGCTTATTTGAATCCCTGGTCAGAGTATGGATCAAAGCTACCAGACCTCCATTTTCTTCTTCATTCAAACAAATCAGTTTTAGCATATATATGTTTTTTCTGGCTTCATTTCAGCTCAGTGCCTTAAAATTAAATGTTATACTCTGTGCTCAAGCAAATACAGTAAGACTAAATGCTCAGGATTTGTCCTTGCAGGCCTTGTGCCAGGAGGAGAAATCCTGGTGAGGAAGGCTGCTCTGGGGTCTGCACAGCATTTTGGGGTGAAGACTGCAGTCCTCCTAAGTCGGATGTTGCTTTGGCTGAGGCATGGAAAAGGCAGTACCTTCACAGCACACGTCTGGTCAGCAATGAGGAGGCAATGTGCACTTTGCCAGTTGAGGAGCAGCCTCAATACATACATACTGCAGAGTTTCTTCTGGGAAGGATATGCAATATTTATTTGAGTAAAAACCAACAGGCATATTACATACACAAGATAACGATATCTATGGGTGCTTGAGTCCTCACGTCTGATGCTTTATGCCCAGACATGCTTTACTGTTGGTGCTACGTGTCATGGCTTGGTGATGAACCAGCTCAGACGCAAGCTCAACATCTGCGTCCCTAAATCCCCAAGTATTAAGAATATAAAACTCTGGTTATTTCACACTTTTTGGCAAACATACACTTCTGAAATGGTTGAAAACTAACCTCAGTATTAATTACAAATCCATGGTGGGTAAACTGAAGTGGCTCATTTTTCTGAAGAGGTTTAAAAAAACTAGCTTTCTGATATTTTATATTTCTGATATGTTACAATTAGGAATCCTAGGATTCAGAATAAGTGAGCAACACATTCAGGTTTGCAGAATCTGTGAGATTTACTATAGCAGCTTAAGGGACTAATCCAAATGTAGACACTGGCTATTCTCTTGGAGAAGTCATAGAGTCCAGGCAAGTGGAGAAGAACAAAGATCATCCTAAGCTTTAAAAAGGGGAGAAAAGCAGAGCCAGGCAATTACAGACTAGGTATGCTAACCTCGAGTACCCAGAAAGATATATATATAGATATATATATGTATATACATCACACAATAGTTTTCTAAGCAGCTGGAGGATTACAAGGTCTTAAGAAACCAACTAAGATTTGTCAAGAATAAACAAATCATGTCAAACTCGTCTAATTTATTTCTGTGACAGGATAATCTAAAAAGTAGTAGACGTGATTTATCTTGTCTTTAGTAAGACTTCTGGTGCTGTCCCACATGACATTCTTATGAGCTAACAGGGGAAATATGGGCTATTATGAAATCATTGTAATGTGAAAGCAGAGTGAGCTGAAAAATCCTGCTTACTGAGTACTCATTTATCAGAGGTTCTCTGGCCATCTGAAAGCAAGCCAAGACAAGGCTGTCCTTCATGTTTCGTGCTGGTCACCACTTGTATTAGTAACCTGGCTGATGAGCATGGGCATGTTTCTATGTGTGAATGAATCCATGCTGAGACAAACATTTCCAGGATAAATAATTTTAAATCAGAAAAGACAAATACATTAAGAAAGACACAAGGAAGCAGACTGAGGACTAACAAAGGAACTGAGTGCACACACACAAATGGAGAATTACTGCCCAGGCAGTGATGGTTTGGAAAGGATCTGAGGAATTATAGTGGCTCAGAAAATGAAGGGAAGTCCATAGTATGGGTATTTGTCTGAATTAACAAGAGTTATGTGAGACAGCAGAAGTAATTTTCGGATTCCACTTGGCACTGCTTAGGCTTTTACTGGTATAGATTCCTACGTCTGGGCATCATCCTTAAAAAGAATGCAAAGTGGGAAAACCTCACTTGGACATTGCTAAAAAAAGGGCATATCTTCATTTGTGAAACAGACTGTCAGCAATTTATGCCTCCACATTTGAGTTGAGACATGGTCAAGGGCTGCAAGGCATTTGCTTTGTGTGGATGCATTCTACTGCCATTCCAGAACTGGCTGTAGAATATAGTTGTACTGGTAAAATGGTATTTTACCATTTTACAATAAATGCAACAGTTATAAAAGAATTACTATCCACCATGCCCTTTGGGATATAAAGCAAATGCAGTGTACCACTAAGGCTAAAGGGACAGACACAAGTCAGTGTAACACAACTGCTCACAAAGAGAATAGTTTCCATGCTGCACAGATTAGACAAACATAGCTGCTTCCCTGTCATTCAAGTGCAGCATCCCACTCATTAGAAGTTAAAATGACATCCTAGGTACCCACTGCAGCACAGCATGAGGCATAGTGGTGTTACTAAGAACAAGTGTATTTCAGTCCAGCTGCTGTCATTTAAAGTTAAGTCCAGTTCTGGGCAGCTCTTTTCAGTGATTTCCCCAAAGAAAAACTACGCTACATTCATGGCCATAAAGTTTATCTACTTACAGACTCCAGGACAGGATTATCATTCATTGTTTTGCACCAGTAAGCACAGTAATACACAAAAGCATGCAAAATCATTTATGGTACAGAAAGATCCTGTAACTTTACTCCTCAAGTAACTGGCAAACATTCAATCCACTCCTATTTTTCTAGGAAGATAATTCCTGAGATGCAAACTTGAGTTGTATGTTGGCAGTTTCAGACACTGCACTTCAGTGAAGCATACAGAAACAACTTGATAGGGACATAACAAAACAGGAACAAAATATTATCTAATACAGATACTCAGAGGCAAGACATGTTCATGGGGTTAAATTACAGTAAGCGGTGGGCTTCTTTTATTTTGTTGAAAAGTACATCTTTTACTGGAGTCAACATAGTAATAAGATGAAAAGAGGTCCACTGGCAAGGGAGGAAAAAAAGCAAAAGTTTGGAAGTACTTGATAACTAAAATAAATGACAGCTTTTCAATATCCCATAGGCAGGCTGTAGTAGATGGTATTTTCCCACATCCACGGAGAAAGCAAAGTCTTTGACTGGTGTAAATCAGTTTAGCACAAATGGTGGTCTGTCTAGATAAAACCTGCACTACTTGTTTCTCTTAATAGATAATATAGGTAAGATCTAGCTTTCACTCCGACCCATGCTTTAACACTCAGAGTTTATCCATATTTAATTACAATTTTATCACACTTCTCTAATCAAATAAATTTACTTTGTCCTCCAAGCAATCACCTCAGTATTCCAGTATGTAAAAAATACTTTCATTATGTTTATTATAAAAATATAAATGTTTCCACTACAAATCATTTTACATTAGTAAGAGGCCATCTACAATTGCACAATATATAATCTAAATGAGTAAGTAATGCTTTGAAATACGAGTTAAAGTAAATACATATTATCAATCAAATCACATCTATACATTACTTATTGAATGCTAAATAACAGCACAAAACTAGATATGTTAACAGAAATAAATAAAATGGAAACTATATTTAAAGATACAAAACCAATAATGCGGCATGTCATTTTGTGAGCAGTTGCATTTTGCTTGATGTTGATAACCGATGCAAGTTCTGTACAGGAAGATGGCCACACGAATTCTAGTATCTCTACTCCACAATGAGGAATTGTACACTGCTATGTATACATATGTACATGGGGACAGGGAGTATAGGATGTTTGCAACAGAGGCCACTTACAGTACAAATCAACAGGGAGAGAAAACTAAATGTATTTTCAAACTCTACTACTAATAGCAAAGAAAAGCAAAACTGAGTTTCTTTTTCTCCCAAGCATCAGTGAGATTTAATCTTTTATGCTGAGCATGCTGAAATAGTGGGCAAGGAACATGATATGATCCTAAGAGAAAATTGAGGGTGGTCGGTGTAGTTTTTCACTTGTCATCTAAACCTCTAAGAACTGGTTCTGTGTTTTCAGACGCATTTCACAGATGTCTTCCCGCCAGCCCAGCCCTCTCGTCCCCCGTCTCCAGCAGCAGAATGAAGCTGAAGGTCATGGGGAACATGTTCTAAAAAGCTGTCCCCACACAGACAATGTCTGCAAATGGATTTTGGCGACTTAAATTCACTAACAATGTCTGATTTGGAGCAATCTCAAACTGAGGAGAAGAAAGATTCCAAATAAGCTACGCAATGGATAATACAGCTTTTCTATTCAGCATGCTGCATTTCACGATAGGCTGTGGCAGATAAAGCAGAAATGTTCTTCACATCTTATGCGCTTTATTTTCATTTTCTTCCTCTTCTCATTTTTTATTTTGATGCAATAGAAACCCCATTCCTTTTCCTTTCATAAAATATCACTAATTATTATCCTGTGTGTTTCAAATGAGTCCTTTACAGCATACTCACTGCCAGCACTCATTAAAAAAGCTTCTAACTCTGCTTCTATTTAGCAATGTGGGGTAAATGCTGTGTCTCTACGTTTTCTAAGTCCTGGACCCATGAAGATCAATTTAAACATCAATTCAGCCACACATAATCCAAGGAACTGATTCTTCCATTACTTATATGCCCTATGCTACAAGGAGGTTAAAAAACCAAACCAACACAAGAAAAAAACCACAACTGGTTACCTGCTTTTGCATGCACATTGAAAAGTGGTGTGCCATATAGTCATCTGCATCCCACGCAGTCTTGGACTTTTAGGGACTCACTGTTACATCAGAACCAGTCTAGATTCCAGCATGGCAAATTGAGAATCAGAGTGCTTTCCACTAGTGTCCAAAGCCTAATGTCTGGTGCGTGGCATCAGATCTAGAGCATTAAGAAGCTTGCCTCTATGTAGCACAAGAAATGTCTCACACTGATTTAAACCCTTCATTTTCAAAGTGAAGAGTTGCATCTGCTCAGAAATGGGACTGATGGACTACAGAGAAACAGCTTAAGAGTTTGCTACTGGGAAGATGCTGAAGATGGGGGAGGGCTTTCAAATCCCAATTTTCAGGCTCCTTTTTCCACTAGGAAATATGAATGCTCTCCTAAAGACAGGCTCCTTTATGTTTTCTTTCAAGGAACAGGTGCCTAGGGAACCTGTGTCAAAAACTCAAGTCCCCTGCAGCGTGGCAGTGCCTGGAGAGACGTCTTTGAGCTCAGACTCAGGTATAACTACATACCAAAGTCCCATTTCACAGCTTGTCATCCTTTTAAACAAGCTACTTATTCATGCAAGTCACCATCTCAGCATAACTACAAGTGGCTGCCCACATGGTAGTACATGTCCCAGTTCCCAGTGTCAGGAGCAGAGCCCTGCCAGACAGAAGCCAGAAATGGACCATTCCCCAGTGAATTTAAAAACCATCCTCAGTTAATGCAGGATGCAACCCTGACTCTCTATGTTTGCTAGACAAATCTCCCATTTGAGAACAGGGGTCCTTATTCTGATAAGAAAGCAGGCCTTTGGGAAGTAAATGAGATGTGTGTGCTTGACCAGGGCAAATACTGATCTTGAGATCAATATGCACACAACTCTGCCAAAACCCAAGCCCGGGTTACAATACCCTTATGGTCAATGGGAGGAATTTCAACAAGTCCAGATGCTTTGTCTAGTGTCAGAGCTGGAAAAAAGACCCATCTTTCTTTCCTTCTGTACTTCATGTATGATGTTATGAGTATAAAATAATCCAGTAATTAACCCTCAGTCGACTTCTCAGGTTGAACTAATGAACTTCTGATAACATTTGGCACTTGGCAATAATACAGCCAGGTTAAGGTATTTAAGTATAAATATAAACAATAATGGAAAAAAACCCCAAAGGAAATAAATAAGTCTTTTAAAAATTAAGACTTGTTCTATTTAAATGAACACAATTAGGGAAGCTAACATAATGGCGAAAATCTTTTGTCAACTAATGCAAAGCCACTACAAACTTTATTTCGGTGTTCCTTTCTGAAGTGGAAATAGCATGTTACAATGACATTATAGTAAATATGGCCAGACAGGTTGTGAGGTATTGTCCTCTATTTTCCTTGCTTTTAAAGAAATAAAATACCTGTTACAGATCTCTTCTGTATAAAAATACTGCAAGTCTTTCTTTCTTCTTGTTTGCTGTATAGATCAAATACACAGCTTTTATGTCCATGGGTTTCTCGTGTTATTCAGTCACTTAATATTCAAATGGCTCTAGGTTTTAGTATCACTGGTTTTTACTTGGAAGGATTTTTACATATTTCTTTTTCTTTTGAAATTTACTATCTGCATTAACAGTCAGTCAAGAGCACCCACCCTTTAGGATTAACAGATAGAAAACAAGTTCGCTCCTATTTTTAAGGCATTTATACTCAACATTTGAGTATCTTAGTGGGTTTGAAATTTCAACCATTAGGTTTCCAAAGCTGTTGCAAAGAGCTCCTTTAAATTCTGCCGTTTATCAGCCATCACTTTTGACCTGTGACGCAACTTTTCTTCTCTCCTGAGCAACATCATTTTGGTACCTTACACAGGAACAGGGCTGTTCTTTGTGTGAGTTTCTAGAGCTTTGATACTGCTCACAATCTTCTTTTGAGGCCCCACAACTGTAACACCAACTTTCTTCATGTCACTGGAAAAAAAGGGAAGATGCATCAGTTTCAGCATACTGTCTCTTGCGTTTCCCAGCATTGATGCGAGCAAACAGCAATCAACTCGGTCATCTTGTACTGCCGCAGTGGAGGAGCCCTCCAGGTATGGTGGCATTGCTGAAAGACAAGCTCTGGTACAGAAAATACTGACAGACATTGTATGAAAGCAGCAGGAGGCAGCAAAAAAAAAGGAGTAAAAACTCATCTAGCCTTTTCGTGTTTGCTTACCTGGAAGGAAAGACAATGAAACAGTGATACAGGCACTGGGATTTAGGGGCAAGAGGCTCAATTCTGGGCCAGCTGCAATCTTGAGCCTCTCTAACATCTCCAATCCCTGTTAGGCATTTCCTGAGCAGTGCTGACATCTCGCTATCATGTGCTGAGCCCTCTGAACCGTTGTCGTAACTCTGGTATCAGCTTGGAGATTAACAGCTGCATGGCAAAGATTCCAGTATCTACCCTGTATTTCACCTCTCCTTTCTCCAGGCTGCCCAATCCCTTTGTTCCTTCTGCAACACACAAGTGGTTTAACACTTGTGAAGGGCTCACAGGAAACTGGGCATTCCTAGAGGATTCCTGCACTGTCCCCAAAGGGTGTTATAAAAAGACATTATCAAGCTTTTTATAGTTGCAATAATACAATAATTAACAGCATTGATCTGTTTAACTGTAGGTACCACAGCTGCTGCTTAAAAAATAGTTGTACACCCAGCTAGCCCAACAGGGAATCAAGATTTCCTTTGGCACTAGGTTTATAACTGTACTTGATGTCTTTTCAGTTGGAGGGAGAACACTACCCTGCTCTTGCTTATCACCAAGACGAAGGCGGATTGCATTTAAATGGAATAAACTTGCAAGTTGTAAACTTCCAACTTTAGCGTGTTTAAATGTCAAAACAGGAGGCAGGAGGGAGTTCAGTCTCTGAATAATTATTAGCATGTAGGAGGAAAACAGCTACAAAGAGCTTGCTCTGTCTCACTTGGTTTGATGGAATATGGGATGAGCAATAAAGGAAAGACTGACACACATGTCAGTTGTAGGGAAAGCCCGTATAAAAGGCTGAATATAAAAAAAATCAACAGAGAAACTCTGAGTGAAAGAAAAAATGATGCTGATGTACCAGAGGATGCACGGTGTTACTGTAGCAGAAGAAACTGGGAAATTCCTTGTCATCAGTGAGAAAAAGTTATAGAATCATAGAATAGTTAGGGTTGGAAAGGACCTTAAGATCATCCAGTTCCAACCCCCCTGCCATGGGCAGGGACACCTCACACTAAACCATGTCACCCAAGGCCTCATCCAACCTGGTCTTGAACACTGCCAGGGATGGAGCATTCACAACCTCCCTGGGCAACCCATTCCAGTGCCTCACCACCCTAACGAAAGAATTTCCTCCTTATATCCAATCTAAACTTCCCCTGTTTAAGTTTTAACCCATTACCCCTTGTCCTGTCACTACAGTCCCTAATGAAGGGTCCCTCCCCAGCACCCCTATAGGCCCCCTTCAGATACTGGAAGGCTGCTATGGGATCGTGTCCTTCACACAGTCACCAAAGCATCTAGGTTTCCTGCAGGTGTACTGCAACTGCAACAATAATTTATATTTGTCTCTTTAAATGTAGGAATAGAATGGAACAAACGTAAGAATATCCAGTAAAAGCTCCATATACAACCACTACTGCTGTACTTGTGGCTAAACTTGTACTGCCCGCCACGCCAGTGAAGAAGAGCTGTAGTCAATTCAAACTTACTCTGTAGAAATCTTGGCTATTGTATCACAGGAACTGTATTCCACACCTGTGAAAATGTCTTTGCACTGCCCTGTCCGAAAACCATTGAGCCAATCACCCGTCGTGCGGAAGGCTGAAATGTCAATGTTACTTTGGTCCAGGAGAAGATTTGATGGCCTGAAATAAAGAAAGGAATGCAAGGAAAGTTAGAGAGCAGAGATACATATGGATTTATTTTGTGTCTAAACAGCACTGGCAGGAGCTTCCAGGGTAGACGTGGTTCTCCTATTCATCTGTGGAAGTTATCTGCTGTTGAAGTGACCACATGTACTTATGCTGGCAGCTCTGATGAACACGGCATAATCACCCCACTTCAGAGCGCCAGCTTCTTATGCCGATGTTTAAGTCACTGAAGCATCACCAATTCATGAAGTGTATTGCTACCTTACAATTTAATGTGCGAAGAACTTCCCTTATTGCAAATGGCAAAAAATGACTGTTCCCACATTGATCCAGAAATTCAGCTCTGCCTGCTATGAATATGCTTGGTTTTGTGGTCTTGAGAGCATACTGTAACTTCCTACTTGAGAGCATCAAGACTAAAAGCAAATGCCAGGCCTTGCCTATGAAGTTGCTAGAGTCAGGTTCTAACACACATCATTTTAGCCATCTAACAATACTACAGATAAGCCTAGCCAGTTCTATGGGCTAGTGTTTCAGAACATGGACAGATACATATATTTCCAGGCATGAGGTTTTTCCTACCTGAAACAGGTCTTCCAAGCAAACAGCTTGGAGGACACATGCAGCTCTTAGATAGATGAACCTGCTCTCAGCTGTTCCTCCTCATTGACTTCCTATCTTATTCTAAGAGGTGTGAGAAGCCCCTAATAGCAATATGATCAGTAATTTCTTTCTCCTGACAAGAGATCTTACTGATTCTAGTCGCCTTTCTCTCTTAGTGCTAATTAGTACAATAATGACTTCCTCAACTAGTCAGATGTTATTAGAGACATCAACTCTTATTTCTGCAATTTTCCCTCCACTGATAAACATAGGTCCACACTAGACAGCTTTCAGCCCCCAGTCAGAAACATACGTGCTCCATTTTAAGTGAAATGTCTAAGGTGTCTACCTCAGGCTTAAAGCTAAGCATGTGCTTAGCTGTGCTACTGTTATTGTGCTACTCATAAGCACAGGAGACTGAGCTAGAGGATATTCAAAGCAGTTATCACTGCATCTTTACAGTCTATTTTCTGCCCCACAATTCTTTTTCCCTGTGGTTGTAGTGAAACAACACTTGCACAGGAGTTTGACTACTACAGCGGAATATATCTGACGTCACTTTTGTGACTGGGAAGAAGTGAAAATGAGAGGTGGTCAGACTAACACCATCATCTAAAGGCAGTGATTACACATTGCAAAGGGTACTTGACAGCTGCTGGTACTGGCGAAGTAATCTGGATTGTAAAACACCCTCTTCACCTCAAACCCAAGCCATCTCTGAGCACTGGACAAAAGAAATGGGGAGAGATTGTAAAGACACCAAAGAGAACAGAGTAGTTAAATACAGGTAAATTTAAGCTCATAAGCAGCCTGGAAAACCCAAGCAAAACTTCTTAATCCCAAAAGAAGTTTTTATTAAGTTTGAGATCAGCGGCACTGCAATAATACCCTTAGTAGAACTATGACAACAATAGTACTTAGTAGCAGTACCACAATAATAGTACTTAGTAGCAGTACTACAATAGTACAACTGTACCCTTGCAGTACACATGCTTTTCAGTGAAATCAGGAGATGCCACATCAATTACACCAAGACTTTTACCTCTGAAGAAAAGAACAATATAGCTTTGTGAAACAATAACTTTTGGTATTGGCTACATATTAAACAGCACCTTCTCCTTCTGATGATTCACCAAGTGTTATCAATCAGTTGACTTCTTTCAGGCTCAGAAAAGTATTTTCATGTCTTTTTCCCTTCTGCGATGGCGGACCATAATTAAAAATGCTTCAAAATTTTAACTTCCAAACCACAAATGGACATAACATTGCTGAAGATTTACCATCAATGTTCACCAGGTCTCCAAGCAGCAATATCCCTTATAGGACACTTTTCACCTGACTGCCTTCCCTCCAGAGCCCCAGCCATGACAAGGAGCTGCTGCAAATGACCATGATCACTGGCATCAGCTATGGACCTCGCATCCTGAGAGCAGCTGCAGATGGAAAGGAAAGAGACAGGTAACACTAGAAACCTGCTCTGCCCCCAAAACACTAAAGAAGGGAAAGCACAGTGTGGCCACAGAGACACAAAGGCCGAGCTGAGAACAGAAGCTGCAGCACACTCCGGGTTACTGTTCTCATCTTAAAACCAGATCTTAGGCACCTTTGTGACACAAAGCTTTAAACACTCTCCAGTTAAAGGCTTAGGTTTGATAATCAGGTCCAAAACAGTCTTATTCAGTAGCTGTACAGCCTGCATCTCCCGGACTACTGTTTGTTCCAAGATGAGCCAATGCTTTTTATTTATAGTTGTCTGGGTATAGCAT
The DNA here is from genome assembly GCF_033783945.1 of Neopsephotus bourkii. Taxonomy (NCBI): domain Eukaryota; kingdom Metazoa; phylum Chordata; class Aves; order Psittaciformes; family Psittacidae; genus Neopsephotus; species Neopsephotus bourkii. The sequence goes on from NW_026902270.1 coordinate 706,106, forward strand.
CTGGAATCCCAAGACATTTATTAAGAGTATTTATGAAGTGCTCTTAGTGATAAAGCATAGAGACTTTTTCTTTTCCAAGCCTAGTATGTCTTTTTAACTTAAATCCAATAAAGCAAGGCCTGACTCAAGAATCACTAATGAAAAAAAAAGAAAAGTATAAACAAGTTGAAATAGAACAGGTCTCTAGGATTAGGAATTAGAATGGCCCAAAAGAGCTTTTATGTTTATTACTTGGATCAAAGCATCATCGAGACAAAAAATATGACCTAATTTTAATGCAAGTGACCTCAGAATAACCAGCACTGTAAAGTATCATTTTTCTCCTTGTAGGATTCCAAAGAAAAATTAGTTACTTTCCTCCTCAGAGAGGACATCTGGACAGTTTATCAATGAGCAGGAATTTGTCTCACTTCGAAGAGTCTGTGATGTCTCCTCACATGCACCAAGGGAAAGCTGGGCTTTCAGAGCATCTGCACACATAGGCAGTTTTTCCCCCCCTCGACCCAGCCCCTAGACAGAAGGTCTGAACATGAAATTTATGGTCTGGGTGATGTGCGCCATGAGCTCACACTTTACTAGACAAATTAGATGGGTTGCAATCCACGCAGCTGTAAACGGTGTCCTGCAGGGTTCCACCTGATCTTTTACAGCTTTTCATAAATCAGTACCTACTAGCTTCAGAAGAGAGTCATTAAAAAGAAATCATGGAAATTACATGTTTGCTCAGGGGAAGTGAAATGGAACATTTCCCTCTGTCTTGTCTTCTTTCCCCTCTTTTTTTCTTTTGGAACTCTTTTTACTTTGTTGCTTTGACCAACAACAATATACCCTGTCATGTTGTCTTTTGATAGTCATGGAAAGACTTTCTGTCCTGTTCACCCTGAATGTGTGTCTAACTACAGAACTTTATTTACTGACATGTGGTGCACTGAAAATCAGCAAGACTCAGGTTAGAGAGACAATTTTAACAGCAAGGTACCAGTTACAAAATACCCCGTTGCTGAAAGCTTTCTCTGGATGTGCTCATTATGTTAACAGTTGGAATTAACCTTTGAGTCATCTGCAGTAGCGAGAACAACTATAGTTTGTTATCATTAGCACAGCCTTTTGTCACAACACAGGGAAACTTATGCTGCACCATCTAGTAATGACAAAGACACAGAAAATGTCATTACAACCATTCCCAACACAGCATGAAAATCTCATCTCTGGTAGGCTGCTGCCTGGCAAGAAACGGGTACATTAACTTGTAAAATCCAGGAACCGAGGCAAATAAAAGGAAAATATCCTTCCACTTCTTCTGCATGAGGGGTAGCATTCTGCAGATACACTGAGGACTTGTGTACATCTGATCCTGGACTCCTATTGCAGCAGCCTCCTTCTTTCCATCCCTTCCTCCAAACAATACAACCAACCTTAAGTCTGTAAATCAGGACTTCCCCTTCTGCAATCAGTTTCTTTTAAATGGGAAAGCATTTAAAAATCATAAAGTAATTTCCTGTGGCAAATTTTAGGTAATTATAGCCTGATTTTCTAAAGTGAAATTGCTCCCTAGGAGGGAGCCAGGCCTTGTTTGAACACAAATCCTGTGTGCTTTACGATCATGGCAAGCTAAAGCACAGAATTTGGGTCTAACATGAAGGGTATCTTCTATTTCAAGAGGAAAATAAACCAAAAACCAACACATGGCATGCAAAGCAAACTTTAGTTTTATCTTTTGCAGCAAGCAGTATCGTAAGTACACATGTGTATCAACAGGAGACTAGTAAATAAATGACATGCCAAGGAGAAGTAAAGTCGTTGTGTTTACTTGATTATCCCTGGACCTTAAAGATAAATCTTTGGAGTTCCACCTCTTCATGCTAATTTTTAAGGCACTCTTAGCAAAATCTGTAACTTAGTCCTAAAATACATTTCACCTCCTAGGGTGACACATTTGCTTTCCCTAAGGGGCTATATCTGATGCATGCACACTCGCAGAATAAGAAGGTCGTGACCACTCTCTGAAGTCAAAAGAGAGCTGGAGAAACAGAGGGATAATACAAATAACCAACAAGGAAAAGAATGCAGGTGAGGCTGATGGTCTTCTGCAAAGAATTAAACCTCTCTAGACATCATCCTGGACTTCTTGTTTTCTAGCTCCATGTTGCCTGCTGGCAAAAAACTTAACCACAGCTTGCTCTAGGATAAAGCACAGATAAAACCTCAACTGCCACATAGGTCAGTCCTTCTGCCTTCCTTACTCCTTTAGCTGCCACTCAGAACATGCATTTCTGGGGGCTTATATCCTTTCAGTGCCCCAGTGAGGCAATAAATCATATGGGTGGGTATATCATGCTCCTCAATTTACTTGTTCCCACCACCAAACCACTGAAGACAAAAAAGACCAGCACGCTGCTGAAATGCTTTTCTTTCTCTCATAATACAGCTTAAGCTGCGTTTTTAAGCCACAAAAGTAACATCACACGGCCATTTCCTGGGATGTGTAGCTGGCCCAGAGACAGACCCTTAACAGCAATCAGTCATTATTGTTAGGACAGCCTACAGGCTCTTTACAAGAGGGAGAGAAAAATGCCTCCGAGAGCTCTTAAAATGCTTTCCTGGCTCTTGCATCTACCTTTTGGTGTATATGATTTGCCCCTTACATCTCACATTTGGCCGCGTTGTAAATTCCTACAGACTTTTGCAGCGGCGTTCGCAGCATCAGGCAATGGCTCTGTGCGCTTTCTTTTCCAGCGTTTCCAGTGCAGACCTGCCATTAACGCTAACGAGGGCTTCACATTGTAAACCCGGCACATCGAGCTGAGAACAGCAGAACAAACCCCCCCCACCCCCCCACCCCCCCCCTTCCCGAAATCACAGTGAGCAGCAAACGCTCACGATTGGGCCACCCGCTGATGTTACTATTGAAATTATACAGTACCCAACTCGGTCTGCTGCGAATTCTCGTCTGAGTTTCACCACCCGAGTCAAATTAGAGGTGTGAAACTGCAAATAGATGTTTTACTGGCTCGGTTAACAGTGAGCCCCAGCGACTTGGAACTTTGAAGGCACAATGGCCAATTCGTGTCTGCCTCAGGCGTGGTATTAATGACTGCTGGGAAAGTCAGGTGAAAATAGGGCTTTTCAGCCTCTAGCATGCTAACTAGCTCAAGTCCCTGAAAAACCTCCGCAGTTTAAGCCCTGGATTCCTCACCCAACCCAAACTATGATTAGACACCAAGGAATATAATTTAATCTTCCATTTTACTTTGTGATTCGTACTTAAGTTTCCCCCCTCCTCCATAAATTCACTATTTAATGTTTCACAGACTTAAGAAAAGAGAACTGGTGTTGTAAGCTTACATTACTTGAATTCTTTTAGAGCAAGCAGTCCATTTTAGGTCACGGATTATACTGTTGCTGGGTTTTGAACGAGGCTAAATATTCACACGTAGGCTTGCATTACACAGCCTTTGGCCAAAACCAGACTGGGCTGTTAACGCCTGGACAACCTCAAAACATAAACCCTCTCTGAAATGCTCCAAGTAACACTGAAATCTCCTTCCTTCATCTCTCTAGTCTAGAAGGTCCTAACAGGGACAAGCAAACAAGCAATATTCAAGCAGGTCAGCAATGAATGTCAAGCATCTGAAGCCTTCTGACCTGAAAGGCAGAACAAGAGAACACTTCAACAAAATGTTCAGCCAACACAAATAGTTATTTTGTTGCAAATATTATTGTAAAACCAGGGCTCGAATTATGCTGCATAACGAAGCAGCCTGAATTTTTTATTTGACCTGTGCACTGCTCCTATTGAGCTTAATTTCCATAGATACCCTACCAAGCTACAGCATACTGGAGTTTCCACTGAATCATCAGATTTTAAGTGGAAACAAACTTTGTGAGAAGCAAACTTAGATTTTTAAATTGCAAATGATGCCTCTGGACATTCGAGAGCAAGCATTACACTTGACACCATCGAGAGCAGCACAATAACGGGCAACAAAGCACATGCTTAGCAGTGAACACTTGCAGTTAACTACCTGCAAACAACAGGTCCTCCCGAAACCGCTCAAGGAAATTGCTCCAGTGAATAATTCAAACATCACATCCAACTCAAGAAAATCAGGATAGGGGTGTAAACAACTTGCTAATACGTGAAAGAACATGCGAGGAATTATCCATACACATTTTGGCTTTCATATTTTCACCAGGAAAAGTAACTGACCCTGGCCTCCTACATTTCCTGGACTATATTAAAAGAATTTCAGCTATGCTTTTACAGAAAATAAACGACTTTCTTGTTTTTTTTCCAGCCTTTCTTGTTTTCTATAACAATAGAAGTAGAACTTACAGTTTAAATGGAGAACTTTGACACATTAAAGAGCTCTGAAACCAAATCTACCACCAGTGTTGCAGTACAGTCCAGAAATAAAGCTTTTCCTTTCCAATATAATTGCATATTTTGAATCAGCTCTTGACTTTGCATATGTATTCAGAAATCCCACCCTTTGCAACACTTAACATTTATGGTGTTAGCCAGAGCAGAGAAGTGGACTAAAAGGAATGCTTGAAATTACAAAAGAAAGCTCTCCTTCAGAAGCTTCTATACGTTAGAACATAGAATCAGGTTTTTAACTCTTTGACTGATCTTTTGACTAATCTTAAACTGAAGGACTGACTGAAAAGCTGCTTGGCTGGCTGATGCTGCAAGCAGTGCTTGGAGAGCAGAGGGAGGTGTCTATGAAGTGCAAGAGTGTCCTGTCTCTGTTTATGAAACCAATTGGCTTTACTGAAGCTCACTGCCTTTGCTGAAGATGCTTTGTCTTTTCCATGTATTTCATACTAAAGGTAGCACCATGCCAGAAGAAACAGATGCTGAATCCTATTAACAGCTGCTGGTTAGCCTGTAAGTAACACCTTCATCTTCAAAGATTTGGGGCAAACTTGCTAATTAATCCTCCTGTGTGGAAAGTTAATTTAAATTGTCAGAGACACAGAAAAGTTAGCTAAACAAAATAACAGTTTTCAGCCCAAATAACACAGCTGCCTTTGAAATGATGGTGTTTTGACATTGTCTGAAATAAAATGAGAGCCAACAGATTTTGCAAAACATATGATAGCTGCATATCCAAATCGAAAACTGTTTTACAGATGTGTTTGAAACCACATTAGTGGCATCTTTGTAAGAAGTGGACAAAAAGAATCAGGCAGTTTTACAGAACCGTAAGCAGTAAGACGTGATAAAGACTTCTCCAGGTCGAATGCTTGGGCTAGATATGAACTGCGAATAAAAATAGTGAATGATAAATGTCCCATTAAAATCTGCTGTCTCTGAGACCCTCCTCCCAATTCGCAATGCAAAATTAGGACCTGTGAAGACCCAAAGAAACTAACAAAATTGTCAGCTGTTAACCCTGAGGGATTGGAAAATAATGATCTTTGCTACAAGGAAGACTATCAGCTTTTGATTTTCTGCATTTGATGTATGAGACAAATTGCAATCCTTACACTTAGATAGAGCTATTAATACAGCCAGAAACATGCACCAAAATAAATGGTTACAGACCACTTAATAAAGAAAACTCCTGAATTCTCAGCTGGTTTTCTCCCCTTATTTGCAATATAATTCTTTCCTCCTTTCTTAAATTTGTGCTTGCAGTATTAGAAAGAGCACCCCAGTGATTTTCACTTTACCAAAAGGTTATACAGAAACAAAAGCAAACAGAGAAGCAGGTTGGGTTTTTGGATGTGGATTCCTCATCAGTTTTGGAAGCAATTGGAGAGCTCACAGAAATCCAGAATTTCTAAAAAATCATGTGTTGGAATTAGAAATATAGATTTTTTTTTTTTAATAATTTTTCTTGGCAGATGCTGTGGATCAACTCGACTATTCCCATTTTATAGCAAGCTCATGAAGACTAGGTGACTTTAGTCACAGCTACATCACAGATGTGAACATACACAGCAATTATAGGAAAGCTGCCATAACACTTGGGTTGCCTGAATACCCTATCACAATCCTTATACCTCAAGATCACACTGTCCTCCAAGAGCTTAATTCACTCTGGGACACAGAAATGCTTTAAATATATTTCTAATTACACACTGTGTTTTAAGTATCTTTTTTTCAAATGGATGTGTAAGAATAAAATTCATGTATGAAAAACGTAAAATTGCAATTTGAGAGAGCATCATAGATATACTATATTATATATATAATGCTGATCTTATATATATATATACATATACATATATGATTGGAATCAGAAATATAGATGAGAAAAAGAGCCAGAAATATAAATAAGTGGAAAAAAAATGAAACAAAGAAAATGAAATGTTAGGAGTATGTTTAAGATTTGCAGCATATATAAAGTATTTCCAGTTGCGTGACTCTTGGGTTACCTTTTTTTCCCACATAAATGAAACAGCAACTAATAAGCCCTTTCAGACCACAACCTCACTGACTGGCTAGCAGGTGGGTGAAGTGATTCTGTCTCTCTTACTCAAGTTGAGAAAACTTTCCATCTGCTTTGTATCTTCATGAAACATTCACAAATGTGAACTAATACACAGCGGACTCAAAAAATCATAAACTCAAGAAGAAAAATAATGAGCTTGATCAAAACTGGAAGAACTATGAACTCACTTCCACCCTAAAGATATCTAAACAACCTAAGGACTCTTGTTATGAAAATGAACATTATGCTCAGAAAACAGGAAAGAACAGCAAGACATAAATCAAATAAAAATATCATGAGGTTATGCTTTAGAAAACTGCATGACTTGTACCATTTCTTGTGTATCGAGTTCCGTGCCTACAGCCTTTTTGCAGAGCTAGATAACTCCAGGCAACCTAAAGGACACAAAACACCCATGTGCCTATAAACGGCGCAAGTCTTGTTAGCAAGAGCTTAAGGTGACCACCTGATTAAAAAGTGAATTTTGACAGCTAAGAATGAAATCAGCCGTTCTCTGTACTCAACAAGGAAGAGAAAAGGAATTTTCATGTGAATTTGAGATGAAACATTACACCAGGAAAGGTATTACAAAACATTTGCTGTGCTGAGGTTACAAAACCCTTTTGTCAACGTAATGTTCACATGCAGGTAGGATGGTCTGCAAAGAGATGATCAAGAAGGATAAAACCAATCCCTTGGGTACCAAGAAATTATTAGATGCCATGGGGTGGCCAGAGGGGATAGAAAACTGAAAGGGAAATACAGAACTGAAGACTTTTACTTCCCGCCTGTATTCCTATGTGGTATTAGTATAAAACGTGCCTGGGCTACAGCCTGGAATCAGATGTACAATCAAGCACATAGTGATCCTTCAGTTGGAGTCAGTTAACAGTAACGTATCACAGGACAGGGATATCCTATGCACCTCCAGCAATGTGTTTTTAAATAAGATACAACAGTGCTGTGACTATTTTAAACAAACATCAGTCCTAAAATCTGCAAGGAGAGACAGGCTTTGCTTCTGCAACAGACATCGTCAGCTTCAACATTTTTCCTGACTGAGTATATTCAGAACACCTACACGCACATGGTGGGCATAAAGCTTTAGCATTCTTCCAGTAGCACCACAGACGTGGGTAAAAGAGAGCTGGGACCTCTATAATTTAGATTAATTGCTTATTACAGGTATGAGGAGAGGTGCTGTGGGAGTACTACAGCCTCAAATAACAACTGAGAGCAGGCGTTAGAGCCAATGTAATCCCTTGGGCCCTCTGGGCTGAGTCGCAGAGTGCTTTACCTCTGCAGCAATGCCTGTCCCTTTCCAGCTGCTGACAGTACAAGGATACTGGCAGGGATCCGACTGCATGTCTCCTCAAGGAGCTGCCCTGACTCACCACCCTTTTGTATCAGTTACACATTCCTGCACATAAGGCTACAGCAAGATCCAAACCCATTTTAAGTCTGGCTCCTCATTTTTCTCTGTCAGTCTGTCAGAAACCAATGCTGGACCTCCAGTGTTCCGTCCCTGGCCAGCAACAGCATTGGCTCCCACTGCAGATAACCTGCCAGGCATGCCTCTCTGCAGGACACAAAGAGGGTACGGAGCTGGCTGCAGCTTTATAGGCACATCTGAGGTTTGAAATTAGTCGGTTTTAGAAGTGGTTACATGGGGGTGATCAGGAGTTTCTAAATCTGCATAGGGCTGCCCAGCACCCCTCACGTTGTCATACATAATTCTTGGTCATATTATAGTTTAAGGATAGACTGGGTTGGTCTTACAGGCACTGACAGGGTAAGAGTGAGACGGAGAGATCACGAATCACACATTCTCTGAACTGCTACAACTACTTTCCTAATAACTGCAACACCCATGCTGGTATGCCCACCACCTGGACCCCACAGCCCCTTGTCTGTCACTGGGGAGTGATGAGGAACAGTAAGACAGTCTAGCAGCCTTCTAGTACCTAAAGGGTGCCTACAAGAAAGCTGGAGGACTTTTTATAAGGCTATGTAGTAATAGGAATCAAAGATGATAGACTTGGATTAAACATAAGCAAGAAGTTCATTACTGTGAGGATGATGAGACAATGGAACAGGTTTCCCAGAGAAGTTGTGGTTGCCCCATCTCTGGAAGGCGTCCCTGCCCGTGACAGTGGGATTTGAACTAGATGGTCTTTAAGGTCCCTTCCTACCCAAACCAGTCTGTGATTCTATGATGGCTAAATCTGCCATCTGCATTTTTCCCACAAACCTCTGCTCAATCTTACAGTGGGTTTCATAACCCTAGCATAACAGCTTTTCACAATTAGAATAAATAATAGCAAATCAAGAATAAAAATAACAATAATAATAATAAAACCTCCAAAAGCAATAGCCAGGAAGCTTTCTCTAGCTTTCAAGATTACAAACAGCTGCAGTTAAAAGTTGAAAAAGAGGGTGAACAAATTCTAATTATGGAAGATGAAGAAATCAAAGACATTTATTTATGTGCAATGTAAGATCTAATATGTCACCTTGCCGCCGCATTGGTGATTATCTTCAGGCTGCTGGGATTACGGATCAGCTTATCCAGGATGCTGACAATCTGCTCAAACTTGGGTCTGTTGTTTCTGTCTTTCTGCCAGCAGTCCAGCATCAGCTGATACAAGGCAGCTGGGCAGTCCATAGGAGGTGGCAAGCGGTACCCTTCATCAACAGCCTTAATCACCTGCACAAGGATAAAAGTTTTTGGAGACTTAAAGGCACTTAAATCAACTCGTTTTTATCAGTTCTGCGAACCACATTAACATGGACATTCTGTGTTTAAACAAATGTGTTTATTCACTAATTGTCTTGTCATGTAATGCCTCTGGTTTATCTGCAAAGTAAACCAGGCAGTAAATTAGGCATACAGAAAGGGGAGTTAAGATACAGTATGTGACTTTGAAGAAGGTGAGAGTCTTGATAGGATCTTCAAAACTCACACTTGATTGAACTACATCCATAAACAACAGCTACAGTTAGTGGGGTGCTTATTTAACTATGCCAGACTTCAAAACGTCTTGAATATCTCTCATCTGATCACCCTTAGCAACACACACTTTCCACACTCACCAATGGGCACTGCACTTGGAGGAAAACCAACTCAGCCTCTCACGGGACACCCTGAACTGATAGATAGGAGGTCTTGTGGAGTATCGCACAGGGCCAGAAAATGCTGTTCAAACTTACCATGAGGATAACTGCACACTACTATGTAGGGTAGGCCCAATCCTTCTATCATTTGTCTGGATTGACAAAAAAGTTAGCATTGAATTTACATTGTTATGAAGTTTTGTAATACAATGATGCAATATTGCATCGTTGTATATATTCTTACAGTATCGACTGCATCATTGTATACATTGGGGTTTTATTCATGGTGTAATAGATGCTGCAGGACTGATCAATAGGTGTTATATCCTAGTGAAAAGGTTGTATTAAAAGGCTTCATAGCAATGATAAAGCCATATTCTGTAATGTTTTCCTTTTTATCTGGATTGGTTAATAAAAAAACAGGACAAAGTATTCTAAATCAGAACAGGGATAGGAAAACAGGCCATGGTTTAAGCAGCCACTAAGCAGAGGCACATAAACAGGTTAACCCTTCTGTTTCTGATTTTAATACAATATTATTAAAGGCATTCTGCTTATATCAGCTTATATAACACATTTTCTTAATCTCCAAAAAGAATGGAAAAGAACATTCATGACTAATTAAAAGAAATACATGGGGTTTTTTTGCAGAGACTTGGGTTCCAGAGGTACTAATTTGAAAGGAAGTTTTCTTCTCTTTTTCCTCATAAAGTAGTTTAGAAAATGTCTGACAACTGTATTACTGACTTTTTTTAATGTAGCACTGGTGACAATATATACCAACCCCTTGGAAAATCTATTTGTGTTAGTGCCTCTGCTGCAGGTAATTCAGTTCATAAGTAACTCCTGTGGAATAAATCTAGGATAAATAATACAACAGAAAAAAGATCCCAAAATAGATACAATAAAAATCTTATCTGGGGAAATGTTATGCTTCTTGCAAAAGTACTGGGAGAGATCCATTAATCATTTTGATTGCAGGCTTGGACAGTTTACTAATGTTGCAGAGAAGCCTGCATTGGAAGTCTCCTAATCAGATCACTCTACTTCTCTATTTTATCCCTTGATTACTTCCAGAAGTAGTTTGGTTTCATTAAACTCTTAGTAGAGATGCTTTGCTTCTCATTTTCACAAGCGCCAAGGACAACTGATTCTGTGTATTCGACACGTATAGAAAACATCTACAGAATATTATACAAGTGGAACCGAAAGGGATCAACAGACATTTAGGAGGGTTTTCTAACAATAAGCTAAGGAATGTAAAAAGTAATGACCTCATTGCAGTGGAATTGTTGGAATCATCCTACAGAAAACCACTAGCATGATGAAATCCTCTATTATGTTTCCTTCAGAGGTCCAAAATACCCTGCTACAAAGATCTTGGCTTTTTGTTAAGTTCATGAGGACTTTTACTTGACCAGGGAGATTTGGAGATCTTTATTTCTACATCTTATTCAATGTCAACGTCAAAAACTCAGAGCCACCTGGTTTCATTATGCTTCGCTTCCTTTCACAGCTTGATCCTGTATTTGAAGAACATAACTTAGATAACAATATACTCACATCCTGGTTGGACATCTCCCAGTATGGTCTCTCTCCATAAGACATCACCTCCCAGAGAACAATTCCATAGCTCCATGCATCACTGGCTGATGTGAACTTCCGATATGCAATGGCTTCTGGTGATGTCCATCGGATAGGAATCTTGCCCCCCTAAAATAAAAGTCCATTTCACTTCCATACAGTGAATATAATTTTGCACGATTGCTCGTCTTATCTCTGAGATTCCTAATTATCATTATATTGGTGTGTAAGCATAAGCTGGAAAATGCTACTGCCAAGAAAGCATCTTGTACCCTATAGATTGAAACCGTTACAGTGCAAAATATACTGAAGCCATAGATATATCTATAAATAGAGTGTACATACTGCATGCATGTACATATATACATATATGTACACATATATATTTATGAGTAGCATAATGTGCACAGATAATAATAAATGCTGTGTTAAGTATGGTTGATTTTCAGATATAAAATGGTTGGAAACTAGTAAGACAGTCATACAGCATTAAGGATGAAAAAGCTAGTACAAGATCCCTGATTAGAGCTAGACGCTTTTGCACAGCACAGAGGGCTGGATTTGGCAATTTGTAGAGTAACTCAAATGAATTCCCTTTTGGTGGGGACTCTGCACGGTTTCACCATGTTTTTTTAGGACACTCAAGGAAGAGAAGGGATCAACGATGTTGCTTTGTTTCAGTACCACCAACCCTCCAAATGCACAGAAGAAGGTAATGGCTGTGACCATACACACAAATATCCAACTCCAAAGCTGTTAGAGACAGTCAGAGAAAAACAGATTCAGATGGGGTCATCTGTTTAGAGAGAGTCCAAAATGTCTTCTGGGGAAGTGGTCTTGAACATGTTTTAGTCACAAGAAATACAAGCCATCGTTAAATCACATAAACTTGAAAATAATTAAAGCTACCATTACAATTAATAATGTTAGGGGAACATCTCTGATTATGGCCACCACTTGATGCCACAGGTCAGGTGTGTAACATGCACACAAGCAGCCGGAGGCTGAGTTTCTGTAAGATGAGAATGAGAGGAAAGAGACCATTTCTTGTGGTGCCTGCTTTTGACAGAGGTTTTTGAGACTCTGATTTGAGAGTCACACATGAGAAAGACATGTCTGAAAGACAGTGGTGCGTATTTTGTTACTCCAGGTAATTCTGGAGTGAATATATTTGAATACAGAACCCTCACAATAACCTGTGTGGGAAGGGAGTGCTCTTATTTCCACTGAATAACCAACAAGAAATAAAATGTATAGATACTAATGTTTTGCCTACCGTTCCATAAAGTGTACCTGTGCTGACAGCAGCCATACACTCACTATATTCAGCTTAACTATCTTGGCCAACAATAGAAATGAAGACATCAGTGTTAGTTAGAAACCTAAATACACTGAAGCCTAAGCATATGCAACTTTATGGCTAATATGGCACAAATTAGAATAAACATAAGCAACACAGGCAGGCCTGATTCATGCCATATAAGAAAGCCCTCAAGGCAGGCAGTAGTTATGTTGTTTTTCTTGCATCAGCATAATGTATGGTTCTGTGAAACGCAGAAACACCATTTTGGAGTTTTTAGACTATTACTCTCTTTAATCTGAATTTCCTTGGGTGGCTTCAGGCTCACTGTTTTAGTTACACATCAAGATACAAAAAATGGAGCTCTTTTTGCTGAACCCCAGAGAAAAAATTTGCTTGTGGCTAAAACATGAGTGCTTTAGGCAAGGGCAGGAAACATCACGTCTGATAGAAGGTTTTTACCTTTATAGCCTCATGGAAAAAGTCATTTACACAATTGCAGAACCACATTTACACAAAATGACATTAATTAGCCTCCTAACATTTTGGCGCTGCTTATGGCAGGGCAGGGAAGATTACAAACTCAATGAAACCAAGTTCTTCTGGCTTTGCTCATTTTAGTGAAAAATGAAGGCACATCAACTCCAGATTTCATTACAAGCAAATAAATTTTCTTTGCTAAGGCTCAGCTGTAACTCTATACAAGCCTAGAGATACATCTAGCATTACCGTAAATGAGAATGAAATGAGGGTATCAAAATACAGCTAAAAAGAAATCAACTGCCACTTAATAGAGTCTAAAACTATAATTTTGCCATTCTGTTCCCCTATTTGTCACAGAAATGTCAATCTTGTCTTTGCATTTAAAAGGGGACTCTGTTGACTTGGGTTTTGAATAGTTTAAGGGCAAGATAGAAAAAAAAGGAAAAGTTCTATTAAATATTTTTTCGACAAACAAGCATTTTAACACAAAACCAATTCCCCCAAAGGACTATGCTTTTAGCAGATGTCCAAATATCACTATATGCAGGAAACCTGAAGAGCTGTATCGAGCTAAAGACATGGGTTTCTATTGTTATTACCTTTGAAAATTATAGTGCTTGCTAGTTCAAATAGTCTATTTTGAAACTAAAACCCTATTCTCATTCAGCATTAGGAGATCCCTTTTCACTACTCTCCACTACTTCTAAGAAATACCCATCTCATTTGAACACGTATCATCTCTTCAATTGTCTGCTTTGCCTGAAATCAGTATATTCTTTGCAATATTTTTTTTGCCAGGATCAAAGATATCTTATCTAATTTACCTTTGCATAAATTAAATCAAAGAATTTCCCCTAAACCATAAAGTTGGAGTGGGAAATTCTCATACTTGTTTCTTTACTCACCTCTTGTGTTTTTATCTCCTTTCCCCAGTCTCCCAGTATTTAAAATGTGTTTAACAATACCTACTTCATAAACTGCTATGATGACAGTGCTAAGAAATCATGCCTGTTTGTTTCAATTTACGTATGTACATCCTTTAAGCTTTCATACAATTTAACCTAATTTATCTCTTATTTTTGTTGCTTATCCTCCACTGGAAAATCTGAAACTGTAATATTATTGGCTGATATTACTGGGGTTCTACCCTTCAAAATTAGTACTATCAGGACGGAACATGTAAGACAACCTTACTAAACGAAAAATCATTATATATATGCCTAGGGAAAAGGTTTGCCCAAATCTATGTGATACAGGCTTATGAAGAGAAATCTGCATGAGCTATTTGTAACATATTTACTGACTATTTAAATACAGGTTTTATACATTTTTGTCATGGTCTCCCTTTAAGAGCATGCTCATTGTGAAGCCAAATAAGCTGCCTGAATTTGAGCAGAAAGCACTAGTATTAGAAATTCTAGGAGTTTGTTATTGCAGCTCAAAATCCCAGGCAGCACAGGTCAAAGAAGTACTCCTGGGGTTTGAAACTAGTAAGCTAGTGGTAGCCAAAAGTTCTATCTGATCTAGATGGAGCTGTGACTCCCTACAGTATCTGGCCTTTCAGCATAATTCACTTAATATCAATGAAGTCCTCAATTTATTTCTAACATGTCTGGTACTCCAGCACAAGGCAGCCGTTTCCAGACCTTCATAACCCATTCCAATAGTCTGATTTACAGGCTGTTACAGGGTGATTGCCACAGGCACCTTAAGCCACAGACCCAGGGAATGGAGACATGGGAAAAATGGATTCTAACAGAATTATCAGAAGAACTTTGCAGGAAAACCTGAAGGTAAATGCCTGACATTAATTCATTAGCAAAAGGCTTAGGCCAGTTCAGGAGATATCTCCCTGATACAGACCAAGACAGTTACACATCATTGAGATGAGCCTGACTTACGCTGTTAAGCACCTGAAAAAGGCCTGATGCTACTTATTCATCCCTTATTAATGGAAGTTTTACCTTTAAATGATCTCCTTGAGTGGTAAATGATAACACAACACAGTTTCTCTCCCTCTCTATCAGGCAAGAGAATCTGTGGGGTTTGTTTCCTTTTTTTGACACACCCTTCAATACCCTGAGACTGTATTACCGTGGTTTTGCATATATAGGGAGTGAAAAAGATACAACAGATTTCTATCAAACACCAATTGCAATAATGTGTGTCTAACAGAGAAGATTCTTGCTCCCTTCCCTGTGGACACAATGGAGTAGTGCCTTGCCATGCCCTCCCTGCTCTGGCACCATTATGTGGGGACACCTACCAGAATCCTTGCTATCAAAGCACAGGCTTTTTTTTTATAGTAATGTAGATTTAATGAGAAATTATCCATGCAAATATAGTAACTGGGCAGTGTTTTACATTGAAATGCCATGAACATCACTGATGTATCTGACTATGTGCTTAAATAGTCAAAGTTCGTCTACTGATTACCCAAATATTATGTCTTTGAGAGACATAATTACAGTCCCTCTACATGTGTGATGGCTTAAATTTACTTCCACTTAATAATGTGTCATTAGTCCACCCACTTGTCATATAGCCATCTAAAAATAATAAGAATAAACCGGATCAATTTGACAATGACAATTTTAATACAATCTTGGCCTCTCAATTAAAAGTGAATAGGTACAGAGAATGCAGATAATTACAGCACATTCCCTACGGCACAAAGGCTCAGTAAAAAACAACTCCAAACGCTCTGTCAGCCTGGTTCACAGGCTGGCTTCTGCTTCTGTAAGCAGGCAGGCCACAGGCTGCCAAAAGCCTTTTGTGGTATCGAGTCAGTGACAGTAATTCAGGAGGTAAAAAAATGACCCTGTCAGGTAGCAAAGTTTTCTTACACCTCCTGATTCCCTATATTTCACATATGCAACTGTGATCTCTGCATAGTCCTTCAGAGCTCTTGCACAATAGCATGGATAACACAGGTTATGTATTGATATATAAAGGGATACATACATTATTGATATAAGAAAAGGTACACGTTCATATCCTTTATGTAAAGCTTCTGAGAACAGCACAACATAAAGTTTCACCCAGTCAGTGGTGTGTATTGAAATTTGAAGGGTTGACCGGGCTTCCTGAGGGTAGAACAATTCCAAACTGCAATTATGAATTAAAGGAATGGAATTGTTCTCAGTCTTTGACATTTACAGGTGGAAAATAAGGAAGTTAAATGGACAGATCACTCATCTTTGCAGCTAACTACAAATTTCACTGGTACCACTGACACTAAATGAATAACTGGAAGTGGGAAGAGGTGAAGGGTTGGCAACAGGCTCTACCCATTCGCATAACATGCTCTTTGCTGTTTGAAAGTTTGGAACTGTGGTTACAATTTGTTTTTTTATGGTTTTGGTCTTTTCAAAGATCTTACTGAGCAGTTGACATCCTTTAGTGTTAAAAGCACGACACTTTTTTGGATGATGCCATTATTTTTAAGAAGTGGCACTATTTTTGTCTTGCTTTTGTCATATAATTAATACTTGTAAAATGAACTAGGAGCATCCTAGGAAATGGTCCTATTATATGTGATGTGATATGACTAAGCAGGAGGAGAATGAATTGCCCAGCTTTCTGCCAGTGGAGCGGAGCTCTGTTTAACTCTCATGGTCTCCAGTTTTTTAAGCTGGGGATCAAACATACCCCAGGCATGCACTACCTGTGCATACACGTATACAAGATACACTTCAAAGGAAACTTGAGCAAAAGGATGAATAGCAAATAGCCTTGTCGTTCTCTAGGAGGCCAAACATGGCAGAGGTTTTTTGCAGCAACTACTGAAGAAAATGAGATTTGTCTTAGGTTGTATTTGGAGGTTTTAAATATCTGAGCATCCTCTTGGAGCAGTTTGCATATACACCATAAATGCCAGATGGAGTTTACTGAACACAGATGATGTCACTTTACAAAACAGTTTATTTCCATCTGATTCCACTCTCTAAATGTAAATACGCAGGTAGGCTTAGAAAACAGGTGGCAGAAAGAAAAATTTCAACACTGCACTTGGCCATAGGAAATTCACATGTAATACTGTCTGGAAACACTGACACCCTGTGCATCCTGGCTTGTCCTAGCCACCCATGCATGTATGCCACTGATGTACACTTCATTTACATGCTTCCCTTATAAAGCTGTGTGCTATATAGTTTGATGGGAAGCTTTGCCTGTGGACAGTGGTGGTAGGACATAGAGTAATTGCTTTAGCTTGCAAGTGTACATCCTAGAGGAGAAGACTAGATAAGTACTGCATCTAAACCTGCTTACTTTGAGGACAGTACACCCATTACTTTCGCAGGAGCTTTTAAAAAGAGGGCAGGCAAGTATATCTGACAAAGCAATACACTTCTGGCTGAAGTACAGGTAATTTTCTCTTGAGGGTCTCTAGCACTATGTTATGATTTACTTATTAATGCTACACCTATACTGAGAATGAAAACTGTTTTCTCCTACTAATGTCCCTTTATATTAACCATGAGAGATATCTGCAGACAGTTTTCTAAATTGGTATGCATTGCATATTTCTAACAACATGAGAAAGCTTATCAGTGGTCAAAGAAAGCACTGAAAGGTCAAGTAAAGAATAGAGTCTTTATGCCTGGTTAAGTTATGAAGGTATGATTGATAAATCTGTATCTATAAATATTTGTGTATATATAATGTATAAGGAAACAGCTAGGATTTCTTTACTCATTTGTCATGTTATTGTATTTCAATCATGAGCAAGACAGTATGCAAACTACCACAGTAACTGATTGCTTCTGTCAGTGATCAGGAATGAAAGAAGCCCTAGAAAACCCACATTAAGATTTTGCCCATGCATTCTACTCCAGTCTGGTTTGTACAGTGAAGATGAGACAATTACTAGCATCAGTGCAAATTACACTTGACTAAGAAACTGGATATTAATGCCACTTTAGGAAAGTTAATAAAATCCACTTGCAATAGGATTAAAGTGAACAGCCAGACATCCCAATGTAGTATCTATGCATACAAAGCTGAATGTATGCCTTCAAGGTTTCTACAGTAAACCAGAAGTGTTATTCAAATGACAACAAGATGTGCAGCAAAGCTGTAATTAGAAGACACTGTGGCATTCATAAGGCTCTAAGCCAACACCATAGCTTCCAAGTAGCTTTCAGGCAGGATGAAATTCAGAAAAGAAACAAGCAGCAGCCCACATTATGGGCAGTTGCCTATGGGATAAAAGCATCTCTATCCCAGGACAAAACAGAGATAAGTCTCCTTAATCTCACAACCTTTTCAAAAGCTGGGTATCACTTTGTATATATGATATAAGAAGGAGAAAGCACAGGAGGTTTATGAGATTGTTAAGTAATATTTCTTTTCCTGGTTTACTCAAGTTTTCTCTCAGGGGTACAACAGCAGGTATAACTGAAATGCGCTTGCAGAACAGTGGCATCAGTAAACTCCTATCAGACACGTCCCATCATAATAGAAAACACAAAAGGGTAAAAAACCAATTTAAATTAAAAAAATATTGCTGAGTAGGATTTGTCTTGTGCTGGTTGAGAGCTAAAGAAGCAGTGCAACAGAACTTGCTTAAAGCACACATGAAGCCTTACATTACTGTGCGCTAAAGCAACTCAGATCGTAATTGTGGTACTCACTTCTTTCCATAGCCAGCAGAAAGAAACAGAGCCAAGAATTTTGTATTCTCTAAGAAAAGTAATCTAACACAATAAACCTCATTTTTTGCCTTCTATCTTCTCTGAGAAATGAGTTATAAAATAGCTGTGATGATTACGGCTTATTGAACATCTCTGGCCATGCAAAACTGGATGGCCCCTGCAACACAGAGTATAAACTTCAGGGACTCCCTCCGACTTCTACTTCGTCACAACCAATGGGAATTTTAAAAGGATAAACAAACACAGAAACTCACCCTTGTGGTGTAAGCAGCTTCTGGGTCATCTTCTAGTACACGAGAGAGACCAAAATCTGAGACTTTGCATACCAAGTTACTATTGATGAGGATGTTACGAGCAGCTAAATCTCGATGGACATAACCCATATCTGATAAGTATTTCATGCCAGATGCGATCCCTCGAAGCATGCCTACTAGCTGGATGACCGTGAACTGGGCATCGTGTTTCTGGAAAACATATGAAATGTCATTTCAGAGACTGCTCACGTTCCTCCTCCTTGCTTCTTGATAAAGACCCTGGAGGCTCCTCAAGTGAAGAGCTCATGAGTCAGGGGCAGTGATTTAAATGTCACAAGTAGAACTACTTTGACCTGCAGATGAGAATCTCCCAGTCAGCTGAGGGAAGGGGACAGATTTTCAACTGAGATTAAAATTCATTTTTCCTGTTCTTGCTGTCATCAGAATTTTAATTTCCTAGTTGGGACCTGTGTGAAAGCAGGACATAAATCTAAGCTGTGCGTGCTCCTGGGACTGGAGCATCAGGACATTAGAGAAACAGATGTCCAACTTCCCTGAAAGGCCACAGGATTTGTTAGTGAAAATCCCAGCATTACCCAATGGACTAATGAAAGTTTTCTATTACATAAGCTGGGTTGTTTGTTTTTTTTTAGCAAAAGCAAAGGCTGATCTGATTCAGGGGCTTTCAAATTCCATTAAATATAAAGTAATTCCTTAAAATTTTCCTCAACTTCAGGAAAAGTCACTTAAACACACTGGGACTTAGCCTAGAAACCAACTGCTGCATATATTTCTGATTGCCTACTAGCCACATGTTTTAAATCTTCCAGCTATTACTGATGCTGTTTGTTAACATCTAGCTTTGATAGTGATATGCAGATACACAGATGACAGGACAACAGTACGTCCTAGTGCAGCTCTCAAATGAATTTCCCAGTGCTGTAAATGTATCATCATGGGCAGCTCTCCAGCTTTTCCTGCTGCTTCTTCCAGGATTTTATTAAATACAAGGGAGCTGGCTCTGCCATGTGGGGTGAGCTCACACAAGTCAGTCTGCAAGACAGATTGAACTAATTTAATTCTTGATTAATATACTTTGGGGCAATATTAGCACTATAAGCATTAGACAAATATATGGCACAGAGGATGCTTAAAGAACCTCTCAGAATTCCCTTTAATGAAGAAATTAATTATTATAGAAGACTCTTAGCAGTTCCCTGTTATGAAACCTCCTTTAAATAGAGCCAACAAGAGAATTTATATAGACACTGGAGAAGATTTAGCTAGAAATCAGGTGGTTTCTAACCATGAAAGGAATTAGACATTCAGATAGCCTTTCACTGGCAATGGGAAAAGCAAAATAACCGGTATCTAAAGGCATTTATAAAGAGGGTTATGTGGCCTGAGTTGCCCGTGATATGAGTCACAAGGTTTCTACCCGTTTCCACACAACAGTAGTGAAAATGAAACAACAAACAAACCAATCACATTCAAATGAACACACTGAATGACTGTTTAGTAGTCAGAAATGATTCCCCTTTCTTCAGCTCTTTCATCAAGATTCTAAGCCTAAACAAAATATATATATTTCAGTGCAGATATATTTCCTTCAGATATCCTGACACGTTATTTATATGCATTTTACATGCTCCAGTGGACACCATAACATATATAGTACACACTGAAACTAAGGTTGACAATACATCCCCTTTTGGGGTTAAACGTCTAGTTCGATGTTATGAATTTGGGGGATAATGTCATTCAACCGTGGCAGAACCAAAGCAGTCTCCCAGCCACAAGTGAGTTTGCCCTAACAAATTCAAATTAAACTAGTGTTTCCCCTCAGATGGGATTTCATTTCTGTTACACTTCTTGTTTTGCAACAAGTAAATCTTGGTGACACAGGGAGCGTTCACGTTTTTTTAGGCTAGCTACCAACTTTAACAGAAAACAAAGATAAATCAACAACAGCATTAGGATGTCTAAGGTCGGGGAAAGAAAACAGGCCAATGGAGTTTTCTAGCAAAACATTTTGAACACCCTCAGGTATGGGGTTATTCCCTAAACTTTTCATCTAGAAGGAAACAGCTCTCTGATCAGTATTGTTGGTTTACTGATAGAACTGCCACAAATGTGTTCATGTTTGAAGTCACCTGGTAAGACTTATTGCCAACCAATAACCATAACTGCTTTTCAGCCCTCAGAAAAACAATTATCGTTTTTGTGTGCCAGAATGATGTTTTAGTTTGGTTTTTTACAGATGTGATATACTAATAACACTGAAATTCTCTTTGTTTTGATGCAATACTGCAAGCAGTCAAAATGGATTAGCAGATCCCTACCTGGCTTTCTGAGCACACAAAACCAAACGGTAATAATGAAATATCAAGCAACAAGGGCTGATGATGAATCAGAGCAGAATGGCAATGAATCCATAACAGATGCAGCTCAAGGGCCGGCTCTGTACCACATAGTTTTCTACTGCACTTACCCGTAGGAAGCTGTCCAAGGAACCATTTTCCATATATTCAGTGACAATCATAACTGGTTTACCTGCAAGTAGATCACAGTGGTCACACATTCAAAATGAATACATACTGATCTGTAAGACCAAGAATTACAGGAATGTGCCCAAATCTTCCAAATCCCAAGGCTAATCTTACAGTGAGAAAGAAAGCAAAAGACGCATGGGCAAACCCAGCTCTGTGCACAACATAATTGTGATTCCATTGACATCAACAGAAATACAATTATTTCAGTATAAAGTGATTGGATTTTTAGCAGCTCAAGTCCCAAGAAACAAAGTGAAGCAACCTGCATTTTCAGTATGAGTGTTTTATCCATCACTGTTGAATATAATCCTTCCTAGGACTGTTGAATATGTGCAATTAAATTGGTGTATTCTGTCATGCAATTGTCCCCCAGGTTCCCTCTGGAAGGGAACTGGGCACTTGCTGTGGCAGGAGCTGTGGTTTTTCTTGAAGTGTTGTCCACAGAGGTGCAAGGACTGTGAAGCCGTGCTCTACCATGTGGGTACAGTCAATATGTTTCTTAGATACTGCTGTAAGGGAGAGATGAAATAGCATATATAGAAGCAATAGCAAAAAATGCTCTCCCTCAGGAAGGTATTTATAAAGCATATAAACTATTAAGCTTCAGTATTTTCCTAGCATAAGCCATAGAAAATGTTGGGGTGGGGAAAGAAATGGGAAAAGTGCAGAATCAGAGTAACACAGGGCACTGGAAAGAAAAGCAGAGCTGTAACACGGCCACCTTCCAGTCCTGGAGGTTAGCCCTCTTTGCAGGCAGTCCTGCCTCCCTCTGCGGGAATCACTGACAAGATGAACCTGGCCCTCTCCTGCTAAGCACAGCATAGCTGGGGGCCAACCATGCTGCATCCATGGGGCAGTGTCAATCTCTAAACAAACAGCCCTACATCCTTGAAAAGCCTCTGGTATCTTTCAAAGCTTGTCCATGCGGATTCAGATCAGGTTTTGAAACCATTCTCTCTACCCTAAGGTATTTTGTAACAATAACCAAGATTTCATATGCAACTCTGACATGAAGAGAAATGAATGCAAAAATTAATGTGATTACGGTGAAGTTTCCAGACAAAGGTCATTGCCCTGATAATATTTTACCATAGCATGGATTTTATTATTTCATAATACATTCTAAAGCTTTGTTTATTTTCTCTTCGTGGTAGAGAGAAAGGTGGGTAAAAGCATGAAGTTATTTAAGAAGATGAATTATTATTTCACATACAGTACAGAAAGGCATCTGACCATAAAAGCATGACAAAGGCCTGCATATTGTATAGCAGGCATGGTGACATTTTAGCTTTTAAAATTGAACAGCATGACGCTCGAAAGAGGTACTCAGTATAACTCAAAGCAAGAAAGCCATTAAAAAAGCAAAGTAAATGGTAGCAACTCCTTTTTTTGTTTGTTTTTCAGAAAACGCAACTTCTACCAACTAGAAATTCTTAGAAGGTAAATATCAATATAACAAGAAGAAAATCCTTTGTCCTTTGAGTGGATTGACAGGTTAAAATACCTTCTTTCTGCTGTGCAAATGATGTGTTACATTGTGAGAGTTACACTGATGGGTATTTGACTCTGACATCCATTAAGTAGTAGGAACAAACTATCCAAAACATTAAACTTGAATGATATAGAATATGATACAGGTAAAAAGAAAATAAACAAAAAAATCTGTTGCTTGCTTATTCTTGTTAGCAAGAAGTATGCAGTGCAAGGAAAAATATCTAACTGCCACTGTGCATCTAATAGTAACCCAAAGGCATTTCTGGTAATGCACAGAAAATGATGCTGGATCTTTCAATCAAAGGGCAATGCACTGATGAAGCTATCCAAAACGTCCTATGATAAATCCACATACTTTGAAACCAGGATATGGTTGCTTGGTTAATAATTGGATAATTTTATGACATATCAGATGAGTAAAAGTACAGTAAGAAGATACATCTTCCATATTATTAAGAGAGCATCTTCCTGCCTTGCTCACTCATACTCGGAAAGCCCCAAGTGCAGCACTGCACTCTCATTCAGTTGGAAATGTGTCCGTAATAAGAAGCACATGCTCAAAAGCAACACTGCGTGCTTTTAAAAGACCATTCTGCATTCATTCATCAAAGCACAGCCTTTATACATGATAACAACTCGTGTCAACAGTGTTGCTGAAATTTATTATACTAACAGGCTACAAATTGCTGTAAATTATTAGTAAACTAAGCAGAACATGCACGCTGGTTATTAAGGCTACTGCCTGCAGCATGCTGAGGAGACCAGGGTAGTAACAGGAAAACACACAACAGAAACTAACGTGAAGGAGGGGAACAACCCTGCATTGGACCAAAGGACTGAAGTCTTTTCTGGTGCACCTCCTTCATACTAGCGGTGGCTTGTCTCCTGGCAAACCAGAGCCACTCCAGCTTGAGAACTTCCTACACCGAACAGTCCTGTTACAGGGATTGTGCCAATTGCAGTTACAAGGACTTGCTTCAGAAGATCTGCTTAGTATGAAAAGCTAGATCATTGCTAAGGGCCATCTGTCAAACAGAATGTGGTTAATGAAGAAAAGGTCATACTGCCTGCTTATCATGCACTACCTGTACTAAGAGTGGTCCAGCAAATACTCCACAGGCTCTCTAGTTACTATACATAAGCTAATGCTTTTCAGTGTGATTTAATAACTACCATTAAAATATATGAACTCTTCCTAATGTGTTATTACAGTATATTGGTTTGGTTTAAAAACACAAAACCCCACAACCTTCTTCTATTACCCAACACAATGTTAAAGAAAATACATTATTATCTTCACTTGCATCTCTGCCATATAATTTTACCTAGAGAAAGAGAAACAAATAGTTTCACAGCAGTTTTCTCAACTCCTATACTCAAGCTATCTGGAGAGGGTGCTGTATCCCTGAGGCTTTTATTGACTTCAGCTGGGAATATTCAGAGCTCACTCTCTCATAGTGAAATGTGACAGACAGCTGGCACTCCCAACCCCCTGAAACACAGCAGTCTGCTGTGAATATAGCTGAGTAGCAAGTTTACTAATAGTCAGTTATACAGAATACAGACAGAATTAGTAATGTGCATTCAAAGCAATGCACAAATTCTGCATGCACAGCAATTAGATTATTTTCTCTAGTGCAACAAAAAAGTAACAGAACAGATTTTAGCTCAGCTGTGTACAGACTGATGCTTCAGTTTCAAGTAATTTGGGGACTGCAAATCTTATTCTGCCTTCGCAAAGCGTGTGTCATTGAAAAGGAGGACATAACTTGGATTTATACAGGCAGACCTGGAAGCCCCTTCCTAATGAGACTGTGAGACCTGAGCTGAAGAATAACTACTTTGTTATTTAAATCAGCAAAATAGATGTTCATGAATCACACTTAGAGCATTACTATTGTAATTATGTCTCTTCATAACACATAGGGTTTTTTTCTACATATATTTCATTATTTTTAAACACATTCTTGTGTTTTGTTTTGTTTTGTTTTTAATTTAATTTGTTGCAGTAAGCTACCAAATACTTTCATACCTGTCTGTTCTTCTGAAACCTTGAATCATGCAATTTAAAATAAAGGCTCCTTAAACCCAGTAAAGCCATCCACTTAACAACAAGGTATTTGGTATACTTCTACCCAGTTAAACTGTAAATGCTCTCAGTCCATTGACATGGCAAGGAGCTGCTTTGCCAGCAGAGTCCTCTAGGATGAGCTAGGAAACATCTTGCCTCAATGAGAGCATGAGAGCCAGAATTTGCCTAAACAAGGCAGTATCATCATCACTGAATCCCACCACCTGCTCATAAGGAGAAGAACATGGGCAGCTGAGAGGAGGCTGCTCTGATGTGTCAGAAATGCCTGTTACAATCTGCTGTTATCTAGATGACAGTAGAGTTGGAGAGGGTTCTTCAAATATGTTACTTTTCAGGCAGGTGCCACATGGGGATGGACGTTTCGATTCCTTTTTTTGGCTCAAAATGGGAAGGTGATTTGTTATCATAAAAAATAGACAAACATAGGCCTGAACAAAAATCCCATACACCCATAACAGAAACAACCAGGGGCAGATACAGAAAACGTCTCAGTAAAAAGAATATATATATTATCAAAGAAATAAAACCAATTTTATGACTGGCATTGGAATGTCCCAAGATTTTTTAATTACTTCTGTATTTATTTCGCCTTTAGATATTTACTAAGAGGTATTGTGGAGGTTCAGGACCTTTAAAATGTCTCATACTGGTATGCACTGGTACGTACTGAATATAGACATCAGTACGTCCATGTGTACTGAATATCACATAAAGTAACATGGAGTATTTTTTCCCCTTCATGGAAACCATGCAGGAAGAAGATTGGACTTATTAATATACTGGTACCAGTTGCCGGAGCCAGGTAGGCTCTTCATTAATTTGTGCTAATGATAATGTCTAATGACTTGGTTGAAAGCAGAACATATTGCTTCAGTGCAATTAGGAACCCTTAGACCCTGTGACTGGTAACAGATGATCACCAAGTGCCTCTTGGCCACTCTGTAGCAATTTGTAGCTCTGGAGTTTATTAAACCTGCCAGTTCATTACAGAAACGCTTATTTTTCTATGCGTCCTCTGTATTTTTTTAAGCAGACTATTTTTATTCCCCAGTTTTTCCCAGCTCATCAACACAGGGCATGGTTTCTACGTCCTGAGCAGCCTGCACGCAGCAAGCCAGTGAAGATCCTGCAGCTGCACTGCAGGCAATTGCCTCCAATACCATTCTTCATTGGATCCATCAGTGCGGGGTTAGCTGGTGCTTTCACATGGGTATTTTTTTTTCCTGTTTTTAAGGAAATACAATATACATTGCAAGAGCCAAACTATGTGTTTCTGCTGTTATCTCTTTTAAAGGATATCTGGTACATATTGACAGGGTTAGAGCATAAACGTTTCTGGAAGGGTTTGCAGAGAATAAATATGGATGAGTCAGCTCTTTATTTGCTTTTGCTCCTGAAAGACCAACAAATCCCAGAACAGTTTAGGTGGGACAGGAACACTTCCCATGCAAAACAGATGCCCCTGTGATATCTTACTTTTAGTGACGACTCCCTCTAATCGAATGATGTTAGGGTGGTCAAACTGTCCCATGATGCTTGCTTCTCCAAGGAAGTCCCTCCTCTGTTTCTCTGTGTAACCAACTTTCAGGGTTTTGATAGCCACTGAAATTTCCTTTTTAGAAGGCAGCTTCAGGCGCCCACTGCAAACTTCACCAAATTCCCCTAAAAAAAGTGCAAAAAAAAAATGACAAAAGATTAAATACAGTTGTTTCCTGGGGATTTAAGAAAGAAGACAGCATTCAGCAAGAGTCCCTGAGGTGTGATGTTTACTGGTGGGCCACAGACCAGAGTGCCAAAGGAGACCTTTGGACAGTTACTTAACATTTCCATGCTTGGGTTTTCCAGCTGTCCAACTGGACAATTTCACATATCCAGATGACGGCAGAGCAGAGGAATGCATAAATATGACCAGAAAATCCCATTTTTGTTTCAGTTGATGGACTTTGAGGCAATGGTAGGAGGGCTGATTAACACAGAAATAAGTATGAGAATAATCATGCATCCTTACTCTTCATTTCTACCAAACTTAGTCCTCTTAAAGTAGCAAGGTAATTATTAATAAAATAATTTATCTACACAGCTGCAAAGAAAAAAACAAATCCATACAGATTATCCTTGTTCTGTCATTATTCAGATGGCTCTAATAATGCAAATATATGCTGTCACTATGGGACTACAGGACCTGATAGTCCCCCATGAATATTGTGCCCACTGCATCTTGTGTGAGATCCCTAAATAGAGAGTGGCAGATATCACCGCATGTTTACTTCTATAAAACATGGTTTATCCTTTGCTATGTAATATCCAAGAAGAGTATATAGAGAAAATTACCTTGGCATTCAAATAAGCATATATTACATATGTAGACAAATTGCTGGAAGAAAACACTTGAAGATTTCTGTATTTAGCTAATGATTACATAAAGCATTTAATGGAAGTTTCCATTTTCCATTTAATGGAAGCATTTAATGAGCAGCAACTGACTTTTGATTCCCAGTTATCCAACCTCCCATCTTAGATTTCATACAATATGATACAACACCTACACCACATAATACAGCACCTATAACATCCCAGTTAAAATTACAGGAGGTAACTTTTTTTTCTCCTTGTTTCAATGACAAAACAATTGAAACGATGAAAAACACAATAAAAACAGAGAATGGCTAAAATACACAAGAAATATGATAGCAAGAATTGAACCTACAAAATTATTTATCTTTAAAGACAAGGAAAACACTATACTGATCAAGGAAGAAAGGTTCGTTGGTTGCTGTTTTGTGTGTGTGCTTTGTTTGTTATCTTTCAAGAAGCTAGAGGGTATTGCTGGAGGGCTTTCACACTCATTTTCTAACACATGCCTATTCAAGTTCTTTTGTCAGAATACATAAGATCTAAATATAAATAGTCCCTCATATGCCATACTTTGTCAAGTGGCCTTGTACAGAAAGTCTGACTTGGAAACAAACTAATCCTATAAATCTAAATCTAGCTGGCATCATTTTCATGTCAACTGGGAATTTTGATTTTATTTGTGAGTGAAGTACCATGGAAAGAGTGATTATACTGCTTACATATGAGCTTTTCCCCACTTAAAGTGCAATAATTTTAAGTGCAATAGCATAACTATGCCTCTAAAGAGCAAAGGCTCTTGGAACTCATTTGCCCACAATGATTCTTTCTTTATATCTGCAGCTGATTGTTTATATTAAGCAACATCTGTGAAAACTAAAAATGACCAAAATCCACAGAAATAAAGTATTTTTAATAGGCAAATTTAAATCATTTTGCTCTTCATAGATTTAACGCTTGGAAGTGTATGATGGGTTGCCAGCCCTTCACCACTGACTTCAGATGTGATACCACATGGGATACATTTGAGATGTTACATTCAGCCCATTCATCTGAAAACTGAAATTATTCTTTTGCAGTAGAGTTCATGCCCCATTTGTAGCAACGCAATTTGGGCATGATAAAGGGGGAAAGAACAATGACCTGAGTCTTAAAAGTCAGGGCTGTGTCTCCACATTCAAAAGCTCAAGGGATTGCCGTTATTCACAACAAGGAATGAGATGAGAGATGACAATAGTTTAGGCTTATCAAAATTATGGTTATATGTACACCAGCTCCTTATTCTATACAGAAAAAGTAAACCCAAGAATAGTTTCAAATTACAATAAAGCTCAGCTAGATCAAGAAAATAATTCCAACAGTAAGGACACTTGGACAGTACAAAAGATTTTTTATGGAGTCTACAAACTCTTATCTTGTAGATTATAAATAAGCATTTGTCAAGAGCAGTACCCAAGAAGGTGGGAAAGGGTATGGGCTTCATGACCTCCTGAGGTCACTTTTCAGTTTTATTTTATAAGGTTTCTCTGTTAGACAGCCAATTTAAACAAAAAACCTGATCAAATGTGTCACAGGTCAATGACCTTTCTCTGTTGTTAACACAGGCTAGGTTTAAGTCAACATAGACGTGAACGTCACCATATCTTATCACCAATTGCTGAGGTGCTTCATCCTCTAGGCATGCTGATCTGGTATTAACGTAATAACCAAAAAAAATTAAACTCAGAGTATGTATCTTTATATACATATATACTACTAAAATACATTACATCCTTTGTTTCTAACATTAGTTGTATTTCAGGCTGGCAAGACAGGCAGCAGCTCAGAAAATGAATTGCAAAACCTATTACCAGTAACTAATGGGTGTTGAATCCGGTTCAGACTTCTTAATTAAAAATATTCAATCTCTGCAAACCAAAATGACAAATATACTTTACCAAGCGCAAACACTGCTACAGTTCAAATATTAAGTCCAGCTCCATACTATCAGAGGACTACAAAGAAGAGGACTAAAGCACATCTTGAAAACAGAAGGAAGGGGAAAAAGTGCTTGAAATAAATCTTGTACTGTCCAGCTTTGTATTTCCTGTTCTCTATATTTTAATGGTCAAAAAGGCTAAAAAAAGCTAACCTCTTAAAACTATTGTTCAATTATGGTCAATGAAGACTATAGCTATGATTTCAGCAGTCTGGGAATCAAGCCTTCATTTACAACTGGAATCATATATCTGATATTTGTTTGACTTTTGGGAAGGAAAAGATTACTGCTAATGTGCATCAACATGGTCCCTTCAGCCACGGCTGCACGGTTTAGAAACTGGGTGATTAATCGGATTCTGTAAATGCCTCAAGGCCAGTTGATGCCGCAAGAGACTAAAAGTTGGAGCCTTCATAGCAATGGAGCTTACTTTTGCCTGTCAATATAAAATGGAAAACAATTTCACTGGAAAAAGCTCACTGGGCACATTAACCTTTGGTTCATTCATATACAGGGCAGCATGGATGCTACATAACCCTACCTGGTCAACATACATAATGACATTCAGCTACACTACATCTTTTTTTCCTGCAAATCATTACTGTATGGTGCCCATAAGAAATGGACTGGATCTCATCAGATATTGTTTAGGAGGAATAAAGACTTGTACACAAGTTGGAAGGTAGAAAACCAAAAAGAGATGAGTTTGATGGCTCTACATTTTCATGTAGAGCCTTTCTAAAGTGTTTATTTTTAATTATACGACACACATAAACACTGTATAACCTGCCCTGCAGACTGATATGTCTATTTACATCTGGAAAGCAAATAGATAGTATTAGGAGGGCTGTTCATGCAATAAAGATCACTCTTCAGGAGATCTTAATTTCTTTTTAAATAGGCTACTTAGTGCTTCAGTGAATGGCATTTGCTGTGCATTGAGACCCAGGGGACAAGTAAAAGATGACTGTGAAATTAGCTACTCCCTTTACTTTGCTGTGTTTTAAATCATGGTTGTACTGTTGTGCACAGAACTCCTTCAGAGTTGGAGAGGCAGCTAAACTTATTGTTTCAGAAACCTCATGAATGTCAACAATGCTCTACAAGCCTTCACTGAGACACTCCAAACCTTCATCATAAGTCCATGAACAGGTAGCCCCTCAATTTTAAAAGTACTTTGCTTAAGAAGATGTCATGTTGTAAGTATGTTTAAACTTTGAAAGAAAAACAAAACTGGCTTTCATGTTCAGCAAAGCACATATGTAAATCTATCCCACATCAAGAAAGTACTTTTTTGTAGTATTTTCTTGCTATCCAATTAGATTTAAACTTCTCAAGTGGTTTGCTGAACTGGATCCATAAAAACAAGTAAGTTGTTTTAAAAGAAAGAATTACTTCAAAGAAAAAACTGAAAAAGTAGCTCCTGACCTCAATTTTCTTATGCTTAGCCTCCCACTAAAATCCCTTGTGTTTTTCTTGAGGTTCTTTTGGACAAGAATATTTCCTTATTGTGTCTGGGTATGTTTTCAAAGCCGTGTAAGCTGCCCTCTATTCTCAGAGACTTCTGGCTAAAGCTGTGAAAAAAATGCCTGGAGAAGGACCTCAGAGTATCAAGATTGCTTGCCTGCCTTGAAGGTCTCATTACTTACGTCACACTTCAACACAGTTAAATGAATCCCTTCTTCTCAAATCACTGTCTTCTTATAATTTTATTCACACTTGCATTTGTAAAGGAGAAGGGCAGGAAAAGACCAAGTCATCCACTCAAATAAGTCATTGACTCAAGAGACAGGAAATGCCTTTCTGCTTTTGGGAAGGAAAGAAGCGTTCCTGCAAAAGCAGCCTCGGAGTCATTCGTTCCAAATGTGCTGAATGTGACAACAGTGTAAAGTGATGCTACGAACACATTTTGGAAGCTCCCAGCACTCTATATCATGATTTTTGTCTGTTCTTCCCTCCATGGCTCTTCCTGCTGACATCTCTGGCAACTGCTAATAGGACATGCTAGCTGTAATGCCGTGTGTAGTTTAGACTACGTGAATCTGACAAAGGGTCTCCAACTAATGGCTATCTCATATTTTGAGTCCAAGCTTCAATGCAGAGGACCTGCAGGAATGACCGTCACTTTTACTGTAGTGGAACAAAGGGACTTCTTTTTAAACCACCTAACTCTTATAGAAACATAGAATAGTTAGGGTTGGAAAGGACCTTAAGATCATCAAGTTCTGTTGGAAGGACATGGGCAGGGACACCTCGCACTAAACCATATCACCCAAGGCCTCGTCCAACCTGGCCTTGAACACTGCCACAGATGGAGCATTCACAACCTCCCTGGGCAACCTATTCCAGTGCCTTGAAGCTTCTCAGAAAACTCTTTCTCCATTTTCAGAGGTCATACCTGACAGGTTTTGGCTTACCTCTCATTCTCATGTATTTTCTGATAGGTCAGAACAATGAGCTATAAAATATGAAACATCATTGATTCTTATGCATTTGTTTTCTAGATTCATGTACTGCATACAGCCCAAGTTTGGAAAGCTTATTTTTGTGAAGGAAGGCTCCTGAAAGTTTTAGAAAGAAAAATGCAGCTTTTGGATTTAGCTTTTCAGTAACCCCCTTCCCTACCCCCATAATAACTCTCTATTAAGTAAGCAGAGCTCCACTGCCTTGAATGGAGATGATGGAGAACAGTGCACTCTTGTGGGGCAAAATTAAAACCAGCAAGGAACAAAAAACCCTACTTTTGCAGAAGATAACCTAACTTCATACAAGCACTTGAGTAGCTGCAGTGAGAGAGGATGAATACTATTTCTTTTTACTGGGTGATTCAGGAGATGAACTGAGTTCAGTAGCTTGGTTCTACATTTGTTTCCAACTGGAAATCTTTTGCTGTGCACTAGGAGTCTGTCTCTCTCACATCTCCTGATTTTAATTCAAGTAATATGTTTAGAGAAAAGCAAAAAAAAATCAATAATAAAAGAATTAGTAATTTTCAATGGATTAAAAATCAATAGTACTTCTCACAAATGTTTTAATTTAGCAGGAAAGCCACCACTTCATGATCTTCTGACTCAGCGAGACAATCTGCCACTTCAAGAAGCAATCACATGTCCTATCAGGGACTACATGCATTGCAACATGGACAACTCAGTGTGATGGGACTTTCTGTAATCTGGCTCCTCTGCTACAAAATCTGCTCATTTCGACAGCTTGTTTTCTGTAAACCAAACAATCTATGGCGTCTGCATGGCTCAGACAATCAGTTATCAGACAGACAACCCTTTCCTCCTAAATCGATAATTCAAATCCAAAGCAGTGACCAAAATCAATCCAATGACCAAAGGTCATTGCAGCCTGATGGATGAGTGGTGACTGGTATGAAATGAGTTTGTGGTTTCATTCAAGGCATAATAGTCAACAGTCCTTTTTTTTTTTTTTGAAGAGAAGGAAAACATCTCCACAGTTGATACCATTTTCTGTGCTGACAGATTTGAAAGAGAAACCTAAGAAGTGAGGCTGAACTCTTTTCACTCCCAAAAGTGCTATATCCAACGGGTGTCGGAAAAACTGCCTCGCTACCTGCTTTCTTTGGGAACAATAAAAAAGAGCTGCATCCCCTTAAGTTTTCAAATGCATTGGAATCAGCTGTAAATATGAAATTTGAACACTTTAGCTTTCTTTTTACTCACAAGTATAAACCCCAAAATGTAAAACAGTAGATACAGCAAAACCCTTTAGTTCGTTAAATCTGCTGATCATTACCTGCTCCAACTACTTTATCAATGGAGATATTAGAAGCATCTAGTTCCTTGGCAAATTCATGCACAGCTTGATTGGGATCCTCATATGTATGCGGATCAACATAAGTTCTCAGGCCTGGGAGTTTCACTGTGTAAAAACAAATTCAGAGAGAAAATGTTACTTAGACTTAATTAATCCTTCGCAAGGAAGCTCATGAGACAGCAGAAATCAAATCTATAGAACAAAGAGGTATACAGCTTTTCCAAATCAACCTCTGTAAATCCAGAGACACTAATGCACAGAAGCCTAAAAACCAATTTAAATATGTCTGCACTTGCCATATTTAACTGCTTTTCAAATATTAAAATACTACCCACCTATTCCAACTTGCTGTATTTAGATGCTGCAATATATCGTCCCTATCAATGTAACACCAGAGACAAGAAACAAAATGTGTGATGCTACAGCCAACCTGAAAAGTTCTTAGGAATATGCTAAGGAGAACACATCAACTCAAGCTTTTTCTTTCCAAGTCCTCCATCAAGGTGAATAAGAAAATTATACGTGAACAAATGCCTTAATCCCTCTGCTAGCACATACAAGGATGGCAGTCGGTTGTTCTTATTATTAAAGTCTGGTTGCACTGCTCAGTTTCCCTAATATCCATGTTATTATATTATCCCCCTCTACAGTTTTCTGGCCAGGGGTTGCTCATTTTGCCTGCAGCAAGTTCTAGCTCAAATGACTGAACAATTTTAAGGGCAGTTTCAAGCTCTTCACATCTCTTCCTCTAGCAGGACTGGGTATGGGAGGAATGTATTCTTATTCATAAGCTTTCTCCCCAGCAAAGATGCTGAAGGTAAAGCATAGCCTCATTCCTCCTCCCCAGATCAAAGTCCTGCTTGTGCATGTACCCAGTACTTTGTGTGTCTGCGTCTGTATTCATTTTAGAACACAAAGGTGTTTTGTTAACAAAAAGTGAAATAATCATTACATCTAGCTTGAAGTTTTCAGCTTCTGCCAAAAAACCTGCATTCCTGGATATGTATTCTAGATTTGCCTAACAGTACCAGTTGGTCTTGTAAAAGATATTACATCCTCCTACAAACACTGCCTTAACTCACTCAGGAATACCTGTTCCAGCTTGGCATTATTATACTACATCAATTGTTCACTACCAGAATAGTTAAACCTTTTTTGTTTGGGTTACACAGACGGGGAAAAAGTACTTTTGGACCACTAGCTAAAGCCCAACGTTGTTTCGTCAAACAACCCCCAGTGTATGTATAATAAATAAATAAACAAATGGAATCAATTTGATGGAGATTTATTGGCCTCAGGATTGACAGAGAAATGATAAAACTGAGTTCCCAAGTTAATTGCCTCAATACCAATGCAAACCAAGAGCCATGCTCTTAACACAAGAACTGCGTGCGTGCAGCGTTAAATGCCGACTGTGTTTCCTTCAAGAGCCTGATGATTACAGAATTACTTGCAAGTAAAACAAAAAGTAATTGGCTGTATATTGCTGTTGGTTAAAAACCTTGTAAATACTCCTTTCCGTCCATGCTGGATGCACGTTACGGGCTCCCTTGTACCCCCAGTAAACATAATTAAAAGCTTCTGCACTGTGGGCTTTTTGGCTGCAGATTTTTAACGCTGACCCCAGAGGTTCCCAAGATCAGGTGATGGTGACTGCAAGGAGAATAATCCCTTCACACCAATAATTAAGGACAGCCTGTATAGTAACTGGGTTCTGTCATGAAAAACAGATAATAAACACATGCACATGTGTTAAGCTGCACTACTTTACAGCTCATTCTGTGCAAGCATAATAATTTACATTTTCATTTTAACAGCATGAATTGCCCTAAAGGTAGCAAAAAAGTAAAAAGGGCCTAGCCAAAGAAGGCAGAGGGAGAGGATCTGAGGAGGTGAAACATTTTTGCTCCTTTGAAGTAATATTATAGGATTTGTAATAAGGCTGCAGGGAATAGGTCATGGCTGGAGCCTTTTTTAAAGTAATTCAGAATAAACTGACTGAAATAAACCAGCTGCTGTATTTAAGATGCTGAAAGTTTACGACAGCCATGGAAGTTACTTTATCCTTTTTTTTTTACAGTTCATGGGAGCAATTTTCTTATTCTTTGAGAAAGACTGCAATTTGGTAGAATAAAGTTTCAACAGCCACACATGCGCATGCATACAAATCCCAACACAAATATCTGCAAAAATCAATAAAACATTTCCAAGGATTTCTAACAGAAATACCATGGTCAGCTCTGTTCTTACTACACAGTGAATCAGCATGGCACTACTCAGAAAACAGTACATAAATATCTAAAGCCAAATTAAAAGCAATTTAATCCGCAGGAATTTAACAGCACTGACATGTTTAAGAATAGTGATTGCAACTTTCCATTGTGTGGGAGTAAGGAGAGAGAATTTTGACCTGTTATTTGTCTGTGACACTTTTTTTACTGGCTGCTTTTATTTTATAACCTCATTAAATTTGGATGATGAAGCATTAATTCTATGGGCCACATGTAACCGTATAGGGTCTTTTTGAGACTAGTTGGTTAGCAGTTGTTGGGCTGCACAAAGCAAAGCCCACTGGTACAGCTTGTGTATTCCCTGACAGTGCAGGGGAAGGAGCACACATGTTGTGGATATGCATGCTCATGGCTCTCAGGAGATAAGGAGGGGCTCCAAACTTAAAATAATAATAAGAACAGTCAGAGAACAGTTATTCCATTGTCATGGGGATTAGGAAGTAGCTCTAATTTCCAAGTACTGCAGGTAAATCCCTCGTTAAAATGTTAACTCAATTATATTCGGTGGGGAGGCATCTGGTTATGGTACCAAGAGCACTTTTATTGCCGACGGTACAGCGCCACTGTTGCGTGAAGAAAACCCATGTACATTAACCTTACAACATGCTAAGCAATAGATTCAACGTGGTCTGCATGGTATAGCAGGGTATTTATGTGGAGCTTAAACAGTTTCAAAGACAAACTACTGCTTCTTAGTAAAAACATGCTCATTAGACACCAAGAATTCTGTGGGTGAGAAAAAAAAAAACAGAATTTCCAGTCTTGGCATTTAGGACATTATCTTTGCCCCATAAAGATAAAAAATAACACAAATGCAACTATAAACCCCCCAAGAATACCCCCCCCTCCCTGATCAAGAGCGTTAAACCATCACTTTCCCCTCCCCTCAACTTCTCCTGCTCCAAAACTATTTTCTTTCTTTTTTAAAGAAGGTATGGATGGAGCTTCTAGTCCTCATAAACCATATCTCCTCTGCTGTGGAAAAGTGCTGCAGGGTTATGTACATTGCAGAGAGAATACAGGATCAGAGAGGAGCTGAAATACTGCAGGATGACGTTCTCCTCTATCCATGGGCCACAGCAGGCTGCTTCTTCCTGGTACCCAGTACACGTGCCAAGGCTCAGAAAATCAACACTCCTTCCCCTGAGTGTCTGCTGAAGAGGATATTGCTCCATGCTGTTCCTTTCAGAGGGCACAGCCAAATGGCCCAGAATAGCCATGAATAAAGTCCCATTTAGCCTTAATAAAAATAGGCAGTGAAACATCAGAAATAGATAGGTTTCAGGTTTGGCTTTTGAACACATTTCAAAAGTAACCCAGATTCCTCAGGATGAGCAAAACTTCACATCCTTAACTACATACAAAAGACAACAGAAGTCAATAGAAAGGCTCTCTTGTTAGTCCTAGATGAGATCCAGAGAAAGCACAGACATATTCATTCTTGCAAGGGGGGAATCAGGACTTGAAAAAACAAGTTTGAAAAGAGAGCTGGATTAAAAATTCCCATTAATTTGTGACATACTTGCTTATGTCAAGTAGTTATTCTTAATTTAAGAAACTACTCCAAGCCACTTTTCAGACCGCTTAGAATAATTCCAAGCTATTAATGGGTCAACTTTGTCAAATGAGCAATTTTCACAGTCCCTTCAGTAGTCATCAAGACAGGTTTCATTGATTTTATATTTTGCTTTGTAGAGAAAATGACATCTCTTAGACTTCATACAGCTCATAATGAGGAAGCTGAAGTTACGCTCCACGTTTCAGTAATGCACAGGAATCGATATCACATTACTAACCACACGCATTGCTTGAACATAGCGATGTTTTGCTCATTGCTACTCTGAACACATATGAAAGAATTTGAAACAAAGAATAATTGTTTGGGGAAAATCTCCCTACCCACAAGAGAAGCGATAATTCTCTTCCCAATTTCACCTTGGTTTAAGTGAGGTATGACTTTTTAATTTGAAAAATACCAGTTATCTAGGGGATGCATTCAATAGATTTGGAAGCCTTAAAAGGCTTCAGTAACTTACAATGGCCATTCCCGAAATGTAGTCTTTTCTCATCAGTGCCATGCTTAGACTTCTTGTATCCACAGAATCTACAAGCAACAGAGGGGGAAAAAAAAAATAGAGAATTTTATATGCTAACTGCAGGTGGAAACAGAATAAAATGTTTTTTCCTCCACAATTAAATGCCTGTTTGAAAGTTTAATGATATTTACATTCTCTGTGCCTCATAGAGGCATGTTATATTCTCAGGGAATTCGAGGAAATTGGCTAATGAGAGGATTTGTTGATTTTTGACCCCTACAGTTTAATTTTACAATTGCCTAAGAATGTGTTTATAGCATTTTTTAACAACTGCTGTATGACTGGGGCTGCTAACGTTAGCGGGCTCATTACTGAGCATGGAGCGGCATTCAGAGCTCCTGGGCAGCAGACAAAGGAGAAGGTACAAACAAGCCATACTACTGCCCGATGACACCCAATTTGCCATGCTCATCAAGGCCCCTGGGGGAAATCGAAGCAGGAGCAAATGTGCAAGCCAGAGGATAAAAACTAACCTCCCGATCAAGACGTACACCACAACTGTGAGGAGGATAATGGCTACTGCCGCTGAAATGGCAATCATTACAACCTGGCTGTTCTCGCTGGAAATGGAGAATGCTGCAAAGTTAACACAAAAATATATAAATAACCCCTGCAAAACATAAAGCTGATTACATCACAATTGACGCTTGTATATGGAACAGTCATCACTACATAGCATTTGGTCCCTTTCCAAAGATTTAATCTACTAAGTAATTTTTCATCAGACAAATAAATACAAGGGAAGAAAACAAAAGACTCCAGCCATCTTTGATGATCTACCAAAGTTGTTTCAACTACTGAAGATTTTTACTCTTGCTGATTGTTAAACTGATACTTACATATAAACAGATAGCTAAATACAAACGTACATCCCATGACATACATATGTTTTCTCCTGGTCAGTAAGGAACCTTTCCTTGGCAAGAAATCCCAGCCAGTCAATAATTGTCACCCTTATTCTCATTTCTGGATGATGGGAAGTGCTTTAATGAATTAAGCTTTCCAGTTAAGCGTGACAATATCCCCGTGAAGGTTACAAAAAGCAGGGCAGACAGAGGCAGAGAGAAGAGCTATGCATGGTTAATCAATGTCTACAGGAAAACGAAGGGCTATCTTCTGCCTTACACTGGATACTTCCCTTTGGTCCCTAAGCATGGAGCTCTGGTGTGCTAGACTGCTGTGCAACGACAGGACAACTTAGGTCTTAGGTGTTATGAACAATCTTTAGCAGGCACCTGAACTTCACCAAGCACAGCAGAATTAGGCTCCTCAGCTCTAGTCTTCAAGTTAGCTGTCCAAAGAATGCTGAAAGTTAGCACTGCTTGTCCCCACAGATTAGACAGTTTGGGTATGTGATTGCTTGGACTCACACAATTCCCCTTGGGAAGAAGCCTTTGCCTGTTACAGACCTACAACTACACTCCTGTTGTTATGATAACTTGGCAAGAGGAACAAAGTCATGCCGTTTGTTGTCTATCTGTATAACTTGTACGCTTGTTACTGAGATGTGCACCACTGCCTCCTGTCACCTTCCACATTGTCAGAGAGCTACCTTTTTTCTTTTAATATTACTTGGCAGAGAAAATTCGTTAAGCTCTACCACTGCAACTGGTTACTTCTCCTTGTTGTACTTATTTGTCTTATTTTGAGTTCCAGTTTCATCCAGTATGCCAAAGCTGCATGTTACCGCAATAAAGATCTATATCTTTTAAACAATAAGCTTGTTTGCTTTTAGGAATAAGAGCTGAAAGGGAGGAGGAATAAATGGGGATGAAATACATAACATATCTCAAAAATGCACGATGCCAAGTGAAAGACCATTTGAATTCTTGCTCCTCTTCTTGGTTAAAAATTTGTCACTTTTAGCAGGGCACTTTTTATACCATGGGTTCTCAAGCCTTAGCATGAGTACATGAATAAGCCTTCTGAGAGCATGTCAGAATTATAGTCCTTAGTTGTGTTACAACACTGAAGAGCAGATCTTCTGTGAAGGCCCAGCCTTCTAAAAAGTAAAGTCTTTGATTATGCATCATCAATCTACATCAGTAACTGGGTACCCAAGCAAAGGCTGACTTTTTGATGCGTTAATCCGCTTTCAGCTTCTAGCAAAGAGAAGGTCTGACTTACTATATAGTATCAAGCGATGAGAAAGTAACATTCAAGACTGAGTCCCATTAAGAGTCTTTCTGGAGCTCTATTAAAATAGAGTCTTTCTGGCATAATAACAGAATTTATAAACAATACCTAAGTACATCAGTTAGATAATGTTAAAAGCAGTTAAATAAATCTAGGCATCAGAGGAAAGAAAAAAGGCCTACCAGACCACTAAATATCTTCCCAAAGGCCACCCAGAAGTGTTGTGACAGGAAGAAGGGGGGACCCAAACAGCCCAACTGCCTGACTAGCTACTTAATTGAATGACTATCCTTCCTGACCTGTGCATATTAGTTGCAACTCAAGGCTACATAGGAGACATCAACAATGCTCTGCAATAGTGTGGCGAATTACACACTGACCCGCAGGAGTAATGGACCAATATAATATTAATTCTCTAGGATCAGGGGTTTATAGTCCATGGGGTTCAGGCCACAAACTTGGAATAGTGTGAGGCTGTGAATCTGTTTTTCTGTCAGACTTCCTTCC
Organism: Neopsephotus bourkii; assembly: GCF_033783945.1. NCBI lineage: Eukaryota > Metazoa > Chordata > Aves > Psittaciformes > Psittacidae > Neopsephotus > Neopsephotus bourkii. Next base: position 746,222 of record NW_026902270.1, read on the forward strand.
TTGGCAGGAGCCGTGGTCTAGCAAGGTATCAATTCTGGCACAAGGCAGCGGTTGAGTAGGGAATGAAAGAAAATACCACCTGTGATAGTCATGGTATACACTTTATAGCATGTTTCAAGTTTAACGATAAAATATAAAGTTATATAGTATTGCTACCCAGAAGGACGAATCATAAACAGTTATGAGTTGCATTTACTAAACTAGAAAAGGAGCGAAAGCAGCTATTCAAATCAGTCAGCAACTGGGCAGGATGTCAGTATAAACCATTTGAACAAATACATACAATCTGGACTGGTTTCAAATTCAAACTTGCGGCTGTTTGTTCCATATCCAGCTGCAGTTCGGGCTCGAATTTGGAAGACGTAGGTGGTATCAGGTTTGAGGCCACTGATGGTAACATTGGTGCCTTTGGCTCTCAGGATAGTATAGCTCGTCTCTTGCTCCTGCTTTTGGGAAGAGGAATTACCAGATTAAAACCATACCCTAAAAAACAGAAAGAAGAGGTGGCTGGCACAAAATTGCTACAAGTCACCTGGAGAGCACTGGCATGTTTTCTGAATATTTATGGCTTGACAAATGCTTGTGCAGTCATTCATTTTCAATCTGCTACAAATCTTTTGATTAAGGAGAAACCTAAATCATTAGAGCTCCTCTGGCCTTCTGCTGTAAATCAAACACTAGACATGCTGAGTAATATGACATTTCATTAAATGGCTTTGCATCATTTTGTCCATAGTCTGTAATACAACAAGAAAATTAAGATTAAAATATTACTTTAAAAAAGGGCATAAACAAGATTTGCCTTCTACACTGAACTGGAAGCTGTAACAGTCTAACTTAGACATTTTAGGGCCCTGCAGAGCCATTGCAGGATGCAGTTTTTACTGCCTCACATTTTACAAGACAGCATTTACCTTTATAACCATCAGAAAAGAAACTCCTCTCAGGTTCCTCACCTCAGGTCTGCAAACAGGAGAGTATAACTGGTTTTCTATTATGCTATAAAAACTGAGATTGATGAGTCCATCCTCATTTGGGCAAAACCCCACTGAAAACTTACTCTTGAACGAGTCTTGACTTTAGCAGCCAGAAAGGAAACGAATTTTCTCCTTACTGCTTTTTGTCAAATAGCAAGGCATGTGTCCAGTACAGATGATACACTCACACACACTTAAAGTCATGTATTTCTGGCATAATGGTTTTTTATATAAAATAAGAAATTGACCATTTTGTAATTTACTAAGTTCACACTGTGTAAAAAGCTAACCCTGATAAAAGTATGTCTCAGTCCCACTGAAAGCACCTAGTCTAAAAAATTAAGCATGCGTTTGGAGCCTGAGGTGTTGCTTATATTACTAAAGCCATCCTGTACCAAAAGAGCATTTTTGGCTTCTTAAAAATGGCAGCTGGAACTGCCTCAGGAAAAATCTTGGACAGCAGCCACACATGTGGAAAACTGTGAGAATCCCAGTTATTTAGGTTCCCCACCATGAACTTTTTTATTCTGGAGGTGGTGGGGACTTCATATGCCACACTTCTACTTTGCATGCTCTGACATACATTAATACCATTGACTTTTGCCTGGTTGAAAGCAGAAATTCCGTTAAGTTAATGCATGTCGGATGCAGACAATCTCACCTAATTCGTACTGTCTTTTATGGCATTGCATTAGCTTGTAAGGTACTGACATTTTAGCTTTGACAACGGTAAAATGCCGATGCAGAAGTACGGAGGTTGGAAAATACTCAACATAACTCAATGTCAAAGCCATCCTACCACCATGTGAAAAGTTCATCTGACTAGAGTTGTTTTAGTGTGTTTGCTCTGCAGTGATGCCTAGAGTAAGAAAGTTAGGTTTAGTCTAAGTTAGTAGGTGGATATCAGAAACTGTTCACTTTGACTGTTCACTTTGGTGGTACAGAAGCCTAAGTACTCTTGGCAGTCTTTGATATGAAGAGAAATAGAAACCTTTACACCATAGTTAGGGAAATTCTCAGAGCCTTCACATAATAATCAACATTATGCCATCATGCACAGGAGCAATCACGGTGAAGGGAATGGGGTGGGGGGAGAAGGAGCTAAGCAAATGACTAAAAGTCACTGTCCAGAATCAAAACCTCAGATAGGGTGAGTTGCACCTAATCTTCAAAGCATGACTATAAAGATGTTTGCCATGGTCCATTTTCTTTTCATACTAAAAGTAAAAATGGACCTCCTTATAGTTTCCCAATACTCTGAAAAGTTTTGTTATAAATTCTGGGGAGAAAACACATTCTAAGGAGCATACAGGCTTGTGTGAATTTATTTTTGACCTAACAAAGGCCCAGCATTATAATTTGCAAGATTTCCTTATCTCATAATTCAGTTGAACACAGGCAACTCTTTAATTTCAAAGACATACTAATCTTGTCTTTAAAGCATAAAACCTTTTGTGTACGTTATGACTGCACATTCATTTTGATCTCACTTCAGGCTGCTTTTATGAAATGCAAACATTTCCTTCTTGTGCAGATACATACGTGCAAGGGAAAAAATAGGCATGGCCTGTCTGTTAATAATCCACAATGGAACTTGGAAAATAAATGTTTAAAACAATGGTATGGAGGATGTCATGGTATCTTAGTTTATGGTCAGCTTTTTACACACATATTTTGTAAGTCATTTTTTATTTTACCAGTAATCAAATCAGTGAAACACCACATAAAAGCCCAAGTTTATCATTCTTGGGGATGAAGTAAAACTTTAGAGATATAACACTATAGCTGCCACATGCAGAAGGAATATACAAAAAGGAGTCAGTCTTTGCCAAGCAGGACTTTAATCAAACGCTCAGTTTGATGATAAATTTGAACTTGGACACACAAAGTGTATTCTTCCTGAATACGTCTGCATAGTTTACCAGACACAGTCTTTACTGGGAAGCAAATCCCACTACTGTGTCTCATTTGCAAATAACATTTTATAATTTTAAGCTATGTTTTACAAAATACAAATTTGGGATACATTTAAAATCTATAGCGGCAGCACTAGTGAGAGTGAACAGCATGCAGATTTCAGATAAGCACAGTATGTGTTTATCTTATATGAGGAAGAACATTTTCTCCATCAGCTGAGTGTAAACTTGAGAGGCCAAAACCAGACTACACATCTCTGGGAGGAACCCACAGTCCAGATACTGCTTTACCTTATTGTCAAGCATAAACAGTTCATCGATAAGCCAGTTCCTACAAACCTTGTGGAGCATACATAGCTACCTACCCTCAGAGCCAGATTAATAAGAGTTTTTAAAGCAACTAAGTGCATTTACATATAGTTTACTTTATCAGCCTCAGAAAGAACACAAACTGGATATCCTTATTTATTAGCTGGATTTAACCAGTCTACTTAGCACACAGATTTCAATGATGGAAAAGGCAAATCTGTTTTAGTAATGTGAGAATGCAACTAAATTTCACTCATTGTTTGCAGCAGATTTCACCTAAATAAAGTGTGTGGTTTTTAGCATAAGTGCAAGCCATCTATTTAAATGAAGCAATTAAGAGTTTTCATGTGGTATTTAGGATATGGCTTTTTTTGTATCTTTGCATGAAGAGATATTCCTTCCAGAGAACATAATTATGTGAGCAAGGACAAGAAGGAAATAAACTATTTCCTTGTGTAAAAAAAAAAAAAGTATATATATATATAGACATGCACACATATATATAGATATATATGGCTTTTTCTATATGTAGACTTTGACAGCCAAGATGCTTAAAATCCAGCACAGCATTATGGTCTGAACTGGGGTGTCGTTTGGTACCATTAACTTGACATAAAATGTTATGCCCTACCATAAAACAAATGCCTAGAAGTTCCACGCAGTATTTGCCTGAAAGTGGATTTTATTTCTTTCAAATGCTTTGATTAAATAGTAACTGGGGCCTCATAACTAAGCCCTATAGATTTTTACACAAAATACAATTCTATTTCAAACACTGAAAACTGCCACTCTCCGTTCATAATATTATGCATTAAAACCCCATAAGTTCATCCCCAAATGTTAAAAGTTTCCCAAGATTGTAGCTCCTAATTTCTCTAGAAACACCATATAAAGCTCCCTCTATTCTCTCTTGCTTACACAAGTGCAATCACTGGTGAACAAAAACCCTGACAACTGAATAGGTTGAAGAAATCAAATATTTTCCACTTACTTTATGCCAATAGCACATTAGAAAAACTACACGATATCATAATTTAGATACAGGAAATTCTATTTTTATTCCAAATCTATTCTAACATCCTGAATATCAGTAACATGCAATTGCCTGTAAAAAGCACGTATTCCTTGAAATTTAAGAACAGCCTAGCAAAATTAAAAGAAATAAAATAAAACTGCATGGACAAGGTATATGACAGAATTGTGCTGTACTATTCTACTAATTCTATATGTATTAATTTCTAAGGGATTACAAAAGGTATGGCAAATAAGAAAAATAAAACAGGAAGGAAATAATGGCTCAAGATAAATGGTCTACCAGCAATCAGGTGTGACATGTCAGGAGAAATACGCAGATTGCTAACTGTAAAAGTTGCATTTCCTAGCAGCTGACCCTTAACAGCAGCAGGGTTTTTAATGAGCACAACCAGCATGATGTTTGAAGCAGAAAATCAAATGGATGGGACCAGCTGATAAAGAAAGCTCTCTTTTCAAAAGAAGAAGTGAGTGGGGCTGCTTAGAGATCTCAGACTAAAAAGCAGCATCTTCCAAAGGTGTTTGGAGGAGTAAGGAAGTGTAACAGCCAAGCATGGGCTGCTCTGGCCTCAGGTAAGTTTAACACAGTAGTAGTTTTCCATCTTTTACAATCTGCAGAGCTAAAATAGGCATTGGATTAAAGCCTCCTGACAATAGATTTGCTTTTCTTAGTCACCTTTCATAAACCCTGAGGAACAGATTTCTGACTCCCAAGGGACTGCAGAGCACACATTAAAAACACTGGTGTCAGAAGGTTGGGTTTTTTGCTCCAAATGGTCTGGCTCCTATTGTAAAGCAGTTGGCTCTCTGGTTTAAGAAAGCTGTCTGGTGCATACTAACTCTTGATCATAGACTTCAAAGGGAAGAAACACATGTGCAAGATCATCCTGTTACGACTGGTTGTCTTAGGAAACTGTCTTATGACAACCAGTTGCTCCATAAGACTAGATATTATCAGTGGGAATAGAAGCATGCTTCTATTGCATATGATATATATAGTATATATCACATATATATATTATATATCAAACTGTGCATACAACAGTACTGAATGGTGACAATTTCCTGGAAGGAAAGAAGCCAAATTCAGTGCAGCAAAATTTTCAAAACACAGCAAAAAAACAACAAATACAAAAATAAAACTTCTCAGTTTAATTAAAATGAACTAAAAAGCACACAAGGGGAAAAACATGCCACAATGATTAACACAATGACACAATGCTCAATATAGGCACGTGATATATCCTGCACTTCATAGCAGTTGCGCGAAGACCCCAAAGAAAGGACTTACACCTGGGGAGGCTGGAGGTTAAGCTCAGAAAGGGCTGCTGAAGTTCTTGGAAAACAAAGATATCTCCAGCAGCAGCAAGGTAGGTTTCAAATGAAACACAAGTTAACCATGCAGAGAAACAATGTGGCCTATGCAAACCAGGCTGAAGTTCTGGGGTCATTCAGGTATCGTCTCTTTGCGAGGTAAATAGCTCTTCCAAGCCCTACTAAAAGACAGTACATCTTTCCTTAAGAAATGTGGAAGTGCTCCCAAATAATTTCTACATCCTTTTAATGCTGATAATGCAAAAAAAAACCCCAACACAAAGTGAAAATCTGTAAGGTACTGCTCTATAAGGTGAGACTGAACTGAAATGTTAGGAAGTTTCCTTCTTCCTCTTTTAGCAATAGATATGTTTAACCAAGGTCTCTGAAGTTTCAAGTGCTCACCATAACAACCATCCCCAAATCAAATGGCACAATAATTTGGGAGAAATCTTTTCAGCATATGGCCTTCCAACCCCTATTCTTCAGCTGACGATCATGTGTGGACATCAATAAAACACTGCACCACTGCTAAGCTCCATGAGAAAACTTCCTAAAGATTAACTGAATACCCATGGAGTTGTCTTAACTGCAGTTTCTTAAGTGGATATTAGCACCATGTCTTCCCTGGTACGTATGAAATATAAGCCTGATTCCTAGATATGAACAGCATTAGTAAATGTTAAGTAAATTAAACCATTATTTGTGACATTTTTCCAAAGTTTGTCAACTTCAGTAGCAATATATTCGACCAAAAGGTCTCTCTGATCAATCAAAAAATGGCTAATATCACCCCCCATAATCTTCACAATTTCTGCCTTTTTTAATTCTACCAGTACGATTTACTAAAAGCCCCCATTTTGTTATGAAGACTAATTTTTTTTTCTTATATACAGATCTATATAGGATGTAGAAACCAACAGCTGTAAGTACGAGAAAACGCTAGTGAAAAGCAGATTAATGGCAGATTTTCTTTCGTCTATAGTTATTTACATACAATTGATGAAGAATCCAGTTATTTATGAGAAGTAGGAACTCTTATAGTGCAAACCAGCCCAAAGGATCACCCATCTCTTTCCAAATAATTTTTGTGTGAAAGATAATTGTGCCACAGGGAAGAACCAGCATATGGATGCTGACAAATAAACATATGAACACTGACAGCGTAATAGAACTGAGTAAGCAAACTGTACTCAAGGGAGGGGAAAAAACAAAGGTATTACAGCTTGGCTGCATTAATTTCTATTTTTGTTCTGATGTGTTTGGGGATGAACTTGGTAGACAACACAGCTTAGCAATTTCACTTCACATTTTCAGGATGTTCTCCTTATCAAAAACTGAACAGTTTCAACACCTAATGTCATTAAGGCAGACAGTGAATGAACTGGGGTGCCCCTGAATCCTTAATGCAAGCAAGATGCAATAATTTCATTACAGGATTACTAGCACAAAAATGTGCCCTTTGATCTTTCGTCCCACCTTCTCATAGTATTTGACCTCGTAGTCCAAGATGATCCCATTTGGATGTTCGGGTTCTTGCCAAGACAGAGACACGCTGTTCCTGGATGTTCTGTCTTTCCTTATGACTGTGATGGGGGATGGAGCTGTAAAAGGGAATGGGGGCAGGAGGGAAGAGAGAAAAGCAAAATGAGTTTATCTCTGTTCCAATCCTTGGCAAAGAGCGTTGTTTCCACTTTAAAAACCCATGAGCATAGGTCTGAACTTGTATCAACATTCAGCAGCTGGATTATAGTCCTGGTACACATGCCTTAAAGGATACTGGCCTCAAAGAAAATGAACTGAGATTTTCTGTTCGAGTGAAGGACTAGTGGCAAGACAGCAGATGGTTTCGATCTGCTACTACAGAGTAAGCAATGAAATACGTTAAGTATACTAAAATACAGAACAAAAAAAATCAGTACTACTTATTTGTTGTAATGCTGGAGTATTATCATTACCAGATGGCATAACTCTGATAACATTTTCATACGCAAGTGCAAAATGGTGCTGGGATGCATTACGTACAAAGAGTTCCTAGTATCCATGGCTAGTAATAGCCATCAGCATACCACAGAATACAGACTCTTTTATGACATTATTTGGTAAGCTCTCCAGATACAAATTGCTCCCATATACACTTCTCCTTCACCGCATTTCTTTGAAAATGAAATTCAAAGGAAAAATATCCAGACTAAAATATAACCTCATTTCTGAGACGTATTAATCAGCTAGGCATGACAATTGACTGCATGCCCCAGACTTACCCACTACCCACAACTTGGAAGTACTATCAATGTAACAGAAAAAACCCATAATTACCTAAGACTCTTGAACATGAGTTCAGGTTTAGACCACCCATGTCTATGGGTGTTGTAGCTCTATGTGTTGCTCCAAGGCCAGACCTACGTTTCCTAGACTCACTGAAAGCTATGCAATCTTTTAAATTCTTTTTATTTCTGTTTCTCTTGGGTTGCCTTCCCATTCCAAATGCTTCTCTTCCATCGCTTTGGCCAGAATTCATCAGATGATAGCTTACAGATTGCACATTGAAGGTTATAACTGTCATTCAAAAAAGAATCTTTCACCAATAAACAGCCTTTTATCTTAACATGTAAAACAAACGTGTTTATAAGCTCAACATTTTGCTATCCTAATAAAAGGCTCTAGCTGATCTAAACAATATAATTTCAGCTGAATCCTATGAAGCTTTTACTGTTCATATAAAACTAGTTGCACTTTACAGGCATTACACATTTGCAAGCCTTAGCCAGTGCCCTTTCTGTTTGGGCTTGCTTTCGTGCAAGACAGCGTGCCAGAAAAGCCAGAAAACCAAGGACTTTTAATTAAAATCAATTTTTGAAACCTCATTCTGCGTTTGATTTTGCTGAACTTCCATCCAAAACACACCTAGTCTTGAGTCCTCATCTAAGTACTGGCATCCTCCTTTAACTGAGTGGAGCATGTAGAGCACTACATACATACATACAAGCACATACGTACATACACACTTCCACATTTGGTCTGGGTTGAAACATATTCTCCAAGCAGTATTTTCACAGGACACATGGCTCACAATAGCTTTCTGAGAAGATTAAAGAGTTGCAAAAGTATCCTAATTTAAACTACTGAAATCATACTTTGGAGAGGGGTTTTGTGTTGTTTTAAATAGAATGGGAAGGAGCCTTTTTCTGTTTTACTCAGACTCACCAGATCTATGCCTGCTGAAGAGCTGAAAAGCATTAGGGCAAAATGTACAGGACTAGTTTGTAATGAACATCCTTCAGTAATCCCACTTGAATTCCACTCAGGCACAAACCAGTGCTAGAGCCAAAACACAAAGCAGTTAGCTGACTGGACTGCTCTACCGTAGCCAGCTCTGTGTTAGCTCATACACCTATGCTTGCTGCTTTTATGCTCTTGTGAGTCACTTTTATGTCTTAAATCAAGCAATCAATCTTTTTTGTATGGGAATAGATTGCTGAGCCCAGTACCCCAGCTGGTAACACTTCCCATTAAGGTAACATTAATACAGAATTTATGAATAATTAATATATGATTAACAGAAATGGCTTTTCCCTTAGTAAATTATGGTAATTTGTGTTATAACACATTCTCAGGGCAGGCTGAAATAATCTTACTTGCTCCAATACAGATGTGCTTTGGAAAAAAGCTTTCTTCTAACACAGCATTAATTATTCTGAGCTCATTTACACCCATCTCTGCAGATGCTACCAGTAACTTATCTCACAGCAGTTTATTAGAAAAGCATCTGCTCTGCAGTTATCAATAACATTATAAAACATTCATATACATTTTCTAATCCCTAGGGTTTCCAAAGCTGTGTGGAAATTATACATACAGAGTATCTGGAAGAGACAGCATCCTACCACATGGACAAGAGGAGAGGAGATATATAATCATAGGGAACACAGTGTTTCAGGCTCGTTTGACCCCATGAGCAGAACAGCAACACAACGCCGCATACCAGCACACTCCAACAGCTACTGACCCTCTGAGTTATGTATTCCAAATCTGTTGAAATAACCACCTCATTTTAACTACGTGGATTACGAAAGTTACCTACTTTTACAGTATTAATCTTCAGTGCATAAAGGAACAGTGTATTCAGATATTTTGGTGGTCAGTTATTTTTTCAGAGGATAAACCATACTATTTGCATTCAGAGAAAAGTTATGCATTTGTGGCTTAGTTTTCAGTTTTGTGGGTTTTGGGGGTTGTTTCTTTTACTTTATTCATTGTTTTTTTTCTTTATATCTTGCTAAACTATCTCGTATATCATCCGAGCATTTCAACACTGAAACACAAAGGATGCTAAAAATACAGACTCAATATCTAGGTCCAGATTTCATCGTTTTCCTGCTGTTCCCATCCTCTGTGTGTTCACATTGGATTTTACAAGCAATAGCTGACTTTGATTTGCCTCTGTGTCTCTGTTGATAAAACAGAGCCCTGGAGAGGATAGCCCTCACAAGAACCTCTTTTCCAGCAGTTCCTCTCCTGGCACTATGTCAGGTTTACAGCTCTTTGAAGCACAGGCAAAACCAAACTGTGCTTCTCCTGGGATGACTTCAGCACTGGGACCCCTCTTTCTGAAACAAGCGGAGTTGAAGGGATCAAGGATAAATCTCGAAGTAAGCATCCCTGATAGCCAGCCCTGCTGTCCCCAGTGGATGGATGCAGAGAAGGGAGTCGGGATCCTGTGCCTGGAGGGGCTGCCACTCTGCACAACCTATCACAGCTGTAGCCCTAATCCGCCTTTCCTCAAACCAGACTCTGCTGTATGCCAACAGATAGAAGTGGTCTGGCTCTTCTGCTGTGCCTGCTGCCCGGCACGACTGAAATCTGTCTCTCTCTTATTAAATTGTTTCGTTGCTTATGCCCAGAAATGACTCCTCTACTAACACATGGGATTGACTGACAAACACATCCCACACTTTAGTTTGACCAAGATGACATAAATGGCTTCAAGATTTAACTTTCTTAAATTAAAGGACATTTAGATTGCGGAGCAACAGAGTACTAGAACAGACACTTTAAATGTCTGCAGCTCCCACTAACACAACCAATTCTGTACTATGGCTTAGCAAATAATGATGCATTATGAGGCTTTTTAGGATAAATTGAAGTTTTAAAAAATTATATCAAAGCATCAATAGCAACACAAAGTTACATTACTTTATTATTTAGAAAACATACATTTTAGGATAAAACTTCAAGAGAGTACTTTTTTAGACTAAGAACTTGAATAAATGCTGCTTCAGTGATTTTGGGATAAAACCTATGGCTCATATACCCCTGTGTATTTACATTTTTATTGGTGTTTTGATTAATGCATGCATACTCTTCTTTATTCTTCACTGAATAAGAGTTGGGTTTTCTTATAATTAACTTTAGGCTTGTGTGCCCATGCATTAAGAGGTTTACATGCAATGCATGCAGAAGTGTGTTTACGCATCGCATGGCTACTATTTGTCTGGTACTCCAGCCTAACTGGTTTATGACTAGTTTAAGCAGTTAATATGAACATTCAAATCTCCCTAGAGTTACGAGGGGAAATGTACTTTGAGCGCTCAATGTTGTTAGGTAGCATTTGTGACAACTGGGAATGCCGATGTTGAAAAGGTAACAAATGCAATGATCCAGGGAGCTTAAACTCACAAGTGTAAATATCTCCTCAGCCATGACTATTAAAGGTGCAAGCAAATAACACGAAGGATCTAGTGGAGATGACAATAAAACTCTGCTCAAATTCATTTCCCAGTGAAACTGACCCCAACAGATCATTTGTTTTTCTCCAGTTTAATAGCAGCTGGAGGATTGACTTTTTCCTTATTCCTTGTTATTGTTTTCATATGTGACTGGCTTACAGATGCATATATATGCACTGGAAGAAAATTCCCTGTCCTTTGACACAGAACCCAGTATTAACTTTGGAAAGCCATGTGTGTACAACTGCTGAAACATTTAGAGTCCTGCTGTTTCTTGCTTAGGTCTCTATATCACAAATTCAATTTTAAGGAAGGATTTCATCCCAAAATGACCATGCCAGCCCACTTCTTCTGGCTTTTGCTTACACCCAGCTATCAGAATCAGAGAGTAAAATATTCCAAGCTATGCTGAAAGGCAGTTATCAAGAACATACCTGAGCTGACAAAACTGACTGTATTACCCAAATTGCAACAAGGTCTGCAGTACTGAATAACTGGAAGGTTTGTTTCTTTTTCTTTAGAAAACTGATGATATTACTATCTAATCACACTACTGTAATCTGATATAAATTTTCTTTAATGTCTATGATGCCCCTAGGAGGTGATGTGGAACAAGAGCAATAAAGATGACAATCCGAATATTAAATCTGCAGCTTCTGACAGTAGGATCCACTGGGACACAACCCCAAACCTGTAAGGTTTAGAGGACCAGTGTCCAAGCCATAGAACTATCATACAGGTCATAGTGCCAATACCAGTGCTTGAATGAAGAAACTCATCACTCAGAGGCAGTTTCTCTAGCAAAGCAAACTGGAGTCACAGAGTTGGGATACATGAGGGAAATTAACCCAGTGCAAGCATCAGGCATGCATCCATGGCTTAATCTGGCACTGATCATACTGCTGCACATACACATTGCACTCAACAGCCCAACACCTGGGGCTTTGTGAACCAACCTTTCTATCTTTAGGTTTACCCAACCCTTCCACTACCAACCAGCATTCTACTCATGGCAGAGTCCTAAGCAATGACTCGCAAATCACAATAATGATGTCACATCTCCATGGCATGATCACATTAACATGACGTCTGTATAAACCGTTACGCTCATCCTCGGACCCTTTAGATCTTGTCTGTAGATTAACATCTGAGGGGTTTCTTACAGAAGCCTGCTCACAGAAGGTAGGAATTGTACTAGTTCAAGTCTTCTCTGCCTGCATTGCTATTTACTTTCTCTCTTGAGTGCAGTTTGAGGCACTGCCTCTCTCTATGAGGTTGTGCTGAAGCAAGCCTAATCCCACGGGCACATTCCAAAGAGGGCCTGTCAGCGCTGGGTCCCCAGCTGCCTCCCAGGAGGCAGGAGGAAGAGGAAACAGCCACACTTTAACAACACTTTGGAAACCTGCTAAACCCTACATGCTCCTCTTCCAGATACAATTACCCACCTCTTCAATGCATGTGCAGACACGGTCCTTTGCCCTTTAATCTCCAGGACACATAGTTAAACTAGCACAGTATTTGTGTTTGTGTTCCTGCACCTTCTCCTTGAGCTGAAGCAGGCTCAATATATTTTTTTATGACTTGGGCTGTAAAATGTGATTCTATAACATCATTAGGTGACCATCAGCCAGAACACAAAGCACCTTCCCTGTTAAAGGAATCAGGCATTTGGGAGTCTGGCCATCTCAGCAGCAAGATGCTCGGGTAAGCTTATTGGAGCCTCACACCAGATCCAGGCTGGATCCTAGTAGGATACAATCATAAAGAAGCAGGTGAAAAGGTTTCCCATTTCCAGAAAAGGTCTATCAATATCTGAGTATTTACATGTATTAAAATGTGGAACAAATAAAATAGAGCAAAACTTTAAGGACAAGTAGAAGCAGGGTACCTTTGGATGTAACCAAGCTGAGTGGGAGAGCTGAGTAAGGAGTACGTTTCTCCCAGAAACAGGACAATTTTAAAGTCTGATTTGTTCATGGCTATTTTAATGAATAACTACCTGCATTATGGCATAAGTGCTCAAATGCATCTGGAAGCATGTGGACTCCAGCCTGAGGTTAGAGCCTCCAGAGTGGCTGCGGGCTTTGCACAGGTGCCATGAGAGAAAGATAGCAGGGAACTGGAAAAGGGAAACAAGCAGGAATTACACTAAAGGGCAGCAGCTTGATTTCCATCTCGAGTGCAGAGAAAGGCAACCTTCTGGGCAGCAGCTGTCACTGGACAAGAGATTATCAGAGCTCATTTCTCACTCTTGCAAATAAATTCTAAATTAAAAGCAAATTTCATTAAGTGTTGCACACTCATGTTCTTATTTCTTCCTCTTTTTATTAACAGAGATAGCAAATGCCTTCCACAGAGCAAGCAAAACGTTAGACTTGCTCATATGTTTAACACATGTGTAATAAATCATGGAAACGCCATGTCCATTTGGGAAGTATCAGGCTGCACAAGGCACTCACTTGAGAAACTGAAAATTATGGTGCCATGGCATTCACAGCTGTTATTTCAGAGAGGAGGCAAATGCTGTATATGCTTTCATAAGGATTCAGCCCAAAGGTACTCATAACACAAATGTTATTCTTTCTGTTCTCTGCTTGAGATGGCGATGGTAGGAGCTTTGCAATACTTCATATTTTTCACTGGATGTGCTTAAGACCGTATCAGTTTAAAATAAACAGTTTTGCTTTGCCTCTCCTACCCCATTGTTACTTTGCTTTATAGGATGGTAGAGCCTCAGGCTTCCTGGTGTGAAGTTTTTGGAATGAGGAATTTATCCACCTGGCCCATCACATCAAGAGTCAGGTGCTAAGTGTGCTTTCCCTTTCCGTGAACGTTATTTCTTCTTTATAGGATAGCACATGCCAAGGCCGAAACCAGGTTACATAGTTGGTGTGAGTCAAACCAATGCCGTGCGTATGTGAAGACTGTAACACACAGGGGTGCGTAACTCAAACTATATTTTGGCTTTATATTGAAATGCTTTTAAAAAATAATTATGACATTAACAATTCCCATGGACAGGAATAGGCCCCAGACCCAAAGAACCAAGTAACATTTCTAACCCAGCTGTCCCCAGCCTGAAAATTTACTAGATGGAGTAGCTTCTTGAAGTAAGGGAAGTTGATAGCTTTGTTTACCATCAAGGGAAACACAGACTGTTTCCCTCAGTGATTACTGAGAATGCTAGCACAGATAAGGGAGAGAGATCCAGAAGTCTAAGGAATATTGTTTAACTGAGTGCTAAGCATCCTGTTTACCTTTATTTTACTATTTTACCAAGCCAAGATAGTAAATGAAAATCCACATGCATCCTTATGTTAAAGACTAATAGAAGCGAGTAACCATTATCCATTGATTGCTGAACACAATTTCAACATGACCTCTGGAAAAGGTAGCTAAAAGTACTGGCAGTGAAAAATCAAAGCTGAGCCACAAACTTCCCTTCGAACTTTGTCTAAGGTCATGAGCATGCACATGAGCACGGTGTGCACACAGAAGACACTCATGTATGTCAGACTTTGAAGCCTCAGCAGAGCTTCCTTGACATTCAGGGGAAAAGGGATCAAAGGCTTTGCAGGCAGAATGTCTCTAGCTAATAACAGGCTATGCATGGAGTGACATTGTTAAAACACTTCCCTTTTATATCCCTAAAGGAGGAGTTTTATTGAGTTAAAATGATCCTTGAATAGCCTCCGGGCTGAACTGTAAAACACATTTGAAAAGCGTAAAATCTTTATTTATGCCAGGAACGTTTGAAACTCAAAAGATAAATGTCATTCAAAAACCCAAGCATGTCCTAGGTATTCAGTACGTAAGGGGGCACAGCTGTAATAACAGTCAGTGAACCAGAGACTCCCTACATCATGTCATTAGCTCACTTTTAATAAGTCTATCTTCTCGCCCTTTTTATAAGGACCATAGGGAAAGAAAGAAATATATCATGCCCCAAACATCTGTGGCTTTCTCAAATTGTCTCTTAGAAGACAGATCTACTTAAGGGACCTGTCTTGTGATACAGATAGTAAAGTCCACACAACCCTTTCTAAATATGGATTTTATTTAAACAGGGAGCATCACACATCGTTTGTGAGTTGCTGAAGAGAGTGCAGTCTAGCTTAACAGAATAAAGGCTGAACATACAAATATCACTGCAGTTCTTGCAAGTAATCAAAGATATATTGAAATAAATCTTGGTGCTCAACTTCGTGCTGAATTTATTCCCATAAAGCCACTGATTTCAGGCAAATAAAAATCTAGCTCTGAGGAGTTTTCAACAACATTTACCGGGAGCCAAATGAGTCTTTGCTTACAACAGCACTGAAAAGTTTACTCTTTCTCTGTTCTAAATGCTTATTCTCCCAAGCTGAAACTACAAGATGGCTTGAAATTTTCAACCTGCAAATGACACACGTAGATCAAGATATTAGGAACCAGCTACATCCACACCCTTTAAGACTCTCCTCCCAGTGATCCTAATTTCTGTACCTAGCGCTCAGTTTTGAATGATTTCCATTCTGGCCCCTTGCACAAACTCCATAGTGCCTTACTGCTTACCTTCTCCTTAAGCTTATCCGTTCTGTGTTTCAGATTCCTGATAGTAAGACTACTGCTCCTCTAGGGAAGCCTGAGATGGCATAGGACATATCTAGGTATTTTTGTTATTCTATATGTTATAGCTGTATGTAGATGCCTCATCAGCCAGCGGTGGTTATTGTCTTTACACTTCCTATGTAAGCAGAGAAATAAATCAATATTTTTCAAGTGCACAAATGAATTGTGCGGAGACCAGAACTCAGGTTGAGGCTATTTAAGACACTTCTGTAAGGAGCTTATTCACCTTCTACAGCTACTAGGAAAAGACTAATATCTCCAGGTGGAATTTAGCCTACAAAAGGCCTCCTGAGTTTCCTTTGCATTTCCTTCTACGGCAGGTAAGCAGATTCCTAGTTACACCCCAATTTAACTTTAACTATCTGAATCCTACATGGATTCTGTGAAAGAGCTGGCTTGAACTGAGAGCAGAGTTTGAGGAAGCCTCTTGTTACAACATGTTCCCTGTGTTCCTTTCCTGGTGTCAATACACGTGACAGCCCAAAACTCTCTGGAATTGGTTTAGTATTGACATTGCAGACGAACTCAGTTACCACCACCATTTGCAGCTGCACAGTTGAGACCTTGGTTTACGAGGCCTTAAGTCCTTAAGAGCTAACCAAACATAATACTGCATTTAAAGCTGCTACCCTGGGCTCTTGGTGATTAAAAGAAAACAGTCTATTTTATTATCAAGCAGTCATGCAAAAAAGGCCTGAGGTATTAAAAGAAAAAAGATTTGGGCATCAGCATGGGTACACTTGGAAAATACAGAGAATTTAATTAGCTTCGTTGAACTTTGTTGCTAATAATTATTTTGCTGGAACCCTGAACATTGGATCGTATTGGAAATAATAGAATGGGTAAGAGCTCAGAAGACGCACGTGCAAAGTTGGTATTTGGAGACAGAATATTCAGTCTAATATGGAGTAGTTGCTCCATCCAGGAATACTCTGTTGCAAAAGGAGGGTCACAGACTTAAACCCCTTGTTCCCACCTACCCTGTGTACAGGGTTTTGATTTTGCCCATTTGCTCTGCTTTGCCCCTGTGTCCCCTCTGGTCTAACCTGGACAACGTGATGACCCAGACCCATTTGAATATGGCAAATGGAAATTAAAGATCTAACTGTGGACAAACTCTCTTGGGACAGCAGTTAATATTCCAGAGCTTTCACAGCTCTTGCAAGGAAGCCCAAAGACACCTTCTACATATATTACCTGTCTCCATAGTAAAACTGTACTAGTGTAATGTAAACTTTCTTATAAACTAATTTGTTCAGATCAGTTCAAATCCCAAAATGTGCACTCTACCTTTAGAATATCCCAATTAATTTAACATGAAAAAGTAGGAAAAAACCTAATTCTTGGAGTAACACAAGTGTGACTACGCAGAGGTATGCGGTAATTTAACTGAAATGCTCAGATGCAATTTAAAACCTCTTGCCCTCATAATCAAGAATCCCAGTATTCACATGGGGAAAGCTAGTAGTGGAAAGTAGGTCTCAGTTTACTCGTTGCTGACTCCAAGGGGGAGTACCATAACTGCTTGCTATAGCACTGCAGCATACAATAATGCTGTACAATACACATATGAGTAAGATTGAATCATGCAGGCTCTCTGGTGAAAAAGCTTAGGAAGGAGGCAGTAACCCACAGGCAATTTAAATAAATCAAATCACTCCCTTTAAAGGTATCTAGTCTTCTGGAGGCATTCTGTAAATTAAGCCAGTCTTAGGCTGTTTTCCATATTCATGTATGCATAAACTTTATGTGCTCTGACAAATGAAAAAGATTTTGAGGTTCCCATCACTAAATAAATAATTAATTCAAAGATACTCTACTGAATTTCTTTGAAGCAGGGATATTGAGGTTTACAGCCCCTCTACACCCACAGGTTTACTCTCTCTCCAATGAGTAAATATATGGGGAGTTTACTCCCCCAGATTTAATTGAGAAGGCCTTGCTATGTGGATGAAAAGGTCAGAGTTAAAAGAGGACAATAATTACTGATCATTCCCTTACCTTTTCTCCTTTGAGTTATCATCATCCTTTTTGTACACAAGCATCACACATGTATTGAGGTGGAAAGGGTCCTGTGTAGATCACCCATTCCAACTCCCTGCTTTCAGCAGGGTTAGCCAGAGCGGGCTGCTCAGGATCTTGACTCGTCAGGTTTTGAATACCACCACAGATGGAGATGCTACACTGTCTTTGAGCTAGCTGTTAGAGTGCTCAACCACACTTAGAGTAAAAAAGTTTCCTCCTATGTTTGAACAGCATTTCTTGTACTTCAACTTGCGAGCACTGCCTCTTGTCCTGCCACTAAGGACCTCTGACAAGAGCCTCCCTTTGTTTTTATACAACACCAGGTGTTTATATACATTGATAAGATCCACCTGAGCCTTATCTTCTCCAGGCTGGGCAGTTCCACCTCTCAGCCTCTCCTCACATAACAGATGTTTCTCTCCTTTAATCACCTCATTGACTCTTTGTTGCTCTTGCCTCAGTATATCCATGTCTCTTGTGTGCTGGGCTGGGGCTAAAACGGATACACTACATGTGGTCTCAACTAGTGCTGAGTTGAGGAGAAGAAACACCTCACTTAACCTGCTGGTAGTGCTCCTCCTATTGCAGTCCCAGATGCTCCACCAGGACCTTCAGGTCCTTTTCTGCCAAGCTGCTTTCCACCCAGTTGGCTTCCAGCGTGTCCTGGTACATGAGGGGTTAGTCCTCCGCAGAGACAGGATGTACTCGACTACAGGAAGGCTAAAGATGGAATTGAAAATGGAATGCTGGAGGAAGCTTACCAGAATTATATTCTGGAAAGTTAGGAGAAGACAAAGACTCTCAGCTTCTTCACAGTGCCAAAGCCAAGACTGCTGAGGAAATATTCTGTACCAATTTCACACATCAACTTATGCAACTTTGGGACACAGGCCTAGAATTAGAATGCTTTACAAACCAATTCTAACACCTTCTCCAGGTAAAATTAGAGCCTTTAAAGGTATTGGCCAGTGAATTACAGTCATTTCTGACTTATCTCTTAAGCGGTTAAATAAATGTTTATCATTAGTTATATGCATATATCCAATAGACGTATTTGGATTATACTTGCACAGACATCATATTTATTTGTTAGATAGGAAGTGCAGGAACATAGCAAGGTTTATTTGTTATCACTCACTTTGGGAACTCCCTAAGTTTCAACAAGCTGAGAATGCTTTCAGTATTTTTGTTTTACACAATAAATACAGTGAGAACTGTATCTATTATGTATTAGACATGCCACTATCATTTTGTTTGCTTGAGTTTATAGTTGTTAGAGCCAACAAATACAAAGCTAAACCAACCTAAGCAAACAGCTTAGATCAAACAAACCACTTCTTGTATGGTGAACCTTCTCACCAGAGCTGCTGGGAGGAAGGGATGGGGACAACACTGTCTGATGGAATACCAGTAGATGGCCAAGTTTCCTGAGACCTAGATAGATAATATCTGCTAATGGTACAGATTTCTACAAGTTCTGAAAGTTCTCCTTGTCTCCTCTAGGTTGCAAAGATCACTGCAGAGAATATGTCTATTTGAAGTGCTTTTAAGTCAATTATGTCCTTGGTTCAAATATACATTTTTTGTTCAGCATTCCTGAGTCATACCTACAAGCTGTATGACAGTGTGTGATACCACAAAAGCAGTGACAGGGCAAAAGAACCGTTACTTTCTCACACACCATCTGCAAAACATATTCAGCTCACACATATCCCTGACCCTATGGCTATGTTTTGCATTGAAAAACCTCCTCTCATTTTTGTAAACTGATTACCCAGTAGCATAATTGTGTTGTCCCTCTCAAATCTTACTTTCTTCAGTGAATTCCACACACAATTCCCATTTAATACCTCCTTGAGCAAGTGTGAGTTTTCCACTTATTATGACCCTAAGGCAGTAAATGCAGAGCCACCCTGACCTGGACTGGATGCCTCTTCCCTTTGGGGAAACTCCAAGGAACAGACAACTTTCTCATCCTTATAGATAAATGCATTAAAAAAAGACCTAGAATATCTGTGCCCGGACACCTGCATGATATCAGCATGCAGCGTGGCAAGGCTGTCAGCCTCTCTTTGTGGCACATCCGCAACCAGCCTGCCACCTCCAGGGGTACCAAATTCCACATCCTCTCCCATAGCTGCCAGCGACCCTTCTTAAATGGGGTTGACTGGTGTTATTAGGAGATAGCATCTGCATGGTGCACCATACTGATGTGAGGTGAGAACTTTCTTTGTGCAGCAGCAAAATGCTTCAACATGAGTTGGAGGAAGCTGTATCAGGCGGCAACTGAAGGGATAATCAACAAACTAAAACAGAAAGGGCATGTAATCCTATTTAACTTTCACACTAAAGCCAGAAAGACTCCTAGGAATAAGAATTATTGTAGTGTCATACTTGTCTCACCATATTTTGCAAGAGACCTTTTTGATGGGTTTTGTTGTTTTTGTCTTAAAGAGATGTTTGCTCATTAACCTCTGCTGGAAGGCAAGGAAAACAAAGTGCAATAAAAGCACAGCAAAACTCAGGTCAGACAGTTGGAAGAAAAAAACCCAATTCATCTTCTGAAATGATTCTGAGTTCGCCTCGATTCAGGGGACTGGATCTTGGCTTTACAACAGTTTTGTACTTTAAAGTGTATTATCCTTCTGGCATTCACAGAAGCAGCAGAATCAGGGTCTGAATGTTTCAAACCTCACAAGTGACGGTGAAGCACACCTTTCCTTTGCTTCTAGACCAGGCTTGAAAACTTCTTGAGAGGAAAATCTGAGATTGCTAGTTACAGATTTGAGAACACAAAGTCATTGCAAAGGTACCAACATCTAAGGTGACCCTTTGTGTGTGTGGATATATGGACATCGGTATGCAAATTATAAACACATGTATGCATGTGTGTATATGATCTATTTACGTACAAAAACGGAGCTGCTGTGCAAGCTGACTGACTAACTTATCAGCTGAATTTACTTTAGCACACACTGGCAGATCTCCCAGTTGCTGCATTACAGAAAATTAGTACTATGTGCATTCTGATCTATTAGGCTGGTGATGGATTTATAGGCATAAATGCCCGTGTGTACAGTGAGAAGCATGGAAAGAATTATTTGTTCAATACCCAGCAGGCCTTTGGAGCTCAGAGACCCAGCAAACATAATGCCAGCTGATGCCTATCCTGAAGTGAGCTCATCCGAAGTAAAGATGCAGAGTGTCTGATTTTTACCACCAGGAGAACTGCCACAAACCCCACAATTTTGTCATTAGAAAATAGAAAACATTCTGCAGCTCTGCCTCGGGCTCTTGGAAACTCATATGCTTGAAACCCAGTGTTTTGGGTGGGTGAGGAACACTCTGCAGAACAGCTTTCACGAAGCGGGGATGGGCCCTGCCAGTGCAAGCACACGGATACTGAAAATTCAGGATTAAACCTGCAACTTCATCATACCTATTGCAAGGATACAGGCTTCTCAGATCAAGGTTGGCAGGAGAAATAGCCTGGATTTGGGAGAGACTGAAGAGATCCAGATTGTAGGGACCTTCTGTACTTCAATCCTCTCTCCCAAACTCACAGCCTACTGACTGATGTTCCCTCTGCAGGCTTGCCAGGGGGTCTGTCCCCAGGATCTGCCCAGCCTTTGTGAACTATATCATCCCATGTGATACTCCGTCCACAGAATGACCTCCCAAAGTAATATGCCTCTCCTACTCCCCTGAGTCTAGCAGAGCTCAGACATTTAACCGAAGCTTTATCCAACTGGTGGATACCCCTGCCCTTCAAGGAATGTACCTGAAGTCAGACAGCCTTAGAATCATAACTGGCTTTTGGAGACATCTGTTCTTTTCCAAATCCAGTTCAATGGTGCTTTAACTCTTTTCTTTAAGTGCTACGCCCTCCAGTTCAACCCTTAATTATAATGTAATCCAAGACCTTCAGAATTTCTCTCCCCACCCAGGTGTTTAAATATGACATAAGCTAAAAATACGCTTTTGGTGTGTCCCTTCTGTGATGTTAACAAGGAATGGAATGCAAGACAAATTGCATTTTTGGAATTATGCTTTAAAAGATTACTCGTATACATATTTAAGGTTTAATTTTAGTAACTTGTGGAACTTTTAGAGTAATTCTAATATAGTAAACCAATTGGCATGATCAAACATAGCACAGCTAAGCCTGTAGTAACCCACACCTCCTAAATGTACTCAAAGCAAAAATAGGCTATGCATAACAGCAGAAAACAAACAAACAAATTGGTTAAGCAGCCTGTGGGCTGCACTAAACACAGTTGCTATTGCCAGAAATGCATGACCCTGCCATATCACATAACAGTGCATTCAAAAACAAAATCAAAATCCACCTAGCATCACAGTGCAGAGGCAGTCAGCTCTGGGCCCTGGGGAAGACACTGCAATGCAGGAGGCTTCTGCAGAGCAATACCTTTCACTGATCCTGGGCAGTTCATTCTATGGAGTGTCCCCAGGGGATTTCTAACTGCTACGGTGATGAACAGGCTGAAAGGCAATATCTCTGATATAAAAAACAGAAGGAAAGAGAGCAACTAAAGAGGGCTACTCAAGTCACTGGCACAAACGTCCAAAAAATGTAACTGTTAACAGCAGCAAATTGTCTGGAACGGGGATAAAATGCAAGTTTCAGAGCTGAAGTCAATGCCTAGATGAGAAAGAGATCATGAGAACATGTTTCAGTTTGGTAGATTCACCTCAGCCTACAGAGCATTTGGAAATGTAGTGACTGCTCTCAGAAAACCATCTGTTCACACATTTTTATGCCTCCCACTAAAGCTGATCTGTGATCTGAGGAGAACAGCTATATCCTCTATAGTGAAAAACACAGCAGTAACGTAGCTCACTAGGAGAACGTCTGCTTAGAGCAACGTTAACTTGGTTTGTAGGTATTTTGGGGACGGGGTGTGGGATGGAAGGAGGTGGGAGAAGGCTTACTGCACACATGCTTTCAGTACAAAGCTTCCTTTGCACCACATAGAGAAGGAGTATAGAAATTTCAGGATCTAGTCTTTCTCTCCCCTGGCAAGCATTGCTCCTAAAGAAATGGTACCTAAACAAATGCCAGAGAAAAATCTAGATTCTTCACATCTTTCAGATAAATGGAACCTTGTCAAATGAGAAGCATATGGTAGAATAGTGCAGCAGTGACAAAAGCTCTCATCCAACAGTCGGGGCATACTGCTGCTCATGCAGGGCCTCAGTGACTTTAGTAGGTCTATACACTATCAACTATGACTCCAGGATCTAACTCGGTATTTAGCTCCACACCCCCAACATGTTGGCAATAATTCAGAGTCGGTGAGACAACTTATAAAGGAAAAAAAAAAAGGGCAAAAAGCTGTGTTTTAAACCTCTCTAATTCAATGTTAGGTTTTTATGTGCCTGACATCAAAGCATTTTTTCACTTCTATTGAATCAAAATTAAGCAGTAAGGTTACTACGGTAATTTATGTTGGAGATTATTGAAATGAGTGTTTTATTAAAATCTGGTTTTATTAATAAAACACATTCTGGCTAAGGAATCACGTGAGTCTGCTATTAGAGACTATTAACTGGGAACTGGGACTTAATCATAACAGTCATGCTGCCAGATCCTTTGACAGCAACACACACTGGGTTTGTTTCTGCTTTTACTTTTACTAGCATATTCAAGTCAATTAGTTACCTTAGCACACCAGTGGTGAGAGTGACTCCTGTAAAACAGTGTAAGGAAACAAAGGTACATACATCTCAGTAGCTCTGCACAAAGAAAAGGTAATCAGAAAGAGACTCACCAGCCTGATTAGTTGTGATGCTGACAGCAGCAAATTGCCTGGAAAGTGTACTCAAGTCAGATACCCCGTTGACTGCATCAATCTCAAAAGTGTAATTGGTGTGCGCCAAAAGGTCCACTACTGTCACCGTCGTGTTGGTGAGGCCAGTCTGACGGGGTAAGAATCGTACGTTGTCACTACAAGGCTCACACATCTTGGTGTTTCCTCCACATTTTTTGCAAATGATGTTGAAAGTGACATCTTTTCGACCTCCAGTGTCAAGAGGCCAGCTCCAGTCCAGGATAACAGATGTCTCGTTGATGTTAGAGATAACGTTTCTTGGAGCAGATGGTGGTCCTATAAAAGGAAACAGGAAATCAGAAGGATGAGATTTCCTGTAGTGCTCTAAGATGGGTAGTGCTCTAAGAGAGGAGTAACAAGTGTGCAAAAATACAAGTCAAAAACATAGATAACCAAACTTTTACAGTTATTTCCTGTAGAGATGCCTGAAATATTTCACTGGACTCCAGACCTAGACTATCAAGGACCATCTTTTCTTATAGACAGTACCCTCAGAGTGCAGTTCAGGACCGAGGGCTGAAAATATTGTTAGCAATTCAAAAATCCTAGCTCTCCTTTTCAAGTCTGACAGAGAACATGAAGGAGAAAATGAAAATAGAAAGACATAAACCCAGCCCACCAATTTTTGGTAGCTTGTCCAACATGAAGAAAACATGGGAGGCAGTGGATGGCTGACTGCAATGGGACATGAGAAGAAGCAAGCAAGCTGCTGAGATACAGCTGGAGGAGCAAGAATGACAGCCCCGAGCATAATGATGCTACTCACTGGTGCAAGCCATGGATGGAGGGTCTTTCTCAGAGCGAAAGTAATTCTTTTCACACCTGCAGTTCAGAGATGCATCTTCGTAGGTGGAACTGTGAGGCGGACATTTGGCACACTTCACGTTGCCAGCAGAGGCTTTGTAGAACCCAGGTCGACAAGCTGCAAAGTAACAGAAGTACAGTTTTAAAATCCATGGACATCTCCGCAATGTTAACATGCCACTTTGTTGCTGCCCTGGACCTATCCATATGTAGATCACGTTTTGCAGATATTTATGGCATAGAAATACAGATTTCTCTCATAATGAGAAAGCTGATGGAAAGAAAACCTCTTGGCAGAATGGAGCTCTTCAGGCATCAACTTGGATTTGCATTTAATTTTGCCCAGAAAACAAAGCTGTGCATTGTACCACTAAGAAGAAACATTTTTCTATGCTGCGTTTTGAGAGTTTCACTCATTTTTCTTCTCTTCTGGTTAATTTACCAAAACACTGGCCCTATCCTGCATAAAAACTTTATACTCTCTCTGCTGCCAAGATTTGCTTACAAGGGCACTCTAATAGTGTGATAAGAATCAACAGATGCCACTGTTTGGCTGCTGGCTCCCCCCAAAACACGCATCTTTCTTCAATGGAATTTACCAAGTAAAAGCATTCTGGCTGACACTGGTAACCTGTAGGTCTGTACCCATACCTACAACAGCCAGAGACAAACAGACAACATAACAAAAGGGAACACATCTTAAAAAGCCTTCATGTTTTGCTACACTTTGGTTCCACAGTAAACACTGTTTAATGGACAAGAGCCCTGCAAACACCCCAATACATTCTTATTGCAAACATTTAATAATAATAATAACCTAAAACAAAACCCCAAAATCCCCCCCCAAACCAGTAATACAAAGGAAAACAGAAGTTCTTTTTTGTCTCTGGAGCCCAGACAGTTAAGCTTAGATAAAGTTGCCTGAGACCTGTCACTGAATTTAATGTTAATTTGAAGCCAAAAGAACGGGTTCAACAGTCTTAGCATACATCTTAACAGGGACACACTTTCATGGAGATGAACTTATTCGTAAATGTAGTATACAATCCAGGATACAAGACTATAGAGTCTTTCGTGTTCATTCATGCCCTGCTGAAACAGAAAAGTGTTTGGATAAGCAGCCTGAGCTGGAAAATGTGTCAGAATAAAAATTCTAGCATCTTTGTACTGGGGTGCTTAGATGGAGGAGAGAGGGAAGCTGCAGCGCTAAACTGGCTCAGTTTAATGCTATCATCATTGATATGTTCAGTTTCCACGTTATCATCCATAACTAAAACCTTACTGAGCATCTAGGTTAGGCAAACTTGTTGATTAGCTCCTGGCACCGACCACCTGAGTGAAATGCACTGGCAAGCACAGCGAGAACAAACTCCTGTACGATCCTATGTCCCACTCCGAAATATCTTAATAACAGGACCCTACCTCACACTGCATTGAACGCAGTGTGAGAAGCATGAAATGGTTTACAAGGAAGTGCTAATCTCAGCCTCTCCTCAGCACTTCACAACCCTTGCAAATCAAGGCGCCTGGCTGCAGCTGCTACCTCTGACTTCCATGCTAGCAGAGCAGCTGGGAAAGACACCTCCTGCTCCAAGTTCTC
The DNA here is from genome assembly GCF_033783945.1 of Neopsephotus bourkii. Classification (NCBI taxonomy): domain Eukaryota; kingdom Metazoa; phylum Chordata; class Aves; order Psittaciformes; family Psittacidae; genus Neopsephotus; species Neopsephotus bourkii. The sequence goes on from NW_026902270.1 coordinate 772,391, forward strand.
TCCTAAAGCCCTGAGGAGAAAATCCCAAGTTTGAGCCTCTGAGGCATGGGTCCAACAGGCAATCTGTGAAAGCAGAACTGCTCAAAATGACTTTGTGGTGGAGTTCACAGGGCCTAACACCAACCTGCCTAACCTGGCACAGCCTGTCCTCCTTCAGCTGGGGTGTCTTGCTTCTCTATCTCCTCTAAGGCTGCAAGGGTGTTTGGGGATTTCTGTTTAACTGGAGGAAACCTCCACTAGGAGAACATGCAGCAAATAACAAAGGTGGCTTTTTTAGGTTTGTAGCTGTTATTGATGCAGCCTTTTGAAGCTCAAATCTCATCTCCTCCAAATACTGCCCCATGATTCAGCCATACCTAGAGTGTGCTGGCTGACAGAGGAGCCTCAAATAGTTTTACTGCCTCTCGGCACAGCACAGCCATTCCTGGCCCTAAGACAATGTGCCAGGCAGAAAAGGATGGATGCCAATCCCACTTGCCCAAGCTCTAGGAACTAATCAACACATTAAGGAATAAACATCACGCTACATCTGTCCAGCTGATTACATGGCACTTTCACCAAAACTTCCCATGGAAACTAAAACGGAGTTTAATACTGCCAAGTATTAAACTGAAATAGTTTTGCTTAACCGTATCTACTCACCTTGAAGGGATATTTCCATACTTATAGGCAGGCATATATAATACAAAGATGTATTTATGAATACGCACAGTATAAATTTCTAATTTTTAAATAATTTTATACACTAGTTTAATGTAAAGATTGGAAAAAGACTAATAATCTAAAACTGAACCTTTGCCATGTGCTTGGTCTTCCTAGAAGACACAATTTCCAATGCTTATTAAGCATAATTAATTCTTAACCCATGAGCATTCATTCACAGGATGGAATCACAGTAAGGCTGTTTATTTGGGACACTTTCAAAGCACCCACCTCCACCATTTTAAGATAGCAATGAATTTCACATAAGAAAACAAGCTTGGGTAAGAAGTAGACAGATTTTGCAGGGTAAGGAAGAGAAAGGAGGGGATCAAACTGCTCCATTAATAAATGCCTCTTTCATCCCTCAGGTGAAAACTCATGGACCCCATTTAAGAAAAGGTAGTGGTGGTGTAAAGAAGGCCAGAAAAAAAGGAAGAAAAGAGAGGAGCATGCAGGAAGCATCCTGGTAACCCTCTTTTTCAGAGGGACAGGAATATGATCATCTTGTGCTACTGCTACTGTGGTACAGAGTGAGCAGGCAGGGTAGGGGAATGAGCTGGTTGCATCCCTGCTGCCCTGGTATGCCCTGGCAAGGGCATCCCCACCTGCTGTCTTCCCCCCTCAGGCTGTCTCAGGCTTTCTGTCTTTGTCTATCAGACCAATTCAAGATTATTCACAATTGCAGCCCAAAGGAAAAGAAAAAAGAAAAATCAATTATACTTGAAATTGAAGCTTGGAAAAGGGGGATGCCAATAGAAAATGTTGTCCATATACTTACTATTATTCTTGTCCTAGTAAATCTTATATTCCAATATATGAGAGAAAAAACTAAGCCTTTACTTCAAAGTAAAGTCAGAAAAATTGGATTACATTAACCAATGGAAGAAGGTTTGGCTTTCTGAGGTGAATATCATAGCTTTGGTTTAGTCAGGTTGGAAATAAGAGGACTAGCATAGGAGGTCTTACAGAATCAATAATTTCCGCGTGGGAACCAGCTGTGAACAACAGTTTCATTTTCTCAATGTTTTCTTCCAGAAACTATGAAATATTCCTTTCCCTCACAAGGGGGAATGATGTGAAGAGGAAGCAGACGCAATAGGCCAGGAAGAAAAATAAAATCTCTCAGCACACAAAAAAGTGAGTAAATGAAGCCTTGAACGTTTCTACACACATGACATAAACTGGACTGCAAGGCTGTCTGGTTTTACATTTTAGGAAGGTCTCCTCAAGTGGATGCCCAATACTTGTTTGCCCTGAGAGTCCTGCAATAACTCCAAACTGCCATGTTAGTTTATAGCTGTATGTGGTCTGATTTCAATCTCTTTTACTTGAGTGTGAGCCATACTGACTTTACTGAAGTCACAGAATCATGGAATAGCTAGGACTGGATACAACCTTAAGACCTAGTTCCAACCCGCATGCCATGGAAAGTATTTCAGGACTGCAGTTGTCCTCATTACTGTATGAAAATGAATTTCCTTAAGCTAGAACCGATGATTTTGTCACAGAGATGGAGAATTGGGAAAGTTACTTCAGTGAAAGAAAAACAAATGCATGTAGCCTTCTATGGTAGTTACTACTTGAAGGAAATATAACTGCCTTTTCAACCGCAAAGTGAATTTTGCCTCTGACTAATGTGTTTGAGATGAAAACATGATCCTAATTACAGGTTAAATGATTCATTTAGATTTGAATTAATTTTAAATTAAAATAAAAAGCTGTTAGCAAATTAAAATTAAGGGCATTTTAGTATTCAGGTCCTGAAGCCCCCTATACATGGAGCAGTATCACCAGTTCCCAGCCATAAATACCAACTAATGACCTGAGTCCATGCTGCCTGAGCAGATGACTCCCCAGCACTGCTACACCAGGCCTGACAGGGACCACTTTCCTGCACAAGGTCAAAGCAGCTCAATGAGTCGCACTCCCCAGTCTTACAGGAGCTCTGCCTTTTGTGCTCTGAATAAAGGTGCTATGTTTCAAGGCAAGGCTCAAGCATCACAATGCACTGAGAGTAGATAATACACATCCACAACACTATAAACCTGTACAGCTCATGGGTAGCTGAGCATTTCCTCATAGTGTGTGCTAACAAGATGGGTGACAGCAACCCTGGGACAATCCTCCTGTCCCTGTGCCCTCCATAGAGGACACGGAAGAACACTCCCCCCCACAGGTGGTCTGTGTTAGAGGGGCTTTGGAAACTACTCCCACTGTCACCCCTGGAAATGGCATGTCACTGAGCAGCAGTGGAGGTCCCTGCACTGGACCTGAAGCTACAGGATGACCTTTGGCTGTGCAGGCGTGCTGGGAAGTGAATGCTACTGACTGGCTCACCTCAATGCCCAATTGCACCATTGCAATGCTCCCAGGTCCCTTTTAGAAACATTTACATCATTCTCTTTTCTCACTACACATATTATGGCCATGATCTGGAGACAACAGCATAGTGCCAGCAGCACTGTGTTTATCACCAGTAACAGAATTGCACATTCGCCCACCCATACATATACGTGCACATGCAAAATGAGATGCAGCACAACTGTCAGCTTGTGAAAATGGATGGCATAACAAGCAGCACAGATCAACCTTAGAAAACATTCAAAGCTGGTTTATTTTCTTTGGGCAAGTAATTTCCCTTCTTGCACTTGTTTATACCTTTGAGAAAAACAAAAAGGTGAAAATCATTATTAGCTTTAAATGAAGATTTCTAAACTGTCCATATCACACTTCAGTCACAAATTATATCCAGCCACACATGTTACTCTTGCTATATTAAAAATACCACTATAGAGGTACAGTATAGTTCCGGTTGAGATAAATGATGTGTATGAAGAAATGAAGTTAGAATTCTACCGAGTCATCCCACCTTTTGGTATCACAGCTTATTCATAACACTGAACATGTCTTGTTTTTAACTTCCTTCTTCACTATAGTTCAGCAGGAAACACCACTTTATAATGTATCCCTCAGAGCAGGGAAAACATCTTCAGTATCTCTCATTGTCTATTAGTATATGAAAAGCCACGCGACCTATGGCGTTACATATCTGCACATCCTCTCTGTCCTGGGCCTCTAGGTACCTTCTTGCATGCCCACCCAGCCCAAATAGGCTTCTAAAAATTACAGCATATCTTTGATTCTTATTTGCAATGAACTTAAGGCACATTTTCTGTCACCAGATCTGAATGAACAGTAAGACCACTTAAAGGAGTAGATCTCAAAGCTAAGTACTACTCCTTACAGTAGAAATAGAGGTACAGGGATGGATGTCACTGCTGCATTTTGACAACTCCTTGTACCTGCTAGGGAAGAGATAAAAGAGGATGTGGGAGGGGTAGATTTAATGCTTGTCAGCAGGTGGGGATCTCCACTAAAAGCTACTGCTGCACAGGCAGAGCACGCTTTCTCTTTGCTGGGCTGTGGCACTGGCGTGTACACTGTGCTCAGGGAAGGAAGGAAATAAGATTGAGAAAGACTTTAGTGAGGGCTGAGAGCTCTGGTGGGGATGGACTCCATTACCGCCAAGCAACGAATATCCCCAGAAGGAGTTAAGGACGTTGGCTTTCTCCCATTAGCCATAAGGTTCTGTTTGCTGGGGAAATAAAAACTTAACAATTATTCCTAGTGTTCTTTGTATTCTTACATTTTCTTCCCTATAGTCTTCAGCACACATACATAATACCTGAAACAATTACAAAACAAGCAGCGCTGTGACCAGCAGCAGGAGCAACCTAGCAGTTTCTGCTAAGCATTATATGCAAATCAATAAAATCTCATTGTTTTTTCTTTGCACAGGGCATATTTTTCCCTCTGAAAATGCAGTCATAAAACAAGAAGCTGCATTTTTAATACTAAAGTGAATTCCCACCACTCCTTCCGTTATTAGCTATGCAATAGTGCTGGAAAATGCAGCTGTTGATTACTGTAACTTATCTCTGAGGGGGAAAACTACTGCAGAAGGAAACATGCATTGTATACTTTCGCATCTGGAAAATACAGCAATTGCAGCCAAAGCTGCTGTCAGACTTGAAGAATTACTGCAGCTGCCCACTGCTAGAAGAAACCAACAATTAACAAAACCGATGCCATTCCTTTCCTATCTCTAGGCCTTCTCCAACAGTCAGGGGCAAATAATTGAGGGCTCAGGACAGGGTCTCTCTTCTCTCCACTCTTTCTAAGCCCTCCGGCCTTTTGCCAGCAGGATGGACAGCGTGGTATGCATGGGGCAAGGCTTCAGTGCAACTTGATACTGAAATGCCTCTAGAATAATACTCTTCATAACAAGCACTTTTCATTTGTTACACCTGAAAGCTGCTGCTATCACAAAACCCATATTCAGAAGTATTTAATCTTACTCATGAGTAAATTTCTGCTTTTTCCTCCCCACTCCATATTTTATAGTGATCTGTGACCTTAACATATTTTAATCAGATGCTTTTTAAATTGGCATTACTCCCAGGTCAAGTCATTCAGCAGAAACAATTCCTGTTCTTTGTTTAGTAACTATTACTGGCAGACATATTAATTATATGTACATAAGAGATAGCTTTATCCTGAGGGAATAACACTGCACCTTTCAGCTGCAGTCTGCAATACCTCCACGTTATGCCTTGCAGGCTTCTGTATCTCTCTTTATGAAGTGCATTACAGCTGTGATTGCTACCAGCAATATTGCTGAAAGTGCAGTGTCAAAGAAAGTAGGTCTAAACCACAGCATTACAGCAAAGATGTGCTCGCACCCGTGGGCACACAAATACCTTGTTTCAAAATGCATAAGGCATTGCAGCTTCTTCGCAGGCAGTTTTGAGGAAAAGAAATCTTTCACTAATAGGAAAGCATTGAGAACTACTGTCCTGTTTCAGAATTACAGCAAAATAAACGAATTTCTACCTTAATTCCACCCATACTTAGTGACTCACTGAAGTATTTGCACAGTGACTTTAATAAACCTATATTTATAAGCACTGTCTTCCATTTTCCCCAAGCAAGCTGTTTTCCTGAAGCAAAGCCTGGACACCTTGAGATACATTAAGCTATCATTTTGTCAAATAAAGAAATTCCATGTTCTCTTTTTTTTTTTTCTAAAACTTAATTTAATCCATGCAGAGATGAAAAATAACTTCCTAATTCAAGAATCACTGAAAAATAAATTCAACAAATACCAAGAAAAAAACCTACCAGCATCAACTTGAACAGGAAAGAAAAAAAGTTGTACAAACAAGGACGTTTTAAATGACCATTTGGCAAGGCTAAACAGTAAATAAAGAGGTATTTTCCCCTCTAAACTATAATTATGCTATGAATTCCTCAAAGGCAAACTAGATGTAGTATCCTGACAGCTTCAAACCATAACTGTTTTCTAACAATAGGTCAAGAACGCCACACAGGGATAGCCATGGTACTGCTTTGGTTCAGTTTTTCTTCAGCCTCGCCTCTCTATGTCGGAACTTCCAAAAGCAACAACCAGTTGATGTCCCCCTTGCCCTAAAGCAAACCAAACCAACCTGATAGACATGGCAGCCTCTGCTCCACAGGACGTGAGCTCTTGGGAAATGCTACCTCAACAGCTCAAGGGAAAAATCGAGTTAGTGCCTGGCAATCCTCCCAGGCTAGATTAAACCAGTAAGTGAAAAACAACTTTCATAACCTGCAGATGTCTATATAGTTTCCCTATGCCTGAACCAGGCCAGATCAACAGGTTAACAATACGAAAGGAAATACAAATAAAGAAGAACACATGAATTGTCGCACGTATTACATCTCACCCTAGCACTTACCCTGGTGTTAATTGTAGCACCATATGAAAGCGCAAGGGAAAGGACAATAGGGGATGACCATTTGCTATCCCTTCTTATTTCACCCTCATTCTTACAACCTAGATATTATCTCAAAAACCTGAAAACCCAAAGTTTGTTATATCTGCTAATTTATTTTTTAACAAAGATAAATTGTGATAATCCTCCATTGCATCACATGTAGAATGTCCAATTTTTTTTTGCTAATTATTAGTCCCCAGGAATCCTTCTACCATTCCTCTCCAGTCAGTAGGTAGTCAATGTGAAGGAAAAAAATACATCTTTCCTTCAGTTTACCTTCAGATTTGATAGCTTTATAACCAAATCAATGTATCCTTGTTTTTTATCATGAGACAGGAAGACCAGCTGCTCCTGATGTGTCCTCACTAAGCTTTCCTTACCTTACAAAGATCTTTTATGAATTTGGTTTGTCTTGTGATGAAGAAACACAAACTTTTCAATCAACTTTTATAGGAATATATCATATAGCTTTGATTATACTCATCTCTGCTTCTGCAGTGTCATTTATCAGGTGGAAAACGCTCTTATTCTTTTCATAACACATCTGATGAAACCGATCGGTTTATATATTGGATGACATTTTATCTGTTTTGGTTTTTATTTCCAGCAATCCGTTAGCCAGGCTTCTTTCTCTCAGTTGTCTGTGTCAATGCGCGCACATCCTAAGCCAAACAGTTAATCCAGACATACAAAAAGTCTATATTTTCTCTCCAGGAAGGAGGAAAGAGGATTTTGCATTTACTGAGGGTGAATGTTCTTTTGCACATTGCCACCCTTGTTAACACATAAAGGAAAGTGTTGCTGTCCCCATTTTGCAGGTGAAAGAAATTAATGCAGAACAGGCTCTAAATCCAATGCTCTTTCTTCCGGTGACACCTCCTAATCAAAATGCTGCCTGGTGGGTTTTGTGATGTTACGAAGAGCTCAGCCCAGCTCCCCAGTGGCATAGGTCCACTACTGCAATTAGCATGAATTAGTACTTTTGTGAGTAGTCTCAGCTGAGCTGTCAAATTAATTGGAAAAGAAATTTAACAAATGCCATTCCCCTTAGAGACACTCTTTTGGGTCAGGGTTGAGGCATATTGCTTGAGCAATGTGGGGGAAGCTCATGTTCCTTACGCCCTTGCTGAACCTGTTTTCTTGATAAAAAGAGAGGGATTTGCTTTCTGGAGCTGTTAAACTGGTACCTGTCACAAGCTGCCAATGACATGAAAAAAACAATTTTTGTGCTGCTTTTGTGCTGGATACAGCATCAATAACACAGGGATGTTACACAAAGTCAAGGCCTTCTCTACCTCTTACCTTGCCTTACCAGCAAGTGGCTGGGGGTGCACAAGTGGTTGGGAGGGGACACAGCTGGGACAGCTGGCCCCAACTGACCACCATAAAACATAACTATCACCATATAAAGCTGGGGGGCAAATAAGGAAGCAGGGGACAACATTTGGAGTGATGGTGTTTATCTTCCCAAGTCACCATTATTTGTGATGGAGCCCTGCTTTCCTGCAGATGGCTGAACACCCACCTGCCAATGGGAAGTGGGGAATTGATTCCTTCCTTGCTTTGCTCATGTGCATGGCTTTTGCTTTACCTGTTAAACTCTCTTGATCGCAATCCAGGAGTTTCCTCACTTTTACCCTTGAGATTCTCTGCCCCATCCCATTGGGAGTGAGGGGGGGAGTGAGCAAGCGGCTGGGGGGGGCTGAGCTGCCAGCTGGGGTTAAACCATGATAATTTTATAACACTGAAATATTACAGTTGCTGGTAATAAAAAAAGGAAAAATGGGTGAAAAAAAAATTGTCAGTTTTAAGCAGTCAGTTTAACAACAGATGAAAAGCTAAACTCACGTGCCTATGCATCATCCCATGAGGGCTACTTTTAGTTTTGCTGCCAACTGTTGACATATTGCTGCTTGAAGACACTGATGGGTGCTGTTGGAAAAAGGAAGCTCTTAAGACGAGAAATGGTGCTGCAATGGAAAGTGCTTGAACCAGAATGAAAAAAGTCTAATGGTTGAAGCCACTGTCATTACTTGCTGACACAAGTCTGGGATGTAATTTAGTGCATCAGAACATGGTCTTAATTTCCAGTGGTGTACAAGAAACAGCCATTGCTTTCCTAGTGATGCTATTGCACTTAACGTGTACATCTACAGAAGTGTTTTACTTCAGACCAGGAGAGCACTTTTAAAGCAAAATCCTAATTCTCTCCTCTTGCCATGATCTGGTTCACAATGTAAAATGCCTCCAGAGAACACAAAAAGGAGATAAAGTAAAATGTGCTGAGATAGTTATAGTATTGGCACAGGCGCCTTCATACCGACTGCCTCACGCTTCTAATCAGCTTGTATTTAGCCACATTACTTGCTGATGTAGACTTAACTCATGACTACCAGCCTTCGAATAGCTCAGTGCAGTCAGCACTGCTAAAATTGGTAGAAATTTCCATAAGAACAAAGGTTCAAACAGCCCCAGTAACGAAAAAAAAGGATGATTTTACTATGATAAAGCCGTTTAACATATAAACACAAATAAACAGACATAACTGCCTGTATTTTACCATGTGGAACAGGCACAAAAAGAGGCTTCAGAGATTGATAAACAAAGGCTTTAACCAGAAGACGAAAACATCACAGCTTCTTCATCGTCATAACAACCTCTCTTCCTCATGTGCCTTCTTATTTTTCCTGACTATATTTTCATCCTTCCAGTGGATAGCCTGAAAATTAAATAGTCACAGCCTCTGGGGACATCTGTGCACTGACAATCTTCTTCTCAGAGCTGCAAGGAAAAGCCCTAGGCTTTTGCAAAACTATCTAACCACTCAAGTGCAGTATTTATCCATTGTATGCTTGGGCTTTTGTCTGGACTTCCTTGGTATTTTGCCTTTTTAAAAGAGAAGTCTTAACTACTTAACATGCATTTTCAATGCATGTATTAAAAATGTCCAGCTTTTCAGGGTAAGCAATTATCCGCTAAACAAAAACCCAATTAAACGTAGATTAAAAAAGAACCACAGTTCAGCATTTTTAGTCATAGCCTGATACCTGTGTGAATTCAAAGGGGGTGGAATCTCAGCTGTTTAGAAAACAAAGAATCTGATGTATTGCCTTTTACAGGGTATTTGCTACAGAATTAAATCTCTTCTTGTAGTGGGGAAGGTTTACAAACAGTAACAGCAACAAGGACTCAATATTCTCCAAGAGCATTCACTTTGCATGCAGAATATTCATCAGAAGGGAGAGGAAACTAAGTCTCCAGTATTGAATCCTGTACGTATTTTCCCTTAACAAATGATACTGTGTGCAAGCACCAAAAGCATGAAACCACATGCTCAATTAACAGGGTTTAATTCCACTGAAGCTCAACACTAGCAGTAAGTTAGCACCCCTGCATTCCATGGGGTAGAGAACTGAAAAACAGCATTAAAATCTGTTTCATGATTCTGCACTGCTTTATACAAAAGGTTTTGCTGTACAGACATCATACCCACTTTCTGGCTGAAGGAAAAATATTGTAAACACAAAGAACTGATTTTTTTAACAGTTGGGATGGATGATGTTACAGGTCCTTTCCAACCCAAACAATTCCTGATTTTTCCCTTTCTTGCTTTAACAATTCAAAACCAGAAAACAAGGAGCCTGAAAGGACATTGCAAACCCCTCAAAAGTTGAAAGCATTTAGGCAAATCTACCATGAGATATGACATCCTGCTTCTATCAGTACCAACCGATGCAGAAGAAGGGTTGTGGTGGGGTTTTCTGTTACTAGGAATATTCCCACCTACTCCCACTAGAATCCTTTTGACTTGACTATGAGTTTTGAGACACACACACTGCAGTTGAGCTGAAGTAATTTTTCTGCTTCATCTTGGAAACAGGGAAGTCCAGTTGTGACTGGTTACCATGCTTAGCAAAACTCTCATCAGAGATCTAAAAGACCTCTTTTATTTCTTATGACCAATTCAGGTCATAAAACCTGATGGCACATTTGATAATGAAGTAAATGATGTCTCATATCCTATGATTCTATGATGTGGTAGGATATTGAACCAATATTGAATCTTACTGGGTCAGGGCAGTCCATTGCTGTCTCGATTATAAGTGCTATACCATCATGGTGACGTATATAAAACACAGGAAATTGTTGCACATTAATAGAATAGTAATTTAATCAGCCCTCTGAAGAATATCCAACATATTCAAGCAAAGACATATTTCGATCTAGTTGTAACTGTAATGAAAGACCTATAATTTATAATTCAATAAAGCCTTTTAAATCTTATATTGTGTGTAAAACTTAAAGCAAGTTACAGCAATAAAGCATAGAGCAAAACTCAAGACAATAAAAAAAGTTTTCTTCTCTCTTGGCTGAGTCCCATATTCAGCCTTTCTATGTATTTATTTTAAAGGGCAAAAAACATTTGGAAGAAAGCATTCTGCACACTCTAAACTTAACAGCCAAAGAAAATAGCACAAAACACAAAATAGCACATAAAAATGAACAATATCAGTTTTGTTGTGCTCAAGAAACGGGGCACAAAATACTTGCTTGTTTTGTTCCTAACTGAAAAGTTAAACAAATCAGTTCACGTAACTGAAGAACATTGCTCTCAGATTGCTTTGGGAAAGCTATAAGAAAAGCATACCAAAGTCCTCTATTCTTTTTGTCTTCTATCATCCTGTCATACACTAAGAAACAATTTCCCTGACCCGATTGGCATAAATTTCCTTGCAAAGCACGGGCCTTACAGAGCTTCAAGTAAAAGAAGGCACAGCTTGCAAAGGCACAAAGGATTATCCTGTTGCACATAAGCAGAGTAAATTTCCCTAATAGAAACAATAAAGTAAGAAAAGTTTGTTCTTGAAATAAAGTTATAATAGAAATAGTTTCCCTCTTATTAATATGACTTTGATTGGGACAATTGGTTTCCAGCATACACATGCTCCTTTTTGTCACTAAATACTACATCTTGAAAGACTGCCAACTGAACACACAACAGTAGACATCATTGGGCATCTGACAAGAAACTCCTCTTCCAGACCCCAATTCTTAAATCAGAACCATACTGAGATAGACAAAATAAAGGTAATACCATCGCCTTGCTTTGCAGAAAAGCTCCTGAAGTCACCACACAAAAATGACCTTAAAATTATCTTTTTCTTGCAACAAACGAGATTAAAAAACCAAGAGAAAAATGAGATACTAAGAATCCGTGCTCTCCTCCCAAGCTGACAGAGGAGAATGGGAAACAGGTTCCTCCCTGCCTCACAAGTGGTTAGATGTCTCACATCCATTACTAACCACGTGCATTTCTCAGAACCTAGGACTGATAGATCAAACCCTACACCTGAAGTAAAAGCTTTTTAGATTAGTTAGATCATATACAAATCTCCTGGCCACAGCTGGAGCTCCCAGCCTCATGATGGGATGCTGTGCACGCTGCAGGTGGAAGCCAGCTCCTGAGGCAAGCTGCTGCTTTGGTGTAGCTCGTCCAGATCCTGCACAAGGACTGAGCTTGGGACAACATTTGACTACAAGGGGGGTTACTTAAACAGTAAGACGTGGTTCAGCAGATCACAAATTATCTCTTCACCACCAAAACCATGGAATAAGTGCACATGTCAGTTTAAGCATCCCATATGCAGTTTTTCTCCTGTATAAGTGGCTCTGTTCTTCAGACAGCTGAATCCAGTTAGTTAAAGTACAATAGAAACCTCTTTACAATAAATGTAGAAACATCCATAAACATGCTCTGTGGCCAACATAAACCTCAGTGCCCATGTAAGTCAGTAAAGCTTTTACATTTGTTTTCTTGCTCCTCTCCCTGCTGCCTACACTGTATGTCGGATTAGAAGAACACAAGCGATTACAATAGACAAGTACAACTGTATTGTGAAGGTATTGTCAAAATACATTAGAGAAATGCCATATTATGGCATAACAAATCCAAAATGATCTTCCACTAACATGAATGTCTCTAATAGTGTGGTCTGCTCTACTAACATCATGAAGTAATACAGAGACAGCTTTCCACAGTTATAAACTTGGCACAGCAGATCCAACGTTGAACCACAGCAGCCTATGAAGCACTCACATCCCCACCTGGCACTGAGAAAACAGCACATACAGCCCTTTGTTTTAGCTTGTTCCCACCTTATAAATTCTGCAGTGAATCTCCTTTGAACTGCCTCCAGTACTGACAAAATACCCTTGTCTGAACAATGCATGGCCAACAACGTAAGGGCAGGCAGCTTACTCCAGTGCCACCACAGTTTTCTTCATTGCTCTGTGCCACTTGGGGGATTATGAGCATCCGTGTTCAGGTCCAGCTACAAACAGGGACACTGGTTTTACTGACTGGGAAGCCAGTCACTTTCAGGTACAACTATAGTTCACTTTCTAACCTCTCCCTAACAAGGAAAACTTTACTTCTACATTAGGACTCACTATTAAGGAATGTTTTGCTCTTCTCCCACTTCTTTCGGTTACAGTGAACACTGGGTTAAATATCTGTACAGCAAATACTTGACAGGCTAGCAGCAAGTAGACTTGTTACTCTTGATGAATAATGTAACTTAAGAGCTGTAATACTTACAACTGCTTTAATAGCTGCCAACAGTCCCAGTTTGGAAAAGAGTGATGCAGTGCTTGTAAATTTGCCTTGAATTGTATTCATCCCCTTCTGCTACCCTGCAAGCAGTTGGAAATGTTACTGCCCGGCCTGCTCAGTGGCACCCTCCTTATGCTTTATGACTCCTACCCTCAACTCTTCAGAAGTTACTTGGAGAAAGATACTACAATGATCAATTCAGGTATGAGACTCACCCAGTTTAATAAGTGGCCCCTTCCAAAGCAGAAGCAAAGATTATACCTAATGCATCATTGTGGGGAAGAAGGAATAGCACTTCCAGAGCTGGCTCTTCTAATTAACAGAAGGACATGTGGAGCACTTTCTGCATACCCTATAGTTCTTTAAATCTGCAGGGATGGAGGGGAAAGGGGGAGAAATAATCATTATCTAAAATTCACCAAAAGAGACATCCAGCTGCCTAGTGGCCAGGGGCGGAAATCCTAGACTTCAGGCTTGTGGGATGATTTGTACCTATAAGTCTTTGCACATCCCCACTTCTGACAGCTCTGAAATGAAAGCCAGTTTTGCAGACACATGACTACTTAGAGGAACTGCTGTTACCAATTCTTTCTACCCTCTTATATCAGTTGCTAATATCACATTCAAAATCCTGCTTTGCATTTAATACTGAAAATCCCTCTCTTCTCCATCTTTTACAGCACAACAAAAACTCAGAAAAGGAGTTAGAGCTCATCTGGTAGCAAAAGAAAGTGTTCTATGAAAAGCATCTTTCTTCTAAAACTCCTGGGTTACAACATGCTTACCTCACAAGGTTAAGGCAAATGATTCCAGCCTGTGCAATAGCATTAGAGACTTCCAAAGTGGTGAGGGAAGGAAAATGAAACTCTCAGGCATCAGGAATGCTTATCCATGGCAGTTTCGCTGTGTATGGCTATTGTTCAACTATTCTAAGAAAGCCGGAACAGTTGCTATTACCAAGCAAAATCAGCCCATTTCCACCTTGCATCTGAAACATGTAGGAAAGGATACAGTGGAACCACTTGACTGCTTCAGGTTTTCTAACGTAGGGAACTTGCTCAGAGAAAAGGTTTAAAAAAAGCAACCTGTGGCCCTTTCTAGGGGCCACATCTTTATGAGGAGGTAATTTCTGTCCCAGGAAAGCATTGTACAACCAAACCAATTTCAAAATGAAGCCTGCAAGCAAACGTCAAGTTGAGTTTTCTACTGGACCATAAACAGAGAAGGAAATATTTAAGGACATAAAGAAAACAATCATAAAACAATAGGAGGAAAGACTGAAGTATTTTTAATAAGCATTTACCCATCTAATTTCCATTCTTATCAAATAAGCTTACTATCTCAACACTTATTCGTGCTAAAATAGCACAATGCAAGTAAAAAGTAGAACCTGTGTGCAATATCTAAATAGCATCCATCAGTAGTATTCATCCTAATACACAGGAAAAAGCATGATATTTTCTTAGCCAAATCTTCTATGAATTCCAGATTGCTAAAATAACCCAGCTTTATAAGAGCTCTTGAAACAGTTCCAACTTAAGCAAGAGAAGAGCTGGCCTGGGTGAGCAGTTAGGAATCCATGTGATTATTCAGTCTTCATGTCCGCTAAATTTAACATTGGCTCTTTGGGGATGGACTCCCAGAGATAAGACAGAAGAAAGTCAGTTAGGCACTGCCAAGTTCAGTGGTGAGAAACTTGGAGCGACAACTTGGTTATCTAATTGTTAGCAGCAGGCAGCAGCAGCTCTAAGTAGTAAATTAATGTGTTCAGGGGTTATGCAAAACAAGAATAATTTATAAGAAATTAATATCAGGAGCACTTTTAATCATCCACGATAGGAAAATCCGGAATTCCCATTAAAATAAAGTGGGACTGCATTTGCTTCTACCTAGCCTGATTTTGACTCTACGAATGTTGAGCAGAGAAAACAGATTAGCAGGGGATGGCTTTGTCTATAGACTTTAGCTCTCTATATACTCGAGACTGGGAAAATGAGTATACAGAATAACAGAAAAGATATTAAAAAGTTATACAGGCCAGCCTTTTGCCCATTGATGGAAAACAGGGTCCATCTCTGAGTCCAAGCGAACCCAAATGACTGATCAGCTACTGAAGCAGCGATTTAGTTCAGAGGTAGATAAAGAGATCAGAAAACAAAAGGAAGAAGTGTGTGTGAGGGTAAACACCACCCTCCCCTCTGGAAAACATAAAAGGTTGTTTCTAGGGGTGATACCAGTTAAAGGGAACATGATCAGATTATAAACGATAAATAACTACTCAGCATGGGAAAACCAGGTAAGGTTGATCTTGCTTCTGGTGAGATACTGAAAGTCCTCTCAAGATCCCTGCCTGCCCATGCTGATGGCCCTGGGGTAAGGTCCTTCCTTACTCTTTCCCACCTCAAGACAAGGACAAGAACTTCTTAGATAAGCCTTTAAAACACGTGAGAAAGAAATACTTCTGAATGCATATTGTGAGTACGTAGTCACGAGTGAAAAAACAGACTACAAAAAGGAAGCACCTAGGACTGATGAGTATCAGAAAGAGGACACTGGACTAGAAAACCACTTGTCTCCATCCATTCTGCATGGTAGTCCCTAGATTTCATAGGATGATGCCAGTAAAACGGGCTAAGGTATGTTCTTCTCTTTCAGCAATTGCTATAGATACTTCTATATATCAATATTTTTCTTAGCTATACCTTCATACTCAAATATGAAGCTTTGCATTTTTATAGCCAGCAATAAAAAATCAAGACCGCTGCTCCTCTGCAGCAGCTGAAATATATTCATAATGGATACATAAGAAGAAGTACTTGTAAAAAACCAAAACCCAACCAACCAAAAAACCAACCACCCAACACTTTTGTGTGTGTGTCTTTGTTGGTTTTGAGTTATATTTAGAGGTAGGCAACAGGGTTCAAACATAACCGACTAGAGGTTATCACAAGCAATAAATAAGGATACATGACTCACAAGAGGTTATCATGAGCAGCAGTAACTGCATTTGTGTATGTTCTTCACCTGGTGTAAATATAAGACTGTAAAATGCACTCATAAAGCTTCCTTTGTTCTTTACCATAAGCAGATCCTCGCCCTTCTTCCACACCGCCACTTATTTGGCTGCAGTAACTTGCATGCACATCTAAGCTCTAAGAGAAAAACTGTGAACTACGTTAAACCATTGCAAGAGGTTTCAGCTGATCCAAAGTAATTCAACCATGTATCTGTGCTGTGTGTGCGAGCATTTAATACAGTTTTATTTGGTTTCCTAAGGCTAATCACATTTCAGGTAACTGCTAGAGAAAGATGGACCACCTAAATGCATGGATTAACCTGGTTTAGTTCCATGACTGTAAATCTCTCTGCACAGCTTTTGCTTAACAGTCATTTATATCAGCTTATCTTAAATAGGCTCTTAATCAATTTCAGTTAAGAGAAAATTAGCCTGAAATTAAGCCAGGATCTATACAAGAGTAGCACTAGCTTAGGTAAATCAATTTCAAGCAACCTCACCTACAGCTACAGAGCTTACTGATGTGCTAAACGAAGGTATAAGAACTAATATCAAGTCAGAGTTTCTTATATCAGAATAATGTCCACACATGTGTGTTTGCAATTACCTAATTAAGCTGTCCTCACTAATCAGGACATCAGCATATCTAGCGGAAAATCTGGATGGGAGCCAACAGGATTTCTTCATAAACAGGTCAAAAATCCATGCTAAAGTACTACTGCAAAATTACCTATTCTGGCACTTCTAAGATTCCTGTGGGAGAATCCCAGCTCACACTGGGAAGTGGCCAAACCCATACAAATTATACAGTAGCTGTTTAATTATTTATTTCCCTAATTTTTGGGCAGAACTGCTCAGTCCCATCTTGTCCTATTTGTCCATTCTCATTGCCTTTCCATAATAGTAATCCAGGGCTTCTCTATTTTTTTTCCCACTTTGCTTTCTTTACTTGCTGAGCATTCTCTGCACCTTCTTCCTCAGCTCAGAGCCACACATTATAGCTCCTGTGACAGCACTCACACATTTGGTCTGTCCTAGCTGGTCACCCTAGTGCACAAAATAAACTACATCAAAACATCACAGTTATGTTCTCATTCTCTTTTACCTGTGCAATTAGAGTACAAGAATGGCTTTCTGTGATTTCCTAAAGGCTTATAGATACAGCAGAATATTTCCCTCATTTTCCAAAGAATGATTTTTAATTTTCCTTAGACGTGATGGATAGAAAGGATTTATAGGACAACTGGGAAATCAGTCTTTCATCTTCACAGTTGCCTCTAAAGTGCAGGTCACCCATCCAGCATTCTTATTTTGAAGCCGGTTTACTTTGTGCTTTATTTCCTTTAATATGAAGTTTGGTGACTGCAGCTGTTTCTAGGGTAATGTCCAATTTGGGCAATGATTGATTTTTGTTAGCTTGATCTATAATTATTCAAATGGCTCTTGTTATTTTATATTTGCCTAGAAAAATTGCTATATATTTGTAGGTATACACATATGTTCTACGTAGATGTTCTGCATATATTTATGCATATATATGGGTAAAAATGTAAGCAGTAATAAATAAATGCAGTGCTATTAGTTGTGGGAATTTATTAGGTAGAATAAAGTATATATTCCATTATTTACTGCTTCATATTCCCAAACATACAATATTAGAAACTTAACTATTTTTGAGTTAGTATGTTGATTTCCTTTAGCTGTCTTCTGTTTAATTAAGCTAAACATAGTTGCTTGAATATCTGAGATAAAGTGTTGCCAGACATTACTAAGAACAACCTGTGCTACTGTGAAGAAATTCAGGTTCTCTTCCACATAAAGCTGAGTCAAGCAGATATACCAAACCTGTTTCTGTTTCAGAATAATCCTTTGTTGAAATTCAAGATTTCTATTATCATACACTCATAGAAATGGCCTGCTGAGTTCCAGCCTATTCTATCTCTTTAGAAATTTTCATTCACTATACAACTCCAAGACCTACAACTCCTCTTCCTACAGCTCCTGAGGCTGCAGGTTGTTGGTTCACATGACTGGAGCCAGGCACAAGCAATGCGAAGTCCCTTTGTTATCCCACCCACTAATTTTCTGCCGCTGAGATTAAGCCCTAGCACAGAAGAAAGGTAGTTACAGCATTCTCTGCTTTATTTTACTGATGAACTTTGGTATTCATAATGAATGAGAGAAGAAAAAGAAAAAAAGAGAGCTAGAAAGAGAAAGATGATCAGTTATAATAGGCTGATGAAGTTTTATTCGAGTAGAAACGATTTGATGTATGTGAGCCATCGAATAAAAGAGAAGAACCTTTGGAAGAGCACTGCCAAAACAAGTGCAAGAACCTACATGGAAAAAACTTCCAGAGATAAAGGGGTAAGCTGGCAGAACAAGCACATGTATTGACTAATGTGAAAATAAATACAACCACATTCAGAGACATCCTGGAATGTCATCAAGGCAGAGTATCTGAATTCTCCAAAGACTACTATGCAGCTCCAAAGATATTACCCATCCCCATAAAATGTCCTGGGCTAATGCTATTGCAGATGCGGCAAATGCAGTTGACAAAACTAGATAAATGGATTTAAAACTTCATTCAGTCCATATGGAGCATTTCAGAGAAATCAAGATTGCACAGAAAAGACAAACTAACCAAAACCAGACATAACTAAACTAGGGCCATAAATAGCTGTGCAATGGGATACTTCCTCAGAATAAAAGCCAAATCAAGGCTGGTATGTAGAATGATGTGTTGCTCCAAGATTGTACTTTTGAACTTCATGCAATAGCATGAGTGAAGCTACCACTGGAGCATCTTACATTCTCATTGGAACTTCAAAAAAATACTATTGTACTAGTGAGAGAACAGTGAAATTCCTGCTTTGGAGCTGAAGAAAGAATAGCATTCCAAAGGACATGCCATCTTTCATCCAATACGCTGGGAGAATTTGGTTCACCTACCAGGTACCTGGTGGTGAATTGCATGTATACGGTGCTTACACTACAGATGCCCACCAACAGCCCATAAAAACATCCAGGATGCCAGGAAACAGAATGCTCTATTTGTTTCAAAAGCCTGATTTTTTGTAGAAGTGGTTTCAACAACCAATCAGAGGAAAAGAAAAAACTGCCAAAATTTAACATTATTTGTAAAAGCCTAGGAAATATTCATAAAAAGTGAGGCAAGTGCAAGAGAAAAATGCCTGGAGTCAAGAAACTAAAGCTAACATCTTAAAAGATGAAAAAGAAACTACTAAAAGCAAATAGTGTAATCATTTGGCAAAGGAGATTCTGAGACCACCTTTTCAAATAGAGGTTTCAAGGTTGGATGTGACAAAGAACTGCTGTGGAAAACTAGCAATGCTATCACGTAATAACCCACAGGTGAGTACAAAATGGCTTCAGAAGCTCTTTTGCAGCCTTAATATCTTTGACTCTTACTTTCAACCTTTGCAAACAAAGCAGCAAAATGACCTTGCTCCCTGTCAGCCATTAGACAAGCAAGTGTGAGTGCCAAACACTGAAACTTGGTTACGACTCACATCTTGAGAACACGTGTTCCGGGACCTTGAGGTCTCCTTCTGCAAAGAGCAATTTAAACGACTTGAACAGCTTTGCTCTCACCAGCTAAAACTCAAGTGTCTTGGCAAAGTGACTGAGAAATGTTGTTGTTGCACTTCCCTACTCTAATCCTGGCATAAGCTACTATTGTTAATCCTTTGCTTTCCTAAGAGCTAAATTCATAATCATTTCAAATACTCATGGCAGATGCTGAACTTGTGCTATTCATGCATGCACAGAGAGATGAGGGGCCCTCCTTTTGCTCAAGTGATGCAAATGCATTGAAAATTAGTCTCTTTCAATTATGCCCTTTAATTCTAATATTCTTACAAGATACTTTAGACTCTTGACAAAATAACCAAAAAAACCCCTCAAAACCAAAACATCACCAACCCCCCACAATGGCAACAAAAACTGAACAAAAGGATTTAATTGTAAAAATAAGAAAGATTTTAAAGGTAGATTGCTGTCTGAACAAAGCATTATCTACAGGCCACTATTCATCTCTTCAGAGGACAGCAAGATCCTTCAAAGTCTTAATTACCAATATTAAATTAGACTGAAACAAGAGCAAAAATAAAGTTACAGGAACAAACCAAATACATACTGTGATAGACCCACGTGAATTACACCAGAAATATCTGGGTTATCTGGCTGTGGAAAGTCTGAAGAAACTATCTCCCTTTCACTGATTAGTTAGTGCATGTGTGTTTGGCAATCCTAAAAAAGATATAGAGGTAGCAGCACAAGCAGCCCTATATCTTTCATTTAGGGTCACATCACAAATAATTCACACTGCTCAAATTCAATTTCCTTGTTTTAAATAACCATTCACAATAATGACAGAGAAAAATAATTTCCTTTTTGATGTGGTAATTCCTTTTCACATTGCTACTGTACTTCAGGAAGAGGCTGCTATACTGCAACTACTAAAATAGGACGACTTTTGAATCAGCAGCACACAAGCAGGTGGGATGCAATTCACACAAACAGGAGAAGAAAAGCAGCAGCAGAAAGCAAGCAGGAGATAAAATCTCAACCATACCCAAAGGACAGTCTTCAGCAAAAGAAGAAACGCTATTCGAAAGCAGAAGATACAATTCACATTTTCAAACTCAAGCATTCAATAAAGCCATTATCCACTGCCCCATGACAGCTTAGAGCTTATTTTCTCAGAAATTATGCAGTGCCTTGTTTGTGGTACTAAAAAAATAAGGAATTTTTCCATGAAAACAGAGAAATCTTACCTTTTAGACATGGGGAAAAGAACCTCTTATTGTACTTACACTGAAGTTATACTAAACATTCAGAAACACAGAATCTGGTAGCTTACTTTCTGCCTCTATAAAGAGAAAGTCAGGCAAACATTCTACCATGGGAAGATTATTTGATATTTATGAAGAGTACAGCAGGGACCTGCTGGCAATTCACATAAACAATCATTTTGACACTTTAACACTCTATATTAATGTCTGTCTTCAATTAGGTGGTTTTCTCCTGCTAGTAAGTAGCATCCTCTTGAGACTGCTGTTTCGCTGTCTGCATGGCCTTTGGACTGATGAAACCACTATTTGATGAATATCTGGACAAAAATACTCTTTAGACATTTCTGGTTTCCCATGTCACCTTTCCAAAGGTGACATTCCCTTTTCCTCGGGAATGCTCAGCACACCATTCTGGTTTACCCTCACATGCTGAGCATTAGTTTAGTCAAAGGCTTCACAAATATAGTGCTTTGACTTTCAAAAAGCTGTGGCAACTGAATGCTTAAATGAAACATGCAGAACGTTTTGATGGGAGTCACTAACCTGCATGGTACGGTAACAAGTTGCTGCTTTTTACCACACAGCCTATGCAAAACCACAGCGTAGATGATCAGCAACATAGAAATGTAGTTCACCTCACCATGTGTCATTCAACCATTTAACCATTCAATTTAAAATATTAATCATATGAGAAAACACCAAAGAAAGCATCTTACAAAAAAAAAAGCATCTTACAAAAAAAGAAAAGCATCTTACAAAGCTGCTGTTAAATACTCAGAACAGGAGGACTGCAAGACTTGTCCTTTCCGAATAGGCTTAGCTGGATCTTGTGTACAATTTAGGGTTCGATTATCCCTTTCTATACAATAGCCCAAAACAGCACCTAGAACAGAAAAAGTGCTGTATTCAAATGGTCACAAGCACGTACCTACAGGCTTAGATAGCTGTAATGAAGAGGGCCAGTTAAAAACTGGAGAGTTACTGCCTTCTCAGTTCCCAGCTCAACATACAGTGGAAAAATGTCTCATGCTAAAGCTCTTGCTTTTTTAAGAGGCAGAAATTCCAGCCTTAGGCTTTCTCCTTAATTGCATCAGATGGTACAAAAAATGTAAGGGCTGAAATTACATGTGGATGTAGCTCTTTTTATGGGCTTTCTTTTGGCAAATAACACTGCTTTGAGTGCTGACCGGTGCTATAGGATAACCAGAGTAATTAAAATAGAAGGGGGAAAAAAAGGGAGGAAATTTCACAAGGCTTTCCTTCATATACCTCATTAACTCAAGCACTGGCAGGTGCCAGTATTAATTCTTCAGTTCCTTCTCTTTTATTTAGTTTCAGAAATAGGCCTGACTAAACAAAGTTGAAAAGAAGCGATGGTGCAGGCTGCAAAGGCTTTATAATTACACTAGAGGGAAACAGATGAGAAAATGCTGACTACATATTACAGCATCTGAGATCATACTACACTAAAAAGCTGTCCAGCCTTCCAGCCTACTGTGTACAATAATGAGAGAAAGCTAGCAAAGTTTGTAACAGAAGCGTTAACTACTGAGAGAGAAGAGCACTGATTTATTTCAGCGTACCTCAACTAAAAATGCTCATCAGAGGTTAACAGAGCAGAGGAACCTCTAGGGACAGCAAGCCTCTGCATCCACCCAGAGACCAAAATGATAGAAAAAATAAAATAAACCTAAAAATCAATCAAATCGGATGCCTGTGGCTCAGCTGGGATGTCAGCACATTTGTTAAGATTTCCCTGCCAGCCATCTCCAATTTATCTCCACTGACTGGGCACTGAAACGGCGATAGGGCAGATTGTAAACCTGCTCAAAAATACATCACACCTCTCGCAAAACAACAAGAAGTTCATCAGGAGGAGAGATGTTTTCATATATCATGCCAGTTGGGCACCCGTGCCACATAAATCAGCCCAAACTTTCAGCCGCGCACAGCAAAGTTTCTTTCTTTTTCTGTCAGTAAGCGACAAGAGTTATAAAGTGCGGAAAACGATCCTTGCACATAATCTCATGCAACACTGCACTTCAAGGTCCTCAGTGGCTTAATAATAGCTCTTCAGCCTAAGTACCTAAATTGCCTAAAAGGTTATCTGCGATGTGCAATCTTGTACTTATCTCATTATTCAAATATTCTGTAAAACAACTCTCTCCTCTCCTCCCCTTTCTTCTAGGCTTGGGCTTTTGTTCAGGACTAGAGGTGCATTATTAACTTCCCTTAAGCATCTCTGCATATGCATCAAGCTGTTTAACATAATTAGGTTCTCTGGGTTTAGAGCATTAGGATTTTTCTCCAAGCCAGGCATCCCCTGCGTGCCTTGGGAATGCTAAAGGAAGAAGTTTCTTGTATCATTTGGAAGTTTGCAAATGCACTGTCCTTTGGGAAAGGTGAGGATTTGTCTTCTCAGAACTACGTGCTAATAACTGAACATTAGAGATAAACTGGTAAAGGTATCTATCCATATCATGGGAGCTAAGGCTTTGATTTGCTCACTGTGCCAAATATTTGCCTCCCAAATAACTCACAACACAATCAACACCAACAAAAGGAGTCCATCGTCAGCACTGACCCAAGTCTGAGTCTCTGAGCATGCCACATCATTTCATCCATTTTACTACCTTTGAAATAAGGCCTTCAAAGGCCTCCAAGACATCGTGTCCTGTTAGAAGAGGGCTTCACTTTTTCCTGACATTGAAGGAGTTTATCTGTGGGAAAACCCCTTCTTTTGCATAAGGTGCTTGTTAAGCTATTAACTTTTACAAGAAATAGTTTGATTTAACTCTACTAACCTTTATACACTGAATTACATTCACCTACATGGTCAGATGCTACAAACTGGATATTCTCATGGATGATGCAAAATGGATATATTCCTTTTGCTTATCACTTTGCACAGTTACAGGAATGTGCAGCATCCCAGCTCACAGAAAATCAGCCAGGCTTCCAGAAATTTAGCTTCCAAAGCAAAAACTTGTGCTGGCAGACTACATTCTATCTCACATTATACTCCTTAAAAAAGCAAAAGCATTACAAAATTCCTGTGGCCAGAAGTTGAACTTTGAGGCACGACGTTATCCTTTTATACAAAATAAACTTTATCAAACCCATTCCATCACATAAGCATATCCAGAAATGCTGAAATATACCTCACAAAATTGACACATAAAGTGTTGCAAACTATACTCAGGTGCAGAATAGAACCCTACACCACCACCACCCTAGAGGAAACATGACTTCAAACATTACAGGACCAGCTCATTCAAATCTAGAATTCAGATTTGCTTGGGGATAAGGCAGAGCCTTATATAAAATAAAGCCTTCCATATAAAATGCTTGTTTGTGCATAAATGTGTTATTTCCCTGACACACTTGGCAGCCCAAGCAGACAAGACATTTCTGAGAAGGTAATTCTACGTGTGCTGGGGGAAGCTCCTAATCTCTGCAAGACAAAGCTTAAAGTAAAGCTGAACAAACTAACCTCTCCCCTCAAGACCAAACAAAAGGTACAGGTAAGAGAGAAGTGAGGTTAAATACACTGCTTTATTCAGAGCTGCTTGGAACACTACTTTAATGAGGGACTTTGAGGGTAAAAACATAAGAAGCAGTCTATCTACACAAGCAGCCTAACACAGAAAATCAAAGGAATTCATATTACTGTCACAAAATGACATTTTCTAATCAAGATTTTCTGTATTAATTGTAAATTTATTTATTTTTTCTGATTTAAAGTGCTCAGTTTTGCATTAAAAAGTTAAAGATTTCCATTCAGAGCAGACATTTATCATAATTAAAGTTTCTACAACAAAAATATTCTGGTGTAATTTACCTCTGGAATACAATCTCTAACCAGCAGCTGCCATATCTCTATGCATAGAGTTATACCTGTATTGCCATGTATGTCTTTCCACAGCTCTGTAAGTCCCATGTGAAAACAAGTGCAGTCTGTGTATTACTCAGATGGCAATAGTCCATTCTTGATTTCTCACTGATGTCCTACCCTATGCCCATATACCTTTTAATAAAGAGAAATTTATTACACACTTAGCTTTGGAAAGGCAAGGTTGCCTTTGAGAAGAAAAACAAAAACCTTTATCCCAGCAAATCAAACAAGATTCACAGTTCAGCACAGGCACATCCTTTTCTTTTTTATGTATTACTACTCAGGCCCAAACTGATCAAAATCCCTTAAATTCTTTCTGAGAGTTATCTTTCCAAGATGACAGCTAGGTACCATCACCATATTTTTATAAAGGCTTTAAAATAAGAGGTTAAAAGCTTTTTCCTAGCTCATACCCACAGTCAGTGGTAGACACTACTACAGACCTCTTGATACCACGTTTTACACCTGATATAATGACAAGTCTTCTGATGTTTCGGCCTTAATTTTCCATCAAGTATTTAAATCAGAAAGCCCCTGTGTTCTCTGAAGGGGCAGCTGGAGTAAGGCCAAAGGCTTCTAAAATATCACAACTTTCATCTTGGGTTTTGCTGCTGCATATATACCTGTGTGATACCACCCCCGTGTAGGGTTGTGGGGTGCTTCGCATGTCCGCAGAGAGACCAGATCAACATTGTCTTCCTGGGAAAAGGCACACGATGACAACCCCATGGAAAAATGTGTGAATGTTCTAATCAATTATCAGTTATTAAAATAGAGTTTCACCCAGTTCAGCCACTGAAAAAGAATCCCACTAAACAGTAACCTAAAGACACCCATTCTATGTTGATGTAGTCTAGTGAGTAAAGTGCGCTGCGCTGCTGGTCCTGTACTTGTTACAGCAGCGAGGCTGCCAATGCAACAAATCACACACTGCAGTAACATTACAGCCTTTGATGCTGAAGAGAAGGAAAAAAGGTTTGCTGTTGAAAGGAATGAAACAATATGTGTTGAGAAAAAGACCCCCACAAAACCTCTGAATTGTATTTCCTCTTTTTCTTCACTCAGGTCTCTATTACCACTGCACTTCCATAGGTCTTAAACTACACCAGGCACACACACTGACATGCACATACTCTAATATCAAAACATCATCCTTTGTCAGATATATGAAACAATAGCATTTTTCTTCCACTAATGACTGACACATTTTTCATAGCCCGTCACACAGCAAGAGGCATCTCATTCATAATATGCTTTTCATTCTAAACATCTGCCTAATTGGATGCCAAATACAATTTCTGGGTAGGTTAAATATTTAACTGGTAACATGCCTTCTGTGACACAAATGAAGTACTATGGTGCTGTACCACGCTGGCATTTACAGCCCTTTTCATAGACAATCTTAAATAGCTGTGGAGAATATGAAGGCTACTGTACTGAAGCGCTCATAGGCAGGAAAACACAGTGGTCTTTATATGATGAGCGCCATTATATTAACGAATGTTTGCACTAGTAACATTTATTGTAGAAGAAACCAAGACATAAATTTGCACTCACTGCAATTCCAGTGTCAAAAACCTACATCTGTATTGAACAATGCTCTAGTATCAAAAGCCTGAAATAATGTCCTACAGTTTGCCACTAAATACTGCTTTTGTAAGCCTCTTGCACTCATGCAAGCATATCAAACATGAGCATGCTGTAATAGGTACAACCACATTTATAGTTAAAGGTGGTTTAGAAACCTTCTTTATCACTGTAACTTAAACAGGGCGAATCTGGGATTTTTGACCAGCTCTTGAGTATTACCTTCTTCAGAAGGATGCAAATCTGCAAAACCACCCAAATACTGGATCCTTTGCCCCTTCAGGTGCAGAGATTCTCTGATATTGCTTAGCTCATGGAGCAAAGGAGAGGATCCTGGCATATCTCACTGGTTCCTGAGCAAGGTTTAGGCACAGGCAGTATTTTGAGAAGGATGTGCACTTCTAGTGTTGCAGAGCTAGAGTTTGGGCATGTACTATGCACAGTTCCAGTCGGATCTCTCTTCAGCACACTGTTCAGCCCTCTATCCAGTGAGGCAACCATCCTGTTCCACGTAATTAACAGCTTGTTAAAACTGAGTCCATGCTCAATTATATAATCTGAGAGGTCACTCCTTAACCTGTAATCTAACACCATCTACTTGTATTGATTGGGTCTAGGAAAAACAAACTGCCTGGCTACTCCTGTCAGAGCTAAAGCATCAAAGATGTCAATTCAAGACACTGAGATCTTGCAAGGAATACAAAACCACTGTTTTTCTCACAGGTAGGGTCTTTTAACCTCTACTGAATAATACAGGAGTCATGCCAAACATGTGGTAAAGAATAAAGCTGGTTTACGGTAAATCATACAAACGTACTTTGAAAATCTCTAATACGTCTCAATTCCAAGTTAGAAGAATGGCTTCTCATCAGCAAATGCTTCAACATTTTGGCTTCTGAAAAATCCACATAACACCTGCACAGTCATAGCTCTCTCTAGAATCACAGCCGCTTGAAGAAGTTAGATGTAAGGTAGCGAGTGCCAGGACAACTGCCATATTTGCATTTCATACACACCACTTGTGCTAAGAATATGTTCACACATCTACAGAAAAGGCAAAAATAGAGGAAGGAAACAACTCTTCATTACACATTGCATTAAATGGAATTCACTCATACCACAATTAATGTCGAAGCCATTGCTATCCCTCAGATACAAGAGCTTGGAAACACAGACAGGGAACTGAGGAAGAGACAGGGGGATTCAGCTCTGAAAAGGATCTAAGAGAGACAGAAATTCAACCACACAAAACTCAGGGATTTATCCATGAGACTATTACTTCTCGCATTTAAAAAGAAAACTTAAAAATGCAAGATGTAATAAAGTCATTATAATATCCACCATCTAGATAGCCATAATAAAAATAAATAGTTTTCCCCCAAAACATCACCTATGACACACTTCACATTAGAATCTTGCACAAAACACTTCAGAGGAATAAAACAAAAGGTTTTACTCTTTCATAAATGGAAAAAAATAATCCCAGCCATATTAAATTATAAGGGATGCTCTTACATCAAGCAAGATGGCAGGACCAAAAGCTTAGGGAAATGTTAAGACAACTTCCCCACATTCCAAGAAGAGCCTTAAGAAGTTTTCAATTAGACAACAGCAAAAAACTACTTCCCGCTAAGCTGCTTCTTTTCCACTCCTGCAGGATAACCTGGGAACTGAGTTGGGAAGATTCTGGAATGCATGCTGAAAAATAACTATAAGGAGACTTCCCAATTAATTGAAAACTATTATTTTTCAACTTAAGTATTCTTTACAATTCCAGAGGTCTCCATTAAAGACTGTTCAACATCACTGGAAAAGGTACTGGAATGCATATGTAAAACAGAGATCCACTGGTTCCTAGAATTTCATGAAGGCTAACTATGGTTTATCATGTCAATAACATAGTACACTCATGCACATGTTAGTCATCTTGCAGCTTGTATTTTGAGACCACTATCTGTGAAAGTGAGCCTACTGATAGATTTGAGAACAAGAAACTTTCTTTTGGGTTGGTAAATCTAGAAAATAGAACACAAAAATTAATACTAGGTCTACCTCGTAACAAGCCAACTGGAAAAAGCAACAATTCTTTTTCCTTTATCTGGCTGCTTTTTCCTGAGTTTTCACAGGGTGTTCAATCACGAAGTTTCCTCCAATGCAATGCAAAACAAGCCAGTGCAACCACTCTCTTTTTAACAAGCAAAAAAATATATCAGTCAGATAGAATCTTGTCCTGGGTTCAGCAGTAGCAGTCATTTTTCTCCTTAGTAGCTGGTGCAGTGCTGTGGTTTTGACTTTCAGCCTGGGAACAGCGCTGATAAAACCAATGGTTTTAGTTACTGCTCAGTAACGTTTACTCTGACCAAGGACTTTCTGAGTTTCATGCTCTGCCAGGGAGGAGGGGAAGCTGGGAGGACACCTGACCCAAACTGGCCAAAGAGGTATTCCATACCACAGCACATCATGGCCAGGATATAGAACTGGGGGAGTTACCTGGAAGGGCTAGATCACTGCTTGGTCGGTCTGGGTATCGGTTGGCGGGTGGAGAGCTCTCATATTCTCTTCCCTTGTTATTCCCCTTATCATTATTATCATTGGTGGTAGCAGCAGTGGTTTGTGTTATACCTTAGTTACTGGACTGTTCTTATGTCAACCCATGGGAGTTACATCCTTTAGATTCTCCTCCCCATCCCTCCAGGAGCGGGAGGAAGAAGGGAGGGAGTGAGCAAGCGGCTGCATGGTTTCTGGGTTGCCAGCTGGGCTTAAACCATGACAAAAATCTATCAAGAAATATCTCTCACAAAAGGGTACATTAGATTAAAAAAATGGAGACTGTCTTCAAATTAAGCTTTTTAACTTTCTAATTTTAAAATTAAGCATCAATTACTAGTCAATCTTAGTCATTCTTTCCAAGCCGTTAATGGAAAATTTATTAAGATACTGAAGTCCTAAGGTATTTTGTTTTATAATATGATTCAGAAATAAATCTGGATAAAAGAACTAAGTATACTTCAAATAAATGACTAAAAAATAGTGATTTCCATATATATTTTTGGAATAGACATTTTAATGTTATAATAAAGAACAGAAAAAGTGCCATAATCCTTAGGAGTTCCATTTATTAGTAAGCGAAGCCTGCTCTGCTAGTTATTTAAGAAAGATAAAACAGTGTATGTGTACCAATTTCATGCCTAATTATCATTAGCATATGTAACAAATGTTTATGAATGATTGTAATAGAGTCATATTCAGACACCCTGTACTGAGGCAGCACAAAGAACACAAGGTTTTAATGTTCACACCTACAGTCCTGGGCATCTTCCTCCATACGGTATTTTCTTTAAGCCATCGGTGAGTTTATGCCATACAGAATATTTTGTAAAGGGCCTCTTGTGTCTCTCAAATGTATGTCAACAGGGTGATTGCTTATCTTCAGCTATTTACTGACAAAAACCTGATTCAACTGCCTCAATAGATATTTTAAGGCAAATAAATTTAAAGGGATCTCAGAGACAGAATGATTTGAGTTGTTATTACAGAACATCAGTGAAGAAGCAATATTTTTAGTTATTTGTTGGCACGGAATAAAGCCATCATAAAGGGCTGTTGCACTGAAGACAGCATACACATAAATGTAGCACAGGACTGCTTGCATGGTAAGCATCCTGGGGCTGGGATGAGGCTTTAAAACCTTCAACAAGACCAGAGAGAAGAAAATGGGAAGAGCATCAGTAATATTAATTTGCCTTTTCTGTCACTTTTCATCTATGTGTCGTAGAGACATTTATACAAGGGGGTATTGGTCTTACTGTAATCTGTGGAAGCTGAGACACCATGTGGATGAATAATGCGCCTAAGGTTATGCAGCAAGTCAAAGATGGAGCAATGGAGCCAAGAAGCCTCTACTTACACTTGCCAGCTGCAACTTATCTTTTCACCGCCTTCTCCTCTTTATCACTTCTATGTGCTAGAGCTAAAACTGGGTTTCTGGAGGCGTTCAAAGCTAGCTACACTCACCACTGCCAACAGCCCAACTTCAGATGTTTGAAAATCTTACAAAAATTAGCTTGCTGCAAATAGAAATTAGCCATACAACACATGCATTTAATACAAGTTCCCAGGAGAATGTAAGTGCTTTCAGAGCACTTAAAGTGCACAAGATCAGTAAATAAATAAAGGAATGTTTCTTACCACTGGCACCCATCAAACCAGTCATTATTAACAGTACAGACCATGTAACTTCTGAGAAATATACTTTGACAGAATTTTGTACAGTTTTGGCACAGAGCCTTTGCTCAAAAATAGCTTTACCATGACAGATGTCCACATATGCTTCGAAATTCAACAGTTCCTACATGCAATTCCAACGATAAGGAGTGAAGAAGAAATGGTGTCAATCAAACACTACAGTTCAGCTATTGTAAAACTTGCACAACATATGACTATCAGTTCAGCACATATAACTTTCCAAAACTGTGTGCTGCAGGACAATTTCTGCCTAGTGCTGTTAGTATCTCAGCTGGATTTCTTGTCCTGTATGACACAAACCAATTGAAAACAGTGCAAAATAAATGCAAAGCATATAAAATACTATCAGTGTCCACTCTTCAGTCTCTTTCTCCAGGAGTTAATAATGACATAAAATGAATGCTGAATATCACAGTCCCACCTAGGTGGTTTTAGATTAATAATGATTTTTTTCCTTTAATTTTCCTTAAATCAGGATTTACAGTGAATGAAAATCTCAGTGACTTAAGAGACAGATAACTGAGCAGAACGATCATGAACAACAGATCTGATATTTTCAGATTACCTGGTAACGGTTGGTTAGCCAGTGGACTAACCCCACCATAAAAATGTTAGGCATCCTTCTCATTCTTGAGAGGACTTCTGATGCAGAACACATTAATACTTTAGATAACAATGTTCATGGACACTGGCATAAAGCAAATAAACATAAAATTGCCTGGTTTTCAGCTGATCTCCATTTGAAGCCCACCACTATAGGAAAATTTCACTGATCTTGTCTATAGAATATCAGCTAAAGCCTTCAATAAATACAGGACTCTATTCTTCATGGCTGTCACAAAGCATGAAAACAAAAGCAAATCTTTCTGTCTTCCACACCAGCACATTACAACACTCAATAGTTTTCCTTGCCAAAACTACAAAAACTGAACATCAAAATTGCAGGTAGTAATTCAAACTGAAAACATATTAAGACAAAAGACAAATATTCAGTTACAGACTTCTTATGTTCTGTGAGTTTTAAACTCATTCCTCACTGGCAAAACTTCTTCAAAGCTGATGCAGCAAGCACAAGTGTCTAGCTGCCTTCATCCTCCGCTATAGCTGCAAAGAATTCCAACAGCAAAACCAGAATCCCATACAATCAGCTATGTTAAGAGTGCTGAAAATAATTAACTGTTCCAGTGAGTTTTTTATTCAGTTGCTGGTTTAGTTCCTTTTTTTTTTGTTTGAGAAAGAGAAAAATCAGCTGAAATGATGTCTGGTTTGGTTTGCATTCCCATCCTAGGAAAAGAGCCCAACTATGCCTAAATTCCTGTAACGGCAAGGCCAGCTGATCTTTGGAGCTTGTTCTGCTGGGAGACATTCTGGAGGAGGCATACTCATTTATCTGCGTAAAATCTGAAAGTTTACTAACTGGTCTACAAGACCATGAAAAGCCAGAAGCCCTCTGATGAAAAAGCACTGTCCAATGAAATGACCAGCTGATATAAACCAGCATACTGCTTCCTAAACTGATACAGCTTCACCATTGTCCATCTTTAATCTTCATCAACAATTTGCATGTGTTGCTTTTGGGGCAGAACCTTTAAACTTATCAAAACCTGGCTCTGTTGGCTGCACGTGGCACATCTGCCTTCAGGCCACCTGGAGGAAGCAAGAGGCGAGGCTCACCAACACTGCAAATACCCCTCTGGCTTCTACCTAATTCACAGCTGATTTTATTTGGTTCCTCTTTCAGGTTGTGGATCAACTGGATAAAAAACATAGTGAGCACTCTACCATTTTAACAGAAGGTGTGCATTATACAATGCAACTGCACAGGTAGATAGGTATCAACATAAACTCCAACCACTTCTAACAGCTGCACTGATGGGGCTTGTAATGTGTCTGAAACCCAATCACAGGACATCTGACACTGAAAAATAATCGTTCCCTCCAGGATACTTCACTCAGCTTAGATCGATAGGAATAGAAACATCACTTGTCACTGCTGAAGTGCTTTGATTCGTATGAGCTGTACAACAGGCAGCACAGACAAGATGACAATGTGTCCCCAGTTTGCTTCACCAGACCCTGGCAGCCTTCATATTGATCTAGTATTAAATCTGAGAAGCTCTCCCTGCACCGCTGTCATGAGGATGCAGACACACTGTCTAATGCAACACTTACCCTTGGTCTGTGCAAAAAGGCCCTAACTTTCTAGACCTATTTATCTCAATTTCTGAGGAACAACTTACCAACACTTTTGCTAAATACAGTGTTATACTGAAAGAATTCCAGAGGGTTCCCAGAGGCTGAATAATGAATAACATAAGTGATGCACTTAATGCCAGTTCATGCATTTAGCCTAGGCAAATACCATAGATACACTTAAGACTTTTTTGAGTCTGTCCTGTACTTTTCAAGCAATAGGTCACAATAGGTTCAGATATGTAGGTTTGTAGTTCTTTTCTTATTAGGATTGGGGTTTTTTATTAAGTCCACATAATACCTACTGAGGAGGAAAAAAAGTTTTCCTTAGGGAATCTGAGAAAAACAGGGGTTATTCATTTTTTAATTCTCAAATATAAGAATAAGACAGAAACATAAAGTAATTTACATCCTCAAATGAGTAGTATCATCAAGAAACTCATGTTGATTTGAAAGGGGTTGAACTGACGATGAATTCCCTCATTTAAGGAACAGTGGGATGTCACTTAGTCAAAATCACTATTCATACAACTACCTATACACAGGACACACTGTCCTGGGTTCAATTGTAACTGTTATTTCTCTCCTTCCTAGTAGCTGTGCAGTGCTGTTTTGGCTTTAGTGTGAGAACAATGCCGATAACACACTGATGGTTTAGCTGTTGCTAAGTAGCACTTACCCTCATCAAGGACATTTCAGTTTCTCATGCTCTGCCAGTGAGGAGGGGCACAAGAAGGTGGGAGGAAACAGAGACAGGACACCTGACCCAAACTAAGCAAAGGGGTATTCCATACCACAGCACATCATGCACAGTATAGAAACTGGGGGGAGTTATCCAGAAGGGCTAGATCACTGCTCGGCTCAGGCTGGGTATTGCTCAGTGGGTGGTGAGCAGTTGTATTCTCTTCCCTTGTTATTTCCTTCATCATTATTATTATTGGTGGTAATAGCAGTAGTTTTATATTATACTCAGGTTATTGAAGTGTTCATATCTCAACCCGTGGGGTTTACATTCTTTTGATTCTCCTCCCCATCCCACCCGGAGCCAGGGAAGGGAAAAAAGGGGAGTAAGCAAGCAGCTGCATGTTGCTGAGTACTGGCTGGGCTTAAACCATGACACACACCACCTTATTTCACTGAATATGGAGCAAATGGAGCCAGTTCTCTGAATTTTCAGCTCCATTTACCCTAGGCATTTATTAAACAAATCTTTAAGTCCTTAAACAATTACCTATAGACAGCTACTTAAAAGGACTTAATAAAATTAATTAATGATGGGCAGTTCATGATGTTTCTTTTATAAACTTGGTGTTATCTGGTACTTTATCTGTAAATATTACAGTACAGCAATTGTACCTCCTTGACCTTTTCCATCTTCTCCCTGGTAGACAAGCAGAGTGCAGCTCTGTCTTAGCCAGGACTGCATAACCTTTTAAGCATGTTGCTTACTGCTCAGAGAAGAATCTATACCTGACTGATAGCAGTTTGCTTTTAAGTCAGAAATGGCCACTTTCAGCTTAACAGAAGATGATACCTTTCATTAGGAAGAAGGCTACTCTTTCTGGTTACAAGCATATGAATAAATAACAATGGAAAACACCCTACCCCTCTCTGAAAACCTTTCAAGGGATGATTTTGAAGAGACACAAAATGGAATGAATACAACACACTTCTAATGGATGTCAGTGTCAGATAAACATCTTGAAAGTGCCCTTGAAAGCCTGCATAAAGAGTTTCTGTTTGTTTGGTGTTATTTTCAATAACAATGATGATAACACACTGGAAAATACGAAAACTACACATAAACTTCTGATAGGAATGACTTCCCAGACTATGCTCTCACAATTACACCCATGAAACAGGCAGCAAATAGAAGTGAACTTGTGTTAAAAGTAAACAGGTACCACATGTCAGTTCCTTGCTGACAGTAAGTGATATTTGTTACCATGTCTGACCTGGCGAGCCCCTTAGCTGCTCAAAATAACGAAGGATGGCAACATCTGGAGCTAGAGAGATGCTTCTTTATCCAATCTTGCACCAAATTGTGTGTTAAAGATTTCTTGCAGGTTCTCAACCATGGATTGTAAATGTCCCATATCTAAGTGGGTACCAATACGCATATTCTATACTGAGCAAAATATTTTAAGGGCAATTGTAATAGTCTGACTGATTCTGTTACATGCTGGTCTTCCATATTTTCTCTGAATGCTAGTTTGTGCACATACTCAATGGCAAGAAAAGAGAACTGACAATACACATGCTATACGTGACACCAAGCAGATCACAAAACAACTTTCTGGTAGAGGAAATCAACGGGGAATCTGGAATGTCCACCCGCTGGGCCTACACATGGTATTCCACTCAGTGAATGAAAAACTGGATTGTTTCACTGTAACAAACACAGCGAGCTATGGGAACCCAGAGCTGCAAAAGTTTTCATTTAATGAACTCAGTAAACTAATCATGTTTCCATAACTCAGCCTGACAGGTTGATTTCCCACCTGAAAGAAGGCAGCTTCTTCAACCTGAAACCACCTACAGAGCTAACCACATGCTTGCTGCTGCCTTTATTCAAGAGACATCACACACTTGGATACTGATAAGGAACCAGCAGAGCACTGGAATAAAACTAAGCAATATGCCTTGAATCATGCTCCAGTGTGCTTGGGATTAGCAATACATCTTCAAAAAGGGAAAGGTGACCAAGGGAAGTTACCATAAATCTGTCTTCGGGGTAATCTTCATTCAGCAGCAAAGCTGCCAAAGCCCGTTTTAAAAGGTTTCAGGGGAATTAAAAAGGTGCTATTTCAAAGTCATACTGTAAAAGTACAAACCCATTGTGGACATTCCAAAAGCAAACACAAATACAAAGACAAATGTTGTGGGTTTTTTTACAATGAAGCATGGCGAGCTACTTGGTAAAGTAAGATGTTGCCACTCTTCTTGTAAAGATTACAAACTTTGTAAGGTGAGCTGACAGCTCACACAACATTTCCAGAAACAGCACTGTTTGCATATCAGCTGTATTTAGCTAGCGAAAATAAAGATGGTGTGCATTTCTTCAGTTCATGTTCAGATTTAGAAAAGTTCAGGTTTGCAGCCTTCTCCTCAACTCCAAACTACTTTTCAATGACAAGTCACTTTCTTCCCCATTACAAAGAGACAGACAGAAATGTAATGTCCTGAAATTAGATCAAAGCTTTGAAAATATGAACTGGCATGACCGGCTGTTCTTTCTATAACTGACACTATTCATACTTTAAAAAGAATCTGAATTCTGTTCCCTTCCCTTACCTGACTTCATTGTCTCCTTATTTTTCAATCTTTATTGCATGTACTCCAGGATGTCTTGCTCTCTACAGATCTGATTCAGGAAGTGTGTTTAAAGTACATTTTAATTTAAACACATACCTCTATCCCATGGAGCGAAGCACATACGTAAATGCTATTCTAGATGAATGCCTTTTTCCCCTCTTCTCTGCCATTTTATCCCCTAGAGGGTCTTTACCAGGTAAAACACAGATCCAATTGTGTTAATCCTGCTAATTTAAGGCTTATTTAGAATAGATCAAGACAGTTTTTAAACCTCTTACTGCTTAAAAACTCTTGTCTTCTATCATGTTGTTACTGCAAATCAGTATTCAATATAGGTGACCTAAAGATGTATTCAACTTCTGGTCTTACACAATTGGAAATCAAGGTAAACAGCACTGAACTTTTGTTCAAGGAAGATGTTAAAGGATGAAAATTAAAAAGGTCTCTAGAACATGCGAAAATAAAGATCCATATTAAAATACAAAGTGGTAAGAAATAGTCAAAAGCTGGCAACTCAACACTGACAGTACAAAGTCCTGTTTGAAAATCCAAAAGGTATGTGGAAATGCCTCTGAAATTTAAGCAGACTTAGGAGAAGGTGATAATTCTAAATGCAGCTATTTGCTACCAATTCTTTCTGAGGTGCAATCACAGGCATGGTAGGATTCCCCTGCAAGCAACATTAACACTCACTTTAACAAATGTTGGCTCATATTCTTATTTCATCAACTATTCTTTATATCATCACCTAATCAGAACCTTACTATTATGGACAATAGCATAACCCAGACAAATACTAGGTTCCCTGAGGTGGGTTGAATGCCACTCTAGACAGCTCATCCTGTCCTTTCTGCTAAAGCAATGAATATGCATCTATGCTTATGCAACATACAGTGTGTCTACCCACTTTTAAGATGTTTAATTCTGTATCTTTGTAAATAAAACAGTAAATTGTTTGAATAAGTGAAACTTCCAAAAGTTTGATTATTTTTTTTTTTTTAGTGTAAAAAACATTCTTTTCAAAATTCTCTGGAATTAAACATAGCTCAGGATCGCAGCTCAAGAAATCATCCCCTGATTTTTATCTATCTTCTTTCTTAAGGGATTATTTCAGTGTTGACCCTTCCATTCAATGACAAGAATACCTCGGCTAGAAAATCCACGGTAGGACTTCCCCTTAAACACAAGGGCCTAGTCTTCCCGGGAAGGGATGACCCTCAGCTGCCAAGCCTGTTGATGTCATGCTGTTCAACAGATACCAATCTATAAAATTTTAAGGGAAGAAAGGTCATTTCATAGGAGAACTAGTTAAAAAATATAACTGCATTAAAAGCTACAAGTTTAATCCTTCCATGTGATACTAAATGTAAGCAGAGAGAGCACATAAAGAAAAAAGGATATGGCTACGGTTTTAGCCAAAACATGATCTCCTGGAACTTCTGTACCAATCTATGTTCACGTTTTGCAAATGAAACAGCAACTCCGAAAACAAGCTTGAAATAACATATCTTAAATCAGAGTTTCCATTTCACTTGGAGTGCTTGTGCTTTGTCAGACATCAGGGACAGAATGCGGCTGTCAACTGCAACA
Organism: Neopsephotus bourkii; assembly: GCF_033783945.1. Lineage (NCBI taxonomy): Eukaryota > Metazoa > Chordata > Aves > Psittaciformes > Psittacidae > Neopsephotus > Neopsephotus bourkii. Next base: position 810,186 of record NW_026902270.1, read on the forward strand.
ACATCTCAAGCACACCAAGGAAAAAATCAAACAGTAACTGTTCGACAAAATGAATTTCTCAGACCAAATACCGTGTTTTAGTACAAAAGAAAGAAACAAATTGTTGTTAGATGGCAAAAAAGAAGAAGAACAAGGCTTTTGAAATATCCCTGTTGGAAGTGAGCTCTAACCCTTATTTGGAAGCATTGTGCTGTGAGGAAAGTGGGGTGGGGGAATTATTTAAAGATTACAGATTAAAACAAGTTGTCTAGGTTGAATCTTCAGTTTAAGATATTTGCCAGACATACATAAATCCATCTTTGGTTATTTTATGTTTTTAAATGGGAGTAAAATTACAGTGGCCTGGATTAGTATCACAGCTGCACTCTCTCAGAACATCAGTGACTCACAGATACGTCTTTTAATGCAGAACACCCTCTTTAGTGTTGCAGAAAAAAATATGTGATTTCCTGCATTCTGTGGGAACTTTGGCTTCCTGAGAGCACCATTTACCTTATTCTCATATATCTTCCTGCTAAATGCAGAAAGCTCAGTAAAACTCACTTTCTTACTTAATCAAGCTTATTACATCAGGCTTCTTTTAAAAACATCTTAAGTAGTTAAACTAGCTCTCTGCTGTTCACTGCTGCTTTCAGCTTCTGTGTTTTTCAATACAACCATGCGAACCTGCTCTATAAAAATAGAGGACATCTTCATGTATTTATTATTCAGGCGTTAATTAGGCATATGGCATAAAGGACATACAACACTATTCTCCTCACAAGCAGGTGGGCAATCATCAAAGAAACCTCTTCCCTTCAGTCACCCTTTGCCCTGCCTGTAAGTACCAGCCTGGCAGGTAGAATAGCCAATAATCCATGATGGCTGGATGTGAAGTCTCGGCATGGCACATCTCCCTTTCCTCACACTGAGAACTCAGTTGGAACTTATTTAAAAGGCTTTCAAATGGCGCAGTACTTTCATTGCTATAGGTCAAGTTGTGTCAGTATTGCCATCATAAAACCCTATTCTTAGGATTTCGTAACTGAGACAAAGGAAGCCAAATTGTAGAAGCGACTTTGGATCAGCAGAAGTGAAGCTGTACTACAATAGAAATTTATGACAGTCAACTCAGAGCCCTGCTGACAAAGCAGCAAAGGTTTATTCCAGACACAAATTTTCCAGCACTAGGTTAGCAAAACACTGTACCCTGGAATAAGACACCTTGCTTTAAGGAACAAGAGTGTCAGCCTCTGAGTGCATTCAGCCTCCCAGTAAATTTTGTAAAGGAAGATTACCCTGCTCTGGTTTGTGAGGTACAAACTGAACCTGCACCAAAACCAACATTGTATGAGAAAACGGTAAACGTATGTTAAATAAGCAAGCAACTATAGAAATCATGTGAGATTATCAGAAAACCTTTTCCTTTCCTTTCTAATGATTCAAATCTGTTTTCCTGAAACAGTAAGAATCTACTAGCCAATAGCAGTTGCCTAAGTACAGTTCAGTGCTCTAAGTGATGTACAAGAACAAATTTCTAACACTACATTTAATCCTCTCTAAACTAGTCATGAACCAGGATTTGTATTCTTGCTGAGCTTCTCAAGCTATCTGTAACTTGGATTACTTATTAGGTAATCTGTAGCTTGTTATAAACAATATCCCAAGAAAAAAGAAAAAAAAAAGACTTTTTACCCTCCTCCAGTGGTTCTCAAGAGAATTTCCATGTGATGACATGCAAGATGATAAACCATTTATGCTACTCCTAGTTTCAACAGTGAAAGTATCCTATCAGGTCTTTGGAAGGCTTGTTGGGACTTCAAATAGCAGTTTTTATGGCTCCATGCAAGCATCACTATGCAAAGACTAAAGCTACCTGGAGCAGTTGTCATAATTCTATTTCATTCAGTAGTCAGTTATCAATTTCAAGTATTGCTCTATGAACTTTGTTGACAACACCAGTAAAGAAGCTGCGTTTCATTTGTCTATGACAGGAAACACTTTTTCCTCTCAGTCCAAGAAAGCTTTTCCTAAAACCTTGGAGGGAGCCAAGCTTTCATTATTTAGTTCAAATAACTGTAAAATTTTTGTTACTTTAGGACATCATGTTTTGAAAGAAGGACCCTTATAATTTATTCCAAACTCCCCTTGTGAAGGCAGAACACAGTATTTTCAGGAAGAGGAGACATGGCTATGTGAACAAAGAAAACAGCACCAAGTTACTACTCATAGATAGCCCCAGTACCAGTTATTCCTAAAGCTTTGTCGATGCCTTTTGGAAAATGTCAGGTTAGAAGGGTTACTTGCTCAAATTAAGGAGGCACCTGTAAAAAACATTTCATCTCCTGAATTCAAGGCCCAGGAACACTGCTCAGACTGCCTCTGTTATCTCAGTCATTATTAACTGAGGAATATGCCTAACATATAGGTACTTGTACAGGAAAAAAAAGAACTGATGGAGCTCCTGATTTTTACACTTACATGAGCCAATCATGTTATCTGGGTTATCGCAAAAAACATCATCACTATGCACTCACCAGACTAGGGAACATTGCTCCTTTTTAGAGATGAAACGCTCAGGCCAAAAACTATGACCAAAACCATCTGGAGAATATGGGAATGGAACTTGGTAGAGTTGCTAAACCTTTGATAATAAATCACTTCTCTTCTGAACGGCAGCTTGGCTATTAGCACTTCAGCACAAGCAAAACCACATAACTCCTTGCCATTCCTGGAGTGAGAGGCAACAGGTTTTGGCAGTGATTTTTCTGACTCAGCCCAATAAATACCAGCAGTGGGAAGGGATTCAGGTGTTTTCCTTCCAGGACTCCAGTGATCCTGCTGGCAGAAGAGTTGGCATTTTTTCAAAGCTCCCGATGCACTGGAAGGTGGGAGGACAAGCTCCTGCTTTAAACCTGCCCTGTTACAGCCTCAGGTGTATGAATTCCACAAGAACACCATGCACTCGCTGGAAAAGCCAAGAACACAGTCAATGGGTGAAAACAGTCTGAGAAGCAACACTTATTAAGATACAGTGTTAAAGGATGCTTCAGCAAAACATCATAAAGGTGGCCAAAGATGGGCAAGGCTGCAGAGCAGAGACTGACAATGGCCAGACAAGAAACAGGGAAGGGAACAACATGGACAACAGCAAAGAAACATCAGCCTTACAGAAGAGCCACCCTTATCAATAGCTTATTAAAACCATTTTTCCTCTGAAACCTCTGAACAGTTTTGTTAGGACATATGACAGCAGAATTCTCCTTACCTACAGTTACCATTGAAAACCCGACAATTAGAAAATGAGGGCTTGTCTGCAATGCAAGGCAAATGTGTTTGATTCAGTATCCCATACTCTGAACTACTGCCCAGCTGTATTACACATGACACTCGAGCACCTTCTTACAGTGACAAGTATCTCATTTCTATGGCCTTCCTCCAGCCTTCCCTCCTATCACTATACTGACTCCCCAGGCCCTGAGAGCTAAAACAAAAGAAGCAACCTAAAGAAGGTAAGTACAAAGGAAGAAGAGGAAAGATAAAGCCAGCAAACCCACTACTCGCAACACGTAGAAACACTGTCATGAAACAAACCCATTGATCATGCCATCATCTGACCATCCATGTCATGTAAAAGGTTTGCCATCTCACATTTTCCTCCCACTCTGCTTTATTACAGTGGGAGAGGCTCAGTATGCATCTAATGTATCTAAAGAATATCAGACACCATATGAACGGAAACCAAAAAGATTGTATCAAATGGAAGCAAAAGGGGTTGAAACTACAGGGAAAAGATTTAATGAGTTCCAGGAGAAAGAAATACGTGTAAGAGACTGACATCTCTTAGACCTCAGAATAACTTCTCAAAAGAAACAATGGAATCTACCACTTCGGATCTATTTAAGGTAGGATCAAGCGAAGCACAAAAAGACCCTGTCCTGCAGGGAGCAACCAACACTAAAAGAGAAAGACAGAACCAGTAGGTCTTCTTTCATCTTTAGCTTAGACATTTCTAAATTTATCATTAGAAGTTTTTGCTATGGATTTCTTCTTTTTCTTTTTTTTAATCATTAGAATTATCCTGAAGCAATTGAAAGTGAAATCCTTAATGCTACAAGCATGCTGGCCTGGTTTTGAATCACTTTCATAGCTTCATTTTGTTTGGGAAAATACTAAAATGTCTAAACATTGTCTCTGTGAATGCACGTAACCAAAATAAATTCTTGACAATACTTCTTTAGAAAAGTCTTAGCATGCTAAAATAAATAAATCCCTCTAAAGAACATTCCTCACCTGCTTTAACAAAGAGGAAAGCTGATCTTTTGAGGATCTGTGTTCAGCCCTGAGTAGCTGTTAGGAATAAGGCTGTGTGAAATGGTTCTGTCAAAATGCAGACCACATAACTTTCATGCCATCAGAGATTTTTCTCCAACCTGGTTTCTGGTTTTATTCAAGGATTTGGACCAGTTTTATGAAAAAATTGTGAAACTAGTATAATAAATGACTTCATATCAAAATTATGCCCTACTTTCATGCCAGTGCTTCTGTATAACCACCAACAATGGAGAAGCGCAAAAGAGGTACAGAATATGTGCAAGTAGTGAAACCTGAACACTTTAATTTTTCACATTCCTGACAGATGAAGCTTTGGGCAATTTGGTTTATCTGTAAAAAGAAACCAGCTGGAGTCCAGAGAGACTCTGGGTCTGGCACCTAGGGCAAACACAGAGCACTGGTGAACAGGATAGTCCCAAGACTTGCCCCTCCTCCCTTATCTACAGGTGCCATAGTCTGACAGATAGCCTAGACGCTGCCTTTGGATGGCAGGCAGGATGCCTCCCTCTCCCTGCAGCCATACAACCCCAGTGGGATGGAAGGAGACGGACGGCCAGGGCTCCGTGCCCCAAAGCAGTGAGGCAGACTGAAAGGAAGGGTTGGACGAGGCAAGAGGAGGAGAAAGGACAGTAGCCCAGTACGGCATGGTACCTGCTTTTCCTTCCCAGGGTGACCTATTCAGACCATTCTCTAACCAGAAATGGGTAAAGACCCACATCACAGGTCAGATTTAAGAAGCTGAAATAAGTACACAAGCCTCATATACGGTTCAAGAAGAGTTTCACAAAAGCTGCAAAAAAGATAAATCAAACCCCCTAAAAATGGGCAGAGCCAGACAGAACAGGATACGCTTGCTAAACACAAATGTCAATCACAAAGCAGATCTTCAGGTTGTGACACCATATTACAAGTGCCGTGTATTTTCCTGCTATTTGACATGGAAACTTTTGAGAGCATTTTGAATTTAACCAATAACACTGTCTAGTCGATACCCTCCCTGTGACCGGTGCACCAAGGTCTGAGTCCAGCAGTTCTTGACATGTACTTCCCCTTCTATCACTGCGCTTCAATTTCCAGCAGGAATTGCATTATGGTTGCTCATGGTGTATTTGCTGACTCCTTTTTTTTTTAATGAGAATATCCCAAGGCCCCAGTAAGCCTATTTCATAGATACATAGATGCCGGAGATGGAAAAGACCTAGGTCATCCAGCCCATGCTTTTACCTCCCCTCCCTCCTTCCCTGTATGGTTGTTTCCTACAACGTATTTCTTTCCTGTTTGCTGGCCCAGTAATGTCTGATTTATCCACTGCATAAAATAACCGCAGATAATTAATTACATGCTTTCAGTGAATATACAGCAAACGGCCTACCCAGAACTCAAGCTCCCACACCAGCAGACAGGCGACTGAATTAATTTACAGAGCAAACAATAATGGTGCTCACCAGCTCCTTAAATTACTCCTGGAGGCCTTGAAACGTTTTTTGTATGTTTCAGAATTTGGCTTTCTGAGGATAAGGTTACTTTTTCCCACTGATCCAGTTTGCTTTCTACTAATTTTCTGCTACATGTTTTACTCAGTTTCATTTACAACTTAGTTACCAAAGAGAAAGAACAGTCTTGGGGTCTAGGGTTTTTTAATTGCTTCATTTTTCTCGGCTTCTACCAGCAAGCTTGACTGTATTGTAATAGCAAAAGAGCATAAAATGTGTCTAAGGCATGAACAATATCAAAGGAAAAGGACACAGGGAAAAGAGTTTTACTTGGGAAAACTCTTGTTTGCCATTTTGTTTTAAATACTTTTTTAAAGGTCAGCTACTCTTGAAGGACTTTAAAGGTTGAGTAGGAGGATCTCAGTATCCAAGCAAACCGGCATATATCATAAGGTAGTGAAGCAGCTCAACAATGTTATGCATGGGGAGTTTGACAAATTACAAAGTCAGTAATCATCATACTTCCCCTGCTTCATTTCTGCACTTTCCATTTATGTTCCATATTGCAAAAAGTATTTTTGCAATAATATTTGCAAATAATGACAATACTATTGCAAATGATATATGCAAATATTTGCAAAAAATAATAATATTGCAAAAAATATTATTTGCAATATGTGTTTGCTGCCACAGTTACCCTGCCTTTCTTCAGACAGGCACCTTTCCCTCCCTCAAAGGTGTAACAGAAAAAATACTAAATGAGGCAAAATAGCAAATAGCCACCTATGTCCTACATTTTTGGGAAGCTCCATTCAGCAAAGGTATTATCCAATCACACCGGAAGACGAAGAAAAAGACTGCACTGATACATTCTTGCATGTCCAGCAACATGTGCCCGGGTCCTGGTTTTGGCCCTAGATAAGCCTTTTTAATGGTTGGGACAATTTGCATTCCAGCTTTAGGGAAAAAATCCATTGGTGCTGACCTGGATTCTGTTAATTCTGCCTGGAGTTAAAGGCGGATTTCAAAGTTAACAGCTGCCCACGAGTCTCATTCCACCTCTTTACTCCCTTGTGTGATTTCCTGTGTTGGTCTTTGTCTCCTTTCCTGTTTTCCCCAACCACCAGTCTCCTGAATCTAAGAAAGAATGAAAACAAGCAGGTAAACTGAAGCATATGAGTGTAAAAGAAGTTAGTATCCACCTCATTTTATCTTGTATTTCAGCCTGAGGTTAATTTTCCTCTGATCAAGAGGACAGACTTGTACAGATATTGGGGAAGCTTCTCATCATCCTCAGATCTGAGGGACTGTATGAGTCTGACCTGAAGAATAACCAGAGAGCTCTCAAGAAGGCATGCTTCATCCTCTTTGCAAAACCAAATAAGAACTTGCTGTGTCTATCAACTCTTCCTTTAAGCCACACAGGATAAAACAAATCATAATACAGAGACATGACGACATAAGGTTGAGTGACAGTAGGTTAACAGACCAGTTCCTATAGTGTTAGGAAAAGGCCTGTCCTCTTCACTCCTCTTAGAATGTCACATCTCCCAAACTAAGCACCTCCATTTGTGAATGGGGGACTGGTCTACTGGCTATCAAGCTGTGTCTTCTGCTCTGCCCTTCAAACCTCCCAGGGAGAAAGAGCTAACATTAAATTAGGTCTGGAGCAGTAATTTCCCCCAACAGACTGACAGAACAGCACATATACATTGACTGATCTACCTCTTGGTCATATTTTCATTTTGGATCAAGAAAAGTGTTATGTATACAGCTTTGCATAGAAGCCAGTGACAGTATCTTACTGTCACTAAGGTGTATAAAATACATCAAAGGTACCCTCAGTGCATCTGAACCTTCCTTCACAATTTTGTTTCACTCAAATCCCTTGGAAAACTTTCAAATCTAAGTTTGAAGCTGCCTAGCCTTAAACCTGCTAACTGGTATACGCTAGAGAGCCTTTGCAACTGTATTACATAGGAAAGCACATCTGTAGGGTTCAGTGGAGTGGCGATGATAACACAGCCACTATCAGCCTGTTTGAGGATGGGAAGGGGAATCCATGAGCCCCTAGGATCTTCACCAACATTTTCTAATGAAATTTTTGAATACAGATACCCAGCCCTTCAACCTTACAAGCTTTTCCACTTCAGAATCTGACAATCTTTAAGCCCCAAGTCCATGATTTGGGATTGCATACAGTGAGATAGACTTGCTCTTTTTTTTTGATAATGTAATCTGCAGATGAACTGACCCGTGCAGTTCAGATTACCATAAATTCAATTTCCCCAGCTGTTAAAACCAAGCAAGATACATACACTACATGCAGGCTCTCTTTAGCAACTCTTGCCTTTGAAACAGCTGAAATGCAGTGTTGGATGATGGGGTTTAGTTTTAAAATGCTACTGGAAAGAACAGCTGAAATTCAACTATTCCTTAAAAATGCCCACCATACCCTTATTCCCTAAGCAGACAAACCCAACTTTTATGATTTGCACCTTATGGGGTTTGTTTCTTCTGAGAATCTCGGTGTTATCAGCCAGGGCTTTTGAAGCTCCTTCAGACCCACAAATATTTGGAAGTGCAGCCTGTGCTCTACCAGTCAAGGCAAGCACTTATTTATAACATCACTGCTTGACTCGGTAATCTCCCCAAAAGCCTCTCCTCTTTTCTTTCTGTGTGAGACCTGAAACTGGCCTTTGTTTTTAATGTACCATGAAAGCAGGACCTGATCTCTCCCCATTATACACAGGGTCATTTCTGACACACATTCTGTTTTTGATGAATTCAATCCATGTTTCAGCTCTCAAGAGACTAACTGCAGTTAAAGCACGATCATAGCAACTGGCTTACTCTGAGTCCTTAAAAGATTGGGGTTCCCTCCCCATCCTGCCCCTCTTTATTTAGATAGGGTTTTTTTAATTCCCTTCTCTTCCAAACAAAGTGGTGGGTGAAAGGAATAAGAAGTATTCCAACTTCTTAAGTGATGGTAAATGTTCTTATTTCATAAGCCTGAAAATCCTCTCTTTCTTTTCATATACTAAAAGCCTTTTAGATCCACTGAACATAAACGTACTGGATTAACTTCTACTATGCACCTCAGGAATCTCTAGGCCAGAAGAGGTGACATTAGCTTCCACAAGAAAAGGCTCCAGAAAGTAATTTATGGTTATTCACAAGGGGAAACTTTGCGAAATCTTCCAAAAATGCAAGCATGCCAGCAACTCCTGCTGGGATCAGGAGTATCACTTGCAACACTGCTTTAACCACTGTTTCACCTCCACACTTGTCAATGCATAAATCTTTCATTATCGCTGGGAATAACTGAACGACACCTGGGAACAGTATTGAAGCAGGATGAAAAAGCATCCTAAAGACTCCCACGTTTCCTTAAACCAGATGAATTTGAGAGGGGAATTTATCCAGAATATTATGGTCAGACTCATCTTAAATATATTCATTTTATGTTTGGAGTATTCTAGAAATGGGATAAGAGATGAAGAGGTCAATGCCCTACAGTTAATGAACACAGTGTTGTAATCTTATGGCTTGGTTCAATCTTCTTTTCAATGTGGCATCTGAAGCATGCTTTGTGGGAAGAAATACCCAAACTACTGTGATTATCTTTGAAACCTCATCCATATGTCAATGCAATACAATCAATGGGGCAGCTTTCTTCAGGCTTGCAAAAATCCTGCTTATTTAAATTCTTGTCACTACCTACCACAATATATTTAAAAGACAAGAAATTTCTGTTACATTCAAAATCTTAAGGGTATCACAATCTCAGCGTCAGCTATCAAACTTCTGGAAACAAGGGTCTGAAATAGAAACAGGTATAGAATCATGGAATCATAGAATAGTTCAGGTTGGAAAGGACCTTAAGATCATCCAGTTCCAACCCCCCTGCCATGGGCAGGGACACCTCCCACTAAACCATGTCACCCAAGGGTTCATCCAACCTTGTCTTGAAATGCTTTTCAGGTATTGGTTTTCAACCTGTAGTCCTTGAATGATTTGTAAGGCACTCTGCAAAAGCTACTGAAGAAAAGGAAGCCCACAGCCAAGCTGAAATTCACTTTATAGATGCCTGCTTTTCCAATGGGAAAAAAACAATCAGGAGCTGGAAAATAAATGAAATAAATGCTGAATCTCAGTAATTCCTGCTGATTTCCGGGCATGCTGGGCTGGTAAAAAACTCTAGGATGCAAGGTGTTCAGGGAAGCAACCCATCTGTCTCCCCTTGTTTATAAGGTATCTAACTGTTAAAAGCACACTGAGTGCCAAAATAAATATTAATAAGATTATAACTGTCATTTCCATTAATACCAAAAAATATTGCTCTACCAGAAAACAACATAATCTATGTGTCTCAAAGTAGGTCAAAGATACGTGCTTTTACATTAAAACAATAATATATGTTGACATTTCAAGTACAAACCCTCATCTCCATATACTTGTAAGGCACTCCATTAAATTTGTGACAGATACTTACTGGGATAAATCCATATGGGGCTTTTACGAATGCCCTGTTTGTGCACTGCTGCTCTTATTTTTCATTTCTATACAAGTTTAGTAAGTATCTTTCCTTATAACTGCGCTAAGCAGGCAGAAACTGGGAAAGCTACCATCTGTGGTTCTGTCCACCAAATGTCTCTCTAGAAGCAGCACAGATCAATTGTTCTATGTCATGCATCCTTCCCAAATGACACTCCTAGCCCAGCTGGGTCACTTTTCCATACTTCACTAAGCTAATGGCTGAGGATACATCCATTCCGCTTGGACAGATTGAAATACAACATTTAAACAAACTAAACACCAGTCTTGGGCCAGTCATGAAACTGAAATCCATTCATAGGGAAAAACTGAATCCATTCATCTTTATTTTTAGCTGCCCCCCATCTCACATATTGATGCCTCAATCTGAGTACCTGCTGCTGGTTGAATACTCAGCTCAAGCTAAAATCTCAGTCATGCAATTTTATATTTACCATACTTCCTTACAGTTAGCATTTATGGTATAGCATGTTAGAAAATACTTCACGCTGACATTTTAAAATATCCTTCTGGTTTTCATGTAACAACTCTAGAGAAGGCAAAACATCTTTTTAACCAACCTTGCTCCAACAGAAAGGAAATCTCACAACAGCTTTAGATAAACTTATATGTGCATACATATAACCGTGTACATATGTACACACACATACACAGAGGTTATTTCAGCAATTAAGGGGTTTGCAAAGGGATGCTATGAGACTATTCTTCTGTTTTTCCTGCTCTGTCCAGATTTCTAAATAAATAAACAGATGCAGTACAGTGTGAAGATGGGAAGGATACTTATTAATGCACACTTTTCTCCTGAGCCTTCAAAGAATTAAAGTGACCTTCAAAGCAAATCAGACAGAGGCATGGTTGTATTCCTTCTAGTCACAGAACCAATAATGAAAGATTAGCATCCCCGTGAGTTAGACCTACTCTTTCCACTTCAATTTAGATCAGAAATACACTGGATGACTCTGAGCTATTAGGGATGAACTGAGTCCCCAAACAGATCGATTAAAATTATATTCAAAACAGAGAGCTAACCCATGGTCCTCCGGGAGAAGCAAAAGTCAATGGAAATCCATCCTTGAAGAGATAAATTCATAAGTGAAACATTTATGCATAACTCATAATTGCCTCATATCTGCAGCCTCATACAGACTAATGCCAGTAGATTTTTTTGTCATGGGAATAGTTAGTCAAACAATTAGCCAATATTGGGTCAAATGTTATAATGATAAGGCTTGCTTCAAATCAAGCTGTACTTTTTCAGTTGGTCAAATTAGTCCCACAGTAATTCATCCCTTCTGTTTTATTCTCAGACAGGTACAAACTTGAGAAATTCACTAAATCCCTAAATTGAGATATCTTTTTTTCCTTGAACAGAGCGGGACAATAGGAGTCTGAAGTTGTATATCATCAGAACTGAAAGTATGATGAACAGCAGGGGGGGGGACGGGGATATTTATCAGGCTAGCATCACACCTTTTTGCCTATTTAACCTACTGTTTCAGTAGAGGTTGGAAACACTTAGTATCTTACTATTTGGGGTCTAATTGCTCATCTTGCATTCAAATACATCACAGATGTGTTTCAGAAAGCAACTGAGATAAGGAATGTGCTGTGGTACCTGTTCCTACCATTTTCTTCTTCCCTCACAAGGAAGACAAGAGAGAAACTGATGAAAAACTAGTGCATCATGTATCACACGTTTCCATTTGACAGGAACAGTCTCCAGAAAATTACCTCCCTGCAATACAAGAATTGCTGTGAAGGAGATGATTTCTTTTTTACATGATGGATTCAGTCATGTCAGGTTTATGACATATTCATCTACTGTATACGTCATGTCACTGAGCATTTAGTGGTCCTCTTACTGTCGATTACACTGCTCTTATTTGCCATGAAAGAGGTTGTAGCTTGCACAGGATAGAAGTGAGTACTCCGTGGCATCCAAGTCTCTGCTGCAGCTTGTGTAAATTACTTACCTGACCTACATCAACATACCTTCCCAACATAGCTTCTGATGTGCTATACACCTCCCACGAACCACAGTAAGGACCAAATTATTCACTTCAAAAAGCCAATTATTGTTTTCAAATGTCTCCACCCTCTAGATCAGCATACAACCAAGTATTATTCCTATGTATTCAAAACCATGACATTGTCCTTCAAGTATTTAAGCGTATCGAGACATCTGCACCCCAAATGGCAACAGCAGATACCAAAGCTTAACACCAATGACTACTCACAGAGGCTTCCCTCTTGACCACTGTACCAATGGGTTATGTTCACAAGCTGCTGCACTTTCTTCCTTAACCTGAAGCTTTAGGAGGAAGCCCGGCCCCAGTGGGGCTGGAAGACAGACCCCTGACCCTTTGCCTACGTTCAGATGTCATTTTTGCCTGTGCAGCTGTTCTGCACTCTGAGGGACCAGCTGGCTGGAGGGGAACAAACCGGAGACCCATTAACACCTCCACAGCTCAGGCCAGTCTGCTTGATTACAAATTCATTTAAATTAATTAATTTTTAATTTCACACTAACCTCAGCCATTATAAATCAAGCCAACCAGGCTGGGGAAACCTTCACTGAAATAGGAAACTGTCTGTCAAAGAGGTGCCTGATCACGGGTTCAACTTCAGCAATCTGTCACTTGAGAGACAAGGAGGAAGCAAACTACTTTCCACAGAAATTACCAGAAAATATTGCCTTGATTAATTATGCTGCTTCAGAAAGGGCACAAAAGGAAAAAACATTATACCAGTTCTGAGCTCCGTAAGCCTGGGTCTGGTATTCCCGTCTGTTGAATGTTTAATCAACTAGAAAACCCATTTTTAATGCTTTTAACCTTTTTTTTTTTTTTTAAGTGAGTAAAACTCCTTTTACACCACAATGAAAAATAACATCCCTATACCTATGAAAGTAGTACCTAGGCTCTTCACAATTGCTCCTCTCACTGTCCTCAGACTTCTCTGCCATAGCTCCAGGGTAAAGGAAATAATCTGACTTTGAGATATTGACTGGTTTGATACAGATTCACTTGATAACCTTCTTCCTGCTTTTTGCTGGTTTGTTAACATGAAGCAGTTATTTATCAACTACATCTCTACAACAGGCGCATGTCTCAGTTCCATCAGAGTTAAATCTCACACAAGTTACACCCCTTCCTCTCATCAACAAAATGTGGGTGGTGGTGGTGTGTTGTTTGCTTTCCAGTTTTTCAAGTTCACGTCTATTGAGTTGGAAGTACAAATTCAAACCTTGATTAGACCCTACTGGAGTAAATGGAAGAGTAACTACTTTCAGAAGCTCAGAGCATAAACCTGAATTGGTCCAAATATTTAGTATTCATAAACAAGGCACCACTAAGTGACACCATAAGAAATATGGCACTCAATGTGATGCATTAAGTGTACACATAAAGTATCAGTTAATTTTAGGCAGAAAAAATGGGACTGAACCTGGAGACCTCCTACACTAGCCCTTTCTCTAATCAACCTGCATTTTGCACTCACTTATTTTGAATGCCAGTTTGCTGCAGATAAGGTTATTTGCTTCTTAGGGTAAAATTTCATAGGCATATCCTTACAAATGTAAGGACTACAACAAGAAGCACTCTAGCAAGTAAGACCCCACATCCACAGAGACTTCTGTCCTTACTGAAAATCATCTATCTGTCTATGCTTGACAAGGATATAGCAACAAGACAAATGAGTTGATGCTTCCTCCAAGTATTTTCCTAGACTCCAGCTATTTGTGGTAAAGGGAATTCCTGAGCCAGGAACCTTCACTTAATGGTACCAATTATACCAATTGAAAACTACAATACTTTAAAGAATAGGGAAGTTATCCCTGATTGAATTTTTCTCCCCTTCATCTTTGGACAGAGATGGTTTCAGTAGGAGCATTCAATATCTGAAGCAGAAAAATGTATTTCTTTTCTAAAACCAGAATGACTTCAAAGCTACTCAGACATGTACGATTATAACTGATTGGAAAAGCCTTCACCAAACAATTTTCTGCTCAAAAATACTGCTACATCAAGACTGAAATCCCTTCTCAAAACTGACAAGATGTGTGCATGTGCATACATGTTTGGGTGACTGTGAGACTGTAAATTAACATTCCACATACAAATCCAAGAATGTCATCCTAAAAAATAGGTTTATTAGAAGCTTACTGCCTGGTATTTCAAAACTACTTGTTTTTAAGTGTGTTTAAATCACTGTTTCTGCTATTCTAACTTATTCCACACTTACACTAGCCCTGAATAGTCAGCTGGAAAAAAAACACTGAATTATTATGACAGCATATGATCATGCATGAGACACGATCCTTCTGTATAGATAGCAGAGGACAGAGCTGCAAGGCTGCTCACAGCTGCATTCAATATTCCAATAAAATCAGTGTGCTCTGCCACCATTATAAACAGCCCAGTGCAAATGCATGAAAGTGCATTCCATAGCTGTGCCAATATGTTACGTGCATGTAAATACGGACACAAACACTCAAGATAGGTACAAACTGCTAAAAAGCCCTGCTCTGAAATGCATACATACAAGCAAATTTAGACACTCAAAGAAGCCTCACTGCTGCAAGCAGCTCCTGGAAGGAGTAAGACTACAAAAGATGAGTGAGCTGGGACCCATTTAAGCACCACAGCCCACCACAGAAAGCTTACATTTAGCTACTTGGCAATTCCTCAGCAAATTCACTATGACAAGTAATCAAAGCAAAAAAAAAAGGGAAAAGAAGAATTAACCTTTTTCAGTATCGACTTTGTGAGTATGTGTTACATGGCCTTTTACGTTCAACTTTATTCGATTCCATTTCCTCTTGAATTACTGATTTTTCTATGTACAAAATACCTAAAGACAAACAAGGAAAGCTTATTGACTAAAGGAACAAAAGAGACTACATTTTCCAAGTTTTGCATGTAAACACCAGGGTTCCTTACAAGCAGCTATGAACCCCCATTAGAAGAGAGGAAGAAATGATTTAATCTCGGAATATAGGTGCCCACTATATGAAGGAGGAGGTGAGATGAAAATACTTATCCTTACATTTTGTGTTATCAAAGTACTCTAAGGTACCTTCACCTCCAGAATGTTCTCATGGTAAAGGCTGGATGTTTTGGGTAGTGGTGGTTGTTTTTAAAACAACTGTCCACAATAGATTTTTCCATCTCTATGGATTTAAAGTGTAATGGCCTGGAGAACACAGCAGTAGAATTAACTATTGCATCAGATAATCACTTAGGTTGGAAAAGACCTTTAAGAAATAATACCTTTGATCTGAAACTTAACCTTCGAAGCCAAAGGCCAATTAATGTGTCTGCAAAAGCACAAAATGTGAGGTCCTTCACTAAACTTGTATCTTATTTTGCAGAACATTAATTAGGAAGAGCACCCGTTATATTCGTACATGATTTATTGCACAAATAAAAGCATTACCTTTTCTGTAAGTCATCAGGCAGATGAACTATGGAAGTGAAACATATTAACTGGCCTCAAGGAAACCCATGTTAGGAACAGCAAAAGTCAGCTCGCTTCTGTTGCAAAGGGCTTTCTTATATGATCTCATCCTCAGTGATACTACCTTTATTCTCCTTCATTCCACAGGAAGGAAAGAAAATCTCGTTTCTGATTTGTTTCATGCTAGATGTTTTCCTCCCCTGAGGAGGTTTAAACACACATTATGAGCTTGGTCTAGTAATCTTTCAAAGCAAAACTCCGACTCAAGCCCACAAGAGCTTTGTCTACGTAAGGACCACAGGCTCGGCCTCTTGCGAATACTTTCACTTAATACTGAAAGGCTTCATTGTTGACTGTATTACCAGAACATGCATATGCGCTTATAAATGGGAAGCATTTATCATTCTCAGTGATGAGGTGGCCACAGGTCATGAAGCAGGAGAGAGATGAGACTCAAAACTCTGAGTCTTGTTTCTCACTGCGCAACAGATTTATGTGACCAAGCAACTTCATCTTCTCTGATTTTAATACTCTATTTGTAAACTGTAGATAATATTTTATTATGCTGTGAAGTGCTTTAGATTAATGAATTAAATTCCCTGATTGATCATTAAGCAAAGAGCCTTCTTCACAAATACAGTCATCAGCATAATGAAATATGAACAAGACACTATTTGATGAGATACAGGGAAGCAGGAAATCTGTCATTTAACAGAGCTAAAGTATTCCCATAAGATAAAGGTGTGTTTTAGTCCACCTTCACTAAAAAAACCCAACATTTTTTTTACAACCATCCTGATTTTGTGACCTTTACACGGCAGGCCAATTTTACCAAATAGAGAAAGAAAAGAAAGCAAGCATTCAGGTAACTTGAGCCTTTACAGGCACATAGACTCTCACAAACCTTTTGGGGCATAATATGTCCACTCCTCTTTCCATGGCCATGTACCCGAGGTCCTTTGACCTTACAGATGATTTTGCTTTAGCAACACCTGTATGGCAAGATCACTGCTTGCCTTTTCCTATGGGTCAGACTGGTATCATCACAGTCCTCAACCCTTTCCCCAGCACAGAGCTTCAGCACGCTTGGGACTGAGGCAAGCCAGCACATGAAAAAATTGCTCCTGGAGCTGAGAAGTGACTTCTTTAGTGTGCATCTGTGAATCCCAAAGCAGGCAGCGTGCAGTCTGGTCTGAAAACCAGCAGCCTGGCTGTTTCCGTGTGAGGAAGGACCTGCTCCCCAAATACCGACAGAAGTTGCACTACAGTAATATGCTTAACACACTGTGAACAAGAACGGGACATGGTGGAGGAGAAAGTAGTAACTTGGACTATTTTTGGAAATGCCCCTGGGGTATATTTACGAGAAACGCTAGAAACAATGATTTGACTGAATTGAAGAGCTCCTGAATTCCTGAGCTGGGTGAATCCAGGTGGTAACAAAAGGTCATATCAGTCAAGAAGGACTACACAGTGTGGGTGAGCTATACAACCACTGGACACTGAAGGAAGAAAGGAAAGGGGGGAAATGAGTATAAACACAAGTTAGAAGGCAGGAAGCAAATAAAAAGTAGGTTATGAGAGCAAGTCACGGAGGAGCTTGCAGGAGATACACCCTAAAGTGCAGGTGGGAATTCAGGTGTGGAACAGGAGCAGCACTGGTGCACAGCATCCCTAATAGGCTGCAGCCATTGCCTTTAGCTGCACGGCGACCTGCAACAGCATACATGTGAAATATTAGAAAAAGCCTTCATTCCCACCCCAAAAAGGGATGAAATCCTGTATAAAACGTGCTTGCACAACAACACTGCCATAAGTAAAGTAGTCCCTTTCATCTGTGCAATCAGATCAGCAGTCCTTGGGATGGGATTGCCTGGGCTCACCAGCAACCTGCCTTCCCAGAGGATCATAGTACAGTTTTATGCCTTCTGCCATCTCAGAAGTGCCCCAGCACCTCAGGGGACAAGACTGAAGGGTGAGCACCTCAGCTCAACGAATCTCCCAGGGACTGGCATCTGGGGTAAATCACTCGTATCTCAGAATTAAAAAGGGTGAGCAAGAGACTGCAATGTAAAAAGATAACACTTTAGCTCTCATAAAAAAACGTGACATTTCTGAACAGATCTGAGAAGATGCTAACTATAAAGTATTAACAAAAGCCACCCATTGGCAGTAATTTACTGCAGTGTTTGAATTATGAATTATGAGCTTTCCTCAGGGTAAACTGGACTTAAACAGCTGTTAAAAACTAACCAAAACACAGTTCTGATTAAGCCTAGCAAGCAAACGTTATTCTGGCTACAGACACTATTGCTGCTAGGGGTTTTAAATAACACTAACATTTCATTTCCACACCAGATTTTGATTCTTTTCACTGCATACACCTTGGTAGCTAAGTCTTTAAAATAGAGTGTTAAAACAGACCTCCCACATTTAAAAGTATCAATTATTTTTTAAGCCAAAGTTAGTTTCCCTCCACCAATTCCGTTAAATACACATAAACTCGATTTCTTTTTGCATTAGCGCTATGTGCTTTTAGATGAAACGTGTAACGCTTATTAACATACCACGTTAGGTGAAATCCCTCTATTGCAAGTTTAGGTACTTGGCATTACTAACAGGGCAATATATTATGTGGCAGCAGCGGTCTGTGAGCCAAATAGGTCTGCTGGTCACAAAGCCTAGCTCATGCAGACTGCCAGCCCCAGCATGGGGTCATCTAGCCTGATCCAGCAGCTCCTGTTCAGGTTAAGATGGAGCGTCCCATGCTGGGACAAGTAGCCTCTTCAGGCTTCACCCCCATGGCTTCCATATGTTTTCAAATAAATCTCCCTGTCCTGTGTTTTATAAATTACTCTCTCAAGACATGCAAAGCAAGTAAAGGCCAGACCTTCAGTTCTTGTCTTTGTGGGATGTATCTATGTATTCATACATATCTGCACAGAGATATATGTGTAGGTATGACAGAGAGAAAATATATAACAAGACAAAAAGAGGGGGGAAAAGGACAGGTTTGCTTTTAAGGAACTGAAAGGATTTATTTGAATGAGAAGACCAGACCCAAAGCCTTCAGGCATGCCGGAAGTTCAGTCCTGTGAATGCAGTGATTTCTGCACATTCCTAAATTATAAGGCAGGAGCATGACAGTTGCAAACCGCTTCGACATATTGCTGATCGAAGCATTTTTTCATGCACATAGCAATAATGAAACTGTGATCACGAGGACTCTATCACCACAAAACAAAAAGCAGTAGAAACAAAGCCTTCAGGTTGTTGTAATTCTGTAAAAAGAACCCGAAATGTGTGGGCAACTGGTGATATTTTCTGTAACTGATAACAAATATTTATGTTTTCAAAGGCCTCATGTACAAACATCTGATTAAGTTTCTTACAATTACCCAATATACATAAAGCTGGCAGAACTGGACCCTGAACAACGAGCGCTGTAAAAACACCAGTATGCAGACAGCTATCTACATTCTAACCTAAGTTTCAGCTGGAGCAAATTGCATTCACTAATACACAACTACTGCAAATATTTGTGCTGGTGAAGCTCAGCTGATGCTTTATTTTATAAGACACTACTTTTAGATTGGATTCTTGCTAAAGAATCTCTTTAGCTACACATTTATTTATTAAATTGATAGTTTGAAAGTTGGGCTAATTCTATTAGAACAACCACATGGTCAGTTGCTTTTGTTTCCTAACTGCATACGATGCACTTAAATTAGTATCACACAAATGTCACATACTTCACTGAAATGTTTAACAGCTCGTAGTGATGTTAGTTATAGAGGCTAGCCAACTGGAATCTGAAAGAATAACACTTGACTAATATTAGCACACCAACTGTCTTGTATTTAAATTACAGTACAAAGTGGTTTTGAATGATTGACAGAGCTAAAGATCTTCTCTGGGTAGACCGGCTAAACGATTCACACATTCCTCATTTTGTAAATTTCATAATCTGATTTAAAAGGCTTTTCTCAAATACAAAAAGAAACATATCCGCCGATTTAGTGCACTGCTTTCCCTAACTGTAGAGGGATATGTTGCTGTTTAAAAGGAATAGCATCTTATCAAAAAGCCACATGTTCTCATCTGTCCAAGAACTGCTTATTGTTTTAAATTCTTGGCTTGTTCCCCTTAAATCAATGGGAACTTTGCAACTGACTTCAAGAGACAGCAGGAGCAATCCCTATATGGAGTTAGAGACTTTGCCTGTAAAATGCAAAGACAAAAGAAAAAATATACTCCACCAGGCAACCATTCCCCCATGTCCCACCTTTAGAGAAGGTGAAAGGAAGCTTTTCTGATGAGGAAAGCATTCCTTCTCATTCAGGCCACTGCGTTTTCAGCTGACAGGCTCCAGCGTGCCATCATCTGTCTCTGTCACGGGTTCCACCAACTCCTACTGAGAGCCAGCAACGAGCATCAATCCTCAGCCAGCCTGCCAGCTATTTGAGATGGGAAAGCTGGCTTTCTCTACCCACCTACTCTCTCTTACAAAAACAGGAACGCAGTAGACAAGGATAAAAAAGCAGCCTGTGCGAAGGTCTGCAGGTCCAGCGCAGCATGAGAAGGTGAAGGAAAAAGTTATGTCAACAACAACAAAGAAGAAAAAAAACGAATGCTTTGATGTTATGAATAGCTGCTGAAGCAGAAGGTGAGGCGTGCTGTGTGCACCGTAACCCCTCCTGCCTTCTCCGCACACGTCCTCAGCTCCTCAGGGGAAAGCAGCCACAGGGCCAGTGGCTAGTTTTACTAGTTTCTCTCCAGTTGAGCTCTTGCAGAATGAACAAGCCTTTATTTTGTAGGAAACGTTTTATTAGAACTTAGGCAAGCTTTGCAAGCATGTTCCTGATGACTCTGCAGTGGGACTCTAAAATAAACATTTTATACCTCTGTCAATAGTTGTCTTCATAAAATACTTTCTCTTTTTCAATCCCTACACAAAATCACATGCATCTCACCTCTTCATGTTTTCAGCTCAACATAAAGGAAACTCCTGATGGGACCTGGCATGAGTGATTCTGCTTATATCCAGGAGCCCTCAGTACATAACAGTCAAGTTCATCTGACTCCAAACTTCTTCATAATTAGGAAGGAAATAATAATCCTTTTTATTTTATCTTCCACTAGAAACCTCATCCAATTACTGCAGGATATGACTTCTATCCAAAAAAGAGTAAGCATTTCTAAATTGGTTGCAGAGGTAGCAGGCAACATTGCCTTTATTCTTTGGTTTGTTTTTAAAGCAACCTTTGGATGCAGCCAGATTTTCAATTCATGGAAACAGTCCACAGAAAGTCAACAAAACACATTATCAAGCACCACAAAACAACTTGCAATGCCCCGAATCAGATTTAGAATCTGGACTAAAAGACCAAAAGCCACAGCTGTATCAAAACACCTCATCTCAAAGATGCCAAGAGCGCTCCTAAAATCCTAGCTCACAGCAACAGTGAAGACATTTTTTCTCCGCACACGTCCCCAGTTTCCAGATAATCCTACAAAATCAGTTGTATCCTACAGTACAGTGAATGCATGAGCTATTGTTCACATGTGTTTGGGCAGGGGGTGTGGGAACCTGATAGACTGATCCAGAGCAAAATCCCCTTCCTGCCCTCAAACCACAGTTCTAGCCAAAAGATTAATGTACAAGGCAAGAGCAGGACAAGACATCCAAAGTGCCCAAGATAAGTTAACTTGGAGAAACATCAGTATCCTTAATGAACATCTGATTGCTAGCTATGGTTAATTCAGGGCTTTGGGGGAAAATGAAAAATGCAACAATTTAGAAGTCAACTTGCTATGCTCCAGTGGAAAAAGTCCTCTGAAATAGTGGACATTTTAAAGAAGAGTATGGAAATACTACAGATTACAAATAGACAGTAGTTTATGAAAACTTGTTAAAACAGCATCCTTCTTATTCTGCTTTATTTTTAAGGGAATTATAACCTGGACTTTAATCTCTACTAGAAACTACCTACACACCACGTGTATTGCTCATGAATGCAGTATTCTTCCTGCCACACAAAAACAAGAAAACACAGGTGGATCAGATGATTGTTCCAACCTCGTGGATGTGCAATCTACGGATGCACATCTGGGGACCTGATGCTAACATGCAAGAGTGAGGTAACAGCTTCACTGCTACGACTGCAAGACAGACAAGGAAGCTTCCCAACAAATGGATAACTGACAGGCTATATGATAATCCCTAATTATAAGAGAATTTGGGATAGATGGCATGGTTGTGTTTTAAGGCAGTAATTTAAACACACTGGCCCTGCAGAGTAATGACTGCACAGAAAAACAGTGTACTTCATTCCAAAGAAGCTCTTAATCCATGTTTAAATAAGCTCTATACTAAACAGACTTGTGCCTGAACACCTGCTTTTACCACAGGATTTCAGAGGGGTTGTGTGTTTTTCAATTAAAAGACTAATATTTAGCTTTTGGGGGAAACAGCAAAATCTACTTATTCAGAGGAGAGCTTAAGAATTAAAGGGTTAGGTTGCTATCACACTGCAGATGTGAATCAGCAGTAAAACTAGAAATCCAGTTAAGTAAGAACTAACGTGATCTGTCTTACAGTCAGGTTTCAGATGCTCTGTGGCTCAGCAGCATGGCTGCAATGTGGGGGCAACCAAGGATTAACTCCTACTCAGTCTGAGAACCTCTGTTACCTCCTTCTTTCAGCCCTCTCAAGGATTCATCACCTGATATCCTCCTCTTCACTGCTGTAAGGTAGTGGACACAGAAGTCAGAGACCAGGAGGACTCAGGGCTTTCCCTGCCAACGCTCCACTCTACACACACCTCATATCCCAGGCCACAGCAGCTGTTTGCCTGCAAACACGGCATGAAGCAGCTGTTCCCAAAGGATGAGGATGATAAACTACACCTCTAAATCATCCCTACAAAGGGAAACAATACATATACCCAACCACTGACAAGCACTTTATCTCATGTCCCTCTACTAAGTACTGCACAGAGTGGGGCAAGGTCCACTGGACTGCAGGCTCTCTGAATCATCAAAGAGAGTGAAAAGAAGAGAGTCCATTCAGTTCAGGATAAGATGCATTTGGCTTTGAAACTGCTCCTGTAACTTCTGAGATGCTGATAGGTATATATTCAGAACTCCCAAAAAACTCAGTGATGTAAAGAAATATCAAGGAAACACTCTTAAAACACTGGCCAGAAGAAAATCAGATCATTTCCATGTTGTCTCTCTCCCCTGGGGGAAAGG
Source organism: Neopsephotus bourkii (assembly GCF_033783945.1). Lineage (NCBI taxonomy): Eukaryota > Metazoa > Chordata > Aves > Psittaciformes > Psittacidae > Neopsephotus > Neopsephotus bourkii. The sequence continues at coordinate 833,204 of NW_026902270.1, forward strand.
CTCTTGGGAAAACAACAAGTACTTTCTAGGTTGCAACTTCATTTATGCATTCATTTAATGCAACTCATTGAAACACAGGAGATGTGTCCCCCTTTACTGTAATTCAGACCAGCTTTAAGTCTCTCAGTTTAACACACATTATTACAATACTGTTATTACTATTTGCAGACCCTTTCCATGCAAGACCTACCATATACCCAAACACAAACTTTAAACAGTCACATTTTCCCCATGCTGAAATTGGAATGCCTTTTTAGCACTCGGGCACGGAGCAAACTTGCACAAATACTCCTCTTCTTTTAAAGACAGCATTAAATCATACTGCTGCCTGAACTCAAACCAGAATTCTCCCTTTCCTCATGAGAGCCTTTTACGTTTCACCAATTTTTATACAATTACATAGGCGTATTTTACTTACCAGGTTATTTTTTCCCCTCTGTTCTTCTCTCTCTTCCTGTTCTCTTTCCTGTTCTGACCCTTTACAAAATGTCTTTAGCTTTCTTTCTTCCACCATCTGCTGTGGCTTGTGTGGGTAGAGAAAAGACACGGAAGCTGATTCCCCTTTTACTGTTAATTTCACTGCCAGTTCATCCCTTCACACAGTATGGGAAACAGGACCATCACTGCTTGTTAAATGGCATGCACAAGTAGCAATTATATGTCTTTCTAATTCCATTTCCTGTGTTAACATATATATATATTTATGTACCCTTCAGGTGAAAGCTCTGGGCATCTCATCTTCACAGTCAGAGAAGTCAGAGACATTTTGCACTGTATAAAAACGGCAGCTTAGCAAATGGTCTCTCCATTTATGAAGCAGAAGGTTCATTAGCTGTGGTTAACAGGGATTGCTAAACAACATCCTCTAGCTCGTCCTGATTCCCACCCAACTTTTATCTTTTCTGGTTTGTCTTTTCAGGATGAACACTAGTTTTACATCTGGAACAGTGATCTCATGTTCATGGTTAATACACCTTGACTTCACTTCAAGTCACAGTCCCTCAGCCCTGCTTTAGTTTTCAGTATCACTCTTTTGGGAGCAAAACCTGGAATTTCCTAGAACAGATTTGAAGAGCAGCTTGTTACAATAACTGCCCATACCTGTCATCTCAGTATTAGGATTGCATTACCAAAATAAGAAAATAAATCCTGTTAGAGCTTCAGAGAATTCAAGTTGTTTTGTAATCTAAACCAGTGTATTATAGCAGCTGGAGATGCCCAGTTAAACTGAAACTACAGTCTCTTAAATAATTTGCTTGTATTTCTTCATATAATAACTACATTACACCATTTATTGTAAAAACAAAGGAACAATTCTATTTATTGTAGCCTACAGACTAATATTAATAAAAAGCTAAATAAATGTATAAATAAAAATTATATACATGCATACTTCAAGCTTAGAATTACCTCTTACAGAGCGTAAAGGACTGATCAGGTTAGGTCAAATCCTGTATGAGTAAACTCTGTATAAGGTTGCAAAACATCAAAAGAACATGCTTAATATTTGCCTTTAATATATTTGCCAAACTTTTCTTAGTTCAGCTTGGCAAGGGATGACCATTTCAATTTACTACTTTATAATAACCAGAGATTCTCTCTCTTCCCCCTCATTCCCCACCAAGAGAATGCAAAGTGAGGTTTTTCTTGCTTAAACTATTTTGTGCCCCATTCCCATTATACAGAAGGGGGAACAAAACCAGACACATGCCTAGAGGTAAGGGAGTTTTGGTCTTTGTTTAGTGGCATTTCTTAGATCTAAGATCTTGTTACTTCCAAGTAATCTTTTCTGTTATTCTCCTTCCATTAAAAAGCTCTGCCACATTAAAGACAATAGAGTCCATGCATCTTTTACCTACAACTAACTGTTGGGAAAAATGGTTCCTTGCAAATTGGAGGACAAAATAATTCTTCCTAGGATTTTGAATACCTGATGACCACTTTACTCCTACACGTAAACTGACCACTACTGCTTAGGCTGAGCACAGTAAATGACTACTTTCATTAAGTTTAATGCTATTCACATGCACAATTTACTGAAATGTAAGTATATGTATCAAGGCAGTGTGACTTAAGTGAATTCTTAAATACTCTGCTTAAAGTATATAAACCCAGGTGTTGGACATCCCCTATAATAATGCATCTCATTTTGGCTGCACATTTTGAAGCAATTGTTCTATGAAACCTTGATGAGTTACAGCACAGAGAGTGGCCTGGACAAGGTTACGAACAAACTGTATTTTTAAAGCTCAAAATCCTTTTCTGTCACTTAATCATCATTATTAATAAAAAAATATTATTCAAAAATAACTACAAAGGGAGTATCATGGGATAAGGTTTGATTCAAAAAAGCATACCGACTGGAAATACCAATGGCAAGTAAAAATACATTACTTCAACCATGTTGTTGAAGAAAACTGTCCTGTATCACTTCTGCAGTTACTCAGGCTTGGCACAGTGTCAACTTTTACCATATGGCTTTTTCTTCCCTTGCTGAAAGTGAATCTTTCTGTCAAAGAGCAGCTGTTCTAAATTATCACATCAAATTTTAACCTTACAGTAGACAACCACTGAACCCACAGATTCATGACAGTGAAACAGTTCACCTCCTTGACCCGTGAAGGATTTGTCATTGTTTAGGTCTATCTCTGCCTTAGCACAACAGCTACACCAGTTGTCAGGGTATCCGATGCAGGCAGGTACTTAAAGCTGACGCTACAAACAAATTCTAGGCAACGAATTCACCATCTCTCCCTAAAAAGACTGTGCGAAGTCTAAGTCGTTGCGTTCCTCTTGTACTATCAAGAATAAAACTGCAATTTCAAATGTAAAGAAAAAGAGACATTGCAAATACAACTCTGTTATCCAATTTGTCATCCAGTGAAACAGTTAATTCTGATACTTCTGAAGTCTAAGTGTTTCAATAACGTCTAATATCAACTGCTGGTTATTTAGATGTCTGCCAACAGCATGTTTTGACAACATCTTGTGCTTCACGCTGAGCAGCAGCAGACATAAAGAAGATTCTTGTTGCCTCGTACTCATCTTTCAAGATGGTTCTTACTTTAAGAGCATTTTCATCGAACATTATCAAAACTTACAGCTCTCACTACAATTGCTCTCTATTAAAGCCTAGTACCAGCTGCCAGTTGTAATGCAAACCCCTGTTAGCCTTTGTAAGTTCCACTCTGGAACTAATAAGGGATTGTCGGATAGCTCTGTACACAGACACAAGTGGCAGAGAAACTGATGGAAAAAAGCATGTATTTGATGAATTCACACTAACAATCCAACCTTTGTGCAACTCTGAGCTAAGCTGATATTGAAAGTCACCAAAGACAGTACAAGCAAAACATGCTCAGGATGATACTATTAATTTAGTTTTTAATCTTTTGAAAGCCTCCAAAGAAGCAAAGCCATTAAAATGAAAAGGTTAAGGAAATGCCAGCAAGATCCCTTAGGATGCTCAGTGATAGATATCCGCAAGATATTTGCAGTAAAACCCTGCACAAAAAGTCAGCACTTATGGTCTTAAACATGTAAGAGTTGGAGCTTTAGGGTGAAAATTTCAGTGTTAAAAAGAGGAAGTAAATGTCTCATACATACTTGTTAAATTGTAGAGAGTCTCGGTCAATACCCAGTATATTCCATTACTTCAGGGTGAAAGAGAGGAGTTTTGTTCTTTTTTGTTGGCCCTTGGGGGGTCTTTTGCTCCTTGAAAAGCAGGTGAGGGGGACAAGGAAGAAACTGCCAAAATACACACAATGTGGCATAGAAAGCACCACCTCTAAACTGGTAAGAGATCTGGATTGAACAAACAGACAGTGCAGCTATATTAAGTTGCATTTTGTGAGCCATTAACACTAACAAATATTTTCTAAGTAAACCTGTCCATTTCCCAGCTAGTTTCAAATGCAAAAATTCCATTCTGAATTACTCGATCATGTCACACGTTGACCCTGTAGTACTGAACAACTTGGAGAGGTGTATTAGTATACTTTGTTAAAGAACACTAACACTAGGTTCTTAATTATTGAACATAGAAAATGAATAGAATAACCATGTTTTTGTTTCCATGTTTCTATTACAATCCCCAATAAACTTAGTAAAGATTCTTCTCAACTACAGAGCAGTGAAACAATTTTCTAGCTTGATCATCTGTATTACCAAAATTAGTGTCGTATTGAAATGGTATCTTTTTAAGTAATTTCAGAATACTTTTTGTTAAGTTTCCAATGAAGAAATCTACTGTTTATGATGCACAAATTAGAAAATACTTCTCAAACTCGTAACAGTAAGAAAATGTTACATAAAAAATTGGTTATGGTCTTTCTGAAATATTCAGTGCAACATAATTCTTCCTGTCTGAAAAATAATCTGAACATCTCCGACATAATTTATGTAAAAGTTAAATAAATTCCAAGTGATAAGGTAAATCCTTCATTGTGTGCTCTGTTTGTGTACTTATAGAACATAAAGTGGATAAGAACAATGAATATTTTACAAATAAACTGATTCATAATTTATAGCTCCTGTCATTTTCATTTACTAGCTTGAAAGATTAAGAGTTCCTTTTAAAAAAGCATCTCTCTCGCTTCTTAAAAATCAAAACAATACTTCCACCCAAAGGGGAAAAAAGATACATCTCAAACCTCTGCTTTATAAAATGTGAATCCCTGCCTTTTCCAGATTCCATATGAAAGCAAACTCTCTTAATAATTCCTTTAGTATATTATATGATCTTCATATGATTGGTTCCTATATTTTATTAAGCATAATTACTCCTGAACACAGCTTAAGAGTTAGAACCACACACTTCTTCAGTGTTAGCAACATAACTGAGCCACTCGGCTATTTCCAAGGGAAAACTTTATTGTCTCTGCAGTTGCAGCAAGCACATGTGCCTTCTGTCTGTTTTCCACTTGCACAGAGTTGAGTAGACCCTCACAGTACCCTTTTCTCTTTACAAATAAAGTTATCTTTTATCTACTGTTACAAGCAAGTAAGTCATGTATTTACTTATGTAGAGACAAAACAGTTAAAGCATAGAAGAAAAATGTAATGTTTTTCATCCTTAGCATTAAGGATGTTTAACATATTTTTATCCCAAGCACAGCATTCATTCTCCTGAAAGAATTAAGCAATATGCAATGGTTCGGATTTAGCAGCAGCGGATGGCATTCCTTTCATATCACCACAAACTCAGAGAGAGAAATACGATTTAGGATGTGCTCACCCTATGACTTGAAGCACTGAATAATTTAGTGTTAGGGGAAGTTTTGTGAAGTCATTTTTGCAATAACCAGGCACAGTGGGTGAAGTTCACCTCCCCCTCCTTTACCCCTTACTCCCATTCAATCTACCTGATTAATAGCTAAAGATCATGTACATAAGGAAGGACCATTGAATTACATTCTCTATTTTTCATCTGGCTTTGTTATAGAAAATGTGTCAGTCAGTTGTGGTTAAAGCTTACAATTTTATTTCATAGTATTACATAGGAAATTTACAATTTAGACTTACTCAATTCCAGCAACTAAAATTTGGAACTATACCTTGAAATGACAGCATGCAGAAAACGTTAACTTGGTGCTTTTGGAGTAATTTTGTTTGGGCCCAGCAATTTAATTTTATGTTTGATAATGGGAGCCACAAAGCTTGGTTTTGGTCTAAAGGGTCACCTGTTGGAAGCATTCAAAAGAACATTAAAGCTCACTCGCACTCCCACATGGATAAACAATTGCCCATTGCATGTTTGCTAATTAAGTACATCATCATGATAAATGTTGTTCTCCATGTACAGCTGGTCTTTCTGAAGTGCATGAAATAAACCAACAACAGAATAGACACATTCAGGATGGAAGAGATTTATTAGTCCAAGCCTGCCAGTGCAGGATTTCCTTTACCATGCGGTTACTGCATTTTTAAAACACAGCTTCTGAAATGAGGCTTCCATTACTTCCCCAAAGAGACTTCTCGATCATTACAGAACTAAAGACATTTTTTCTGTCATTGATCCTATATTTTCCCATTTATTTTGATACTGTTACCCCAACTGACCAACTTTCACATCATGAGATCTATTTCCTCTCTGTAGCTTTTCCACATACAAATCACTCACTGGGCAGGTGATGTGAATGCTCCTTTTCTTTTATTAGACTTTGGGCTGTTCCCAACACTACACCACTGTGTAATCTCCTGGTGTACTTGCAACTTAAGCATCGCACACAAGCCCCACTGCCGTTTACATAAAAATCACATTGTTTACTTTCAATATGTACAGAGACAGTTAAAAAGGATAAGTTGAGGTACGGAGCAATTGAGCCTGTCCTCCACATAAGAAGGCACTAGCAGAGAGAAGGAGTTGGGAAAATAGGTATTAGAGACGAGATATTAGACATGAAAGAGACCCTGAAAATTGTTAATACAGAAGCTGAAAAGGGAGCAGTTATTACTTTCTCACTATACAAGGACATGGAAACCCTTATCCAACTGACTTAAAACAAGGCTTAAACATAGGAAGAAGATAAGTTTTCCACATAAGACAAGATTTGGCATTCACTACCATAAGTATAAAGTAAAAAAATAGACTACAGGTTGACATGTCACCTATTATTCATAGCTTTCCTTACAAGATGTATCTTAAGTCCTAGAAAGTCAACAGTAGGTTGGCAGAAGGTGAAAGGTATACCCTGGAAAGCAGCTCTGTACACTTATGCTTTTGCTTAGAATCTGCCACTAACCACTGTCAGAGAAAGAACACCAAGGCAGGCAAATCTCTGATCTGATCTGCTATGGTTGTTTGATGGGGAACCAATGGAAAAGAGTCATTCTTGTTGACTGGGGAACAGGATGGAGACCAGAAAGCATTAATTTTAATGTGCAGGTTTGGGGTTTTTTTCCCCCTCATTAAAACAAATTAAAATGCACTAATTCTAAGAGAGAAGATGTTATAAAGATATAGTTTGGCCAAAATGGCACGAAGACATATTTTAGAAAGACATTGTGAGGAAGAAGTCCTACTCAACCATGAAATATTACAGTAAGATTAAATAGACAGGATCGCTACAACGCAAGCACTAACAAGGCTGTAATAAGTCTGTGGTGGATTACATATACCGTATTTAGTTAGCTAACATACATACTTATAAGGGAAATAAAAGGTATGAAAGAGTACTTTTTTCAAGACACTTCTCAATACATCTTACCTTATAAAAACCTAATCCCCCAGAATACTGACCAGATACAAAAGTCTTTGCTAGAAGAGGTGTTAGAATGTTAACCTAAAGTATACCATGAAGACCAGAATTCCTCAAGGTGAGGTATACAATTTGCGTTTGAGAAATTAAGGAGGACAAGGATGGTGACAGCAAAACTGATTTTGCTTGTTTAACTGACTGACAGGTAGGTATCTTAATGCTGTACATGTAAAATGCTTATCAGCTGCTAGGACCCAGAATAGAAAAACAATCTTTCCAACAAGAAACAATACACTGAGTAAAGCAAATAGTCCAATCTTGGCTTTTGATGATTTATATACAAATACATTCTATAAACACGTATGGTTTTATATGTACATGTACACCAACAGCAACAAATGGCTTGAGCCTTATGTCAACGTCTCCTGGCTATGCAGACAAAGGAAGCAGATGTGGACAATGGTACAATTTGTGTTATTTGGGGGAATGACTGTGCCTTAATATTTTTCCAAGTACCAAGAAAAGCTGTTCTGGGGGAATTTAAATAGCTTGACTATATACTATTAGAGAACTCAATTTTAAACATCAGAGATAATCTGCTAATCCTGAAAACAGTGTTGTGGAAGCAATCAAAATCAGCAACAGTCTGAACTGTGGAGGAGTAACAGACACTAAGCTGTTGAATGTTTTCAATCACTGGGAAGATAATATTGTCTATTACTTGTTACTTTTTCAAACTTCAACTGAAGCTTTTTCTCTTTTCCTAAATGATGCCTTCATTCCAGACCAGCTTCGCGACACCATCTTGGATCTTCTTCAGATTCTACAATCCTGACTTGGCTGCCCTTTTGTTGACAAAAACCAAACCTCACTCCTCCAAAATATCTAAATCCCACCCACAACAACAACAACAAAAAAAACACCCTTAAACCCCAACACACTAAAAGAAGGAGCAAGAAAAAGAGAGAAGAACAAGATAAGGAAAAGTGCAGGAGCTGCCTTGAGCCTGAGGTCAAAACTGAAGTCTTTTCCAAGCTTTCCAACTCTGCTGAGTTACTGATGCCAACAAATGGGAGGTTTTGAATTACTGACTGCTTTTAGAGTGCCACTTCAATCACACCACACTGAAAATATTTATAAATATGACTTACAATAAAAGTTAGCAGAACATTATATGTTAAATCGGGATAAATGAGAAGGACCTGTCACTATTGTTAATGGTTTCATCATATATCACTCCCTTGATCAACAGTTGGTGAGAAAGGGTTGGAAGGGAGGAAGAAAAAGATAGTAGTCTTATGGACTGATGTTACGCCTTCCAAATCACATATGATATACCCCCCACATATGGATGTGAACTCACTCCTAATCTCTACAGAACTCAGTAGGAGCTGCCCTGCCTATCCCAAGCATTTGCGAACCTGTTTTTAATAAAACATTTGATTTTACTTCACTTAGTTCAACTTTTGCTCAGTTGTAGTCTGTCACTTTCTGGAGTGATTGGCTTTGTGTGCTCATGTGTAACTGAAATGTTACACCAACAGCTTTCAACCATTTACAAGGACACAGGCTCTACAGTAAGCAAGACTACGTACAGTGGTTAAAAGAGTATCACTAACAATTTAGCATTTTTAAGTGTAGCTATAGGAGGCCCTAGATAAAGCATTTCTGAACAATAAAATATCCGCTCCTGGACTCAGCTCTTAACAGAAGAGTAGAACTTGCTTTTCTTACTGTAGATATCTAATGGCAGAAAAAGATGCTCAACAGACACAGCTCAGTTTATTCATTTTGAGGGCAAAACCAATGTTAAACCCTATTGAAAAGCAAAACAACAACAACAACAACAACAGAAACAACCCACACTCTTACCCCTTTCCTCCCACAACTTCCTGTCATTTTGTAGAAAAGTCACCTTAATTTGAGCAACAGTGGCTATGGTTTGGTGGGCCCCTAGTATCTCCACAGGACTTACTTGCTTGACAAAGCTTGCTCTAGGACTGATACAAAAAGAATAGGTGCTCCTATTCTGAAAGCAGGTTCAATATACATGCATATGCACATGTATACAAACACCTATACACCCCCCCCACACCACCTCCCCAGGATAGAACTACCACTCCTTCCATCCATGGTATCTGTAGAGGTTACTATTTAACTTTTACTTATTTATTTAATGGAAGACCCTCTGCCACAGCCAACACCCTTTGATGCACTCTGTGAGAAGAGGTTTAAGATTCAACTAGCACAAAACTTCAGAATGTATTTTTACAATAAAGCAAAACGTAAACCATCATAATTTCAGTTGATATTCAAATCAGGGGAATATAAAATGCATTTCTTTACCATTTAAAAGACCACCTCTGGAAAAAACTCAAACTCCCTGGCGTTTGTTCTTGGGAGCATTCACATAACCACAGTTTGCAGAAACCAAAAGTTTGGCAAAAATTCAGTATTCATGCAAATGGAATTTTGAAGTTCAAATATTCATTTTCCAAATGTATCCACATTTAGGAACTATGCTACCTGAAACCATGTTACCTGTTTTTTTCCCCAACCGATCCCAATTAATCAACACAGCTCAGTAGCAAAAAATATACATCAAACCACAAAGTTCAAGGAAAAAAATCCACACAAAAAAATCAAATATTTGGACACAAACAATGCATTTGAGAAAATTGTAATCTACTAAAACGAAGTCCAAGACGGGTAAGAGAGATTAGATGTGATACGCACCGCATGAACTAAAAAGCAGCTGTTGACCTTTATCAAATTACATTATTTACACAGATTTAAATAAACCCCATTTTCATGGTGATTTTAGGAACTAATTTAATTCTGCCAAGAATTTGGAGAAAATTAACATGACCCAATACACAGAGTAGGGACATAAAGTGAAGCCCCTATTAATAATTGAACTATGAATACGGAGGGCATTGTTACCTTGGCACGCAAAGCCTCTTTCTTCATAGCCAGCATTACACAAGCACTTCCCTATGGGCACTAGCCATTCTCCTTCTGTACTGCAATACATCTTGGGCGGCTCTTCCTCCTTGGAATGATTGACACAAGAACCCCGCACCTCCACCAGTGACTGGGAGTCCATGGGTACTGTATCTGGAAACATGGCGAGGTTCTTGACAGTGAAAGGGCACTTTTTGAAGTACACTCGCACTGAGACTAAGGCAACGCACGCACCTACATCTTGAAAAGCCAAGTAAAAGCCTTTCCTGCTGACAGGCCCCACCTCACGGACTTCTGTATTCAGCTTTAGAATTCGGTCCCCAAGATCCATTTGGGTGAAGCTCTCATCAGCTGCAATGGTGTCGATCTTTGTAAACTGATGCTCTCTGAACTTTACCGAATGGTCATCATCAGACTCCATATAATACAGATTGAAAGTCTCTTTGCAAGTGCCCAGAACTAAGGGGATACTATTACAGTCCCGCAAGGTAAACTTCAGCTCCACGTATATCTTCTGAGCTGAATTGCGTGGAATCCAGTTTGTTCGCAGCCAATTGTTCTGACTGTGATCCATCACGTTGCACACCTGGTAAGTTCTGATTGGAGTATAATGTTCATCAACACCACTAATCTCTTCCCACTGGAACAAGAAAAAAAAAAGGAAAACAGAGAAAAAAAATGAAATATTTTAAGACCAATGATTACACCATTAAAAAATTCACATTTAGAGTCAAAAGGTGTGAAAAAGCAAAAATCACTTTGCTTGGAATCACTATAAAATAGACAAAGTCTGCAAGAGCTTGCACTTCTTTTTTTCCTGCTAAACTTACAAACATATTAAATGAATACAGAATTCACCATTAAGAAGCCAATCCTTACCAAGTTATTTCAAGGTGGCATGAAAGAGATGCTACAGCTGCTTTACATTACTAAAAACCTGTGCTTTCTTAAATTACATGCAGTGCTGTCCTTTCAATCATGACAACATGTCTTTACAACTACACTCATGTCAAACAGAAGAGGTTTACTAGGACAACATCACATTTTCACTCTTAGAATCAAGTTGTATTTCAAAGATTAAACAAAATTTAACATCTTGCAAGCAAAAAGCCTATGGCTCCCACTGAAATTTCATACAGCCATAATAAAAGGTTAGCTTTAAATTAATTTGATGCATGACAACTGATTTTGCCTCAGTTATACGTCCTTTGGACAAACAGTATAGCCCAGTTGGCAGAGTTAATAAAAATTACCACCAACTTACCGTATCTTAGTTACCTAATTCTTCTATGGACTATATAGGCTACGATGCTAGAATGATTTTTCAAGTATACATACTCATCAGTTGTTTCTACATCAGTCATAAGCTGATAAATTATTTGACCCAGACAGGGAAGGAATGGGTTTTCTTTTTGTGAATTACTCATGTACCAGTCCTACCTGATACCTGAAGTCACTCTTATCAGAGAGGAATATTTACCAATCACATGAAAGAAAGAAATCCTAGAGGGATGCTTAAAGTAACTATTTACTGTTAGCCATGTACCATACAAAACTAAGTGACTTGAGATGCACCTTTCTTCACTTTTTCCCCTGAATGGATAATTAGGACCAAAATGGTTTTGGTTCTTAAGGTCACCATTCTTCAGCTTTTATGCACACAAATGCTGCAGCTGTTCTATTTTCTGAGTCTTAAAACACAAACTGAGATGCCTCACCACTAAAGTGCTAGAACTTATGGCAACGAACATCGCCTTTATGGACTCACAATACTACTAAAGTTGAAAGAAACCCTCCAGATGTTCTAGCCCACCCCCCTGCCCATGCAGGGTCAGCCAGAGCAGATTGCTCAGGATCCTGTCCAGTCTAGCTTTCGAATATCTCCAAGGATGGAGACTTCACAGCCTCCCTGGGCAGCTGTGCCAGTGTTTGTTCGCACTCAGAGTAAAAACACTTGTCCTTACGTTTAAATGGAATTTCCTGTATTTGCGATTGCATCCATTGCCTCTTGGCCTTTCACTGGGCACTGAAGAGTCTAGCTCCATATTCTCTATATCCTGCCATCAGACTTTTATGGACGTTGGTAAGATCCCCTTGAGCTTTATCATCTTCTTTTCTATGCTTCAAAGTTAATTACACAAACAAAAGAGGCACAGTTCCTATCATGATAATGAAGCACATAATAGAGCATATGGGAGCACAGCAGCTAAAGAAATCCTTGCTCTGCTATCACCCATGTACACAGCCTCTACAAAAGACCACAAATGCTGCCCCATGCAACCAGATGCCAAGCAGCTGAGGAGTAGTAGAGCTTCAACAGAGCTGTTGCATGCTACATAAACTAGAGATACAAGGTAGATAAAATTAAGTATGTCATGAAAAATCACTGCCACTTTGGGGGGAGGGAGACAAAGAAGAACTTCTACCAGAAAAAAACACCTTCCCTCAAAAATCAGATCACATCAGTGTTATATTCAAGATCTCAGCCTAACAATTATTCATTTTACCTATGCAGGTGTATATGATGCAGGACCTTGGTGTACTATTTCCACTCTACTGACGAAGAAACTGAGGTGCAGAAGTGTAAACTGTCTCTACAGTTTCCTGATTTTACAATCATAGAATCACAGAACAGTTAGGGTTGGAAAGAACCTTAAGATCATCAAGTTCCTTCCCCCCCTGCCATGGTCAGGGACACCTCACACTAAACCATGGCACCCAAGGCTCTGTCCAACCTGGCCTTGAACACCACCAGGGATGGAGCATTCACAACCTCCCTGGGCAACCCACACCAGTGCCTCACCACCCTAAACAATGCATGCATTGAAGACACACACACAAAGAAAGGGAAAACAAAAGAAATGTCCACATCAGAGTAGCATCTGAGAGTTCTCAGTCTCAACTGACTTTAGGAAGTTTGATATGACTAAGAGCTAGTCTGCACAATGAAATTGTCCACAAACCGCTGAAGATGCGATTTTAAATCATGTTATTAAACCAGCAGATAAAAAGCAGTATAAATACTCTTCCTTTAATTGAAACAACGTTTATTTTAGTTCACTTTACAGATCTGACTATACACAAGTCTTATCTCTTCCTGACTAGTTCAACAGAGTTAAAAACACAATCTTGGATGTGTATACAGCAGCTGAAATGCTGCAGCAAGCCATAATACGCTACACTGCCAAAGAGAGCTAGCAGTACAGGGATGCTCTGACTCAAAGAGACTACACTTAGAACTCATAGCCACTCGAGAGCTTGAAGTCACATGGCAGCCCATCAAACAAGGACAAGCTCTTGCCTGCAAAAGAAGCAGCTGGACGCTGGCTCCCAGCCTCTGCCAAGTTCCCACAACTGAGCGGAGGACTCTCCTCTGACAGATGTCCTTGTACAAGCATGGCTCCTGAGCCAACAATCTGATGCTGTTGCAAAAAGCCATTCAGATGCTGTAATTGCCTCTCATGAAGCTGGATATACTTATTTAACTACAGGTATTACCTGAACAGAAATATTCAATTACACCAACCCGATGAAATTAATAAGATTATATAATGGAACATCATTTTATGAACATTTAAAGCAGCTCACACTGATTCAGAAGTGATCTACCAATTATCTCTTCCATATGATTTCTAATCAGCTCAACAGATTTCAGATGTCCAGTGGGAGACAGAAACAAAACCTGCAGAATTTAAAGCCTCTCCAAGGCAGATGTTATTTTTCTGAACAAGTTTCATTGCAATGTTTTTCCCAGAAGTTTCTTTTCCAAGATGCTCACACAGAGTTGAATATGGATGTACGAGTTTCACAATAAAGGTAGCACTGCTATGTTCTTCACCTTGAGGTTATAACATGCAATTATAACTGCATTCATCTGCAATGGAGACAAAATTTCTTGGAAACAATTGTAATCCACGTTAGCCCACTTACACAAACAACAACAGTTCAAATCTATCATTTAATGCCGAGGGACTGCTGAATGGAAGCACACCAGTCCCACACCACCGTCGCTGATGGACTCAGCCAGGTCCACCTTCGAGCTGGCTGGCATTGGCTCAGCCAGGCACAGGAAGCTTCTGACAGCTTCTTAAAGAAGCCACCCCTGTAGCCCCCTTGTTATTAAAACCTTGTCACACAAACCCAGTGCAATACGCTAGCTTTACAGAGAGGTACTGTCACAAAAACACGCTGGCTATTAAGAGGATAAGTGGCAATGGGAAGCGAACCCCTTGTGCGGCATCACCAAGCAGCCTATCCAGTATTATAGTATTCAGTGCAGTGTTACTTGGTACAGGCATCATTCTCATTTATATTCCCAAACAGCTAGCTGCAATAACAGAACAAGGTAGGAGGTCAAAAGTAAAGGAAGAGATATATAAGCAGGAGTAAGTATGGGATAAATCAAATTTTAGAGAAAAGCAGAAAAAAATCTATGATATTCCTTATAATAGAAGATACAGATCTTTCTTAAACAAAAGCTACAGACAAGGTGCCTTTACTATAAGGAATGAAAGAGATACCTCTTTTTAAAGTATCCTTAGATACTTTTTATTTCTAATTATTCTTCTCATTACTGTGTATCTAAGATACTTCAAACACATAAGGAAAATTCTGATCTCCTGGAAGGTAGGGATATATCAACTAAAAGAGGAGTTCAGAGTTACTATGTTGTAATTAAAATGAGTCTCTGTAACTTAGGATACATAAAATACAGCATTTTTAGTATGCAAATACCTAGTTGAACAGGTCAAAAGGCAGGTAGCTGTAATAAGTGAGACTGAAAAGTCATGAAGAAGAATTCAGCCAAAATGGAATTGAGACAATGAAATGCAAAGAGAATCATGCAACAATGATATGAGAGGCATGAAAAGAAAATTTCAGCTGCAAGGCAGATATTTACTTTACATAGGCCAAACAGATAGGTGAAAGGGACACGTTTCTTTTCACTTTATGCATTGAGTCCAATTGCTGCTGCTTCCTTATGCTGCTTCACTTTCAGCTTCCTTTCCTCCCACCTTCAGCTTCCCAAAACTATTTCCATCCCATGGAAAACGAGCATGGCACAGGAGGCTAATTTCTACTGAATCAATTCTAAACAGTACATCATGCAACCACTATCATTTCTGCAGGAGCAAGAATACAATGCAATGGCCAAGAAAGCATCCAACAAGAAAGTATAGGCTCCCAAAGTTACCTTAGAAACCCACCTGGAGCTCAGAAAAACTATTTCTGAGGATACTGCCTTTTCCCATGCAAAATTTCATCCTATTGAAGGTTTGCTAAGAGGAAAATAAGAACAGTGCAAGGTTTTGTCCTCCAGATAGATGGAAAAGATAAAGCAGAAGATATCAGAGGAATAAGCATAAAGATGAAGGAAAAGCTGTCAGATAAGATTACACAGCCATGACAGCAAAGAAATGCTGCAGAAAATCCCTGCACAGGCGGTAAGACCTAGAGAAGTTTGGTAAGACCTAGAGAAGGTTACCTGATCCAAGAAGGAAGGAACTGGCCCTATCTAATACCGAGGTGGGTGTTAGGCTGAGAACTTAAAGGAAAACCTGTTGAGATGCTGGCAGAATAACTGCATGAAAGATCTGTACTTATACTGCGTAAGTCAGACACTGGTGGGACACAAACCTAATTCTCACCTCGATTACATGCAATTAGTTCAGTAACTCTGGTCCATGGCGCATTACACTTCATAAGTGCCCCAAGTGGCATTTCTTTCTTTCAGTACTGTGGAGCTACAGAATATTTATCAGTCCCAGTTATGGTTAGACTAGAAATTACAATCCAGGTTCTAAATGCTGGAAGAACGAAGGGATGAGAATGTCTTCCAAGCAGTTCAATAAGGCTGACAAATCCAAGTATTTTTTACTGAAAAGATTTATAACATTGTGTCAGGGTTTTTATGACAGCAAGGTGGGAGAGCTGGAAACATGAGGCTGTGACATGAGGGTGCTGGGTTTGTTCCTATCATCAAGAGGGACAGAAGGAACATGGTTGTGACCACCACTTCTGAATTCACATTACCCAAGACATTACGTGATTCTAACACCTCAGGCACCTTCTACACTTCTGAAACATGAAGAAGAGAAGTGCCATGGTACCACTCCCTCCTCAGCACATCATTTGGCTTTGGGAAGTGTTCTTTTGTTTGCTTTTCATTTTTCAAATCCTCTTTGCATACTGTTAATGGCAGGAAACAAGAGAGTGCTTCCAGTGGCATAGAAAAATCTCCGAGATCCCCAGGGAGAGGGTGTAACTCATATGCTCCTGTCATACTGACTGAAAAAGTTGGGACATAAAGGATTTTCTCTTCCAGAACAGATCTAGCAGTGTGTACCAGACTTATGGCTTTGGTTTTTTAATTCCATTTTCTTTACAAAAGGGAATGTAAAGAAGTGAATATGCACCAAGTGAATGTCGTTTCCTAGAATATCATGAGCAGTCTCCCTAAATAGTTCCCTCGCAATGTGGCAATCTAGAACATGATTTATCTCCACAATCCTTTCACCCTTCCTGCGATGTACTTCAATTGTGTGGCTTTTTATCCTTCAAATAAAAAATGAAAATAAGACTCTGGAGTTGATATTAACAAACTGAAGGGTATTTTGTGATTTACAATACAGCACATATGCATGATTCAGAAACCCTACATTTTCTCTTGCAGCATCACATATCTATAAAACTCCTAACCTATAAAAGTCCTGCTAAAAACACAGTTTTATAGTCCTTGAAGATACCACTGGAACCCAGGCAGCTAACTCCAAGACTCCACTGAGAACTTCAGGCAACAGTTTTAACAACTTTTATTAACAATTTTATCTTCCACTAACAAATTTAGTATGATAACACATTTGGTATGAGCAGCAGTTCAACTGACGTCCCACTGTCCTTTAACATAAATTAATAGTTCTAATAGAAGATGCATAAGATGTAAGTTAATACTACATAACTGCTGTGCATGCTAGAACAGAGACTGGGAATACAGTGCTCAAGAATCAGAAATAAAATACTGAGTGAAATGACTTTGAAACCACATGGAAACATCTTCATGTGTTAGGATGTCTCATCCTCACCCTCACCGAGCAGAGCAGTCAAATCACTGCTTATTTCTGAACTAACTTTAAGAAGTGATTTTTTTGTTGTTGTCAATGAAATTGCTTTTCACTGTCTGTGAGGGGCTCACATAAGCCTCTACAGAACCAGCATTCAAGATCTACCTGAAAACCAGGGTTTGTCCTAATACTGAAAAATTACCCTGTTCTCACACACTGGCTCTTAGTATTCAGTGCAGTTTCTGCAACTCCCTTCCAGACAAAAAGATCATTATAATGGGAACTCAACATTTCAGATCGTCAATACATGCAACTTTTCAGCATTTGACTGACAGAATACCAACTGGTCAATAACCTTTTCTTCTTTTCCTCTTTTTCCCTCCCTTTGGTTGCCAGGCAATCTCAGTAAAAAGAAGTAACCACCAACCCCCCCCCCATGAGCAACAGAATGAATGAAGCCCAGTTTCCTATAAATCTGTGTCTCATCCTTGGTCTCCAACATGGACTCTGATGTTTAAAGGAAGGTGAGCACAAAAAAGTCTCTTCTTCATTAGGAACATTAATGCAGTCTCTCCCTCTCCCTCTCTCTCCTTCTATGTCTTATTGCCATAAATCATATAGGGACCTTAAGGCTTTGGAGACCTCTGCTCCTCTGTGAAACTGCTGAAATTCACTTCCGAGTTTAACAACTATTAAGGGGTAGTTTCCAGTTTCTCCAGAGATGGGGCAGTGGCTTCACAGACAGGCCAAGCATAGTATTTAAAACAGCTAAGATTAGTGTAGACACTATGCATTAAAAACCCTACACATCTACATTTGCAAGCAGAAAATCAGCATATTCTGCTATGAGCTTCAAGTTAGGCACATGAAGGTTTTAGGAAGCACTTTGAAATGCTGAAGTAGTCCAAAACTCCACATTATATTTTCAATTCCTAAAAGTGTTGAGGTGATTGATCTGCAGGCATTTGAGACATTGTATTATCCGAATACCAACTGCAATTAGTATTTTCCTCAGTGAGTAATTTTAAATGAAATAAATGATTTTAAAAAAGGGAAAAAAGTGACAGCTGGCAGTTCAGTAGAAGTCCTGAGCACAAGCATAAAGTAGACATTCCTGGTGAAAAGTTCATTCCCTTGGAAACAAGAGATTGACATTAAGTAAGTATTTGACTTTTTATTTGATTATTCTTTTCAGAGTTGTACTTCTTTGTGTCAGAAATGTATAAACATTTAATTTTCTTATATTGGAAAATGGAAGTGCTACCAACAAGCATGTAACCAAAGAAATTGAGCTACAATGACAACCTTGCCAAGTTGATATTAAACCAAGTTTTGTGTATTTGTTGCTGTAATAGGTAAGCATCCTTCAGCATTACACAATGCTCTCTGCTATTTATCTTAAGAATGGGAAATTAGTCCTCACTGATCTAAGACCTTTCATTTACTTGTTGGTGTCTATCTGACACTTGCCTAAGAATCCTTGATCCTTCTCTCAAGGGACACTTGATATTAACGTGAGTTGAAAGGTTGAAATAAACCCCCACTTCCTAAGGAAAATGCACTGTGATAAGCAAGGCTTTCAGAAAGGACTAAAACTGAACAAATAATGTTGGGTAAAGGGAAACCACAACAAAAAGACAAAACCATCAGAGACATTTGTACCTTTACACAAGAACACAAAAGAGCTACAATTTTCTGACAATTCCGTGCTTGCCACCTTTATTAACTGAAAACAGAATCCATGCCAAGTATAAAACATCTTGCTTGACTTTATACCGTAGCAGCAGAACAGGCCAAGATTGAAAGCCTAAGGAGTGGGAATATTCACCACTTATCTAGATAACATTTGCACTGGGGGGGGGAAAGGGTTTGCTTTTTGTTGTTTGATTGGTTTTTTGTTCAAGAAGATTTTGAGCTAAAAGTCTTTCAGTATGATAATAGGAAATTATATCATAATTAAACAAACATATATATATATTTCAGTCTAACACTTCCTATCACACACTATCAAATATTTCCACCATGTTGAAGCACACTTTTGGGAAACAGGTTGCAGGATTTAAGATGAGATGAATAACTTGAATGCCTCCTTTTCTGTAGCAGTTAGCTCTTCTGTTGACTTTTTTTACTGTAACATTAAATATGTCCAAATTCAGATCAGTAAGAGAATCAAGCTTTCACATATGTTGAACATGATTCTAATGTATTCTACTCAACTTCCTAGCCAATACACAGAGAAAAAGAACTTTTTCACTTACTCGAAAGTAGAATTGTATTCAAGGACAGACTTCTTATAAACAACAGCCAAAATTCTGAGGAGGAGTGAGGAAATCAAGCAGCCAAAATAAATCAGCACACATTTTAGGACAGCTTGAGACTAGAAATAAAATAATTCAAATCTACATGAAAAGTGGAACCTTCCCACTATGTAAAAGTTTAACTAGTAACAGGATGCAAGAGCTCTGAAGCTTGCTATTAGGAAAACCCGTGTAATGACCGTATCATAGAAGACTGCAATCTGGACCAGCTCATCAATATGAAAACACTTTTCTCACAACATAGCCAAAGATGCTAATGCAAGGCCCATAAATAACAGTCAGCTGATGACAAAGGACAGAAAATCATCCACTTTGGGAATTCAAGGAATTCAGGAAGTACCATGGAAATGTCTGGCTTTAAGAAGTCAATGAAATTACCTGCTGGTAATGGGTCTCTCCCCAGTTTCAATTTTTTGCTTTTTCTAAGTTGCAAAATAAAGAGTTTTCCAATTAAGTTACACAAGCAGTGAAATGATCATTGCCATGACATAAACCCTTCTAAGACACAGACTTTGGTACACTTTCTCCTAATAATGTTTTACTAGCCTATGATTTTACATGAAGCAGTCCTAACTGCTACATACAAAAAGCTCTGCTGTGACAGAAAATAAGCATATTGTGGAGGAGGTAAGTTTGAAAGGAGGATATACTAGTATAAAATTACACACAGCAATATTCAATTTAAGATCCACCTGGTACCACCACTGTGGTGTTCTTCATTTTCTGTCCAGTTACCCACTGCACTCTTTGCTTGTGTGGCAGCAGACAGAACACACCTGACTGCTTATCATCGCATTCAGGAGACTCTGTTTGTAGCCTCAACCTAAAAGTTGGGGTTTGTTCATAACTAAGCAAACAGTTTCACAATTACAGTGAAGATAATCTTAATGTCTTTCTGATGAGAACTCAGGTGAAATGAGAAACTCATTAAGTGTACCCAGACACTAAATTAGGCCAACAAAACCTGAGATACAGCATTTTTCCATATAATGCATAGCTCCAAATTATCTAAAACAACCAAATCTAATGGAAAATTCTTATGTAACCTTTTTGCCTGGTTTGTTCCTTCACATTTTTTCTTTCTCTGTAAGCAAAGTCAAAATAGTGAAACTATTTTTTTCCAAAAAATTACGAATAGTGAATTTTTTATTTTTTCCATTTTTATTTTTTTTAATTGTTCTTATTTTTAAGAAAAGCAAGCCCACCCTTTATCCTTATCCTCCCCACAAGAACATGCATTTTCTGTCACATGACCTGACAGGGGACTGGAAAGAAACTGTGTTCCATGATGTGACCATAGAACCATAGCCTGGTCAGAAAGATAAGACCAGACTTGGAAGATGCGAAGGAGAAGAACCTCCTCTCTCTTCCTACTATGGCTGCATCATCCGCTGCTACCTACAGCATGATACATTCTGTGAAAGTAATCTGAATATCTTTCAAAGTAATTAAACTTCACTGCACCAAGGCACAACAAATAAATACATTATTTAACATAAAGCTTGAGCCTTTCCCTCCCTCAAAACAGAGCCACCAGAAGTGTTGATGCACTAATAGCTCTTAGGCTTTAAACAGCTTTCATCTGGGAAGTAAAATAACATAAATACTACAATAAATAGGATTAAAAGCATAAGTGCAACTATGTTGTAGGTACTAAGCACACACAGACACACTATATTTCAGAAAGCAACAGTACACACCTTATCATGGGAGTACTAGGCTAATAATTAAACCAAAGTGCAGAAAGATAAAGTAAAGCCATCATTTTCTCCATCTCTAATTGCTAGAGAGCTGATTATCTCATCATCAAACTTGTAAGGTCAGCGGATTCTCACCCTTCTGCAAGCAAAATCCTCTAAAATCACAGTGAGGTAAAAAAGATCACTACAATGAGGAAAACATCTGACTCTCTAACAGGCATCTGAATCCAGCATTCAAATGCCCATGGAGAGCTCGGACAAGCAAAACATTTACAGCTTTATTTTTCTCTAGGCTGGATGTCTCCTTGAGAAACAGATTTCCCTCTTATTTATCTCACAGGTTAAGCAGATTTGCTGGGACTTTCAAAATGACAGTCTCCATGGTTGAAATCTGTACCGAATGACCACTGACGTGTAAGCACCTTTCATCCACAAGGATTGTATGAGCTAGGAAAGATTCAGCCTTTAAGTGTAGCTGCTTCAGAGATGGAAACAAGCAGCTGCTTAGTACAATGGGTACCCTCAGCAAGCAGAATTTTACCCATGAAGGAATTCACCCAAGGCTGTGGGCATGGTAATCTGGTGAAAAAATGTGTATTCAGTATTTAAAATTAGAAATTATTTCACGTTAGACATTATAGTTTCCCCTAAATGGCTCATAACAATAAGCTCCTCTTAATATTTAATATGAATAAAAAGCATCAGGTCCTCCAGCATTATCCTCTGCTTCACCTAAAGCTCTGCCTCTGGATGTAGCAAGACAAGTACTGATGGCCAACCTTTACAAAGAAACTACCATGGCAGTCAGTCAAGAATGGAAAGAAGCCAGTTCTCCAAATTACCTGCTAGTTAGGTAAATCTAAAGATACAGCTACTCCACATTTATGCCTCAGTTTCCCAACAAGTAGAAGAGGAACAAATGAATAGTGGGAAGATATATTTGTTACTATTTTAGTTATTACTTGGATTTTAACACAGAGCAGGCCATGCCTTTACGAAAAACATCCAAAATATCAGCAAATGGGTTCAGAAGCAGCAGCAAGCAGGTATTTGAAGCAGGAAGCCATTACTTAAATAAGAAAACATCACTGCAATAGACAGCGAAACACATTTGTGGCACAGGGACACTTAAAAATTCACATTTGAAAAGCCTCTGCAATTTGCTGCTTTGGATTTGCCATCAAAACCCACAAAGTATTTACATCAAAATGCACATAACAGGTGCACAATATAGCATTTCTTTGGTAGAGTCAATCTTTCAAAACAATGCATTTTTACACAATGGCATTTCCTACAGAAATCCCAAACCACCCCATGTTCTCCTATTGTCATTAACCCAACACTGAATGTACAGTGAAATTCAGTAGTGTTGTGCTGAATGTAACTGTAAAAAGCACCAGCTGGCTGTATTAGAAATGGCATTCTTCCAGGTCTCAAATGTCTTATTTATATACAATGGAATCCTGCCAGCTGTTTAATATTTAGAGCTAATAAATATAATTGGCAGCACTACTGCACAAGGACAAGTAACACAAATACATATAAAACTACTTCCCAAAAGAAAATCTGGTTTGTTCTTAGATCATTAAACCAAAGATGGATGTAAAGTTCCGAGCAAATTTTACATTGCTTTTTTCTTTAATCCAAACAATATTTGCTTCCTTTCTAAGGGCAAAACTGAACAGAAAAAACATATTTAATAATAAATACCAGGCATCTTTATGCCAGCTGCTCTGAGACCAATGTAGCCTTCAATCAGTGTTTTCACAGACCATGAATAAAGAGGAATTGACAAGTACAGTGTGCTGAGGTAGAAAGATGGGACATAGCACAAGTGTCCGGGGTGGTGAGTGGCTCATTATTCATTCCATAGAAAGTGTTGGATCACTCCAAGAAACACTCAGACAGTACCAGCTATCCAGAAGTTGATACTTATTCCCATGAGCAACTCCCCTATGCATGCGCAGGACAACTTTACTCCTCACAAGCAGACTAACTAGTGTTGAGTGGAAGATGAATACAATACAGCAAAGAATGCAAACACAACGGAGTTGGCCTATGGACATGCTCTACGATTCGTGTCCCTGTTTCCAGCTTTCTGTCACACTTGATGTTGGCAAGACCACCACATTGTTGCCAAGTAACTGTACAGCAGATTACTGCTGAATGTAGTAAACTTCCCCCAACTGAAGAGGGTCTGCAAATCCTAAAAGTTGGACCCCTTTACAGGCAGCTTCACAGATTCTGAGGAAAGCCATAGGATCTGTATCCTCCAACATGATAACTGTTTTTAAGATCACAACACTGGAAGTAATGCTGTACAGCAGACAGTGAAAAGCAAGGGCTTCTGTTCTATAAGACCCTGATTCTGTTGAAACTTTTTTCAACTCCCTGGCACAACCTAAATTAAGAACTAATCTAGAAATGGGAAAGTTTAATTTGTGTGAGCGAAGCATAGTTAACGCTACATAACTTCCTATGAGAGACCGATTTAATTTGAAAACTCAAACGTCCGTGACAGATGGAGCCCGCAGTCAATTCCATAAAAGGCTGCTCAGTGTAATTACTGTCATGTAGAGGCATTTGGGTTGCTTTGGTTTTAGCTAGTTCAGATGGCAATGCTCTTTTTTTGGTATTCTGCAGCTAAGCAGAGTTCCACACTCTCCCATCTTCACGCTCCCATCTTCAGCATCATTCTTCATAACAACTTGAAAAGCCATTCTTTTCATTCATCATTTCACTATTTTGAAAACTACATTCTTCAGTATAGTTATTTAGAGTTCACTATCATGAATACTAGCAAAAAAAATCATTAAATAGGCATATGCTAATGTCAGTCATTAACTGCCAGTTCTTCAGCTTCAACTCAGCTGATGTAAGTAGCTCTGGCATCCCATTGCCCAGATGCTACCTTTCACACATGCTTCCAGTGTCCAGACTCACCTCTCCTATATCCCTGCCATGTATTTCAGCTGAAGCAATGACCAGAGCCTACACTGCCCTCATATGCCTTAGTTGTACACTAAAAGCTTTCTCTTCCAACCTCTTTATTCAGGTGCTGCATAAGGCCTGTATCCACAACCAGTAACCTTACCTACACAGAATGGCTTTCAGTCTGGTATGCAAAAGGTCTCACCTCCTACATCAGCTCAGAATCGACTAATTGAAGCTGTGACAATAGGTTAACAAAGGTCAATCAGCAGCTCTGCTGTGAGCAAAGAAGGTGAAGTACTTAATACTATGATCTTCCTAAAAGTCATCAATAAACCCCAGCATTTTTCCTCCTAATATTGCTTTTTCATTCCTGTATAAGGCAGTACACCCACTCTTTTCTTAAAAGACACAACATCTGAAATCCTGTCTCTGCCATCATACCTCCCCTTCAAGGGGGATAAGCCAGAAATAGTTATGAGATGTACCTGAAAAGCACAATATTGTTTCTTATAGTCCCTTAATTGGGAAGTACAGCAAAAAATGGCAACAAAAAGAAATAGTTCAGGCATTGCTTTTTAAATTTAGCTATCTATAGGGTCATGAAAATTAAGCAGATGCTGAAAACGGAGAACAGTTATTATGCTTAAAAGGCTAAGTTAAAAATACCCCCTAAAGAGGTTATTATTATTTTGTCAACTACTGGGTCAAAAGAATAATTGTAATTATCACGTTTTTACTGTAATCCCATGGAAATTAATTTTCTTGCCATGCAAATAGGAAAAGTTAGTTCTATGCACATATTTCCATAGTTATTTTAATTAAAAACCATGTTTAATACAGGAACTCATAGCTGACATTTCATATTTTCTGAAGATAAATTCGCTTCAGCTCAACAAGAAGAAAGTAATTAGAGCGGGAATTCTGGAGATAGTCCAGATATCTTCTCAACCTCTGGCTAAGATGCTCTTAATTTCTCAAGGCTCTGAAACATTATTAAACAATTACTTTTCATATGTCAAACCAGGGATGAAAGAGGAACTCACGCCTAATTTAATATGAGATAAATAAACAGAAGTAACTCAACCAGGACTTTAACCAAAGACTCTTGAGGAGCAATGGCATTAGCTAAGCTTCACAGTTCTTGACTGTAGCAGTAAGCTGGAGATACACCATCTTATAAAAACTCGATGTTAATTATTTGACACACTGTACACATTGGGACCCCCCCCGCCCCAAACATAAGCCTGCCACAGAAATACCTGATTTTAGTGGGGCGGGGAATAAAAAGTAGCCATGGGGCAGCTTTCAGTTTCAGCCTTGAGTAAACATAAGACCATTAGATAAAATAGCTCACCAAAAAAACAAACAAAAAAAAAAACAACAAAAAAAAACACAACAAAAACAAACAAAATAAAACCCACAACTTGGGGAAAAAATCTGTTGTTCACACATTACCTGCATCTTGCAACCCAATGAGTCGTCAAATAGCTTCTATCAGTGGGATACATGTAATACTGGAATTATTGTCATGTATTAGAAAAGCCTCAGAAAGAACCTCAAATTCAAACCTCATTATATAGGTCTATTTGTATACTTGCTATGTGGGAGGTTGACAGACATTAGCAGGAACACAAATTCCTGACCTGCAATCCCACTAGCAAAATTCCTCCCTAAGACTCTTCTATGTCAATACAAAGCTTAGATTTCATTTTTTAGCTTACTATGGTGCAATGGAGCACATGCTTCAAAAGATACACAACACTAATCATCATAACTATCAATACCTTCGCGCAGAGATTAAATACGGTTCAGAGAACTACTGTGATGTTAAACAGTGCTCATTAGATGTAATGCTGAAAATATATCTATGGCTTATTTTCATTTACTCAAGCTTGATTTCTTTGTTATAACTAGCTTAGATATAAATATACGCAATAGTACAGCACTGCAGATTTTGTAGCCAAACGTTCAAAATTGCCTCACTTCTAGGTCCTGTTAAAAAAAGTTAACCTTGCACTGCTCTCAGTAAGACACCGATTACATACTATGAAAAGCTCAAAATGAAAACAACTGCACAGGAGAGAGGGTTTTTTTCTTCCACAAACCACAGCACTAAACGTAAATGAAAGCCCTGCTGGGAATATGTATCGATAAATGTGGGTGTGTTTGACTTGGTTCTCTGCACGGAGAGCGGAGGGGGAATCAGACACGGATTTCACTGTTTTATTTATTTTGCTGAATTGTGGCTCCAGAGGTTAAAGTTGATGTAGAACCAGAATACAATGAGACCCTCTATTTGCCAACAGGGTAGCCCTGCAGTAGGAACCATATGGTTTTCCATATTGTCCTGACAATGACCTCAACATTAACGGGTGAATCACAACTCAAAGGATGAGACAGCCTAACCTTCGCACTATCTCATCCCCCTGGGCTTTTCCTGCCCAAAGGTCAGGAACTGTGTCCAATTATTTATGCTTCTGATAAAGAAGACTCAATCTCAGGACAGAGATAAGACCGTCACTGACTTTCAATGCAAATGTTTGAAGTCCCATAACCAGAAGATAAAAATTACATTTGAACAGGCTTGATTAGGAAAGTTACCATATGTAGGTAACTATCTTTCAGATCTTAGTTACTTGTTTCATAGCATCCACCTCAGCGTGTCACGAGAGTGAAATTCAAAGCCCCCACATTTCTAACAAAGAACCTAAGCTGTCAAGAATCCTCGCCATTGATGGAATCATAGCTCTCTCTTACAAGATGGATGGGACCCAGTCAGAAACCTGTCACATGAAAACACTTGGAATGTGCTTCAAGCCACAGGAAACAGGAAAGGAAAAAAAAAGAAAAAGAAAAAATCAGTATTGCTCCTGATTTATACCCCATGAAATGCAGCTAGTGATACAGATTTACTGATACACAATGAAGTTCAAAAGTGCATTTCATAGTTGTTTCATATTCGCATGTCCCAGAGCCAACATCCTAATTGGCAATGTTTGGGGAAATGAGAACTACAGCTTGAATTCCATATGCCACTTACAGCTTACCACAGCAGAAAATGAGATGGAGAACGTAGGAAGCTGATAACCGTAACACATGGAATTCCGTTTTTGACACAATAATGAAAAAACTTTTTACTGATGAACCTCTGTAATGCAACAGCCAAAACTAAATGAGCTGGGGGGGGTGTGGGGGGGGTGTGGAAGGTAAATATACACATTATCTTTCATGGCACCAACCACCTTAATTCACATACCAAAATTACAAGTGCTAATAGTTCAGTCATGAAAATTGTAATTTACCCCCATAACAGCCCAAAAATACATTATCCGATAGTTTAATTTCATTTTGTCAGGAATTAAAAAAAAAAAGTATTAAAAAAATCAGGATTTATAACTAAAAAAAACCCTATAACATATCTGCACAGCACAGCAGTTTTATAATTTATACATTAAACATTCTGGAATATTCTGGTCTGCTAATTTTAAACGCAATATTATTTCAGACTAAATTAAAGACTGTGTTTACTGTAACTACACTGCACATATTTCATTCCATAAACAAGGATACTTCCAAGAGGAAAATAGTTATGTTGCCATTATTGATAAATCAGCAATTATTTGCTTAAAATTGAATACAAAAAGTCAGTGAAAATACTGAAAAAAATCACTGCATTTTATGCAGAGATTTTGGAAAGAATATAAGATTATTTCCATGTCTTAGAAGACATTTCTTAGACTTAGAAGTACTGCTAACTATAATTGCATGGACAGAGCTCCCAAGTAGCTAAGGATAATACAAGAACTATACTGAAATAATAGGACATCTTTTTTTATTATAAAGGATAAACTATATACCTCATGTACCATAATTTCTCTTTTATGAAAGCATTTTTTGACCCTATGAAATCTCAGTTTCTCACAAAAAATGCTGGACTGACAAGAAAAGACAAAAGCCTTTTGCTTTGAAAAAGGTTGATGAGAGTAAAAGCAACTTTTGTTATGATTTTGACCACTTTCCTCTATGCAGGTTCTTGAATTCAAGTATAAAACTGTAATGTTGTTCTCGAGGGTGATTTCTTCCTTTTCTGTCTGCATTAGCAAGGCAGATCGTACTTAGAAAAAAGACCAAAGCTTAGTCTCCGTTTACTCTTGCTGCTGTTGTTCAGCGGTTACATACTGGTTTCAGCGATGGTTTTGCTGTATTTCCTAAAGGTCAGTGCAGGGAGGAGGGGGGAAGACAAGAAAAGGGAGCAAACCAGTTTCCTAGGAAGATGTTTGATGAAGTTTTTGTAATCTTAGCAAAGAAACAAACACCGGCACGCAATGTATGTCATTAATCACAAAGAAAGCCTCGCGAGCCTCCCGCAGCTGAAATCTGTTGACACAAAGCATTCAAATGATATTTACGAATGAACCCAGTCTGAACAAGCTTTTTTACTGAAGAAACAAAAATGCACAGAGCATATTATAAACCGTTTGCACTGCTCTATCTCAAAAGGCAACGATGTATTTTCCAAGCAGAAAGAAAAGAAAAATACAGATTTTAGGGAAATTAAAAGAAAAAAAAAGTTAAAAGCATCAGAAGCCTAGGTGAAAGAAAAGAAATGGGGAAAAAAGGAAGACAGGCTTACAAGACTAGGTCACAAAGAGAAGGCCACTAAATGACAAGAAATGAGCTAAAAAGAACGCGGCTGCAATCATAGAAGGGAAAAGAATAAACAATTACATACAATCCAGTGCAGAAGCAGGTATGGTTCAGAAACTGTTATGAACAAAGGAGCTGAGGAAAGAAAGCTGTAATTCAATCAAGTGAGACTGAGACAGAAACAAGAAATGAAAGTTGGGGGAAAAAGCAAGCATTGTAAACATAAAGATGGTAGTTTGTATAGAAACTACTGCTAGCGACAGGGGAGTGTAGGGAAGAAGCAGACCCCCAGGTCTGGATGGGCAAATAAATATAATGAAGGTGAGAAAGAGTGAGGAGCAAATTCATGCAGCATTCCTAAATCTGGCAAGGCAATTCCTAATTAAATCAGAAGGCTGTGAAGGTGATAGAATATGGAAGGAATACACTCGTGTTCTTTGGAGCCAAGCTGTATTCTTGACTACAGCAAACTGCATACCTCCACATGGAGAGCATGGCAATTTAGCAGAGTGACAACTCCGCAGTATTCAAGATGGGACATTTTGGACATGAATTTGGGTGTTTTTCAAGACTGTCTACCACAACATAGGCATAATTTAGAATTACTTACTACTAAGACACTGTCCTTCAGAAATAACCGCTGCCTACTGCAACACTAAGCTTAAATTAAAAACCAAACAGACTAAAAAACCCAAACACCAACCAAAACATACCTGCCAAAATATACTCTATCTGATGTTTTGTGACGAGTATAGACAGGGTGTGTGACCTCTAATCGCCACATGGAAAACTGATTGAACTCGTACATATACAGTGAAGTTATGGCTCTACAACAGCTTAACTGCTGATTCTGCTCTGCCCTCCTCCCACCTTCTCTTCTCCTTCCTGCATTCGTGTTTAAGTGACAGTACAGGGAGCTGGTCCATTTGAACGTCAACCTGGCAAAAAACATACCAAAAACAGACCAAAGGAAAAAAAACAACACCTTCTAAGCCCTAAATAAGTCACAAGAGCAACTACTATGATCAACGGTCACCAAGTGTTAACACAGTTCCAAGGCTGGGGTACTAACAGAGGTATGAGGAGTAGGGAAGATCTAAGCAACCTCAAGGCTGGTCAGCGATCCCTGCGAAGGTGCTCAAACAACTAATCCAGAGAACCATTTCCAGGCACACAAGGACAAGGAAATCCTCAGGAAGAGTTAGCACAGCTTCAGCAAGAGGAAGTCATGCTTGACCCACTTGGTAAATTTGTATGATGAAATGACTGGCCTAGTAGATGAGGGGAGAGCGATGGACATTGTCTACCTGGACTTCAGGAAAGCTTTAGACACTTTTCCCATAACACACACATAGAGAAGCTGACAAAGTATAAGCTAGATGAGCAGAAAGTGAAGAAGACTGAAACTGCCCGATCACCCAAATTCAGAAGGTTGTGACCAGTGGCACAAAATCTAGCTAAAAGCCAGTAACTAGCAGTGTGGCCCAAGCATCAACAATGCATCCAACCCTGTTCACCATCTTCATTAATGACCTGAGCATACCCTCAGCAAATCTGCTCATGAGATTTAACTGGGAGGAATGGCTAATATGCCATTGAGGGTTGTGCTGCCACTCAGTGAGACCTCAACAAGCTGGAGAACTGGTCCGACAAGAACCTCATGAAGTCCAGTAAGGGAAAGTGTGAAGTCCTGCAGCTGGGGAAGAACATACTTGGAACTTCTACTCTGCAAAACTGGAATCCCCTGCACATAAGCACATCATCAGCCCACCATGACCCAAACATAAGCAGCTAACTTCGGTAAAAAAACACCTCGATCCATGCACTTGCTTTCTAGATTACTTCCTCTTCTACACTGGCACCACTCTATACATTACAGCAAAGAGTTTATAATGGATCCAGCACTGCTGGTTTCCTGCATAATTTACAGAGCGACCTCATTCCGATTCTCAGAAGAGCATCCTGTGTCTGGCACAAACCATTTGACCGTGAGAGTAAAGTTGTCCGTCTCAGCAATAGTACCAGCAAGCACAGCACAAACCTCAGTAAAACAGTACAGTTTGGAGGTGACATAAGGTTAAACTGGTAACTTGGTAACTGCACTTTATAGCATCTCTATGCATACAGGTCAGGTCACAAAGTTTCTGCTTTAAATTATGATGAGAACTGTGATTTAAACCAAGGATGAAAAACAAGAGTCTACAGAATACCTGTGAAAGGCCTTTTCTTCTTACATAAAAGCACTTCCACAGACACCTTCTTCTATGATCCCTCAGACCTAATCAATGGTACTTTCAGTTCCACAAGCCTGTACCCTAAGGGCTTGTCTCCTTCATCAGCAGGGAAGATATTCTCACTTTATAGTAGAAACTCTTGTTAACTCTTTCCAGGCTATACTTGGCAGTCATTTATTCCAACAGTCCTAATTCAGCCATGACAGATACTCTGGGGTGACTGCACACACGTGATCCAAATTGGGAAGAATTAAATGAGATTTCATTTAACTTCTCGTTCATGACTTTAAAGAACAGTATAAGCAAGCATGTCCAGCTGTTATCCTTGTTGAGACAGTTTGGTCTTTAACAGATTTCTGTGGTTGTTGGCATACAGAGGGTAACTGAGAGATGTGAGAAACCTGGTTTTTGGGTGTTTTTAGAAAAGACAAGATCAAGTATATTTTATAAACAGAAAGAGGCTTTCTCTGCACAACACTAGGGAAAAGTAGCACAAATCACTTCTGTGGGTTGACAAACTCATGGCCTCAACAGTACACACAGCCACCTGCTTTGGTGGAGAAAGTGTAAGAGACAAAGACTGAGACCAACCTGTAATGATGGGTAGACTTCTATTCATTCTGGGATAAGGTAGCTGAGGTCAGTACTTAAGAAATACTTTATTATTATTATATTATCTATTTATTTTTAACTGGGGGAAGAGAAAGATAATTACCATATCAGTGTGGTAGAATTCCTCCCGGTAAAAAAGGTGTGACAATTGTGATAAGTTAAAAAGGAATTGGAACATAAGAATAATAGCCATGTAAGACAACTGCTAACACACGCCCCATCATCACATGCTTCACTCTAAGATGTCTGGCTAGTTGTCCCACAGACAGCACGTGAAACAAGCATCAATACTCAACAGTCCTCAGCCCTGCAGAACCACCATCCAGGAATCAAATAATGTAAAAAATCATAATGAGATTGATGATATTCCTGACAGGGAAGACCAATCCCCATCACCACATGAAACCATGGAGGGCAATGCTATACCTGTACCAAAATGATCCTATGCATCACATCTCAGAACACAACACTGCACACTATACAGCTGTATGAAAAAAGTCTTGCTGAGTTACTGCAATGTTGAAAATGTGCAATGGCAGGAAAGTACTTTGATTTACCCACCTCGCACCAAGCCTGGGAGAAAGCACAGTACAAAACTAGCAGCTAAAACAGCTAACAGGAAAGCAGCCTGTGCCATTTTCATTCAGGCTGTCTTGTCACTATAAAAAGCCCCTTTTTTCCCCTATTGCTCCTGAACCATTTGGAGGTCACTTCCCCTTTATTTCAGATCTAGAAGGGTAGCAGATCATGAAGAGCATTTAAAAAACTGCAGTGCAGTATTTTTAGGTACTCAAACAACATTTCTTTTGGCACCTAACACTTGCTCCTGTGCTTTACATCTTTTAACAGTCCGAATAACAACCAACCAAATATCTCTGACAATGAGCAATGTAAATACCCTGGCATGAACCTATGCTAGCTAAAAAATTAATTTCTACAATTTCAAGCCAATCTTATTCTCTACATTGATGATCTTAAATATACATCTGTATAAAAACAATCTGTCTCTCAGAATTACTTAAGATCCATATTAGTATTCCTGGTTTATAACCATAAAACAGAGCACTACCTTAAAACTAAAGATTTAGTTATAATTAAAATTAATTACAATGTACTAAATGACAAAGAAACCGAGATGCGTGCAATAAAGAATACAGACAGATTGGTTGTGGAAAATGAAGAACTCTAAGCAAGTATCTACCCTACAAAGTAGGTCACAGAAAGAAAGAAAAAGGAAACTTTAATGTCCCTGACAGTGAGATAATGGCACTTTTTTGCAAGAGATAAGTTCAGGAAAAAGTTTTTTTTACTGCTACATTTATTACTTGAAAAGTGGTATCATTAAGAAGGCACAATCCCACTGTGCAAGGTGTAATAGGAATAGGTAAGAATGACTCGTGTCTGGCCAGAAAAAGCTTTCAGTCTGAATAGTAGATGCTATTTTATAAGCCCCATGCCTTTCTGCAATGAATTATCACAGCAAGAAGGATACAACACATCTCAAAACAGAAGCTCATGTTTTATCAGTCTAAGTGTCCTGGTGTACCGTAAGTGTAATGTCCTAGTTTAACTAGGAATCGGAAAACTCAAGTGGACATTTCCTTAACATTTGAATGCAAGTGTTTGTACATACAAATGGACAAAAGTCAGCTTTAATGCCACTATCTTCTGAATACTGAGACTTTAGCTAAAATACATAATGGGGTAGTTTGTCTAAAACCATATTTCTGCTTGTGGTACCAGCACTTACCAACCAATACTCAGCTAACAGAAAACACACATTACAAATAATTCTAGAAATCAGGTCAGAGTGAATTTTTTCACTCAGATAACTTACTGCTAAAACCAAAAACCTGATCCTGTTTGGGGACAATCAAAACTATTCACAGATTCTGGGCACTAAGCTTTGATTGAAATAGTGGAGAAAAGTTGCAACAAAGCATCAACGCAGCGTTTTGTGAAAAGCATTCCTTGCTTTCATTCTAAACGAACAAATAAAGCACATTAAAAGCACTTATATATAAAAAAAAGTAACATAATGCAGGAAATAACATATAGTAAGTATTCTCTTTGCCTAACAACTTTATATCGGACCACTCCTTCGCTATTCCATTTAATTTCCAATGAAGAACTGTTTTCCTTAGCAGTAACTTCTTTGGTATTCTGTTATCTTTGCTTTGTTCCTCCTTAGTTGCTCTTTCTGTCTAAGGAGAGGAGTGTGGGGCAAGCACAACCCAGCAGCCCTCAAATGATATGAAACATTTGCCTGTTCACTCAGACAGCAAAGCCCCTTTAAGTACACTTTGCATAAACAGACCTCTAACAGCCTTGCAATTATCAGTCATTTGAATCAAGTGACCAAAGCAAAGGTTAACCTGGAGTAAAAGAAAGCATGGCAACTAATTAATATGTCAAAGTAGCACTCTGCTAAAAGAGTTAATGAAGCTTATGAAGGACACATGTGTGCCTTTTGTTGTCCAGGCCTGCTTCTGCAGCATGGTGCAGCTGAGTTAGGTTAAACTGCATGTTACCTACCAGCCAGCCACTGGGACATGGGTGGCTTTCCAGCACCCTGCCTTGGCCCTGAACTGCAAGCCAACATGATTAGGCAGCAGTGATAGCTGAGGATGGTCAGCCCCACAATGGGCTCCTAACATGGCAATGGAGACTAGGGGTACAGGATGAATGACAAGGTTTTTCTGCTCAGGTTCATATTAAAAGCCATCAACAAAAAAAACCCCAAACTACCACCAAAAAGTCCATCCATACACCACCATCCTCAATGCCTGTGCAGCCGCTGTCATATATAAGAAGATGCTAAGCACCTCCAACCCAAACTATCCTATGATTACCATACTCAGTCCACAGATGGACAGTGACAGCTTCAGACACTAGCAATAAAATAGCTTTATCCATTACAAAGAGAACCTTTACATATGCTCCTCCTCAAAGGAGTTCCTAATGTGTGCTACACTTCCACCTGGAAAGACTAGTACACAGTCCAGTCCTACTGCCTCAGAGAACTTACGCTTCTTGTTTGGGCAATCAATACACTGTAAAATAAAAAATTATCTAGTAACTTCAACTTGCATGAAAATCCACACCAAAAGATTTGCTTGCAGCAAAACAAAGCCCATACGAAATACAGCACATAAATGTGATTTGGGAAGAGGAATTTTAGAGGTAAGGAGAAAATTACTTTTGTTTCTGTGACTATATGAAAATCCAATTAGTTTTAGGACCACCAAATAGTCTTTAAAGGCTAAATTATTCATATATTTTGGCCTGTTAATCTTCCCATTTCCATTCCATTTAAAATTCTATCTTTTACGTTTTTTTTTTTAATTACTGGAAAATTTAAAAAGTTATTTCCCCTGAACATAGGGTTCAGTCCTGTTCTCCAGAAAGAAAATTAGGCCTTTACAGCCCTAAGCTATCAAATCCTTACAGTATCGCTCCTTCCATAGGAAGAACATGAAGATAAATCAAGAATTAAACACCTAGTATGGCAAGTTCAAAGAAACACACAAAAAAGCCCCCAAGGAAGCATTCTGTCTCTTCTTACTCAGCATCACAGCACTCACTCCTTTCCCATCAGAAAACATCAAGCATCCTGATTAGTTCACATTTGATCATTTTCAGCAGTTGATTCTTTTTCCACAGATGCCTGCGCTTCACTGTGACACCATGAAATCAAACCCGTCAGGCTTTTACCTGCAAATACATTACTCAAGACAGCAGTCATTCCTGGTGTTATCTTCATGCTTTAAACACTAGGAGTATCAATTGGTTGACGGTCAATAAGACCAAGAAACCCACATTTGTCTGATTTTGACCTATTGACAGATTAAAGAGAAATATTCACCAAGACTCAGTTCTTCACGTCACAGATGAGCCTGCTACAAGCACATGCACAGAGGAGCTTGACTTGACACCAACTTAGAACCCAAAAATCTCTTGTTTGGGGTTTTTTTTACAAGCTCGGATAAACAACAGCAGAATTGAATTGTAACCAAACCAAGCTAATAGGAACAGAGTGAATTTGCGTTTCTAAGAAAACAACCCCTTTTGTCAAGCAAACCACATGCTTGACAAAGATTCTTGTGCATGCAATGCTGGCAGCAGTATTTGCTCCAGAAGGTGCACACTCTTTCTCACTAACACCTCCAAGAAACACATGCAAATGAAAGGCTTTTAGCCTTTTCCACAAGGTATCTGCATGCCATCCAAGCTCAGCAGAAAGATTACGGTGTGTAGAGAGAGGTGACATTTTAGTAGTACAATACACTTCATGTAATTCCCGACACACAGCCTACATGAACCTCATCAGGTGTTTAGAGAATGAGAAGCTGACTACTGAAAGTGATTTCACACATCTTTCAGCTCTCACCAGATCTGCATGCAAAGCTGACACTTTTTGGCATCGGACAGATTTGTAACACACTTTGGAGAAGTTTAGGATCCCAAACCAACATATAAGATTCAGCTAATCACACATTATACTCTGCAAAAGGCAGAAATTAAGGCAGTTTAGTCTGGTTTCCCCAAAACACAAGGTTTAAATCATTATGCCAACCAAATTTATTCTTCCCTACCCCATCCATACCGCTACCATTACCTTTGGAGATTCCTGGCCAATTTCATCTGAATTTTAGAGGATTGGGACTCAAAGGATTGCAGTGAGTTTTGCAGAAGTCACTAGTCAGGTAAAGGACAGAAAGACAAAGCCCCTTACAAAGGGCAAGGTTACAGCTACATTGAGGCTTAACAGCTGCCTCGGGTCCACACACATACACACGCTTTTAAAAGCACAGGTCCAACATAAGAAGACTGCTGGTTGTCCATGGGAGTTCAGGGGCAGTGAAGGAAGATGACAAGTGCAAAGAGGAAACCAGCGTATACAGGAATTAGTTTTAAACTCCTTAAAAGAAATGACAATGGACACAGAATAATGGCATTGCTATTAAGGACAGAAGCCACAGGACATACATGGGCAACCTAGGGCTAGTATATCAGTCTAGAGAAAATATAATGGCTTTGTTCTGCTGCTTGCAGAACAAGCTACTGAATTTGTCCAGATATAATTCAGTAACACTGACAAAATACTTTGAGCTTCATTGCACTTAAGCCACTGCACTTAAGGAAGCACAGTTGAGCGAGCAGAAGCATTCTGCAACATGTGGCAAGGTCTTCAGGAAAGTCAAAACCTGCATACTTAGTGATTATAAGCAGCTTGAACAACTTAGAAGAGCTTACAACCTATTTTTTTAATTATCTTACTCCTTCCAGTTTGAAAATAGACATTCATCCAATGCTCCACTCATCATCCTGTAGAAATCACTGCGCCATCAGTTAACACTGTCGCCTACCATGAAACAATACTCTTACCCCATCTCCCATGGAACATTAAGTGCAATGGGAAGTGGGGATGAGTCAGGATGCTGTGTTTGCCCTGTAGGTCAAAATAACCTGACAGTGTTGAATACAAATGGTAGGCTGATTGCAGAACTGCAAATTCTTTACTAAAGGGCCTGTACTGCCTACTGATAGAAACCATCCCCACCAGATCCTTGAAAAGACAGGAATGCAGAAAATAACATCATTTCCTCTCACTCTTCCCAGAGCCACTGAAATGTCAATCTTATGCTCTTTGAGACATGGAAATCTAACTGTGCTCCACTGTGCATACGCATTATGATACCACCTAATTAGGCAATTATACATCTTTTTTTCCCCCACAGGACCTGTGTGTTCCAGGAGAGTGAAAAATTGTGCTGAATAGTAAGATCTGGTCTGGATTCAGTAATCCTGGGGAGAGACAATTTACAGGATAATCAAAACTTGTACCCCAACTTCTGGCCACTTCAAGATACCCCTGGATTTGGTACAGTGGATATGCAGTATCCACTGAAGATACATCTTGGGGCACCCATTCAGCAGGCTGAAGAAAGACAACGCTTGAGTAGGTTCAGCTTCAGATGCTGGACATGCAGGAGCTCACCAGTCATGAAGAGAAGCAGAATCCACAATAAAGACAACAAAAAGAGCTCTCAGCAGTCTGTCTGTGACAGAGCCTTTGTGCAGGCATTCATTTGACATCCTACCTGGTAGCCTCAGAACTGTGAGGAGTTTTGCTTCTGGGATCTTTGGCAGTTAAAATGGCCCACGCTAGTCAGGCAATTTCTGCCTCTAAATATACAGGTTGAATGGTGCTTATGCAACACGTCAGCATTTAATACTTGGGCTCACTTTAAGTTTCTGAACTGGTCAAATGAAGACTCTTAACATGCACTCATTCACTATGTTTTCTTTCCTTGGTCTCTTCCCGCATTAACACCAAGCAGCAAACCCAGAGACCACAGAGATTAAAGAACAAGTAAATAAACAAAAATTTTCAGTGATTTTAAGGGATTTGGACATGGCCCTGAGAAATGTTGACAAGAAAAATATCTGATCATTCAAACACATCACAGCAGAACTCCTCTTAGGAACAGGGATTTTGCTTAGATAGGCTAAAAAGCTGCTTTACATCCATGTCCTGCCAAAGGCACCCAAAAGACATAAGAGGTCTGCAGTGAGTGCTACCTACACAGGTGTAAGTTTCTGGGGCAATGTTAGGATTCTTATTAGAAAAATTACTAGGAAAATATTAACTACATATTGAAACAAGCTGGAAGACAAACTTCAAATCCATAAACCCAAATCAAATCCAATCAAATGCATAAAACATGCATCACCAGTTAACAGGCTGAAAAACTTAAATCCTCATTGTAACAGCTTCACCAGAAGCATCTAGAGACAAAATTGGATGAACAGCAGAGCTCCCAACCTGTCAGTTCTTCTATTAAATTTATACCTGGCAAGTCACTCTGTAAAATCTTTCTTTACAGCCATATTTGTCTCAGAGAATTTGATTCCCAGTATAATCATTTCAAGGTAGTAATTATAAGCCAAACAATCTCTGCATTGAGAGACTGCCAGTCATAGCTAAGTTATGGAATCACTGACCTGAACACTGTTCTGTGCCCTCTTCTTGCTTTATTCTATTTATTATGAGCAAACTCAAAGGTATTAAGAGTCCTTGCACGAGTCCGACAAGACAAAAATGAGCTATCCTAGGCATGCTAACTGAAATGTGTTGTTTCCCATCTTCATTAAACACTTCAATTTAAAGAGCCCCATATTCATCCGCATCTAAAACCATGTAAAGTGAATTAATTACATACATGGGAAACTGAGCACTCAAGCCAGAGAAAGCAACAAACACACCTGAAGCTTCCAGAAGCATTCTTAACCAAGTTATAATGCATGAATCCGAACAGAATCTTTTTGTTTCTGCTTTCGCTTTGCCCTGACTAATGACATACAGCTGTATTTACGTTGCTGCATATCTACGTATAACATGTCTGCAACCTATGTAAGATAAGCAATGCATCTTGCTGTTGGAACATTAACTTTTGGCTTTTCTGACCCGTGTGCTCAAAACGTTCCGCCTTAATATCCCCTTCATTTTCTTTGCCCTGAATATTTG
Organism: Neopsephotus bourkii; assembly: GCF_033783945.1. Taxonomy (NCBI): domain Eukaryota; kingdom Metazoa; phylum Chordata; class Aves; order Psittaciformes; family Psittacidae; genus Neopsephotus; species Neopsephotus bourkii. The sequence goes on from NW_026902270.1 coordinate 872,404, forward strand.
CACACACAGGGTGCAGACCTGTTTCATGTTCGCAATGCTAGAATTCCTAGCTGCACTTTGATCACGGCCCAGCGAGGGGTAATTTTCTACCTTGAACATGTCAGCCCAGGAAAAAAAAAAGAACCAACTGTTCCCAGTCTCGGGGATTTAGAAACAAAAAATCCACAGTTGCCGAAGTTATCTGCTTCTTATCAAGACCCGTGTTTGGCACCAGATGCATTTGATTCATTCATCATTGTCAGTGCACTCGCACACTAATTATTTCAAATTGTTTCCTCAGGCAGAGGTCTAGGACAAATGCAAGCAAGCCAAAAATAGCAGTTATGAATAATTACGCATAATTTACCTCAAGGCCCGGGCCAGTCTATCATTAAAACTTTTCTTGCCACCTGTGATCCAGGCTAACAGTGGACTTCCAATTAGTTCAAGATCACTTTTCCTTCTTAATACAGTGCCAACATTTAACCTTCCCATTAGCAGTTTTGCTTTAAACTTTTCCAATAAAATGCCAACAAGGCTCCTTCTTTTCCATCTTTTTTAAGACTGCTTTTTTATTTCACACTGTCCTGGGTTCAGCAGTAGCAGTCTTTTTTTCTCCTTCTTAGTAGCTGGTGCAGTGCTGTGGTTTTGACTTCCAGCCTGGGAACAGCGCTGATGACACCGATGGTTTTAGTTGTTGTTAAGTGATGTTTACTCCGATCAAAGACTTTGTGAGTCTCATGCTCTGTCAGGGAGGAGGGGAAACTGGGAGGAAACAGAGACAGGACACCTGACCCAAACTGACCAAAGAGGTATTGCATACCACAGCACGTCATGCCCAGTATATAAACTGGGGGCAGTTACCTGGAAGGGTGAGATCACTGCTTGGGTTGGGCTGGGTATCAGTCAGTGGGTTGTGAGCGGTTGTACTATTTTCCCTTGTTATGTCCCTTATCATTATTATTATTGGTGGTAGCAGTAGTGGTTTGTGTTATACCTTAGTTACTGGACTGCTCTTATCTCAAACCATGGGAGGTGCATTCTTTTGATTGTCCTCCCCATCCCTCCGGGACCAGGGGCAGCAAGATGGAGGCGTGGAGCGAGTGAGCTGCATGGCTGACTGGGCTTAAACCATGACACACATCCTGACAGCAAGTTTGCTAACAGGAAAAATGTCAGAGATGAGGTCAGCACATGAAACCTCACTGCAAGACGGTAGCACAAGCTTCTTTGAAAAAGTGCAATTCCTCTTCCTCAACCTCAAAGTAAATGATGATATTTCAAAAACTAAAGCTCTTTCAGTCCCTAGAACTTTCTGTTCTCTAACTCCACATGGAGAAAATGAAGTAACTTTTATAACACTAACATTTGAAACAACAACAATAAACCCAAAAATTGATTAATGCTTGTTCCTGCAGATCTGGAAGTATCACAGACAGCAAACTTGCTAATTCCAGTGGGATCCAAAGAGATGAGTGATACAGGTGTAGAATGTTTGGCAGAACTAGAGCCATAGTTCATTCACTGTAATGAATCTACCTTCTATGTTGCTCTGATTTAAGCTATTAAAATTACAGATTTAAAATAAGAACAGCTGAAAGAAAGAAAACCCACTCTGAATGCTCCCATGAGAAGAAACATGCATCATACTAAAAACTATGAGCATGTTCCACTGATAGTTCCTAACCACTATTCCAGTTTAGGAGTACACTACAGACATTTCACTTTCACAGACAACAGAAGATACATAATAGTAGCTAGAGCTGGCAATGCACAAATTACAAGCATTGCTTACTCAGGGAAAACCACCTATGAACTCCTCCATTCAGGTACGAATACACAAACATCAGACCTCTCAGGGATGATAAATACTCCACTGTTCAGTAAGCAGTAAGATATGCAGGAACCAGTCCAGCTAGGTTCTGAAGTCACTTAAGGTAAGGATATTTTTATGCACTTTCCTCATGCAAGACAACAAAAAATACCAAAGCAGAGGGAAATTTTCCAAAAAAGGTACATCCAGTACCCAAAATGTAAAATATTATTAATAAAATAACACGTAGGAAAACATGAGTTCAAGCTGTCTTCTGCATAGCTCCATAAAACATTAACTGCAAATAGCTCTTCTATTAAAATCAAATATTCCTAAGATGCTAAAGGATGAGGTTTACTTGGTCTGCTCAGTTCTAAAGCTGATAAACAATTGTGCATCATCAACAGACCTTTGACAGAAGACAAAGCAGTGTGTTTCAAACTGGTGTTTACTAAACATTGCGAACAGAGGGAAAAAACCCAAGTTTGCATTGGAATTCTTCTGAGATGCTCTGGCATCTCCACCTGGGTTGGAAACAGAGCTGCACACTGGATGCCTGTGCATCCCATTATTTTGGGCAACTCCCGCTGAATTGCGTGGAGCAAACTGCGAATTCCTAAACCACACATAAAGTAAACTGAAAGGAATGCTGAAGAATGAATATGGAAAAGGGAAGAATGTAAATCCACCTCCACTATAGGGTATCCCTGTGGCTGCCATGTAACTGAAGTCTCTTGTATGTATAGTTTATACAACATGTTTAACATTGCAGATACGATTATCAAAACGTTTCATATCAGAAAATAAATAACAATTGGGATCTTTCATTAACATATTCTGCCATCTTGCCCATGTCATGGCCCAATTCCTAGGATCATTTGCAATAACAAATTTCCTGTGTCAGAAAGAGGTAGCACTAATGTCTGATCTCAGTTCTGTGTTGAGTGTGGCTGATTTACTGTTATGCAAGTTTGTTATTTACATATCTACTTATGTTTATTACGAAGAGTTAGGAAGTGCTTTACAATTTGTAGAATAGATATCTCCAGGTCCTTCAAGACTGAATTAATGCAGCCATGGTGGACTAAGTTTTGGGGATTAAGCATCCTTTTTTCCACTTTTATTTTCCAAAAGGGGAAAACAAAGGCATAAGCTCATCCTTCAGCTGGTTTCTATCATACAGACACCTTCAAAGCAAGACATAGGCTGCTAAATGCTCCTCAAAGCAGATCCTTTTTATCATAAGCTACTTGAAAGCTTTCCCATAAAACTGAAGTTTTCACAACAACTAGAACTGACAGTATAAATACCAGTAATCACCATTTTTCCTCACTGCCACTACACACGAAATTTACCATTGACACAGACAGACAGAAACTAGTGCCAAAGTTACACAACAGAAGAATTAGCATCGGTTTTTGAACCTGGTGGAACATAATTAAGAACTATCTGCATTCTAACCACTCAACCAATACAAATTAACAAAAGGGGTTTAGAAGGAACTAGCTTTATTTTCTCTTTGTCACATTGTGATTTTTAAGAGGCAAAACCAAACAAAAACGCCACAATTTTCATAAAATGAATTACAAGTTCAACTGGATCTCAAGTAGAGATCATAAATTGACTTACAAGTTCAACTGGATCTCTCTCATCTGTTGAAATCAGATGTTTAAGTCTTAATTTGGCCTAATATTCTTTTCCATAGGGTATCACATTTTTTAATGGCAGAGTTAAGGTTATAGTGTATATTACTTGAAAATGCTTACAAAAAACATTAATGAAATTTCCTATTATTCCCTAATTCAAGTATGCTGGGATAGAGATAACCAAAAGCCTAAACTGGAAAGTTTCTTATGTCGCCTGTACACGGAGGCATTTCTTTCAATGACGTTAAAATATGAAACAGTTCTTTCCCCTTCACATGCTAAACAGTACCTAGCATTACTGTTTACTGTATAAATCAAAATGATTTCCCTCTTTCACTATCTCCGTGTCTCTAATTTACCACTGTTCAGTCTAACCTCAGCTTTGCGTACAAATTGGAGGCAAGCAATTAATGAAACATTAATAAACTATTACTTTCAAAGAGAACTATTACTGTGCAAACACTTTACATGATTCACTGGCTTCATCCAGGAAGTCCTTCTGCAACCACTGTTAATTTGCACATTCCCATTCTTACACTCATTTGACCTTCTCTTGACTGCTGATCATCACTTACTATGCATGGAAAAAAGTTCTTAGATTCCTTCAAATGATACCTATGCTCCCATCAGTTCAAAACTAGGACACTGACCAGTGAGTTCACTTCCTACTATTAGCAACAGAAAGGGAACAGCAATGGCAGAGAACCCAAAGAAAAAAGAGAAAGCAAAATAGCAGTTAGAGAACTATGAATTTTTGCTAAACAAAGAAAAACCTAAATGGTCATATAGCAGTTATTTAAAGAATAAAGAAACACAAATCACTACTTTCATAAGATTCACCAGGGTTAAACTCAAAAAGTACTCATTAAAAAAAAAAATCCCATTTGAAACAGGAGACTGATTATCAGCAAATAGTTCATAACAGTGAGAGATATAAAGCAGGCTGGAAAAAAGATCTCCCAGAGGAAGCCCATTAGCTGGAATGTTAAAATTAGGCTGAATAACATATAAGAATATGTTCTTCAGGGATCCAACCTGCTCATCTAGGGGATAAAAAGATGTGCTTTCAAGTGTTTTCCTTTCCCAGTTTAGCTCGATTTATTTTGCCTCTTTGTGCAATACCTGCTTAGGAGGTCTGAAATGAGAAAAGCACTGAGAAGAAAGCCAAGCAGTAAGACCACCTGCATTCCTTCAAAGAACTGGGAATAAATAGCCTGAGTTAGGCTGTAACAAATAGCTTATTTCAGCACATTACCATGTTGATTGCTAACCAGAGCAGGAACAGCAAGATCACTTTTTTCTTGCAGTTTCATACTAAAAATTCCTGGACATAGGAAAAAGCCAGAAAACAGTCTAATACCACAAAAAGCACCTCCGCAATTCTTACAGGCCTATTTGCTTCTTCTAAACACAATATAGATTTATAATACAATTTAAAATAAATTTATAACACAATTTAAATAAACTAAGGAAGACTACTGAAAATGTAGATGCTAATAAAATTTCTACTGATCATACACATGATGCAGCAGTAGCTCTGTGGCTACTAAGGTGGAACCATTAGCAATCAGTTCTTAGAGGAATGATTTTGATGCTTTTTTGCAGTCTCCCTTCCTGGGGTGGGAGTCCACAATTATCCAGTTATGGCCTCAGTTATTTTAACTGTTCTCTACCTATAGCTTTCTCTTATGTATTGGGTAACAGGAGAAAGATGCAAAGTTCAAGATATATTCTACACCGTTACCTTCCACAGCAGCGTTGAAATACAACAGTGCTGCTTGAAGCACTAGCTACTCTTATGACATCTTTCAGGAACAGGTGAAATACCTCAGTTTTGATCCAAGAGCAAAAAGTGTTCTACCCTACAAGGTCTCACACCTCTCCTGTGGTAGCACACTGGTTAGACTCACCAAGGTAAGGCACAGTGTTTCCTGCTCTTCTATACTTACCAAACACACTTCTCATAGTCATAAACCTCTGAAAACTCCAAGTCAAAAGGAAGATGAGTGGGGCAGGGGGTGATGGTGGTGATGGAAGCTTTGTACTGATCTCTCAAAAAAAGGTCCTGTTTCTGATCCACCTGTTGTTTTTCAGTCTAAAGCTGTCTCTTACAGTCCCCTCAGTGCTCATTTTTAGTACTAGAATTACCTGCAATTTTTCCATCCTTGTTTTATTACATCCAGATATTGTTTAGGAACGAGCGAGATCTTGCCCTAAAGCAAATATGATAAATTATACTATGAACTCAACTCTAACATCACTGGCATCTTAAATGGATTTCTCCCAGAAAATTTCCCCAAAATAAACACGTTCATTTTTTAACTGCAATGACACTGATACCATTAAATTATTTTATCTCCACATGCCTCCATTTTTTATTTCAGACAATGCTGCTCTCAAGCAGCTTTCTTTCCATGCCTCTTCAATGCTACACCCTCAACTTACTTGTCACAAAACATCTGCTTTGAGTAAAATAATATCTATAGAAAAAAGATAAAATCCTGTTCATCACATTTGCTCAAGCAGGCTATAAACAACAAGACAATGAAGTATTCAGGTATTTATGACAAACTCTGGAACAAATTCAGGGATGCTGTGAACTATGGTGTCAGTTACACATGGTGAAATATGTCTAATTCAGGGTGAAAAAGGCTGGCTGATTTTAAGAAAGAAAAAGACTGTCCTCCCCCCCAACACACCCCGCATCCAAAGGAAAATACAGCAACTGGATGCCTGGTTTGTTTCATGACCATACAACAGCCTGTGATTCAGCTTTCTGGAAAAGCCCGGAAAACCCTCTACCCCAGGTCTGCATTGCACTGCTGTCTCTATTTACCATGGCCACAGGCACAAATGTAAATACAGGCTGCCTTAGGAGAGGACTAGGGAAGTTGATCTTGGCACTTGCGACCACTGTGCAGTAAGTGCAGAGAGCAGGAGGGTACAAAAGAAAGTGACAAAGCCCCATCTATCACCCAAATGCAAAATCTGTCACTGTTTGACCTTCAATTGTTTTGCGTTTCTTTCTTTTATATCTGCAAGTTATTTTTCCATTCTCATTTTTCCACATCCATGCTGCCATTCTTTAGTACAGTAAATCTCTCCTCTTTTGGACATATAATCTCTTTTAATATCCTGCGCTCTCTTATCACACTGCAGTCCTCCCATGTAATATATTGTCCATATATTTTTTCACATGATGTGAGCTTTAACAGCTATGGATGTGACTGAACTACAACATGAGCTATTTTGCTCCTATAAAGATACTCTATGAAGGTTCACATTTCTTCTTTACACTTAAGTAAGATCCAGGTCATGCAAATTTAAGAACGTAATTTTAGTCTCAAACTCCATAAAGGACATAACACCATTTTAAGCCAAATGCTACAATTAAAATGCTACAACTCACAAAATGGGATGTGTCATTGTGACAGCTGACAAACATATCAGCCATAAACGTATCATGTGCATGACACACAGATCCCAAGCCATAAATTAAAACGAAATTCAGTATGGGTTGTTTTTGAGGAACCAAGAGTGTTATAGAACACTGTTTAAAAAATGGACAGCAATACTCTATCATCCTTAACAAAATGCTGTTATTTCTTAAAATGTATTGTCCTGGGCTCAGCAGTAGCAGTCTTTTTTCTCCTTCTTAATAGCTGGTGCAGTGCTGTGGTTTTGACTTTCGGCCTGCGAGCAGCGCTGATAACACCGATGGTTTTAGTTGCTGCTCAGTGATGTTTACTCTGACCAAGGACTTTGTGAGTCTCATGCTCTGCCAGGGAGGAGGGGAAGCTGGGAGGAAGCAGAGACAGGACACCTGACCCAAACTAGCCAAAGAGGTATTCCATACCACAGCACATCATGCCCAGGATGTACAACTGGGGGCAGTTACCTGGAAGGGGGGAGAAGGAAGTAGGGGAGTGAGAGAGAGACTGCGTGGCTGGGCTTAAACCACAACCGTTCCTTTTGGTGCACAACGTGGAGAACGAAGGGTTGAAATAACAACAGATCTGACAAGAGTGTGTCTAACTGTATTTGTGATAAGCATTTATTGTTTTTGATTAAAAGTACTCGTCACAATGCTGATTTATTGGCTCTCAAAGTTGTTGCTCTTGCTTAAACCACGACATGAACCCATTCACCCACCAAATGTTTGATTTTTTGTTACTTTCTAGCCTTTTGCTAGGACAATCCCACCAAACACTTGTGTTTTGCTGAAGTGAAACTCTGCCTTGGGTCAGTTCCAGCTAAGCTTACACCTACTAAAGTCGTGTCATGTCTTCTGAATTTTGCAACTCAGTTTTCCTGTCCCCATGTTCCAGGTACCCCACTATCCCACCCTGTGCAAACCCCCACGGTAAACTGCATATAACACAGACTAATGATCACAGTTTGTAGCAGAAACTCAAATACATGGATTTTGCTACAAGTTACACTTCTGACAGATCTCTGGAGAGGCCTAAGGATAGAGCTCACGCAAGAAGTTTCTGCAACTACACATCCAATACCCTACTAAACTGAGTCAATGATCCTAAGGAAGCATTCTTAAACTGTGGCTTATTAGTTACCGCCTACCTGAAGCTCTTGACTGGTATGCACTTTACTGCTTGCAAACATCACCACAATAAACCTTTATCTTGTAGTTTACAATGTGTCAATATATATTAAGGGAAAATTAAAGAGCTTCTGCTGAAAATGACATTACAGAAAACCTGAAAACTGAGTCCATGGAGCAAAGCAACAACAGTTACATGAGTTATTGGTCTCCAAATATCAAGACTCTCCATATTTTTGAGACATGCTCAATAATAGAGCAAAAATCACAATTCAAAGCTTAAGACCTCAGATGAAGAATCCATACTTCAGTAATTTTACTTCTTGTACCATTTGGTTCACTCTAATTTAATACTGCAACAACTGGCATAAACCACAGTCAGGAAACAGAAAACTACTTTCTCATTAAAAATTACTTTCTTGGTCACTTTCTCATATCCCCAAAACCAACTTTATAATGTGATTTTTATTGGTTTTTTTTTTCTGCCAGCTCCTGTCTGGCATTTTCTTTCTTTCTTTCTTCTTTTTTCTTCTTTTTTTTTTTTGACCAAAGAAAACATGCTAGTGAGATGTACAGCACCTATGCAATGGACCATGCTAGTGAGACGTACAGCACCTATGCAATGGCCCATGCTAGTGAGACATACAGCACCTATGCAATGGATACATCTTCTCTTTATCACTAAATAACACAGACTACTAATTTCATCTTAGAAAACAGCACTACTTCATGTTAATGAACCACATGCCTACACCTTCGACAAAGGTGTGCGGGGGAAGATGTTTCTTAGTTGTAAGAATAATCAAACCTGTAAAATCAGCCTGATATAAATACAGCAAAACTTCATTAAGCTACGATTCTAGCTGTTACTACACTTTCAGCCACTTACATTTAGTCATTGGGAAGAAAATGTGATTTCATTAATACTGTAAAATAAGCATTTATTCTGGTTATATAGTGATATAATCACAGTATGTAAGAGCTGTTCCTCTGAAAGCAGCATACTAATGCTACAGTAAAAAGTAGCCAAATTGAGATCAGGTTTGCATCCAAAGAATTTCCTATGAATATTTAAATCAGAGAAGAAAACAATTGAAAAACCCCAAACCCTAAAGCACACACATATTCCCTCCCAACATTATGATTATAGCTGCCATTGAAACCATGCTGAAGCCCTAGAAAAACTCATTGCAAATTACCTATCAGTCAAAGGCACATTCTGTTTCCATGACTTTCATGCATAAATTGATTTACTTTAACACCACTGGAAGAGCCAGTGCTGTCAGTCCACAGAATGGTCAGTGAAACTTGTTCCACATACCAACCTTTAGCAAGACCAGTACAAGTTACATCCACTGCATTTGGCTACTTTGATATACTAACACACTGCTTAGCATTAGATGTCCAGTGTAAGAAATATCAGTTCACAAAAAAAGTATGCACTCTTCATGTTCTTTTAGAAGATTCTTGTTGAAATTAGTTTGTGTGCACTTAAAAAACCCCCAACCAAAACATGGACATGCTTACATGACAAAAAGATAAGATGTGTAAGGCAGACTGCAATGATAAAAAACTTTGACCTGTTAAGGTACTTCTGTGTTTAATGCCATATAATCCAGGTAATTCAGTACATCATGCTTAACTGAATACCATAAGCTACAACCAAGCTCACAGACTTGGGGGGTGGGATACTATTGTTGGTTTTAAATTATTAGCAACAGCTCATTTTCCAGTGGGGAATTCCTAATAGGAAAGTAGAGCTAACATGTAGGTATATGGCACTGAGCACCAAAAGGTCAGCTGATGAGCAGAAAATACTTCCTACACTGATTTACTATCATGTAAATGATGCAAATATTCTATTTCCCTGATACTGATTTCATCCGATTACTGAAGAATCAGGGAGTATGGGCTCCCTAAGGCTTACCTGTACTTACAGAGCTGGAAATTAAAACCCTTCTGCCAACTTCACAGGACTACATGTACTGGCTGCCAGTCACAGCTATCAGCAGCTTGAGGAACAGCTTTTTCTTTCACACCTAACACTACTAGAACAATGGTATTTACAAACAGGACAGGACTTTAGCTTCTGACACAGACCACCATCAAAACACAAATGGGAAACAAGGAAAAGCCTGCTCTCAAAGGAAATTCAACAAATTGTGAGCATGCTGGCACCTGAGCCTCCTGTTGAACCATGATTCCTGCTGGTGCTCCCACCCTCACAATAAAGTAAGTATTCCACAGCTGTGAGAGACCATTCACCAACCCGGCACATCAGAGTCAAACAGAAAAGGAGCTATTAGCATATATGAACAAACTCAGATGGGCTCAGATGTGTGAATCCAAAGTCCTAAATTGGTAATTGTATTAAAAATAAATAAATCTTTAAAAAAGTAAAAAGAAAAAAAAAAGACAGAAGCTCCCCTTGCAGATCAAGGTTCTGATTTCAGAAATTCAAGAGCAGAAACTTCACTTTCTTGAGGACTAGGTATCCGAAGCAGAAAAAAGGGGCAGGAAAGAGAGAACTTACATCTCCATGATGCAATCAATTTCATTCAGGTTATAATCCTAAAATAGTACTTTTAATGATGGAGTAAGTCATTCTCACGTGTGTATGCAACACACATACCCAAAAAAGCGAAAATCCACAGCGAACGAACTCCCACAGAACCCAAATCTTAGCACCACTTTAGCAAATTCCCTACAAAAGCAGCCTGTATGTCTGCAAATTGCACACACCCTTTCCCTGCATACTCAGTTCTCACTCTGCCCCTTCTTGTTTATTGCCTCCTAGCAGAAACATGGAGTCCTTTGCTCCTATCATCTTTTTCCACCTGAAGTATAAGCCGCGCCGAAGGAGCAAGAACATTTCTCAGTGTTTCCAGCTGGAAATCTTTACATGACAACATATGCAAGCTGACTCAAAACTGTCATGCTCATAGAAGTCTGAAACCTTAATAAGGAAAGTGGAACATGTCGAAAGATAAATGGACAGACAAAAACACAGTTGCATCCAGAAGAACTCAAGCTGACATTTAAAGGCTTAACTAAGTGTGAGAACTAGACTCACATTTACCAAGTTCTGCGACCTACTGCTAAGGTCAGAATTCATCTTCATACCACTAGAGTTTAGGAGCACTCCTAAGGGGAGATGCTGTTTGACAGACTAACTTTTGACATACAAAAGATGCTACCTGCATGGGAGACATGATATCTTTTAAATTAACAGACTGTTTCATGTTAATTCCCTGCATCCACAGAAAAGCCTTCCCATTCACAAAACAAGAAAGAAAATCAAAAATGTCTTAAAAATACCCCAAATAGCAATTTTCCATAGCCAACTGGATTCAATCAATTCCTGCCTGGAAAGACTGATGTAAATACCTGTTATACATGCAAGCTCTGTGTTATGCTCTGACATCCAGTCCTTTTTACAGCTCTGACCATACCATCTTTTTGTCTCTGTCAGAGTCAATTTGGGCAAAGAAATTAATTTTCACAACATATACACTTAATTAATTATGTTAGGGTTTTCTCTTTGGTGTTCCTGAAACAACCCACGTATGAAAGCACCTAAAACTTAATTCATTAAATAAATTCATTATAAATCAAAATTGGCAAGACTCACACAGCTCTCATACAAGATGTACTGTAAGGCTATGAAATAGGGATGTATGTATTTATACACAGAAAAGGTTAAATGCAGTATTAAATGTATGTAACTTTGCAGTCATCTGTTGTTCAACTACTATATCAGGTGGGAGTCAGTGGCTGCATGGCTGGAAAGCCATATATAACAATTCATTAATTTTGGTTTTATGTTAATTCAATGTTAATTAAATTAGTCTTGGTTATTTCTGAGATTCTTTACTTTTTTCTTTCTTTCATTGGCCCATTCTCTCTCCAACAATACATCTTTACTATTTATTTTGACCTTCTGGCATTCTTACCTTATGATCATTTCAATATTGCCATTAACCATTCCATAACCTTCACATTTACCTAGTATACCATGCGCATTGCTCACACCAGCCACCAGTGATTGCTTTTTGCACTTCTGTATTCATTCTATCTTCACAACCAAGGCATTTATAGTTGTTTTGAACCAAAGATTCCTCTTCAGACACTTATTTCACCTCTGTCCTTTTCAGCCATGACTTTATCCCATTGAATGTCTAGCACAAAATGCAGTGCCAAAATGCAACAGTTTATATTCATTTCAGTTTGTTGCATTTACAAATCACTACTCCCATCTAGGATGACAGAGGTGGACAAAAGGAAAAGATTACATTAACTAGTCTCTTTGATGTGTTTAGTGCAGGAGCATTACTTGCATGAAGCTATATTTTACTGTTAGTTACAATGCGAATGCAACACACACTTTCTGTGCCTAAAATGGGTTCACAGGTAGGTTAACAACAACTTTAGTACACTATGAACCCTAGAGCTCTGCCCAAAGTGACAGACTTGCTAGGATAAGAGTGATTCTGTCTCCTGATAAGAATTAAGTTCAGGAAATTTACCAGGGTAACTCTGCCAGGCATCCTTTACATCACCCTCCGACATTTACATCCTTTTGGTTTTCCACATAAACTTTTTCAACTACTCCATATTGTTAAAAGTATTCAGATGGGAAGGAACTATGTCATTTACAGTGAGGATTCTGATGTCCCTTGCTAGGAAGCAGAGAGCACCTAGCAGAGACTAACTGGAATGGGGTGCCCAAGGAAGTTGTGAATGCTCCATCCCTGAGCAGTGTTCAAGGTCAGGTTGGACAGAGCCTTGGGTGACATGGTTTAGTGTGAAGTGTCCGTGGCAAGGGGTTGGAACTGGATGATCCTAAGGTCCTTTCCAGCCCTAACCATTTTATGATTCTATGATCTTGTCATCTGGTATATTCAAGATCAAATGGGTGCGTCATGTATAGATATTCAGGAGCAGTTGTTTACTTCCCACTCCCACCTCCGGTATTTTACTCTCAGATCCCTTTCTTCTGTATCTTTAATAGCTGGTTTTGCCAATTTTCAAATATTGTTAATGCAATTTTTTACTAGGATGCAGAATCACGTTTCAGTGGGCAAAACAGTGAGCATGAACATATATCCCTAAGGCACTCCCCTCAAACACAGAATCACGCACTTGAGACTTTCTGAAGGATTTTAATTGCTAGGAATATAAACATCGACTTTCAAACATAGATGTGCTTCTAAGGCCTTTTAAATTCTATCCACATACCTTGGTTTTATGCAGTAAGATAGACGTGTATATCCTCTGTGTGGTCATATTTATCGTTTGACATTGCACCTCATATACCATGCTTTAGAAGCCCTCCAAAGCCAAAGGAAACTTGCTAGAATAATGTAATTCCTATGCATGTGAGAAGTAAGGAAGCCTGGCTTCATACAGATTTTTATCTGATGCTTATATGATATTAGCTGTAGGAATGCAGAGCTTTATCTAAATGATTCTCCTGAACTGGATATTTATAATGGCTGTCCTGCATGTATATACTGCAAAGGTTAATAACTAAAGCTTGAGTGGGGTTACTCAACAGAAAACAAAGTCCTGTTTACATGAAACACAGGAATGAAGTATATTTGAGAACTAAGCTGCCTGGCTCCCTACAGTCAAATGTGGCTGGAATCAGAGAGAAAGCTCTCAGAAACTATTAGGGATGGGTGGAAAATAGCAGATTTTTTATCAGGATTATTAAAACCTATTTCCTTAATGGATCAAACAAAACATGGCAGGATTCAATTCTAATATTATAACGTTGAAAACAGCCATTTAAAAAAAATATATATATTACCATAACTTTTAGTAATACCATGTCCAGAGGCATGTATCTCTATATACATGTTCCAGAGGTGTGTACCAACACCTCAGATGAAGAATATACTTGCACTGACAACACACTCTACAGGATCTTTCAGCCTTGGACACACGGTCCCCAAATCAGCTCAAGATCAGCTGAGGTATAAGGCAATATAAATGATGTTCTTCCAGAACACACTTGGTTAACTCTGAGAACACACATGGTTAATTCAGCAGAGAACTGGAGAAGACTCCTACCCTATTGCTACCCTGCAAGGGCTTCAGGAGCCTCCGGGCCTGGCACTAAACTATATCCAGCAAAATCCTGCATGGAATTGGTAGCATCTCATTATAGGTAACAAGAAGAAACTACTGGACCAAAGCATTCACTGGCAAGAAACAGGGACAGGAAGACTCGTCTGTTCTTCCTGTTACGGTGATTGAGGGGAATTTAGCAGTAAAAAGGTAAGCTGAATGGAATGCTATCACTTGCAGTTTTATTCTTCTCATCCACTCACCCCCTTTTATAGTTTTATAGAGAAAGTAAGCAACAGAAATCATAAGCAGACTGTTTCTTGTCTGTTTCCTTGCTCTTTCCTGGATGAGTGCCTTTTGCTGAATTTGAACAGGCAAATAAACTGAAAAGACCTTGTAAGGTTTTAATTCAAAATCGCTGTTTTACAGGAGAATGCAAATAGATTTGAATCTCTGTATTTAAATTGTTTTTTCTAAACAAGGCATAACCAAAGAGGAAAAAAAAAAAACAATGCCCTAGTTGCTAAATCAACTTGATTTCTAAATAAAACACATTGCAAGTGGCCATGCCAAAACTTATTTCATTTTGGCCACAGCGCTGCCTTTAGCCCAACTAAGTAAACCAGGTCAAACAAAGCTACATCACATTTGGCCAGTGTTTGTAAACACCTCTAACATGCACCACTTAAAATGCATATGGCTTGAAAAGGTTCACTTCCAAACAGGTCAGAAACAGTTACATATACATTTTATATTTAACATAAAATAGGATGGCAGACATAATCCTGTAAACTTTAGTACATCAGTCATTGCAAGAGGCCAAGGGCATACCTTCAGTTCAGATACTTCTTTGCTCTGCTGCTGAATTCTTTTTGGTTTTAAGAAGACATAACACAGATTATATACTTAATACAGATTATATTACTAACAATGAATAGTATTATTCTTTTACACCTTCTATATAGAAACCTGCCATTCTTCAGATCAAAGCATTACTTCCAGTCAGTAAAACTGTCTTTTCTTTATTCAGTCCTCAAAGCCACTACATTGCATCCTATATAACACAAATTGCAGGCCTTTCGCTTTGCATCTTTGGTAACAGTGGTTTAACCAAGACAGCTCTATGAGTTTAATGCTGCCCTCCACCTTCTAAATCAAGACACTGCACTAGTGCAGTCACATGCAACAACTTAATTTTCAAGATGTAGTATGCCATGTGTCTATTAGTTTCCCTAAAATCTTAGGAATACCAACTCTCAGCATTTACTTTGTAGTTCCAAAGTGTTCTCCATTCACTCGGTTTCAGAACTCAGAAGTGGGGTAGTCCATAATCTACAGCAAGACAGAGCATATAGCCTTCTCTTAAAACACTGCATAAACTGAAGACGTGACAGTACTGACATTCAGTAAGTGGTTTGCTCCAAGATTTGGTAACTGTTCTCTGTCCATCAAATCCTATCCTCTGTGCTGTAAAGTGAATATCTCTGTTAGTCACATAAATACATTGGAGATACCTCCAGTTAACTCCGATTCTACAAGAGAATAATCATTCAGGAGTCCTACCACCCTGGCAATTCAGTCACATAGGAAAGTTTCCACCTGGGCTGCACAGTTATTTTATGCCTTACTTCACCACTCCTGTCCTTCATCCACACAGTACTTTTTCTACCAACCTTATTAACGTTCACCCCTCTGGCTGTTTTCATTTTAAGAGGATGTTCTAATCTGAAAACCATTTACTTCTGAATACATGCTGCTGAATTACAGCGCCAACGCCTGAGCCTTCCCTCCAAACATTTCTTCAGGCTAAAGCACTTCTACATAAATGCTCTACAGTTCAAACGTTTATTACCAGGTTTTAGAGCAAAATTAAATCACCATCATGGATACATTACATTTATTAATAAAGTGATACAAACATATCAGTGAAAGTTAAACAGGTAACACAAGGGTATCAAGGAACATAAATGCTCAAGTTCCAGTAGCGATGTTTGATTTGCCAGGTTACACGTCCCATAAGTTTGACGGAACGCATTGCACGTTACATATCAAACTACATGGCCGGGAAAAAAAATTAACTTCTGAAGTTCTGGTTGGGATTTTAACTGTGCATTAACATCAAATGGAGAGTGTGAAAGCGAGATTCCGGTTTGCTTGAGCTTCTGGTAAATATTTACACAGAGGTTCACAGAGGCAGACTTTTGAACAGACAACAGGCATGAATGTCACTGAATCCATCTCTGCAATATGAAGGAAGGAGTCAAAGTAACAGGGAAGCTAGAAGTTAACCTAATCTCTCTCCCTCCTGCAGAAGCTAAATACTACTGAGTTCTCATCTTCAGCTGCCACTGCTTCCTCACCCTTCTTTTTTTATGCCCTATCCAACCTCAGGTAACCTGTTTGCCTTTAAAAAAGATGAAAACAAATAAAACTCACTCAAATCCAAACAGGACTCCTGCTACTGCACCTTAAATAAATCAAATACCCCCTTCGGGCAACAAACAGGAGCTTAAGATTTTCCGCTATCATGGAAAAAGCTCTTAAGTTTGGAAAAGGCCTTGAAAACATTTAGATTCTAGACAAACATGTCTCCATGTCTCCCATGTCTTTTGGATAACAAAAATAGTGTCGGACCAGACTTCTCATTTTTAGAGCGGTGGAGAAGTAAGCCATAGTACGCTGTTATCTTCTCTTTTCAGCAACTCCTCCAGAACCCATTTAGCTTCTACTTGTCAAAACCCTGGGTGATAAAAGCAATGTAGAATAGAATATACTGTGGCTTGTGAACTGTTTCTATACAAAAACCACTTGATCAGTTTCCCAGATGAAGCACATTATATTCTTACTTCATCCCAGCCTTGGTTTTTTCCTGCCATTCTAGTAGAGGTTTTCCACATGTTCATCTCTCCCAGCTAAGGAAGCGAGTATGGCAATAATCATGGCATCATACCTAACAAGATTGCTCAATACCAAGACAGCTAGAGGACAAAAGCACAATATGTGAGGAAGCAGAGGCTGCTCACTCTTGTAAAGAGAAAAGGCTAAGGAGTGATTTAATAACAGACTGCAACAACCTGAAAGGGACTTAACACAGTCAACCTCTCCTCGGTAGAAGCAGCTGCTGTAAGAAGAGGAAACAGCCACAATCTGTGTCTTGAGACATTCAGATTAGGTATCAGGCAGAATTCTGTCCACAAGAAGCCTGTGCAGAACTGAAACAGGCTGCCTGGAGAGGCTCTGGTATCTCCATCTTCTTGTGCTTCCTTGACTTCATTATCCAAAACCACTGCTCCTGACCTGATGCGATGTTAGCAATAGTCTAGCAATTGGATGGAGTCAATGACCCCTTGGAAACTGTTTGAAGCACCATTTTATTATTTCTCTGACAACCTACATCCCTGAAACAGAGACACGTTTCAGTATCAAACCCTGAAAAAGATTCCAAATGAAAACTAGATTCAGATTTATGCCTTTCTGCTGCCTGATCCATAACCAACATTGCCATCATCAACCCCTCTCATCAATCATAACTTTGGGGCAACATCAGAACTTGAAAGGAGTTAATTCACCACAGTTTTTTGTCATTGTCAATCAAGTCCAAGCAGGCGCTTAGAATTAAAGAATTGGTGGTCAAAATCTACCTGTAATGCTCTAAGATTAACAACTGATGAAGGATACTAGTTCCTATGATTCCATGGCTTTTCTGTGCCAAGAGCACTCTATGTAAATGTTGACATCCAATTCAGAAATTAAACTTCAGCTACTGTAAACAGCAACTGTCCTGTCAATGTAGAAGGTTCACTTTGGGGTTAGGTTTTAATTTGGTTTTAAAATAAGAACATAAAGTGATTCAATCTTTTTCCCTGGAGTCTAAGTAAAATCAATTGTCAGGCACTTGAGGAGGCATGGTGTTGACTGCCCCTACTTGTCTCAACCTAACAGCACACAAACCACATAGCAGCGCAGCACTCATCCATATGTACTTGCGCTAACAGACAACTAGCAATCATTCTGCATGTCTTAATTATCCTTGGGGGCCTCTGCAAATCCAACAGCTGGAAATGAAGTTCTAGCCTGAGAGACATCGAGGAACAGCAGTTCAGCAGGGAAAACTAACACACAGATGCAAGGACCAAATGTCACCGAGTAAAACTCACAGATTTCATCACCATATTATGTATAAGATAGTATCTATACACAGTGCAAGGAGCCCTTAACCCTAGCATATCCTTCATAGAGCTCAGCCGCTGATTAAAAGCAGAACACAAGGAGGAAACATTCATTTCACTGTAACACCTACTCAAAGCCTATGAGGACCTGCAATACTTGCTATGCTCTGGCGCTGGCGGCACGCCTAAAAGGACACGGCGAGCCCAACCATGCGGGAGCCAAAAGGTGTTGCCCATAGCCCACATCCCCCGATGCCCGAGGGCGAGGGTCGCTGCCAGAGGCGCAGCCCAGCCTGGCCCGGCACAGCGGGGGCCGCGCTGTAGGAACAGCGCCACCTGCCGAGCCGCCCGCGCAGCTCCCGGCGTCGGGACGGGACGGGACGGGACGAGTGGGGACGCCCGAGGAGCTGGAGTGTTTCGCTCCGAGCTAAACGAGACCGCATTGGACCCACGCCTCCCCCTCGCTCTCGAGTAATACCGTGACTACTATTAATAGGAGGGCAAAGTGTTACCTGAAACACTGCCCTACCCATCCCACACCCCGTGCCCCCCTGGCAAGGGAGGAAACCCAGCTGAATCCCACCGTCGCCCGAGGGGCTTTGCCTGCCCACGCTGAGCGGGTTGTGAGGGGCAGGCTTAGACGGGTCAGACGCCCCGCGGTACTCCTCCTCCACCAATACCCACTCCCGTGCTGGCACCGCAGCGCCTGCCCATCCCCGACGGCCGCCTGCATCCCCGGGGAAACCTGCCGCGTGTTTTGCGGCGGCCCTACTGCTGGCAAACGGGCCTGAACCCCCCGGGGTCACGCTGCGAGGGGCCGGCGGAGCGGTCAGCTCTGCGGAGGACCGCAGCACCTCTCTGCTGTTTGGTCGGTACCAGCCCGCAGGCTCCGAGAGGGAGGGAGGAAAGGAAGGAGCTCCCGCACAGGCCTTCTCCTGGGTGTCCCCCATCCCTCCCCGCGGCTGCTCACCTTCCCTCCAGACGCAGGACCAAGCCCGCATCGGCCGCAGCCCCGCCGGCACCCGCGCACCTCCGGAAGCCAGCCTCCCGCTCCCCGCTGCTGCTGCTGCTTGCTTCTGCTTACGGTCTCCAAAAGCTAACGGGAAAGCTTGGAACATGACTCGGGAGAAGTTAAAGTGTGCGAAGCTAGGAAATCAACAGGGTCCTCGGGCTGTCTGCACAAACCTGGAGAGGTTGGGGGGGTGCAAAGCAAGCAACGGGGCTTGAACCTCCTGCCTAGATCCTTCTGCACCCTCGGTCTCGCTGTTTTAGCGTAGGAGCCAGCAGCTGTCGGTGCACTTACACGCCTGCTTTCCAGTGCCGTCTAAAAGAACAATTTGAATACTGTTCTACACCGACAACCATTTCACAATGGGTATTTTCAGAAATCTGGGGAGATATATATATATATATCCAGAATAAATTACCTACCAAAACTATTTAGACCATAAAAAATAACCCATATCCACAGCAAATCTATCAGGCAAAAGCGCTTATAAGCATTTTTAACTGGAGACTGGAGTTACTTTTCTTGCCATCCTGATGCTATAAAACCAGTCTTAAAACCGACTGCAGTGTGCCCCTGTGATAAATAACGTTGCATTTCATGGCAGTCACCATATTTACCCTGTTCTAGATTCTGGTTTACGCAAATAAATTCAGCACAAAAGAAGATTAATCAAATTATAAAGCAAGCATTTCTTTACTAAGGTAAAAAGATCTTCTGGCGATAAGGCCATTTGAGAGAACTTCTCACCGATGACCTGCGTGTATGCTGACAGACATAAAAGTCTGCCCATGAGGAGAAGGATGTCGTTTCTAAGCTTGAAAAGTTAAAGAGAAAAATTGGAAGCTGCAATTCCAACTCTAAATAAGGTCTTTATTTAACTCTTGGAATAGAAGCCAAAACTTCCCCCCCGCCCCCCTTTTTTTGTTCTTGAAACCGCAGAAAACCAATCCCCAACTTTCAGCAATCTATTACCAGTAAGTAACATGACCGATGAGGCTAATGAAATGGAGGGGGGGGTCCTGTATTTGCATTATAAAAAATGGTACAAAGGCACTGCACTTATTGCACCTTTAGCTTTTTTGTTATTGTTACTTTATATATATATATATATATATAAAATCTCATAATTTGAATATGGTAAAATGTTTGCTTCAAAAGAAACAAGAAAAAAGGCTTTCCCCTTTCCTTAATGATGAACACAGAATGGAAATGAGCACACTTCTTACTTTAGATCAAGTTAAAAGCTGTTTTGAAAACGTACCAAAACACAATGCCATTATGATCATACGGCATTACAGACTACAGTGATCAAAACAATTCATCTAAAGAATATCACAGTGCTCCACATTTTAAAAAGGCATTTCTTTCTGGTAACAATTCCTAACAAAAGACAGGCATAAAGATAATATGCACGATGATCTCAATTATTTTTCTTTCCCCCAAATCATTTCCCCCATCTGTTCAGTCAATTCCACCTATTTCTTTTTAGTTAAACTTCCATTTTAAATGCATGCTTAACGCAAGCTGCTGAAGACAGTACGCAGATGAAACAGCCAAAGCCAGCCAAAGTACACCAAAAGTATATTCTACCCTTCACTACTCGCATGTGAAGTCAGCAAGAAAACATTCACATTATATTCAGAAAGCAGCACTAAACAATGCTGTCATCAGTTTAACAATATTCATGTAATTAAAATAATCATCTGGTATATCTCATAGCTGTATCATGGTGAATGTAATACCTATCAGAAGGGGCAAAAATACAGTACAAATAAATGTATTTTTCATCATGTTCAGATGTCTTGCAAAAGCAGCACCCACACACTGAAGAAACCACCCCTGCAATCCTGATTCAAGGCTCTGAGTGTGAGTGAAGAGATTTTAGTTCAGAAAAGGCAGGAATCTTGAAATGCCCCTTTCCAAGGCAAAATCATTTACCTCACAGTAACAAAAATAAATTCAAGCAGTTTTATTCTAGTAGCAAAAAAGAAAAGTCTAAGAGAGAAACAGCACATGCTTGATCATAGAAAATAGGAGGTGAAGGGAAGAACTTGAAAAAGCTGTAGTAAAAGTGCACTCCTTTTTTCAACACTGTCTCATTATCATTGAAAGAGGAGAATAAAATGAAACAAATACACTTTAAAGTGCAGCCCAAAGCAAATATCGTAGTGGGGAGTAAAACCAGAGAATATTAGCCAAAAATATTACTTTCTCAATCAACCATTCAGTGTAAGATGAAACAAAGTTGGTGATTCACAAAACCAGAATTCCAAGTGATCCGTTTGACTTTCAATCGCCAAAACAGTCTGCTTGCATTTCAGACCTGATACACCGGTCGTGAAAGGCAGGGTGACAGTAGGAAATATATGAAGTCGTAAGGAAAGCAGAGCTGAAGCAAAACATGGATAAATTTTGGTTTTAACAGAATGAATTGTTTTAAGGACTTAGGAAATTCCAGTGTTAACGAGTAGGAAAAAGAAAGGATGTAATAGCATCCCATGCCAGGTTTCATTTTGATAAAAAAAGGACTTCATTTTTTATTTTACAAAGATACCTTTCAGTTTCAATCCTTTGTCTTATGCCAATTGTTTGATATCATTCATTTTACTTTGAAACTCATTTTCACAACCACTTGGTGACATACTTCGGATACAGTATCACTCAGAAGCTGACAAGATAAGTTTGATGTCTCAGACAAAAAATGAATACAGTCTAAGATGTCAATCAGTATCAGAAGAAAACTAAAATCAGGTTGGTTTATATTTGTTGGCCAGTTTTAAGGGTTTGTTTTGTTGTTTTTTTTTTGACATCTCAGCTGTCCTAAGATTCTTCAGTGGTGTGAAAATGAGACACATGTACAGGAAGAGACACTCGCTCTGTGCCCAGCTGAAGCGTGGCACCAGGAAACCCACTGGCACTAAGGACCTAATGCAAAAACCCTTCAGTCACAGGATGCAATTAACCACAAAGCACAAAGCCACAGGAAAACAAACCTCATTATTTCTGCCAGTCATGGAAATCCTTATTAATCCTGAAAACGTCTTCCACATAAATCACTTCATAGCGAGGTGAAGAACTGATTCTTGGATGCAGTTTCCTTGAGTACAACTTACTCACAGCCAAAAAGTGACTCCACACAAGTTCTCCTCTACTGTCATCTAGTCACAAGGGCTATCCCAATGCTTATGTAGTCGGACTCTTCTGCAGTCACCATGTCCATGATATCCCACAAGAAAAGAGGCCAAAAAGTTTATAGAGTGCCACACATCAGCCGACTACTGAAACCAGAATAAATGAGGCCAGGGAGACTGCCACCACCATGGGTTGGCAGTAATACAGTCTAATGTGACAAACTACTTTCAGGCTTTTGAAATATAAGAAAGGAGGTATTTTCCTAATTTTCACTTGAATTTTTGCATTCTAACCCAATTTTGGTTGATGGAAAAGCTCTAATAATCTCAGTCACGCATGCTCCAGCCTTCCCAGCACAAACCATTACAGAATAGGGAATGTTATCCTTCTCCAATACTTACGAACCAGTTTCCATTACTGAGATGATCAGCTTGCCTTGTTCAAAGGATCATGAGAGCAACCGCTAAGGAAAAGCAAAGTAACTCACTCCACATTTTCAAAGCACTTCAGCGTATACTCAGCAGCTCAAGTACGTGCCCAAAAGTTGAAGGTACTGAGCACAGCCAGCTCTCAAAGAAATCAGATGCTTTGGAAGAAACTTAGGGACCTAGAAAACTGTCACAATCAAACACAGTATCTTTATTTCCCAACCAGCCTTTTCAATTTTGCCAGCAATTTACTAACTTTGGTCTTGTACAGAACATGTTGTGGTTGGGTTTTGGTTGGGTTTTTTTGATTGGGTTTTATTTTTAATTGTTTGGGCTTTTTCACAATTATCTATTATATGATAGTAACAAATGTCAGAGGATTTTAGGCTGAGAAAGTTGGGG
Source organism: Neopsephotus bourkii (assembly GCF_033783945.1). Taxonomy (NCBI): domain Eukaryota; kingdom Metazoa; phylum Chordata; class Aves; order Psittaciformes; family Psittacidae; genus Neopsephotus; species Neopsephotus bourkii. The sequence goes on from NW_026902270.1 coordinate 895,615, forward strand.
CTGTTCAGCCTGGAGAAGAGAAGGCTGCGTGGAGACCTCATAGCAGCCTTCCAGTATTTGAAGGAGGCCTACAGGGATGCTGGGGAGGGATTCTTCATTAGGGACTGTAGTGACAGGATAAGGGGTAACGGGGTTAAAACTTAAACAGGGGAAGTTTAGATTGGATATAAGGAGGAAATGATTTCCTGTTAGGGTGGTGAGGCACTGGAATGGGTTGCCCAGGGAGGCTGTGACTGCTCCATCCCTGGCAGTGTTCAAGGCCAGGTTGGACAGAGCCTTGGGTGCCATGGTTTAGTGTGAGGTGTCCCTGCCCATGGCAGGGCAGTTGGAGCTGGATGATGTTAAGGTCCTTTCCAACCCTAACTATTCTATGATTCTACGACTCGCTTTGCAAGCTACAAGCAAAACAAGATAAGCATAATTTCCCATGCTTTCTTTTCTACCAACTACATAAAAAGTGCCCCAAAATGTCCAGTCTGTAAATATGAATGATAACCATATAAAGACCAGTCACAAGTAGGGTGACAGCAGAACGATGCACTGCAATTATGTCACAATTCCTTATTTTTTTCTCCAAAACTTTCAAAGAACATGGAGCAGGAATCAAATAAGATACATCTTATCTTCCTAAAAAAAAATGATGCTGAAACCAGTACAACTTCTGGCATGAATATGCAGAGCAGGATTCAGACTGTACTCTTTTTGTCCTGCATGAATAATCCATCACATTTCTATTGTATATTATTAAAGTGACTTGCTTTTCCATCCTCCCAACCCCCACATCTGTGCTGCTGTAATTTACGTGAATTGCAGTTAATGATCACTTGCATTATGCTTAATCAGCATATCAATAATATACTCTGCACAGACTAAGTAGCTCTTCTTTCTTTCCCCTTTAATGAAACCTATAGAAATGGAACTGGTATTTGACTGATTGGCATCACAAAAAGGTTGCCTAGGCAGGTGCTGGAGATGGTAGTACAGGACAGAGGCCTTGTGGCTGCTGCCAATCACGCTCAAGCATCAGCAAAGCCCACCCATTATATTTTCCAATTCCATTGCCTTGCTATCTAGAGGGGCTGACGTTTTGTACTTCAGGGATTTTAATGAGCTTGACCAGACCAGCATTACTGACGCCAAGACTGTGGTTGTGTGGGATGGTTCAAGGAGAGATCACATTCTTATAGGGTGATATTATTAACCACGGTCTAAAACACTGCCATTAGCGTGTTCTTATGTGGGACACAGAAATCTTTGAATACCAGTGATCTATAAATCTTAACATGAATATCCACAAGTTTCTGGAAAGCTGTTGTTATATATGTCAAGGCAGACTTAAAAGAATAAAGAAGAATATTGAAAATGACAACAAATCCATTTTGGTCATTTTGCCAGAAATCAATCAATATCACATATTGATAAGATAAAATTATTAACCAAGTAAGAGGCTTATTAAACACTTCAGCTAAATTATTTTTAGGAATTCCATAAGTCACTGGCTGCAGTGTACTGACATTCATGGCTTCAGATGAGAACACTGCTGCAAGCTGGAGGAGAATTGGCACACCACCAATATACTCATTTGTGAATCACAGCCTCCAGTGTAGCTCTATTAGCTCTACTCCGTAAATCACCACCATGCTATTAGCAATTTTTCAATATGATGTGACATCTTTATTATAATGTTTTCCCACTAAAGTTTAAGTTCATATTTTAGTTAGCGCAGAGATAGATGCAGCCGTATTTACCAGGTTTCATTAATTGACTATAAATAAAAGGCTGTAAAAAGAAGGCGTCTCTTTCACACGATGTTCAAGTTGTCATCGTTTTACAGCAAAATGCCAATTTAGATAGAATAAATGCTACTATTTCTATACTGCACACTCATGCTTCAATATGTAAGCTTAAAACTTCACAGCATTTTGAAGGCTGCAGTTTAGTCTCAGTTCTCTTACAAAAACACTCACAGTACATGATCTACATTAATTTACTACCATGTGATTTTTAACTAAGAATTTCATTAACATGTAAGAACATCAGTACACTCTGTGTACTGAAATTTACTTTGGCTTCAATATCCGTGGATACTACAGTAAATAGGAACAGCATGCACAGACACACGCAAGTTGTGCTGGATTTACCTGACAAAAACTTGCAAAAGCTAATAAAACTGCTTTCAGAGATGTGGAGGCCCTTTTTGGTAGGCTGATGTAGCACATCTGTTTTTCTTATAGCCCCCAAGGTACCCTGTCTCATTCCCTACCAACTGCTTTAGGCATCCAAGGCAAGAAAGGCACAGCTGCAGGGAGCAGAGCAGCAGAGCTGCACAGCTGCAAGATGAACAGAGCAGAAGAGTAAAGCAGAGGAGGGGGGAAACAATCTAGGACCAAAATTGCAAGTGAAGACAAGAAAAAAATGATGAGCTAGAAACTGCTGGAGAGTTCCCTCTTGGACATCCTGTTTATAGAGGTTTCTTATTGGGAAAAGCCAGCAGGAACCACCACTAGAAAGAAACATGAACCCTCTTCCCACTTCTTCCCCATGAGAACGGAACAATTTGTTGAGAGACACAGGAAGAGATCCATGTGTAAACTCAAAAAATAAACCAAGCCTTAATCCTTAAATGCTGCTAAACACCTGCATAACACTTAACATCAATAAGGCACTTCTTAAATGTAAACAACTGAATCCCATGAGGCAGAGATGCAAAAGTACTATTACCACTAATCTCTGTAATCCGTAAAAGTGATAAAGGTGAAGTAAAAGCTTGCCCAAAGCCACAGAATAATCAAAACGTGGACTTTCATGATCCTACAGACAAACCAATGAGCAAATACCTGCCAACAGCGAGAATTCAAACTGCAGTTGGTTTGGAAAAAGGACAGTTGCTGGACTCTTAGATAGCAACTTCTCACCCTTATCAGGACTAGAGACAGCATTTCTCAAGGACTTAGAAATGCCAGTACCCTCTGACAGAGGTTTACTCATTGGGTAGAAGACACAGGCACATGAAGACTTCTCAGAGTTGTCATTCTAAAGGTAGAAAACCAAAGTAAGACAGTCATAGAGGAAGGAAGCAAAGCACCTTAAAGAGTAGGCACCAGTGACAGCACAGCAAGAGAAGGAGCCACAGGTCTCTTAAGTGTCTTCTTTCAGCAAAGATTTGATGGCACAGCCCTTTCTGAGAATGAGGGAAGTTCCAGAAACCAGGAATTCAGCCTGAGAAATGGGAGTGGGGTTTGCGCCAGGGACAGAATGCAGGAGCCTCCTTACATACCTGCACTATGCAATGTCTTAAAAGAGTAATGGATTGTCCCTACACACAAACACATATACACATTCCATAGAAAAAAAGAAGCTGGGGAGTGACCAGATATCAGCACCAATGGATGGTTACGCACTGGTACTAAGCCATCATGAATTTTAAAGAGTCTGCTGGCAAATGTTATGTAAAAATGATGGAGTTAGCAAAGTTCAACAGCACAGATGTGTTAAGGCTGCACTTCTACTTCTCCAAATAGAATGTCTAGATTTATTAAACCTGGATACACAGCAAATTAGGAAAAAACAGGTCAAGAACACTATTTAGACATTTCTTTAATAATATATTATCTCATTAGTAACGGTACTTGAACAATTTAGCGCAAAAGTTATCACATACTTACAACACCCGCTTATGTCCACATATTTTTCACCTTCCGCTACTTCTATCTGCATAAATTAGCAAGTAACACTATGGAACAGTCCCATGATACCTTCTCAAAATACACATTGTGACAGAAGAGGGAACAATACCTAAAGTGGAATTTCTTTATTACATTCTTTTGTTCAATGCACCTCTTGCTTTCATTTTCTCCAACCAGACAGAGCTCTTCCCAGGGATCGCATGCCGTGCAATGCATGTTCAAAAGAGAAGGCACCATGGCTACATAAGCTACATATTGCAACTTTAGAGCAGGCTATTTTTGAAGCTCCAAAGAACTAGGGCTATTGCACGGTGTCCTCTGAAGAGGAAACAATGGTTAAATAGCACATTGGTCTGTAGCAGCACTTTTCTATTTCACAGTCTAGTGAACTCACCCCATGTGATGGGTAGGAGATCCAGCCCAGCTCCCCTTGAATTGTTTTTGAGTCCAGCAGATTAACTACAAAAGAAGACAAAATGAAGAGGAATTAGTTTCATCTGCCTCCGTCCAGTTAACTGCGCTTACCCGTACCAAAAGATGTGTTTATTTGGGGACCCTGTGAGCACTTGATTTATTCAGGTGGCTTGGCAGTTAGCTACAAAGAAGAAAAAGGCAGACAAATAAAAAGGATCCTCTTGTTTATCATAAAACACGCTATGAACAGCAGACGGGGGAACTTCTCAAAACAAAGAAAGTGACAAAAAACAAACAATGGATGGCTGGCCAAATTAATTACAGCAGGGGGTGGGAACAGAGCGCTTCTATCAGCTGCACAAACTACAGCGTTTTCCCCTTGGATGCCTGAAATTTGGGTCGATGCATCTAACTACATAGGTGAGACCTGAATGTTTTAATCATTATTTGATTAAAGCCCTGCATTTGGCATATATAATTGTCTCAGGATATAGGAATAAATAATGAATGCTGATTAAAGTCTTCATTTCTTTCTGGCTTCTGATCTAATTTGCTCTCACACGGGCTTGCAGTCCTGAAGTGTTCTCTAAATGCCACGTGTAACGCATTAGATACAAAAGTCATTATTTACGATGTGACAAGTGCAGACAAACCTACTTTTAAAGAGACCCATCAATTCACGGTTAATCTTGCTGCTATTTTAAGGGGCATGCCACAATTTCCAGAGTAAGAATGAAGCTTTTATTTGCAAACAGTCGGAGACAGACATTTTCCAGTCAATCAAATCACAGTGTTTTATTCAACATCCATTTTAAGATATGACGGGTATTCAAATACATACGTACAAACAAATCATTGCATATTCTTCTTTCTTATTTACTTGGTTTTCACAAGCCCACAAATCAATTCTGTTCCTAACCCTGGCCGGATAGCCTCCAAGTGCTTAATCACACATTTTAATCCGTAATCTCCCTACTCACACAGTTTAATCCCTAACTAACCATTCTTTATGAACATGAGGCAGAACAGGTGAATTAATACAAAGTACCACACAAAAAAGCAACCAAACTGAAGTATTAGTACACAACATAACAAGGCTGTTCCCAACGGAACCAATCTGAACACCTTCAGTATTTATTATCTGCAATTTGGGCTTCCTTTCGTTGTATAAATAACCATAAATATACCAGTTTGTCTACATTTGTATGCACACACTTTAGTGTTGTGTATGTGGATACACACAGAGATATACTACCACGAACAAGCTGCTCTGCCATCTATGTGAGGGAAAATATTTCCCCCTGCATACATCCCTTTAAAAGAAAGCAACCCTATTTTGACTTTTTGCCTACACCAATAAGCAAAATACCTTTACTAATCTGATAGAAAAAACATTATACAGTCTTATATTTTCTTCCTCTGAATTCATCAATAATTAAGTTCCCAATCACCTACACCATGAAAAAACAGTCAGTCCTTTACTGAGGGCATAGGGCCCCAGGCATACTATTCTGCAGGCAGGTTGGCATCTATAGAAAATAAATACTAATCAAAACCCAAAAGGGAAAAATGCACTTCTTGCTTTTGTGGCTACAAATTCCCACAGATTATGGATCTCCTGTGATAAGACAGATCTGTTTGTTGTGCATCTGCAATACATGGTGGTGAAGGAAGTACGACTTCTGAGGTAAATTGCTTGGCCGTAAGTTGCTACGGCAAATCACTTGGGAGTAAATGTAACTAACATATTTATTCTTTAAGAATGAGCTGCTTGAAAACATGATTGCAGCAACTCTGGAATTCATGAATTCAGCCCAAATTCATCAGTCTCATCTGGAAAAAATAAGCAGGCAATAGACTCGTAACCCGGTGGTAGTTTCCCTCTCTGGGCTGCCAAGCAGCCTAGCAGTTACAGCACGCCCTCCAGGTGCAGATCAGCGTTCAGCATCACTCCCCAAACCTCTCTATGTCAACTCCCTACTGCCTGCCTGCATCTCAGAACAGGCTTACCAAGTTACCAGCTACTCTTACAGGAAGCACTCACAGGCATCATGACAGGGCCATGACGGGCAGTTAAGTATTCAGTGAAACCCGTTCATGCCCCGTGGATGTGCCCCACGACAGGTAGATGTCTCAGCCATGGCGCAGTTTGTGTCGCAACACGCTGGGATCGAATCTACGAGATATATGACAATATTTCTTCAGCATCTCTCCTTCTTTCCATCTTCCTTATCTTCCTCACCTCCTTCCAACTAACTGGAACCATTAGGCAAAATGCTTTTCCATACTTGTACGTGTTTCACTACATTTTATAAACCCTTAGAAGAAAGGTGATCAGATGCAAGCCTGAGAGCGCAGGGAGGTACTTAGAGTGGTATGAATGCTACCATTACTGACAAGAAAAACCAAATAACATGCAAACAAACAGAAAAACCCCAAAGTAAAGCTATGTTCCAGGTCTGTAACTTTATCAGCAAGTACTTTTGTGCTAAACATATTTATATGCACGATTTTAGTTTTATTAAACCTATTTATACTGCACAATCTTCGACTTCCTTCATTTTCATTTGTGCAAGAAGGAACAAAGCATGTCATGTCAAGTAACTTTTCTATCTAGCAGAAGATCAGTAAATCTTAAGGTCCTTCACCTATCTAGCCACATAGTCTTCAGTGATTATAAAGACCACTTGTTTGGGTTGGGGGTCTTTGGGGGCATGTGTATGAGCGTGTGTGTGAAATGCCAGGAAATAAAAGACCACAGGAGGGAAAAAATACCCAAAGGAAGAAAACAATTATACTAACTTCCTAGAAAACCATCACTTTGCCTGGATGTCTTTATCATTTACCAGGTAAGAATTACATTACAGGCAAGCAGAAACACAGAGCAGACTGCCTGAGTTCTGAGATTGTTTAGAGTCCAACTGGAAGTCATACATCCAATCCTTTTTTTCCTATTAAAGAATTATGGAAAAAAATAAAAGAACCAAAAAATAACCCCCCAAATAAACTTTTCACTACAATTGTGCTGTTCTTCAATAGCGTGTAAAATGAAGAACGTATTTCCTTTCAGGTAGCCACCTGAAAAAAAACAAGCAAACAACAAATCAACACCTCCCTCTCCCCGAAAGAAGTTTCTAATGCACTCATTTTCCTGTGACTTCAAGGAGTCGTACACCTTGGATAGAGAGCAAACGGTGAAATGATGACAGAACTTACAAGCTTGGTCCCCTAGACAAAAATGACAGGGAATGTGGGGTTTCATTTTGTCATTGTATATCCTAATATTACATATGAATTTGGAAATTGAAGAAGAAAATAGCATTTCCCTACACTAAGACTGAAAAAATACATAAAGAATGGATTAGGTATTCACTGTCTGATTTTTTAATGGTTTTTTTGGCATGGATTTGTAAGGCTAGGTAAAAAGCAAAAAATGTCCAACTTTACACAAGCACTTGATCCATAGAATGACTCAATTCAACTGCTTTCAACCCTGATATATCCTCTAGCGTAACAGAAGGCAACATTTGGTTCACAAAACTGACCCAACCAATTCATGAAGTGTATCATGAGGATATATTCAGTCAGATTAGCAGCAGCAGGCATATATCAGCATGACCCTCACATTTTTCCACATATAATTAAAGTTAAATGAAAGCTGGTGTTTAATGTACTACAAACGCCTATGGCCATGTATTTACCAGCTGAAGGAGGGAACAGGAGAGGAAGAGAGTTCTAAGGTCTCTCATAGCACAAGGGGTGCATCTCTAGCCACACTAGCATGAAGGGAACTGCACAACTTAAGAAAAGTCAAAACCAAAAAAGAGGTAAAGCTATTTCGTGTGGCAACACATTTTCTCTCATTGCAAGTGTAATGACCATCTCCTCCAGAGCAACTGGCCCAGCAAAGAGCACGGCTGCGCAAGCAAACGTAACCACAGGTCAGATCACTTCACAGCTGCTTACCCACAACTGTCAATATCTTAAGTAGGGTACCGGGGAACAGGAGAAGGGTAAGCTAATAACTCTTCTTCCTTCCTATCACTGCTTTCCACAAGAGAGTGAAGAGGTAGATTTTACAAGTCAGGCCACATGAAAGAGAATCAGCATTTCCAGGCTATTTCTAAAGCTTATCCATTTCTTATACAATGCATTTGCTCTTCTTGTGGCTCTTCCTCCTGCAAAACTGAGTATCATTCAGATAGATCTTACAGCAATTTTTGATGTTGATCAGCTGGTTACTACGGGTAACTCTTCAACTAGCTGACCAGTTTTGCTGCTATCGATGGTTGTTTCCGACAGAATGCCTTGAAAAGGATCACTGGTTATGCTGAGACACAGGAGAGCTTTCATAAAATAACTTTCAATAAATAAAGTAGTGTGTAATAATCTCAGCATCCTGCATGGGTTCCCATCAGGTAATTAACTTGCTTCAAAACGAGTGGTAAGTACAAGGGAGAGTTTCTTGATATTAAAATACTACAGTGCTATACAAACTGAGCAACCATCACTTCTGGCTCTGAAAATCAATGGCTTGGTCCTTCTGTACAACAGTCTTGCTCACCATACTGTACACTGTGGCTATTTCTGCCAAGTGGCAGCATAGCGGCAAAATGCCGGTTAAGAACACATTCTCTTTCTAGAAGCTCTCTCATGCCCAGCTCTTCTGGCCTTCCCCATTCACAATTGCAAGAGAGAGCATTATTAGTTCCCTTAAAACACACTTCTGCACAGGGGGTAAAGGCAAATCTCTTCCCAGCAACTGGAGCAGGGACACGAATGGGAAATGCGAAGCTCGCTCGCTCTCCTTTTCGTGGCATCAGGCAGAAGACAAATGAAGGCTCAGGTAGAGTTTGACAGGAGGCCTGCTCACACTACCTGAAACTGCTTCCAGGCTGAGACTGATGGTAGAGGGCCTGCTGCGAGGCTTACGAACAGCAGGTTCCACCAGGATTAGCGTCAGTGAAAGGAGGAGAACTGTAAAACTAAGAAATGCCACTTGAAAGCAGCAGCACTTGGAGAAACACGTGGAGTCACAACTGCTACAATACAGTATAAATATCTCCCCCACTAAAAACCAAACAAACAAAGGATGTACCAGGTAGAACTTCCCCGAGATCCCCCTCACTGCCTGAGAAATGGTGAGGAAAAGCCTGCTAGGAGGCAACTTTCAATACGTCAAGAGCCACCTAGAAACAACCTCGCACTTGACAGCAGTTTCATGTCATATATTTTACAAAGAAAATACAGAGCAATAGACAATGAGGTCAAGTACAGAAAACATTCTTTCTTCAACTAATTAACCCTTCCAATTAAAAGTTAAAACCACCCCACCAAAACCAACGAACAAGTAACCACCACTGTTCTGTCCTTTCCTGTTTGGCATCAAACCACCGGCTCAGAAACACGCTAGTCAGGTATTAAAAAAATGCCAACAAATGGGGAAAATTAAATTTGCTGTGCAACCAAAAAGCAAAAAAAATGGTGAATGCCCACAATTGAAATGTGTCATAGAATCCTGAGCAGCAAAGGAAGCACTTTGTGGCAGGAAGTCATACAGAACTTGGTTTTGAGGTGGGACAGAGCGGAGTCAGTGCAAACTCTGACGCACGTCTTTCGAATGATGGCCTCTGCCCAGCAAAGAGGATTTGCACCTGGATTTACATCCACTTACGATTGCAGATCTGAGTCTCTTCAACTCTTCATTCCCCCAGCAGTGGCAAAAGTCAAATAAGAGTGGCAACAGATCAGCTTTGTGTCCTTGGCTTACTCTGAGACTAGAAGCAACATATACAGACAAACAGGCAAGGTCAATGTTGTACCTTGATTCATTCACCTATCATGCTGATGTTGCAGGTGGACCACAAAGTCTTTGGGAAGGGACATCAAATAAATAAATAAGTAAAATCAGTAGATAAGAAACCACTTCACGACGCAATGCTAAATAATGTAATACTCTTTTAATGGAAGGCTGTCCAACAATGAAGCCTCATTCTAAGCAGCAGACTTGGGGCCTAATTTGCTGCTTATTCATGAAGAAAAGTCAAGTTTCCTGTGATTTTATGATCCTGCATTTCCCCTCAAATGTTGTAGTGAAGATGTTATTGCTTGGAAGAAAATGGCTCTAGTGTAAGAGAGGTCTTCTCAAGTCCCCATCTACTAGCTCTGCTTTTACAGCTTTGCCCCCCTCCAGCAATGGCCACCCTAGGAAGCAAAGTGTCAGCCACACAGAGTAAACCCAGCCAATAGAACATACATTGCAATGCATACCCAACCTAGTGCCAGTAAGTTTGGCCCATTTGCTACACAACTTATCTCCAAATGCAAGATCTCTCAGTGAGATTTCTGCTACATCTCAAAGCCAGACTACAGTCCTTTGAGAGTCACAACGCTGTGAGGTCTGCACTTTCAACCCTTCTTGCCTGTGCCTTTATACTGTACAATGCAAATATGATTTTGTGCAGAACATTCCAAATTTGGCAACTGTCATGTCCAATCTGTGGTTAAATTGCTGACTGAAGAACTCCACCAGGGTGGGAGCAAGAGATGAACAAACAAGGGGAAACCAAAATGTACTAAAAAACAGTTGCTCCAACACTGAACACAGGGGTCTTCAAAAAAGAAGACTGGAAAGCCCAAGCCTCTGTTGCTTTCATTTAAATGTTCAGTAAATAACTGTTTCCAGTATTAAGAGACTGTGCTTCAAATCTCAGATGAAAAGACAAAAGACTAGCAATACGCATCAAGTTACCCTATAGATTATTGCTTCTATAGAACATATAATGGTCCTATGTCAATTTGGATTATTTGGCAAATTCTCTTTTTATGGTAGTTACCCTCAGCTTTTCAAGAGGAAGGGCTTTATTTTCCTCTCAGATTTTGCTCTTCTCAAACACACTCCCCAAGAGCATCTGAGGCCAGCTATAGATACCTCCTGTTCTCCTACAGCTGAATACTGCAGCAGCCAAAGGAGGAACCCTATTGAAAGTTTCTCTCAAAAGGCTGCCATGAAGGAGGGAACACAGGATAGCAATAAGCAATGCAGGAATGCCTATAAATAAATACAGGGATTGTAAACTGCAAAAGCAGAGCCAATCAGGGAGGCTCTACCACCGCATAGCAGCCCTCTCCCTGCTTGCTGCACACAGCATGGATTTCAGTACTGCTAGGCATCAGTGGCACTCCCATGCCCAGTTCACGGTGACTCAGATCATGCTAACAGCTCTACGTGTGCCTCAGCCCAGCCAGCCCAGCTCTCGTCACCTGCGCTCAATGCCAAGTAGTTTTCCAGCAGTCTTCCTCTTTTTGCCAAGTATGGAGGCTGCACGCAGAAAAGGAACAACACTATCCTAAATCTCCTGAATCGATAGGACAATGATAATCAGGCCCCAAAATAAAAGCCTCACATGAGAGGTTTCAGAGAGCAAAACTGCAGAACTACTACTCTTCCTTAGCAGACAAAACCAGAACTCTTTTCAAAGCAGAACAGATAACAGATATATTGTTGCTAGAAACCTTAGAAGTGTTCCTGTAACACCAAAAGCTGTGTGCCGTCCCCTCCACCATCCCCATTCTATTGTGGAGGGACTCCAAGTGATAGCTAAGGCCAGACAACATATGCTAAGCTTTCCTATTACCCTCTCATCAATCTGGTTTGAGCCTATGTAGGTGTGCAGGCACACTCAAACCTTCTAACTTAGCACCTCGCAGAAGTCATTCCAGCTACTGAGAAGTGAAAACAAAGGCAAGCCAATTCTGCAGCAATGATGACATATGAACCAGCAGCTCCTTTTGTAGGAGTAAGGTGACAAATCTGTACGCTGCTTTTTCTTGGAGTACCTGTCTGCGTTATGTCGACAACCGCCCATCCATTCTCATGGATGAACACAGACAAAACAGATTTTATTTCTTCTTTATTAGTTTGAAACATGAGAGCTCGCTTGATATTGTTAAAGTGGCGCAAAGCTCAATTTCCAAGTATGCAAAAACATATGACTGGTGGGCTGGAATGCAATGTTTATCAAAGGGGCCTAATAAGGTTTCGGTTTTATTAGGCTATTTCCTGTAAGTTGATATGTGCCAGTTCTTTTCATTAAGACAAGGATATAAAAATTAAAAATGGATTAACTTAATGGGTTCCAAATTACTGTGTTGCTTTCACTTCTTTGCATTCCTCCTTTTAATTTTAAGCAGTTCCAATTGGTCCTTTTCCAGGACCAATGCGCCAACAAGACGCATAAACCCTTAGATACCCGAATTACCGTACTGAACTCGCATTCAAATCCAAATCATGCAAATCTCTTTCTACTCTACTATTATAGCATTAAATCTGACATCAGTGAAGCATCATGTTAAACACGTAAATGCAAAGTGGGGGCCACTGTCTTAAAAGGGAATTTAAAAAACAGACCAGAACCTAAGGATGAGATTCGGTTACCTAACACAGCCACTCCATGCCTTTCACCAGCCCAGAATAGAAGTGTCATGCAAGATGTATCCGTGCCATTTGGTGCACAAATACTAAGGCACATAAAATGGGACCACATGCCTATGTCTAGGCAAAACTCAACAACAAACATAACTCAAATAATTCTTATAAGCTCTAAAGCACTTCTCAAAAGGGCTTGATCACACTGCACAACTGAGACTTTTTACTTCTGCATTCCTGCTCCCTTGGGAAAAAAAACTAATATTCAGCGTTCACTAGTTTTGCAGAATTGAGCGCTCCAAAGCTCTGACGCATCTGGGGTCTATCAGTGTGGCACAAAATCTCCCTTGGGAATGCTTCTAGCAGCTTAAAAGGGGAACGAAAATGTTGCACCGCAGTGTCCAAGTTCATTAAAGGTAAACTGAGAATTCAAAACCTAGTAGGACATGCTCAGTTTCTAGCATTCTAGATACCAAAAGGTGCCACAGAAAAGACACCTGGGCACATGCAGCACCCATGACAAGAAGTTCCTAAGTTCCCACAAATTTTACTGCAGTTCAAGCGTATTCAAGGTCCTGCAGCGAGCAATCGATTCTCCTTTGAGGACACAAACTTTTGAGACTGGGACCAGAGCATAAGTAAAGCAAACGACCATTCATTCGTTTAAAAGGCTGCAGTATCCCCAAGTGAATCAGCTGGCAGCATGCCACAACTCAGGAGGAAAAGCAATGCTTCTAAGAAATTCCTCTGTGCATGGGGCACAAGAAAACGCAAACCCTTGCCAGTGAATGTGGTTGTGTTGGGTTTGGTTGTGTTTGGAGTTTTTGTTGTGGGCTTTTTTGGTGGTTTTCAGTTTGAAACACAGAAGTCGCGAGTTGCAACAAAAAAACCAAGAGATTCCTGAAGTGCTACATTTGGAAAGAGGCTTTCTCAGGTGTGCCTTGACAGCTCAAGCTTCTTTACTTCCATGAATCAAGAGCTCCAGCTTGCATGGGCTATGAAACACTTGTGTCCTTACACAACTGCTCCATAGATAAACCCATAATAAATAAACGACTAAACATCCTGATGCAAACTGGGGGAGTAAAATGCCAATAGCATAAGATACCGCCTCAAATGTCATGTTGAGAAAATCAAGATGCTAAAACCAGTTTTATTTTCCAATACAGTGATGTCACCAACATGATATTTTCATTGTTTGCCAGGTTAACAGAATTTATGGAGGTAATTAATGCAGAACATGTGTGCTGAGCTATCCATATGAAAAATGGAATTGCCCCTGACTTCATTTGCTGCCTTTGCAACCAAAACCCCACTAACATCTTTTTTCACTATTTCCATATGTGAGAAATACAAATATTTATAACAAAGGTAAATGCCTCAATGACTGTTCTATCCCCATCTAGCCACAAGCCAGTTTGTCGGACCCCTGTCTTCTGGTTTATTCCTCTACTTCCATTACCTTCTCACAAATGGCTCAGGTTTCTATTATGGTCTACAAACTAAGCATGTTCCTCATGCCTCTTCTCCAGAATTGCTCTCCTTGGTTAGCATGGAAAATTTCGGCTTCAAGTTCCCAAACGCTCTCTGCCCAGCTTTCAGGATGCACACACAGCCAAGTAACCATGGAAAAAGCAATGCCATTGAACATATAATTATTTTCCTGTGTCTTTTTTTTTCCTGGGAATCAACAGGATCAAAGCCCCCCTCCTCCCTCCCAGTAAACAGCATTCAGTAAGACAAAATGGACATGCAGCCCTCCAAGTCAGATAACGAAAGACCATCTTTGCCTTCTACTCTTGATGGCTAAATGCTGATTTTGGGGAGGGAAGGGACAGAAGGAAATGCACGGGCATGAAAGAAAGACTTTCCCTTTTTAATAAGACTTTTTCCTTTTTAATAATAAAGCACTGTTAGGGAAAGATTAACTAGAATAGTAAAAATGCCTCTACCCCATCTTAACTGCAGCGTCTGTGGAAATTCACCACTGGTAAATCATAGTCATGAAGCTTACTAATGTAAACAAAGCTCAGACTTTCAGGGAGGCAAGGAATTTCTTCATTTGTGCTTTGCTCACTGTTCAGATCATCGTCAGCACTGAATTGTGGGTGCCTAACACTGTCATTAATCGGAGGAAGGTTGGATTTTGGTCTGATTTTTAATCAGATACAGGTCCAACTTTTGCTTAATCTCTGCCTATCTATCCTTTTCCTTTAACCCTTCTCTCCCCCTCCAAAAGAGATCTCTCAAAAAGCCTTGCCCCTCTAAAAAGTCAAGCACAGCAAAAGCCCTCTAGCTGCCTTCTAGCTTCTCAACAACTAAATCAAGAAACCCAGCTTCACTCATGGCTATTTGTTATGGCACAAAGTCTGTGGGAAGCCTGCTGCAGAACAAAACATACTTTTGTGCTTTAATTATTATCTATTTAAATGGTAAGTCATCATTCCAGGTTTTCTCCAAAAAATTTCCTTTCTTAGGCAACAATTTAGAAGTTTTAGGTATTAATTATTGACCTCTTGTGCAAGGCAGCTATGCTTTAACTGTTATGTAAAACAACAATGAACAAAACAGAGACCAATGAAATGCAAACCTTTCCATCCACATACAGATATAAGATTGGTATGAGAAACCAGCTGGAAACAAAAAGAAAGCACCATTCCCACACCTTATTACACTAAACTGCCCCAACTGAACCTTAACATTCATCCTATTGTTCGCTTAATTGCTAGCAAGTTTCAACCACTGTTCATTTGGTCTGCTATTCTTCTTTCATCAATATTTTTCCAGCAGATTAATGGGATTTTCCTCCATATTTTGCCTGAAACAGCAGGACATAGTAGTTTAATGAGAAAAAAAAAGGAGCGTGGCACTAACGGTTCTGCTTACAGTGTGTCTGGTTTAATAACATCTCTGCAAATGTAAGGCTTTGCATGCCAGTGTTTCATTCAGGCTACCCGTCACTCTCACAGATGAACTTTTCTGTCACCGTCCCAAGACTTCTTTCAGGCAGGATTATCTTTATTGCTATATCTTTATTTCTGTCATTCATTCACTGCAGAAAATAAAAAGGAATCTTTTTCACACTGAAAAACAAAGTAATTGTGCTAGGATTTATCAAGCACTTAAGAAACTAAGAAGCTCGAGACTACTGGTGGGGAATAGAATCCTAACGCAGCAAATTACTACCACGTTTTGTTTCCAAAATTACACCACTGGGAGTTCCTATCTAATCTTCTGAATTAAACTATTTTCTCTTAATTCTTGTTTAGTAGAGTTTAAATATATATATAAAAAAAGCTACTGCTTTAAAGTGCTTATGGAAATAAGAAGGAATACACCACAGCAGTGAGTGTACTGCTAGGAAAATGGATCACTTAGCAGTAGTCACATACATTCACAAACAAAAAATCCTCCCATTTCACTGTATAATATCTTTCTGCAAGTCTTTTCCTTCTTCTAAATATATTTTCATCCATTTTCAACAACGCTTCAACAAATTGAACACCACATTTTTGTAAGAAAGAAAATGTTGCAAATTAAAATCCCTACATCTCACTCCAGAAAGCACAACTCTTTCGCTGCTGGAATGATCTTTTAGATAGGCAATGGGTTAGTGAGAGCCCTCTGCCCCACCTCTGAAGTTTCATCTAACATCTCTGGACAAGTCCAGCCAATTTTGCACCTTAAGGTACCACAATGACTTGTCTGTGTTTCAGTAACAGCTCTGCTAAGTACAGCTCCGAACTTTAACAAAAGTAAGGATATGATTATATCTGCAGTTATTTTCTTCTTTCTTTTTATTTTTCTTTTTTCTTTATAAAACAGAAAAATCAAACAGCAGCTACAAAAGACTGGTATCTACAAGAATTACAGGTACTGTATGAAACTAACTCAGGCTCTGTACAATAAAAATCCACAAACAGTACTGTTGTATTCGGTAACAGCTCTGTAGTGACCCTCACTGGTGATAAAATCCAGAGCTCCGAAAACAAGAAAACGAACACCTGCATCCGTATTTCTAAACTTTCATCAAGTGGGGATTACAAGAACAAGGGCCATTACATATGCGCCTAGAGGAAAACTTACTTTTGATTCTGCTTGAGAACTTGCAAGTATACTAATAGCAATTTGCTAAAAACAAATAAAACCTAATTTGTACATCTTCCCAGGTGGGAATTAAAAATTTAAGTTCAATCAGAACACACTCCTGATTTGAAAAGATTTCATGTAAACAAGCGTTAAACTTAGTGTGCTTATTATCTGTTTAATGCTTTCCCTCCTGGTACTGCCTCTGAAGCCTAATTTCTTGAGGCTGAGTACTGAAGAGTTCTAACCTATTTCTACACCCTGACTGCTTTGTGGGGTAGCAAATATGTTGTATCCAAACTAACTGCAGTAAGAATTAATTGCTGTGTCCAATTTGGACATCTTTATATTTTAAACATCTGCCTTCAGTTTGCTATATACAACATAGTGATTTTTCTTAATATACAATACTGAAATCAGTAGTAAGTAAAGGCAAAGCTCAGTGACAAAGAGAAAAGAAAATGAATTATCCCATGTGTTTCACTTGCTATCAAAAATGTTGACAGACAAGGGGGAATTTACCCAAGTTACTTCCCCTATTATGCAGCATTTTAAGAACACCATGGTGTGAATTTTAAAGCATGCTCATTATTTGTCTAATCGCACAGGTCAGGACTAAGCACAGAAGCTCTGAATAAGACACAGCTGTATGAAAAACAGCCTTTTAGACCCCCAAGACTCTGAGCTTTCTAAAATCAGATTTTAAAATTAAGATTTCTGAACCTACTTTTAACTGCTTTTACAGATAAACACCCCAGAGCAAGCCAGAAACACCAGCAGGAACTGTGTCGCGATTAATGAAGACTTCTGCAGATCTAACAATACCTGACATACAGTGAGGTGAGATTTGTAAATGGCATTTCCCTATTCAATCCCTTTTGATTCCAGCGAGGAGTTCCCAGTCTTGCCTGCCTTTCAAAGGTTACGTGCAAAAGTTGGGCAGGCATTTTGCTCCACATGCAAACACCGCATTTTTCAAAGCCGTGCCAAGAGCTGTCATTACTCCAAAGGCACAGTAAGTCATCTTTAGCAACTTTAAGTATTAACAGAGACGAGCCCAGATAAAATGATGCATGTAACTGTAGTTACATAAAGCTCTGAGGTTGTAATCAATGAATCAAAGATGAAACTGCATTCCCAAATATAATACAGACTGAAAAGAGAGGCTAATTGGAACCTTCTTCCTGTACACCAAAACAGACACTATTTGAAACCAGGTACTGTAAGCATATTTACCATATTGATTTTTTGGTAGCTGTGTTCACAAGAAATTAATTTTATGCTAGATTGAGAGCTTACAATAAGTTTCCTGTCTGCACAGACAAAATATTATTGAAGCAATTCAGGTTGTCAGTAAAAGCTTAAACAAATTTGCTGATAATCCTGTTAATGACCTAGGTCAAGTGTTAACTGTTGTGGGTTATAAAACAGTGAAATTAAGGTTGCTGGTACCCTCAGGCAGGCACTATAGTTACAGAAGAGATGGAGGAAAAATTATTAAATGACATAATTTTATAGCTCATTCGATTTCTTCTTATCTTTGGAATTATTCAGAAAGAAATTGCATCCTTCTAAGTAAAAACCCACAACCCTCCCGAAGCAGAAAACATCCAACAGAATGGAAGAGCAGAACATGTGGTTTATATGCACCTACAGGGCTCGGTTTGCAACTTCAAACTGGAGAAGTTAGATGTTAAATCTTCCTGACGTTTTCCTGCCTCGCAGAAAACGGCACGCACCTAACCACTGCACACAGATAAACCTAAACTTTAGAGAACCTTCTTGAGCTCCTGTGATTACGTAGGTAAAACACATGCAACCTCGTGATGAGCACAGAAGGGAGTTAAAAGCAAAATCAGTGGAAAATGTTACATTTTGTGAAGAAAAAGCTCCAAATAAAATGTCTCTGTGATGAAGCAAATGAATAAAAAGTCAAGCACTCCAAGGGGGGGGAAAAACCCAACAACTTGCCTTCAGCCCTTCTTCCATCCTTTCCTCCTTTCACCCTATCCATTCCCATTGCACTATTAGTCCTAACTGAGGCAGTCATCAGCTTTAACACTAATTCTAAATGTTATCTGAAGTTGAAATTAAAAAATATAAATAATTCCTTCTAGTTATATAAATGTAGGAAAAAATCACTGGTAGCTCTGAACGTACTCTTGTAATGTGCACACTGTAACACTCATGGCTCCCAGAAGTTAGCTAAAGCTATATAAAAAGATCAAAAATCAGTTCCATCCATTGCTAAAACAATCATTTGAGGAGAATTTCAACAGTAGCTCTAATATAAAGCATAGGGGGAAAAAAGAGTATGTTTTTATCTATGTGCCTATATTAGCAATCTCTGTCCAAAGTATACCTTTTTCATTTGCAGTGGTGGAAGAAGAAAACTTTTCTAGCTACCCCACTGAAATGAAGAAACACCTATCTCTAGTTTTGGGAGGAAATTTGTGGTAACGACAGCAGGAAAGTAAGCGAAGTGGTGAGAAAAAGATGATTTCAAAGTGGAAAGCACGATCTTGTGACACGATTTAAAGCTGCACGCTAACGCTTCACCTTCAAATTCGTGTGTCAGCAAATTATAATAATTCAGATTTCAAAACTCACAGTATCAGCCTAAAAGTGCTATAAAATGGTAAAAGAATTACTGAGCCTTCCTATGTGTGTGTGTGGGGGAAAGGATAAGTCCTTTAAAGTTGGTCTCATTCTTAAAAGAAACTGTCAGTGTTCTTTGTTTTGTAAAGAACAGCAAAATACATACTGCAAAAAGGAAGCATGCAAGAGCGGGTTAGTGTCCCATAACTGCGTTCATGCTGTTGTTTTCACTAGCCATTTTGAAAACAGTGCCCGTATCGCACAAGTTCTTGAAACTGAAAAGAGAGAACAGACGCAGTACCAGCTGAACGCTGGCTCGGACAAGTATGTATGCTTCATGCACACTGTGTATGATGATTTTCTTCCCCCTTCCTCAACTCTCGCTATCGGTCATTTTAAACAAAGAAACAAAAAAGTGGGTTCTGTGGCAAACTGGAATGCTCGGGTATCTTTTTGGCATAATTAATCTTAGTTTCCAGGCTGTGCCTGGCTACCACTTCCATGGAAGCAGAGCTGTTCCACTGACTGACAACTACATACATTCCCCAAAAGCTTTTAGTACTAAGATAAGAGTAACCCCTACTAGCACTCCTGTTTTCATTTCTGGAAGTCATTTGTGAAACACGGCAATATTTAAAAAACAGCATCTATCTAGAGGCTTAAAAGTGACAGACAATTAAAAGCACATTCTTTAAACAGCCTATAAAGCACTGTCCACGCAAAACAAATTTACACAAAACATACAAACAGATAATATATTGCTTTTTCTGGTAGGATGGCACCATAGCTTCCTTCCTAGCCATAAAACCAACTGATTTAAGAGTACCCAGGGTTTGTAAAGTTCGAATCTTCCCTTATTTGTTTTGCATTATACTCCTTTCTCCTTCCAGAAATCATTTAAAGTCGTTATCTCACAGCCTTATCCCACAAGCCCCCAGACTATCAATAAGCATGTCAGCATTATTTATACAGGAGAAATGATTGCTCCGACAGCTTTGATATCTGCTTCTCTGCACAAACACTACCACTCAAGCAGGTGCAAGTTTTACATGGTTGTTTGACATGAGAAGTTCTTCACAACCTTTGGCCTCTAGATTTTATCCTGAAAGACGATTACACTGGACATCCTGGCCATGCTGACTACCTCCACTGCTCAAATGAGCAAAAAACCTGTATTTTTATTTTATTAAGAAGGAAAAAGCAGTTTTATCTCATTTTTTAAGTATTTCAATTACTTTTTCAAAGCGTCTGGTGGTCATCGTATTTTCCTGACGCCTAACATGCGTTTCCATCAAATGCCATCTTCAAAATTACCATAGCAAAGGAGCACCAATCACTCCCGCTTTGTTTTGAACATTTACACACATTCACCCACAAACACGGACATCATTTTACCACGTTAAGAAAGCCGGTTACGAAACCACTACGAACCCAAACAGGAGTTTTACAGGGGAGCGAGGATATTTCTTGTATTAATTAAAAGTTTTGAAACACAGGACGACTGATGAAACCGCGACTCCCGCACACCCGAGCGGGCTAACATCGCAGTGACCACTGCAAGGAGGGAGACGGGAGCTGCCCATTAGCCTTTACAGCTTACTTTTGTTAATCACCAAGCCAATCCAGCTCCTACCGCTGTCAACTAACAGCGGTCCGCTCGCTATTCGAGGCCAGCGGAGAGGCGGCTCCTCCTCGCCCTGCAGGACCAGCCCCGGGGGCGCCGGGCACCTGCCAAGGGCTGGCGGAGGCATCAACCGCTCCGTGCTCCAAAGCCCCCCCTTGCCCTTCCCCGCCTCGCCCCGAGCGTTGCGGCTCCCAGCGCATAGCCCCGCCGCGGGCGGAGGGCCGGAGCCGACTCGGGCTGTCCTGCGGCCCCGCTGTGGTTCCCAAGCCAACTTTCCTCGGGGGCGGCCAGGGCGGCCGCTTCCCCCCCTCCTCTCCACCGCCGCCGCTTCCCCTCCTGGCACCTCCCTTGCGCGCCTGTGAGCGGGGCCGCGGCCGCGCTGCCAGCGAGCAACGCGGCCCCGGGGAGAGAAGGCTGAGGTCCCGGGGCGAGAGACCGCTGCCCGCAGGGTCCACAGTGATGGGAGAACAGAAAAATAAAGGAATAGGAAAAAAAAATAAAACAAAATAAGATAAAATACAAAATAGAAAATAAAATAAAATAAAATGGAAAAATAAATAGGAGAGGGAGAAAAATAGAGCGCGAAGTGCTCCCCTACCCGCCCATTCTCCCGCCCGCGGCGGCGGGACCCGGCCTGGCCGCGGCTCACCTTCGTTGCCGGGGCGGGCGCTCAGACGCCCGGCGGTGGCAGCTGCGGCGGCGGCGCCGAGGGCAGCGCAGAGCAGCAGCAGCAGCAGCAGCAGGAGCGGCGGCAGCAGCAGCGGCAGGCGGCGGCGGTCCATGTCGGCGGGGCAGCGCGCAGGCAGAGCCGCATGTCTCCGCGCCGCATGCCACCGCTCCGCGCCCGCTCCGCGCCGCCGGGACTGGGACTGGGACCGGGACCGGGACCATGCCCCGCGCCCGCCTTCGCGCTGCGCCCGGGAGGGGCCACCCCCGCCCGGCCCCGCCGCCGCCGCCGCGCCGCCCCGGGCCCTAGCGCCGCCCCGCCCACCTGCCCGCCCGCGGGGAGCGGGGCGGGGGGGCGCTCCCGAGCAGGGTCTCCGCGGGACTTGCGCGCTCGGAGGTGGCCGCCGCCCGGGTACCGGGACCCCTCGGCGCTCCCGGAGAGGCGAGTGCCGCATCCCGGACCGGGGGCAAAGCGCAGAGCCTGCCCCGAGCCTGAAGAGATGCCCGGTCACATGCGTCACGTAGCAGGGTGTCTGCAGTACAGGATGACTGAAGTCACATAACTCGGAAGCCTCGGTTGGGTGTTTCAGTCAGCTACAATCCGATCATGTCCAATTACCGGTCTTTCCTAGGCTGAATGCAGCTGCAAAGTAGCGGTAAAGCCGTCAGAGTATTCTGAGTGCGGCCATAGCAGGCTGGCTAGAGAAATGCCAGCTACATCACTCATCCCTTTGCTGTCCACAGTGACTCTAGTCTGCTCCATGCGGGACCAGAACGCTAAACCCACATAACAGACTGACTTTGACATCACTAAAGCAAACTGGAGCCGTGGCAGTGCTAGCGGCTTCCCCCCAGACGCTGCTAACTGTAGAGATACGCAGCTTTACTCTAGAAGTTACTATGTAATGTCTTTTAGAAACACTCTCTGCATGAGCGCACCTCGCCTCCCCTTAGCCCATCACAGGCCCTAGAGTACCTGTCAGAGCAGAGGGCAGAGCAGCAGGCATGCAGTACCGCTATTCCACCACTCCCAAGGGGAATCACTGTAGAGCAGCACTTCCCAAGCTTCCCTTTCTGTGTATCTTTTCTTCAGAATACGGACATCTTTCTTCCCAAGTGACTCATCTCAGGTCTCCAGAGCCACCCAGTGAGGTTCTGTGGAAATGGGAAAATACGTGAATAACACTGAGGTCAAGTAAATACTTTACTCGAAACCAAAGTTATGCATCCACGCAGGACAAGGTCTTGCTCTGAATGCCTATGCTGTCTGCACAGCCAGCAAGACACAGGCTGTGAGGAAAGGGGCTTTCAGCAACAGCAGTGGAACCACAGTGCAGGAATAACATCAAAAGTCTTTGATACCACATGGAACAGAAATCCCACATTTCACAAACCAGTCTGTTAAACACCCGAACAACCTTCCTCTTGATGGGTATAAAAGAACTGTCCTGTGTGTCCTCAGGGCACCACTATCAGAAGGACAGCTGAGAACTGCTGCCTGCAGCATCTGAGCTCCAAGTTTATCAACAGCAATGCTGCCTGTGGAGCAACTCTGCAACATGGTACTGCCAGTTCACTTTGCAATGGTGCAGCTTTCCTGATGCCTACCTGAAGAAGAGGAGGTGCTGGGCTGGTTAGAAGTCAGGGCCTGTGCCAACATCTCCCCTGCACAATACTGGCATATCACAAACTAACAGTTTAGTTCTGCCAGGTTAACATCATGCTGAAGGGGCTGGAAGTGTGCCTAAGCTAAACCAAAGGAGGGATAAGGCCATGAGAAGTCAGTCTTAGTCAGGTACTTGTCTCAAGGGGCTACAGTTGAAGACGAGTGCATTACTTTCTTTCTCTTTTCCTGTTTTCAGGTTTGATCATTCAATCACATTAAGGAGTTATCAACTCTAATAGCATCTGTTGTTTCATGTCTTCAACCTTTCCTTTCACTACACTTGTATTTACCATCTACCCTATCTGTTTCCTCTCTGGCCAGACTTCCAACAGGAGACAGAGAGATGCCCAGGGGCAGAGAGAAGAACAGGGTGGTCTGGCCATACGGTTAATGGTGTATGGCTCAGAGAAGAGGATTTCCTGTCCTCCTTTGTCTTTCTGAAGGCTCATTTCATTATACCTTCTTATCTATTTGACAAAGATGCTTTTCCACAGCAAAAAGTCCAGACAAATACACAAAATTCTGTTCTTCAGGTAGTGGGAAAACATATTTTCAAAGAAGCAAAGAAGGAAATTTTTGGCTCTCAATCTTCAAGCTGTGTGTGTATAAAACATCTGCACCTTCCAGCTTCAGCACCTGATTCTGCTCTTCTCTCCCTGTGGGAGTGGGAGGCTGAGCACCCATCACGGTTTTACCACACAACACTGATTAGCTGAAGGAAAAGAGAAATAGGAGAGGCAACCACGTTCAACTGCCAAAGTTGTTTTTTCTCCTCCTGGGAAGAGCTGCAGCGTTCAGCATTTCCCTTCCCATGCTATTCTGTAAAGGAGGAGCGTTTACAACCCATAAGACATGGAGGTGGGAAAGGCAACTCCTTAGGGTACACAAGAAGTCAATATTCTCCAGCTGGTTCTTGATCACAAGCAGGTCACAGCACTTTGCCAAAGGCAGGAGCACAGCCCTCTCCTTCCACCAGCACACGCCATCCCCCTGCACTTCTGAGCCCTGTATTAATGTTGGCGCATGGCTGTTGGTCACAGGATGTGTGTCACACAGCCTCACCTGCCAGGGAGGAAAAGTGCTCCTCCAAGGAATCAGGGCTGGCATCCAGAGCCTGACCCACACCCAGCATCCCCCCACACTACCCTGCCCTGTATCGCACCCTGAAGCTTGGACTGACCAGCATCCCTCCAGACTGAGCATGGTACCACATCAACAAGGTGGCTGCTTTGAATTCCTCCCAAGCCTACATCTCTAAGTTTGGGATTGTTCTTACAACTTACCCACAAAGCCCATGTCTGAGAGAATCCACTTCAGTCTTCTGCTGTGGTGTCATTTTTTGTAGCTACAAATTCGTGATGCCATATTCTACAGGTGTAAATCCAAGCTAAGAAAAAGAAAAGGGGGGGGTGGAGGGGGGAGGTTGGAGGGGGAGGGAGAGAAAATTATGGAAGGCAAAACTGATGGAAAAAAGCTGGAAAGAAAATGTAATGGAAAAGATAAGACATGTTGCAAGTGATTGTGTGCAAAGTAGTAATGTCACCATGAGGTCCTTCGTGGTGGCTGGTTGTAAGAAAGAAAGAAAGGTGGATATTACAAATATCTATGTAACGTTTTCCAAGATAGCGATGGGGTTGCCAGGTAAAGATTTTGTTTAAAAGGGTAAAGGAAATAGAAGAAGGAAGAGGAGGAACATCTTCAGATGTGCATGGTAAACAACAGATTGTGAATTCCCAAGTCTACCTCATGACAGCTTGTGTGCGCGCACACATGCATGCACGCATACGTACTTTGGGTTAATTTCACCATCCATCAGCCTTCTCTTCTCCTTGTGAGCATTAGAAATACACCTCCTAGAATCAAACGAAAGATCAGATTTTCATGTCTCGTTGTGGACAGCTGTTAGAAAGTGTCATAGCAAGGGGCAGCATGGATAATACATCCCGACACTAAAGCTGAACTACATAGAGTTTGTTCTCCAGATTTGAGAAACATTACTCTTGATAAATACTTTGAGGTGAGTCATAGCAAACACATTCTGAATTCATAAAGATCTTCTCACCAGAGAACTCATCTCATTTGGGAAGCAAAGAATATTAAACAACACAATCCATGTAACTCGATTTTGAGTATCGAACCTTTACAAAGGACAGCTCTGCAGCTAAAAAAGAAGAGCAGAAATATTTGGAACACATTGACATAACAAATGCTTTTTGGAGAACTGCAGGTTCTGGGAGAAAGCAGAAAGACAGACAAAATTCACTGCAAGTTTTTTGCTGTCTTTTTTCTCTCTGTGACGCGTAACCTGGAATGTATTGTGTTAGTTTAGTGCAAATTGCATGTTTACTCTGTTTAGAGTAATTTTGTGTGAGCTTAAAGGGCACCTTTGAAGAAAGCAAATAGCCTCTAGTGGCATTTCCATATAACCCGAGTGCACATGGTAATATCTTTGCCCTAGCATCCATAAAATCATTCTAGAGAAGCCCATAACCATGATTTATGAATTTCTGCCAACCCTGGACTTTAATTTCTTTAATATATCGAAGATCAAAATCCTTACTAAACACAAATTTTATCTCTTACATTTTTCTTTTGTAAACAGGGAAGTGACACATTCTGTGATTGCATAATGGAAAAAAGAAATCATAACACATGGGCAGAATGCTCCAGATCTCACGTTTGCATACTAAATAGGAAAACAACTTTCTGCCTAATGAAAAAATGTTACAGATTATTAGGAACAGCCACAGAAGCAATCAATCAACTTATCCAATGGACTGGGCCACAGTCTGCTTCCAAGAAGGCTTTTTAATGTTTACGGCTCTGGAGTGGCATTGTTTAATTAATTGAATGACACGAAACTTCTAATCTCAGAGATTTAAAGATAAAATATCGCCCTTAAAACAAACAGAAAGAATTAATGATAGGTTCACCACTCATAAAGAAAGGTGGCTGGACAATCCCCCATTTATTCAGGGAGGAGGCAACGTGCACGGCAGAACAATGCTTCCCATCGGTAGATGCTTCGCCTGGGACTCGATGGGATTGTTCGGAGGCGTGAGAACATTTCCTCCTCAATTTCTGGTACTTATTTATGAAGGTTCTTGTTTGTGGTGTTGATATCCCTCCCCCTTCACAGAGACCTGGGCTGACACAACATTTCCACATAAATCATACCAGGGGCAGCCTTTCAGGGTCTTTCAGTGATAATTTAGGCCTCCAAATAAACGCTTGTGTATATATCTGCATATCTTTTCAGATTAACTGTTTGAAGTGTTGAGCTCAAAACATCATAAACGCAAGCAATGCTGCTTGAATTCGTCATAAGGCAGCAGTCTGCCCTGTGCCAGACTTAGAAATGGTGCCAAGGAGGAAGAACCCTCCTGCGAACCATCAAGTAAGTAGATTTACTTGTTTTAAGCATTCTTTGGGAAAGGTTTTATAACATAACCCAAAGGTCTCCCTTATGTACAATGTTTCCCTGAAAGTGCAAGCACATGAGGAAATGCAGGATGCAGAGGAACATAAGACAGGATGCAATAAAGCAATAAAAGATAATGATGAACGAAGTGAGAAAAGTTACTTTAAATAACTCATTTAAAGCTAAGCTATAGCTCTTGATAATCAATACTTAGACAATAATTATGTTAAAATCCAGAAAAATGGGTGAACTAGGCAGCATTAAAAAAAAAAAAAATCAGCTTTGAGCAGCAGCGTAGCTGCAATTGTAGTTATGAAGAGACTGCACACCAGTTCCATAATGAAAACAAAAAGCATTACTTGTTATGGAAATGGAATACAACAGAAAAGCATGCAAAATGCAAATGCAGTTTAACTGCAAATTCTCCCCGTAAAGGCTGAATCATTTGTTAAGCATGCAATAAAAAGGTGACACTTCGAGCACTTAGACTGAATTTACCTATCTGTAAACAAAAATCTATAGAAGCCATAAAAGAAAAGCTTCACTAACAGTACTGCCAGTTTTCAGAGAAAAGCAACATTTATGTGCAGGAGAGAGTATTACTACATCATGAAAAAGCTTGCCAAATCTCAGCTTGGACTGAGCATTTACAGTAGAAATCCATGAATCCTGCAAAACCAGACTGTGTTATGGAGGTACTGGCAGACCTCCAGCGAGGTGCATAATGGCGAGTTTGATTAGTTTTTCTTCTTGCAGATCCCAATGGATGTTCAAAACAAATTTGTCATAAAAAAGAGAGAAAAAGATAATAAGAAATGGGTTATTTTTATTATTCTTATGTATTTCAACTAACTGGCTTCTTCCTCTTTACAGAAGATATTGTCAGGCAGCACTGGACAGTAAATAGGCAGTCACCTTTCACATTTTAAAGTAAAAGCTGCAGTACTTCTAATACTGGGGATCAGGATCCAATTTAGAGAATGTACTTGGAGAGTGCACAGACATATTTCTGTGATCTGGCTGAGCTGGATTGGAAGTATTCCCTTGTCTTTGCAGAGCCAAGCCTGCACATTGACAGCAAAATGGGTCGTCTATTTTTGCTAACTAAAAAGCTAACTGCAGAAATAGTTATTGTAAACTGCAAGTTAAAAGAGCATAATCAAATTGTTCGAAGTGTCAGTGCTCACAGCATGCAGAACCTCCTTAACAGTTTCATTCCCATGCTGAACCTTTTGTGTTTGACAACTGAGTTGGTATCTTACTGCATGCTTTTTAGCTACAACAAAGATTACATGAGATCCCATATATATATATATATATATATATATTTGGTCCCTTTCTATTTTGTGCCCATTTGCTGCTTTTTCTCAAATCCTCTCACCGCTTGCCCTGTAGTCAAATTTGAGGTATTCTCCTCTTTACCCTCTTGAAACTGGCACCATGAGTTTTATTTATGGTCCAAAGAAGCATGTAGGGATGGAATAAGATTGGCAAATGCCCGAAAGTAGCATTATCTTAGAAGTCTTAACTTCACAACCCTCACAAAGGCATGAAACTATTTCACACCTTTGCTCCCAATAGCAAGATATATACTTCACTGCACGATGTGCTTATAATTAGTACTTCCTAAGTAAATGCCTCCCCCCAGGAAGAAAATCAGAACTCAAAAGGTGGCAACCTTTTCCAAAAGGCTTGTTCTGAGTTCTAATGACTGCGTGTAGATGAAGGGCTCCTATTTGCTTCAAGATCTGCTTAGTTCAGCTGTTTGGGAAGAGTAATTAATGTGGAAACTGAGAACATAATATATGATAATTAAGAGCTGTGTATGTTCAGAACAAGTCCTTGTCAGGGTATACAAGTCTTCCAAAAGTTCCTTCATGGAAGTGAAGATATATGCCCATATTTTCCCATATTTCTGATCTTGCAATCAAAATACAGCAAGAGTAAGACCATAAGAGTTGAGGGAATCTCCTAATCCTAGCCCCCCGCAACAGACTTGCCCTCAGTTGCAGTCAGCAACATTTGGGTGCAGAACAAATTGTCACCAGTCTTACCTGTAGTACTGAATGCCTTCAACTTCTGCCACAGGCTGTGAAAGCTCCCCATCCTCCTGACACATCATCCCAGCTGACTCTGGGTGTGCTGAAGTCTTCCAGTGGTTTCTTTTTGTTTACAATGAGTTAATCACTTTGCCAGAATGGATGAGGTAGCCTTATAGTAATCCTCTATGGCCACTTGGGCCATGAAGAATTGCAGTTTCTGCTAAAGACTAAGATAACATTACCTAAATATTATTCTTTTTAATATTGCTGTTATAACAATTATAAAACACATGCAATAAATAATCAGCATTAGTCAGTGCTAATGTCATTTGTATTCTCCCAGCCCAAGAGGAAATAAATGACCCACAGCATGACAGTCTGTCAACTTTTGGTCAAACAATTCTCATTCATTAAGTAAGATATTTTTCTGACATGACTTCCTCCCCAATCCTGTAGCCAGCTGCAGCTCTGTATTGAAGGATAGAGCTCCTCAGCCTTTCTAACCCAGAAGGCCCACTAACTAGCAGGACAAATGCAAGCATTTCATATTCTGTACTATGGATGTGCTATCTATGTCAGGAAAGAATTATTACAAAGATTTCTTGTTTTCTTGAATATGAGAAAAAAAAATGGCATTTCCCACTGCAATATCAGATTTGGGTTATCCATCAATCTTTAAAACACCTTTAATCATCATTCTTTTTCATTATACAGGTAATCCAAGATTTAATGAGACTGTTAGCTTAAACATTTGCATAAATAGCATATCTCTTTCTTTTTTGAGCTGTTACCAAAACATGGGAGAGTATGTATGTTACTTTTATGGTACCAGAAATGGAGAAAGCCACTGTTTATTTCCTAGTCCTTTGTATTACCAAAGAAAAGTTGGTAGGAAAAGGTATACCAACACTGAAATCAGTCATCATTCTGCAGGCTTTGTGAGAGAAACACAGCAACCAGTTTTCACTCATTTCCCTCAGATGCCTTCTGCATCAGCTTTGGAATTGGGAAGTAACAGCAGGATGAATAGAAAGATGTGACAATTATATAGCTTGGACAATATGGTTGGAGGAATTTATTACAGATAGTTGCAAGATTTTCCTAAATGAATGCAGTGTTCTAGCTCAAAAGGCAGCTGCAGAAAACATGTACAGAAAAGGGACCAGAATGAAAAGACACTCTTGGAAAAGCTGGGGGCAATTAGTAGAAAATAATCCACGTTCAGCTTCTAAACTGAACTGACACTAACATTGTGCCAAGCTGCAAAACTGAAGATCCAAAACCCACTGCAATCAAAGAGGGTTTCTGGAGAAAAGAGAACGTTCGTCAACAATGACATAAAATGAGAGCTTTCCAGAAAGTGAAAAAAGGAGATGCTCTGCAGAGGGTCTGTGAAAAAAATGCCAGATCTGTGGAAGGGAAGGTTTTATTGGAGCACAATACATGCAAACAGTGTGCTCTGCTGGTTTTATGGATATGCTTCCTCCGACGTGACTTTGTCTTGAATAATACTTTGCTTTAAGGAGTCAGTTGGATGAGTTATTACCATTGCCCAGAAGAGAAAAGGACTGCAGCATATACAGAAGTAAAAGCTGCTGAGATAAATCACGGGAAGTAGAAGGAGGACTGTAACCTCTGTCCTGCTTAAGAATGGAGAACCATGCAAATGCCTTGTGAGAAATGCAGAAGCCTGAGATCTGTGACCCAGGGGGACAACGTTCATTCACAGGCAGATAGGGTTCATTTATAGTACAGGTCCTGATTGTTGAGTTGGTTGGGGTTTTATGTTGTTTTTTTTTAGTTTTGTTTCTTTTATGCATTTTGTTTTGTTGTTTGAATTTTTTCTGTTGTTGTTTTTTTTTTAATTACAATTGCAAATGACACTATTATCCATTTCTAACTACTTTGCTGCTCTATAAATTTCAGATCCATGTATGCTGGGGCACCTGCCCTTTAGCCTTCCTTAAGAATACTGTGAAAGATTCTCGTGTGTTCTGGAATAATCAAGGCAGCATCTTTCATTACTTTATATGGTATCAAATTCTGTCTCAAATTAAATAACCAAGTCACATTGATTTTGCCAAGGCTTTTTTGATGAAGCAATCTGCACTGGATTTCTCAGATAAGCAAATACATTTCTATTCCTGTCACATGTGTTTTCTTATTTCATTTTAGACCTTTTGCAAAAGAGATAAATAGGTTTCTTGGAGACTTTAGAAGATCAAGCATATGACCTATGAGCTTTTACAAGAGAAAACAGAAGGTTGCTCACTAAAATATTAGGAAGGGGTCTCCATTTTTAAAGGATGTTATTATTTGCGCTGGAGTTGTAATGGAGCTACACCACACCTACTTAGAGAATGGGGCCAAACACTGCTCTCAGTTACAGCAGTTTAAATCCTTGGAGGCCTTTATTACTAGGAAAATGGAGTAAGATTTCAGTAAAATCAATTTTTAAAGGCACTAGGAGTTTGCTGTTGACCTCAGTTACAGCAATCTCTGCAGCTTTGCAAAAACACGCTCTCTCTCTTAAATCTGACTGACGCCACTGATGAATTGTGCTGTAAAATTTACTGTTTCCATCCCGTAATACACAGAAGCTGCTGCTTATGTTTCTGGACAATGAAGTAGCTTGTGAAAAGAAAGACTGTTTCAGGCAAGCGGGTGGTTTTTCCAAACTAACTGCAGAAATGCATGCATGGAAATACAGGCATCTTGCTCTTCTGTCTTGCATTGCTTCTCAGCCTCTTTAGCATCAGATTAAATCACAGCAGCACCAGAGATTTCAGAGAATGCCACAATCTGAAAGGTAGCACTGAGCCAAATTGCTCCCAGCTCTAAACCCTCACAGTAAAAAGAAAACCCAACGAAACAACAAAATAAGTTGGTTCATTCTGATGGAATGGGAGTCTACACAACTGCCTTGCTGAGCAATGTTGTCTTATTTACCTTTTCATACTCCACTGTCAAGTGTGTACCTGCTATTCCTCTTACTTTATATGTGGTGATGCTTTGGGGTTATAATTGTAGGGGGTTTTATTGTTGCTATTATTCCCACATAATGGCATACTTGCCCATTATTATAGCATCTAGTATACAACAGTAATTAATGCAAAAATTTCACATCTTCAGACTTTCTTCGTTCTGTGTACACCTAGATGCTTTTGGACTTTTTAACAGATACAGACTGATATATATCTGGGATTCATTATTTTCTAATGGGGTAATAATATTTCCATTGTGCCTTTTGCTTTTTCAGCTTTTCTCTCCATAAAAGATTGTCCTTGGTGGCACCTCATTCACCTTATACGACCAGAAGTGAGCAGTGATACGTAAGCATCTTACTCAATACACACCTATCAATAATGCATCTCCAAACTTCCAAAGTCTTCCTATTTCTACCATGCCTCTGTTTGCCATCAAATCCTCACGTGCACTCTGACCCTGCACGCTTGACACATTTTAATAGACAGAAGGAACAAAACTATCAGCTCTCCCTGGCACCATCTGGGGTTCTTTTACAGTTACTTTCTTCCTAGCTGCCTACAGCTCAATTTGGAGCTTTTTTTTTCACAGCATCTCCCTGAGCTTCTTTGCTTGGCTTCAGATTTCTTCACAACATCACCTTTCAAGCCTTTACCTTTGTCACTCATTCGAGGCAATGCTGCTGTAAAGCTCAGGAGAGGGGTTTTTTTTTCCCCTTGCTGTTCTCATTCTTCGAGTGCACCGTGATTACAACAGGATATGAACTATCCTCCACTGTTATAGATGTGTTCAATTTTCTCTCTGTTAGTAGAAGTCTTTTCCCATCGCTTTGGCCTGACAAACATGACATTCACACATTGATTGTATATGTCTGCTTTACACAGCATAGCTAATGACTTTCCCCTCATCCTGACTTGAATTTTAGATTAGTTTTTCTACTGCTGAGTTTCCTTTTCATCAA
This sequence comes from Neopsephotus bourkii, assembly GCF_033783945.1. Taxonomy (NCBI): domain Eukaryota; kingdom Metazoa; phylum Chordata; class Aves; order Psittaciformes; family Psittacidae; genus Neopsephotus; species Neopsephotus bourkii. The sequence goes on from NW_026902270.1 coordinate 928,192, forward strand.
TAATTGCAGAACAATTATCTCATTTGTGAGTTTTTTTCCCCAAATGCTGAAAAAAATCCATGAATCTTATAGTATATGATGCAGTAAATATGAGGCTTTAAACTAATACTTCATTCTAGAGGCTTGTCTTGCTGTGTCTATCGGCCTGCAGACACCCCAATGACTTCTTCAGGGCTGTTTATTCTCTAAAGGGAATACAGTTCGCCTTACGTATAGCCAAATAGTAAGTTTTCTCTGAAAGTAGTTATGTGGTTCTATGACACTAAATGTTACAAAATTTGAGATTTAATCTTACAAACCAAGATGGAAAACAGATTTCTTTCACAAAACCTCCTCACTGTCTCATCTGATTCTTCTATCATTTGCCTTAATACAAAATGCTTCATAAATTACACCATTTTCGAGATGCAAAGGCCAATCATACCACAGAAGGTTTTCCTTTTATCTCAGGGGGATCTCAAACATTATTTCTTTTGCAAGCTGCTATTTTGGGCAATGAATCATGGGTGCCATTTACTGTATCACACAGCTTTTCATTTTGGACTTTCCAACTTGAGTGTAAATATCAGGTCTCACTTGAACTCACTTGCCCATTTCTGCTTTTTAAAATTAATCCTTTGTAGGCTGTGACATGAAAAAGAAAACAGTAGTACTACTGATCCGATTTCAGATATCAAAGAAAAATGGGATGGAAAAAGTTCTTTTTCCTGATCTATAGGCACCTCTCCCTTCCACATGCTGAGAAACTAGCCTAATTTCTTCTCCCTAAAACATACTGTACGGTCCTGAACGCTAAGAGATGCAAAGCTATTTTTGTCCTGTGTCTTATTTCTGGACCAGATCATCCTTAGCCTGAACAGACAGTCTGATTAAGGAAATCATTATTCTTAGTTCAGTTGGTGATAAAAGGAAAATTTCTTCTTTTTGACATTAATTGAAAAAACTCTAACTAAAGAATGTTTAGTGCAAGTCTTTACCAAGAAATGTAATATTTGAAGTTGCTTCCCAAAGAAAAGAATGATGTCAAATTCAAGGCACGTGATGTTAAATCTGAGGCCAGGGTTGTAACTTTAGCATTTCAGACTCAGGAAACACGTTGGTTGCTTTGACTATCAATTTCTGCATTTCAGAAGCCTCTCTGTTTTACTCAGTAGGTCTTCCAGGGCATTAAATTTTGTGTGCTGTCAAAGAAAAGTAGATTAATAAGAAGAATACTTAAATCCTCACTACCGCCCAGTGATCTTGAAATTTAAAAGGAGAATCTATCGAATCTGCTAAGACTTAGTTCACTTTCTTCTTTTTACAAACAGGAGAGGAGAAAAAATGAATTATCTACGCATTTTTCCATATTCAAACAAAAATAATCCCAGTGAGAGACCGAGGCATCTATAATTCACTGGACATTTTTCTACTTTGTGGTTAATAAAAGAATTCATATAGGGACAACGTGACACAAGGTTTTCTTTGGGTAACATAAAATAGGGTATAAAGAGATATGACTGAGAGAAATCAGGGCTGCTGTCTCTCAACATGTATTTAGAGAATCGTAGCCTCTGTAGTTTAAGGCAACCATTTCCATACTGAGGACAAAACGTACTCTCTGAAAACGTTTCATGGGTCAAAGAGATGAAAATGGCTCCACCAGGGGCAAGGAAGTGGTTACAAATCCACTGCAAAAGTTAAGGGCATGTTGGAATGAGAAAAGATTAAAATAGGTCTCCTATGAAATATGGCTATATTTCATATTTATCTCCAGCGGTGGTTGTGGAGTGATACAAACATCTATGTATAGTTTCTGTGTCTCTCTCAGGTTTACTGTTGATCAATCACTGGATATTCTTCATGCATAAATATATTTCAGACTGTGCTTTAGATATAGATTTTCCCATTATTATTTTTCAGTTCCTGCTGGTGCTACCTTTATATGGTGCTAGCCCTTTTCTCACTGTGCTCCTAGGAATTAAATTGGTGCCATCAGATTTCCTTATTTCACAGAAAGGAATATCTGTCTTTAGTAACATTTCTATCATTTCACCACAGCTCCCCACCACCACATCCCTACAGGTACAAACATGAATACAAACAGCATATACAATTACCCTATCCTTTTGGGTATTTTTTGCACTATAGCAGTGCCTGGAGATACCAGCCAGGAACGATGTCCTTTAGAGCTGCGATCTATGAGTATACAGTCCTCAGCCATAAAGTCCTTGCTATTAACCCAATCAGACATGCAAGGCACAGACAAGAAATTAAAGAGAAACAAAACCACAAGCACTTACTCATTGCTAGCATGCAGATAGAAAGAGGATTTGTAAAAATCCTTTCTCTGCTTCTTTCAGTCTAAACAATTACTGGGTTTTTCACCCTTACTGAGAACAACCCTAAGCACTTATAATACTGGTTGATCTCAGAAGCTTAAGTTAGGAACATTTTGGAGAAGAAAAAAAGCTATCAGAGACAGTATTAAAAGGGAAAGATACTGCTTTGTTAATGTCTAAGATCAAAGAGACAAAAGCTTTGATAGCTCTCTATAGCAGGGTTCTCCATTTAAGCAGGGGAAGGGTTAGTACTCACTGGGTAGTGAGGTATCACCTCTCAGGTGATGACTACAATCAAAGAAATAAAGCTTTGAAATTTTATTTGGAAACAACACTATTTGTAGCTAAGCTGTCATTATTCTGAGAGGGGAAATGAGGGGGGAAACCAAGATGTACAAGAGATTTTTGCTGCTTCCTTGGAAATGGTGTGCTGCACTAGCAAATAACATTTGCAGCTATTGGCAGAATTGCAAATACTTGCAGAAGTAGATTTGCAAGACAGATTAAATATGGAATTGGCTATTCCTGCTGTTATCCAATTCACTCTATTGCTTCTTTTATACACCCTTGAATGCTTTCTAAAAATCATGAGCTCTCATCCAATATGTTGTTTAAAGATCGCATTCGGGGAGCCTGGCTCTTTGCAGCATCACATCAGTTTTGCAAGACCCCTGTGTAAGGTCGCTTGAAACAGATAGAAAGCCAGGCAGGTTGGTTGGTTCAGCGCTTCAGCACTTAAGTCCTGTTAATTCTTTCCACAGCCACAAGGAGGCCAGGAAGCGTGCACAGGCAGCAGTGCGCTTGCTATGGGTCCTGGTACATCCTTACAGACACAACCTGTCCAGCTTCAACGCGTCCACATGAGCAATCCTTTCCCAGTGTGCTAAGCACACACCAAGCACCCTTATCCAACCACAGTACAAGCTGCCTTAGGTAAAACAACGCAAAGCTTAAGCTACTATCCCATTAATAGTTAAACACTACAAAATAAGGACCTACACTGCAGCACACTAAGCATGGGATTCTTATATTACTGTAAGCTTTGCATGGAGCTGCTAGGGGCTTGGAAAGCATGTTATAGATTTTGTGACACAGAACTTTTCTGAAAGAGAAAAGAGCCCTCACTGAAATAACTTAAAGTCCAGGAGAAACTTGTTCAGATTAAAAAAGAAACAAGGAAGAGGGAAGAGAAATGGATTAATAAACTGAAACAGCAGGTATAGGGTTCTTTCTGGTCACTGAGACTTCATGTCTGTAGCAGAAAGGATTAGAATCTCAGCCACTCATTACAACTCAAAGCCATCAGAAAGCAGAGAGCAAACTAAGGAAACAGCTCTGGTCTGCTGACATTTTTCAGAGTACCTAAGTACCTGCATCTCCATCTCATTTGTACTAATGAATACTGCAAAGAAACCTGTACTGGGAGGCTCAGCGACCATTCATTCAGTTCTCTGCCCTTCCAGTCCTATCAACTGGTCTGCCTGTAGCAGCACTGTAGGGCTCAGCAGAGCCTGACCCTGTGTTTCTCTGCAGGCCACTGAGAACTGGGGGCTCAGCTGAGGGAGGTCCTAGCCCAAGAGTGTGAGATGCTCCACAGGAACATACTACTGGGCTTCAGACTGGCTCAACACTGGTGGTGAGCACATAGTCTTCCTGAGCACATCAGTCCTGAATAACATCCTTCACATGCATTTCTGCTGTACTTGTTAGGGAAGGAAGGGTGTACCTAAAAGTAAACTGCCCTGACAGGACAGCCTGTGGGGCTGTGGAACTGCCAAATCTCTGTTTCAGGCTACTGCTTCTGCACAGCTTCAAACACTCTTTTAATGGGCAACTTGTGAGAACAAAGACAACCATCTACAGACAACCTCAGACTATACAGATTCATTGAATGAACACCATACTGAGTCAATACCCCGGTTGTTTACCTTGGGAAGATGAAAATCAGATGAAACTCCTGAGATTTTTGGCAGGTGGAACAATTTTTCTCCACAAGGAATGGATACAGTGGGTTTGAATATGTATTCCTGAAATACAACAAAGGTACTCAATTACTTTGGGAAAGTCAGTATCAATTTCTAAACTTCTATTGAGATACCATAAATAATGCTTTGCAAGCTTATTAATTTAATAGCTCTGATATTCGTTCTGCTTCATCATGTGTTTCCTAGGCTTTTATTCATTTTGATTTGTTTTTTCCTCCTCAAATATTATTTTAAATAGCTTTCATGAGATTTCTGCATAATAAGTGTACCCTTTTGTTCTTTCTCAAGGAAGCTCAGCAAAAGCATAACAAATAGAGCTGATAAAAGGATACATGAAACACATACCAAGATCCAGGAGGTTTATTCTGATATCAGCACCATTTAACTTCAAGCCAAGACATACATCTCATCAGGCAGCACTTTACCAAGCTATTGGGAAATGGATTCAGGCCAGCATCAGAGCCCAGCGAGTAGTGGAATTCTGTTTTTACCCTCATCAACCCTTCCTGACTGTAAGCGTGCGATAGACTAATGTGTTATTTAGACACCCAGCTCAGAGAGGTAAGAGGGCTGTTTTATGGCTTTCAACTTTGCTGGGTGAGCTAGAATTAAAATTAGCTGTTATCAAGAAAATAGAATTCATAATCATCATGGTAGAGCCTAAAATATATTATGACATTGATGCTCACACTTATTTGGGAGACTGAATGTGACTGAACAATTATCTTTAATTAAGGGGGGCTAGGGTCATTGCATTAATTATGTCCATCACAGCTAGTTAACAATATTGATTAACAAGATAAGAAGAAGAAGCCATTCATCCCTGAATGGGGTTTTTTATAGATTTCATAGTGAATTCCTACAATGTATTTCAAAAGGAAAAGAACAGGATTGGAGGTGCCATAATTCCAACAAAGCAAGGTTTCAAAAAGGCTATTCTGAAAAACATTCCCGAATCAATCTGGTTTTCTTAATATGGAATAATTATTGAGCTACATAAACACACAAGAGCATTCCATAAGTGTGCCTGACATAGACAGGGAAAACATTCTTTGATCCTTGAAGCAAAGGGATTCCAGGCCTAAACTTTGCAGGGCTGAAGACAAAGGCAAATTAAAATCTGACTGACTGCAAGTGATTACAAAGAATGCAGATTTGCCACAAGGAGCCCTGACCTAACAAGGAAATGGTTGTCTAAGAAGGGCTCAATGTAATCCCTGTTTTAACTCAAAAACAGTTGCGGAATCAAATTATGCATTATTTTGTCTTTGAGATATTATAAAAGAGAAACAGAGACATACATACGTTCCCTCTCCCTCACACACACACACTCTTGCTCCTCCACGTGTTTTACAATAGACAAGTTTTCCATCCGTGAGATGGCCTATTATTTTCAAAACAAAAGTCAGGTTTTTACCTGTTTTTTTCTTTTCCTACTTTTTGTCTTGATTTGGGGTTTTTTTTTGTGTTTTAATATATGCTCTCACAACATAGTGACTGATCCTCAAGTTCGGTGGCAAGCAACCAAGTGGATATCAAACATACGTGGTGCTTCTGAAGCCCCAGAGCCAAGCTGCAAATTGGAAATGCACTCCTGGTTACTCCATCAACAAAAGGGATCCTTGATGTGCAATTCCACTCATCATCCCTCTTAAGCCATTATCAGGCAGCTGAAATGAGACGACAATGAATGAGCATGTGCCTGATTGTTAGCATGTCAGACATATGTTATTAAAAACAGTAGGGGCAAGAAGAAAGACGAAGGGGAAGGCATTTGCCTCTTTGTTCAGATGTTGGAAAGCTTATTTGGGAAGAAAGGAGTTCTAGGACACACTGACATAGATATAAGCACTCAATGCAATGAAGGCATCCAAACCTTCTCTGTAGTTTGGATAATGAAGTTTTCAAGAATTTTCTACTTTATATTAAAAGAATACGCATATGCTAAGCTCATCTGACTTAGAAACATGCTCTCTCACCTGGGAAAATTATTCCTATATTTCAATATTGCTTTTTCTTTTTTTGCTGTTTTGAGCCAAGGAACTATCCCACAATTAACACAAAAGCAAACTTATCCTGACCCTGTCTGTAAAGTACAAGTTCTTGGTCATGCTCAAAATCATCTTCTTATATACACTACTTTAAAAAAGGAATGCAAAGCATGATAGTTTTTAAGGTATAAAGCAAGCACCAGTTGTTAATAACAATATTTAAACTATTCTCTTAATGCAAACATTTAAGAAGCAAAAATAAAGCTACAGTTGGGCTAATAATAACTACTATCCTCATTTAGCAAAGAATTAGACTCTCTCACAACACATGCTTCAGACCAGAAATATAATAAAACAAATGTTAATGGGGAAAAACCCCTCTCTACTGGAAATATGCAACATTGTGTTTATTTTCTTCCTGTAATATGTTTGCTTTGATAGACTAATATATGTTATTTCGGGAAGTTTATGCTAGCAAACCTAGAAGTGTTTTACATGTTCCAATCCTAACCATTCTCTGATTTTATGATTCTATATAAATGTAAAATAGAAAATCATGTGACCAACAGAGAGATGTGCAACCTTCAGAAAAAGCAATCTTGTGAAGCATTTTCTATGGAATCTCAGAACCTGGAGAAAAAAAATCCATCAAAAGTTTATCCTGCTGTGTACCAAGAAATGCTGCAAGTCAAAGCTTGACGGTAAATTTCCCAACATACCAGCTCCTTACTACAAATGTAAACTCTCAAATAAATTTCAGTGAAATACAGTTGTCGACATGTTGGACTGTATACTTGCTGCAAACACTAACAGTGAAATGATGTTGCTTTAGCATTGGTGCTCTTGACATGACGCTGACAAAGTCTGCAAATGCCTCTGACCAGAGCGCCAGAGAAGTTTCCAGAAGAGATGCTTGCTAGGGATGCTGCATGATAAAGATGAATGTACAAATGGAAGAGCGTCTAAATTGAATAACAGTGCTATTAACCTCACAAAATGGGTATTTTTCTCTCTAGCTGTATGCGAATCAAATGTGCACTACATTAAAATACATCATCACATACCTTTACCATGTTAAAAAGCAGTTTCGCCAGTGAAGAACTGTGATCAGAGAAACAGTGATCTCTGTGGACACTCCTGTGTGCATCACATGAGACTTAGAACATCGTGAGGACTGTGAATGCAGATGAGAAAGGGAAAACATTGCCAGAACCTTGGGAACTTCTGGAATAATTCTAGGAGTTAATTGCAAAACTTAATTAAACCATGCTATTGTTTATGGATCTTAATGCTTTCAACATTACAAAGCACAAAGCAAAACTTTCTTCTCTTATGTTTTTTGCTAAGCACAGAAAACACAGTTTCTAACTAGATTACTCGAATGCCACAAGATATAAACTACAGCGTAACCACAGTGTTCTTAAATTCACAGTAGATCCCCCTTCTTTGAATTTCCCGGGGCTGAATAGTCCAGTGTTGACTTTTGCGGTTGAAATCTGCAATGTGTCTCCCTTTTTATTTGCTTGTTTCTCCCCCTTTGCAATGTCTTTGAAAGAGTCTTTCTCTACTAAACCCCCACATTCGTGTAGCTACCAATTCTTTCATGCTTCTGTCAACGGAAAGAAGCTTTGGACAGGGTCAAGAATAATTACATCGAGCTTCTTATTGTTATCAATATTTATACTTACTAAGGGTCAGCAGACTTTGTAAGAGACTTCTTTTAAAAACATCATATTCTAGCTATACAGCACAGGTAATTCTATTTCTGCCCACATCACAGCTGTCCCATGAAGAGTTTGATATATAGAAACCAGTGCAATTTCTTCCTTTATATCTATTCAACAAGGATGATGACTTTGACCTAAAAGTAGTGGCTCAGTAAGCACCTCTGCATCCAAAAAAGACCATGCCTTCAGTTTCAGTTGCAGATATGAAGGAATCCACAAGCTGTGAAGGAAGTCTGTAAGCTTTGTTATCACAAGTGCACAGAAGTCAGCACATTCTCATACCAAGGGGCAGGTCTGTGCCTCTTTGAATATGTAGTTTAAGATGCAAAGAGGAATTAGAAGCAAACCAAAAAAAATGGCATATTAAATAAATTATGTAGCATGCCAACCCTGTTACCTGTCTCATGATACTTCTTCATAGATTAAGCAATAAGTGTCTACTTATCTGCAGTTGCCAGGCTCTTCAGTTTCCAGTTATCAAGTCCTCTGTTTCTTCTGCCTCTCCTTCATGCTCCTGCAAAGTCCCTCTAGTGTTTCTTGGTGACTGTAGCATTTCACAAGCAACACAGATGCCAAACTACAAACTGCACTGCTCTGCACTCATTCTAATCACTTTCTAAGTAGAATAACAGCACTGAATTGTACCAGCGCCTATACACTAAAGCCGTTTGCTGTATTTGTTTCTGACTGCTGACATATTGTTTGGCTGTTTACTTCCTTGTTTCATTTGATTGCTATTAAAAAAACCTGTCAGGTGTAGGAGTTAGCTGCCTTAAGGTAGGCAGCCCCAACTCAAAGCAAGTCATTATTACTTCAATGTCCACCTCCAAAGTGAAAAAGTGGTTGCATGGAGAAAGATGAACTAATATGAAGGTCAACAGAGTCAGTTTGCAAAGCTGCACAACTTATCTTCAATAGGTCTCACATGTAGGACCATGCTGGTGCTGCCTGATGTAGCAGGATGACAACAGAATTTTCTTGGGGAACCAAGATGCACTGACCTATCAGGACTCCCAGCTTCTTTGTAGTACCAGAAAAAGCAGAAGCTTTGTGAATGTTGCCACAGCTTTAAAGGATGTGACTGTCAGCAGCCAGGTAATCAAGGCTGACCCACATACTCACATAGGAACCTGGGGTACTGGCTGAGAGCTATCCCAAAACAGCACATGGTTTAGGAGCTCTGAGAATCACAGAAGCAGGTCTCCTAATTCTTTGCACTACATTTTACCTGAGGAAAGTAAGGGATTCTAGTGTTCTGAACTGTGGCCATAAAGGTGGGTATCCTGTATCTAGGAACTGGTTGTAAATGTAATCATACCCAGGGCTATGCTACTTGATGTTTAATGAAGTCAGGTTTCACCACTGAAGCTGAAGTCTTGGGCATACAACTATCTTTGCCAGTGCATCTGAGCCAATTGCCATGGGCAGCAACTCAAGGAATCACATTTATATCACATTAGAATACAGACACTGTTTGTGGGAGATAATGACCAGGTTTAAAAGAAGACTCACATGATTTATTCTCCTAGCTCTTTTGAAGGCAAAAACTCAAATGTACCAAGAGTCTTTAAAGGAGCTGCAGTTTGTCACTGTTCATCAGCAACATGACAGAACCCAGTAAATTGGCAAGAATGACAGCATATTCTGATTGTAATATTTAGGTAATGCGTACTGCTTTGCAGAGAAATTGGTAAATATATTTTTGATTAGACAGAGCCTAAGTAATTTTTAACTTTCTAAATACTAATCAGGACAGTTTCTGTATTTTCATAAACACATTGGTTGCATTTTTATATATTTACAGCTGTGTTTATTCTTCTGCACAGAACACTTTCCACAGCAATGCTGCTTTCCTTCCTGCTTTACATAGATGAACAAGGTACCTGTGTAATTAGGCTGATTCACAGTAAAGCCATGACCCTTGTTGTCAACACAGTGAAGACAAACATAGAATCATAGAATAGTTAGGGTTGGAAAGGCCCTTAAGATCATCTAGTTCCAGCCCGCCTGCCACAGGCAGGGACACTTCACACTAAACCATGTCACCTAAGGCATGATCTTAGAGCTCTATTTCCAAACACCCTCACCAGTATTGTGCAGCAATGAGGAACAGAATGAACCTCATTTGCCCTTCTGCACCTTGGGTTAGATCAGACACTGAAGCCAAAATAAAGGCAGGGCACTCCATACCCAGTTAGGGCATTTAGTCCCTCAAATGCCCATTTGCATTCACCCCAAGATTATACTCCATATGTCGTGGCTCATAATTACATTAGGAATTGCTAAAAGAGAAATGAGAAAACACATGTGCTTAGGACATATATATTTATGTCACATATTTTACATGTTACAGCTAGAATCTGCCACCAAATTGGTTATTAGCTCTGGCTTTTTCCTACCATGCTGAGAGGGAAGAGAGGCGTTAAGGATCTTTCTTGTCCCAAAATATCCTTAATCCAAATGGTACTAAGAAGGAAGACTGTGAAGAACAAAGTGCCAGCTTGCTCTGAGGCAGAGAAGTCAAATACTTTTTACACATGATCATTTCTTTTAAGTACTATTACAAGATTCCCTCATGTGCTTTGGACAGTTGCAAGGCTTGCTTCCTCCTCATAAACCCACAGTGAACACCAGTAGCTTCAACATCTGTCCCTGGGTATTTGACAGTCTGGGGATATGCAGATGAGTTTCAAGGCACCAATTTACTTCAAGAATTTAAATTGAAAAATACAAGAAATAACTTGGAATTTAAGAGGGAAGTATACTAAACTGTGGATTTTGATCATCCTTGTTGCTCAGTCAGAAAAGCATGAGCCATATGAGACGTAAACAGCGCTTCTTCAGCAATGCTATTGTCTCTGTGAAACAAAACAAACCCATTTGAAAAGGTTATCACAATGTTATTTAAACATTATCAGTACCACAGGCCACTGTTATCACATAGAAGTCATGTAGTTTAGAGGAATGATGATCCAAAAGTGCTGATGGAAGGTTCACAAGGCAGCAAGTTTAAGTCACCCAGAGCTGGTCAATAACTGCGATTTCTCAGTACAAAAACTTGTGCCAATGTCAAGACACTTTGGGCAGAACAGATGAGCTTTTACTGAGATGCACATCCCCACAGTGGCAATGCTTATTATTCTGTGATTAAAGCTGTTTTTCAGCTACACAGTAGTACCTTTGACGAAGACCTGCAAAAGCTTTTTAGGACTTTAAGACTCCTTGAAACTAAAGCAGCTTCTCCATGTTCAGGTGGATTCAGTTATCCATAAGCCCTGAAAAACAGCTGCTATGGGCTTGACAGGCATGATTTAAATAAACACGGTAACGCAGTAGAATTGTTCTGACCATAAATGATCCCTCGCTAAAAAAGTGAAGTCTGAGAGAAATTTGTTCAGAAAAAAAGAGAAGTAAAAAAAAGGGAAAGGGCAATTAAAGAATGGACTAAACTAAGAGGAGTAGAACTGTGACTTAACAGTCACAGAGACTAAGCTAGTGAGAAACATTACATGTAAAAGGTTTCTCATAGAAATGCCTCAAACCTGCTTCTTAAGCAGGCAGTATTATCAGTACTCCTAAATGATAAGTCTGAATCACTGTCTTTCCTCTTTTGTATCTCTTGGTGCCTGCAGTGAGTTAGATGTGGGCAGTTTCTCCTGTCCCGAGTGAAATTACTCCACATGTGATATTATTTCCTATCCCTATATCAAATTTATGAACTTGAGCTGGCATTTTCAAATAAACCCAAGAATAAACTTCCAATTCCTTAAGGAATTTTTCATGGAAATTTCAGCATATGATCTTTTCAAACCACTGGGTGTATTCAAATCCACTTAAAGAGAGAGAGAGAGAGAGAGAGAGAGGAAAAAAAGGCAGCAATGTTCTTATTTCTTCATTATTTCTACAAGAAATAATCTTTCCCAGCATTGATTCCATGCCCTATGCCAGATTTAACAAAGAAGACAGAGCAGAGTAAGTTTCTTTTAGAGCTGATTTCAAGAAAGCAAAATCAAATATATAAACAAACCAAAAACCTAAAGTACGTAAGAGAACTAAAATCACCCTAATTCTGCTTTCAGAGATAAAATCTTTTTGTGTGTGTATGAGCACAAAACTTGTTTTGTCGTTTGTTTCTCATTAGTACTAAAAGAACAGGAAACTTTAAATTGCAGCCACACACAAAAATTACAACCGATGTGGGACTCATACTTTGGATGATGTCTTAAGCTCAGACATAAGTAGGTTTTACAGAGAGGAAGATTCCATATGTACTGAATATGATGTATTTGTTGTTATATTTTCATTTTTCCCCTTCTGCTTTCATGAAATAGTAGTAATTTCATAATACAGGCATAACAGATTTTCAATAACATTTTTCCCTGCCTGAAAAACCTAAAGTCACAGTCAATATTGACATTCATCACCATCTTGCATGTCTCTGGTAGAGAGAAGGACAGTCAACAGTTGACGTGACTGTGATATTGAGAAGAGTAAATTGTAAAACTGAATACCCACTGAATTAGAAGACAAGGAGATGGGAAAGGATAACAGCTCTGTGCAATTAAGGAAAATCTCATCATCTCTGTGGTCATGGCTAATATTCTAAGGTTTACTGGTTTTGGGGGGGGTTGTTTGGGGGTTAGTTTGTTGGTTTTGTTTTTTGTTTGTTTAGGGTTTTAATTTTTATTTTCCTTAAGGAATCAAAAGGAAACTTATTTTAGGTAGTTTAACTTGGGTTTTAATAAAGTTTCAGAAGTTTAGCCTTCCTATTTACTCTACCAAGGAAATGTTTTCCACTTCAGCAGCAGATTAATCTAATTAAATTAATCTAATCCATTCTATATCCCTAAGGTACAGCACAACCACATTTTCATTTATTTATGGGTTATTTTCCCTAGATTCTGAAACTAGTGGCAAAAAATTGTAGTGGAATTGATTCTGAAGAAGCGTTTGATTTATGTTACCCCTTGCAGCAAAACCATCCCCTTCCCATGGTTAAGGCTGCTAACCTGATACCTCACATCTGCAAGGAAAAGTGGCTACTTTTTTTTCCTTTTTAAGGGAAAATGTTGTTTCCAGCAATTTCTCAGGTTTACATAATGACATTATAAAAAAGAGAAAAAGAAAACAAACAAAAAAACAAAAACCCTCCCAAAAACCTCCCAAAACCAAACCCCGAAACAAAAAAATGAGCTGAATATTTCCATTTTGAGGGCTCACAAATATTTTGATGTCTTTCCCTGTCTAAAGGTTCCTAATGTACTACAACCGAATGAATACTGGTAAGAACTTTCTGTTACTTTTAGAAAAAAACCAATATGTGCTGAGTTACACTTGGAAACTGGGTTAACATCCTGCTATTAAAAATACTCCTGCTCTGATTACTGGCATGTGGTTCATTTGGATGTCCCACTGCTTTTCCTCATATCATTTAGATAATGCTATTTCCTCAGTTTGCTTCTTTTGCCACAGATTGCCTGTAGAGAAGTGTGAAGCCAATTTAGATGTTAGATTACCCTCAAATCATCATTAAAAAGATATCAAAATATGGTATTAAAATGGGCAGAGCTATTCTTTTCAATTTTTCTAGCTAAGGCCACTGCTTAACCTAAAACCACAAAATCTCTCTTCACTTGTGTGTTGCTATTTGCAGGTCCCCCAGAAAGTGCTATCTTTAAGTTTCAACTAATTCAGAATTAAACGAATAAACAAATAATGGCTTGGATTCTTTGTTACATCAATTCCAACTTTAGGTAATTTCAACAAGCACAATTGTTTAAATCCTCACAAAATTCTCTCCAACAATCAGCATAAAAGTGGGCATCCATTTTGTGCTTCAGTTTATTACCCTTTGGGTGATGCTATATAACAGAAATCTTGGATTTTGCTATTGAAAATGATGGTTTGCTGGCCCTTGCTCATGGTATAACAGATTGGTAGAACTCAACTAATGCCTCTAGCCATGGAAACTCAAGTTCTTGCTTTGCTGACTCCTACTATCTATCTAATACTTCTATAGAATGAAGAAAAATTTCCCATTCACTCGCAACTGTTTTCACTTTGGGCATATAGCGTATCTTAGATTTCAGTTATAAACAATAGAGTTACAGCCACATTATAATTCATGCACAAAATATTTGCATTCTTCATAAATATGCTTTAAATTTCATCTTGTGCACTTCAGTCTGGAGAGTATCTATAGTCTCTAGATTTCATTTTAAGTAGAAAATATACACATTTCCTTTTTTATACAGCAGCGCTCTCTGCCCACACCAACATTCAGGCTCAGATCAGCTGAAGTAATTTGTCAATATTCATCAAGCCCATTTTTTGTAGTTCATTTATTTTTAAAGGAATAGAATGACTTTTTTTTTTTTCAAATGGTTCTTGAGATGTATTCTTTATAAAGTACCAATCTTATCTTTCAAACCCACAAATGATTTTACAGTAGACCTTATTTGATTAAAAAAACAGAAAAATGGTTCTTAAATGAAATTAAATATTACATAGTTCCACTGCTTTCCATGGAAAAAACCCCCACCTTTGTTGAAAATACTGCACTTGGGTTACATCCTCACTTCTAGCCAACTTTCTTCTCAACATGAGCACTGGTTGCAATTCACTTTGGATACTCTGAAATGGAAAGTAACAACAAAAAAATATGTTCAGATCCCATTGGAGTTAATGACAGTTTACAGCATTGCTAAAGTTAAGAAAACCTTCAGTTTGAAGCAATGACTGCATTATTTTTCTGTCTTTTCAAAACATGACATTTGATGATACTGATTTGGCAACAGAAACGCTGTTGCATCTGTAAATTATAAAATAATCCTTGCTTTTAGAAGAATACAAACTAAAATACCAAAAAACCACAAAGCATCATTTAAAGTTGTCATATTTTTTGAATAGGCACTGCTAACAAGCATTCCTTCAAGTATAAATTGACAGTGGTAACATAGAGATGAAATTGTCTTTTTCATCCAAATCATCCTTTATAAATCTGTGAATTTAAAGGAAATACACAGTTGTTATTTTTTTATGCAAATATACCTCATTCAAATTATTTGTTGATTCGCAGACGTACTTCACTTATACTATCCTGCATCGTTACTAATCTATTATACATTTGGCAAAAGCTCTCCTTTATCAACTTTCTTGTCCACTTGCCAAAGAGATAAGCAAGTGAAATTCCTTTCATTTCACTGGAGCATAACACTTGTGCCTGTTGGAAAGACCCACAGCAGCATTCAGATGTGTGAACATTAAACAAAGATGCCAAATACATTTTGTGCTGTTGACAAGAAATAAATTAGAGACAAGAGTCCAGAGGTGTGAACAGGTAAGCTTTGTACTTTAACAATAGTTTTTCCTGGTAGAAATTGCATATATATGGTATATGTTCTACAGTTTTAATCAAAATCTCTGAACAACTTCCCTCAGCTCTATATGGAAGAGATTCTACATTTCTAAGAGTGGTCCAGCCCTTTTTATTCAGCTGGGGGGAGCTCCAAAGAACCCAAGAGGATCAAGTGGTTATTCATTCATGAGAAATATGCAGGATCAGGGTTTCCTTGAGAAGAAATGCTTACTCAAAGCTTTAACACATTTGCAGAATTTCAGTCCAGAGAAGTAGGAAGAGAACCCTATTTTACTTTATTTATGTATGCTTTAAAAAGGGTATAGGAAAATGTATGTGTGCATACTTAATTTCATGGCATTGGCTCTTTCATTGACTTTGTATGCTTTCTCACAACAAATAGATGTTACCCAAGTGAAAAAAAAGGTGCCCAAATAATTCAGTCATGAGCATATTGCTTCCTTCACTAAGTTTCCAAGGGAAAACAATACCCATTTCCCTAGGGTAGCCATCTTGCCAGATTTCTCCCCTTGGAGTGCCAAGGAAAGGAAGATGTGGAACAGAGTTGAATCGAAGTTGTGGCGAGTGTATTGACATGCTAGTGAGGTGGCCTTGGGATCCTGTCCTTTCTAACAGTTAGATCAGTGGTTTTGGATTAGAAACTCTGCAGAGATGGTGTTGGGGCAGTTCAGCCTGGAGAAGAGAAGGCTGCTTGGAGACCTTAGAGCAGCATTTCAGTATCTGAAGGGGGGGCTATAGGGATGCTGGGGAGGGACTCTTCATTAGGGACTGTAGTGACAGGACAAGGGGTAATGGGTTAAAACTTAAACAGGAGAAGTTTAGATTGGATATAAGGAAGAAGTTCTTTACTGTGAGGGTGGTGAGGCACTGGAACGGGTTGTCCAGAGAAGTTGTGAATGCTCCATCCCTGGCAGTGTTCAAGGCCAGCTTGGACAACGCCTCGGGTGACCTGGTTTAGTGTGAGGTGTCCCTGCCCATGGCAGGGGGGTTGGAACTGGATGATCTTAAGGTCCTTTCCAACCCAAACTATTCTAGGATTCTATGTTCCTGCCAGGGCCACTTTTCAGGAAGTAATTTTGTTATCATTTCTCTCCCTGCCTACAGTAAAATAAGAGGAAGGACCCAATACAAATGGTCATCTCCTTTTTCCGCAGTCTCAGGATTATGCCTAATCAGTATTGTCAGTCTTAGGCACGCACAAATATTGAGACTGCCTTAAACTGAAACACACTACACTAAAGTCCAAGACGATAATTTTGGTTTTCTTGCCTTCAGTTTGATTTTACACTTGCAAGTCTTCCTCTGAAAACAGACGTTTCTTCAAATAAAAGCCGAGACTCCACTTAAAAATAAGACTCAGAGACATGGCTTTAAAGGGGGAAAAAAATCCCTGCTAAATGGGTATCACAGGAGTGGCAATAGGTATAATTCTTGTGCAGTAGTATTTCTAAATGTCTTTGAATATCCAGAAACAAAGATGTCATGTATTTATTTCAACATTTCTAGGAAACTACCTTCACACAGCACATTTAAATTTGTTTTTAGAAGCAGTAAAAGCTCTCTTTCAGTCCACTGAATAATATTTCCAAAACAGAGGATGCAAAACACAAAGGACATGGGAGTTTATGTTCTTATTCCCATACCTGAACTAGTGAAGATCATTATAAGTATTTATTGGGTTTACTAAACAATAATTTCACTTTACATACACCTGCCACCTGCTTTTGAACATCTTAACTAGTGCTTTTTTCAGTTGACCATGAATCCTGTCCAGGATGATACCCACTCTAGCTGAAATAAAGTGGTATGTGGTGATAGTAGTCACTACACGCTACTACAGCCAGCAAAATCAGCCATGAGAAGCAGCTATCATCCACCCTACCTGTGCTCCAGCATAACAGTGACTGGAAAGCAGGAGTGCTGGGCATGCTACTGCCTGGAGGAGGTAATACTCCTGTGTATCCTTTGAAGTTTCCTTTCATCATGATGCAGAAGCAACAATGGTCTACAGCGCAGACATTTGTTCTTTTAAACCAATGTTTTTTTATTTACTATTGCTGTTTGAGACAAGCCCACCAAAAGGGCAGTAAATACTGAAATAGCAACAGACCCTTCTGGATGAGGATCACAGGTAGGTAAGCAAAGACTATCTTAACCTGATGCAAGAGCACAGGACAGACTCACTATCACAAGAGCTTCTTCTGCTATAGAGCCAGCACTTTTTCTGTAACAGCCTTCAATATCATATTGCTATTTACAGAAGAATAGGGGTTTGAATTATTAAAAAATTTAGGAATTATAATTAAAGCATACTTTTGTTGTATTTTCTTATGTAAGTTAACTAAGAGATCACCACAACTGGAAGTGCTACTACCTAAAGTGAACAGAGCCGAAAGAATACATTCTGAAATGCTGTAGATAGGTACATTAAGGAAGGGATGGGGCAGTGATTATTACTTGGTGCCAGTGCACTGGTATTTAAAGGCTTATTTACGTTGTGCCACAGTAAAGCAACCTTGAAGTGACCCCAGTTCATAATTGTACCATTTCAAGACTGCTTTACATTCCCAGAGCTAAGCAGTGAAAAGGGTGTGTAGTGCAAATGAGAACTGAAGCCTACAGTTCTTCAGTATTATGGCTTCACATTTCTTGTTCCTTCTATTTTTGAAATACAACATGTAGTATTACAGATAGCTACATCTGCATATTACAATCAATTACTGGGCAAAGTGTTTCTCTTTGACAAAGTCATTGGCAAAACTTACATTATCGTCAGAGCAAACAAGCTGAGATCAGATCACTGTGTACACGGTGAAAGTGAAGCGTGCTGTAAAAAAAAAGGTGGAAACCACATTAATTTCTATCATGTGCTCTTAAAAAAATAAAGAGCACAACTCACAGATTCATATTAATATAGTGAAACCTGACTTTCCTTTAAAGAACCTGCAAAAAATCTTTACACATCAATCTTTGGCACTGAAATTTGGTAAAACACTTATCTCAGCTATAAACCTTACTTAGTTCAATGTCTTGGACTCTCTAAGGCTTATTGTCATGTTACTGAAACATGCACGTTGCCCAGAACCTTACAGCATCTTTCTGCACCAGTCAATTGGCTGCAAGGAAGCTGCCATGACACAAGCTACATGTGCCCTTACCTAATTTTACTAGGAAGGTTTTCCAGTTCCTGAGCAGCCTAAGATTGTTGCCTGACCCTGCTGCCCCAGGGGAAGACATCGCACAGCATCAGAGTGTAGTTTTTCAGTCTTTGCAGACTTTATTTAAGGTATAAAATATAACTTCCAGGGCTATACTTGGATTGTAGATGGTAAAGATGACTTTACATCTATCTCACTGGTTTGAGAACAGTGCTTCACTCAGAAGGTTTGTAGCCCATTAAGAGTATGATTTTCCTTGTATTATCCCCTCCTGTGCAGTACCAATTTCATTTTAACACTACGATTTGAACACCACACACACAATTAGCTTCTATCAAGAACGAAAGCTCTTTCACTCAAGGTCAAATTGTACAAAGCCTAGGAAGCAGGGTGAACCAACAATTTCAGACCAAGTAAAACTACCCAAAGCTCTATTGTTTCAGACTTTATTTTTTCCTTATTCTAAGAAGTCTCATTTAAGCCAGTCAAGAAATTAACACATTAAAAAAACAAAACCCCAAACCAGATCGTTTTTCTTCTATTAATGTTAGTACCCCACACATATAGAAATTCAGTTTTAGCCAAATTAAGAACAGCTATCCACAGAGACAATGAGAAAATATAATGAAGCAATGTTTCAGAACTTCACCAAAGAGCTTTCAGTTAGTTCAGGAAAATTAAACAGGAGTGAAGTAAGTAATGTGGCATAAAGCACTCTAAGAGAATATTGAGGGGGGGGGTTAGGGTTTTTTTTTAACATTCACTAAAACAAAAGTTCAGGTATTCCCATACCTGTAGTGACAGCAGACCTCTGACTTATTCAATTTGTCATCTAGTCACCCATCTAGAGGAGTAAAGATGGCTTTCTATGGAAAAGTGTCTTTTCATTTGCTATTTTAGAAACCACAAAGTTAATAAATCATGACAATGGTTCTAGAAAACATTCACTTGTGTATACATCATTCTACAGTGTTTAAATTCTCCTGAATGAACTGTGTGTCATCTCCACTTTTAATGTTTGTCATATATCACATCTTACCTATAGCCCAGCAAGCTGAAACGCTTGATCACCATGTGTGAGACTTGAGTCTTGTAATTACATTTTAAATATGTCTCTAACCTTGATGCTATCATCCCAAGAAAGGAGAGCATTTGCATAAGATACAAATTCCTGTGGATAAATTCAGTACCTCTGTAGATTTGAAAATAGAAGGAAAATCTTTCTAAGGCCAAGAGATGCAGTTCAGAAAGTTAGGTCTTCAGTAGACACAACAGATTCAAAGGCAAATATGAGGCAAGAGAGCCAAGACAAATCTGAGACAAATACAAGGTGAGACTCTTCTGAATAAAGTTAAACTAAAGTTGTTTGGTACCTGTGAAGTAAAGGAGATTGTAGGAGGGGATAGTGAAGCAGCAAGGGAGAAGAGTGTGTGTGTGGGGGGGGGGGCGGAACAGGGAGAAAAGGTAGCATGCATAGGGCAGGGATACTAGTGGGAGGAAGGAAATGAGAGATGACAATGGACAGCAAAGCCATGCTGGACCAGTTTTATCAAATGTCTGCCTCTTTAGCACCCCCTTAAAAAGAGCACTTATCTAACTCGAGATGCATTTGTGTTTTGAAGGAAAGCTTTGTAAATAAACGAAAAGTCTCTCTGAAACCACGGGATAAAGAATGTCATCCATCATCCATCCTTAGAAAGCATTTTCCTCCTGGGCATAAATGATGGAACTGATGCTGTAGCATCCTCTGAATTAACAGGTTTTAATTACTTCCAGTTAAGGTGGGTAGGAATGGAGAGAGGATTTTTCACTTCACTCCCCATCTTTGGCTGAAAGAAAACAGCTGGGAATTAATGACTGAAGGACACGTGAGAAAAGTTGGTTCATATGTGTTACTGAGCTCACTGAGGCACAGGCTTTCCTACACTTCTGGTTATAGTTTAAACCATACAGTAATTTTGGCTATTATTATTTATGTGAAGAGCACCTTTTTTTGATTCAAGTCAGTTTCAAGATTCCTTCACTTCATGTTGGCTACAGCAATGTCAGTTGTATCCATGCCTTGTTGTCCACATGTTTAAAATGATATCAGTTGTCTGAATAAGCAAGATAAAGCCGAAGTACTAAATCTCCAGTCAATGGGGATCCTACCTAGACATGCTTTAGAGACTCACCTGCCATAACTGGAACTGAAATTCTGTTTTGTGGTGAATATCAATGTCTATTTTCATTCTGCAATGAAATACATGCTAAATTCAAACTTAAACCTGCAAATAAATGCAAATGGAGATGAGGCAGCATGGAATGCAGGTATTTGTCAGTGAATCATTAAATGCTGAAACTGTTTAGCACTTCTTGGTATAAGCATCCAATTTTTGTCCTACTTCTCCTGACAAAAGGAGACACATTCATTCGATGGTACTCTTTCTTATGCAACCTCATGCAAAAAGGTGCCAGAGTTGTAGTTTCATACATTTGGGAAAATGGCTACGCAGGTAACTTTAAACCAGCTGAAGCATCCTCTCATGCTTGTTCTTTCCTGCTGGGCTAATACACTTCCATCTGCAGCAGACTGGATCAGCAAATGCATCTGGCTGGGAAATAACCTTTTTGCAATATTTTATTGCTTTAGTTTGTTTTAAAGGAGGAAGGGAAAGCAAGTGGAGGAAAGCATCAGTGAACATTACCAGTAATGTTCCCAGAAAAAAGGTGTTGAGCTTGATTTCAGAGTGAGTACTCTCAGTTTTATAAATTAATAGTTAAATATGACACTGTTACAAGTGTAAGTCTCATTCTAGTCACTGCAAACCACATCTAACACCTAATCAGCCTAACAAGTCAAAAAGCTTAAATGGAGCAGAGTTATGCACTACATGAATGCAGACAACACCTTTTACCTTTGTTACTTATGAAAATAAGCACCACCAATTTCCAGTGTATTAGGACCTTCCTAGCTTCTGTTTCCCTTCCCTAGTGCTTCAAAATAAACCCTGAATCTCTATAGATGAATAAGTACTTAAAAACTGCAAGAAGAGATTGAAAAGCTGAATTAAAACAATCCTTATGTGCCAAAACAGAGGCCTATAGTGATGCTCCAGATTTGGTTTGTAAATATCATAACAGCTCTGATAGTTTCTTCTTTCAAGCACCCTTTTAATGTATCATTTCCAAATTATTGTTGATTTACCTCCTGTCTTTTGTAAGGATAAATTATCTGCAACTTCCAGAGGCAGAAAGAGTTGGGAAAACATTAAATGAGACAATCAATACTATGTTTCGAGATTATTTTACTGTTTTATTTCATCATTACTTTCTTCCAGCCTCGGAAGAAAGTATGGCCATAGGATAACATACATAACTCATTTGTTAACTGTTTGCACCCTTGCTCTGGCAAAAGTCAGAGCCTACAACAGAAGTATTCAATGCAGTAATGGTTGTTTTGAGATTTAGGGTAATCTAGGCAAAACAAGGATCAAGAGCTTGGAAATTTCCCCTTTTGAACACAGAAGAACATGTTGATGTATCCATGATTTTTTCTTTTTTTAATTCTTATTATGGAAAGGATTTTTGAGCATCTGTTTTGCTTAGAAGGAACAGCTACAAGTGAAAACTTTAGCAGTAATTATGTGCAAGTTAAATGTATCTGAGGGATGGTGAATTTTCAACACCGTACCTCCCAGGTTTCGCTGTTGGCTCAAACACTGAGAAAAAGAATATACGAAAAGCTTTGCTGTTCTGTGATACATACCATACATAAATGACATATGTGAATAAGAGTGATCTGTAAAGCCCAAAATCTATGCTCTACTTTGCCGTCTATAGCACCAGTTGGTTACAGCTACATCCAGAAGCCCAAAAGGGACTGGGTCCCTGTAGGTCTATCCACAGTGTAAATTCATAGTATCCTAGAATAGTCAGGGTTGGAAAGGACCTTAAGATCATCCAGTTCCAACCCCCCTGCCATGGGCAGGGATACCTCACACTAAGCTATGTTTAGTGTGTAAACTGTATAGGAAACCTGGCCTTGAACACTGCCAGGGATGGAGCATTCACAACCTCCCTGGGCAACAGGTTCCAGTGCCTCACCACCCTAACAGTAAAGAACTTATTCCTTGTATCCAGTCTAAACTTCTCCTGTTTAAGTTTTAACCCATTACCACTTGTCCTATCACTACAGTCCCTGGTTCATAATACAAAGCACGGATTATGAAGCACAAGATGAATTGCTCACCAAGTCCAAATGAGTTAGCTTTTGTAAAGCATTATGAAGTGTGTACTTGGAGGTGGAACAGCATACCCAGAGTTAAAGTGGAAGAAATTAAGCGAATGGGACCATAGAGATGCACTGTGATCTGCCATGGGCCCTTCCAGCAGGCCTCTCTTTCTGCACAAGGTCCTCACTGTTGTGTTCATCCCTGTTAATTGCAAGTTTCCTGCTGATTCTCTGAAGCAAATCCCAACACTTTGCATCTCTCCCTGATAGCCCTACATCATCTTATTCTCTTGCTTGTGATTCATCAGTGGGCATGCAGGCTATCAGCCAATGCATGAATTTCATGTTCTGTTTCAAGGTAAAATATTTAGATTTTGTTTCTATGCTTTTCCAGTGTGACAATTCCGTACCATGTTGGAAAGCCAACAGCTAAGTTTTATTTCACTTTACCCTGTGAAGGAAACATCGCATGCACGTCACCCACTAGAATACACATCTGCAATAGCAACATATAATACTTCATTAAACCCAAAATTACAGGTCCTGTTTTACTTTTTGTTAATGCATGCAGTGAAGATTCTGTTCTACCTATATGGAAGATAAATAGTGCAAATGTGTTTTAGTACCATACTTTAGACATATGTGTTCCTTTGTACATTTGCTTCCTTTTACATATGCCTGAGCTGAGCTCCCTGAAAGCTGTTGGGTACTTACCCAGTCAGTCAACAAGAATGATAAAATGTGACTTCTGTGATTAACCACAAGCATGCACTACGGTTCAAATTCAGAATATTCATGATCAATCAAGGTAGTAAATTATATCTGGGAAAGGCTGTTAATAAAAATATTTAAAGAGATGAACTGAAGGAAATTATGATCTGTTTGTGGTTATTCCGTAAGTAGAAAAGAGGGACTAAAATCATTCAATATACTACTCCTGCCAGATTATTTGCTCTGCTCCACTGAACACCCATAAGCACATTCAACTATTAAATTAGCACTGCTAAGCTGTGCTATTTATGTTGGCTATTTTTATACACAGCAGGCAATAATCATTGCTTAATGAGAGACTAGGCTTTAACACCAGGTGTGATTTTGTCCTTATAAGATCTATTTTTCTACTTTTCATAGTTTTCAGCCAAACCGGTTTTCATCCCCACCCGTACCGCCTATTTCTGTCTGGAGGGTTGTATGTTGAATGCTGATTCCAAGCTCAGCATGGTGCATGGTATTTGATTTGCACTGATTGTCATAAATTGTAACACACAGTGTTCTGTGAAGATGTGCACCAAAAGTGTGATTTTTGTTATGTTCTTTGCATTAGAGATCACTTCTAATTTGCAGCCTCTTCTATTATACTTCAGATGATTGCTTTGCAAAGAAAAGCAAACCTGTGTTAAAAATGTTGGCTTCTCAAAAATACACCTGTAATAATGATATGTATTCACAGTATTTACCATCAGAACACTACACAAGAGAAGCAAATATTTTTTCCTATTCTAATGACAAATGTTCAGCATATAAAGAGCTTAATTACATACTATAAATGGCTGACTTTCTGCTTTGCTATTCAGCTATTCAACCAGACAGAATGTTGTAAAATCTTAGAATAAAAATCAAGGAAGAAAACCCATAACTTCTGCACACTTTACAAGGGAAAACCCAGTTCTGAGAGAGTTGCAGATGGACATAAACCCCCACTACAGGCATTTTTGGACAGAAGACAATTAAACAAACAAAACTACACAACTGTGTTTGCCAGATGTTTTTTTTAGACTTAATGAACTTAAGTACAACCAGATCAAGCAAAACCACGCATTCTTTTTCCCAACAAACAAAACACAAGCAAATCCAGTTCCTTTCATGTGAGATATTTAATCCAACCTAGAGCAAATACAGAACTGTAAGTACTGACTTGTACAAAATCCCATTACTGAAGATAAATAAGAAGCAACTTGGGAATAGCATTTCACCTGTAGATTACAAACTTCAAAATGGCCAAGATTAGGCATTCTGTAAAATTTACGTAAGCCTTAACACAGATTTTTTTTTGTTAGCATTTCTGAATTGAAAATCTCAGTCAGGAAGCTACAGACTCAAGCAGGCAAATATGTGGGAATACCCTCACATTTACATAATTTCTCTTAATTTGGAGGGCACCAGA
Organism: Neopsephotus bourkii; assembly: GCF_033783945.1. NCBI lineage: Eukaryota > Metazoa > Chordata > Aves > Psittaciformes > Psittacidae > Neopsephotus > Neopsephotus bourkii. The sequence continues at coordinate 953,129 of NW_026902270.1, forward strand.
TTATAACTTTGACTGCAAATAGGGAACGTCAGAAATATAGAAAACAGAATTCCAAAGCACGTGTGACTTGAATGTTTGAAAACACTACTCCAAAAAATCAAGCACAATTCAAACTAGAAGTTTCTGTACATTATTTCAGTTTTCACCTTTAGCTTTTAGGGAATAGTATCAGTTGACTACTGCAAGGCAATAGGAGGAAGAGTGTTCAGATTTTTCTATGTCCTGTCAAGCTCACAAACATCATGGAAATGCTAAAGAAAACAGAACTAGAATTTTCTGTCTGCCATAGATAAAGGGTTTTTTATTTTGTTGCTAGCTTTGTTTTGTTTCTTTAAAGTGGCATTTGTTTCTATCAAAACTTCAGTAATTCTCCTAGCCTTCTGCAATCAGCTTGAGGTTACTGACAACCTCTGAAACGTGAGAAAACTCACAAATAGCTCTGTAATTATTTTATCCAAAACTTCACCAGATTGGTTAGGAGGCAGACTACAAAGTGTGACTGTGGTTTGCTAAACAGACTTTGCAAGATCTGATGGTACAGAAGCCCCAGGTTCTGAATCTGAATTCCCTGGTAACAGTTTGGTATCATTCTGCTCTAAAAACTTTTCTAATCTAATGGAAAGTAGATGGTCTCTGTTCCAGTTAACATCAGAATCCATACCCAAATAAGTATTTTCCCTAGTTTACTGTCGTGGTTTAAACCCAGCCAGTAACTCAGAACCATGCACCCACTCACTCACTCCCTCCCCCCCCCCCCCACCTCTTCCTCCCACCTGCTCCTGAAGGGATGGGGAGGAGAATTGAAAGAATGCAACTCCCACGGGTTGAGATAAGAGCAGTCCAGTAACTAAGGTATAACACAAATCACTGCTGCTGTCACCAATAATAATAATGATAAGGGAAATAACAAGGGAAGAGAACACAACTGCTCGCCACCCGCTGACCGATACCCAGCCTGACTGAGCAGTGACCTCACCCTTCCAGGTAACTGCCCCCAGTTTACATTCTGGGCATCACGAGCTGTGGTATGGAATACCTCTTTGGCTAGTTTAGGTCAAGTGTCCTGTGTCTGCTTCCGCCTGGTTTCCCCTCCTCCCTGGCAGAACATGAGACTCACAAAGTCCTTGGTCAGAGTAAACATTACTGAGCAACAACTAAAAACATCGGTGTTATCAGCGCTGTTCCCAGGCTGAAAGTCAAAACCACAGCACTGCACCAGCTACTAAGAAGGAGAAAAATGACTGCTACTGCTGAACCCAGGACATTTATCAATGTAGAGCAAGACAAAGTACTACCCCAGTACTACACCAGGAAGCCTCAACTCTGATAATTTGCTTCAAGAACATACCCTAGTTTACTCTCATAACCAAGGCATGGTGGATTCTTTATTTTATTGCACAAATCTCACAAGAGTGATGTGAAACTGATAATTATCATCCATGTAGTTCTTAAACCCCATAGCGAGCCATGGAGAAATACTATGAAGAGCCATTTAAATTAACAGTCTTATGCAACCAAAGCGGCAACTTGAAACAAGATAGCAGGTCAGAAAGAGAGAAGTAATCATATGATAGAAAAACATTTGCTACATGACAGTACAGCATAAATGTTCCTATTCTATCCCCACAACCACACTTACATATTTGTTTTTACCTCCTGAGTCTCCAGGAAATCCCAGGATTTCTGTAGAGGTACTCATTTATTGCATACAATTTGCACCAGGTTGGGGAAAAAGGAACATACATCATAAAGGAGCATACATCAGTAAAATCTTTGCACTATGCTAATAATACACACTCACCCACCCAGATAATTGCCACTACTACAAAACAAGAAAGTGATCCAACAGTACCTGCAGCATGGATCACTACACAAGGTATACACTGGCTTCTTCAGGTCAGTCTGTTCTGCAGCTGAAAGGTACAAGTTAAGTCATGTTTGCTAAGGAAACAGTCGTATTTCTCCTACATATTGATGTCTACTCTGTGCCGCCTGCAGCAATATATGAATATAACCCCTTTCAACAAACAGTAGTTTAATGCATAAAGGATTGGTCTCTACCAAACTTCTAGCTGTTCATCCAAAATGTACCTATGGTTTATAGACAATGTATTCTATTGTTGTGCATAAATCACGCAGAAACTAGTGACGAAACATAGTTGTGTCACACAATACACCTCTTCAGCAACATATTATGGATCTCCATGTAGCTGTGAAAATTAAAACAAAGAGAATAACCCAAATCCTCGCTTTTAATTGTGTGTGTTCTCTCAGATCTGCACAGAAATGATGAATCAGAAGCAACTCATCACCTGGTTCAGTTTGATTTATGGGGCACTATTTTTTTTTTAATATATATATATACACACATACACATATATATTTTTCTGCCCAGAGAGATGTTGGAATCTCCTTTCTTAAATGTTTTTAATACTCAGCTAGACAGCCACAGCTGAGCTAATCTACCTCTGGTGACAGTCCTGCATTGAGCATATGGTTGGACTTTCATAGATCCTTTCCAGACAACACTTCTGTTATTCTATGTTATTAAATCAGTCTCATATATGCCCTCTTTTTTAGGGCTGCATTATTTTCCTGTCTGAATATCCTTGTCCATACTAAGACTCCCCTTTTCATGCTTGTCAAGGCCTCCCTGGTACAAATATTAAGGTACTCCAAATCCTTTCATCAGCTGCATGATCCTGGCCTGACTCAAACACAAGCACTTCTCTCAGAAATTAAGCAGAGTTAATAGCTGGACCTGTAATGATGTTCACTGCTTAAATCCAACTGCCAACTCAGTCTTGCTTCTCTATTATTAATATAGTCATAGTATCAAGTATGCATATCCAGATATCTGTTTCCCCCTGTGCATGGGATGCACAGATGCAATAGCAGGCGCTATACAAACATCCAACACAAAGATGGTCCTTTGACATAATTTCCCAGAAATTCCTCGAATACGAGATTTCTTAAGAAAGAAACCTAAAAACCAAAAAAAATGTTGCATCACCTGTTCCTGAGAACAGTTATTTACTGAGCTGACCTGAGCAGCAGCGTTACAAAAGTTGAGGGAGGGACAAAAAACACATAAGCTTAAGGAATTTTCTCCTTTCTTAAAGACATCCTCAGCAGAGAGAGAAGGGGACTGTAACAAAAGTGAGTTAATGCACGATAGCCAGGCTGTTCTGACCTTTAGAAGCTCAGAGTACTTAAAGTGTCGCAGTTGCATTGATTTCCTATGTCTACACCATACTGTATTTCTCCTACACTGGCAAACAGGAGACTGGGCTGATTCATGAGAACCACTATTTGCATGTTAGGTTTATCGGCTTTCTCTTCTACCTCTTGTCAGTAATGCTTGACAAAGATCTTTTCACAATGTATTCTCCCTATTCTGCTCTCCATGTGAAAGATTAAACAGAGCAATTATATGTACCCATACATTTGTCTGCATCTACTACATTCTAATTTTAATGTTTTAGCTGTAAGAATTGCAAAAGTGCCCTCAATTTTAAGAAAAATAACATGACTCAGTCAGTGCTGATTGATCTTCTCTCAACATTCCTCTTGTACTGGAGAAAAGTCCTTGATTTTCTCCTTCCTGTGATAAAATATTTGTTTTCCTCATGGGAATTAATCTGCAAGTAGGCTCTTCCTTTTTTTCCCTTTGTCTTTTTGTTCTTGGTACAGCAGGACATGTTACATCATTTATTGAACCAGACAGGCAGTTTCTTCCAGTACAAGAGATGGAGAGCAACCTCATGCAAGGCTCGGAAAATGCTGTCAAAATTAGAGGATGCAGGGAAAACTTCTTGAATCATATAAATCTATATGTATAACGTACTGTAGATGTTGAATGTTACATCTGAGGCAAACTGGTACTGTCTTGAGTTGTCCCTATATCATACTCAACAGAGTGGGACTGGACCCAAATTGCAGAAGCTGCCAACATGGCTATGGCAATATAAACTACTCGGCACAGGGGGTGGGTGTATTAACTGTGCCTTGGAGCAGGCCAAAAGTGACAGAAAGCCTTTGAAGACCATAGAATGGTGGCAGTGTGATTCCACATACACAAGCATGTCTGAAACCATTGCTGTTAGGCATGGAGGCAGGCTGCCAGAGTAATGGAGGATTCTCTGCCAACTTTACAGATTTTTTTCTTACACCACCAGGCACAGAAAACATTATTCTGAGGTCTCAGCTTATATTTTCAGGTCCTTGGATGTGGTTGTTGTCCACATGGCCAGGGGGCTCTGTGACTATGCTGTAGGCTTGGCTTGCTCACTGGCTCTATAAAAGTTCTTGATTTGTATATCTTGCCTCTCTGTTTTCATATTGCCAATAACATATGTTCAAAGCCATTAGGCCTCTGTATTTTCTCCTTAACCATTGCCAAGATGGAGGGCATAAAACTGACCTTTTTTTGCAAGCTTTTGCAACCCTTTCTCTGTCAGCCCAGCAACTTGTTGATGTAAGTCAAGGCAAATGTTCAAACATATGTGCATTGCACTTGCTTCTTTGTAGGACCAAAGCTCTCTGTTACATCTTTTCCACAAACCTCATTTTCAGTTTGTCCTAATTTTTGTTTCAGCTTTAGTTTTCTTTGTAAACATCCTCATTTTCCTACCTGTATGAAACTAAGCATCTGTGCATCTTATATGTTCATTGCACATTATAATCTGTACAGCACTAAAAATTCTGTCTTAACATAGTTATGAGTTTCATTTCTTTTACTACTGCTTGTATTAAAATTCCCAGCAATTTAAACTAACTGGTTGATATTTACTGGTACTGTCCAACATTTCAAGTATCTAAGGCAGTACAAGGACCTAGTAAAGATTAGCAATTAGTTTCTATAGCAAACTGTTGCTACTGAGTTGCAACTGAGTGAATTAAGTAATCAAATGCTCTGCTTCATTAAGTTCTTCATAGAATTAATTTTGTAACTGAAAAATGTATTCTTTCCACAAGATAGAAAAGCAAAATAATAGGAATTATACAATATATATACATACGTATTATATGTACATTATTATAACAGTGGAATTCAGCTGTTTACACATATGCATCTCATGCTATTTAAGATCCTCCAAGGTAAAGCATGCCTATGGGGACAGGATGCATGGCTGAGGGCCTCTACCCTTCTGAAACAGCACTTGAAGTACAAATGTAACTATGTAGTGCTTCTAAGACAATGCCTGATGTGATTTGCCAGCTGAATTACTCCCCCCAAAAAACCTAATTGCTTTTAAAAGTGTATATATGTAATCAATAATGTTACAATTTGGAAATAAACAGAATATTCTACAAACATGATTAAAATTTCAAATCTTCAATATTTTAACCTGGAAAAAACCCTTTTAATGGTCCTTCATGGAGTAAAATGCAACTTTTGGCTCTCCCTGTCACCATATTTATATGAATACACTTGCCCAAGATACCACCCAAAATTAATGGAGCATAGACTATAGACGAGATTCCTGTCTCTGTCATTAAATCATCCATTTTTAAATCTCTCTCTTTATAAAATGCTAAAAACTCTTATGTTGACTCCTCATCTCTCATTCATTTAACACTATAATACATAAAGATTTATGTTAATTAAAAACATTAGATATTTATGAATTGGTGGTGTCAGAGCTACAAAGAAACTTTAGAAGCTTTCAGAAGAGTACATTAATTTCCGTGATTTCTGTGTCCTTTGCACATGACTTTCCTTTTTGGCAGTATTAAGACTCTTTTAGCAATTATGGTGAGATATCATTACTTAGTGACATTTGTGGGTTTATTCAACCAGCTTAATTCAGTCTGACTGCTAAAAAAGTTACAGACAAAGTAATTTCAAACTTGGCTTTAAAGCTGGATGCAGAGACATAACATAGCAGGACTATGAACTCCTGTATTCATTATGTCTCTTAATAAGATTTAATGAATCGAATAAAAAGATTAAAAATCTTAGTCTGAAATACTATTGATCCCCAAATAGCATTCAGCTAATGATCATTGTTTGAATTTAGGTCTTCAGTTTCCCACTGAGTCAGATCATGACTTTGGATGGCATAAAAACAACAGCAGCAGCATTGAAGTCACTCAAGTATAAAAAGTATGAGATCAGAACCAGCCCATTTATATAGAACTGTTAAGATTTTCAGTTTAGGATGTCTTCTGCTGCTCCCATGAACAAACAATAAGTCATTACCATTACCAGAGACAGCAATAAAACAAAACCTCTAATCCATTTACATTTTACAGAAAAACAAGTTGCTATTAGCATTGCATAAAATAAGAAAACTGCTTCTCTAAAGCACAAGTTTATTCAAGATCATGCAAAACTCATCTTAAAGACTGATGTACTGAAGCACTAGAATTTATTTTATACAAATTTGTTGCTGTTTTTAAGATGGATTTTAGTAGCGCTGTAATAACTAATGGTTAGGTTATAACTAAATAGCCTATGAACAGAGCTGGGCTCTAGTTTCCTACCAAAGACACTGCAAATTTCCTGTGCTAACAGTGCTTAAGATCTCAAAAAAAGATATAGGGATTCCAGGCTACGGGGGTCACTAAAATGATCAATTGCATTATAAGTGAAAAGTTCATCGTTATTTTGGATTTTTCATGTTTTAGATTAATGTGGATTTAAAGCTTGTTAAATCTTCTGCATTTGTTAGGTTTTCAGTTAAGTGGAAAATTCTCACTGGCATTACACTAATGAAGTACACTTAAAGTCAGCTGGTATAAATTGTCAATGGTAGCACATAATGATTTGACTCAAACACATCACGAGATTTAAATTCAGGGAGAATTCTGTAATAGCCTTTTCTACATTTTTAATCAACTTATTGCACACCATTTTTTCTTTCAATGCCTAGGTTGCAGCTTAATTAAAAAGGATAATATTTTCATTAGCTTTTGAAAACTTATTCACAAACAGGGATTTTACTAGAAACCAGTCTTGTTGCCTTCTTTCTTAATAAAACTCATAAAGATTCCCACCAATTTCCATCACATAAAATGGTTACAATAACAGCACATAAGTTCACAAATAGTAGCTTTTGTTACCAGAAACACTCACTGCTTATATCTGAAAAAGAATCTGTGCAGTTTGGTTTACTTCTAAAGCAAGGGGCAATTAGTAACAATATAAGAACACAGGGATACAGACCAGTAAGTAATCTCACCTGCAGAAATAACCCTGCAGTCATGAAGGGAAAAAACCTCACTTGGAAATTTTATGTGTGCTTGCAGCATAACATGATGTTTATAAGTCAGCATACATCTTTTACATGGCAGAGATGTTTATGGCTAAATGCTGACATGTTGCCAAACAGCAGCAGCAAAATGATGAAGATAATGAAGAAAAGTAGATGGAGTCATTAGTTTTTTCTACTTATGCCAGGAAAACTTGCCTATTTCCCTTGAGAAATGAGAGTCATAGGCTGTGTCTACACCACAGTCAGAATCATGACTGCAGCAAATGTATCTTTACCCAGGATAAATTGAAGACATCTAGCTCAGGTATTAGCCAGAGAAAAAAGCAACACATAAATACACAGCCTAATTATCCTGAGAACTGGCTGGAACCTTCTTATTGCTATCTGGACTGACTAACTAGATTAAAGCAAGGCTTAAGTGTTTTCCCTGTCCCATCAAAACCAGCAGGGCTACTTTAAATTAGAAACCCACTTTGAACTAGAAATAGCTTTCCAGTGCTAAATATTAAAATATTCTGCCCAGGTTGCTTGGCTCTAAATGTTGCCTCCTTGCCTGCAAGAAAGTCTACTCAGCTGGAGAGCAAAGTACAAGCATCAGGGCTTGGAGGCTAATGATGTCAAAGCAGGTAAACGGGCAGAGCCCTGGGCTTGTTCCAGTTGTGATTATTTGTCCCCAGAACTGCAGGGGGAAGAAGAACCACATTGCAGTTGCAGATCAACATCTGTCTGAGCAAACACAGCAGATCCTAACAAGTGAGAATTTGCCCTTCTAGCAAGGGAGGTCCAACAGTCTTTATGCAGGCTCTCAATTAAATTCTTTATGTGGTGATGGTAACTCCTCACAATAAATGGTCCTCTATTGTTTTCAAACCTGAATTTAAATATTCTATCCACTAGAAAACAACAACACACCTTTAAAGCAGAATAGAAGCACGTTTCTCAACTTAAACAGAAACTGGAGTTTTACCCTCTCAAGCGAATATAATCAGCAATTTGGTATCATACAAATCATAAATCACTTCAGCATGGTATCGTACATATATGTAAGAGTGGTGAGGCACTGGAATAGGTTGCCCAGGGAAGTTGTGAATGCTCCATCCCTGGCAGTGTTCAAGGCCAGGTTGAACAGAGCCTTGGGTGCCATGGTTTAGTGTGAGGTGTCCCTGCCCATGGCAGGGAGGTTGGAACTGGATGAACTTAAGGTCCTTTCCAACCCTAACTATTCTATGATTCTATATAGGCCTGTGCTTGTCCTCTAGGCAGATGATGCAGGAATGCCAACAGTGAAGATTTCAAAATCCCTTTTTAGGATGGAAAATACGCATCTCCTCATCCATTTAATTTTCCTGGTAGATGAACACCTCAAGAGAAAACTTTTCTACTGTACTTTCTCCCAGATCACTCCCAAATCACAGAATAAAACCCAGTCTTCTTGAGAACAGGGACAACTTCAGCTGATCTAATCTGTTTTCATCTTGAATGGGAATAATATTCTTTCTGAAGGAAGACTTCCCTGCCATTCACTGTGAGAGCCTTTCCTTTGCCTAGGAACTAAAATCCTGCCACTAAATGTCTCGAATACATGGCTAGAAACAAAAAGTGCCCCTGTTTACATTAGCACGCTTGAACTGCCAGCAGGTTTTTTCAGTTAATACTGTCACTTTGCCAAATACTCATGAAATTTGGCAGAAAATGTTGATTCACCAATCCCATGTGAAATTTGTCCTTGGAAAACACAATGCATAATAATAGTCATGGCAGAGAAAGGCTGAAATACACAAGGGTCTGTAGGAATTCTCAGCACTGATCAGTGATAGCCAGCAGAAAATAAAGCAGAGACAGGGTAAACTCTTAAGCATATTAAGTTCAAAATTAGATTACTCTGGAGATCTGGTAAATTTAGAGTATCCTAAAGGAGAAAGAGCATGCAAATAGGCTTTTGCTTGTTAAGCAGTGAACTAGTCTAGATAGTTTATTAAGCTGGCTAATTACCATCACCTCATCCTCCCCTTGATCTCCCCCCAAAAAAGCAAATACCAAATAAAATGTTTCACAAAGGAATCTGACTTTGACCAACATTTTGACAAGAAAAAGCAGTGTAAAAAGGATAAGAGGCCCACAGGCCCACATTAGCATGGGATGACTGCAGTATATATACAGCACTCACTATTACGCCCCAATAGCCAAAGCATTTCACTCTAATGATGTTGAGAAAACAAAATTTGACATGTGACATCTTGTAAATACATAATCAGAGAAAGCTTAAGTGACTTGGGATTTGGAAGGCAGTTACTTAAGGAATAAGTTAACTGTTTATGTAGTTGAGTTAAAAATACCTTAAGAAGAGGGTGTAGAATGACTTGCTAGATGCCTTTGATAATAATCCAACAGGTACCACACAAATAGTTATGTTAGTATTGGCAAAACTAAATAAACCCTGAGGAGAAGTATGATTGGAAAAAGCAAACCTTCTGGTGTAGAATAAACATGCATGTCAAAATCAAGTACCAAATTCACTCAGATTCCTGACAGAAGTCTATAGCAATGAATTGGCAGCCTTACTGTTTATACTGCTCTAACTCATGTGTTACTTTAAAGGAAATTTTCTTTAGCTAATGCTGAGACCTTGAGGCAGGAAGGTCTCCATCTAACTGACATTCAACTGTAGAAAAAGTGGCAGCTCATCCACTGCATATCTCATCCCATCCTATGTTCTACCACCAAGGTCTAAGTGACAAAACAGATTATGATTCACCAAAGCAAGCATTTGGTCTTTTTCTTGTAGCTGATTTAGACTATAAAAAACACAACAAAAGAGAAAAATATTGAACACAGAGTTCAGAATCCTCATTCTAAAAAATATGACAAATACAAAAAGTAAACTCCTAGTGAGATTAAATTGTGAATTTATATGTTAACCTGCACTAACGAATTCATACCAAGCCAGCAGGAGCAACTGATGAAGGTAAGGGTGTAAAAACCACATTCTTGCTTTCAGCCTTTCCACGTGCTTACAATCTTTGAGTCTTGTCCTGATCCAGATATTCAAAAATCTTCTTCTGATACATTTGCTTCATGTTATTCAGATGCTAATTGCAGGCTTTGTAGGTTTTGGAAATGATGGAGGGTTCTTTTATATATTAGCTTAAATGCTAGGGGGTTTGCAATATTGCTGGGATTTCTGAATGAAAAGAAGTCTTAGATACAGATATAAACCAGACATTTGTTAAAAGGTTACATGAGCCAAAGCTGTGTGAGATGAGCAAAGTATTTCCACTGGCTTCAGCAGAAATAGATTTAGCCAAATCAGAGAAAGCGGGGGAAAAAAAGAAATAAAAAAATCACAAAGTCAGGCAAACTGCCTTCTCATCTCCTGCTGTGCAGGCAGGCAAAGATCAGTGTGACAAATAGCATCTTTCCCAATACAGTTATTATGTCTGGTAGGTGACTCATTCTCTCTCTTGTAAGCCTTACTAGTAATGCCAGTAGAAATTATTGACTAAACCACATTTGCTGAGACTCACTTGGATGTCAATAGTATTGAAAGGAAATTAAAGAAAGATATCCATGTAGCTCTTGATGGTTGTGAGCAATTTTTCTGGATCAAAATTACATATAGTTGTGGTATGGTTTGCATCCAGGATGTGGTTTAGCTGTGTCTGGAAATCTAAATTAAAAAGACAGTCTAAAAGCACCCAACAAAATTTGAGCACATTAAAAGTACTACATGTTCAACAGAATGAATTTTTCCTAGTTAGTGTTATTGACTTCTTTTACCAAGGAAATCTGTCTGTGTTGCATGAATATGATTTACATTCAGAAAGTTCTGATTAGATGTGCATCTCATGCTCGTGACTAAGTTACAATTTCTTAACATATTTGATAGCTGCTATGAAGAGATTCATCCTGAATATTGGACAACAGTGGAAATTGCTGCATAAAGATAATATTAATCGCAGAATCATCAGGCATTAATTCTACCAGCCACTCAAAAGGCCAGTATTTCTCCTTTGTCTTTAGGGAAGGACAGTGAAGGTTACCAAGCTTATCAGCAAGGCAAAAACCAAACTGGGACTAGAATTTGACCATGACATCCAATCACCTGGATATTTCCACAGGATTCAATAGCAACAGTTATATGAAAATCTACACATCCTACAGTCCCAGCAACAAAAAAGAGCAGTAACACTCTATTTTCCTTCCTTACATTATCTACGTAGGGACTGATGAAGTTTCTCAATATGTGTACTTGTGAGCAGGGTGTTTTTGTTTTTTCCTTTTGCTTAATGCATTCTTGAAATGTATCAACATGTCTTCTGTAATGAAGCTTTCCCAACAAATGCAGGAGGTTTATGTCTTAAAGGAGGAGTTACTGTTTGCTGTTATGCTTCTCCATGGATTTATTACTTTTTTTATATAGGAACATTGTGTGAGAGAATAGAGCCTGCTAAACTAGAGACATTCATTCTTTCCTGTCTTCCTTTTGTCTGTAAATGAAGTTCTCATATGAGCTCAGCACAAGTGTTAGTATTGAATGGAATAACAGTATATGTGCCTAAGCAGCATAAAACAAATCAGAGACTCTTCAGGAAGACGGAATAATTTTTTCATTCAAGACTTTTTTTTTTGATTCACATAGGTAATTCTTCACATGTTATGTTAAGAAACCATTAGCAAAGAGGCCCAGAATTAAGAAACCTGAGCTTAAACTGTGACTTTATGAAACAGATTTATGCCTGATGACAGTAATTGCTTACACCAAAGGGGCAAACTGGAGCATCATCCAAGCACAAAGCAGAATTTGGAGACAGCAGTTACTGTTATCAGATGAGGTTAAGGATCTGATAATGGCTGGTTCTTACAACTAGAAGATGACTGTTCATTTAAATAAGAAAACCCCACATACTATACACAAACAGGCACTTGTTTGTGTAAATGAGCATAAATGGTGGCATTTTTATTCAGCTTTATTTTTTTAAAGTGACTTGAATCACAAACTTAAGCATGGTGTACTTTTGCCTCTGTGCTTGACTTTGTATTTCTTTAAATTAACTGGTTAAATCTTAAATTAAGCCATTTTGTATTTCTTGGATATATGTGCTCATTATAAAAGAGCTAAAAAGAAAATAAAGTTAATATAAAAGCAAGGCAAAATAAAACATCTGTGAGAAGCAAATCTTATGCCTGTAAATTGCTGGATTGGGATGTCTGTAATAGGCAAAGACCAGCTCCATGCACCCAGGAAGTCAGATTAGAAATTTTAAGATGGACTATGAAACAGGGAAAAGTAGAAAGCTACATATTAATTAAGCTACACAACATCTGGTCCTGTCTCTCTCTTCTCTCTCCTTCTTTACTCCATTTTAGATTTAAAAAGCTTTTCGTGATGTTGCAGTATGTCTTCCTTCAGAAAATTGAATAACTGAAAACTAAAACAGCTCCATAACGTATACTTTGTCTGATATATTTTTCAGGTTTTGCTCTGCCAGTAAATTCAAACATGATCTGAATGATAACAGCAAGTTTATGGACAGTGAATAATAGCATGACATCGCTAATTAATGCTATTTCAATCCAGACTGCTTAAACAATCAAGCCTAATTGTGCTAAACAGTGTGATGGTTTTATATGGATAGCACTGAATGAGTAAATCCAATGGAGATTTAAAGCTAAAGCCCAACTAATTTATGCTTTATGGGTATAACAAACTCAACCCAGTGCCTTCATTACTTACATCTCCTGTTGGTTCTGCTGTCTTTCCTCACACACAAAAAAGACGTGTGTCATACGATGCGCTGTTTGGACAGTGTTACTGATTTTAAAGCACAAAAAATGCATGTCATCTATTATATAGAACAGCTTAACTGCTGAAAGTGTATTGATGCTTCCTGGATATTTATGCCTCTGTTAGACAGGTTCTTGAACATGGTTAGGCATTTCCTAGCCACCATGTGCCTGATCTTAGTACGGTAGTGTATGTAAAGCTCTGTATTCTGATTAGCCTCTACAACACAACCAGAGTTCTGGATGTGCTATAACACCTCTATCAACTTCCTTAAATAAAGAGAAATCAAAATAATCAAAACTGATTGCCTGCAAAACTCCAGTTTCATTTCATATGCATCAAAGCAATCCTACTGTACTCCAAACTTTCCTTGATAATGGGGAAAGATGTGAAAGGAAAGAAAACAGGACAAGGACACAGCTAACAGTGAAAAGCAATCAAGAGCAGTTTGTCTACATTCTCCTCATCTCCCCCTGCAAATTCCTAGGGTTATCCTTCCTCCCTGCCAAACCACCCACGCTGCATCATTACAGCAGCAGGTCACAAATGTGCATCTTCAAAAATTACCATTTAATTTCTTCCAATTCAGCTTTAAAATCACTTAAAGATGTGTGATCACTTAAAGATGTGCATCCCGAGTCTGCTCAGTTACAAGGGCTTATCCTCTTATCAGGCATTTCTTCATGCTCCAGCCAAGCAGAGCCTGGCTTCTTCATCATAAAGCAAGGCGAAGGAAGTATTAAACAACCAAATACAGAGACTGATGAATAGCTAGTTTTATATTAGGAAAGTAGTTTTTACTGAATAAACCTAGATTTCAGATCTGAAATAGATATATCTATGCAATTTTATACTATATGTCAGTCTGTGGCATTATTATTAACAGATATACCATTAAAGTACACAAAACTCCTACAAAATATTTTTATTGCCTAAGAACTTTATTGTATACTTAGAAACTTATTACCTTTCTCAGCATTACTTTCTTTTTAGTCAGTTTAAGCACAAGTCTAGTTATCTGCATATTTAATCTTCATTATATCAAGATAAAGCTGGTAACAATTGTCATTCCAATTAAACCACATTAAAGAGCTCTGTAGGATTTCTTTTCTGCAACATTCAGGTTGGCCAGCAATTTATGTCACTTTTGATACTTGCGTTCTTCCCCATAATGAGGTTTTTAAGCATCCTAACCTGACATTTACGCTCCTAATGAGATTCCTACACCTCTGCTGGGGTCCACAATGACTAATAAAATAGCTCAAGCTATTTTATTAGGGTTTCACTGGATTTAGAAAAGTTAGAGTTTACTTTTATATTATGGCCAAGTATAACATCACTTTGCCATTCAAACATACTACATACACACCGCTATAAAGTGCTTCACAATTAAATACCTTTAACTTGCCCATGGTAGAAAACCATTATTATAGTTGCTGACTTTGTCGGCAGGTTTCCCCCAGGAGAATCACAAAAGCCTTCTCACCCAAGGTATGCTTGGCCTTCCTTTTTTTCCTCTTGGTTTCCTGTCTCTTCTATTTGTTGCTCCGTTTACCCCCAAAGTTTTCTCCCCAATAAAGCTGGATTTACTGCGACTCAAGGGTTTGCAGTGTAACAGGAGATGGCAGGCAGGGAGAGCAAAACAAAGTGAGACCTGGAGGCATGCTATGAGTGGCAGTGGTGAGATGTCAGAAAAACAGCTGTTCCCTCTTCCCCCTCCACCCGTTCTCTTCCCCCGGTAAGGACATTACAACAGCTGTAAGTAGCGTAGATCCCCAGTTTTCCCACATGGAAGTGGGGCAGCAAGGGAAGCTGCTTTGCCTGCCGGGGACTTCCAAGAACTCGAAAAGAGGCTGTTGCCTGGAGAAGGGGGATGCAAAGGTGCCCAAAGCTGTAGAGATGGAGGAAGTGAGAGTTGTCCTTTTTGGTACTTGGGAAAAAAGGATGGGTTTCATTTCAGAGGGGGTGATGGGCAGAAAAGATAGGTAGTGGAGGAAAATCCAGGCTGTTGGAGGAAGAGAGTTGGAGGAAGAGAGGCATGGGGTGACCCAGAGTGCTTTGCGTGCACAGTGGTGAGGGAGAGGTAGATCAAAAACATTTCAAATAGAAAGAGGTGGGCCAGTCCAAAGGCTGCCTCTGCTACTGCCTTTCAAGATGCCAGAAGTGCCCTTTCTGCTTCAGGATGTCTGTGTGGAAGGTGTTACTTAGCTTAGTAGAGCCCCGGATGCCAAAAGAGAGGGTAAAACAAACTCTGCTTGCTGTTTGAAAGGTTTTTTGCTTGCTTGTTTTAAAGAGAGCCATTCTTACGGTTATTTTTCAGGGACAAAAACACAGGGAAGGGTTCTGCACTATCTGCAGTGTATGATCACTGCGTAGCATGGATGGAGGTGAAAAATCTGATTTGATAACACTTTAGTGCTCATATGGTCAGGAACAAGTGATTTAAAAGCCCTAATTAACTGGTTTTTCAATCATAATGCAAGAAGGTTATTTTGGCACCCCAGTCCTTAATTATAACTATAAGAAAAATATAGTTATCTTGAACTTGTTGCAGGGCACATATACTGAACAGTGATTGTAACACTAGAGAAACCACTGACATCTTACTGAGCGAGGCCACAATGCATGTCCACAGGATGTATAACTGAGGAGAGTTTTCTTACAAGTAGATCCTGAAACAAGCTTAGACAAGGAGATGCACTGACTGGTTTAGCAGTGTGGGATTTTAGATATACCTGCTAATATCACTTGTATGTTCTGACCCACCTAATAGATAAATACACATTAGCAAAGTAATCATCGCCCCGTGTTATAATTTCCTACCTTTAAGAAAATAAGGTGCATAATTGATTTCTATTTACATGCAATATTGTAATGGCACAACTCAAGCAAATGTAGTGCATTTTCTGAGTGCCAACCAGGGGCTGAATGTTTTCTTTGATATTAAACATCAATCCTTCACAAAGATTAAAAGTGACAAATATTTTTCTCATGGTAGAATTGATTTTTGCAAATGGAGTTTAGCTCAAGTGGCCTAATAATCTTTGCTACTTTTTGCAGTTGCTCAATGCACAATCTCATCATTCAGTCATAATCACTTGGGGGATAAAGCATTTCCCTCATCAGTGAGAAAGGAGAGCTAAGGAATGCCTTGTGTACCCAATATCAGTAGCAGTCGTGTTTAGTCAGCTAATAAGAGGTTACCTCTCCTAGGAAAACTAGATGAAATAACTCCCTCACCTTTTAAAAACATGGCAAGTCTGCTTCAGTGATTTCAGTTCCCAACTTCCTGTAATGCAAAAGTTTTTGGATGTTTCCCCCTCAAAGTTAATTGTACAACTGTGTATAAAGAAGAGTCCTCTGTATGAGAGCTTGGTGAGGAAATGAACCACACAAGACAGAATTCCCTAATGCAGGGAGAAAAATCTTACAGTTTCTGTTGCTTATAGACTGTGGCTTACAGGTAGATTGAAAAACACAAAAAAAATACAAAATTCCCAGGCTGATTTCTATTATGAGGAATTCTTATTTCTGAAATCCTCTTTTAATAGAATCAGCTAGGATGGAAAAGACTTTAAGGTGACCAAGTCCAACCTTTACCCCCAGGCTGCCACTAAACCATGTCCCTAGGGGCCTCATCTACACTTCCAGGGATGGTGATTCCACCACTGCTCGGGCAGCCTGTTCCAACACTGGAGCACCCTTTTGGTGAAGAAATTTTTCCTAATAGCCAATCTAAACCTCCCCTGGTGCAACTGGAGGCCATTACCTCTTGTTTTATCACTTGTTACTTGAGAGATGTATTTCTCTAAATCATGGCAAGGATCTTGTCCATGCGTAGATTTTGAAGAAAGAGCATTTATTATATATAGGTTTGATGCACAGAGTTTCACTAAAGAGGCATTGGTTTAACTAAAAACTTATTGGATTTTTTAATTTAAGCATTGCTTTTACTATTTCTTTGTCAATTTTATCTCCTGAGTTGTCACTTCCTCTCACTGTATTCTTGGGAGGCTTCAAGACTGTTTTAGAGCTTGAGGTACATCAAGTGGTATTTGTGAGAATAAGGTTTCTGCCAAAACCAGGCATATCACACAAAATAGTAATTATTATGTAAAAAATTATGTCCATCTATTAATTTTTGAGAGGGTGCTTACTGTGCAGCAGCTGACCTGTTTGCATGGCTGAAGCAGGTATGCAAACAAGTAGGCTCGGCTAAAAATAGCTGTTATTGTCCAGTAAGTGCTGATTTCTCATTGCACACCAAATATGGATCTGAATTTGAGTTGCTTTGATGACAACAGCCAGATTTGTCTCATTGATTTTTGGGTGTTGGATGGAATACACATCAGTTTTCCTATAGCCATTTCCAAAACAATTGATCCAGGTACCGTTTTTCACCAGATCATTAAGTGTTAATTCAATTTGATAGGCACAGTGGGCAACAAAATGTATGACAAGGAACTTACTTTCAGTAGAATACAAAGTGTATCCTTTTCATTTATACATGTTCTTCATGCAGTTCAAATGAATTTTCATATAAAAGCTTTACTGGTTGTCTTTCAGTGAATCAGCATGTCGTAGCAACATTATACTTTGCCTTATTGCTTCTTTTGTAGTTTTTCCATAAGAATCTAGAAAATTAAACACCACAACTACCAACACCACAGGCATGCCTTCTTTTACACATAGTCCAGAAAAAGCCCCTGATGAATCAATTTTAGGATAAAAGTCAAGTAGCATATTCAGCAAATAAGATAGGAAAAAATTGCATTGCTATGTATGGCATTGAAAACACAATACAGAAGCTACCCAAAAGGGAACAAACTGGAATTGTTCCACTTTAGCTCAGTCTGAGGAAGTAAAAGAGGAAAATCAGAAATTAATTGAATATTAGACAGTGATGAAATATGGAGGTTAAGAGTGGCCCATACAAATTGACAGAATTCTTTCTCTGGATATCATTAAACTGGCAATAAAAGTAAGTGGAACCTGCAGCCCGTAACCTGCTTTGAAACAAACCAAGTTGCAACAAGAAAGCTGCTATTTTAAGATCTAACTTCTATTGATATGAAATTGCCATAATCTCTATAAGGTCAGACAAAATAAATACATCTAATAATGTGTTATCCTCTCAATCCTTACAAGAAAAACCCCAACAAACAAACCCAACATTTACCATCAATAGAATATGAACATCCCAAGATAAAACACAGAAATGTAATCTATTGCCTGCTATCAGTTGAATTTCTTTTAGCTTTCAGAAGAAAAATAAAATCTTCTGTGGACAGGAAAAAAAGAGAAGACATGAAACAGAAAAAGAAAAAGTCATCTTTGTGAGCCTGTATGATAAATAAAGTGAAATTATCATGACTAAAAGGAAAAAAACCACTTCATATTGGTCTAGAGAGATGACCTTTGGAGTCCTAATGAGAATTAAGAAGAAACTAAAGAAAGGGTTTTCAGATAAATTCTTGTTTCTATAATCTGAGGGATGGGAAAGTTAAAACAGTACTGGGGGATTTTGCAAGTGATGCAGTATCCATACAATTAATCATGCATTGTTAAGGACATCATTAAAGGACAGCCAATTTACTAAGGACTTAAGAGGTTAATGGTGAAGAAAAAAAAGAGAAGTGGCAATATCCTCTATTCCTCATCTCTTCCATTTTTATTGCGATAAACACATGCTTTTCACACATTTATGAACACAAAATTACAGATTTTCATGGAAAATTTAAATAAGAATATCACCTGAGAAAAGACATGCAAAAATTTAATTGGAAAAATATAAGAGGAGTGGGATGGGTGTTGAAATGGCTGAAAGAGATTTTTTAAACTTTTGGAAACACAAAGCCTTTGAAAAGGCTAAATAATTAACCACTACACACTTTGTGATGCTGTTGAAGATTGATAAACTAAAAGTGAGAGACAAAAATATACTTTGTGTGAATATGGTCAAGGCTGGTCATGCTTTTCCTATGCCATTTCGTACTCCATACACTTCAGAAAATGTGAGATAGGGTGCATTTTAACATGATTTTTGCTCAATAATATAGTTTTAATGACTTTGAGATTATCAGGAGACTGATGACCTTTTCTATAGGGTAAATTTACAAGTAACTGAACTATGGGAAACAAATCACAGTTTGCCTCTCTTTTTTTACTTTTAGCCAAAGGCAAAGACGAGTCTTATTGCAAAAAGGACATGTAAATCCTTTGATTTGCTTTGTAAAGCCATGCCAAAATCTGTTGTCATAGGAGTGAGATAAACATGTAATATACATCGCTTCTAAACATTGCTAATCTCAGTAGCTTCAGGACAGAAGCAGTAGTACAGATCAAGCTAATCGGCTCAGTTGCGCCAGAGAATCTTTCCTGACCAAGTCTTCCAATCAGCTATGAGCAAACTCCAATGCTCTTCCATGTTTACAATTGCAAAGATGAATTCAATAAACACAACAAAGGGAAGATAAATATTTGATCATGAGTAGCAGCAGTTTTTACTTTTACATTACTGAGAGGGAAGTATGAAAGCCACTCACTGTTTGTACCTCTCCCTACGAAGTCTGAAGGAATGAGAAATAGAACCTGCATTCTCTGCATCTAAATGCATTTTTAAAACATCCTATTGAGCTTGCACAGCAAGGGTTTGGTAGTGGAGAGGCTACAGGGGTGGCTTCTGTGTGAAGCTGCCAAAGGATGATACCCACTCCCCTTTCCCCTGCTCCATTGAAGGGGAGGAGGTAGAGAGTTTGGGAATAAAGTTGATCCCAGGAAGAAGAGAGGGGTGGGAGGAAGGTGTTTTAAGGTTTTATTTCTCATTACCCTGCTCTGATTTGACTGGTAATAAATTAAACTTATTTCCCCAAGTTGAGTCGGTTTTGCTTGTGGTGAAACTTGGTGAATTACTTCTCCCTGTCCTTACCAGGACTCATGAGCCTGTTGTTACATTTACTCTCCCCTGTCCAGCTGAGGAGGGGGGAGTGAAAGAGCAGCTTTAGCGGGCACCTCACATGCAGTCAGGGTCCACCCACCACAGATACCTAATCATTAGATTTAACCTGTATAAAACTCATATAAAACTCAGTTCTGGAAACAATTGGATTCAGCTTGGAAGAGAGTTCAGCCACTGAAGCTAATTACAGTGACCACAAAGAACTGTCTGTGAACAGATGCAGTCATCTCTCTGAAGGATGCCAAGCGTTACAGCTATTGTACCTCTGACACTTAAGGAAAAATATTGCCAACAGTGAGCTGACCCAAGGCCTAATCCTGCAAGCATACATGTAGCTGACTCCATAGTGTCCCTGTGATGATTACTAGGGACTTAATTCTCAGCTGTCCTATTAAAAACCCATAAGCCACCTAAAAGGGTCAGAGAGCATCTGGGGTTCTCCTTTAACTGCTATCATAAAACAAGCAGCTGAATCTACGAAGGACGGCCACCAGGAAAACAGTCTCTCTGGTGTCTTAAAAGTAAACCAGTCACCACTGCAAATTATTTCTGAAGTCACGCCATTAGCTGCACTTTGCCCAGGGTTTGTTTTGCCTCTGAGTTCAGCTGAAAACAGCAGACAGTTCACATAACAGATTGCAATGTCAGGCATCTCCAGTGCTACTCTTGAGGACTAGTGGGCACCAGAACAGCAAGTCATTCATTCTAGCATACAGAGGAGAAGCTATGCAAGGCATTTATAAGGAATATAGTTGAAATCACACAGAATGTTATCTAAAGGAAGTGTATAATCTTTGTGCTTCATACTCTACCTCTGACCAAATATCTATGGCCAAATTACTTTAGTGGAGCACAACAGCAGGAGTTTCCAGTGAAGCTTATCCATTCCCAACAATCTGCTGAAGCACTTTGATGTGGAACAAAGAATGACTTGGGGGTGAGGGGAACTAAAACTAAACCATGCATTTTCATTATAATAAGAAAGATGCTCTTGAAGCCTACTCTCCAGATCTAAGCAGATCATATATTAAATATTTATGCTAATCAGTACACTCAGAGCTAGAAGCTTAGTGTTACTTTAATTATGAAGGCATGATTCTTGAATCCTTAAGTGAAGTGCAGGGTTGGGGCAGACGTTAGAGCAATTCCAGCAGCACCTGGTGGTGTAGCCACATAGTTACAAACACAATTTAACACATTTTGTCCCATGTCCTGAGGGTAGTCCCACCATGAGGAGATGAAGAGCATTTGCTTTTGGATGAAGATTAGGAATATCTAGAGAAGAGCCAAAGTTATTCATCTGGAACTAGATGATATTAAGGTCCTTTCCAACCTTAGCTATTCTATGATTCTATTATGTCAGTGGCATTAAAATACATAACATAATATGAGTTAATTTCCACACTGCAATAAATTCAACACAAGTGATCCTAAATCTGTATTTCTTGAGTTTGTTGCTTACAAAATGAGACAATTCAGTCTTCCCTTCAATTAAGTTTTTTTCTTAAAACACAGGCACGTAAGTTCAACAAGTTTTTACCTAGGCACATTTTGAATATTCATTTCAATGGATTAATAACCCCGATTGGAAGTAAATTGAGTTGAAGTTATTTTCTATAGGATTGCATTTACATTTAGTGAATGAAATCTCTTGTTCACTTCTGTTATGTACTGTAGGTAGTTATTTAGCTAATGTTACTTTCTCATGCAGGGTCTGTTAAGCTGCACAGTATAGAAGCTTTTGAGTCCAATGGTTAAATCTCAATCAGATATTATATTAAGTTTGTTCAAAAAAAATCAAAATGAGAAGAAAATGGTTTATTGAAGATGGGCTATTTTTAATGAAGATGCCACACCATTAATTCTGATTAACTCTGAGTATTCTGAATTTAACATAATAGAAACTCTCTTATTGAACTGTCATTGCTGAAGAGTCATTATTTAGTTTTACTCTCCCATTTCAACTATATCTTCCCTGAAAGAGAAGAAGTAGCTGTTACATTTATTTTTTTATTACTGTGTTTGCAATCTGAGAATCTGGGTCTCAGCGTGCAAACAATTTACATGTCTTCAAGGAAAAAAAGACAAGCCTTGTACAGGTTAAATACATTTCAACATTAACTTAGTTTTGACAAAATGTTCCTAAATCCCAATAGCTAAATCAAAGCGTTTACAATAGGAGAGACTGGCAATGTATTTATTTCTGTCATTTTACTTTTCAGTGACATATTTAACCCATTTAAAGTGTTCTGGCACATACTGCTGAGATGACAGAACACAGTGTTCACCGAGGAAAACCTTTATCTATTATTAGCTTTCCACCTAAACAGCTCAGACCCTACTGTTTCTCCTGATTGTTCAGGTGTTAATCGGAATCTATGGGCTTAAACCTTCAAACTTCACAAGCATCTTCTTGAAAGTCACTGCCAAAAGCTGGAGAGCATTTACACCAACACTGTATTCTCTCATTTTAAGCAGTCACAAAAATGTCAGCAAGAACTCCCACACAGCAATACACACTCTGAGCAGCCTGCTCTCCTGTCATAGTCATCTCAGCTTCTTCAGATACACATACAACTGTCTGAGCCTTGTAAGGCAGCGTCTGCATCACAGAGAGTGTTACCTGGAGTCTTGGAAAGCTGAGGGATTTTAAGCTGCCAAGCCTGCAGCAGAGGGAAGCCAATTCCTTCTTTAATATTTTCATATTAAATGCCTGTAATTGTAAAACAATAAGACAGGCAAACCATGTTTCTTTACTACCCTACTGCTGAAGTCATCATCTCAGAGAAAAGAGCGTGAATGCTCAAAGCCGGCTTAAAATGTTCAGCTAGTTACTGTGGAGGACTATCTGCCCAATTTTGAGATACCTTTCCTGCATGAGTTTTACTTTAGGATTTTATCATGGTCTGGTGCTGGTTCAACTAAGTAGGTGGGGGTTTTGTCTTCTTTTTTGGGGAGGGAGAGTGAGGGGCTGAAGGGGGTTGGCCTTGTTTTTTGGGGGTCTTGTAGGGTGGTTAAGTTCAAATCTCTAAGTGTTATAACATGCCATATTCCTAAACTCATCCATAGCATTCTGAGAAGTCTGAAGGCTATAGGGAGCTATATGTCCTCCCTTTAAAAATACACAGTATTCCCATATACTTGAACCACCCTTTCAACTGATACCCCACAAACAAAAGACAAAAAGCCCAAACAAATTCAAAAAGGCACCGTTACTAATTATATATGTCAGAAACAGTGCATCTTTCTTAGAATTACAAATTCGCAGTCTCCCACTCATAACTATGTGGACTTATAATAGACCAGCTGCCCCAAAGCTGTACATGGTAGAATAACAATGAGGCATTACAAAGACCCAGTCCTTTTTAGCAATGTCCTATTAGGAAAAAAACAAATAAGAGCCCCAAGTCTTGTATCATTTGCTGTGTGTAGTCACAAAGTCTAAGGAACTTCAAGCATATTACAAAGTCCAGAAGGGTAAGGATGATCTCACTTAGCTTATGTGAAGCTCAGCACTTGAATTTAGAACTAGGAACCGGCCTCTGCTACATCGCAGCCTCTATGGATTAATAAGAACTAAACAATTGCTTTACATCACTGGCATCTCATCCTCCCATGCCCAAACACTGGTTTTGCTAGAATATTCTGGTCTTCAGTTCAAGTCTTCCCCGTATGAGCAACAGAAGCTAACATGGCATCTCATGTGAAAGATTTCTTATGGAAGCTTTCTTTAGTTAAGTTTGTAAAAACAAACACCCAGTTTAATATTTGGTTATGTTATTATGTCCTTATGTTGTTCAAGAAGGTCTTTTCTACAGCAGGAAGACTGAACTGGCAGCATAAGGAATGTTTCTTTCATGGAAAAAAGTATCAAAAAATCCAACCACCACAAGCACTGTGGGAACTGCTCCAAGCAGTTTCCCTTATTGGAAAAGACTTTCTGCTGACAAAGCTTCAATGTTAAATTCATGATAACATTTCCTCAGTTATTTAATAGATTCAAAGGATTTCCTTCAAAAAAGTAAGCTGCAGAGAACTTGATTTTGGGGTTTTTTCCTCCTGTCAATCACAGGTAAAATAATCATACAGCTTCTACCACAGTACAACATCTATATTTGCATTATGCTAGTTATCATCCACTAAAATCTCTGCTATGGAAATATCAGGATACAATTATGATAGTTATCTTTATGCTATAACCCAGACATGCACTTAAGCAGATGTTCAATTTCATGCTTTTTAGTAGTCTCATTGAAGCAATGATACTGAATTCTGTTATCTGTCTACTTTGTTTTCTTACTCTTTTTAGTTCATTCTGTATTTTATTATCCATAGCAAAGTAAGCGTATTTCCGAAATATGGTTTCAAAGAGATGCCTTTCACTATGACATGCTCTCTATGCTATAAATTCAAGCATTGCTTTCTTCACTAGACTATAACTTACTCTATTTAGTATATAATAAAGCTTTTCCTGCAGCGTGCTGCTTGGTACAGTATGCCAACTGGTACAATATCAGACTAACATCCACATTTTAATGCATGCATTTTGACTGCAAAAATGCAGGCAATATTGAAGGCTATACCACAAAATCTAGGTATCTCATTCTAGGTATAGATAGGTGGATATAACCATCACTCCAGGTGAAAATGTAATTTATTTCTAATGCTAAAAGCTACTGCTCTGTTGATATAATAAGGTAGTGCTGCTTTTTCAAATCATCTCTCAAAAACAGAATAAATGCTGCATTGTTGTAAGCTAGCAGCACCCACGGATACCCTCCAAATGGCTCCACAGAGAGTCTAAGCTTCCTGCAGGAGCATCTGGATTGCTGCTGAATGGCCATCTGTGTTTTACCGTGAAGAGGATTATAAAACTATTTGCCAGATAGAACCTTATGTGATGTTTTAGCCCTGCCCCTAAAAGTAAGCTAATTCTTAAGAGCAGTATCTGGAAAATGGACCCATAATAATGGGACCTGGAATTCAAGCTTTCCTCTGTATTTAAATAAATGTGCATGAACAAACTTTGTGCACTGTTCTTCAAATTTTAATTGTTTTTTTTTGTCCATTCCTCCTTTCTCTCCACACACTTGGATACGGAAATTGGATCTTTTGCTTGCAAGTTTTCCAGTGCCTCTTTCTCCATTACTATAAAATAAAGCTGTCCCTAATTATTTGGATCCACTACAGTAAATAGTTTTTGAGAGAAAAGGAGCCTTTACAGCTCTGTTTAAGTAATTGGAGTGTGGCAGCACATCACACTGCAGATGTTTCTCTCAGAAGATTAGGTATTTAAACTGTGATTGGGTTTTATATAATAGGAAGACTGGCAGAGAGTTAAGTAAGAGCCAGGACAAAATATTAGCTGACAAGTGGAGAAAACAGAGTATCTCAGAAGATGTACTGATCATATAGGATCAATTTATAATGGACTAGACATTCACCTAAAAACAGAGTACAAAGAAGCATTTTCTTTGCCTTAGAGTCCAGACTTGAGGCTGGAGGGAAGGAGGAAGGAGAGGCCTCCCTTGGAGAAAGAAACTGCCATATTTTTGTTTTCACAATACCTTGCTCTGGCAGTAACAAATATAGTGAGAAAATAAAAAAAAAAAATTCAAAAAATTAAAACAAAAAAATTAAACCAAAAAGCTTTTTCTTTCTAAAAAAGAGGCAGTAATCTATAAGTGACAAATATCACCTGCAATTCAAACCATTGCTGAAGCGCACACATAGCTATCTCAAATAGATTTGTAAGAACTAAAATGAAGCCCAGAAAAAAAAAAATGAAAGCTCAGTCTGATTTAAGTCTGAGCTTCCTGTTGGCTTATTAATCTGTGATAAGATGAATAAAAGAATCCATTTACATTAAGGTTACTTTGATAGATTGAGCTATTGTGGTAGATCTAGAATATATTGTGCCAGAACCATGTATGAGTAAAAACAGGCTTCAGCAGAGAGGAATACCACTGAGTCTTGCACCACAAGAGAAAATTCTGCAGCTCCCTTGAAAGCCCATGGAGGCAGAGCTCAGATGGGAAATGTTCTGCCAAAAAGAGCTATGAAGAGATGACATCTTGCCTTAATAAGTAGTAGATAAGCACTTCCTGTAAGTGTTTCTAGAATAACCTTGAATCAAGCTATTCCAAATAAGTTCATTCTAAATAGGAAAGGGATCAGAAGTAGGTTTCATTGACCTTGACTTGAAAATGAAAGTCTAAGAAGTTACCCAAGCAATGAATTCAACTGGATCAAGTACTTGAGTTACATGAACCTCCAGGAGGAGTGGATTATCTTTAGGGAAAGCTGCTACAATTCCAGAAGAAATCTGTAAAAGAGGCAAAGGCTGAGGAGGAAAAAAGGATGCAAAAAAAGGGCAAGTGGGAGATATTTTGTGAAAAGGATGCAGTAAATCAACCATCCCTAGCAGAATAATTGGAACAAACTGAGAACCTACAGGCTCACTGGCAGACTAAGCTATCTCAGAGATCAAAATGTGTAACACTAAAGAACAGCCAGAATGAGTGTCAGACTTTGCCTGAGTGTCAGTAGAGGTATCAAGAGGAAACAGAGTTTTTGGAGATACAACCTAGTATTGCTTGTTATGAGCAGGAGGGACTGGAAAATATCTAGTCCAGAAGACAGGAAAAAAATGCATACAAAACTGCATGTACAGTAGCAAGGATGTTTAAGTAATCTATTACAATGTGTATAGTGCCCTGTAATTAGAAATCTGCAAACCCAGTAACTTCAGCAAGAAAGGAAATGCTTTGCACAACTGCAGTTTTAATAATACACAAATAAAACTCTGGCTCGAGCTCCAAAGTAAAAAGGTAAAGTACAATCAAATTTACAAGAAACAGATTGATCCAAACTGGCCCAGTATCCTTTCTCTCATAATACACCTCTCTTCCTAAAAGGAGCAGAGAACAAAGGGATCCTCTGTTGGGATTTAGTAAAGCATCTTGATTTATTGTCACATGAAAGTTACTGGCTAAGATCAAGTTTAAGAGAAGAACAAGGAGAGGATTGTGACCTCTGTAACATTAAAAGGAAGAACTACTGCCTGGAAAGATCTTAGAGCTACAGTCCCTCACAGAGCAATCTATGGACAAATTTTGCTGTGATCATTAATAACGTTTAACCAAGAGCATGCCAACATCTTAGCGTTTGGAAATGCTGTCCACAAGGGTCCTACAGGAAGCACTGGATGATCTTAAGGAAGAGACTAAGTAAAACTGAATAAAACAAAGTGAAAGGTTATGCCTTTGGGGACCAACAAATTTGGTCGTCAGTACAAAACAGTGAAGACAAGCCTGTGCATACCACTCAATCACAAGACATCATGAACCATGAGCGTGACATGTCTGAGGAAGAATTGAATGCAATTGTAGGATCCATTGAGAGATAAATCATGGTCAGCCATGCACAAGAAGGGAAAAAGCTGAAGGAAAAGGCTACGGCAATTTTATGTGAAGAGGTGAAATGAGCTGGTTTGTTCAGCTTTGTGAAAAGCTGACAAGGGATGTGACTGCTTTCTATAAATAGAACAAGAGTAATGCAAGGAGCTTAAAGCCAGGGTTTAAAAGGACAATGTTAACATAAGAACAAAGGATGCAATGAGTAAATTAAAAACAGAAATTAAAAGAAGGTATATAACCACTAGGTAATGAGGTTTGAACAGATTTCCAAGGAGGCAAATCAGATCTGTTTCTAAGGCATCCTTTTTAAATGCAATTAAAAAATAAATTGAAGTTTACTGGATTTTAATCTGCTTCCTAAGGGTTTTATTTTTTTTTGCTTTTTTTTTTGTCTGGTGGGTTACAAAGTAGGATATGGACTATAATTGATTTAATTTCTGAATTTTTGCTAGTTTGTTTTGGAAAGTTCTGATTATTTCAGTGTTGGAAAAGTTTTGAGTATTTGGGAGTTTTATCTCAACCCTAGTTACACGCATTTTGGATGAAAAGTTTTGATTTTATCTCCATCAGTTCCAAAGTGCACACATGGAAATCTCTCATACACAGGACAAAATGCATGAAGCAATTGTACAGCTTGAAATATCTTTAATAGCTGCTACAGAAAGGATATAAGGAATTCTAGCTCTCCAAAATTATGCGAAGTATATAACTACTGAGCTTTTATCCTTCCCTCAACATAGGGGAAAAGTGAAACTGTATAGTCTTACTGCATCCACATCTCATTCCTTTAGATCTCAAGGCCTTGAAGTACATCTGATCACCCTCTTTGCTAATCTCTAAAAGCCAAATCTGTTTTTTTTCCCCTCACATTTATATACATTTGGAAGACTTTTTTTCTGGTTCAGTGGAACACCAAAACTGGTGCCACAGAACTAAGAATCCTTTACAGGGGAAAAGGAGAAATGCTGACTTCCATGCAGCTGGATAGAAGCCCAGGTTTTAAAACCAAGCGTTTTAACCATCAACCATGTAGAACATGCTTATGCACTGTGTGAAGGGAATGACATAAATGGTTATAGGTTACACTGCAAGCTATGTACTGCATAACTGCTTTTGTTATTCTTACTCAATACCAATTTCATTTTTAAGATAGAGAATCAAGAGCAACATTTTAATAATGCAGACCAATTCTGCATTGAGCAAAGGATTTCTTGTTGATGCTTTAGGAAGACGATACCCAAAGGCATTAGGTCAGTGGAATATGAATTAATTGTTCCTACAGTTAGTTAGTCCTAATATATTTTATACGATGCATTCAGCATGCAGAGAGCACATATGAACTTTTCAGAAAGCCTTTCATATTCAAATCAGGTAAACATCAAGCTATATACATTCATGAATACAGCAGTAATTACCATGCTCTGAGGACATGTTGAAATGACATTATCACTTGTCAGCAGGATACCAATGGCTGCTGTCATTGACAATTTACATTTAGCATCAATGTTAAATAGTCTGCTTATTAGTTTGTTAATGACCCCCCAAAAATCAATGATTTAAAATACTTCAGAACACAGAATGCTACCTTATAGCTTTGGTGGATAGCCAAGATTAGCCTCACAAAGCAGTGTGTATACAATGAAATATTAGCTCAGAATTATGGATCGATTATTAAGAATAGATTGCACTCACAATAGGAAAATGAGATGATGATCATAAAATCACAGAAAAATAATGGTATAACACTAGTTAATCAAAGAATATTAGAAGGGAAGATCAGCACAGTCAGTTTCATTCCTTTACTAATACAAGACCTCTAATAGACAAGAAAACATTTTACAGAACCCTGAATAGTTACTTGATTTGTTTTGTTATCCACAATTTATCATGTCTTAGGTGGCAGGTCTCCTTATTTCTATGGCAGAAAATACAGGAAAGCAGTATTGGCAAAGAAGAAAAGAGTTTAATGAAACAATTATAACATTTTGAAAGGTGATGGTTGTTTGGGATCTTTTTCCCATTCAGCGATAAATAAAATTGGTTTGGCCTTTTCCAGTGAAACAAAACCATAGTAGCATCTGAATCCATTGATCATTAAAACTCTCTTTTTTTTCAGGGAATACTACCAGATATGAAAGCAGCATTTCCACTGTGCCCTGTACTTTGTTACTTTGCACATGTGATTGACTCATGCATGTACAATGGTGAGGTTTCCACGTGTATTGTGACCTGACTCCATCTGCCTTAAACTATCTATCTAAACTAAATGCTATCTCAGGCACAAATAGGCTACACCAAAGACTATAACTATTTTTCTTTCCAGGTTCACCTAGTTTCAAGAAATCCTTTATAAATTCCTTCAGGACACAGCACTTCTGCTCAAAGAGAAATGATGAGATTTTAGAGCCTTCGAGGAGAAGGGTTATATCTGAGCTGCTACAGGAACAGCAGGGGGGGAAAGATATCTGCAGAAATTCCTCTTTGCTTCTCAAAGAGGTATGAAACTGGTATCAGTGGGGAACCAAACTTGAAAAAGTCAAATAAACCAAACAACATTTGCTCACCCATGCAACAGAGCTCATTTCAGAGCCACCAGACAGGTATGGGTAAAATTTAGAGCTAGGAACACATCTAGAATAGACCTAGGGAGCAGTCAGATTTTCCATTAGCATCATTCAAACTACAGAAAAAGATGCTACAACTTCACGTGTTAATAAGCTGTCTGTGTGAGGGAAAAACCTTGCAGAATTTATCTTTTATAGATTTTCATGTGACTATAATAAGGACAGATTTGACTTTATTCAAATGTAGTAACTCTATGACTAGCATTAGACTCTCCAGTGGGTAAAACATAAGTAGATACCATTCAAAACTAATGCTTTTTTATATTCATGGCCCGTTAGTTTGAAAGTGTGTCTGCTGTGTGCATATATAGCAAGGTAGATGCTAGAAATAAGAAAGGAAACACTATGGATGTAAGATTCCCTATATGTGTTTATTCTGGCTGATGTTAAGTATTTCCAAAGAGAAGGACCTGGAAATGTTAATAATTTTTTGCAATAAATGCTTTGCACCAAGTTTCCCCAAGGTATTAGTAAACCTTAAACTACATCAAAAGTTGGAATTCACTTAAGTCATATATTTGCAGTTTCCATCTAGCTCCAGAAAGATGACAAAGCAGAGGGTTTTTCTTTACAGTACCATGTCACATGTGGGCAAAATTAAAAATGATGAATATAAGGCCTTAATTGCAGGAATCCCCTTCACAGAATAGACTGCCAACTGTTTACTTTTATTAGCTTCACAGAATAAGTTGCCAGCTACTCAATTTTTTTGTCATAAAGACTTTAAAATCTCAACCTAAAATAAGGATTGTGTGGCTGATTTATGACTGTTAAAGATATGGATATATATTATCCCATCATTATTCAGGCAGTGTATTGCCTTAGTTCTTAAGGCTGATCCACAATACAAGAACTGAATTTTTATACTTGCTATAGTGAAGCCTCTTAAAGAAAGTTAACATCAGTACACTCATTGTGGCACTAATTTACAGGAAATCTGGTATTTATTTCAGTATTACGTTGATGCCTCTCTGTTTGCCAGTGTGTGTCAACTTCATGCAATGAGCTGATCCTCTCTATAGCAAAAGGCACATCCCAGAGGTTTTTAATTTCTTGTGCTTTTTGTAAAAAGCAATAACTTGTAGCAAAGTTTAATAATGTCATGAGGACATAAAGTATTTTACTTTGGGGAAGCAAGGTCTAAGGAAGAATGCACTTTTAGTACCTCAGCTCTGTGGCCCCCTCTGCAACTTCTCCATCGTGTCCACATCTTTTTTGTATAGTAGGGACCACAACTGAACACAGTATTCCAGGTGTTGCCTGAAAAATGCTGAGTAGAGTGGGATAATGACATCTTTATTTCTGGTGGTGACATCCTGTTGATGTAACCCAACATCATGTTGGCAATGAAAAACATGTAGCCACAAGGTGAGCCACATAAATGTAGGTTATGAAAACACCCTCGAATCATTCTGTGATAAGAACATCTTCCTTCCTCAGTCTTTCCCACACCTCTCAATCATCTGGACCCTGACTTGGTTAGGAACTCTCTTTTAGAGCCCTGTATTATAAGCAGCACATTGGTGACAAGCAGATTGAGAGTTGTAGTTAAAAATCAGAGGTAACTGTGAATTTCCCAATGAGATCAGAAAGATCTGCTCTTCAGAACTCAAAGTTATTCACAACTACAGAGTAACTGCAACAAAACTTCCTGCTTTTTCAGTTCAGGACAAACTTGAGCAGGGCAGGAGCTTGACCCTTGGCCCTTTACAGGCCCAATGAGTAACCCAAGTTTGGCACACTAGCCAGTGTGAAAAAGTTAACATTGGCAGTAAAAACAGAAAACCATACCTATGTGTGATTCCAACCATTTTCTTAAACCTTTGAAATGAACTCTGACAAACTCTCTGATTTAAATGGGAAACATTAGTATCAATGCTTCCAGTGGAATTTACACAGTTAACAGACAAGAATGATATCATTTAAGTTGCCATATCTTCCTATTAAAAAAAACGCCAAGAACGGGGAAAAATCCCAAACAACCCCACAACCCTTACAACATCAATGCATTTTTCACAATACAACAGAACTGTATGCATAGACTTTTCAGCTAAAAATTCCCCAAGCTTGATCTATATGCAGGTCATCATGATGTAATCCCTATCAGTCATCTCAGATGTGGGAGGAGAGTGGCAGGTGCACCTTCAACATTAAGTATATATTTAACTTCTTTTACTTAAGAAAACTATACACAAGCACCATGAAATTATGTAGGTAGGTGCCATTTCAAATGCAAAGAAACCAAATATCAGGAAAAACAAGTATCTTGAAAGACTCAGCTCATCTGCTATTAATAAAGTGCCATCTGCCATTTTATGGTGCATATATATAAACAGTTACAGATAGATGCCAAGGTAATTTAGATTTTCTAACTGCAGCTAGGCCGGAGCTAATTTCATTCAAGGGATAAATGAGGAAGTCTCCCTTTGCCAACTGACAAATGTAATGATTCATGATTAATGAAATCTTTTCTCCTCCACAGGCCTTTCCTTTAAACATGCTTGATTGTATCAATGCAGTGAGGGAAACTGTACTTTCAGAGATGAGCACAGCACAGAAAACAATCCACCCTTGAATGAATTGGACTCAATTCGTACTGAAAATCAGAATAAGTAGTGGTTAGAGTAGCTGCCTCTATGAAATTCTATCACCATATATTTTTCCAAATGCAATTAGTAAAGCTAAACCTAAGTGTTGCAAATTGCAAATTAATATCAAAAAAGGTTTCTATGGTAGCAATGTGTTTTTTCCATGGAAAATTTTTGATGGAAAGCTTCTAGGGAAAAGAAAAACCAAACCCCTTCATCTTTGCTATGTATAAATTCTATCTTCATTCCATTTTCTCAAATCAAAATAGTGAAGCAGCAATAAACAATTCTCAAGACTCAGAGTGTTGCTTTCAACTCTCAAGTTTGTTTCTCTTAGACTGATAAAGTCTATCCCACTCTTTGTCTCCTAAGCAGGTTAACCAGCAAGTCTTCCAGGTGCTTTGGTTGGTTGGGTTTTTTTGGTTGGTTGGGGTTTGTTGTTGTTGTTTGGTGTGTTTTGTTTATTGCTTTTTAGTTTTATAGATGTTTGCTCAATCTCTATTTAAAGCCTCTGAAACCAAGGTTCTGTCTGTATATAAACAACTTGCAGGGCTCACAGTATTTACCATTTGAGTTTGCCCCTTCCCACTCAGACTGTGGTTAAGAAATTCAGCTGGAGATTCCAGTTGCTTTTAGTATGGATGCCTTAGTGGAAATAGATCATCCATTCCTGTGGGTTAAGGAAGCCTGTCATCTTCACATTTATTTCTTCTGTTCTCTTCCTTTTTTAGAACTGTGAATGATTTGTCCTGCAATAGTGCCCTCCTTTCACCCAAGCCATTTTCCACTTTGCAGTCCTCACTTGTTCTCCCTGATCAGAGATGTATTATACCCCATCTCATATATCAAAACCAGTGGCACATTCAGAGAACTTGCCTCTAGTTTACAGTGGATTATCAAGACAGCTCGATCATAGAGCTAATGCAACTTCTTTTAAGGCCAAGTGAAATTTATTACCAAGTCCAGTAGGTGCTCGTTAGATGTTGAACTAACCTACCACCTTGCCTTTCTTTGTGATGTTACCCCCAAGGATTCAGACTCTAAGCTTTGCAGAACTGTTTGTCTTCAACTTAAATGCAACTGACTTGGCAATATGTGTCATGACAGCATGAGAAGTAACAGATTTGTCACTTCAAAAATGCTAAAAACCCTGTTCTATTGTATTAAAAAGAAAGAATAATGAATAGGTAAAAGTGATATTAATGAAGGATTCCTATCACACTTTAATTAGATTTTATTGGCTATCATAGTAAACATTTTAGCAAACACTGCATTGCTAACTTGAAGCCAAAATTAGAAGACAAGCGTACAAGTTTCTTGATTTTATGGAGAAACTACACAAGCAGATAAAGCTAAATCTTGGCCACAGAATACACAGATCACTCAAAACCAGCCTTTTCTCTTTTCAGGATCACTGGGCATAATCAGTAGGTTACACTCTTGTCCACCTTATATTTCTCACATTGCAAAGAAATTCGATCTTCCGTACATCATAACTTCTGATAGTAGTGGGAAAATAGATGTGGTAAGTAGATGGTGTTTATGTAAAGGAAGAATAGGTGCTAATGAACTGGGATCACGAACTGATTAAAACCAAGATTAGTATTTTTATACTAATATATATACTAGTATATCCTATTTGTAAGAACTTGAAGGACTAAAGGTTGATATGGTATGTACAAGGAGCTGATCATTGAAAAGAACTCTATAGTATTCGCTTCACTTGCACTGTGCTGCAAGACCAACAGCTGGAGATAAACTTCAGTCCAAAAACTGAAAAGTGGCTACCAGACACTCACAAAGATGGAAGGGGAAGAGAACTCAAGTCCTTGTCAGTCTTGTACCCGCTGCAAATATAACATTACACAGAATTCCATTTAGTTTAGGCTGCTGGGTTAGGGGCCAAGATTTGAAGTTGCAAAGATGGTTCAGATTTTGCTGCCTAAACACAAAAGCTTTTGAATAAGCAATCTGGATGTGAGCTAACATATGAACTCAAACAGCAGAAATTAGTCATAATGGATAGAACATTACAAGGGAAGCTAAAAGATTTTCTTCATAAGGGAGATCAGATACATCAAAAGTGTATCAATGATAAAGAAATCACTTCAAGCTTACTATAAATGTTTATTTTTTGCAATTCTTACATGATTAAAAGCAGAGTTGTGCAGCTCTCCAAATGTAAAATTGCTATTGACCTGATTGTGATTTTTTTTCTTGAGCAACATAAATCTTAAAGTGACAAGATTATAAACAGATATGCCCAATAAACATTAGAGATACGTGTACGTCAAGCTCATTTTCCATGTGTCTGCAATTCTCTATTCCAGACCACACGGCCAGAACAGCAAGAGAAATCAGGTTAACAACCAGTACATGTCCTCTGCAAGGATATTTTTGGCTTTTATATGATGAATCTTTTCACCATCATCTTAAGAAATAAGTAAATTGGCATTGTTATTATACTACGAAAAATCCTCACAAAGGTTCAGTTTTTAAGTTAGAACACTACCTGAAGTTTCAATACATGCATAGGAAAAGACATACAGTAACTATCATCTTATTCATACTTATAATTTGCATGAGCAGCTCATGATAACTACTCTATAATCAGATTAAGAGGTCTGTAAGAACTGTGTGTTTCATAATCTAATTTTAATGGCTTCTTTGGATTAAGTAGAAACTCAAAAGCCAGAAGAATTAGAACTAAAAGAATTTTACACTCAAGCAAACTGAGACCTACTTACACTGAGGGGAAATGCAAATTCTAATCTTTAAGGTTATACCCAAAATTAGTACTAGTTACAGGAAAACTGTATTTGTTAAGACCAAATTCAGGTGTCCATCACATTAAAAAAGTGAAACTAATGCAAAGACAACACACATCTCAGAAAAGCAAGATGCTCCGTTTTCCCCTGTTTGACTTATGAAAGGCTGGATCATAGAATCATAGAGTAGTTAGGGTTGGAAAGGACCCTAAGATCATCAATTTCCAAACCCCCTGCCATGGACAGGGACACCTGACACTAAACCATGCCACCCAAGGCTTTGTTCAACCTGGCCTTGAACACTGCCAGGGATGGAGCATTCACAGCTTCCCTGGGCAACCCATTCCAGTGCCTCACCACCCTAACAGGAAAAAAATTCCTCCTTATATCCAGTCTTAACTTCCCCTGTTTAAGTTTGAACCCATTACCCCTTGTCCTTTCACTACAGTCCCTAATGAAGAGTCCCTCTCCAGCATCCCTATAGCCCCCCTTCATATACTGGAAGGCTGCTATGAGGTGTCCATGCAGCCTTCTCTTCTCGAGGCTGAACAGCCCCAACTGTTTAAGGATAAATTTATACACCGTGTTTAAAGATAAATTTATACACCACATAATCATCTTGTGCACAGAACATCAAATGTATAAGACCAACTAAAACAAATGAAGAATTAACATGGACACTGAAACATGTAGTTCTATAAATGTCTTTTTGGAAAAATATGACAGTACCTTTGTAATTAATACTGCATCCCAACCCTGGTGGTCTGGTTTTGTAAAGCTATCATCAACTGCCGGGAGACAGAAGTAAAGTAAGCAATTCTCCAGACATGCCCATCTGCAAAGATTCAGTGTTATCATCTATTTCTTCTGAGTAACTAGTTAATTGGAGCAGTCCCCGTATGATAATAGAACACACTAAGAGCAATATGAAGAAACATGGAACATACTGTGAATTTATTAAGAAAATGTACAATCTGAATGGCTGCTGTTTACTTTAAAACATGGAACTTCAGTGCCACTAAATAAGAATAGGCTAGTTCCATATTAAAAATAACAACATTTCAATAGCAAGGCATAGGAGCTATTCTGAAAAGCTTAATTGCCAGAATCGTTCCAACACAGCTGTTCATTCCAAGGAGTCTTGAAACTGTTAACACTTATCTAAACAGGAAAACACCCTGAAATAAAACTTTATTTACAAACTCACACTGCTGCAAAACTGAACCCTCTTTAAACTTTCAGGTTCTGGCACTATTTCTCTTGAGTGTTTGGCAGACCTTATCGCAGTAATGTGAAGTCCTGCGACTGTTTTTTCTCCCCAGTTCAGAAAAAAGGCCCAGAACTTCAAAGGGAAATGATTGCATATGATCTGCAAACCTCTACCTACAAGAGACCTAAAGGGAATAAATCTATCGAAGTCTTTATCATCCCAGTTTAAAATACATTTAAGGAAATCCTGACCAGGATTTAAGCAGGACCAAAGCCACAGAAAATTAAGATGCAGATATCAGTCTTGAAACACTCTAAAATGATTTAGGATGTAGCTATTTATTTAGGCCTGTGCAGGTTTTTTGCCAACCTTGGCACAAGGATGCCAGGAATATGGCTGAAATGGAGCAACTCAAAAGAGACAGTAGGCAATCCCCAAGAGGCCTAGGAAATTAGAACAGATTTGTCATTTCATTTATGTGGGGGTAATGTAGAAAATCAGATCCAAGAGGCAGCTTCAATAGCCACACAGCCTCCCTTCCCCCAGATTGTAATTCGTGAAGGCAGAGGACAAACATGTCATCCTTCTTTCTGTCTATTCTATTCTCATGTAAATGGCATGGAGTGCTTCCCTCCTAATTACCCACCTTCTCGCCAAAGCTGTCAAAAAAAGAAAAGCTAACTTTTTGGATTTATTTTATTAAACTTTTAATATTCAAATTTATGGGAGTCTTCAAGCCTAAATCCTCATTAGAGCTTATCAAATAATTAATGTTCCAGAAATTAACTAACTGAAACAACATGCACACCCCTCATCCAATTAAGCAGATGGATAATCCAGAGTGGGAAAAATAAAGAACAAAACACAAAAACAAACCCAAAACAAAAAACAGCTAGAACCCCTTTGCTGCATCCATGAAAGAAAAGCATAATAACATGCAAAGCACCTTTAAGATTTATATACAAAGCCCATGAAAGTGGATTATACAATGAAGTGCCTAGCGCATGAGGGGAAACAGGCAATATTCTCACTTTCAGTGAAGCATCATATGCAGCTTTATAAAGTTGTTATCCCTTTTAAAAAGCAGTTAAAAATATTCCTCCACTCCCTTTTTCTATATTTCTTTTTAGAAATATAAGGCTTAATTTTAGAAATATAAGGCTCAACAGTTCAAAATAAGACATTCAAACTTAGCAAATTCAGATATTTAATCTTAAAATTAACTTAAAATCGTAACTACACCTAACTTTCACAAAACTTGTTCAAATTCCCCACCACTGAATTTTAAATATGAAATTCACCTTCAAGACCATGAAGTCTGAGGTGCACAGATAGCCAGTAAACCTTGGAAGCAGTAACTGAGATAGGAACAGCTGAACTTGGCTGGCCAAGCTTCATTTCTACTTCCAAACAGTTTGAAGGAACCAAGAGATTCATCCTACGCAAGTTGCTAAAACTCCAAAGTCCCTACTGCCCACCCAGAAAGCCACAAGTGGAGTTCCAGCTCTGGGGATGAGTAAATGGTAGATAGCCAGAAGGCCTGGGGAAGTTTTATCTGGGAAGATTGTATTGGAAGTTCACTCCAAGATATTCAGGCTCTGAAAGCTCAGGCTACTTAAGTACTCACTAAGCAGGCTCTCAGAAGTTATGTTGGCTTGAGCACAAGATTATTATAAATGGCTTTTTTTTATAACATAATTTAGACAAAAACATGCATTAAAAACATTAATTACAGTACCACCAGTGGCTCTCTTCTCATTGAGGCCTCCCTTTTATACCCATAAACAGCTGAAGAAGTGATCAACAGTCTAATCTGAGCCCAAGAGAAAGACCAAACAGAATGTGGATTTTGGCTGTCTTCCACCTAGTCAACAAGAAAAGACTTGAAGTAGAAAATCTCACTATTCTGGCAAGGAGAGATCTCTTTTTTTAACCATTAAACATTTTTAAGTGATTTTCCAAGACAGAAATTTAAAAAAAAAACTGAACAAGAAGTGCATATAAATTTACATTACCTGGAGACAGCTTTAATTTGTATAAAGCCACAAGAAGTTTTTATGTGACTGTTTAATCTTTTAACAGCTACTTCTTTAAGTACTCATTTGCCCTAAATATATCACATGTCACCATACATATGATCTTCCTAAAACAAAGGAACATCTTCCAAAATTAGTAGAGCTAGCACTATTAAAGCAGCACCTACTGGCATCATTATATTTAAGTATCTGAAATAGACATTACTGTCAGCAATTTTTTTTCAACCTTTCTCCCTTCTTTCTCTTACATGAGGTTATTTGAGTCACTTCAGTGTCCTATGTCCTGTGATAAAATGCTACAAATGGACTACTAAAATTGGCAATAAAATCCTAGAGTACATGAGTTTAAGTTTCTCCGATCATTTATGTACTTTAAAAATGGTGTTCACAGCACGTTCTACCAACTACCTTGAAGTTCATGGCAGACTCTGCTGACATTGTTATTCAAGTTTCTTGTGGGAAAAAAACCAAGTGAGAGATTCACTCAGACACAGCTTGATCTCCTTATCCACTGTGATAGAGGGTTTCTTCTGCATGGGCTTTTATTAATAATTTATTGACCAATGTGGAACAAGCAGTTAGCTTTAAATTCACCAACTTGTATTCAAGGTTTTTGATGGTGGGGTGCTTGACTGTTGGCTTTATGTATGAACAGCAATATCAGGTTAGGTACACAGCTAAGGAGTAAAATCATAGATCATTAGGCAAAGATTACTTTTCAGGTCCACTGTCCATCAGGTCAAACTGGAGTTTCTGTAAGGATGCTACTTTTCCACCATCTTTAGTGTCCTCCTGAGGTTATCAAGTCCCTCAACAGAGGATGTGCCTGTGAGTTCCACAGTTTTTTCCAACTGAACTTCCATTTTCCTCCATAGAAAGCTTACTACCTCTATGTAAATACTGAAAGGGTTGATGTTGTTAAATGCAAATAAGAGGCACCAAAGTTGAGAAAGTATTTTCTGCTCATTTACCTCAACCCTCTGACTCTTATGGTCTGTCATATGCCCTGCCATATGTATAACAAGTTGTATGTTTTAGTCAGAGCATGTCTGATTCAAGCATATCACACTGTCATGTAAAGATATGTGACCCCATCCCAAAATTATAGGGGTAGAGTCTACTTTAACAGAGCGAGAAAAGCTTCTGCTCATAGATACCTCCAGTTTCCCTGTACTGCACTCTAGAGGCTACAAGTATGTAAGATAAAGTGCTTGCTCTGTAAAAGTGGCAACCTTTGTTTTGTGGATTTGGTTTAGAAAACACAGGGTGCTGTATTTCAGAAGCCAGGTAATATGAAGAAACGATGCCTGAGTATCTTGGCTAGTACTTGCTGAGTCGCTTGGGAGGGGACAAGAAAGTTGAATGAAGTCAAAGCTTGAAGACAAAGAATTCCAATACCATGCTTCACAGTTGAATACATTACAAAATGGTCTAATGAGGGGTAAATGGACTATCCTTTAAACAAACTATATTATGTTACAAGGAGATATTATGCAATTTGTTTGTTTGGTCTTATAGCACTACTGTAAGTCTGTCTCTCCCCCTATATACACAGAGTCCATTAATTTTGTGAACTATCTCAATAACTTGAAATATGGTAGGATATGGAACTACACTGTTTATGTTGAATACCAGCATCTTTGAAAAGGGATAAAATGAAACAGCTTTGAGACCTAGGTACATCCTTCTTACATAGACACCAGCTAAAACACAGATCAGTTTATAAACATTAGGAGAATAGAATGGTCCTGTTGCCTCCATCTGTGGGATCCAAAAGTAAGCAGGTGATTTTCTAAGCTCCTCAGAATCATCCCATAACATTCATAACCTGCAGCTCCACGTGTTAGATACGTTAAGCTTCGCCTTCCTCTCAGTTCTCAGGCTCAACAATGCTCAGCAGGCAGTAGTCAATTTAGCAGGAGATCTTATCCATCACTGCTGAAAAAGTACTGGGTATTGACTGATGAATGGAAGATAAATCACAAGAGGGCTGTCCATTCAGGCAGGCTGAATGACACTGACAGAACCCTGCATGAAAGCTCATTTTGTGCCTGCCTGTACAATATGCTGTTTGTAGAGAGTGTTGTTCTCCAATGATATCAGTCCTTTCTCGGTATGAAGCCCTCTTCCTTTATTCCCTTCAACAAAGATGTCCAGTTTGTAAGGAAGAAAAGATCCTCAAAGTGAAGAAATGTTATTATGCTCTAAAATTCAAGTTCAGATGCAGACCAGCTTTCTTGTTTGCTACAAAGTAAGCCAAGTGCAGCCATTTCTTATTTCTGAAGGGAGGAAATAAAAAGGGCAATAGGACAAGTGCTGGGGGAAAAAGAATCCAGGAGATGGGTTTAAAGCATTTAATGGAGTAGTAACCTGCCATCTACTTAGAATTATTCATCCTAACAATATATTCCTTGAACTGGCCAAACCTGCAATGGTGCTTACTGGAAGTTATGCCACTAAGCATCATCAGAGATGATGA
Organism: Neopsephotus bourkii; assembly: GCF_033783945.1. Lineage (NCBI taxonomy): Eukaryota > Metazoa > Chordata > Aves > Psittaciformes > Psittacidae > Neopsephotus > Neopsephotus bourkii. Next base: position 994,215 of record NW_026902270.1, read on the forward strand.
GCAAAAAAGGGAATGTTTTTGTTCCCTACACACATTACCTAATCTATGACTCAGCTTAGCAACACTTTTGATAGCCCAGACATGCCCATTTTGGTAATGAACCCTGAAGAACCAAAACTTCAACTTCCTAAACAACTTTTGGCCAAAAAAAGTACTTTAGAAATTGAATAGCCTGCCCCTGCTCAAGTTTTAACAACAGGTATTTAGGTTAAATAACTACTGAAGTGGGGCTTTATCTGACCGGGACCAACAAAAGAATACTGCAAGTCTGTTTAGCTGAAGGTTTTATTATTTATTGCTGTGAATTCAAGAAAGCCCAAGGCTGCTAACACAGGGTTGCACATTCAGTTCCAGCTTGTCATCAGAGACACTAGCTAATAGGTGGCAATCCTTTGTGTCTGCACAGCTCTCCTTGCCTGATGATTAAGGGTTGCATAGTTGTCGCTAAGGAGCAGCCTGGGGAAGATACAGAAATGTATGCTCAGGACACCTTTTAGCTGGAAATGCATTGTGCCTTCGATGCCAAAAGAGAGAACTTTTGAAACAAGTAATACTTGATGGATATCACAGGACTGACAGCTAATCTAAAATCTGGTTTTACTTGGTGTATTCAGCCACCTGTTGAAGTAATTTCTACATAAAGCAAACCTAAAACCAAACATGCCTTTATCACTGAAGCTTTTTGCTTGAGAGGATTTCAGTGGCTGCAGGCAGTTCTTCTGTGTGTGGCCAAACTAATATTCTTATCACTAAGTATACTATGAAATCAAAGTCTGAAAACAGACTGCAAGCTTAAGAATGGGTTTGAATTCAGACACAAAAGAGTTGTTTGAGAGCTTGGTCATTTCAGCATTTTCCAATTTAAGGAGAAAGAACAAGGAGTTGCCCTTAATTCAGCAATTTCACAGAGCTGCTTTCCACTGTGGGCCATCAATCACAACATCCAAAGCCAAGGCATACCTTCACTAGTTCCCATATTTGTAATCTTTCACAGTAACTTGATAAAATGAACAGAAAGAGATGGATGTTAGAGATCTCTCCTTTGGAAAGCAGTTTCTTTTCTATTGTTTTAAATCTTCAGATTATATAGCTTGCTTATGGATCTGTAAAGCCATATGTACCAGTTAGGGACTTTACAGTATACATTATCAATAAAACTGTCACTTTCATTTTCTGCCACTGAATCTATGTCTTGCTTGAAGACTAACTTTGCAAGTGACTTAAAAACAAAAGGTAACTCCACTGATGTCCTACTAGGTTGCTTGGTATACACCAGATCCATTAGAAAGTTTATAAACACCTCACACAACCCTACAGTCTGTGCTTGTTGTGTGCCACTGTTAGAGCTTCTCTAACAAGAACATTAACATGTTTCACTAATGGGAAAAATAAAGCAAAGCTGCATATATTTTTTCCATTTATGAGAACAAAACTTCTAGGTACACCTCCAGGAGCCATGACCAATTCGCATGCATACCATGATTATGAAAAAGCCTTAGTACAGAGAAGCAAATCCAAATACAGTTAACGCAGTGAAGAGATATGCCTTTAAAAGAATGATGGGAGGATGAAAACAAGACGTCCTCCCATTTAACAGAACTTGAGAAGTCTCAGAGAAGCCCCCATCTCAGACTTATTTGTAAATCGGCCAAGTTAAATTGAATCTGTCTCTCAGAAGACCAGTACCAAGTAGTAGCTACTCACCAGGTTTGTGCTTTCTCTTTGGTCAGATTAAAGAGATATGCTGGCTAATCACAGTGCTTCACAGTGCTTCATACCTTTGATAAAACAAACCAAATCAAAACAACCTCCACTAACACAAAAACAAAAAAAAACCCAAATAAATGATTAAAAAACCCAAATCACCCCCCCGCCAAAAAAAAAAAACACAAACCAAAAAAGGCAAACAAACAAAAAAGAAAAACCCACCAAAAAAAACCCTCAAAAACCCACAAAACCAGGGAAAAATATATCCCAAAACAAACAGAAACAAAAAAACCCAAACAAAAAAAAACCAAAAGGAAAACAAAACAGGAAAACTAAACAAAGCAAAGAGAGAGAAAACCCATAACCCCCAGAAACATTAACTAGAATGCAATATTTGAGAGCATTTTTGACTTTGATGTGTTCATGTGGGGAAGATTCTGAAAAGATAATTCTTTTCCCCTTAGCTTGTTCCTAAGGATACATGATATTTCATTGAATTAATTTAAAAGGCATCTGAATAATACATTTATCTAGGACAGAAATATCTCTCTGTTAGAAGGAAGGTTAAGTAACTACCTCCACTGCAGAATTAAATACCGACTGTTATTGCCAGGGAGCTCTACATTGAGTTTAGGTCATTCAAATCTATGTTGTCCTGGACAACCCAAAATGCTTAATCAAAAACTGAATATACATGTATTCAGCTAGTGGCTAACTAGTGTAAACCTGCACATTAGGGTATAGGTGTAGAAAGGCAATTAATCACTTTTTTCATGGTGAAAATAAAAACAATATTTTCCTATGACATGCTCAATACTCATACAGTTCTCAGGCATAGCTAATTAGAGTACTTATCAGAGTTTTTTAGCTATCATTTGATCATGTAATAATACAAAACTGATTACAAAATAAAAGTGATAAAATAATCTGTAATAGCTTTTACTTTGTATTATTGCAGAATTTTAAGAAAAAAAAATCACTTAAACCACAAAAATGCAAAAAAAAAAGATTTGTTTTCATGGGAATCGACTGTTCAACAGCCTCCCAAGTTCACTTGGGTTCCATAGGTTATGCAGAAGTGCAGCAAAGTTAACTCAGAACATTAACACAAGTGTGAAACTCCACATCCATATGCTGCACCAGCTCACAATGGATACACATGCATTCCCTGGACTCAGGATATCAGCAAGTACGACTTAATCTACTGCCGTACCAAAACAAGCTGCACTCTTATTCCTTCTCTGTTGAATTAACGCTAGGGGAAATGTTGCATTAGTTCAAGTAAACTACCAACTATGAATACAAGATTCTTCCTATTCCTTCCCCCCCCCCCCCCGCCATGTAAAAAGCCAAGGAAGATATAGTTTGGTGGGTTTCTTGGGAACACAGGGAAAAACAGAGGAGCCTCATGAAACTTTTTAGACAGGAATACAGCTAAAATGACAATGATTTGAAAGATAGATATTGGGCCTGGACACGTTCCTGTGTAACCTTATCTAGGTGTTCCTGCTCCGGCAGGGGGATTGGACTAGATGATCTTTTGAGGTCCCTTCCAATCTCTAACATACTGTGATACTGTGTGATACTGTGATACTGTGTTGATACTGTGATAAGAGTTTACAATCAAACCCAACTTCAGCTTAATTCAAATGACCTTGAGAAGTGATTCTTCCTTTCTGTGCCTTTGTTTCCTCATCTGCATAAGCAAACAATGCTGGCTCCACCTCACAATGTGCTTTAAGAACAAGGCATTATTAGAAACTAATTTCATGTCTGTACCCAGGGGATATAATTCAGTTGGAATGAAATTCCCTCCCAGAAGCAACAAAATTTACAGGCAAAATTTACACCCAACAAGATGATTCCCATGTCTTGAAATAGGGATGGGCAGTCAGATGATGCCCCTAAAACCTCTAGAAGAGTGAATTGGCTGAGAGATAGTGGTGAGCAGGAACCCAGTTCCAGATAATACCCATGTTATCATCTAGTTCCTCCTCATGGTTTTGGCATTGGCTCTCTATTAAGAAATAAAAAAGAAACACCCCACTGAAATTATATGGACTATGTATATAGGCTTGTTCTTAATTTCTGCTGCTTCTTGCCAGCGTGCTTTTTTAGTTAGATGCCTAAGCTGATTCTTTTTCTCTAAAACAATGAGGTGAATAAAACTAAAAAATATCAGCTGGTCAGGATGAAATTTAGTCACAGTTTTAGAAGAGGAAGGCTTTTAGAAGTGTTAAGGAAAAGCTCAGCAGCTGTATTGACGCTCACTTTGAACGCATCGCACTAACTAGACCATCGACATTTTCCTTTGGCTTTTTAAACATACGATAGGCAGAAGTAACCTTATTTGCATAATTACAATTATATGCAGTAATGAGATTCCACCTTATAGATATAACAGCTTCCCCAAACACAAAGGGAAAGAGCAGGTCTGCAAATCTAAGCCTTAAAAGAAAGACATTTTACAAAATAACAGTTAATACATTGCTATAAGTACTACGCAACTTAGCAACATATCAAAATTCTGTATAAACACAAATATTGCATTTTTTCCACACACCAGTAGTTCAAACATCCATTTTTATGATGAAATCTTCTAACAGAGGATAACTTTGCTTTTTATTTAAGTAAATGCCCTGCAGCCTACACTTTTTATTTCTCAAATCAACATTGAAACTTGTAAAGATTCATCAGTGTGCCTGAACTTATCTAGGGTCCTTGCTGAAGAAATGAATACAGCTTCACAAACTCATAAAGACTACATAGACCAAGAGTTGCCATATGGTTTTGCAGCAAAACAACCATCAAATTCCAAATGACTCTGCTTGCTCCCTTTGGTTCAGAAAAAGCCTATAAATGAAAGCACAACTTCTATGATAATCCAGTCTCAGACATATTCTGAAATCCAAGACTGCAAACAATTTTCTAAACAAAATGAACAAAACAAAAACCCCACCAAAACCAAATCTATGTGAATCAATGTGTGTGATTTTGTAGCAAAAACCTACACATTTTATGCAGTGGATTACTGTACATGAGAGGGTTTTTTTCAGGATATGGCTATCAACTTCTCCAAGGATGGAGATGCTTCATCCTCTCAGAACATCTTCCAGGGCTTCACCTTGCCCGGATCTCTTTTTAGGCAGTAGATTAAATTAACTGAACCTGCTCAGTGTAAGCAACACAGTAGAACGAACCTCTAGAAAAAGGAGAGGTAATGCAGGTGAGCTGGAGACCTGATTATTATTACAAAGATTCTTGTACCTAACGTAATACTCACTGGCAAGAGTATGGGGAATAATACCTGCGTGCCTATGCTGTGAAGAAATGAGGGATGCTGATGTTAAGTAAGAATTAAGTCCTATATAGATAGTCTTTAAAAACATAGTCAGCATGCAACATTTCCCTCAATTTGAGAAAACAATTGAAAGCACTTCAGATACATTATAGGAGGCACTAGTGTGGGTCTATTTTATTAGTTTATTGTTTTAAGAGCTATTACTTTATGCAAACAAAGCAATTTCCTTGGAGAGAACAGGAAGGCTCATGTACACACGGAACCTACACACAGGAGGGTTTGAAGGGGTTTTCAACTGATTGAAAGTATTTCTTCCAAGCGTAAAGACAGTTGTGTTTTCAGAAAACTTAGAACAATGTCATTAATGCAGTCCTATTAAAAGACAGATTGTTGCCTATCTCCAGAAGAAGACGGAGTAAGTAAAGCCAAGTTTGGCTTAAACAGAAGCACATGAATGAAACAAAATATTTTTCCATTTAAAATCACTTCAGATTAGAGCATCTGGCCCTGCACACACTTGAAAGGACCTAAAATATTACAGCTCTATTTTCTATCTTAATGGATAATTGGTAACACTAGATTACAGGATTTGCAGGTTCCAAGTGCTGTATTTTCATAGGGAAGAGCTTTCTTTCTTTCAGGCTTAATAAGCTTGGCCTATATCAGCTTTTCTCACATCAGCCCAAGTGTCACATTTGGGCTGGGGGAAGCTTGTTAGCAGTAATTACCAGCAGTAGGTTCTATTATTTGCCAAAGTAATTTTCCCTGCTAAGTACCACCAAAACTGCCTCAAGCCTTTAATTTTTTTGCCTTCCTCCGCTTCCTTTTAAGCGGGTGCATTTTCCCATGATACTGCCCTGTGCAGCGCGGGACAGGGCAGAGGCGAGGCGCCGGGTATCAATGTGATCCTGAGAGATGGGGTCAGCCCTAGCGAAAGCCTTTCACAAACAGAGCCTGAACCCTATTAGAGATGCAAATCCACTCTCTAAGTGAGGATTGTTTCAGCTGCATAATGGAGCCCGAGGAATTCCTCGGCAGCCCGCTTTTCAGCACAGGCCTTTTGTCTGTGTCTTAGCAAATTTCTGCAGCCTGTTTAAACCCCAGCTATTGTCCCCATGGCTTCATTGATTTCTCTCCCTGCCACCAGCTCACAATGGGCTGATATGAACATCTTTGTTACTGCTTTTGTACTGTATATCAGAGTAATGTTTCAGCAGATTGAGGCCTAGCAGGAAGAATTAAACCTGTACTACACAGACCATGATGAATTGCCGGATTTACATATCATTTTAAAGGGTATTTCTGGTGGTTCTTTCTGAATGGTGTTGTGTCTCGAAGGATGTAGTTGAGGGATGAAGTGACAGGAAAGGAAGTGATTTAGATATTCGTTGACAGCTTAATACAAGATGCAGACAAATTGTGGTGATTCTGCCCTTGCATCCTTCTATATTATTAAATAGGTAAGGATAAGTGGATGCATGCATAACCCATAGACTTACCACATTATGCTGTGCACTGTAGTCAGGAGAAAAAAGGATAGGCAAGATTTAGCTTATTCAATAAGAGGTTGCTCTGAAAAAAACCCTAAAGGTGCTAGGGCACAACACCCTGATGTTTTCATCCTACTGCTCCTGGCCAAAAGATAAACTGCCAATTGAGTCAGGTCTTGACATTACACAGGCAACATATTTCCAGGTCCTGGCGTGCTGTGCAGCACACTTCTAAGAAAATAGCTGTGCTCTATGTGAAACTGCATGACTTGAATCGGCCTAATACCGCTCGGTATCTTCTACAGTTTTAAAAGACTCATTATAGTCTTTGATGTTGGATTCTTTTCAAAATCTACTTTGCATCCCAAACCTGCTATTTCTGCACCTCCTATCAACTGCACTTTGAAATAATTTCTTTTAGATTTCTTTTTCTTTTTTTTTTTAGTTTTTTTTCTCTTAGTTTGTCTGCATGAATCACTATCATTCTAAAACTGAGTTGTTTATAATGGATTTAAGAATACTTCTTAGTAGAAGTAAACTCCACTGCTTAAACTCATAAGGCTTGACAGTGTTTACATAGTTTACAAATGTGAACCACAATCCACATATGGATCATATTTTATGTAATTGGCACTAAAACGATGTAATGAGGAGAGATAAGTAAATAAGTCTGTAAAATGGTGGAGTAACAGTAGAAATAATAAGCAGTAATTTCAAAGTTTTCAAATCAGGAGAAAATTTATATTGACGTTAAATCAAAACAAAGAATGTACACAGGATGCGAGCTCTTTTCCATACAGAGTAGGGCTAAAACTTACCCTTAAAAATCAGGCATAAAATCTTTGCCTTCCTAGCTCACAGTGCACCCCAAATGGAAGCACAGTGCTTAGATGTTTTGGGAAAATGTTGACTAGCAAAGACTAAAACAATGAGATTTTATAACAGCTTATTTCTTAAGAAAGCTATTGCTATTAGAAGAAGTTATTTCTTAATCATGGAAGTTTCTTTGCATTAAAAATGAATGTTATCAAAAAGCAGAATGTTTGGATATTTCTGCCCACAACATCTGGTAATAACAGATAGATTAAACAGAATAAAGAAATGATATTACTTGATTCATTATAGAGACATGCATATAAAGAATAGGTTTGTTTGAGCAAAAGGAAAAGGTAGCATTCTGGGATGTTGATGGACCCTGCTGAGAGTCATCAAGAAAGTCAAGATTCATATTTGAAGTGTACATTACAGTAAAACTAAAACAGCAATAGAATCAGGGTTTGAGAGAGTCAAGTGATAAGTGCAATGAGCTGTTTCTGTATATGTTTGAATATGTCTGTATATATTTCTGGGTATGTTTGAATACATGATGCGATGTTGTTACTTAACCCTAAAAGGGTCACAAGTCCATGCAAGATATACTTGAATGTGAGTAATGCTTCATGCCTTTCCTTAACGAGTAGTAGCCTTAGATTAGATATACAATTTCCACCATAAGTGGGTATTAGAAAATCCAGGATCCTATGCCAGTTGCTCACTAGATTACAATACTACAATACAATACAATAACCTATATCCTTTCTGAGAAATCCTTCACCATGAAATCTGAATTCATGGCTAGATGTTTATTGAGCTCTTTAATTCACTGATAGTTATTCCTGCAAACTGCAGGCACATAGATACAGCTCTTCTTTTCACTTGGAACTGAGAGAGCATTACTAAGAGAATTTGTTTGCAGCAGGTAGGTATCAAAGCTGGCTACAAGCCAGACTGGTAAGGCACTCATTGTACACTGTCATCAGTCATAATAATTGACTCCTTTCCTTTGATCATTTATTAGCCATTCCAGTTTCTTTACAGGTATCACATGCATTGCTCTGTAAAAATTCAAATGCTACACTGCAAAATAAGTTGAAATTATGTAATTTTCTTTGCCACATTCCTTTTATTTTTTTCTGAACTACATGGAATGGGGAAGCTTGAGAACAGCAATTCCTACTAAAGTCAGTTGTTTTGCAACTTTGGCTAACAGATGAACTGAGAAGCTGGAGGTATCTTTACCTAGAACAGGACTGATTCAGGCAGTTCTGTTATTCGTTAAAGCTACATTTTGTTTTTCATTACACAAAACCCTACATGCTTTCTGGGAAATGTGCATCAGTCAACCATAATTAAATTAAAAACAACACTCCCTTCCCACCCCCCATACTCCCCAATTGCAGGTTGTAAGTCAAGCTTGGTTCATTTCCCACCTTACTGGCAGAACTACATGACAAACAAGCTCCCTAACAAACTGTTACACTTATAAGAGGCTAGTCCTGGGACATATTGTGAAAGACTGCCTCAATTTATTTCCAGAGTGCTTTTATATTAGTTTATTTTGGTAAAGAGGCACTCTATTCAAACTCTATGTTTTATTCCTCTATTGTCCCATAAACGATTCTCCGGTCTAGTCATAAACTGTTAAACATCTGTCGTCAAGAAAACCTGTGGTCAGTTCTGTTTCATATTGCTGACCTGACATTCTAGCTGAAAACAAAGTCACCTGATTATCTTTGCCAACTTTATTTCCAAAGACATATTTCCAGGTAGCCCAGTTCTTTCTTAACATAGTCCTCATATCCTGTAACAACCACCAAATCATGGTTATGTAGAGCTCCACAAAATAACTACTTCCTTATTAGCCCAGGTCACTTCGGATCGGTTGTGCCCCAAAAGCACAGCACAATCTCTAAGAAATCAGGGATCCAAATTCATTTAACTGCCAGAAATGTAGGGGACCTATAGGGATGCTGGGGAGGGACTCTTCATTAGGGACTGTAGTGATAGGACAAGGGGTAATGGGTTAAAACTTAAACAGGGGAAGTTTAGATTGGTTATGAGGAAGTTCTTTACTGTAAGGGTGGTGAGGCACTGGAATGGGTTGCCCAGGGAGGCTGTGAATGCTCCATCCCTGGCAGTGTTTAAGACCAGGTTGGATGAAGCCTTGGGTGATATGGTTTATTGTGAGGTATCCCTGCCTGTGGCAGGGGGTTAGATCTGGATGATCTTAAGGTCCTTTCCACCCTAACTATTCTATGATTCTATGATTCTGTGAAATGTGGGTTAAAACTGAAGTTTGCACTCTTTTAAGCCACTAGAAGACACATCGAAAGTTGTCTCATACACAATTACATTTATTCTATGTTTATGTGAAATACCCAGTGTTCTGCTCCTTACAAAAGGAAAAGACTGAAGTACTGCATGGAACAGTCCATTAAACAAACAAACCCCCACCAAACTAGTTTGGCAATTTTCAGAGTTTAGTAAAGTGCTACCGACTTAAACTGCATGCAGAAAGTATTTTGCAGTGGAAAAGCTGAATGAGCGACCTGCCAAGCCTGCAGGTATGTCTGCAACTCTCAAACACAGGCTCCCAAATTCTGACCTGGATTTTGTTTCAGTGGCTAGAGACCTGGTCTGAGATTTGAAGGCAGAAAGATGAAACAAAGACAAACTGAGCAAGAAGGTTAATTCTAGCATTAGCAGCTACTCTGACTTTCCAGCTTCATCTTTGGTACTTCCAGCACTGAAGTTAAAATAAACACTGTGACTTAGACATTTCTAGCATTCATGAATGGAGGACCATCTCCTCCTCCCCTGGGGAAAAAAAAACAAGTCAACAAGAACAGTCATGTCCAAGGCAGATATGAAGTACCCTTAATAATCCCCAGCTTTTAAGGTAATGCAATGGAGACCCTTATTCATGGATGGGTTTTGTGTTGTTTTGTTATTTTTTGACTACTTACTCTTGAAGGCTGGTTGTCAATTTATAATCATCAACATGCCAATGTTACACAAACCCTAACCAGGAGAATATAATGTCACCATGAATACCACGACTGCTTTGCTTAAGGTGCAGTATGCTTCCAGTGTTTTAGAGAAAAGTGATACTACCCCCCATATGAGAATAGCAAATTATTCATCAAGAGGGGATGACAGCCCCCTTTTTTCCATAAATCATAGGGACTAACAGACTATAGCTATAGCACTAGCAAACAGACCTCCTTAAATATATCAACAATTTGTTCAAAGCCATGCTTTGTCTCACAGGCGTAAGCTGCCATCTCCAAAACCTCTCCTAGTTTACTGTATAGCTTACTCTTACAGAGTATCAAATGCTACCTTAAACAAAAGTTGTTTTCTATCACCACCACCCCACTGAAAAACATATCCATGCTTTCACTCAGTCCTCGGACAATTAAAACTCATTTCCTAACTTTCAGCTTCAATTTGCTCATAAACATTTGATACATCGCAGTTTTGAGTATCACAAGACAACAAGGAACCAGAAAACAATTAAAAAGTGGTTAAAACCCTGGAAAACTGGAACAAAACAAAACACAGAGCTCATTTTTGTCACTTAGAAACATTAGGCACTTCCTTCTAAGAGCAGATGTTGTCCTGATTTCAGCTGGGATAGGAGGCAGTGAGTGAGTGGCTTTGTGGTAGTTGCTGGCTGGGGTTAAACCAGAAGTGCAAAACTACTGCTGAGATTCTGTAACAAGTCAAGGGTCTATCTTCCTTACCTTTGAATCCTAGATGGACCTAGCTAGGTGTGAGGCACAATACAACAGGCAAAGCTGGGATGTAGACAATTCAGCAGATGTCAACATTTACACTGCTCTCTGTGCATTTTCATTATTTAGTAGCTCTCACTTCCTCTTCTGTAGAAGTTTTGAGTACTCTGTTACCACCCAACACTAGCTCCTGATGGATTCTATTGTCTCTTATGAAAAGGACTAATTCTCATATCTGAATTTATATTCCTGGTTCCCTCAGTATTTGAAAGTCATTCCCATTCTTTATTCTGTCTTAAAAAGTCAGGTTCATCTGTCGTTCTCTAGAATTCTCCATTTCTTAAATGCTATTCAAGGTGAAAACGCTGTAAGTTTGGAGCACTTCCAGAGCTGTCATAGAAGGTTAGACCACCTGGTTTTCCCTGAAATAAGGCATAGATATAAAGCTTTCCAGTGAACAGAATGTGCTTGCTCCTATCTCCATTATTGCAAGTAACCAAGCTTGCTACACTGTTAGCTTGGACAATGTGACTAACATTTCAGTAATGTGGTGGTATTCTCTTCCATCTTTATCCTGTGCCAAGAGCCAACATGGTATTTCATGGTATTCTTCCAAAAATTTTATTAGGACACATAATGTTTCAAGGGACTAAATGGTTTCCTTAATATCTAAACAATCAAAGACTGATTAGTAGTACGAATATCAATTGCAATTCCACCTGTAGCGAATTAGGAAGTATGGATATCAAAAGACGAAGTATCATCACTTTCCTGTAGAGACAGGTATTTAAAATAAGAATAGGTGAGCTATTGCACCACACCCCCACTACTCTCCCCAAATGAAAACCAAGAAAAGGTGATAGACTAAATAAATACTTCTCTGTGCTTTTTTCTAGCTGAAATATGGCTTATTTTATCAGGTCTCCTACTGTGTAGAGACACCTGCCATCTGAAGCACTGTTATGGCTCCCTTTACTGTGATAACTATGTCATCCTGTTCAAACACAAATAGATGCCATGTGAAACTGTAAGCACTGGCTAATCATATCCTTTTGTACGCTCTATTGCTCACAGGTGGTCATTACACTAAAATTTAGCACAAACATAGCATTCATGCTACTGAAGAGACAGGCTTAAGCACAACTTAACTCTCAGTAACACTTCTTGGACCAGCATGAACTCCCTTGCTCCAAAGGTAGACTTTCAACTCAAAATGCCCTTACTTTGTGATGTTCTTGCCCTTATCTGTTTTCCCCAATCTTTTGCCTTATGCTTCCACACACAGCCTATCACCTGAACAAGCTTGAAAAAATTTAGGCTGCTGATTTTGAGCATTTCATTTAAATTTAATAGCAATAGTGAGAGAACAATAGGTTACTGTACTGACTGTGCCATTTCATGCCATTTTGGAATAGTTTTGTTTAATTTATTTGTGCTTTGGGGTTTGTTGGTTGTTTTTCAGAGTGAAGATGGGATAGGGTCAGGGCAAGGGACTTAGGAGTAATGTCAAGTGTATAAGCTAATCACATATCTTTCAGTAAAATTTACACACAGACACACACAACACAAATCCAAAGCCCAGATTTTTACCTTGTACCTTCAAGATCAGAGGCTTTTTCTCAAAGCACTCCTTGAAAGTTCGATTTTTAAACACAGCAAATATTGGAAGCATAAGTTAGGAGACTCCGAACAACACGTAAACTAATTATTGATTTTCCCCCTTCAGACAGTAAGCTCATTCAAAGAAAAGGAATAATCCTCTTAATGTTTTGCTCTAAGAACCTCTAGGAATACTTAGATAAAATAACTTCATAAATAAATGTTCATTGAGAATTTATTTGCATTTCAGTGTAGCTGGGCCTGATGGAGGTATGAACAGTGCTCTTCTACAACAATTTTGCTGAAGAATTGCTACCCTTACAGTTTTGAGATGTTGCTATATGATTAAGGTTTCACATGTTTTACCATCAATTGTACTGTCTAGCACTTAAAACCAGTTGGTCCATTCACTTTATTCAAGGTGATGCTAATGACTTGAAAGTGCATTTTTGTCACAGTGACACCTCATTGTTCTAGAGGTGATTTGCTTGTACCAGATGTTTAGCTCTGCTTGTTCATCTTTGCCTAAATATATTTCAAGGACTGCAAGATATTCTTCCAATTATTTTTTTTCTTCAAAAAGCCATCTGTATTTTCCCTGCCTTCCCCATCACCTTCCCTGTGTTATTCATAATGGATATAATCACTGAAGCACTAAACCCAGCCTTTACTATTTCTCAGATTCAGACTCATTCTTATATCCTGCTCTTTAAGTCTTGATTATGAACAAAATCAATAGTTTATTACAGGAACAATTTTTCATTCGTGTCACTTTCAAATTGTACCTCATAGTACTCTAACATACAGAGATATTTCCTGTCACCTTGTTTTATTAGTGAACAGGTCTTAAATTAGGGAAGAAAGGTTTCGTGAAAGTAACTGTGCCACTTGCAAATTTCATCTGACTTCCTATTTTCAACTAAAAATCTTACTGTATTCATCAAAGCAATGAGAACTGAAGCCTAATAGTACCCCTCTGCTGTGTTAAGACTACTTCAAATGTACCATAAGTTACCGAATACCCTCTGGCTAGTGTCACGGTGTAGGCAATGGAAGAACTTCATTGAGGTGAGGAGAACTATAAGATAAAAAGACCCAACACAACAAACAAACAAACCAACCTCCACCCCCCCCCCCAAACTATAAAAAAACCCAAAACAGCAAAAAAATTCCACAAAAAAAAATCCCCAACAAACACAACCCCTTAAGCCCCCCAAAAGCTTAGAGCTGTTTCAGCCTACTGCTGCTTATTTGGGAGTTGGTGAGTCCTAACAAGTGAATCTTTTACTCCTTTTGTTTTGGAATAACAAGCAGTTACACCAACATATAATTCTTCATTTATGTATCTACTTTGCTCACAGAAAGTACAAGATGACAACAGATATATATCCTCCTCTTTTCCCTCAACTTCGAGTCTGTTCCACAAGGCATTAAGATTTCTGTACCTTCCAGGTTACTGTACTAAAGCCTTCTATACAGTAACCAGGGCTACAAAACTGTGCAGTATTTTAGGAAGGATGGATATGGTGACGCTAGAATGTGAATCTTTGCTTTGTACTGCACTGGGATTGGAAGCAAGAAAAGATTAGAATAGATAAATTAATTCTAATCATGTCTAAAAACTAGTTTAAAACCCTACCATCTGAGAAGCAATCCAGAACAAGGGGTTTCTTGAATTGGTTTGCATAAGAGAGCTGCAATGGTAAAATGACATAGTTGCATAGAATAGGTAGAACTGAACAGACAGCTAAGAAAAGCAATTTCAGCTAAACCATTCATATACATTACACCAGAGTATGAAGTTCAATAAAAGAAAAATTAAATTTCTTCTAGTGTTGACAGCAGAAAAACTATTTCCCCTAAACACTGGCAGGCTCCATAAGGGCATAAACATGAGCAAGAACCGATGAAATAACATGAGCAAGCAGTTGCTGGATTATTTTGGCAAATGTGTTTATCTCCAAATAACTGCAGCTTCAATGAATATGTACTAGAGCTGACAGAGATGACAATCCCATTGCATGGTGATTGTCCTGTTTCTGAAGGCTTTAGGCACTGTGGTAGAATTAAACCGAAACTGCACTAAAGTTTTCCCAAAGTAGAATGGTCTCTTTTCTAATGAAAAGCTGAGGTTTTTATTTTCTAAGTAGGTGTTGAAATGTGAGTGTACTCCTTTGAGCTCTTGCCTGCAATTTGTTCCCACTCAGCCTGATTCTGAGAAAGACCTTTCATTCCTGATCACATAGATTCACTTAGGACAACACTTTAAACCTGAGCCTTCATAGCAGCTGAAGGTCCTAACCAGCAAGTCATAGAGCATGAAACAGTTTGTCTCTTAAATGCTTGGTCTTTGGTTCACAGCTGATTTATACAATGGTGCATAATCAATTGTTCCTAAAAAATAAAAGACAAAAATATCTTCAGGAAGCTATGTCTCATTTAAATAAACAAAAATACCCATCCAGAATAACAGTTCTGTTTCACAGATCATTCATGAATAACTCCTGCTTTTGTACTTAAGATGCCATTAATAATGTATTAGACAATTGGATACAAATTTATCATTGTTAGAATCTAATGGTCAAAAGCTTGTGTATCATGTCTGTAGCAGTTATTAATAATTTCTTAACCCCTTATAAAGCCTTTACAAACACAACACTAATAATGACAAAGTGACTAAGGCAAGGGTACAGTCAATTATGTTTGCTAAATTTGCTACCCTGTCTACTGGCTGGGTTTAATACCATTTCTCAAATAAAGCTATGAAGATTTTTCTATTGATGGAAAAGCAACTCAGGCTATCAGGAAAGCCCTTCATACAGAATTTCTTAGCCGAATAGTTGCTTATTCCATGATTGCTTAAAGTTTGAGTATTTTCAAAATTGTCAAAAATATTTAAACAATGAGCTATGTGATCTTTAATATCAGAGGATTTCCATGTTTATGCAGAGATTCAATTGTAAATGACCTCTGCTTTGCCAGCTTCCCATACATTCCCCAGTAGCAATTATAGAAAAGAAAAAGAATGAGTGACTGAGAATGTCACAAGCTCATAGGCACCTAGTAATTTATGTGTGATATCTTTCCCTTTCTGAGCACAGTATTTGTATTATCTTTCCAATTACTTTTGCCTGGGCTCTTAAATTTTGTAGAGTATATGAGGCTAAAGATTATTTTGGTAGACAAAGTAAATAAACTGGAAAAACAAATAAACAGGGGAATATAAAGTTAAAAAACACAGAGATTAGGAGGGACAAGGTTACTGAAACAAGGGATATCAAGGGAAGAATTACAGTCCAGACAGCAGCTCCAAAGTAGTTCCTAAAACCTCCTGTCTTACCAACAAATATACCACAACTCCCAGCAGCTTCTAGCTCTATAAAGCTGAAAGGTGTCACGTTCAAGGAACAAGACCTGTATTCCCTGTAGGCTAAGAAAATGATGCACCCATTGCAAACTCCTCCCATATGAGCAATTTAGAAGCATGGTTACAGTTTCACAGATATTTTGTGTGTGCTCAGCTGTCTGAACCTCTCATCCCAGAGACACTAAGTACTGCTTGAAGACAAACAGATAGTACATTTGTCATTCAGGTTTAAAAGAAACTGCCACGTCTGTGCATGGAACAACATGTCAAAGGGATTACTGTGAAGAAGACAGAAAACTGGGGGAAAAGAAACAAGAGTTTGAGTTAATCTGGGGTTAAGATGGTTACAACTTGCTGATTTTCACTCTTTACCTTCCACACAATAACTGAGAAGATCACATACTAATGAGCAACAGATATCTACTTTTATAACATTGACTGAGTCTTGGTGCATGTATGTTGTGCCTATGTCTGCTAGCTGGAACCCTAGTGTGACTGCTGCAAGGCTGTCTCCAGCTTCTGAAGAAAAACATGTTAACTCTTTGCCTAAGCAGAAAAAACTGTTCCTTTTCAATACTGAACAGTGTTCTGAACTTCCTGTGGATGACCCCCCCGCACACACACACATTGGTTATATCTAGCTATACTTACGACATGCATGAAGCTTAGTACTGCTATGCATATGGTATCAAACTTTTGGATTGGAGTGGAACCTCTTGATCTGTAACACTGCATCCAGAAAAGTCTATTTTGGCAGCAGATGTCCTTGCCAAAACAGTATCTTCAGTGCAAAATGTATGACATATATGCTATCCTCTGAGACTTTTACTTCTCATCTTGAGGAAAATAACAATCACGTGGCTAAATTTACATCCTTATGGGCTAAAGATTCTGGCATCCTACCATTTTATATCTGCTACAATGCAGATAATGTCATCTGATGTTCATACTTTCAGTACCTCTGTGTACATTACCAGTTCCCTAATGTCAGATGGTAAGGTCAAAGTTCAGTTTGCGTCTGACTGCTGAGTGCTATTTGTGCTCTGAAGAAAACATAATCACCAGCATGATCTCATGTGCTATGTATCCATCATGTTAACACTTTTCCAGCATCCTTATCTCTGCCTTCAGGAAACTGTTTATGATGTTCTTTCATTATCCCAAAGCAACTCTGGTGAAAGGTGAGAGAGTCCTTGATGAGACTGAGCACACAATGGAGCTCGTGTTGAACTGATACACAGGATGCTACACGATTTGCTAAGTAGGATTGTGTCAGGCAGCAATCATTCATTTGAAGTTGTCTGAAAACAGTAGCTTATTAGGAGACTCGTTTTTCACAGCTGTGTTAGGGATGGGGTCAGGTGGCCAGAGACCATTGCAAGAAGTTTTATATGCACTATTACTGCTGTGTGGACTCTGGGCTTCCTATGCACTACCAGTGATGCAGTCTTTAAGTACTTTGTGATGGCAGGACCTTACCTACAGAAAGACAATGTAAAGTTTCCTAGAGTTTACCACATATAATTAAAAATTCTCCAGAATTAAACATTTGTCACCCCAGTAGTATCATAATAGCTGATCATATCTTCTTACCTTGGCTTACTAGGAAGGAGGTTGCAATCATTCACTGAAAGGATATTTTCTCACACTTGTTATTGAATGGACACTCTGATTAAGAGAAGGAAGTCTCTGAAAGACCAGGACTTTAAGGGGCAGAACTGGAGCAAGTGTGACATAATCTGATTGTTCATACTGTTGTTGTACCTAGTAGAAAGATTTTGCATCTCTCCATTCACAAAAAAAGATTATATTTTGAGATATGCCAACTGTGAGCATATTTCTCATTAACAAACTTCAAGTCTCCTCCCTTCTTTTTTTAATTTACATCTGTCATTGTCTCATCATCTTCTCCATATATCCACCTAGTATCAGCTTGAAAGAAGAAATGCATGCTGTTTTAACTTGTGCACATTTTTCCATAATTATCCATCTTTATGTATCCATATATAACTTTATCTCCATTTATATCCTTTATTCATCAATCCCTACCACCTCATCACTTCATACCATAATAAATTTTACCACTGCAACATACTTAAGGTGGGAAAAGGCTTATTAGACCCCTTTGTCTAGAGAAGGGATGGCAGCATGAATAGAGAAAGTACTTTTGCTCTAAGGATTTCTTTTTGCTCAAAGGAGTACTGCAGTCTGTGGCCACATAAGGATTTAAGCACTCTGCATTACTGGATCCCTGAATTATTTTCCTCTCTATCATTTATTTATTGCAGTACTATGATTTCATTGAATTTACCAGAAAAAAAAATATTGAATATTTCTAGATTTGAGTTGGATTTCAACCTAGAATAATTTGCTAAAATACCTACTTTAAGAGCATAACAATTACTTATAAATACATTAACTTTTTTAACAAACAAAAAAACCCTACCCAAAACCAAAAACAAACTAAACAAACCAGCCAACCAACCAAAACAAAACCACAAAAACTGCCAACCAACGTTGTTAATAGGATTCATAACCATGAGAAGATAGAAATGTTATTAGAAGTGCCACGTAGGCAACACTGAAAGTTTAGGAGTATTTGGAACAAGTACATCGAGTCTCTGTCCTATCTCCTTTATAATTTAGGGTTTTATAAGGCTTATTTTATAACCACATGCAACTTCAGTTCCTATTGTGAAAAGGGCTGCTTTCACTGCTCCTTTGAAATTGGGTCACTCACTTATAATGTCCCTGATCATCACGCACTTAAGCCCTGTTGTTGTCACTGTCACACCTACATCACTTTACAGGAGTTAAGATTTCAGACACAGTAATCACTGGGCTGGCATTTTCAGATTAATGCTATTCCTGTGGCAGGTTCACAAGTGCCACATTGATTCTGGTTGAGATGGAACCTGGTACAGAATACAGTCAGATAGCCTGCAGCACTATCATACCCAGTGCTAACTACACACATATACAAACATCTGAGATAGGTCCCTTCCAATTGTAATTTTCTTTTTGTTTTTAGGTGAGGTTTTTTTAGTTGTTTGGTTTTGTTTGGGTTTTTTTAATACTGTTGAGACTTTGAAAATGTAAATTCTCTTCTACCCTAGAGTATTTCATTGTTCTCCACAACTATAAGCCATTTTCTTTTAACTTTAATTTAAAACAATAATCCTAATTTGACAACATGAAGCTGAGATCTGAGGCTTGAAGTAAGACCAAAACACCAAGAGACTCATGTAAATTGGCAATGCTGGAAGCGAGAGTCGTGAGCTGAAACATGCTTTGTTTTGTCTTCTAGAAGGCAATGTCTGTGCCTTATCTCTGGAAACCCTGTAGGAATCCTCTTTTCTCTTTTGACCGCCCTATCACTGCCTGAGGGGGAAATTGCTTTTTCAGATCCTATAAATAAATTCTGCTCATGAAATCACGTCCTGTAAAGCAACAGAAGACAGTCCTCCTCCCAAAGGTCAAGTGAACTGCTTGCATAACATTCACCACTCTCACTAGCCCTGTAAATGAGTCTCTTATACTTGGGAATTGTCTCTCCTGGTTCTGCAGTAGGAAGGTGAACCTTAATAGTATAACCAAGACATGCATGACTTACAACCCTTTACCCCTGCCTCTCAAAATCTCTCAAGTATTCATGATTAATTAATTGACATATGTGGCTTGCTCTGCAGCACAGTAAGAAAGCCTAAAGCATCACAGACATTCATTTTGGAGCCTGGAGAGTAAACAGAATTACTATCATTATGTTTTGAGGTGCATCTGATATTACAGTGAAGCTATACCATTCAATTCTGGTTGCTGTTTTAGAAGAAAGAAGGACATTGTTGAGATTGAAAAGGTCAACAAAATGATAGTAACTAATTCAGAAGCAAGATGTCAGTGTCTGAAGTTACAAGAAAGGGATTAACCTATAAGCAATTTAGGTGGAATGTGTTTTTCAGTACACAAAGGATAGCTGACATACAGGATGAAGTAAATTGGCAAGGTCAGCATCAAATGAGCTAAGAAATCAAGAAGAAAATGGGTAGCACTCCCAAACAACATAAATTAAATCAATGCCTAGCACTGGGAGAAAGGTGCCATCACAACAGGGGATTATATCACTTTGTAAAGTTTACAAACACAGGATATAAGTAAAAGTGAAAGGCACAGAGAGCTCTTATTCTTAGGGGAAATGCCAAAATACAGATTAGTTTCAAAGCCTAGTAAGCAAGCATTTGTGAACTGAGATAAAATTTCTAAGCAGGGCAGATACAACAGAAGTTTGTGGAGGGAAAAAGAGGGAGTATAACTATATTATATAGTATAGTAATTATAATATATATAGAGAGAGAGTATATATATATTCATATATATTATACATGAAGAGAAAGTCTTCATTCTTTCTCTTTTCTATTGCAGTGTTAGCCAGCAGTTGGGAGAAAAGTTTTGGGGAGACAAACAGAAAGGATGAGGAGAAGTTACTTCTATACTACTGTAGAGAAGTAGATCTCTTAAGTCCCAGTTTGAAACTCAATTTTATAAAAAATCCAATCTCTTTAAATATCAGACACCAAATACAGGAAGGCTCTGTTGTTGTCTTTGCCACTGATTAGCATGTGATGTTGAGTATACAGTGAACTAAGAAAGTATACCACGGTGGAAGAATGTGACACATTGAAAAACTATCATTGGAGTCAAAATCCCTGGAGAAGACCATAACCACTGAATAAATTCAAATAGCACTTTGCCTTTTTTCCTTTATTTTAATCTTTTTCTATAGTTTATTAAATTTGGAGAATAGAGTAATTTCTGGTAAGAGCTGGCTATGATGTTCTTCACATAGTTAAATCTTTTTTCAGTTAAAGTTTATAACTGCAAAAATAAAGACTATTACACTCCATGAAAGCCAAAATTTGAACTCTACTAAAATTTTTATGTGTGTGCTTCTATATATGTGTACACACACAAGCACATACATTTGTATTAGTAGAAGATAAACAGAGTGTTTCTAAACACTATAGACTAATCTAAAGTGGAAAACAATTTATGGAGGTTAACTGATAACAAGAAAAGGATAGAGATTTAAAGAAAAAGAGAAAACACTCCAGCTTTCTCAAAAGATACAAAATTAGTTTCAACATATTCATATTGATTTATCTAAACAAAGGAAGTTAGTTGGTCCATGCGCTACTCCAGTACTGTGATGTGACAGAGAGCTTACATTATTTCCAGAAGGTTTAGAATATGGAATAATCTGTGGTGTTCCAAGTTTGAAAAACATAAAATATACAGGGAGCAGCATGTGTCATGAGAATCAAAGGAAACTAAGGCAACACCAACATTAGGAAAAAGATGTTACAATGATAACAATACTTTGGAAGAGCTTGCAACGTAGAACAGTGAGTAACAACCGCAGCATTAGCCCAGACAGATAATTCTCAAGAGAAAAGTGTGCTACAGTAGAATTTTCATGCTGTTTGACATGAGGAATTAATTGATTCTTAGAAGAAGATAAGCAAGAAAACAATATTCATTTTGAAACAATCAAATTTTGAGTTCATTTTGAAGCAACCAAACTAAAATGGTGTAAGTTGAGGTTTAGTGTTGTAAGCAAATTCCTTTTAAGGGCACAAACCTAAGCAGAAGGTTAGAAAAGGCAGTATTGGGAAAAAGCCCGCACCAAGGAAGAACATCCTCTTTTGGATAAGGACAACCCCAAGACCTGTGCCCTCCTGTTGCTCTTAGGAGCTTTCTGTTGGCTACAAGGCAAAGAGCAAATGAGACGGGAAAGACTGTTGGTGGACTTACGGCACAAGTAGGAAAACAGTAAAATTGCTACAAAGTCTGACACTCATAAAAGAAAGAAATTATGAAAGAGATGGGTAGTCTGGATGGACTAGCACTCTGAAGGCAAACAGCACAGATATATATGTGTTCAATTCTTGCTTTGGGATGATACCATTTCTGCAAACTGCCATTTGGACTTCGTTTAGTACATGAGGTATTTGGCTGGAAAAAAACCCAAAATTTCCACAACATAAATGTTATGGTTTACAGAGGGACTGTAATGTTTTGCAGGAAGAAAGCAGTAGAATGTGATCGTCTGTGGTAAGAACCAACAGTCCTGAATTAAAGCTAATCCAATAAAAGATACATCCACATAATGGAAATGTCCTTTGGGGGACAGATATTAAGAAAAAAACAAGGTAAGAATGACGCTGTTCCAAGTATGCCTGTCCCTAGAGACAAATATCAGCCACAAACATTCTTTGGAACTGCATATTGCAGAATGAACAGCCCAAATAAGCAACATGTAGTATAATATCCATTACCCATGGCTGTCCTATTTTTGACTGGGATAGAGTTAATTTTCTACGTAGTAGCTGGTACAGTGCTGTGATTTTGGACCCACATTGGACTGGGACAGAACTAGTTTTCTCCTGGTGTTTAACCACACCAACAGTAAATCTCAGAACAAAGAGAGAGATATTAAGGTACTTAACTAAACCAACCAACTAAACCAATATTTACAGCTAATTACAACAATGCCTACAAAGTTATGCTATCTATGAAACTACAATGTGCTTTGCTTGTTTTTACTGTAAGCGAGCAAGAATTTGTCGTATTTATTGGTTGTTAAATTGAAAACTGATTTCCTTTTATGCTTCAGTCCTGGTGGACTTCTTGTATAATTGCCTAAAGAATGATCAAGAAGTTCATCATAGTACAGATGTAGACAACATAGCCCAAAAGATACACCTGAATACAGAACACATCAAAGCTAACTTGGAACAAAGAGAAGGCAAATGACTTTTCTAATGTTACAAGTCAGGTCAGGCACAGGAATAGCATCCTGCTCTTTGAGGCCCTAACCTCACTCTCTACCCACCAGACTGCATTGCCTCAAAGGCAGAGCTTCCTACATATTTCTTTCAGATACGTCCATGTGCACCTTTTTGCTTCACTTTAGTTGAAACCCGTGGCTTTCAATTGAAGGCCTTATTCACAAAGTCACTCTTTGTGCTCACTAATTCTTAAGGAGGACAAAAAAAAAATAAACCACTAAAAGTCAGCTCAAGTAAAAAAGGATCCTGCATTGTCGCTGGTAAAACCAGACATTCTGTAGAAAAAAAGAAATAAAAAGATCATAGTATTGAGCAAATTAGCTATGAAGAATTCTTCCAACACTGTGTCAGATCAGCATCTGCTCCACATACTAATATATAACAAAGATGAAACACTACAGGCACAGTAAGTCACGATTCAAGGTGATTAGCCAGATGTGAAGAAGACAAAGGCCATGGTTTCCAGGAGTGTCAAGGAGTGCTGGACAAGCTGGGTCCGATTCAATACGCTGGTTTCACTGCAGCATGAATCGAGGGGCTTAGGGAAGCCTCACCACTATGAGGATATCTCAATAAAGTTGAACCTAGTCCAAAGAATTCATTCCTGATTCTTTGGTAAACTTTGGTGTGCTTCAGACTTCTAAGAAAAAAGAAATTCAAGGGGAAGATCCTGAGGTGGATGGAGTTACCCTAATTGAAACCAGCTAACGATGTGGTGGAAAGGAAAGTAGCTGTCAAGACAAAGGACAGGATTCAGGCATCCATGAAAAGTAGAAATTAGGAGCTAATTGTAATGGACAAATGCCCAGGTCACTTGATTTATTGGTCTGCAATAACTGCTTCAATGGTTTCTTAATTTAAAGCCAACATGAGATAATCTATTTCTAATTGAAAACAGAAAGAAGCAATGGTACTGTGTACTGTGCTTAACACAATGAGCCAGCACTGGACATTTTTGGCCTCTTACTTCTGCCACAGGGTTTTTTACTGTGACCTTGGACAAATCAGAATCTTTCAGTTCCTTATCTCTGAATTGGGGATTATATTCCACTGCTTCACACAGATGCCAAGAGGTAAACATTTGTTCTGATAATACAGTGATAACATCTCAAATACAAAAATAAATTATTAGAGCTATTCTCTTTGGGGCAAGGATAGAGACTCTGTATGCATTTGAGTAGCATTTACCACAGCACAGACTCAGTCCTGACCGGGGCCTGACCGGGGTCTTTAGGCACTATCATGATACAGATAATCAATGGTAGAAATAGCTCTTCCAGTAGGTGCAAGTAACTAATAAACACATAGGACAGAGATAGCAGATGAAGATTAAGCCCTTCACACTAGAGAGAAACTCTTCATAAAATGTTATTTTACACAATAGTTGCTGAATCAAAATACAAAGCTAAGGACATTAAAAATGAAAGACTGAAAATTATTGCCTTCTGAAAGAATTTTATTAGATGACTAAAAATTACCTCAATCCCAATTCATAACCACCAGCCTAGAAATTCACTACTATTGGAGCAAAGCTGGATCTAACCACTAATTATTCACATTTATTCAGGTTCTGATCAGCTAAAAGGATGCCAAATTTGTCTATCTCCCCCAAGGGTACCACCACAATCTGCCGTGGTTGACACATCATGGCCACTTCAGGGAAATATCAAACACTAGTTAGTTACTATGGTTATTACAGGGAGCAATTACTTCTTAATTTGTAAAAGTACTCCCTGGATTATATAAGGGCCTCCTCAACAAGAAGTTTCACTGAACTAAATAGATTATAACCTTCATACAGGCTGTTAGAAGTACTGAATTATACAGGTTAGTTCATAAAACCTGTAGAAAAATTACTCACTGCTATTAAAACGATGGCTTTTTGATAAATTTATATATAGCCATATTGGTTTCTTCAGCATTAAATTATGCAGGACTTTTGCATAATGGGTACAGAGAAGCTATTTTTCTGTTAATCTGGCATGATTCATGAATACTAAATTCATATTGAAACAAAGGGAAAGACATGGTGTACAATAACTTTATTATACCTGGTGCCTTCTCTCCAACTGAGACAGCTGCACTTTTCTGCACTGCAGAGATGTTCAAAGCACAGGCCAAATCATGAAGTCATAAATCAGGTTTTCCCTTTCAGCTGATGTCTTGATAAATCTAACTAGGATAATCAGAATAAGAAAATGTGGACAACATCCATCTCAGGACCTATATTCAGGAGAGACTTCCAACAAGGCTTCATCATTGCAGGATGGCTTTGAGAAGAGAACTCATCAGCACTACAAACAAATATGCTTTCTTTTCATGGGCTAAATTATCTTTGTGTGGATATTTTTATATTGCTCCATAAGGGAAAGTAAAAAAAGACTAGGGCAATGTCTCACATTTCCAAAACAGTGTATCATGAAGAAAATTAAAGAGATACTGTGAAAAATAACTTGTTCCTATAGTATATTAATGCGGAACAACATCATGTGGCTCCACGCAGTATATTTCATTGCTTTGCAATGCCAATAATATTCTAATAATGTCAACTTAGTTTGGCTATTAGTAAGACATGGGATCTAGATAAAAATATTTAAAGATAAAACTCTGCTTTCAAGGAATCCTATAAATCATAATACCCAAACTTTTCAAATAGTGAATACTGTCTATTCTAGTCTAAACATTGTTTTAGTCTTTAAAACACTTATATTAGTGTTTCCACAGTGTCATAAATCAAGTAAGTCAAAACCAGAATGAGGCAGACAGCAGATACTTGCTCTGATGACTAAAACTCTCATGATAAATACTCTGTCATGATAAATACTAATGCTTTTTTAGAAAACACAGGTATAATTAGGGATAAAAATAAAAGGCAAATCAATCCTGTGCATTTAGCTGAAAAGAGCAGAAAAAGGGCTGAGGAGACATAGGCTGAGTTGAATTGCCCTAGAAATTCATCATCTCTCTTCAGCTTTTCTGAAAAGCCCATGTAAACTTTCATACACACACAAAACTGAATGAGATTGAGGTAGAAGCATAAACACCTACAAGTTACTCCTCTTCCTTATTGTCAGTCAAATAGTCCTCCAAGTCCTATCTTTATAGCAGCCTCCCAGTATCTGAAGGGGGCCTATAAGGATGCTGGGGAGGGACTCTTCATTAGGGACTGTAGTGAGAGGACAAGGGGTAACCGGTTAAAACTTTAAAAGGGGAAATTTAGATGGGATATAAGGAGGAAATTCTTTCCTGTTAGGGTGGTGAGGCACTGGAATGGGTTGCCCAGGGAAGTTGCGAATGCTCCATCTCCGGCAGTGCTCAGGGCCAGGTTAGACAGAGCCTTGGGTGCCATGGTTTAGTGTGAGGTGTCCCTGCCCATGGCAAGGGGGGTTGGAACTTGATGATCTTAAGGTCCTTTCCAACCCTAACTGTTCTATGATCCTATCTAACATCCAGAACAATATGACTGCTACCAGATGATGGAAAAGTTAAATTTGTACTAAACAGCATGTGCATTTATTCCACATAAGTCCAGTTGTTTGTAAAAGACTTACTAAAAACAACTTTGTTAAAAAATTTGTTTCTGTCAGATTTCTACACCACTTTTTTAAGGCTTGGTCTGTTCTAAAAATCAAAGCACTATCTGCTGTACCTTGAGAGTCTTATTCAGAAGATCTCATTGGAGTAAGTTTCAGATAAATAAGGAAATAAGGAAAGTATTCCTATAATGTTTTTTGAATGACAAAACAACTTTTAAAGGGGGGGGGAAAGCTGAGTTTTTTTGTTGGTTTATGGGGGTTTTTTTTAAGTTTTTGGGGTTTTTTTGTCACTGTGGAAAGTCTGAACTGCTCCTTTTATCAATCTCTACAGAAACAGACTTTCGCCAAATTTTCATCTTCTTATACATGATTATCTGTGAGATCTGAGAAGTCAACTTACTAGTTTGAATTAGCCTATTCCTCTTCTACTTACATTGAGTTAGCTACAGATAGACTTCTAAAAGAAGACAAGGGCATCGTCCATTTGGCAAACCCATTAGACCCTGCAACACTTCCACAGAATGTACTTTAGTTTTATTCAAAAGTGTGCTACTTGAGAGTATTCTGATTTACATCTAACCCCATGCCAAGTTCAGAGTAGCTTCTGGGCAGGAAGTTGTTTAGCTCACTACCTCTTCCAGCTTGGGCTAAAGGAAACAAGTGCTGTTTTCAAGCCTTTTAAAATCACTGCTTATAAGAACTGGAACATGAGTTAGCAGCAGTAGATGCTTCTCATAAACTGCCAGTTAAAAACCATCTGCAAATAGATTCTCCAGCATCACTTCCTTCTACTTCTGACTAGGACTTCTCTTGTCAAAACGCTCACCAGCTCTGCCAATCTCCCAGATACCTCTATTCAGAAAGACACATGGGGGAGGCAAGGAGGAAATTAAAAGCTAGGCAAATTTTAATAATTCTATAAAAGAAACTAAAGTTTCACAGTATTACCTAAGAGAAGCCTGAAGTTTTAGCTTTCTGTAATTGCACATTTTTTGAGCATTCAATCTAAGCTGGATTTTTTTTAGTGGTTTTTTCTTTTGTTTTTTTTTACAAAGCAGACAACTTTCAGCTTTTAAACTAAAAGACTCAGCTTCAACATTCAAGATTTGGTCTCTCAAGCCAATAAGACTTAGACTTGCCACTGGAAAAGCAAAACCTGAAGGAGGACACATGGCCAGTGTCTGAGCAGCCAAAGAGAGACTGATTTGCAATGAAGCTGCAATACTGGTTCAGGGACGACTGAGCTCCCATTATGAGACGATTGGGAAGAGTGGTACAAAGAAATTAGTCACTCATTCTATATCTTGCTTTAGAAATAACCCAACAACATGCCTGAATGACCTTCCTCATTTGCTGCATTAACTCCTTTAAGCAATCAGCTATTGCTGTCCCCTGACCTGCCCTGACTACTCTATTAAGTCCAAGGCAATCTCCTCGTAAGACAGCGTGTAGCTGGTGAACTGTCACCTCCAGCACTACTGCATGAATGAGAACTTCACTAGAAAGCTCCACTCCTTTTCTATCCATATCCAGTCATCATCCATTCACGCTCTGTCAAAATTGCTTTTGCATTTGCAAATTTTTATTGTAAACTCCTGGATTGGTTTAAGAATCTCTAGGGTCTCATTTATACTCCACAGTGCATTGTGGAGCTTTTCTTCATTGCATTTTTTTAAAGACCCAATCCCTAGAGAGTAAGGTCACAAGACCCACTAACTATTGTGTTTAGTAACACAAAGACAACACTCTGTTCTTATAAAATTCAGCAAAGCTTTAGTCAGGGAGATTTACATACCGAAATCCCTTGGCAATAGAATTCATCAGCCCCTGGAATTATTAGAAATGAACAAGGGCATGCATTTATCAGGGTGTGCTACATCCGTTTTTGCCCTGACAGACTTGCTCTACAACAGTTTAATTCTCGCTGTTAGAGAGCATACAGGGTGCATCAGTTGCAGATCATTTAAACTGGAGCTGAACAACAAACTAGAAAGGAGAGAAATTAATTTATGCCAGGGAAAGCTGGAAGCTCCTTTTGCTGTTTGATACATCCGCACTACTTATGTTGGTGAAGATATGAATATTCTGTACCATTTTAAGAGTAAAAACAAGGCATTGAATCCCTAAATCAAGTATCAAATTACATGTTGCTTAAAATCACCCTTTTTAGAAAATACTTTGGTGTAAATTCATTTGAATGTTGGTCATGAGAAGGCAATTACATGATTTCTAAATGAGCATGTTCTAAGATTTTAGCACTGAACATAGCTTAATACTGACACAAGGAAAAGTTTTACAACTTATCTTTAAGAACTGACCAATGACTTCACTGTTGTGATTAAGATTAGCATCACTGTTAAGAATAGTTTTATATTTAATTTCACACAACAGTTTTTAGCCTATTGTGTTAATTTCTTGGAAAATATTTTTAGTGATGCAAATCCTAAGATTATGGATGCTATGGATAATAGATTATGGATTAGGAATTGCTCTCTCCTCTCCATTTTCTCAAAAGTGGCTATTAAAATGATGCCTGCTATCATGCTGTTTTCTCAGACATTTAGAAGGTCAATTCCCCTGTTATTTACTCAAGATTTATACTAACAAAATACTGCATCAGTAACTGAGGAGACTCAAGTCCTGAACAGCTCAAAACAAAATGGAAAGATACCACAGAAAAAAAAATTCAAAGTGGGGCTTCTGGTTTCAAAATCATTACCAAGAACAAAGGCAGACCCAGAAATCAGGATCCCTACTGCAAAAGGCTCTGCATACACACAGCCTAAGAAACTGTTTTCATCTTGATATCAATTACTTGGTTATCTAAGTGCTCTGGAAATGTTAGTATTGTCATTATAGAGATATGAAACAGAAGTGTGAAAAGACAGACATCTTAATTCAGTGTCGAAAAATCAGCATCAGCCAAGACCTCCAGGGTACCATTCCACCTATACCTATCCCAGAGGTAGCTATAGGGGCAGGTAAGTATAAAAGAGGGACAGTTCTTCCTGTATACTTTGACCAGCAAAACCCTATATTTTCACTTCTCCACAGGCTCCATTTGCCCCTCTTAGGATTTGTGGCTCCAACACAGAGAGGGAGACGGAATACTTCAGTACCAAGCAATATTCCAAATCATGTCCTTTTTGCCCTTATTCACAGCGTTCACCTAGGAAAGCCAACATATGCTTAAATAAAACCACATGGAGTTTTTTTTTTCTGCCTTATCTTGTAAAATTCAGTAACATGGCATACAGGGATTAGTTAAAAATGACTTGCGGTTTGATCATTTTGCAAGATCCACGATGTTTTGATGCTTTGATTTTCAGAGACCATATGTAGCAATAGAGAATAAATGATGTTTCTCTGTCTTTAACCCTTTCCCTTACCTACCAACATACATCTTTTATCTGTAGACTCCCCCATTAATGGCAAACTATCAAAGGTATTTACATACCGAAAGTATGCCAGCCTGTGGACACATCATCAAGTTGTTTTGATGCTAAAAGCAGTGACTGATGATTTGCCTCAAGAGTATGATCTTTGTGCAACACTAGTAAAGTTTTCCTGAGACTGCCAGGTTGTGATGTTATGTGAAGATGAAGCTGCAAAGAAGACTGTTAGAAAAAGTAGAAGCAATTTTGCTGCTTAAGGCAGACAAGACCACCTTGGGTCAGGTGGTCCATGATATATTATCAAGAAAGAACAATAGAAGCGAAGTACTGGCTCCGCTTTTAAGATATGATAAAGATATGTAGGAAATGACAAATCTTGGACAGACTGACAGTAATGAACTTGTGGTTATCCAGATGTTCAGACTGTTAGCTCAGTCTTCCCAGTACTGGGAATGATAGCTGCAATATTTGGCTCACAGTCACATCTCCATTCTTGGTATTTTGATGGCTCTCAGGGGAAGTGGCAACCTATAATAATACAAACTGGAAGGTCCAGCATAGCCAATGCTTAAAATAGATTTTACGGCAGAGGGTCAATACAAAGCTGCATCTTATGCATTTAACACTATCTTTTTTCATGAACCTTTTTTGTTTCAGGGAAATAGCCTCATTGATGTCTATGTGCCAACATTAATGATGCTCCTGTGGCAGCAAAGAGGCAGTGAGCAATAAATAGTGAAAGAACAAAGGAAGACATAAACAGAGATTAGAGACAACTGGTTTAGATTAGCTTGGTTAGGAAAGCTGGGCTCCAAGAATTCCTTGATGAAGTGAATATTTAACGGTGTAAAATTTTGTATTGCAGAATGTATAATGACAAGATATTTGTAGAGCTCAATATGCAGTTGATTATTATACAGAGACTAGTTCTGACAAGTGTGTTTTGGATGTGCCAGAATACAAAGTGTAAGAGCAATACTTTTCCTTATCACTACAAAAGAAGGAACATTTGTGTGCGTCTCAAACAAGTTAAATATAAAGGTGAGTAGCAATGCATTTGTTTTTCCTCCAGACTGGACAGAGCCATCTCTTAATTTAAGAGTCAGGTGTCTTTGCCTACAGCAATGTGAGAATGCAGTGAAAAAGGAGCTCAAACTGAAAAACAAAAAACTCAGACTATTTCCTCATACTCTTCTTGTGGAACCTGTCTTTAATTCAATGGAGTTTGAGTTTTAAAATTCAGAGATCCTCAAGAATTTTTCAGAGAAAACAGGAAGTTCTGTGTAGTGAGCCTAACAAAATAAGGTTGCTTTTCCAACTTACTTGCTACTAGAATAAGTCCACATATCCCAAAAACTAAATGTCTGATTTAAAAGATACCAATGTGAGATATATATTTCTTTAGTCCAGAATGCTCAAGTTAGTATTAATTATTCTAGGCACTTGCAACAGAAACTTCTGAACATTTACTGGTATAAAAAACAGGGTGAGGGGGAAGGGAGCAGGTCTCTAACAACCCTGGTTACGGCCAGCTATGTGTAATAAAGTCTTTAATTAAGTAGTGCAAGTGATCTCCATGAGCTCTTTAGGGATGGGAAGGTGGGGAGAGTGGGATTACAACCCAGAGCACTAAATCAACATGCACCATTATAGGCACATATGGTGCAAGTGGAATTCAGTAGAAGTTTTAGACATCTGAGGCCAAATCACCCCCACTGCTATAAAAGTTATCCCTTTAAAGGATAGGAGTAAAGGTCATAGTAGCTTATGCCAAATATAAAAATGAGAACTAGAGACAGGAAACAGTGCTCAGATGTTACAGAGCTTTAAACCTGTTTTATGTCTGCTTTGGGCCTTCCATTTGTCCAGGCATTGCACACAGGACCTGCTTTGACCACGTCAGATACAGTATAGGCTCATTTTTTAATAGCCATCAAAACAAGAGCGCAGCAGCCGATAAAAACCTGTGTGCCTTGGCTATATGGTATATTGCAACAGATCATATATGTAAAAATGAAACAGTGGACATAAATAATATATTTATAGCTGCCCGACTCCCATTCTGTTGGGATATTTACAAATAATTAGAATTCTTGTCATCCATATGTAGTAACAAAATATAAACCCCCTCATTTCTCCAAGACAGAATAAAGTGAGACTAACAGAATCAAGAAACAGGACACAATTTCCAGCTGCTCATTGCAAGCTGGAATCACAGAAAGGGCTATTTGGTTGTAGGCAATGAACAGTGGCTACTAAGCCAGAATGATAAAACAGATCATTTACTTTCTCAAAGTTAACTTAGAGGCTAAGTTTGAAAAGACCAAAACACCCACAAATGCACCAACCAACCAACAAAACCAAACCAAAACCAACAAAACCACCACAGCAAAAATAAATTAACAGAATAAAAAAACACCCCAAAATAAACCAAAAAACAAGAGAGGACATTTTGCATATTCAGCATGTTTCTGCAAATGTTCTGCTATGAAATCAATTGTTGCAAGTGTTTTGTTGACAATGAAAAATGCACGGAAAGGAAAACATTGCAAAGATTATATAAAGAGAAAAAATATGGAGGCTGAAGAACTAGAAAAGATGCAACAAACAGCATAGAATCCGAATGTTATAAGTTTTCTCCCTTGTTCATAACACGAATGCAAGGACATTGTAGGATTTTTCAGTTTCAATGCATACTCCAGCTTTCAGTGGTTTGTCAGCTATGTGAAAATTCATGTGGGTGAAAGGGTATTTACTATATTTACTGTGAGGTCTGAACCCTGGGGAAAAAGTCTGACCCTATGGTTAAACAAATAGCATATGAGAAGAAAAATACCAGGCCTTTTTTCAGCTGAAGATCTTTGAATATATTACTTACACCATTCAGCAGTAATTATAGAGTCCAAGAGAGATCCACGCTGCATGAGCAAAGCCCAGACAAACACATACACACTCCTTTCAGATGGTGTCAGAGCACCATTGATTTCATCAGGTGAGGAGCTGCTTCCTACTGAGAGGGTGGTTTTGTCCAACAGAAAATACTGTGTACATTCCTTAACTTACAGACTGCAGCCCAGGAGATCAACTGGCTCTTAAGGTGACAAACAAAACCTTTCCTCAAAATCATTTACTTCAAACAGATAAAACTTTCCACAACCTGTCCTAAGGGCAATAGAGGTAAGAAGTGAATTGGTATCAATTTCCAGCTTGCAGAAGCAAGCTGTTGACTTTCAAAAATACCTTCTTCACTGAAACACATGAGAAAATAACATAATTGTATGTTTTATTCCTGATTATATTCTGCTAGAAGCACTTTCTTCCTATAGAGGTTAAACTTCTCACACTTTCTACACCATATTTGACCTATGAATAACAAATTCCTTAGCTTTCAAAACAAGTGGTGTTATAATCACTCTTATACACCTGGGAAAACTGAGGAAATTATTATAATACAACCATTACATCTGGTATAGAGGCTGCGATACATTTGCTGCAAATGACAGATTACTACTTATGGATTTTGCATACTAGTAACCATTGCTTACTTAATATCTGCAGGTATCATAACCATGACAAACAGTATTTCTGCTAGTTCCCAGCAGTGTAACGTTGCAATTGTCCATTTTATAAGCAACAAATGCAGCAAAGACATTGATGAAAATGAATTCTCAGATCAGTACTGAACATGAAAACATTCATTCTTTTGATAAAGAAAAGTAGCCTGCAAGAAAAAACGCCACTAATCCTGTGCTCGCCATAGTATTCCTATATCACCATTTCACAACTATCTGG
Organism: Neopsephotus bourkii; assembly: GCF_033783945.1. Taxonomy (NCBI): domain Eukaryota; kingdom Metazoa; phylum Chordata; class Aves; order Psittaciformes; family Psittacidae; genus Neopsephotus; species Neopsephotus bourkii. Next base: position 1,027,803 of record NW_026902270.1, read on the forward strand.
TCTGTTAGTGTAGGGTATCTTGTTTGCAGTACTGTTACTAGCCAGTTGTCACCACAACCATTTGTCTCCAGTGTTTCCCTGTTTTGCCACAGTGGTAGCTCAGGGGTGAAAAGGATCCCTACATTATTAATCTCCCTGTACTTGGCTCTGGTGGGGCTGCACCTCCAATCCTGTGTTCACTTCTAGGCTTCTCACTACAAGAAAGACATTGAGGTGCTGGAGCATGTCCAGAGAAGGCCAGTGGAGCTGGTGAAAGGACTGAAGCACAAGTGTGATGGGGAATGGCTGAGGGACCCAAGTTTTAGTTTGGAGAAGGGAAGGCTCAGGGGGACCTTACTTCTCTCTATAACTGCCTGAAAGGAGGTTGTAGTGAGCTTGTGTGTCTTCTCCCAGATAACAAGTGAAAGAACAAGAGGAAATAACCTCAGGCAGGATCAGAGGAGGTTTAGACTGGATATTAGGAAAAATTTCTTTACCGAAAGGTCAGGCACTGGAACAGGCTGCCCAGGGAAACGGTGGAATCACCATCCCTAGAAGTGCTCAAAATCCATGTAAATGTGGACCTTATTGATGTGGTTTACTCATGAACTTGGCAGTCCTGGGGTAAAGGTTGGACTTGATGACCTTAAAGATCTTTTTTAACTTAGTTGATTCTATGATTATTAAAAGCCTTCTCAAAGGAGGTATGAGAGATGAGGGAGCAAAACAGGGATGGAATAAATCTCAAGAGGTCTCCAAGTAGATGGTAAGAAATGGGCACTAGTTCTTGCAGGGTCAGTCTAACCAAGAAGGGAAACCACATGTAAAAGAGACAACAAGAAAATATGCACAAGTGGTAAACCACAGGGTGAAGCAGGCACAGATATAAATCATTCCATGTTTTGAAGTGTATCCGTTTCTTTATGTTTCGGTTCTAAATACGTCCTGCTTTAAGAAGGTAATTTAGTAGTTAGTTATCATGAATATTGTTTCCAAGGGAGTGAAAACCTGGAGATGACAGAGCTGACTTCAGGCTGTTAAGGCAGCTGTGATAAATCACAGGGGACCACAATCTGCACATGGTGGGACCAGGAACAGAGTGTGAGTCAGCTAAGAAGTGATGGATGCCTGAGGTTATTTATTCTGGAGGATGCTAGGGTGAGCTGGAAGTTCAGTTATCCCTGTGACTGCAACAAATCCTCTGATTGACAAAGTTTGTATTTTAAGTAAAATAATGTTGAAAATTCAATGGATTTTGTGCTTTCCCCTGCCATTTTTCTGTCCTCTTGTTTAAAAAAGAAATTGCTAAATTGAACATATTTAGCAGGCAAGTAGCAAAGCATCACCACAAACAGGACATCTAATAACTAAACTTAAATCAGCACACGGTAATTAAAACACCCAATTACCTGAAACAGTTATCTTTTGAAGGCGTGAATGCTCCATCCCTTGTGGTGTTCAAGACCAGGCTGGACAGAACCTTGGGTGCCATGGTTTAGTGTGAGGTGTCCCTGCCCATGGCAGCGGGGTTGGAACTGGAGGATCTTAAGGTCCTTTCCAACCCTGACTATTCTATGATTCTATTAATACAAAGAATACCTTGAATACAGGTAAATTTTACCACTCATATAAATTTCTGTATCTAATATAAGCTACTGTAGTTTTCATGACTTCTGTTTTGGCAACATATTGCTTTCCAGTGTCAAGAACATGAAAGTGAGTTTGAGAAGTTCTAGCTGTCGATGTTGTTTAGATATGTCAAAAACTAATTATTGTCTGGTGCTTACTACAGCCGAGAAAGCAACTCAGCTCTTCAAAGGCTTGAGTAAACATCACAGAAACATCACATAATAAAACAAAAAGGATAAAATGGAAGCAAATTGTGATTAACAGGCAGTTTGAAGTCTCTGTAAACAGCAAAAAAAAAGAATCTACCCCACAATAAAACAAAAACCCAATCATGATTTATTTCTTGGTAATAGAGAGCTCTATCAGAAATCCTTGCTTCAACAGCACACAGAAACTTGCAGAAACACATCTAAATTCACAGTTCTTCTTCAGGTTTAGCTATAGTTGTAGGTACTGCCCTTAGCATTTATTGCTTGAATGTCTTGAAGTCATTGCTTTTAATTCCCTTAATATGGGATGAAGGTGGTAGCAGAAAACGCAGATCACAACCAGTATTTCTTATGACACCCTGAATCACCGACCCTTCAGGATTTACAGAATTGAGCTGTTATTGCTCATCATTGGTAGCACTTCACGCAGTGCATGCACTGATTCACACTCACATGGCCACTCAGAGACAGGCAGTCAGAGCACAAGCAGAGTGGACAACCCCAGCAGGAGCATAGATTGGAGGGTCTGAGTGACAAGATCTGAGACAAAGCAACTTCAGCTCCCTTTTCTTCACTATACTGTTTCCTAGACCTTGTCCTCTGCACCCACTCTACTGGGGTGCAAGGAAGATGAGAGGGAGGGTGACATTCTACAATGTTGCCTAAATTTTAGGTACACACAAACTCTGAGTACACACATTTGAACATTTCCCAAGACATCCCAAAATTCATGCTGTTTGTTTCATATCCCTTGCAAAAATGAGCAAGCAAAAAACAGGATGGAAAAAAACAAAGCAAAATTACTGCTTATTTCAGACAGCAAGAACAATTCCAGCCTTCTCCAATGTCTGAGTCACTGTTTACCCCAGGTTCAGCAGGGTAAGAGCATAATCTTATTCAAACCTCCATATAGCTGGTTGGAGATTTGTGGGTTTTTTTAAAGAGAGGATAATGCAGGGAGATAAGTTACATGTGTCCGATGCCATAGAGCAAGTTGCTACTGATTAGTGATCTTCTGTAATGGTAATGCAGCATAGTCTTTGGGGGATTGCAATTGATCTCTTCTGAAGATATACAGTGTGCCCCTTCATTGACCCAGCCTCTGAGACTGCAGAGTGCACTAGCAGTAGAGGATGAGAGAACAACTTTGAAGGCACTTTAAAAGCAATGTTAAGAATTTAGGTTTTATTAAAATGAATTTCAGTTAGCACTGTTTTGTTTGTTTGCTTGCTTTTAGAAGTACTGCATTGTTGTATCAATGTTACTTTGGTTAATAGCTAGAGATAAGGACAATTTTAAATCCCAAATATTTGGGTCATTTGCACCTTGATAATTAGCAACTACAAGTTTTGACATTGACTGCTTGGTCAGTTGCATCAGTTATATGAATCCTTTCCATGAAATCAGAGAAATCTGTAAAGTCAAACTGAGATGTGCTATTCTACACAGAAGTTTGAGCTGATCTTCAAAGTTTCAGTGACAGGGATTTTGCTACCTTCCAAGGATTTCACTTCCATCACTTGCTTAAGCAAAAAGATGTCTACACCAGAAATGGTGGACACAGTTGTCATAGTTGCTTCAGGATTAAGACAACACAGGAAGCCACTTGTTACAGATGACTTCTGTGTTGAAGCTGAGCTCAGCTGCAGAGGGAAGAGGCACATCTTTGGTGCCGCAGTAAATATATGCCAAGAACTACTTTGTTCTTTGTCTTGAGCCTCTCACAGTCTCTTAGCTCAAACCAAAGGATACTAAGTGAATCAAACAAACCAGAGAACATCATACTATCCTCCTACTCCAAGAGAGCCTTTGCCAAAAACAGTGGGAAAGAATAATCTTCAACCTCCACCTCTAATTTTCTCATAAATAAGTGATTATCAGTTGCTAATTTACAGTACTATACAGTCTCCATGATTTCTGAGTTTGTCCAAAGTATGTACTGTCCTACCATCAATAAAGTACTACTGCTTTGAGGTGCATCATCACAACCTCTGCACAGCAGTGAAATACCAGTAAAATATCCTGATGATAAAAAACACTGTGATAGTGTGACATGGAATTTAATAGTCTAGGTTAAAAAAAAGCAAAACTTACTAGCTGTTTATAATTTTCCCTATTACATGCTGATAAGCTCTTTGTACCCATTTAAAATGCTACTGAATGCCTAATTTTCCACAGTCATGTCCCAGTTCAGAAAATGTTTAGTTATGTATTAAATACCATCCCTATTTTGCACAGCAATTAAATGTTTTTCTGATTGAGGATGGAATCCTGAAACACTCAGAATAGGAAGGTTTTAAGAAAATAAAGCTAAATCCAGGTGGCTGCAGAGATTTCAGGGCACAGTTGTGCTTATTCCTGATTTAAATTCCTTCAACCAGCCTAAGCTCTGTACTCTCATCATACGCAGCTAGCTCAAGCACACAGAAATTTACTAACAACAGGTTTTGCTTAATCTTTCTGTGCACATTGTAACTGTACTTCCCAAGAAAGCATATTTTTCAAGTGATTTCAACACAGAGGAATTCTAGCATCATAGAATAGTTAAGGTTGAAAAGGATATATTGCATTTATTTTTCTGTTGTAACTCCAAAAATCCTCTCTTCCATAGGTACCACTAATCTAAATATCTTTATGTGTACTGTTGCTAGTGAAAGTAGTGAGAAATGAGTGTAAATCTACCCACAGGGATGTAGCTTGCCAACACACACTTGAGCACAATTCCAGCACTGAAGGACTGTGTGTTGACAACTGATGTGCAGCCAACCCACCTGTCAAGACACGGAGAGAAGTCACTTAAAATAAAGAATGGCTGGTGTAAATCAAATATTGATGAAAAGGAGGTCTTAATCATCTGCCTCCAGCTCCACAAGGCACAGCACTAGTTGATTTCAGACTTATTTACTGAGTTCCTTTCACTTTTTCCGCCTTCATTAATTTGTTAGGCAAAGCTAAATGGATCAGTACTTTGTCTAAAGAGCAGATGTTATTGTAAGTGCTGCTGATTCTAGCAGTCTTCCCCTTTCCGTGTTATAAGAGTAACTCGCTTCACAAACCTTAGAAAAACACACAAAACAATTCCTTATGCACAAATTATGTGATTTAAATACTATGCACAATGAACAGAGCATAGTCATAGCTTTATCCTTGTATTATTCAACACCAGGATGTGTTTATTTGGTGTTCTACCAGCTGCACGTTTTAGTCCAGCTGATTGGTCTTGACCTCTCTGGCTTTTCTTGGTCTTGGGAGATTTCACCATGCGTGCGGATACAAAGACTTCACAAGGAGAAGTTCTCTTTAATCAGGAGGTTTATGTTTGTCTGCTTGGTCAGCTTTGTTTTGGGGAGCTGGGGGAGAAATTTTGGGAGAAACTAGATACATGAACACACAGCACATCTTTTCACTCAATTTTAGGGATCTGGCTACTAGCCAGACAACCTATTTTGGCATTGTCCACCAGTTCAGGACAGTATTGTATGTTGATTTTGGTTTTGTTAGGCTTCTTTACTCTGTCCTAGATTAAGAAGTGTTCAAAGTCCAAAAGGAAAGAAGGAATGGAATGAAAACAGTCATGTGGGGGGCTGTGAAAAATAACATGACTGTGAAGCTGGGATAATAAACAGTGACCCATGATGATCGTTACTGGGTAGCTACAAAAGCATTGGGGAAAAACAGAAACATCATTCAGCTGCAACAGTCTTTAAGTAGCTGGTGCTACAGAGCTGCACATCCGTTCAGGTGGTTGGGAAACCAGCAGTGCTCGTAGGGACCCAGACGTGCATGGGGTTTTGCTATTAAAAAGTTCCATGTCCTCTCAGCACTGACAGCAGGAACACATCTGAAGGTACAGAGCATCTGTCTGATTCTCTTTTCTAAAGCTGACTGTAGCCTTAGCACAGAGATCATTTAACTGTTGCCCCCATGTACTTCCTGACTGATACAGGATGCTGTCTCCCAGAGCAATAAAGGAAATGATAGCCTCTCATATATATTCAAATAATACTAAGAAGTACATAATAATAACCAGAGCCATATGAAATATATACTTCTTGAACCAAAATTAAACTCGAGAAATGGCTAAGCATGAAAGGTCAGTGCTCATAAACTGAACATAATCTCCTGTGCTTAACGCCTCCCTCCCCACAAGCAAATTAAACTTTAATGATTTTTGGAATCTCTGACTGCTAAATACTGTTTCCAACCTTCCATATGAATGACAGCACAACCCTAAGGCCAGTGAGAGTAGCCTAGACCGTGTGCTTTTGCACACATGGTGTTGGATTATTCCCTAATGTGTAGAACATACGGCACAAAAGTCCTAACTGGATTGAACGCTTTGGTCAGAGCTCTGAGATCCAAATCATGTCAAATGCTTTGCACAAGTCCAGGTAGATGATGTCAGGAAATGCAGTAGCAGCATGAAATAAGTGAGGAGCCTAGCAAGGCAGGGTTCAGGGGGCTGATCTAGGGAGGCTAGGATAAAGAAACAGAACTTGGCCTGAAATACAATACAGTCTGGGGCACTATATGACCTCGAGCCAGCTTCTTGCCTTATCATCCCTTAGTCAAACCACAGATGACTCCTTACACTTACCAAATATTTCATCTGCGTTCATCCTAAGTGCTAAATAAATGACAATCAAAATTCGCAGCAGATTTTAGAAGGATTGTTTAGTGCTTATTCAGTTATGTGAAGTAATTATTCCATTCACGTATCTGTTTAAAGATTCCTTGTTTTCAAATAAAATGGACACAAAAAAATACAAACTAATAATAGCTCACATTCCTGGTTTCAAATTGTCTGTTTTCAGACCAAACACATCTTAAACTGGATGAATTAAAGCTTTCTTAAGGATATTCTATACTGATTCAGATGTATTAAATGAATTTACATGAGAAAGGGATGAGGTTTTTTAATGCATTCCAAGCACAGAACAGAAGACAAAACTTCTAAGTGCAATCAGACTGCAACATTCACCATAAACAAATATTATTCCTACTCTGTAGCTGCAAATCACCATTCATTAAAAAAAATACAGATGAAAAGAAATGCAGGGGTGAATCTTTCTTGTTTTACAGAAGAAATTTAAATTAGGTCTCAGAGAGTCAGCAGAAGAGTCTGGACTGAAACTTATTCCCAGCTCTTCCTATTCTGATTGTTGGACACACTGGGAATTAGCTTGTAGTTTTTGTAATTGGTGTTGTTTAGAAGTATGGGAAATGTGACTGGCAGAAAATAAGAGGAGGCAGTGGAGATGGAGAAATATAAAAAGCAAGCTTTTTCTCATGTGAGACAACTGCAGAACAAGCCTCTTTTCAGAAATCAGATCATCTTGAGGTCATTATCACACTTGCAAAAAACCCTGAGCATCACTGACTTTTCACAGCTTTTGTGCTTGCCCATCTGTCACTGCTTCCTTGTCTTCCTCGTACGCCAGCGGAATGAACGCGATAGAAGCCAGCAGGGTAATTAACGGGGCCGCTATCACAGGAGGTGCCCCCTTTTGTGGAGTGCAATTCTAATCTATTCTTTAGAGACACTCTAATGTACAGTCAGGAGCATTCCTAGGCTTCCAGAAGCTGCAGTTCACTGCTTCAGCCTGAGCTGTACACTCTGTGGGCTACAGAAGTATTTATTTTAAGGAAAAGTGTAGGAGACTCATGCCATGAAATGTATTCTGCTGAAGGACTGATTATCATTTAACTTTTCAGCCTAAACCCAGATCCATGGCACATCCTAGCAAAAGGAGTTCCACAATAAACTCCAGAAGCTGCATTCTGGAAATTGCTGTATCTGCTGTTTTCAGACGCTTATGGAGGCAATGAAAACACTTTTGATCTGCTCCTATCTGTTAATTCCTCTTGAAACATTTCCCCTGCTCAAATCTTAGCAGAGCCCAACACATGCACATGAATGAAAAGCACCTCTCAAGAAGTGGAACTTCTCAGAGTTGAGGAAGCAGCAGCTATTCCCCTCCTTCACCTTTTCTTCTGCTGACATGGAAAAGATCCTGGATCCATTTCAGCAGCCTACCTTACAGTTTTGCACCCTCAGCAGAACCCACAAGCATCCTGAATCAGTTTACATCGACCACAACCATTTATTTATAGTTGTTACAGCCTCTTCTAGTAACAGTAGTTATAATTGTACTATCCTCCTCAGATGCAGGTTAATATTTTAGCTCTTCTCTCATCCCACCTTCCACAGAAATGATGATAATGTGCAGTTTGCTACCAAAAGTCCTACATATTTTTGTTTTACGCTTGCAATAGTCCAAGCTGCTGGCACCAAAAAAATACATCCTATCGTGTCAGCGAGCATTCTGCAAGATGTGACGAGGTGTTCTAAAAACACCATATAGAGAAGAAATTATACAAGTTTCCAGGATTTTTAACTTGCTATCGATCCACATGACTCATATTCAATGAGATCATGAGATCCTGAGAAACAAAGCCAGCATTAATCTCTTTATCCTTCAATCCTGGAAATTTCAGCTTTTGTTAGTACTCTGAGATGGATCTAAAGGCTATGACTTGCTTTCTTATTTGGACTGCATAATTCTTTGTCACTTTTATCTATGTAAAGATAAGTTTATACCTACGTGGATTTGAACTACAAGTTCTGCCACATGGTACGGAAGTAGTTTGCCATTCTATCAGTGTATTACATGCCTCAGAATCACACAGCCAAAGTTAGGCACCAAATTAATATTTTATCCTAAAGGCAGGATGCTGGTTTTCTTGAGGTGAAGAACTGGGGTGGAATAGTCAGTCCTACATCCCTCAGTTACCTGTGGTTTGGGGGAAAAATATAGCTTACACTGAGATACAGTCAGATTGATGCTTTTGAGGGATATCTGTATTTGATTCAGAACTTCATTATAATTTGCCTTTAAAAATCAAGGAGTGACACTTATTGAAACATATTTTACATTACAAAAGTTGCTAATAACTGATTGGAGATAAAGAGGTGTGAAGAGCCCTTCCACAGTTAAATTTTTGGAAGAACAAATCTTGCATCACTGCTGTGAAAGTATGACTGACCTTGTAGCTTCCCTGTGAACAAGCAGTATGCCTGCTCCAGATTAGAGTGAGAAGCAAGAAAAGAACCAGACAGGTCTACACTGGGACGAGCCAGATAATCATAGAATAATAAATTAGTTAGGGTTAGAAAAGACCTTAAGATCATCCAGTTCCAACTCCCTGTCATGGGCAGGGACACCTCACACTAAACCATGCCACCCAAGGTTTCATCCAACCTGATCTTGAACACTGCCAGGGATGGAGCATTCACAACCTCCCTGGGCAACCCATTCCAGTGCCTCACTACCCTAACAGGAAAGAATTTCCTCCTTATATCCAACCTAAACTTCCCCTGTTTAAGTTTTAGCCCATTACCCCTTGTTCTGTCACTACAGTCCCTAATGAAGAGTCCCTCCCCAGCATCCCTACAGGCCCTATAATATAATTCCAATAATATAAGACAGGAGAGATTGTAAAACTAAACCAGGTAAACCTTTGCAAAGTAAGTATTGATCAAGATACTGGAGAACAAAAACCCCACAGGAGCTATTTCTATTTCAGTTTATGGAATGGACATGCTATATTCTACAGTTCACAAGGACTTATAGGTTCTGTATAGAATATACAAAATCATGCCAAAAAGTAATTAGTTGTGCTCTCAATGGCCATATATTTATGAGTACAGTTTTACATTTCTAATTCATTCAATTAACATTCTGCTTTTGTTATAAGAGATGTGATATCCTTTTTATATGTCTATTGTATGAAGGCAGCACAACTGTGTTTCTATTATCCATTAAGCAGTACTCACCATGCTTGTTTAGGGGAGCCACTACATAGAAACTACTCACAGGCCTCATATTCATTTCATCAGAATTCTGAAGAACTGAGATGAGGTCCTTTTCTCTTTATTTGGCATTTACATGAATGATAGTCTTATCTTCAGACAGATAAATTTCAGGTCCATATTGTGCCAATAAAGATATACACTAACTTCAGTATTCTGCATTGCTATAGAATCATAGAATAGTTAGGGTTGGAAAAGACCTTAAGATCATCAAGCTCCAACCCCCCTGCCATGGGCAGGGACACCTCACACTAGACCAGGTCACCCAAGGCTCTGTCCAACCTAGCCTTGAACACTGCCAGGGATGGAGCATTCACAACCTCCCTGGGCAACCCATTCCAGTGCCTCACCATCCTCACAGTAAATAACTTCCTCCTTATATCCAGTCTAAACTTCCCCTTTTTAAGTTTTAACCCGTTACCCCTTGTCCTATCACTACAGTCCCTCCCCAGCATCCTTATAGGCCCCCTTCAGACACTGGAATATCAGGAACTATCAGAAGCATTTCTCTATGTTGACTGTATTGACAGCCTGAGCTTCTGAAGCAGTCATAGGCAACCAAAACATAGGGTTCCTTAACATCACACTGTTAGAAGATTTTTCAAACCAACAAAATTTCTGAGATCATCTTTCAGGATGGTTTACATGTACCAAATTAAATACTAAATCTAGACTGGGATTTATGACATATCTGCTTTCACAGTCATCTAGCAGCAATGCAACCAAAGCAAAAGCAAACCTTCAGGATTTGAAGCCTAAAGAATTAGAAAATATAGACTTCATTTTCCTTTCATTTTGCAACTCTATCCAAGTCTTCTAAATGCATATCGTAGTACATTTTGATTTTGGCCACGTAGAAAGCTGATGCTGAAACTCATTAGTACTTATGCAAATTATACTGATTGCATCTACCCTGACATAATCTACAGTTGCTTCACTTACTTATTTCGTGATCATTCCTCTCCAGTTTTCTATAATATGTATCATTATTTGACAATCTTTGGTTTGGGTGTTTGGATGTTGGTTGCTGAAGGGTATTTTTTGCAGGGGGTGGGAAGGTATAAGCAGGGATGTTGTCTCCAAATGGGTTTGGCTTACAGTAGGGGTAGGTATAAAATAGCAATACTGGGAGCATGAATGGAATATAAAACACTAAAGTACCCAAAGATATTTACCTGAGCATGATTTGGCAGAGGGGAGGTTAGGAATAGGATACAGTTTAACATAGGCTAGGATAATGTTCCAGTTGAGGCTAAAGTAGAAGGATTCAATGTTTGTATGGAGAATCACACTGATAGGGTTTTGCGATCAGACACAGATGGAGCAGAAAGTGCAAACAAGCCCTGTTCCCACCTTGTCTCTGACACAGTCCCCTGATGCTGCCCTATATGTGTTCCCCCTATTAAATTATACTTGTCTAGGCTGCTTCTATTACAGATCTCTATACCTGTTTCCATCTTTCACTGGGTAAGATTACTTATCCTGTGGCCTTTCTGTCTTGCACAGATGTCTGAACCCATATATGCCTGTCGTATATCTATTAGGTCCTTCCTGTGAACGCCTAATCTACCTGCCATTGGCAATCTGCAGAACAGCCGTGAAAGGCAGGAGCTATCCTGTTAAATGTAGCCTACCCTAGCTATATGTGGCAAGCAGTGACATTTAATTTTCAGCTAATTGAACAGGTCAGTTACTTTATTTTTACTTATATGAAAATTCACATTTTATAGATCCTTTATATTTTTATAAGCAGCACACATCTGGTCTAACATGAACTGGCACATATCCAGCTGAAATAAAAGTGGGTGCTACACACAGCACTGATATCTGCCCTGTACCTTTAAAAACTGACCATGTATACCATTAAAGAAATACCGTAAATGTCAGTCATGGCCTAATTAGTATCTATAAAGGTACTTCCTGGCAATAATTGATTTCTTAATCCAGATCCCAATCTGCTCTACTGATATTCTTTAATGACTTTCTGAAGTCAGTGATAACAAATTGGATAAGAAAAGATGTTTTCATCAATCTGGAGGATTCACAGGAGACACAAAGACTGAGTTAACATGATGCTGTTGCCAAGAGTGACTGAGCAAACAGTGTTTGCAATTACAATTCACTTCCCTAACTTGGTTTCCAGCAAAGCAGCAGCACTTTAACTTCAATTATGGCTGCCCCAGAGTAAAGGGGAGGGGAAAAATTGCTTTCCATTACTTATTTGTTCTTTTGTCTTTCACACTCCTCAGCAAACTTGATCATGTAATTAAACTCTAAAGGCTATTTGCTGACAACCTGTGGTCAAAACCTAATGGAAGATGATAATGATGCTCAAGGCAGGTTCCCTCCTTCCCAGAATGCCAGTTTCTGCCAAAGTGCTACCTTTGCACAAATTACTGTATGCCATATTCATATCATTTGGAAGTAGGCTGTGATGTGTAGGTAGCCAGCAAAGTTTAAAACCCTGCCATTACAATTGCTTAACAAGGAATCTCATTAACAGCACATTTTCCCTATACTTTCCACTCAGGCAGAGAAAAAGGTAAATTCAGACATTGTACTGGCTGGCAAGCACTGCAGTCTCCTTCCAATCTTCAACTCAAAACTCAGATTCAGCCTTAAGTGTAACAGACCACTGTGGTTTCTAATTTCAGCAAAAGGATATCTAGTCTCTATAAGGAAAGGGAAATATCAAACATTTTCAGAGAATCATGGAAAAAAAATAAAGGTTTGGAAATCTTAATTTCATAAAAGAGAAAAAAGTATTACTGAGATTGTTTTATATTGTTTTCTTATATTCACACACTGTAATACACAGATGCACAAACTGTTTTTTCTTCTACCACTGAAAAATCAAATAAATAAGTAAATACATTTTGATGGACTTTGTACAGTGAGGAAAACTTCCTAAATTCAAATGCTGTGAGTAAATTTGGTCAAGGAAGAGAGTCCAATCATTTCAACAACCTCCTAGCACTACTTCTCTGTCTGTCTTCCAGTTACTAACCAGTCTGGGAAATGGAAACATTCTGGACCTATAATAACAGGAAAAACAAGCAAAAATGGAACAATACCCAGGAAAAAATCATAGAAACCCTGCTCCCATGACTGCTGTGGGCAGCTACAGATTTAACCTGTTTCCCAGTCAAAACCATAGGTCAGCCACCCCCCTTGCCCATCCAAGTGCCAGCACTTACAGCGCATGAAGCCCCATGTAGGAGAGGTGAAAGCTCCCAGTTGATATAGCTCTGTCTGCTGTTGCTTGGAATAGGAGCAACCCTGTGGAGGAAAAGAGGACTTCTTCACTTCCCCTCCCTTTAAAGGTAACACCTGACAAAGTTTATAGCAGGTGTATGGTGATTGGGCCAGCTGCAAGACAGGTAGCAAAGCCTTTTGAGGACTTGTCTATAGCAGGAAGCAGGCAGAAAACCAAATGTCAGATGTGACAAATAAAAAAGTAAAAATAAAAAATAAAATAACTAAATAAATAAATAAAATAAATAAAATAAAGACTTTGGTAGAGACATATAATCTTTATGCATGTATTTCTGCAAGCCAAGAAGATACCGCAACCTGCTGGAGCAAAAAGTGGGCATGGAAGAAAGAAATGCCCTAGGGACATGTGGGAGATAGCTGCTCTCCAGCCTTGCAGCTTGCTCTGCCTCACTCAGCAGCTCTGAGCTCCTGCTCGTTGAACAAGGTTTCCTTGTTCTGGTTTGGTGCTTTTGTTTTGCTCTAAATGTAACTTTAAAGATGGGAAGTGTTTGATAACTCTCGATGAGCTCACTTTAAGGACAAGGCTCACACCAGGGCTCCAGGGGATCTGTCACATACAGTTACCTTCAGGCTAAACCTGGGTGGTTGTGACAGTGCTGTCCCACCTGCCCACTGCAAGCAGAGGCTGTGGAGGAGCCGGCAGGCGGAGGATGCCACCCTTGCTCCTAGTGTGGAAAAGGGCTGAGGCATGGCGATGTTGAAGAGCAGCCATACTAGAGCCATCCTGCCAAACACTCTCTCCTTTCTCTCCCAGTCCTGCATTTGTCACTTTTCTCTACTCAGGCAGGAATGACTGGATGGTTATGGGCTGTCCTTGTGCCATATTGCCTGATGTAGAGGTGCCAAAACCAGCACAGGTGCTGCACACCTCATTACCATAGCATTGAGGGCAGACTTGCTTTGCTTCTCTAGCTGCCTACAATCCCTGTCTACACAACAAAGGTTTTCCTGCTATTTATGAACACTCCTTTCTGTTCCCAGCATTTAGTAACGTTTCATAATTCCTACACTGTTGTTTTGCCTACACTTTTCTTTAGGCTTTGACATGTTAGTGAATCTAATTTCAATTAAAATGCTGGGAATGTCAGTAGTTTAATTTGCTGGGAATTGACTTGCTTCTTAACACATTCTAATCTTGAATTACAGCTTTTTTTCCAGGCCTAGACCTTTCCTAAGTGCAAACAGACAAAAGCTCCAAATTATGCCGTGGTTTGGTGATTCTGAGCAAAATGTGCCCTAAGGCTTAGCCTGAGAACATCAACTCATTTTCTTTAGTGACCTAAGACAGATAACTAGAAGCTAAGTTCCCAAAGGTGAAAGGCTGCTGTCACTAAGCCACTGCAGCAACTTAATTGAATGTTTTCTCCCAGCTCTAGCAGCAAAGGGTGCTTTCACTATTTGTTCTGTGTTGGGATTAGTATGGAGTATTTGCCTGACTTGTCTCCAAACAAAAACTGTAAAAGAAAAAAAAGCTTGCAATTACTTATTGAGTGCCATTCTGACATATCCAAGGGTCATTCACACAGCCTTCTAGTCACTCTGGGTCAAAACTCATTTCTGCTTTGGTAAATCACACCCAGGGTGGCTTTGTTGCATGTTATGACCTGTCCCAGATCTACAGATCATCAGGCATCTAAATTAAAGAGCACAAACTCCATAATGCCTTTTATTTCTGTTTTTCTGCAAAGCTTCTACTTTTGGCTTTCTTTTTTTTCTTTTTTTCTTTTTTCCTTTTTTCACTTTTTTTTTGTAATTTTTTTGCAAATATAAAAGTTTTATCTATTATATTTTGCTTCCCTTAGGTTTTCCAATTTCTAATTTGGCACTTAGGTGAAGGAGGAGCCTAGATGCTCATTACCAGAATGTTCATTAATTTCCCAGTAGGGCTATGCAGATGAGTTCACAGCCTAAATGTGATAACACTCGCTTTTCTTACCTGCCTTTCACATGCACACCCTAATAATGAAGATGGAGGAGAGATAATAAGAGAAGGAACAGGCAGCCCTTCACCGTTTGTGAAGCTAATGAGCCCCTTCATTTGGTCTCATTATAAATATGACACCTCTGGCACCAGGCATTGGTCTGTTCCTGGGTACATCAACATACATTTCAAGGCACACTGGTCCATTACTAACATATGCAGTAGCCATACTAACATATGCAGTAGCCAGCCTTTTTTTTTCTGTTATACTATCCAAGATCTTCCCTTCCTCACTGCTCCCCCTCTGAGAGGCCCAGAAGGTTAGACACCATCTGGATTTAGACCAGGATATGGAATTGAAAAATCTCCTTATCTTCATGTTCATCTCTTCTTTTGATGGCTTAAGCAGTGGAGAGCTACTCTTACTCTCCTGGACCTCTTCAACCTTCAGTCCTGCTTGACACAATATGATGCTGTCTCACACAAGAGAAAAAAAAATGCTGTTGCATCCAAGCATGCAGCTTCCAACACTTCAATACTGATTTGTGGGACTGAGGAAGAAAAAAGGATCCATTGTCTTTCCTTTAGCCACCAGTGTATAATCTCTAGGTGGACTAGTCAGATAGCATCAAGAAACCCAACATGATACAATTGCAAATATAGCCTGAGTACTTAGACAGGGAAGAGCTGGCAGTAGAATGCAGGCAGGCTAGGTATGGTATTTGAGAAGAAAGAGAACCAGTTCACAGCATTGTTGGCCAGCTCAGCTTTGGAACTATTGGAACTGTACAGAACTTTCAAGAGCAACATTGTAAGGAAGTGTTTTCTAATACGCTCAAATCGCTAAGATGATGACTTCATTTTGGTCATTCATAGCCTTGTTACCTTATAGCTGAACTACCTTAATGCAATACATGTGTTTGCAAAAGGCTTTCCATTTTTTACTGCATCTACTGTGAACTGGTACATGCCAAAGAATATAGCTCGTTTTCCTAAAAAATAATTAAATAGTACTTGGTAGGATTTGCTTCAGGGCCTTCTACATTCACTGGCTTTGAACTGGAAATTCATTTATTTCACTCAACACCAATACCAAACTCTCCAACTGCTTTCCCATAAAAATTTAGTGGGAAGCAGCATTAAAGGAAGAGACTGTAGTTTGGGATTCCTAGTAGCCACAAATTGTGCTTGTGCCCTGCATACTAGAATGACATTTAATCTTTCCAATTAAAGATGCTCTGCTTCCGTTGTTCAGTTCGTATACTTAAGCAGGAAAAAAATATCCCACTATACAGGTGAAAGACTGCAAAGCTTAGTATTCTCCAGAAGAAAAATGTTATCTTTACAGCAACTCTCTTCACAGGTTTTATAGACAGCTTTCTAGTCAACATAAATGCAAGAATCCCCTGACCTGAGATGTCCAATGCTCTGAGACTCACTTCTTCAGCTCAGATCTTCAGCTCAAATCAGTGACCTGGACCCACTACTGAACCACTATCCTAAGAACTGATGGAAGATCCTACATGCTGTAGACAGGAAATATTGAGGTGACTGTTAGCCATTAAATCTTTTCACTGTGGCATCATTTCCTTCTTCCTGATTTGAAATTTCTTGTACCTACGAGTAAAAAGCCTTTGGCAACAAGAAATTTCACTCCATCTTTAAAAAGTACCACAAGTGTCACAAAGACTAAGAAGCAAAACAAAGCTTTTGCATAACAAAACAAACAAAAACCCTGAACAATTCTTACCAGTGACTAATTCTCTTGGTTTTTGACCTTATTACCAAATGTAGTATATCTCCAAATCAGTTTCTCAGACACTTACTGAAGATTGGAATGGAGCCATATAGAATATCTTTGTATCAGACAGAATCATACAAAGAAAACAGAAAGCGGTACAGCTAAAAGCTCTACAGATAAAAAGAATACTGAATGAGTAGGACATTCACTGGTCTGGTTGAAAATAACAGGTTGATTCTCTTTTCCTGAAATCTTCCAATTGAATTTATTCAACCAAACAGAAATATAGGGCCTTGTTTCTATCCTTGCCTACTACACCCATATATGTTTTGTTGTAGAATGCTTTACAACATTTATTTCACTTGACGGAAGCTGTAAAGGTTTCCTAACTTCCTTAACAAACTTTAAAACTACAATAAAAGCTCTAAAGCTGGAATTATTGCCAAGCTAAGAAACTGCTTTCCTGATATAGCAGGGAAAAATTCAGTAAAAGCCCTGGCTAAATCTAAGCAGGCTACCGTGTCCATACCACAGGCAGCCAAAAATGAGCAAAAGCTTAAGCCTACCAATGTGTGCAGAAGGAAAAATTCTCTTTCAGCCCAAATTTGACAATCATATTGTGTGAACTGAATACAAGACAATCACCAGTGTAGGAACTGTTAAAGTTTTAGGAGTACTGGGAAGATCTGTCCTTTCATCATGTTTCTGTAAGCTCTTCCAGTGTGTCAGAAGAGTGTGTGTGTGTGTGGGGGGGAAGCGTTCCAAGGATGCAGGTTGGGAAGAAGTGACAATCAGTGGAAGCTTTGAAAGATGGGATCAGTACAAACCAGACAACATTCAAACAGCAATTACAGCTATTTTCAATCCTTTTAACTACAGAATTTCTTCTTTCAGCTTCAAGAACTTTATCCCAAAATAGCTCATACTCTGCTAACCGTAAACATCATTCTTCTGGTTATTAGAAATTTCCAGTCTAAATTTATTCATTACTATTGGATAAAAATCTACTTTTTAACTGTCTCTTCCTCCTTACTGATAATTATCCCTCAGCTCTAGATGCTGTTCACTCAGTTTTCTTCTAGCTAGTTTCATAAACCAAGCTCTCTTTTCATAAGAGAGATACTCCATTGATTTCATCATCCCATGCTGTTTCCTCTGTAGCCGTTTTCATTGTATTTATCTTTCTTCAGAAACAATGACTAGAACTATGCATCTCATAAATTTTCTTTCTATATTTTCTCTATATTCTATAATTGCACTTATGCAACCTGAACACTATTTAAACCACATCATTTATTCTTGAACTTTTACAATTCCATGCTGCAGCTCTGTCATTCTCTGAACAATCAGATCAGTCAGTCAACACACCTTGGCCTTTTTCCTCTCCTGTCATCTCCAGTTGTTGAGTTCTAGCTATTGACTTAATTCCATGCAGAGATTTTTGACTAAGCTTTCAAAGTTTAGTATGACCCATGCATGCTATTCTGCTGTAACTTTAACTAGTACCTTTATGCTGCCCACAGTCAGACATGTTTATAGCTGTAAGTGTTTTAAAAGATCCCTGCCAGAAAGGCCAAAACCACTCCTATAGTATCCTTCTAACCAAACTCCTTAACCAATTGTTTTAATCTAGAATATTCATTTACTAAAACAAGAGAATGCAAATAATTTCTGTATGCATATATATGTAGGGACCCATCCCCAAGTCATCCTCTTTAAGCAATGAATGAGCAGATTTGGATTTTTTATGAAAAGTGCTGTAATGTCCACAGTGGAATAATAATTCATTGGTTTCAACCCAAGTAGCTGACAATGATTTAAATTATCAGCCTCATTAACAGGGTAAGGTTATGAGTTCAGGTTAGGATAGTCAGCAGGAAGTGTTACAAGGTTAAAAGAGTGTCTGCACTTGGTTCTGCTGTTTATATGTGTAAAAGAAAGGTCAGGATGGTGGACATTCCAGGAAAAATATGTCACACAGCTTAGTAGGAAAATTAGGAATTCTGTGTGTACTTTGCTTGTAAAGAAGGACAGCCTAGGTCTCTGGTATTCAATAACTTGGAAATTCCATTTTCAAAAATTAAATTACAAAGTGTTTTCATGCAGAAAAAGGAAAGACTTTCAGTACCATGAAGGAAGATTTAATGTTTATAAATAACGGGCCTATTTCCCATTCATTTAAAAATGTCTACAATGTAGGATGCATCTTTCTACTGTAGATAGTTCAAATGGGGTCACAGAGGTTTCAGATTTCCTATTGGAAACTGTCAATAGACAGATTTTATGCTGAGCTTTACTCAGTAGCACATCATTTTTAGAATGACAAATTACAGGAAGCTATTTAATACTGTATCATAAATGATGACAAAAACTCCAGGAACTCCGGGTGGGCTGAGCCTAAGCTTCAATCGATACCACATGTTTCCATATTTATCCTCCCTATAATAAGATATATATTTCCCAGCTAGTTATATCTCCATGGTACAGCATTAATAAACATGGAAATAGAAGTGATCTGGCCCCATACATAAAAAGCTTCTAAATGCACTTATGAGGTTTGAACTTTTCAAGGGTACGATCAAAGCTGAGTGAAGTGAATGGAAAGGCTCATATTGACATCAGTGGGTTCTGCAACAGGCTTGATGTGTTGACAGCTAGAGAGATACTCTGAAACCATCTGAAAATAAATTCAAGGTTTGATGGGACACTGTGGCAAAAGAGATACCATTGCTTCATTCTCCTCCATGTCAGGAAATTATCTCTAAGCTGTCAGCGTTGGTTTCTCATTATGTTTATGTTTCTGGCTCATCTCTCACCAAATGGCTTTCCTTTTGTATGTATGACAACTGATCAGTAATAAAAAGCAACAGGGTCATAAAATCAACACACTTTGCATCTATAATATGAAATACTCTTGCGCATAGCCAAGTCTTATCTTCTTGAAATAATACCCACCACCCAACTGAAAAAGCCGAGACAAATCAGTTTCTGGAACGCAGGGCCTATGTATTTTAGCGTTCCCTTACCCAGCCTGAGCATTAAGTTAGGAATTTCTAACTTTCCCCTAAGCTCTGATCCACCTTAAAAGCAGCAGTCGCATTCCAATCGATTTGGTGAGATGAATGTTATTTACACTTCAGTTTGCACCTTTTTCTAAGATTTCATAAAAGAATAAATCCACACTTCCAGGGACGGCTGCGCATGAGGAAGTCTGAGGCTGTTAAGCAGAAGTGTTAGACACGTATGGGAATGTATTAGTAAGGGTCACACCTCCATCTTAAGATTTTTAAGTGACAGCAAGAGCATAAGACAGCAGGATGGCAAAGAGAAATTGAGTGCATGGAGCTTTTTCTCCTTTATAACTATGTTTTTTAAACCGTTAATCATTGCTGTCCAACAGCCTAGATTGATCACACCATCTGGGTGTACCTAGACAAATAAGACAAATAAAGCTTTGATGAAATAACTCCTTTAAATTAGATATACAATTTCCATGCTATGTATGTTGAGGCAGGAAAATTCATAATGTCAAATGTGTTTTAAAACAGATATTCATAAAGACAATGTTGTGGTACACCTCGTAAAAACTCATTACGACAACAAGGTGAAACTGACAGCACTCTTTCAACAACATCATACAGGCCTGGGGACAAGTGGAAATAATCTACAGTAAAACCTATAGTAAAATAGAGCGACGGTGCCTTGTACCATTTTCCTAATGCTAATCCCATCATTCGCTCTTTTTGCCTGTCTCTTCACATCCAAGTGGCAAGTTTCCCTAGCCATCACAAAAGTAACACAGAAAATGCCATTACTGTGATCTCTCCAAATTTATTTGCTTGAGGATCATGCAAACAAAACCAAAATGACAAGTCAGACCTCTCCCTTGGCTTGGGTTGCAGTTGCTGGAATACTTAACTCAGTTCATGGCCTTTGCATTTGTCTGATTCTCCAGAAAGCTGGTCTAGAGTACAAATCTGTTCAAGCTCTGGTCTTACTTTCAGTGTACTTGGACATCTTGGTTATGCTGGAGATCCCAGTATCCAGGGCAAGGTGATGCACTTTTTACACTAGAGAGCTACTGAATTGCCCAGTTAAACTTAACTTTGCCTCTGTAACAGTAAAGCAGGTAAAATGGCAGTACCTAACAAAGAATCTGAAGATCAGATTTTCAAGATGGAGAAGCAGGTGAAGACAGGAGAACAGAAGAAAGAAGAGGCAACAAATGAGTGATTTTTATTAGCAGGCAGGGATGTACTAGTGAAAGCATTTTGCAAAAGGTTGCTGGGATCAGGAGGTTGTTATATTTGGGTCTACAGATACATAGAGAAAAAACTAATTTTCCTTTCTTTTCTGCTCTCATATTCACAAAAATACTAAAAGGAGTGAAGGAATTGAGCAAGAACTGAGAGCAGTTTTAAGGAGAGCATGAAACAAGGCTCTGTGGCATGTACAAACTGTGCACACAGCAGATACCTGTCACCTCATCCACCTTGATGTGATGTGTCTTTTATTGATCTGCTCAGCTGCCATTAATAGACACCTGGTCGGCCAGGGTGATGAGGTAATCAGCCATCATGAAGACTGATCCAAAGCAGTCTGTCTGGGATGGACTCTGAGAAACAGGGAACAAGCTAGTACTTACTAAATGCTATGGAAATGTTTACCGTTTCATGCAGAGTAAATCAGAGGCATCTTTTTATTTTTAGGGCACCACGAGCATTAACATGGGTTCACAGCTATCATCGTGCAATGGATATAAAAGAAGGGAGTATCTAGAAAGATCCCTGAGGGTTTTCTTCTGCAGAATACAAAGCATTATCCCTAACTTGCTTGCTACAAGTACGTCTGGTTTGACTTTGTACCAGCCCATCCAGTATTGCCACAGTAGCTCATTTCTGTCTATTCACATAGCATTGCACATCAAGTAAAAGTTGTCCTCTCAAAGCCAGGGATAACAAGATGAGACTATTTTTAGCATGAAAGTGAGTTTAACAAATGGATCGTAGCTAAGGCAGCATGACAGCTCTGACGACTAATTAATAGAGACACCAAAGGTGATTTTGTAACAGAGCCAGAAGCACCACTACAGTGTGTCTTCAAATGAGGTGGATTTTGCAGCTCTGTTGTGCTGTCCAACCAGAAAAGGCAGCCCAAATATACTGCGAATGTGGACCAAATATGCTCTAACATACCCTGCTCCAAGACAGATAACGAAATGTCTTGTTTGGCTTCCTTCTCTGTTTGACCTGGCATTAATTAGAATCATTATTACTTGCAGCCTTTCCTTCCTTTATTATTTATAGGGATAGATCATGGTAGACTGTATTGAACCCCTCCAGCTATAGGGGGAACTGAAATTCCTTCTTTGTAGGGTGGCAGGTGGCCACATTGCCACAAAGTGGGAAAGAAAACAACACCTAGAATTTGGGGCTTGATGTTTTCTTCCCAGGCACATCATGTGATTCCTGGCCAAACCCTGTCCACTCTTGTGCTTTAAGGACTTTATTTAATACTTGACATAGATCATTGAAAAAAAATATAGCAGGCTTTTCATAATCTCTCTCCCAAATTTTCCACAGATCTTTTTAAAGAATAGGGAATGTAATTCCCTTGAAGATCATTTTAAAATCACAGAGTTTTCCCACAAATGAACTAGCTTTGCCCACAAGACAGTCTGTCCATGCTCTCTTTTTCTTTATTCCTATTAAATTTGGCTGAACCCACATGCCTTTAAAAAGGCATTTTCTTCTGTAGGCCATCCTTTTTCAGGAAGTTCTCAGCTCTCCATTGCTAAGCTTGTCTTTTGAAATTATTATCTCAGGAGCTGCTCCCCAGGGAAATTACTGCAATCCAATCACCACAAATGTAAATTAAATCAGCATCCAATATAACCACAGTGGCTTGTGTTTCTCCCTTTGAGAAATCTAATTCTAGAACTACTGGAATAAATTCTACCCCCCACTTCCCATAAGGAAATAGCTGCGATGATCCAAGAGAAGATACAGTCTGTAGGAAATCACAGTACAACTTAGTTGTGATGCTTATTCTGGTTCAAGACTTCAGCACTCTTCCTTCTGCTTAGCCTCTTTCCTCCTCTGCCTTTGCCCTATATTTTCAGTGGCAGGGATAAAGCTGGGAATCCCACTGTTTATGTGAGACCCTGTTTATAGCATCCCACATTGGAATGTTGTACTTCCTTGCGTAGAGGTTTAAAAACACTCTTCGTATGAGCTCAATTTAGAACTAGTCAGCAAAACATCGGGTTGGCAGTTGAGAGGTGTAGCATGTGCCTCACCTCATAACTAAGAAAAAGGTAGCAAAGTGTTCAGGTTGGAGAAGTATAATGTTAATTGGGAAAAGCATCAGTTTCCACATATTAGCAACAAACACACCACAAAAAGGAAAGGGCTAGGTGAACAGAAGCTGAAATGATGAAAATAGTTTAAATTCTTTGTAATTAAATAGCAGAAGAACAAAAGTCTGTCAGTTATCCAAAATAATTGATTGCAATAAAGGTCATCTGATGTCCACACAACCTGTAATGATGAAACTTAGGATTATAAACAATTGCATATTTCACACTTAAAAGCTATTCTATATCACTTTTTATGGAGAAGAAACATGTTCTGCTTGGCATCAAAAATGTTATCACCCCAAAGTATGAATACTATTCAAAGAGTTGCTAAAATGTTGAGGGAATGTCCACATGAGTTACACTTCAGTACTTTGTATTTGAATGTGGAGGGTTTAAAAGCTGCAGCAAATCTCCAGTTACCAAATGTAGCACAATCTGCCACTTACAGAACTGTGTTTTATTCACATAGTGTCAAGGTGTACCATGGCTGTTATTATTAGTAATGATAAATCTTCAACATTGAAACAAAACCAGCCTGATGCACCAGTGACATAAAGAACAGATGTCCTGGGTTCAGCAGTAGCAGTCATTTTTCTCCTTCTTAGTAGCTGGTGCAGTGCTGTGGTTTTGACTTTCAGCCACGAAACAGTGCTGGTAACACCGATGGTTTTAGTTGCTGCTCAATATTTACTCTGGCCAAGGACTTTGTGAGTCTCATGATCTGCCAGGGAGGAGGGGAAGCCGGGAAGAAGCAGAGAGAGGACACCTGACCCAAACTGACCAGAGAGGTATTCCATACCACAGCACGTCATGGCCAGTATATAAAATGGGGGCAGTTACCCAGAAGGGTGAGATCACTGCTTGGGTTGGGCTGGGTATCGGTCAGTGGGTGGTGAGCAGTCGTATTCACTTCCCTTGTTATTCCCCTTATCATTATTATTATTGGTGACAGCAGCAGTGATTTGTGTTATACCTTAGTTACTGGACTGTTCTTATCTCAACCTATGGGAGTTACATTCTTTTGATTCTCTCCCCATCCCTTCGGGAGCGGAGGAAGGAAGGGGGCAGAGTGAGCGAGCAGCTGCGTGGTTTCTGGAATGCCGGCTGGGCTTAAACCATGACAACAGATAAAAACAAAGTTCTTCATGGTCCTGAACAACCATGTAAATCTAAAAAGAAATATTAAAATATTGGATTTATTTTTTTCTCAAATGCAAATACACAGACGTACATACACTCATTTACTTCTGCTCGGCAAGGCTATTATTTTCCTTCTGAATATGTATTAGGTAGGAATGTTAAGTATCATGCAAAATATTTCTCTTGAGTTATAAGAAAACATTCAGCTAACATTAACATAAGTAGTCGAATGTGTGTAGGCATCATGCAGAAATTTATATTGACAGTGTTGGTGTCAGAGCATATCACTGTTAGTGGGAATTGGGTTCTTATGGCTTGGGATGAAGATGCAATGAAGCTGAGCTATAATTAAAAAGCTATTTCTTTTATAGGCAGGATAGGCTTTGAAGCATTTCCAGTTCTTCATTTTGCCTCTCTTAAGTTTTAAGTTTCCTAAATATCACTGGTCACTACAATGTTGCTCCTGAGCGACTTTACCTAGTCTCAGATAGGAAAGATTCTTTATACAGAATTTATAGATAGCTCAGTTTAACTCCCATTAAGTGACTGAAAATGCAGAAAATTTTAGAGGTAGAAAAGGCAAATGAATCCGTGCAACTGTTACACAATTTCTGCTGAGTAGTGGAGGTCAGAGAAAAATCAGGGACAATTCTTTCAATTGGAAACATAGGCAGGAATACTGAGAAGTAGTTAAAAAGTGCACTTAAGTATGCAGCTGTATTCCAACGGATGGCATCATCCAAGGAGTGATAGAGGCACAGATTGGTAATGTAATGTAAGCAATTAGTTCTGGCAGCTACAAAAGAACTGGTGAAGCAGAAAAATCAGTCCCAAGAACTAATCTGTATCTGCACAATAGCAGTGTCTTGATAACACATCTGAAACATGGCAGCTCAAACAGACAGGACAGAAGAGCTGTATGGATGCCTCAGATAGCTGTCACCCACTAATGACTCTTAAAGCCAGGTGGAAGCAGGGAATTATCATTTGGAAAAACTAAAGGGAAATACAGGCAAACCACCTACCACTTAGAAAAATAAATGTAAAATGTGCCTCAGTGGATGAGGTCAGAGGAAAAAATCACTTGCATTTCAATTTTATGGAGCAGTTTTCCCAAAGAAAACTGATTGTTATGCACCACTAAATATATCCTATGCACTTACAGTACACACAGGCTCTGACTCCATAAATCACTTGCACATATATTAAAGTTTGTACAGATGCACCATTCAAACAACATAATTGCACATTAGATATGTCTAAAGTTTTTCTGCATGTTTTCTTTGCACAGAGTTATGTAAGTAACTTTCCCCATTAGCCTCTTTCTAGGTGATCTTTACCAAGTCACTTCTCTATATTTCCGTCTATGAAATGCAACAATAGCACTGATTTTCATTATGAGACACTCCAAGCATCATTGGATGGATTATATTATTCCAGTATCAAATCTTTTTTATCAGCCTAAGCGAGAGAAAGCATCTACCCCCACAGCAGTGCGCTATGTACATAATGCACTACACAGTACATCTATCATGCTGCCTGTGGATGAACGCTCCTGAAGAGCATTTCTCCTGGCTGACCTAATTTATTTTGGTTCATACCAAAAGGTGGTTGGGTGTATGTACAGGTTGGATTCCTTCCTAAACCCAAACCTGCTCTCCAGGAGAGCACCCACTGTGTTCCAGCTACCAAGGGACTTTCAGCCTGCTGCACCAATGTGGAGCTAGCCTGAGCTACAATCCCCAAAATACATGCATGCAGTGAATCTCTATGCCAACTATTTCACTCTTCAAATTCACCCCTATTGTAAATTACTATTTATCAATGTAAAGGCAGTCTTTGGCAATAAAAAGCGCTTCAGGTCTCTAGAATAAACGAAGCACAGGTACTTACAGGTCTGACTGTGAGCTTCTTTGTGGGTTTTCTAGTGCCAGTAAAGGCTGAGCTCATGCTGATGTGTGGGACATTAATAGGTTCTCTCCCTTTGCCCAGCTAGCTATTCTCCAAGAAACAGGAATGTAACATCCTGGACACAGGATCAGGTATCTATAATACCTGATGAAAAAGTGGCCAAAGCTGTTATATGATTTTGGGAAGGAGGATATGGAAAGAAGAAGAGAATCACAAATAGAAGTAGACAAATCTTGCTGCCTTAGCAAAGCAGGCAAAAACACTTTCTAAAAACACAGTCCTGAGCAGTAAAATTATACTCAAACAGGTTTTCTAAGATAGACCAAAACAATAATGTGAGGTTTTTAACATAATCACACACCAATTTTGAGATTTAAGAGGATATTAATGTAGGGTTTTTTCCTGTAATGCAATGTTTCTGACAGGCAAAGTTAAACCTGCTTGGCTACCCCAAGCTGTACATTCCCATAGCTTGAAGTATTTCTCTTCAGAATGAGCTCAGTATTTTGTATGTAAGCACTTGATGATTGATGCATTAATCCAATGTACTCAGTGGCTCACTGTTGTTCTGGGGCAGTGCAAAGGGGCCAGGGCTGGATCAGTGGCAGGTCCAGGACACTTGGTTTACCACAACAGCCTCTCCGCTGTAGGTCACTGGCATCCATATGCCCACAATGCCACTGGAAAGCAGCCTAGGCATATCGCAATCCTCTAATCACTTTTGCAATTCCTGTATTTCTTTTTCCTGTCTTGAAAACCCACATTCAACTCCTCCAATCTCCTGTTCACAAGGAAGTGTTTTTTTGCAACAGCCAATTTGGAAATTAATTAGAATGATGTTTAATTCAAGGCATTCATTCCCACCATTATAATGTACCTTGTTAGCAGTGACTAGAGCGCAAAATCATCTCTCTTTCAATTAACTGACTCTTTGCTGAGTCAGCAAGAAAGGTGCTAGGACTGCCCTGCCACCTGAAGAATCAGGGCCATGGATAAGCAAAGACAGACAAGTCCATCTAAAATTTCAACTGTGCCTTCAGTGTTCTGAAACAACAGGCAGGTATTGTTTAAAGTCATCAGCAGGGTAGTAACATTCAGCCCCTGATAAAGTGTACACACTATGAAATATCATTCATCTTTCAGTTTCTCAATATAGCCTACACAAGGTTTTTACAAGACATGAATTTCTACAAAGCCCACTATTTTGAACTTGCAACTGAAATTACAATTGAACAAAATAATGCCAGTGGATAGCAAAAGACTTCAGGAACTTATCAGAAATTTACCTTTAATTTGCAATAATTAAGTTGCAAAGTCAGAAAAAGAGAAAGAAAACCTCCAGATTGTTTGGCCAGGTGATTCATTCTTGGTTTAGAAGGAGATCAGTTCAGCCTCAGCTATGGACCTCTGAGTGGTGTTTATCTAACACCTAAAAAGATCGACTCTCTTCTCTCTCTCCTCTGCTACAAAAAAGGAAGAGGAAAATACCTTGTATAAAATGTCATATCAAAACAAAAAGTCCCTATTTAGATTTAAGCATTATCACAGCTTCCCTTCATTTGTTTTCTACATCATTTTGGTGTGATTATGTTAGTAAGGTACTCAGTGAACAATTATGTAGGACAGAATAATTTATAAATCCACTGACAATAATACATCACACCATCATTTCACACAGTAACTCCAGCGAGGGAAGCAAAACCCTGGTTCACCATGATACGAGACCCTGCAGCACATGACAAAATAGTCAAGCCATATCATCGCAATGGATGCTTACTCAAGCCCAGCAACACTCTGCTTGGAGGATTTTCAGCCTTCCTACCATGCATGCTGCAGAGATGGCCTCATGTGGGGAACTGCAGTCAGAGATGGAAGTAACACAAGCCACCCCCAAGGATGGCTGGCAATGGATGTTGTGACTCCAGGACCTGTGTGCCAGCCTGTCCCACTGGGCAAGTCACAAGCCTGACTGTGCACCCACCATGGGTCCTGTGCCACCAGCTCGCCTCTCCACTGTGCCTTCCAGAATGCTCATTTCTTCAACACACACAAATTTACCAAAGAACAGCAAAAAAATAGCACCTTAAATTAAAGAAGCTTCCTTTTCTCACCTCTGTAATAACCTTCTTGCAAAAAGCACTTTAGTAAATGTCATGATACACTGGAATACACAGTACATATCCATTAAATAAAACAACAAAGTAATTCCTGAGAGCCATGGTATTTCAAAGCATCCAGGGTAAACAGAAAACTTTGTTGGTGCTTGGATTCATCCTCGCATGATCCGACAAGAGAAGAATACAAGAGAAACCTGTGGCTGAGGCATAACTGACAGGAGACTTTGCTGAGTATGTGTTCTCTGTGGGAAGAGAAGATAAAGCCAAGTGTGGTTTACTAAAATTGTGTGACCAGTAGATTGTTTCCTGCTTAATAAAACATAACTAAGTACATCTAAGTTTCTCCAGATGGATATTATTTATGAATTGGGGAAAAGATAAAATTAATAGGAACATCAAAGATGTGCTGAAAAGTTTCCTGCTTACATATTATCTGACCTCCAAATGTTCTTCCTCTGTATTTCCTGCAGCAATCTGGCTATTAGTCAACCCGTTAACTGTTGCTTCTACAGAAATGCAGATGTCGGGTTTATAAACAACTGAATCTGAGCTGAAATTTAAAATTCATGTTGATTTCATTCCTGTCCAACAAGGTGACATTTTTTTCAGGGACGAGATGCCCTGGCCTTAATTCTTTGCATCACTCCCCTGGCAAAAGAGGGAGCACACGCACTCAGGATTTCTCCAGCGCTGCCAGCTATTCATTACCCGCGGTATCGGACAGAGGGATCGCTTGGCATGCATGACCGTAACACACTGCTTTTGTTACAGCAGGAGTCCTTTTGTAGATAAAATTCTGCAGACCACTGTGGCAACTGAGCCACGGAGGTGTTTATCATACTTATACTTGCTCATACACTGTGGCTCAGAGCACTCAACAAACCAGAACATGGAGATACAGGCACCATTCTGTCCCAAAGTCGTGGGGCTCAAAGGATTCAGAATTACTTCTCCAGTTTCTTTCATCCGCCCATACCGTGCCCCTTACTTGAAAAGCGTATCAGATGAACATCTTTAATTATTTTTTTTCCCAGTTTTTCCCTAAAAAAAAAAAAAAAAAAAAGTAAAAATAAATACAAGGATGTCGTTGGGAATGCTACACTCTGCCGACAAACCTCTTCAGTAATATCTCTCAAAACCCACACGTGCTGAGAGAAGCTTGTATCTGTAAATCCCAAGAAGCTCTTCAGGCTCATCATTAAGAGCATATTCTGTTGGCACTTCACAGAAATCAGAGGTAGGAGGGTGAATAATAGTCTAGGTTAGACAGAATTTCATTAAAATAAATGATACATTCCATGTATGTTCTTAAGAAGCTTTACAAACATGTGTCAAAACACTTCAGTGATAATTGTGACTATTATTCCTCTTGTTAGACTGTAGCTTTTACTACCATAAGCAGAGATTTCAAGGAACATACCTGCTGTCCCATAGCTCCACACTCCCCACAAGGCAGAGCATGCAGCATGGGTTTGGGATAACGGCTGCTGGAGGGCGGTAGCAGCCAGCCAGCCAGCCATGCTGCGTGGCTTACTACAGGGAAACATGGGAGTCTGCAATGGATCAGGAAACCAGCCCTAACATGGTGTGCACATGCGATACAGAATGAAAAACATGAGGAGTGAGACTCCAGCAATGCCAGTGTCATCAACTACCAAGTGCTGCCAAAAGGAAAGACCGACTGTGAGTGCTAGAAAATAGTTGCAGAAGAATCACAGATGTTACAGACAGGACAGTCCTACAATAAGTTGTAATCAAGGAGAAGAGGCAGCAGAAGAGGGACCTCTCATCTGCATAGTAAATCCCTTGTATTTTGTTAAAGATTTGTCAGATAATTACTTTACTGAATTTTGAAGGTTTATATTGTTCTATATGAAAGTTTAGATTGATTTACATCCCAAAGTAGCTAGCTCTGTTTGCTGAGCTAACATGACTAACCAGCACTTTGATCTAATCGTTACATATCTGTAGAGAGAAATTCCCTTTTAAAGACAATTTTGTGATATCCTGGGAAGCCCATGTGCTGCTCTTAGCAGCCCAGCTGCTTCAGGATATGCATTAGAAATGCAAACTAATCTCATCCTGCGCTATAGGTCAGCATCACTTGCTGCTGAATGCATCCAAGAACTGGATATGTTCAAAAAAACCACCTCAAGTAGCTGAGCCTCATGCTACGTATTTCTACCTCACCTGCAAAGCAGAAAGATCTTTTGGTGCCACAATGGGACTGAAATACTGGCATAAATGTGTCATGGGACAAGCTCTCCTCAATCATATTGCTCTTTCATATGCCCACAAGGACATCGACACTGACTGTGTTAAAGTAAATGCAGGTTTTACAAAGGATGAAGACTGTCAGTGTTGTCAGGCTCCTGCAATTGTTAACATTCTAAAATGGTCCATGAAGCCCCAGAAGTCTGTATGGACATGAAGCCACAGTTTTGCCTTGCAGCCTATAGTACAATGCAAAGAATTGCAAAGTAGTTCCAGCTAATCCATTCTGCAAGTTGTACCTTTTTCTCACCCTTCCTCCACATTGGAGACCTCTCCACTGAGGGCTGGGGTTGCTGGTAGTTTTGCTGTTGTCCTTTCTTTCCTTTTTGCAAATAGAGTAGTTTTGTCATATGCTGTCAGTATTCATCATTTGAAGGAGTAACTGGAACTGGTTCCATTTCTGAAATGAGATTAACTTTTCCAATGGATTGACTAATTGCTGGAGAATTAGCTTTGGGTTCATTTCAGCCCATGAATCCCTTGTTATTCACATCAACAGCTGTTATTCACACAGGGGTTTCACCCTGTGAAGACGCCAGGAGGCAGAAAGAGTGGAGCTTGGAACTAGGAGCACCCCAGCACAGCACAGGGACCAAGGATCACCCTCCCCAGGTCCGCAGTTTAGGGCAGGGGAAGCAATGGGGTCACTCCAAGGACCCTAGGTGATGCTCAGGGAGCCCTACCACATCAGCAGGACACAGGGTCAGGCATGGTGTGGCCTTGGACAGGCCTGGGGCCCTGGCCAAGATAAAATGGCGCTCAGTGGGAGGGATGCAGGGAAAGCTGGAATTGTCACTCCTCATGGGGTGCTAACACAAGGTCATAGAATCATAACATAGTTTGAATTGGAAGATACCTTTAAAGGTCAAGTAGTCCAACACCTAACCTCCTCCGGGAGAAAAGGGATGGAAGCATTCTTTTTTAGAAGCTACCTTTTACCACCTATAACATTTCAATGAAAAGTATGTAAAACATATTAAAAGTTTCTAAAACTTCTGAGCAACCTCTTGAGAGTAAACAGATATAGATATCCAGGTTAATTTTTGCAATCATTTTGTTTCCAATTACAGTTCATACATGAATAAAATGAGTATCAAATTAATACAGAAATGCTACTATCCACAACAAAACTATTTTATGGTCTGTATTCACCAGTTGTTTACACACATCTTTCTTTTCCAGCAGTCAGTTGTAAGAGAAATTATAGTCTCTTGCAAAACACTTTTGCTGTCATCTTTTGAAATGTATCAGTTCTCTTACATGTGTCTTAAGTGCAAAAAATACAAGTTAAAATGTGGAGAAAGCTCATACCACATGTTAAAAACTAAGTTCCTGCAAAAAAGGTTTTATTTATTCCTCATTGAAAGTAGAATTTAAGGAGTAGAGAATACAGTGAAATTTTAAATACGCATGTGTGGAATATAACATCTACATCTGTGTTTAAAAGTTATTTTGCAAGGCCTATATCATAATAAATTCCAAACCCCTATTTTTGTCCTGTCTCAGTTTTGATCTGCTACTTGACTATACACTACATTACCAATACCAGACACCAAAATAGCTAAAAATATGTATCTACTATGATAAATTTGTACTGCAGTTCCTAAAACATTAGAAATAAATTCTGCATACAGTTAAAAGATGTTCTGACATATTATTGCATGGGTATTTTATTTGATACAAAGGTAATTTGTTGAGATCACAGCAACACCAACAGCCAAGCTGGACGTACTGCATTGGTACCATACCCATACATCATGACAACTAATGAAAGTGCAAATACTGTTAATTCAACTATACAGCTCATTATGATGAAAAATTTATTTGCAGATACGTCCTTGATTAATGACTAATACCTGGTTAATCTTTAACATATCCAATAGGAAAGAATCTAAAGTCAGTGAGAGGTACCTGGCATCACAGCGAACGTAATTTATCACTCCAGTGAATAGTCCATGGCATTGTTCACTGTGCATACAAACACACAAGCACTTCCACAACCTCCCTGGAATAATGAAGCATCTAGGAAATACACAAAAGGACAGAAAACTCATGAGGCATATGGTATAAGTGTTTGCATAGACAGTAGACAAAGGTTATATATATGCATACAAAAGCTATGAGACAGAAAGAAGACATGCTGTCTGAAAAGAAATCTGTTCTCTCTTCTACTGTACTCAGTGGCATTTTAGAAGTTGCCAGAATTGTCAGTGCTTTCTGCTTCAATACACCTACCCAATTTCCTCAAATGTTTGGAGCTGCATTTTGAGTGGACAGAATTATTTTGTGTGAGTGCTTAAGAGCATATCTTTTGCATTGCAATTTCTGATGTCTGAGACAGATTTCTACAGTACCTCTTCTGAAGAATTATAAAGGTCTGATGAAGTGCTATGTTTTTTACTCTGCACTAAAGTGTGTTATATTAAGCCTAGTCCTTCAGAGCATTTACATGTGTTTAACTAGTCTGGAATCCAGGACTAAGTGCCTTTGTCATGTGTGGCTTACATATAATATATGTAAGTTTGATATAACAGCTGCCACATAGACTTGAATCAATATTCCATCCAACCCAGAAGAAGCAGAAGATGGTACTTGGAAAAAGCACATAAGCCTGGCCACCGTGTGCAGGCCCTTCCCCTTGTACCACCCCAGGCATCTCACCTGAAGAACTCTCATTTGTTGTCATGTGGATGCTGAACCTCTCATGTAAGGTCAGATCTATGAGATCTGATCTATGAGACTCAGATCTGGCCCCTAGGTCATTTAGAGATTTTTGAAGAGAACAGAAACTCCTATGAAAGAAATAATGAAATAATTTGAAATAACTTTTTTTATAGTAGTGCTATCAATAAAGTCAATAAAGTCTACTAATTTAGTGGAGTCTCCCTGCAATATGTAAATAGTTAACTTAAACCCACAGACCAGAATGAGGTCTGGGACCAGAAGGAATTTTCTATTCAAAACAGAAGTAAGGTCCCATATACTTGACATCCATCAAGCACTAGCAACCACTGCCAGCAACAGCATGTGCCAGCGATTGCATCCCCTTTTTGTAACGAAGAGGGCAACCCCTACCATCATGCTAGTATCATAACAGAATCAGGGCCAAGGTTATGCCTTTCCAAGCCATCCTGTCAAGGTCCCCTGGGTGCATCTAGAACAGCAGCTGGCTCCATGGCCTGAAGTGGGGGCAAATGGTGTGATCATGAAGGCTGTATGCTAAACAGCTCACTGGGTTCAGATGAGCAGGTGTAGTAAGTGCTCATAGTACAGAGGGGAAACAGGCTGGGCAAGAAGGGGAGTGCAAGCCAACTCTGTAGACCTCTCACTAGGTAAAGCTTAATTACAAATGTACCAGTCTCACAGCAGTGACAGAGAACTCTCGCTGAAGAACTGATTTACATGTATTTTTGAGAAAATCTGCTTAGAAATTCAACACTATCAGCTGTTCGTTTGCTCTAGTTGGAATTCTGCTAGAATTTAATTTGCCATGGCACTTTTTTAGATGTAACATCTAAGTTAATTGAAGAAAACACAAAAAACCCCATGCTTTTTGAAAGTTTTCTGGAAATGGTTGAAATACCTCTCTTTAAAATAACCCAGAATTTGACGGTAGCCTTTCAGGGAATAAAGTCCTTCCTTTTTTGCTATATTACCAGCCAAGCACTTCTCTTACAGAAAGAATGATTAAAGAAAAGCAAACTGTGGACTAACGAGGAGAATTTTTTATTCTTGGGTACTTAACAGAAGGGGTGATGAGAATATTAACAAGACAAGGCTTGAATAAAATTAACCAAAATAAACTAAAACTAAGGAAAAGCTTTTCAATCTCAAATGGAGAGGGAAGAAAGGGACTATATTATCACGTGCACCTGCAGTAGCTCTAGTGGTCTGCAGCTTTAGAAAAGCACAACCTAAATTACTGTGTAAAATCTATGAAGCTGACACAAGACTGGATTCTGAAGTAGCTGCGACACAAACTTCACTAGAGACGCTAAAGCAGGGAACGAAATTAGAAAAGTCAATATGGTGCTGCCTTAAAATAAAGATTTCTTGCCAAAAATATAAATGCCAAAACCATCACTGGCCTGGGAAGCATAAGAAAGATTTTGTTATTTATAGAGGTTATTTGGGGACAATAAATACAAAAAAAAAATAGAAAGCTGTCAAAACCCAAGCATATCTTCAGAGAAAAAGAGGGAAAAAGTCTCATGATAATGTCAGATTTTCAAGACATTGTAATTAATCCATACTTCATTAACTTCTTAAGACCATGGACTTCCTGCAAAGCAAAAATTTTAGTGCTGAAAACCCCATGAGAACTTCTCTGTTACTGAATGGCACAAAGCACATTAAAAACATAGAGGGCTTTTGATAGACATCTGCTATAAAGTCAACTGTTGAGCCTTCAAAGTGCCCTGCAGGCACATGACTTCCATTTATCAGGGATTTAATACATTAAATGGAGAAGTTATATGGGTAGCCCCACACCTGACTGCATAGAGTTTGGCCAGGGAAGCAAAAGCCACTCTTTGAAAGTGAACACTTAAATGAAGTTTATACTCCTGGAGTGTTAAGACCCAGGAGAGGCCTCAAGGGTAAGAGAAATTACAGTTCTAGTCTATATACTCTCTATTCAACAGTCAGAGCAGCTGACCTCTTAAAAATAGGAAGTGACTGACCCTATATCTCAGTAAAAGAGAGATGTGTCAGTAACTTCTGTGTTTTGGAGGCTAGTACACAAATTTTAATGCTTCCTAGTCATTTTGTACAAACGACCACTGGTTCTCTGCCGTCTGTTTGAGAAGCACCAGAAGCTCTATTGAAAAGGAAGTTTAGCAATAACTAAAGAATGAAACTCTTTTGGATAGGTGTGCAGAGGACCTCTAGAACATTACAGTGCTGAAAATAGTCTCTTATCTGCCCTCTAGTTCATAGGGCCAGATGATATGAACTCCTTGTAATAAAAGGCAGGAGAACCCCTAAGGATATTAGTTTGCTGGGAAATAACAATAGAGAAGAAAGAAGCTGTTAGAGTGAAAGATGGTGAGCTTGGAAGGGGAAAAATGAAAGAAAAAAGAACGAAATATTTTCAGAAACCAACATGAGTGCCAAGAAGGGGAAAAAAAGGGAAAGAAAGCTGAAAGGTACTGAGTGACCTTTGCTTTTAACATGGAAAATAAATGTTCTCCTTTATAGCTTCTTGTTAAAGTAAGACCAGTAAGCAATCATGAATCTTTACACAGTTTTATAGCTTCCCTTTCAGTGAACCATTTCAGTTTTACACACAATTTTATAATGTAACTGCATAAGAAAATAAGCTCACCCTTAAAACGCTGCGATGAGAGCCTATGCAGCTGCAACTGCGGCACAAGCACATTTATGTTTGAGTGAAAAAGAAGCTTTAATATTTCTTTTAATTCACAAAAAATCTGCTTTGAAATGGAACTGAAATGATATTTCCTAACAGCCTAATAATTAAATCAAAACAGAAAACAGAATACCCCCCACCACGACACATGCGCACAGCTGTAATCACTGGTTTTTAGTAGACATTTTGCCTTTGATCTCTCCTGGCCCTCTTCCATCTTCTAGACAGTATGATCTGGAAAGAATCATTCTCTATCAGATGCTTCTTCATCCCTCACTGGCCCTGGACTGCCCGCTTCTGCAACAATGTCATCTCTAACACACAGTAAACATCCTGCAGCGATGCTTTGCTGCAAGCAGGGAAGTCAATACCCACAGACTTATCTGACTTGTTTTCCCCCTGGAAATAGACCCCTTACTTCCCAGAAGACCATAAGCGCTGCTGGAAAAGAGGGTGAACATGCCACAAGTTGTCCTTCCTCATGGCTATAAATCAGGCATTGCCTCAATCTGCTCATCCAGAGGAGGCTGTCAGGATCCTTGTGTTCATTAAGTCCTTCCTTAGGGAAGACTTTCCCTGGCAGTGCCTGAGTGAGCAGGACTGATTGAAGGTATACTCAGAGCCAATGGCTTTGAGGATAGCTGGAGATGTTTTGTTTTGTACACAGTTTACTGGTACCAAAGCCCAAACTCTAATATATCAGTCCAGTAGCTTTGATCTGACCTTGACACTGGTCCTCTAGCCTGGCATGTAGGTTGCAGCTCTGATACCAAGGCTCTGGTTTGCAGAGATGGCTGTTTTCTGCTACCTGATTTGCAGTAAATGAGGCTTTTGCTTTCATAGATGGCTCAGATGCCACTCAGCAGAGCTCTGGCGTTTAATCTTGGCTGCATTACAGTACTTTTCATGACTGTGTTGGCTTCCCCTAATCTGACATTCATCTGTAGCCATTGAGGCAAAGAGAGAGGAGTTGTCTTCTTTCTTTACTTATGATTTCAATTATTCCAGACTGTATCTGGCATTTTTAAGCACTTTGTGAACCTCTGTCATGCATGCTTTTCCTTGTTTTAAAATGTCTTCACTCTGGCAGAAAACTAGACCAAGTTATGCATACGTTCAAGATCAGGCCCATCAAGTAATTCAGTTCTAGGTAGTTCCTCCATTCAGAACGTCCTCTGGATAGCCTAGATTTCCTGGGAAAATAATTATATAGATATGCAACAAATAAATAAATAATATAAATAAATATCACTAAAAGCACTTAGATCCCAAAGATTTTGTAGCAATTGGATTCATCTCATATCCTGTCATCAAACTACAGCAGAGAATGGAAGAAGGGAAATGCACAGATCACCCACCTTCCTTCCCCTCCCTATGGCCAGAGGGATGCTCTGCCTCTCTAGCAGAGGAGAAGGTGAGCTTACCCAGGTGGGATGTGGGTTGGCATGCAGAAGGAAGGGAGGGCCATAGTTTAGTTTTCCTCTGCCCAGAGTGACAGAAACCCCTTATAAAATATGAAATAAAGTGATGCACATACTTTAAAGCTGTCTCCAGAACTCTCCCTTCAATTTATAAAACATTTAGACATGTTCAACTCCCTTTGGGTTTTAAGCTCAGGTTTTGAACTCTGATTTTGCCAGGAGTTCAGTAGCAGAGAAGAAAACCTAATGAGAGAAATTTCTGTCCCTTGAAGTCAATGCCATACAATGAGAATCCACTGATAGGCCAGAGAATATTACACATTTTGTTCTCTTTTCTTGCCAGATACAATGGAGCTTTATCAATGAAGTCATACTATCAATAACTTCTAACAAATACATGCACATAGTGGCTAAAAGTAGAAAGAAAACAAATTTAATGACAGGTACGAGACCCTTCACACAATATGTTTCTGGAGGAGTTATTGTAAGTGGCAGGAGTAGCCTATTCTTCAGTCTCCTGCTTTTTGATATACTGAGATTCAGGGCTGGCCTTCAAAATGGATGCATTGCCTTATAAATGACTTAGCATAACGAAGCATGCTTGTGACATGCTGCCAAATTTACAGCCTGCTGCTGACTTTGCCCTAGATCAGACCTATTCTCTGTTTGCCAGGAAAAGGAAGGATGGACACAGCAAAATCTGACAAGAAACCATAAGGTCAGAGGAAACACAAACCCAGGCGAAAGGCAAAGGGAAAATAAAAGGCAAACCCAGTTGTTTTCCTTATGCTTTTCTGTCAATTTTTGTGTGAGTGAAGACATTAAGGGAAGTTATCCATCCTGACTTTCCTTTCCTTAGACAGCTTTTTCTGTTGACACATTACCTCTGCAGAACTGCTTACCATTTCCACTGGTTCAAAGCCTGCAAGCACACCTGGCATGGCACACGCACGTACTGCTGGAAGAAGAAGGAGAAGTGAGAATTAATCCTTGACAGAGAACCGAAATAGCAAAATGACAAAAGAAAGCAAGCTAGGTCTGCCTATTTACCATCTCTGGCAGGGTAACCCCAGATACTCTGTGTGCCTTGAGGCTCTGCTCTTTGACCCCACACTGGCATAAATCAGCAGCAACTCTATGAAGTTAATAGAGTTATATCAGCACAGGGTCACGATCAAGTCCCGTGGTGCCTTCACTTCAGGATATATTTCCTATTATGATATCTGTGTTCACTCCAGCATCTTCATGTCTTGTAGCGAGGGGCCCAGAACTGAACATGGTATTTAAGGTGTAGCCTCACCAGTGTCGAGTACAGGGGGATGGATGATCACTGTACTAGCCCTGCTGGCCACATTATTGCTGATACAGGCCAAAATGCTGTTGGCCTTCTTGACCACCTGGGCATACTGCTGGCTCATGTTCATATATTATGATACGTCATATTGCAAAATACTAAATCTCTATGACCTGCAGAGAGATATATACCTTTTATTTTAACCAGCATCTATGCTGCTGCACATCTGTGCATCTGTGAAGCGTGGTTGCGACAGATGCAAAATATTTGTATGTGTTTTGAGTTAAGGGCAGAGGTTTGTCCCTTTCAAAGTACGTGGTGGTAAAAGAATGTTGAAACACAGGCACATGAAAGGGAGGGTTGATCATTTCACTTATGTACTCACCAGTAGGTCCCTCATTCATCCAAAGAAGTGTCACTGGTGTCAGTATCTGTGGGCTGGGGGAGCTAATAGATGCAGCTGCAGTTTGACTCAATGTTTTTGCTGGCAAAATGACATGACGCACTGTTGAATTACAGCAACCTAAAGGAGTTGCAGGTGGTCTGCCCAAAGATGCAGCAGGAGACCAGGTTCACCCTGTGAGCACAAAAGCAGCCTCATATCAAAATGGAGAGACACTGCATGTTTTGTGCACGCATCAGGATAGCTGAAGGCTAGGAAATCCTGAGCAGTTTTCAAGCTGGAGGATTAGGTGAGCAGCTGCAATACCAGTGCTTGATAGCTTTGGGTTTCTCATTTAGACACAATCCACCCCATTACCAGGAAATCTCTGACAGGATTTTGCCCATGCTGGCTATTGTCAAGGAGGAAAGTAGCTGCAGCACCTACTATAACTGACTGCAAGATCAGTCAACTTTAATTACACTTATATTTCTGGAAGGGGTATTTGAAAGACTTAAGATTTCAAACTCTGGCTGTATCATTTCAGACTTCTTAGTATATAATGGTACTACCTAGATGCTAAGTGTTACTTTCCATATTACTTGAATTAGTCCTGATTTAGGAAAAGTAACAGGCATTAGAGAGCCATTATGGGCTTTAGTCTATATGCTTGTAAGGTAGAAAAAAAGTTGGAACTTCCAACCCAAACCATTCTGTGATTCTATGATTACTGTAGATGAAGTTTTTATGCAACATCATAATCTGGCCTTCATCAACAGCCTGATTCAGAAACTTCAGGTTTGTACCCACCTTTATATAGCATTTGCTATAGCAATGCCCAGTGTTCCTTTGACTAGCAAAAGGCCACCTAATTCTATTCCCCAAATAGTTTATTTTTGCACTTCCCAGTAAAGAATTTTATTTAATCCCAATATATGAAAATAATTGTTCCTCTCAGCTGAAAATGTTGATACTTCCTTATTTATCCTGTTTTCCAAACCACACATTGACATGAGGAACATTTTCTTAGTACAGAACACTCTGTATGCCCTATTAAACCTTGCCATCTTGTAAAACAATGATTGATTTGTATTCTTTTTATGTTTGCTGGATATCTCTTCTCTTGCTTGGCGACCTCTTCATGATGATCTATGAATATTAAGCTGCCAGAAGATGAGAAGCCTAAGGCTTGGCAGCTTTTCTCATGTGTGTAGCTTTCTTTTGATGTTAACAATGTACCCACATAGGGAATAAGGATTTGCGGAATCTTCCTAGAGCAGCAGTTCATCAGAGCAGGATCAGTCTGAACTTTGCAAGAGTGGAGTCACTGAGAACTGGTTGGATTATGTTGGTCTTTTTCCGCACCTCCAGTTTGGTCAAGGGACCAATCCATGTCACAAGCCCTGGGTACAGGAACAGAGACAGCACAGTCTACAAGAAAAGAAACAACTTAAAAGTAAGAGGCCCAACTTTTTGTCAGATTCAGAAACAAAACACAGCATCAATGCTGTAGAGAGGGAAAGAGACTTAAAACATTTTAAATGAGGGAAAAAAGTCATATTTCCCACTAGCTAAACTTGGTAGGAAAGATAATGTACTCTACTGTAGATACAGTAACTGTGAGTTACTACAACTACTTTACATCAACTCCAGAGAGCTTTTTCATCACCACAAAGAGCTTTGTAGCCACTCTTGTGGAGAACTGTGCCTACAGCCTCAGCAACATCTTCCTGGTTTTGAAGAGGAACAGCAAAAAGCAGCATAACTGTATATTCAAGTAATTTTTCATTCACAAAGATTTTTGTGAATCCTGTTTATGTTAACGTAAATATATGCATGCTGGTAGTTCTTAATATATTTTTACTTCACTGAGAAACAATGGGAACTTGTAAATTCCCCTGCCTGTAATAGAAAGACCACTTAGCCTTTTAGATAAAGTACCTTTTACTTTTAGGCTAACGCTACACAAGCAATTGCATTCAATAGTTCAGCTTAGCAACACTGCAGGAGGACATATTATGAGAAGCTTTTTTACTCGTGAGACATTAATGTTATGTACAGGAAATAATTATATATAGCAAAAGGAAGAATGTGCAAATTTACCAAATGGTTATTATTTTGAATCCTACGCTCCTGTATGTTTGCTATCATAAATCACTCCTCACCTAAGAAATTGAGCTTCAACCCCTCATTTTCCTTAACTAAAGCACTACCTATGGTGTAGGCAACAAAAACCTTATAGCACCCACACAAACACCTATTATACTGGATTTATACCTTTTCTCCTGTTCAAAATAATCCTTTTGCTCATAACATTTGATCAGTTATTATAGAAACAGATGTTACAGCTGTATGGTGAAACTTGGGGATATTTTTCTATGCAGTATAAAAAAGCAATTTTATGTCACGGGTTGAAAAAGCAGCATAAAGGTAGACAATTCATGGCTAACAGTGTGTGTTCTTAAACATAGGCACTCTACCAAAAAGTGCAAAGTAGAAATAGTAAATTCTCTTGCCATGTTACACTGCCTTGTCAGTTACATTCTTCCACTACTGCACACACATACAACAAAATAGGAATAAAGAGATAATAAATACAGATAACGTATTTACCAAGAGAGGGCCCAAGTGTCAGGAATTTAGATGCGCACTCTTCTGGTTGAGGAGGAAGGAACAGTGACAAACAGTTACATTTTACAATTCTACCTGAAACAGAGACCGGTTTTGAATATTGAACCTCTTAACAGTTTTTATTTGCCAAAAGAAACAACTGATTGGCATTATGGCCAAATGCATTTAACAAAGTAGAATCATGATTTTCATACACAGTCTGCATGATTCTGTACAACAATATAGAGGAACTAATGGAAGGACACTGTTATTCCCCATTAATCATCCACACGTCAGCACCTATCTTAGTTGTGTTTCCTTTTAGAAATGCACTTGACAACTATTTTTGCATTGAATTTTGAAACTTATTCCTGTTCTTAATTATCACATCTGTTCTCTGGAAATATATAATGGCCTTAGTTTGTCATACACTGAGCATGTTTCTGGAGACAGGGAAAACAAAAAGGAAAAAAAGCATAAATCTGTGAGAATAGATTACCAAAACCTGAATCCTTCTATTCATTGGTTCCTGGAATCTACTGTGAATCACACTCAGTTTTTTGCTAAAGGTAAAATTCAGTGAACCAACGCTCTATTTAGTGCCACAAATCAGAGCATAAGATTTGAGGATGCAACTGTTATGAAATCTTCCATATTACTCAAAAGTCACAATTCCCAGTTCAACATTTCTAAGCTTCAGTTTCTAAACGAACTCACTCTTGAAATATCAGACATTTTAAAAAGCGGAGGAAAACTGAAGCACATCATTCAAGGCTGGCTAACATCATTCCCGGTTCCATATTCAGCTGATGCACAGAGAACATTCCTGTAGTATAGTCTTGAAAAAACAGGAATAAAACAATAGCAATAAAAATGCAGTACAGTTTAAGCAGAGATTTGCTGTTGGGTAAAGAGCAGCCAACGTTGTCATACTTTTACAAGAAAAAAGAATTGAAAGGCTACAAGTCTCACACGAAGACAGTTTGCATAGGTGTAAGAATTGCACACAAGGCAAAGTCTCTGTGAGTTCTAGATACGGAAGTATTTACATTAAGGAGGTTATTCATGGTAAGGTACTGATGCAAACACAAGGAATGGAGTAAGCACTGGTGGGGTGAAGGCCAAAGCTGATTCCTGG
The DNA here is from genome assembly GCF_033783945.1 of Neopsephotus bourkii. NCBI lineage: Eukaryota > Metazoa > Chordata > Aves > Psittaciformes > Psittacidae > Neopsephotus > Neopsephotus bourkii. The sequence goes on from NW_026902270.1 coordinate 1,070,447, forward strand.
AAGGAATTCACACAGTTATTAAAAATTCCATATTAAAATTAGGGGAAAAATTAAATCCATACAGCCAAAGTGCAGGAAGTGGACTGCATAATTTTTGTGTAAATTAATTCAGGTAAACTAATTTGATGCCTGTGGAACCTTATCACAAGACAGTTTTTGCACAAAAGACCTTTTCTTAGTTACTGTTCCTTCCCATGTGATTTTATTCCTCAGAATAAAATCCATGAGATTTTATTCCTGCTGCACAGCTGTAAGACAGGGCATATATGTGTAAGATGCTCCAGAAACCCAAAACTCATTCATGTCATCATTCACAGAGAGACAGAAACCCAAAACTCATTCGTGTCATCATTCACAGAGAGAGAGAGTGCGTGCATTGGTGACAACACACTTGATAACTGGCTGAGTTGTTAAATGTAATAAAATTGTTTGAAACAGAGAGGCCTGATGTTTTTATTAAGCTGGTTCTTACAAAACCATTAGTGCAGCAAAGCTGTGACAGTTGTAATTTTTATCGAATCATGGTGCTCTTGAATGTGAAAACACTGAGATTCAGAACACTAGAAGAGCATCTGTTCTTGAAAGACATTATTTATGAGTATAAATAAGGATATATATTTGTATGTGTATGTGTGTGTGTATACACATGTACCACATACACGGGCAAATATTCTCACTGAATTATTTTCACATGGCACACATGGCTACCAGCTGTAGCTCCAAACTCCTGAGGTTTGCCCTGGGTCTAAGCTGAAGACTGAGTGGTATTATACTTCTGCTGTCAAGGAGCTCAAGTGAAATGCCTAGAGAGAGAGCACACCCTCCCCTCCTCTAGTGATGTTTCACACAGAAGGTAGGAACCCCTCTCTTGGGTACCCAAATGGGAACAGAAGTCAGCAGTATTACAAACATTGGAAGTAAGATATGCAGAAAGAATGTAATCAGAGTTGCAAATTCAAACATAGTGAAAGTGAAGAAAAAATTATCTAGTAACTTTTCTAGCAATGTCTAAGGGTGACAATGTCATTAATGTTAAAGGGATTGAAACGGGAAGGTGAAAGTGAGTGCTGCAGGAGAATCAAGTTTGCTGCACCTGCTGAAGCTCTTGCTTCATCTTGCACAAGTGATTTGATGCTGTATTTTTCACATGCTGAGTGTTTGTGGTCTAATGCAAAAAAGACTCTGAGTTGCTAAGCTTCAGCTGGGCAGAGTAGGAGCTGCTTTTCCTATACATGATGTGTAAATTGCGCTACATCCTGAGGAAAGTTTTAAGTGTCAAAACCTCAGCATTAACGAATACATTACTGCTTGCAGATTTCAGAACTGGAGTGACAGCCCCAAAGAATACCAGGATGAAAAAGTAGTGAGGAAATTCATTATTCAGTTGGCACAGCAAAGTCTAAAGATTACCTTGAAGGAGGTATGGTATAACCTACGTGCAGAACACTGAGGAGAGGGCATAATACTGCTGCCCATCAAGCATCTTTAGCCCAAATTAAGGTAATCAGAAACTCAAACAGTATGGACTTTTATCATCAAAGGTTATAAGAAAATATATGCTCTGTCAGGCTAAGATAAATTACACAACAGTCAAATACTGGCATTTTAATTGATTCAGTCCCCAATATTGTTATTTAATAATATCTTTCTATAATAATATGTATGCAAGCATGTGGAAACACAGGCACATGGATGATTACTGTTGCATTACCCTAACTCAGTAGTACGATTGGCTGTGTTACAAATAAAGGAAACTGCCTCATAAAGAACATCTCATGGAAAGAGAGAGCTCTTAAGAAATAAGAAAATCATAACACCACTAAATATCTCAATAACACAGTGATTTTGCTGTGTTACTTGCATACATATCCTGATTCAATCTCACATTTAGTCTTTAAGATGAACTTGCTGAAAGCAGGTGTGTATATTTGTGTGCCTACATACCCGCAGGCACCACAAAGTTTTATTTTCATTGGGTTAAGATCCACATAAAGGTAAGTTTAAAATTAAATTATACTGAAAAAAGAGAAATAATTTGGGAAGGCTGCAGATACAAATATTAAATATTATCTCCATTAAAGCTAACATAGCCTCTGTGGAATGATTTTAAGGTACAGAAAATGATATACAACATATGTTGCATACTAAAACAACACAAGTTCGTCTTAGCAACAACATAGAAAAGTAAGGTTAACCAGTCTCACAATTCATAGCAAGCTGGAATATGCTGAGAAACTAACTTCTCTAAAAAGGAGTCCACAGGACCTTTCATGCCTGCAAATACCCATTTTTAAAACTTACATCTGAATAAAACCTGTACTATTGGAGGCATCTGATCCATCTGTTGTTGTGTGACTTTTCTACTACATATCTATTGGCTGCAAAACATTTCATAAGCAGACAGAAAAAAGAGCTGTAGCATGTTTAATATTAAGGAGCATGTTCAGAATTATTCTTTTATCCATAAATGTTTGTATGCCTGTTTTAACCCTCTTTTTTCTGTCTTTCAATATTTTCTAGCTTCTGCCTACACCTGCAACAAATTTGGCACTTAGAGTTCACAGCTTTATATAAGACTCCACTGGCCTGTATTCACACTGATGGATGGAGGATGTGATTGTGTACAGATGCTTATTTTCATTTTCCAAGGGTTTTTCCTATTCTATCCAGACTTATTTTGGCAGTGTTCAAAGTGGAAGAGGGGTTGAGAGGTGAAATAAACTAAAAAAGCATGGGGGTTTGGAAAGAACTGTATGGAATGTATATAAAATAAACATTAGCAAAGACAGCAATTATCTATTCAAAAAGCACTTAAAATTGCTTAGTCCTATTTACATACCTGGGAAGACTTTGTGTCAGTAACTGAAGTAGAATCCAGTCATCTGAGTAGTTGATAGAGCTTGGACTTCACCATGTGCTGGTTCAGGGCCATTCAGTCCCAATCTTACTGTTAATTACCAGTCACAGCAACAGCTGCATGGATTTGAGCAGGAACCACCTAAAATCCATGCCACTTGGCAGCATTGCTGTGTTGCACTTCTGTATCACATGCTAACTTGTGCTCACGCTGAAAGAGTGAATAATGCTACGAGCCTGGATTTAATGCCGGAGATCTTACGACAGCAGATAATTTTGGAGACCACCGTGCTGAGAGCTCTGTTGTGCCTTCAGCATAGGAACCACTATCTCAGCCCTTCACAAAGGAGGCACAAATGTTTCCAGTCATTGCTTTGGTGAGAACAAGACCCTGAAGAGGAAAACCAGGAAATCCCTGAACTGTGATTCTGCTTCTGGTTCATACTCGATATGGAGGTTTAGATTAATCACTCCAGCTCAGATTTCCACAGTTCTGGGATACCTTAAATTCTAATATTTTGGGTTGTATGAGGATCACTAGCACTTCAGAAGTCCCTAATGCTCTTCAAATTAACTACAGTTCAAAATGAAACCCAAGTCACTGAATGTCAGGTAAGCAAACCCCACAAAATAGTTAGTCTTTTACAATGCTGTCTACATGTTTTACATCTGCAAAAATCCTATCCTGAGGTAGGATTATCATCAGGTATTTATTCAGACTATGGATGAAGGTGGCTGTTCTTGCTTCAAACTTTCATTAAATTAATGATCCTAAGGAGAAAGGAAGTAATTCAATGACATGCTCTGCTTCCTATTTCATAAACCTCTTTGCTTTCAGCATTGTTTTCCTTCTTGAATTCTCAGTTTGGCCCTTTTCAGCTTTCAAGGAGAGCTGCTACCAAGTCAGAGTAAGCCAACTCTGTAGCACTCTAAAGGCACACAATCTATACAGTAACACTCTGAAGGCACACAAACTTTACAGTAGCACTCTAAAGGCACACAAACACATCTGGCTGAATCTTTCGTCTCAATTATTAGGTCTCCATCTTTTCCTATAAAGAGAAGAAAATTCTTATTCAGATCAGAATTTGTTCAGCAGAGCTCAAACTCTTAAAAGAGAAAATCTAGCCAAGGTCAAGTGAGTCTATGAAGGCAGGTTACAAGTCAGTAGATCTGAAGGTGATGGATGAAGTCTGTAGGTACCTGTCCTCTGGATACTCTTGGAAGAATAAGTTTATATCACAGTTGTCAAAGATGAAGCCTTAGTTTAAGGAGTTCATGCTAATCAGGGTATGACTGACATTCTCCTTGGGACTCTTCCAGTCACGTAAGTAGAGAAATACCACATGAATCTAAGACGCTGCTGAGGAATCATAATTAAGGGGAAATTTAAACTGATCTATTTGGGTCTTGTTTGGTGATTTTTACTGGCATCCATTCCACAATAGCTAATTTTGCACTTATCATTTTACACTAAAAGGTCACCTCTTTGCCACAGGCCTGTCTAGACATGCCACAGTGTTTGCAGACATGCAGACACACTGCAGGAGCTCACATCTCTTTGGGAGCTGTTAACTCTCTGTTGTGTCATTTCTTACAACAGCAGATCCTTGCTCCTCTTTCCTCCCCCTGCCCTTACCCTGCAAGCTTAATCTGCTTTGCAGGTTAAAATGGGTTGAATGTGGAGTCTATAGTGCATGGAGAACAGAGAAAGTGTAGTCAGATCTTTCCTATCTTACAACCATGAGTACATTTGGGTAATTCAGGCTTCTTCGGAGATTTTGAAATCATGAACTGCTTCTTCTAGAGTCATTGACTGAATGCAGGGGAAGTTTAGATTGGATATAAGGAGGAAATTCTTTCCTGTTAGGGTAGTGAGGCACTGGAATAGGTCGGCCAGGGAGGTTGTGAATGCTTCATCCCTGGCAGTGTTCAAGGCGAGGTTGGACAGAGCCTTGGGTAATATGGTTTAGAGCGAGGTGTCCCTGCCCATGGCAGGGGGGTTGGAACTTGATGATCTTAAGGTCCTTTCCAACCCTAGCTAGTCTATGATTCTATGTTCCAATTTGACTGCGTGTCTACAGCTAATAGACTTTGCTTGGAAGCCAGGAGTCCATGCTTATCATGCTGCCCTGATTTAATCTAGATAACATTTCTACTTGCTTATGCTTTGAATTACTTAAGGATTTATTTTCACAAAAGGTGGTTTGTGGGGTTCTTCTTGTTTTAAATATGGATCTGGTCATCAAAACCCACATGATCTCAATGCATAAAATCATTTCTGATTTAAGAAGTGAACATGCACAAGGAATGACATGCATCTGGAAAATACAGGAAAAACAATCGAAGTGCTCTGCGTAGATGGTTCAAATTACTCTTCCCAGGTAACTATTCTCCTGCTCCTCTTCTACTCAGAGACATCCACTAACTGCAACTTCCAACTTCAAGCATTTCATACACTTAAAATAGAATCATAAGTCTTTTCAGCTTGTAAATAAACATGCATATTTTCAATTTGTTATGTATGCTAAGAAAGCATCTCTGGTTTCTGCACAAAGAAAGCAAAGGAAAGCAGATTTTACCTGGTTTGCCTGAAAACAAATCTATGTCTTCTGTTCTTTGTATGTGCCTCTTGTTCTCTAAATTACATAGAGCTCGATTTACACAATCTTTCTGCTAAAAACAAGTCTTCAATCTGCCAACTTTCCACACCATCCCATTGTCTTTGGTTCTCTGCATCCTTCAGAAATGCAGCTGCTCCATTATAAATTTCAGGTTGAATAGCTATGCTACTGCAAAACAGTTCGTACACATACATTCCTTTAGCAATTTCCAGAGTAAGTTGCCATTTTTCAGTAAATATTTGTACCAGTGGAAATATCTGCATTCAAATTTCACATCAACTTCTTTATTTCCTGAACTACTGTAGACTACTAGTACCTCATAACCTCACATGACTCCCAAATGCCAGGCCAGGCATCAGGAAGAATCCCCTTTGCCTTAAGCTGCAGGTAGATTTTTCACTTCTCTGTTAAAAATACTAAATAATTAGACAGGATTCCCAGGAAGCAGTGTGTATTTGAAAATAATTCAATAGTTTGTTTGTGGTAGAGGCAAAATTTTGTACCATGGAGCTTTGCTCTGCACTGTGACACAGAACACTGAGCTCCAAATACATACCAGAGCTCATCTGTGTGAGTCTTAGCTCAGCCTCCTGCAACGATGCTAGTCTTTGTCAAAGATACCTTTAAGGCTTTGTGGCAGACACAGTTGTTAAGATATCGTGATAATCCAAGTGTGAATTTCTGCATCGACTTATCTTGCCCTAAACCCCATTGCCACCAAGCAGCTGGAAAAAAAGAAACAGATCCTCCATCCCATCTCTGTTTCCCTCACAAATGCATAACTGATCTCCTTATACAGCCTTCCTTTCCCTGAGTATAGGGATTCCCTTCCCTATGCAGCAGCCCCTGGATATCACCCTCTGCCCTCTGCCTTTTAACCACCTATTTCTTTGCTGCTGGCAGGCAGATGGCTGAGAAACAAGCCTGGCGTTTGGCATTGTTCCCCTTTCCCATCTGGGACCAAGCTGAGTTGACTTCCCATGCTTTTGCAGGGAAGGATGAGATTGCAGGAAATCAAGAAGGGATTTTCTTCTAAGTGCCCCAGATAAACAGCATGCAGAGACTACCAGTCTCAGCATCTGCCCTCTGCAGAGAGTGCCAGCTGTAAGGCCAACAAATCCAAATCATCAGTCTTAGCAGTGCCTTCCCCATGTGCCAGCCATGCTCATGAAAGGAAAAAGGCATGATGAAAACTCAGTGCAGTCTCAAGTCCTTATTTATTCTGAACTCCCAGTTTCTCTTTCTTGTTGGCCTCCTGGTTTCTAAATTTGCACTCTGTTCAATCACAGCAAACAACATGATCCTAAATAATTTAGTAGCAAAAGGGCCCTGTTGAGAAGAATGAAGCTGCTTGAAAATAAGGACATACCTGCAATTCCATTCACATCATGCCTTGAAACAATCATCCCTATTAGTGATAGCTCTGTTTCCCGAGTTAATAATATTGTTGTTTCTTCTTTTGTGGCTTCCCAAAGTTGCCACTAGTGTGTTAAAATTCAAAACACAAAGCCAATGGTAAATATAACCATGCAGGATTCTTAGAATGGCATAGCTATGGGTTTTCCCTAAGCAATATTTATTTAGGAGCTCACAGAATCCCAACAGCTCAACATCTGCTGGTCCTGCAGCTCCACAGAGAAAGAACCAGCCCTATGCCAACAAAACCATCACTGCTGAATCAGGAACCTGGCTTAATCATTTCCATCAAGAAACAGCAAACTTGGGCATCTAAAACTATTCTGGATTTTCCTACTGAGAAGAAGAGATAATTCATATGTTTTAGGTATACATGAATAAGGAAATTCATACACACACACACTCACCAAGTATTCATAGGAATGTTGATTTTTTTAACTTGCAACTTCCTAAGTTCTGGAAAAATAGAGAAGAATGTATTGGCATTTATTTTTTTACTCAAAAATACCAGAACACACCTAGTCTTCATTGCTAACATTTGGTTGCAGATCCAGCTTGGATCAGTATGTTGGAAGCTTTGTCTTGAAGTTGAATCTTCAACTCCTGCCCTTAGCTCTTGCTATTTTAACACTGACCCATGATTGTGTATAAATAAAAGCATGCTCAAAAGCTAAAGAAAACAAACTAAAATGAGTTTTTCACTTGAGAATTCAGAAAAATAAATGCAGAAGGGCCATAATGAAAAGTTTCATATCAAACTTTGATACTGACATTTTCTTACCTTCCTCAAAATCAAATTTTATCGAATGTCTGTAAAAGTAACTGCGTTAAAAACTGACTGCTAGCCAGGACAGTGCTGAATGAAGTGCTGCATTACTGGAGACTCAATTTGGTCCAGTTCATAGTCACACTGAGGCAAAAGCTTAAAGCCTTACTTACTTCATAGGGTCTAACACTCGGCACACAGACTTTGTTTTTAAACATATTTTTTCTCCAGAAATCACTTTCAGCAGTCACTAGCAAGTGATCTGAGCTGTGTAAATGCAACTTACTGGTCTTAGCTTATTGTATGACTATAAGACTGATTTATTATTTTACATTGGTTTTACCTTCTCAATGGAAGTGAGATGTCAGGTTCATTTTATCTGTTCTTAAACCTGCTCTTTGTGAGTTAGTGCCTTTTTTCAATCAACATCTTCAAATGAGCAGCAAAGATTTCTTTCTCAGCCAAAGAATCCCCAGCCACTGCTGATGACACTTCAGATGTTGCTACTTAACCTATGAATCTCCACAGGAGAGGACTAATGCTGTCCTGGGAGAGCTGTATCCATCAGGCAATAGCACCTTATTCCCACTGTGACTTGCAATCAGCTGTATTCCTACCCAATCAGGTATACTTGCCTGTAAACAACAAATTTACCCTGGACATTTCCCATACCAGCCTTTCATTAGCTGTCACAGCCTCCCTTTAATTTCATCTGCTTGATGCACCGGTAGTGTCCATTTAAAATGTCACTTTCTATTCACTGGCGTGCCGCCAAGGATAACTATTGCTTTCTAGCCACGGTGCAGATAATATTAAAGGTGCACTCTCTCATGACTCTTATGAAAGCAATCACTGTTGGAACCACCAGTATTTCAGAGCTGCCAACAAACCATAATGGAAGGCACACTGAGAGAGGGAATGCATGAAAACAAAAGGGCAGCCACTGCCAGCAATTAAAACACTCCAGGCTGGGCATGGCTGGCAGGCCAAAATAAAGGCTGGCTGCCACCATGGTGTGACCAGACCTGAGAATTGCTACCGAGCATCCTGCAGCACTGCTTGTTCTCAGGCAGGGAGGTTTCCGCTGCGGTATATCTTCTAAATGGATACCACTGTTTTTCCATCTCTCATTTTAACAACAGGAGAAAATTGCCTCTTCCGTGGCAGACCTACTGATCTAATTGCCAGTTTATAAGACATACGAGTGACAGTCACTGGTGCAGCGTTAAGGTGTCCTGAATATATTCCTTCCCATATGCAGCTAAGAAAGAACAACAGAAACAAAAATTGCCAAGGAGATCATTTAATTTGCATCTCTGCTTATTGACATTTTCATAGCAACTTCATTAGGAAAGTCATTCGTTTTTAATGCTCCTTCTTATGTTTAGCTCAGGACCGATCAAAGGCCTGGTACCAATTCTTGCTCTGTCCTCTTTCCAATGGTGATCATTTTCAGGAAAGTTTTTTTTGCTATGAATCAAGGAAGTCAATCAGAACCAGAATGACAAAGCCTAGGGATCTACATTTTTCACTGTTAAAAGAATAAGGAATGTATTTGATTTACCTTGGGGGAGTATTATCTAGACCACGATTCATGAAGGCATTTAAGCACTTGATTCACTCCATGTAAGGCAGTGCTTTAACCTACTTGATTTTCACCTGAACAGACAACAACAAGCCAAAATACATTCTTGAACCGGTGCCTTAAAGCATATGTCAATCATCACTTACTATACAGGTCTATGAAGTATTAATGTTCCAAGTCCAATACAATAAATAAATGAAACCAATAGCATATAAACTGTTACAGGCAACTAAAGTAATTTGAAACATATGGGTTCCTTCATGATCACAAGCTAACTCTTGGTTTTTATATAGTATGTATACATTAAGATTTTTTCCTTTCTACTGTTATTCAAGTATCTTGTTAATCATCCCACCTCAGTAACTGAAAATGTTGTGTAAAACCTATAGGCCTTTTTAAGTCTCTTGTGGGTAAAGTCAGCATTCAATCTTGGAAAGGAAACCTAAAGCAGCTTCTCTGGAAAGTCTGTTCTTTGTATTTACAAAACACAAAATTTTATTTCATCATTGCTTTGATGAGCTAGAAAAGTATAATGGAATCATTGCAAAATTCCCATAAAGAAAAAATCATAAAGATAACCCTGGAGGGAAGCAGACAGCAAGACAACTAACACAATTTCTCTCTTTGAATTTCTCCTACAACCTAGAGATGAGAAGATCCAAATTCTTTCCCCAGATGATTTACCTGGGAATAGATTCAACAGATGGCAAAAAACAATATCATTACAGGATGAAACATATAAAAGCAAAAGTCCACTATCTGAATAATATAATCTATTGAAGCACTTGAAACATCTCTTCCAACCACCTACTGCATGTAGCCTGGTGGCATACATGCTTATATATTTTATCTGTATATAAAACAATAAACACCTCTTTTTATAGCCAAGTCTTACAGTTTTAAGTCTGTTTGTTCCATTTGAATGTAGATTCCCAAGTGAAAAAGAGAAAGAAAATTTAAGAGAGTTACTGATCTACTACAGCATGATAAAAGGAGATAGGAGATAGTATCCTTAGAATCATTGTTGCTTTTCAGCTACTCAAGCATGCAAAACAACATTTTGTGTAACTGCTATAAAATGTGGAGTTTTGTGCCTAGTCACTTTTTCTATTCCTTGTGCAGCAGTTAAGCAAGACATGGCCTTAATCTAAAGTAATACAAAACTGTGAATCAAAGACTTTGGAAGAGTTGCGTTGAGCTTCCTCCTCAACTAGAGATCGGTTCAAGCTGAAGAATCCAGATCCAAAGCCAAACAACCTATTTCTTCATGCTAAATAAAACTTCTGTAATTATACACAACGGTTTAATTCCCTTTTCCAGCATGTGCAATTTCTAGGAGCAAACCTTCAGAAAAGAAGAGAGATTTTTCCCCCTCTTAAGACGTACAGCAAACCTTACTTTATACTGTATGTTTGAACAAAGCACTGAGATGTAGAAGCCCACTGCTGAGCAGTCGTAGTGTGTTAGTTAATGTGCTCTAGCACCTGAGGATTTCTTGGAGGACAGCTTAACAGCTGACATACTGAAAACTCAGAAAAACTATTTCAAGTGTTCCCCACCTCTTTTGCTTTCTCTGAGATGTTATGGTACAAAAAACTGCTTTAAAATTTCTGCTTTGATTTATTTACACTCTCCCATCCCTTATAACTACCTTGTTATGATTCATTCTGGCTTCACAACATTTCATCAGTCATATCAGCTCACAGCGCAGCTGTATTTCTAGCAGAGATTTACATAGAGGGCACCAAATTTCACAGTACCAGAATGCAGGATGTGTCCTACATGCACATTCCACTGAGGCTGCAAGGTCGTCCTATGCAGGGCATTTTCTTCTTCAGCAAAGGGAAAAGAAAAATAAAATGAAAAAGAAGAAAAAGGATTCAGGGTGCTCTGAGACAAGGCCACTTTTTTCTCCATTGTGACAGAGTGACATTTATGCGATGTAAGTATGAACTGTGTGACATTATACTATGACACAGTATAGCACACAGCAGGAATTTATGTTCTCTTTTGACATAATCTATGTGCTCAGTTTTAAGCCATGAAAAATATACACTGATGATCCTTTTTAGAATGTGATGCCTCTAGAGAAGGTATTTCATGCCTTTTATCACTAACTAATTATGACAGTTGCTATTCAAAGAGCAACTTATATTCAGAAAAATCATTTCAGCACTATCTCAGGTACCATGGTTTGGCAATAATGAATGAATGAATGCTAATTCTTCTGTAAAAATCATTACCCTAGAAGAATAAGGGGGAAAAAACAGATGAATGAACAAACAAAAATTGAAAACAATTAATTTTACCTCGAAGGATGTGTAGGTATAATGCCTCCCAGAGCAGGGCTGTAAATTGAGTTAAAAATTGAACTGGAACAGAGTAAAAACCAGGCTAATCATGACTTGACCTGTAGATTTCCTGTGACCTACATTTCCCCATACCTTATCCATACAAAGGAAGCATTTCTTTTCTCACATGTGAATCTTGTTTTGCCTTGAAAGCTGTGAGGAAGAACTGGGATGCAGAAGGAGCAATCTTATACACAGCATAAGACATAGTCCCTGCAGAGAACCTGCAATAATCTATGGAGTGCTATCCATGAGAGAACGTAGGCTCAGGTTGACTGCACTGTGAGCATCCAGCATCCACGCTATTCACATTCAAGTTCTTGTGTCTGATTTTCCACTAGCTAGCAGGTTAGGAAAGCAGGCTTCTCCGCCTGACTTTAGCCTGGAGCAACAGTGCGAATCAATAGTGTAAGCAAACAAAGATTTCAAAGAATAGCATTTTATGCATTTTTCAGAACTTTCTGTTGCAAAACAGAAAATCAAACAAAAAAAAAGCATTTAGAGTAGATATAAATTTAGTTCTTATGAAATAAAAATTTCCTTTCTAAATTTTTAAGTTTTAATAAAGTGATATATTCTGTATGTTGTAAAAATAGTAACCAAAAGTCAAAGAAAAAACATTTATTACAGAAATATCAAAATAGAAATCTCAAGCTTAGTGGTTTTACCCATTCTCCTGAAAAATAGAATGATCTTGGTTAGTGTTTTTACAAAATGGTTTGCTTTCCATGAGTTTCCACTTCCTAGGAAAAAGCACTTCAAAGAAAAAATTCCAGGCACTGCTAATGACAATTTATAGTGTTTGACAAATAGTATTTGTCTTGCACTTCAAGTTTCTATATCATCAAGAGTTACTGCGACACAGATGAGTAATAAAATAAACGGTTACTTCAGAATTGATCCTGGTTTTATGAAGATTTATAGAGTTAGTATTTTTTCAATAAATCCATCTTTCACAGAGAAATTTTCAATGTTGCAACTTCTAAGAGGTGCCAGCTGCTTTGAAAAATACATTTTGCTATCCTGTATATTTAAAAGCTAATATTTATTGTGGAAGTAGAAGAGCAGGCAGAGAGCTTATGCCCTCTGTTGTACCATGGGTTACTGCAAAAGGAGGCATTGGGGTGGGTGACGCTGGCGCTGGAGCTTACCAATGTCTAGGCAGAGCTGATCCATCCTACTGGAGATCATACGGATACCCTGATGGAAATGGGAAAGAGGGAAGGGCAGGACAGACAGACAACGAGCTGTGCCAGTGCTGGGTCAAAAACCTTGTGCAACAACCTGTATGGACATAACCTATGAGCCACGGTGTTATATTGCAGGATGGTGCCCTACTGATGAGGGTGTTAGTAAAGAGGTGGTTTAGAGAAGAGCTGTGAGAATGATTAATGGACTGGAAAATAAACACAGAACCAAGCAGCTTGATCTATTTAGAAATTGCATGCATGAAGATCAGAAATCTGTAGAGGGGATTTTCAGTCTGGAACATATAAAGCATAGGAAAAATAATGAATGAAGCTTAATACAAGAACAAAATGGATAGAATGGGAAAAATAAGATGCAATCCATTATCTTTATGGTAAAGACAATTAGTAACAAGAACAAACCTTTAACAACTGTATGCTTGATATGTAATTTTAGCATTTGAATTAGATTTTTCTGTATATTCTAAGTCAAACAAGATTTGTTTCACTTTAATAAGATTTCTGATACATGAAAAGACCAAACAAAAATACATAATGGCTCCTTCTTTATTAGCTAAATTAGGATTTTATTCTTTTGGATATCAAAGCTGGAGTCAGGCCTTCATTGGTAGAACCAAGGCCCTGATCCATACATTTGCCCCAAGAGCACATTGCACCAAAGATAGGAAACCAAACCCAATAATATTGAGAACAGCTGATGGTTTTTATTATATCCACATCTATTTTTATGGCTCCTGCTCACATGTTCCCCACAATTGGGACTGTAATTCTGCTGAGTCCATAGCAGAGTGATGGGGTGATCCTTAATGTCATCCTGAGGGGCATGAATTTCTGTTTTCCAGGCTGGACCATAGGTCTCTGTAAAGCTCAGGGCTCCCTTCACGTAGACAAAACCAGAAAAACAAAATAAATACCAGATCCATCTCTATTTTGTTTCCAGCAAACTGCATCTGTTTAAAGTAGAAATGACTTTTTCCATGAAAATAATAAACACTCTGCTTGGAATTTATTTACTTTTAGGTCATACTGGCACAGAGATTATGCCCTTCAAAATAAAATTTCCATTTGAAACACTGCAAAAATTTAAGGGTTCTTTGCATTAACCTATGCTGAATTATATCTGAAGTGAAGAAATGTGTTTGTCAAGATACATTCTTAATAGAAAGCTGACTTTAGTGGAAAGGCACCAAAGTTACCCAAACACCCTCTTTTTGATGTCTCTACCTCTCAGACTCATTAAACTGTTCCTTTCTGTATTTTCTGGCTCACCAAGACAGAAATTAAATTGCTTTTCTTCCATTTGGAAAATAAAATCCATGAAGTTTCTATTTTAATGGAAACCTTGTCCTTATTCTCCCTAAACTTCAATGAAAAGCCCTTTGACACTTGATACAGCAGTGTTAAACATAACAGGGCAGGCAAGCAGCAGACGGCCCAGTGTCAGGCCCCTAATACACCATCGCCTCTCAAACAGGAACCCAATTCTCTTTGTCCATGGGTGCCACAAAGAGCTGATGTCATGGAATGGCTATGAGGAAGAATAATACCATCAGAACTGTTTATTTAATTAGTAACAAGGGTAAAATCCTTCTAATGCAGCTTGATCAAGGGTCAGTTTGAGGGGTCTTTATCGGAGTATGGGTAGCCTGCAGTGGCTGAGGCTTAATAATAATCTCTAGACTTCAATTTCCTACTAATAAAGGGTAATATAATGTAGGGTAAGCCCTCTTATTTGTTCAGATCTTTTTAACCACTGAGGAGCTAATACGCAACAACTGAACAAACAATGGCCACACAGGTTTCATATTTAGAAGCACAGATGACCTCTGATGAAAGAAATGATCAGTCAAGCTCTGAGGCAAGGATGGAAAGTTAGCTAGCAAATGCATGTTTTCTCTCTGTGAACCAGAAGGAAAGTAAGTGACTCTTAAATAATCATACACACTTATCAAGTAAAAGTGCCTGAAAATTACTTTGGAATTGCAATACTACAAAAATGTTACAGCTTTCAGTGAATTTCTATTGGTAGGTTCTGATGAGGCTTGCAAGCACACTTTAGTAAACTGAGCCTGTAGAAAGCTCTGCAGTTGTTAGCATTGTGTGTGTGATAGAGTTGCTGAAGTCTGAACATTGTCTCTACAATTTTAACAGCACCTAAGCTCACCTTGCTGTTTTTCTCCCACACACTCATGCCCAAGTATCTGCTAAGTTCAGTCTTCCCCAAGAAACCCCTGTCTATGTAAAAGCAGAGCTGAAATGCAAAAGCCTCGCTATAAAAGAACACTACTTTGCCCTTTTTAAAAGTCTGGATAAGTCAGTAGCCTCCAGGCATCAGGGCCAATTTCAGCACCCATGCAAGACAGCAGAGACAAGCACAGCACAACCACTTGCTGTAGGGGAAAATGCAATCTTTTTAATCCAGGATTTTGAGATTGAGTTCCAAAATTTTTCTTGTTAAAACTGCTGGGTTTTTTGATTTTGGTATGCCCGCAGGTTTTTGAGTCTGGTTTGTAGTTCCTTCCTTGTTCACTGCCCTCTGGATGCCACCCATCCCATTTTCTCTTCCTCATTTACCAGCTTCTAATTTGCCAGGATGGTTGCTCTGACAGCAACTCCCTCAGGAACATCACTGCTTCCCATGTCAGAATTTGAAGCCACTGAGTCTTTTTCCCTGGGGTGGGTAATCAATACTGAGGGTCAGATTTATGTCCCTCTAAATATATTAGTTATGAAATAAAACCTAGAAAGGGTGTCATGTGTATCAGGAAAGAGATGTGCTAAAAAGAAATGCTTTTACATTTTGCTTCTCAGACTAGAATAAATTCGAAGACAAAGTTGGTAACATGAAATATTGAAAAGTAGTTGCAAATACATATATATATCTTACTGTATTCCAGATTCCTGTTACCTAAACATTGAAAGAATGAGCAGCCAATTTAAAAATAAGGTCTCCAGTGAATAGGAAATGTAAATCCTATTAATGCCTATAGGAATTACACCTACATGTTGAAAAGGCAGTATAGAAGACCTTTAAATTGATTACCTGACAAATGACTATGAAATGAGAATAACTTCTTTTTAAACCACTGTGTGACTATTTCAAACTCTAGGGTTCATGGATTTTACAGCTATGGAAGCAGTCTATAAAACCTGCAAAATAATATGTACAATATACACCAGTGGGAAATAACACAAAAAGTAGTATTTACCAAAATACTATTAACTAAAAGTTACAGCTAATCCAACATAATGAGAATTAAGATTATTTCAGATAAGATTATTGACAAGGTGCTTGAGGGTATATACCCTCTTCAATCCTTTTGATAGTGCAGATTGTCACCACAGTTTGCTTTCTGATCACGTATTTCATAGAAGTTTTTGGTATCAGCTTCACCCTTTTTTCTTGTCCAGCTGTCCACTTTCATGTCTTCAGTTCCTACCTGCTATGGATTTATGCTCTCCATTCTGACTCTGCTTTCCACAAAGGCATTATCAACATTTTGCCCACTTATATTCAGACTGATGTAATTGCTGGTAAGTAACTGACCTGCAGCTGGTTTGCAACCCTCCCGTTCCCTGCAGATGACAAGTGGGAGGCTTTTCTGTTTGTCATCACAGGCAGATTCTGCAGCCAGCAATGATAGAATCAAACTGCAACATCACCTCCCATCGTTCCATAGCTTCTAAGTCCTTTCTGCTTTATTTTTCTGCTGCTACTGGTGTGGCACAGATGCTGGCTTGTCACATTGGGAAAGGTTGCACTGCAAATTAATAATGAAGTAGCTAAAGTAATTAGCTAAGAACTGATCATGTCCTGTGTCCCCAAATGCTACAGTCAGACTTCCAAAACAGGCACAATAAACTAACATTAAATCAAAAACCAAATCATAGTATTATGAGGATGGGGAAAAAAAGGAAAAACCCTCAAACAAACAAAAAACCAAAACAGGCAGTCTTTTCTCAACCTTTCTTCTTCCTTGATAAAATAATATACAAGTTCATTCCTTGACAAAAAGCAAATCCTGTGATCACATATAACGCTTGTACATAAAAATACCACGAGTGTTGATTTGGTCGGGTCAAACTGACGGCCAGGTTAAAGGTGCTAGGCAATCCGGACTGCAAATCTGCTTTTCAAATTGTTGACTCTGTGATGCAAAACAAAATGAATGTGAAGTCTTTATCTTGTATTGCTTGCACAATCAGATCATTAGATAATTAAAACAACAAAAGACACACAGAAATATTGGCTATAGATGTAAATCAATTACTCTAAAAGCAATTACTTTGGATCTAAATTATCCAGGGTTATATGGGAGATATATAATGTTTAATTTGCTGCATGGGTCTGGCACAAGTCCAGTCAACAGCAGCAGTAAACAAAAGTTACTACTTCTTAGTCAAGGTAAAGAGCAACAACTCAGTTGATCTGCATTGGTGACCTCAGCTCTTAAAGCAAAGATGTAGTTACCACTTCAACAACTTATGGCATGGAAAGAAAATTCAGCTACTTTGAATGGAAAAAGCTTCCTTGGAGCAGAGTAAGGATTAGCCTGGGAAAATCACACTTTCATTTCTTCTAGGTCACACATGAATTCTGTCACCAGCTATGTAATATTAATTAAATGTTTAGTCAAAAACTATGAGCAGTACAAAAATATAGCTAGATTCTGAAAATAAGCATATGCTGCAGCATTAACTGGATTTTAAGGTATTTGATTACTCCAGAATAATCAGGACCTGGCTATTGATACAGGACTGTCAGGCACGTCTCCCTGTCTATTTTAATTGGTTGTTCTTACAGCAGATCCTAAGCTAGGATGAAACACCTTCCCTCTGAGACATTTTCAAAGGGATATGAGGAACATCTCTGCACCAGCCTTGACATTTGGACTTGCATTGTCACTGCACAGCTGTACCTCTGGCGATGCTTTCATACACACTGACTTCTTGTTTTGGCCCAAGAGGAAGCCGACATTTGAACCTGGATGGTCTCCATCAGTTGAGAAAAAGGAACTAAGGAAATAAAAAAGCAAATATATTCACGAAATCTGAGTTATCCCATGTATTTGGGATGTGTGCCCACATGAAGTACTCCTCCCATCAGGAGGGAAAAGGCAGATTGTGTCTTTCCTTGAGGAGCAGCCAAACCTGGAGAGAGCAAAAGCAATGCATGGTGGAGGAGATGGCAAGAGTGAAAATCTCTGCCTGCAGCAGCTTTGGGAGAAGTCGAGCTGAAACCCTAGAAACCAGTGAGGACCACACTGAGCCTGCTGTAACTGAATGGGCTGAAAATTGGCATCACTAACATGGGAGATACAAAGCAAGCAAGGGAAGGTTTGTTTAATATCTCTGCCTTTTCTTGCTGACTTTCTTCCTGCTTCATTTTACCTAGACACTTTGAATGGAACCCGTTACAGATAAAAGCAACAGCTCTTGCCTTTTTGGACCAAGAGAAAGGGTGCCTGGGCAGGTCAACCTCATGCTACTGGCTGAGTGGCATCCCCACACAGACTGTCGTGTACATACAAGGCCTTATCTGGCAACCAGAGGAAATTACTCTGAATTGGACATCACAAGTGTTTCTTCTATTATAAAAAGGTCCATCTACTTGCTCATGAAACACTTCTTGTTTTCTTTTTCCCCAGGTTGACTGTTTGCCTCCTTTCTCCTGCCATTCTGTTGTCTGTCACCCTGACTGCCTGACCTAAGTCCAGTCAGGGCAAAGACTCTGGAACAGCACAGGTTAGTGTTGCTCAGCTCAATATATGGTCTACTGCTTTGGGCAGTAATTTCTATTGCTAAGGTGGATGCTTACACCAGGTAAGCTCTGGAATTTGCAAAGGAAAGATTTGCATTTTCATCTATTTTCCAAAAGCCATTTTAGTCAACAGCTACATTAGAAATGCCTTTTTTCTCTCAAGCTGCCCATGTAGGTTCGATAAGGTGTGCTCTGGCACACAGCTGGTTACACAGCCCAAGAGCACCAAGGAAAATCTTTACCACCTCCTTCAAACTCACTTTGTATGGGCAGAGCCACACAAGGACTAATCTTATTTCTCCAGAAAACATCAGGGAAGTCCCCTTCAAGAGGATTGCATCTCTAAGGACTCTGGTGTTTGGTTAATGTACGCTATTCCTGCTTCAGGAAGAGGTCTCTGTATAAGGGACCATCGAAAGCACAACACTGAGGTACCACTGACCAGGGAAAATACATGTACTCTAGCTGTATGGCATCTAGAATCTCTCATGTATCCCAAAGCACATCAAAAACCTCCATCATGCATTTAAGAGAAATTAATTTTTGCACCAGGCCAATGCAATTCTGAAGTCATAGTCAAGGATATTTTCTTTTTTAGAGGAAAGCCCAGTGGCAAGCAAGCTGAGGTTTCACCTTAATTTTCCATTAGAGTGAGTCAAGTAGGGAAAGGAAGATAGTTGGGGTCATTGTCAGAGGGAGAGAAGGTAGTAGCATGCTGCAAAAGGAGAAGGGTAACAGTTAAAGGTAATCAAAAAGAAAATTGCTCAAAGTACCATAAGTAGTTCTAAGAAAACCTCAAATCCCACTTAAGAACTTAAAATAGGACAAAATTGGTGCCTGAAGAAGCACATTGGACTTGTTCTCAATATCTTACACTGTTCTGCTAAATCAGTTCTCTTTCATCATATGTTTAAACTGCCCCTCTGTAAACAAACACTGGGCTGAATAAAATCCCAGGGCAGGCATTTGGCTGGATAAAATCCCAAGGCAGCGTAGGGATGTGGGGAGGTTCAGTTCTGGGAGTAGGTCTCTCCAAACCAGTCATTTCAAGAAAGACTTTGGAAAACTAACCCCTTTTAACATACTAAATAAAATAAACTATTAAAGCAGTGGGGCAGAGCTTTTGTCATGCCTACACCTCAGCCCCCACCACCTCCCTCAGCCCCACCAATGCCTGATGGTGGAGGCACAGCATAAAGTCCCCATTCCTGATCCTGTGCGGCTACTGGAAAAATAAATTACTGAGCTAGAAATGTGAGAGAAAGAGCAATTAAAATTTTTCCTCTTTTTTAATCAAGGATTGTTTTGCCTTGGGGGCTTGGAGGGGTAGGAAATCAGGCTTTTCAAGCTTTAAAGAAAGGCTTTTCCAAGGCTTTGGAAAATACATGTAATAGACATCCCTATCCTTTAAAGACTGCTCTGCCCTCTTTTCTTTCCCTTATGGCACACATGTAGGGAGATTTGTTAGACCTTAAACTTGTCACAAATGTAGTTGCTAGCAGTTTGCCCCCATGTTCAGATGCTCTTACGATTGCTTTCTCCAGTAATTACTCAGTGGGTACGCCACAGCAAGCTCCATAAGTTACAGCTAATCACTCTTAAGTGCTGGAAGCAGGACTATATTTGTGCAAGAAACAGCAATCAAATACGGTAAGCAGATGGCTGTTTCTTGTCCTGTTACCACACTGAGCACAACAGATTAAGCCATGATGGATTTATCAGCACTGATGGATACATTAACACCATATGCTTTTATAGAATAAATAGCTTTTGACATTTCATTAGAACTACTGATGCCCCAATTTTTTAAAAGCTTGTTCTTTTGGAATTAAAATGCAGATGTTTCCAGCAAAGCCTGGAGGTTTTCCTATGGTCTCCTTAAACGGTGCAGTTCAATACTGCTTACCACAAGGCACAATTAAAATCCCAGAAACAGCTGAGGAAATCACAGCATTTCTTTAAACCATAAATTGAATATACTCTTCTCTAGAAGCTTTGTGACAATCAATTTTCATACTTGATAAATGCCAGTATTTAAAACTGATGAAGGTCTTAGCTCATTTGCCATATCTCAAGAATCACAACATTACCTAAACAGCAGTAAACCAAACATAAGCATCCAAAACCTTTTTATTCCTTATTTATAGGCTGGATCTGTAAGCTAGGGGAATGCACTGGAAGTTTAAATGGTATTTCTCAATCCTATCGGAAAGCATACCCTCAGATTTTTCTAAAGTCCTCATCTTGTGAGATGAAGAAGGGGGAAAAAAGTAAGTAATTTTCTAGGAATGTGGGTATCAGCTGCCCAGGCTGCTGTCAGAAAATGAGCAGCTGAAAGGTAGAAAGGGTGCATCTGTGCACTGACACAGCAGACACTTCAAACCAGGTTCTGAGCAGCAATTGCACATAGTCAAAGGGTGATCAATAGGTATTCATTCCTAGTCCCGCTGCCTCTAGAAAAGCAGAATGGTAGCTGCTTAAATCACAGTAAAAGTGTTAACAAAACCATATGTTTTCTGAGGACAATAAGCATTTTGGTGTTTCTATTCATTTGCCTACAGTAGTAGAAAACACATTTAAAAACCTGTTCAGTGTCATCAGTCAAAACCAGATGCATGCATGTGTGCGTACTGCTGCACCTATTCCGTTCCTCCTTTCATATACTTAAGTTCCTGTACAGGTCATCAATTTGGTGTTTGTTAATTGCTCGTCTGCAGTCTAGGTCTTGATCAGCTGATCCATCAGAAACCCTTCTTTCCCCGCCTATATTCATCTTGTCAGTTAGTGACATTTTTTGTAATGAAAGCAGTAGATCCATTGATAGCATCCCTCAACAGAGTGGAAAGCATCCTGCATTAGCTTTCTCTCCTAAACCAGCCTGTTCTATTACAATTGACCTTCTCTCCTTGATTACAACACAAATCATAGTCCTCCCCCCACTCCTCCCCCTTTTTCCCTCCCCCTGTCTCTTAGAGTATTTCTTCTGTAGCCATTCAATTGCCTGACTGCAGCTGGTAATTGGATTCATGTTTGGAGCACAGTTTTCTACTTACAAGCCTGGAATAATTCACATTGGGCCCTGGCCTAGGGCTGAGGCCATATGTTAAATTCAGATTTGAGCCTGTAAAATCCGGAGCACCCTGACTGGAGTATAATCCACTTAATGGCACAAAATCCTGTCTTATTTGTGACCTGCACTTATTTTCCTCTCTGAAGTAAAATTCCACTTCATTACTCTTTAAGACGTTAAGGGCAAGGCAGTTTCATTAAGGTGGCTTGGTGAAATGTAGAGATGCTGTTACTTTGGTAACTGTCTTGCCTTACTCTAAGTTTCAGGATACAATGCAGGCAGTCTTCAATTATAGTAATACAAAAGTTAAACACCATAAAAAAGAAACCCCTAACCTACCAGTATTCTTTGTGTATACAACACACCATTTCACATGGTATCTCTAGAGCCTGAAACACACCACTGGGATGAAGCTCAGATAAAGCTGTTGCACCAGAAAGTAAAAGTGCGGTTAGTGGTATTAGCTCTGCTACTCCACTCACAACATTACTTCAGCATCATTTATTCACCTAAAGTTAAAAAATACAGAAATGAAATGCAATCAGGTTAATCCTTCTCCATCTACGAGGGTTTGCAATTTCTCCCTTTGTGTTTCTCGTGCCCTTACATAACCATACATACCTGACCTGCAGACCCTGTTTAGCCCCTGTGTTAACAGCAATCAGCAGTTTCTCTCAGCCTGGACCTTCGGCTCTTACCCATACCTCTAACTTAGTCTACAGCCCATCACAATGTCTAATAGCAATCCCATGAGATAAGTTTCCATCCTCTTTCTTGTTAATGCCATCTAAACTCCTTTTCATCTGTTTCTTCTAGTATAATCCATAGGAATAACATCAGTTATAATGCCATAATGCACATCAGCCTCATATTAAAGCATCCCCCCGTAGCCTTAAGGACAGCATGGTTACACTTTGCTCACACACATAAAAGTCAAAAACAAATGCAGACTTTGTACCTACCATGTCCTCTGGGTCTTCTTAACCTTTCTGCAACATGAGTTATTTTCCAGCCCAGTTACTACACCTAATAGTGGACCTCAATTAGCCAAGTAGTCTTTACCAACTGAAGAAGTATAACACAAGTGTCAGGATTGATGATGATTCTTAACATGAGGTCCTCTCCCTCCAACCTCTTGAACAAGACCACATAAATATTCCTCATTCCCAGGACATAATGACCTGTGAGCAGTGAAAACACCTGAGTGTCCCTAAAAGTAATGAGAAATTAGGCTTGGATATTATTACATACTCTCCAGTTAAGCATTTTCTTCTGAAACCAGTTCATTACCTGAGGTACTCAGGATGTTCCAGCTTGAGCCCAGGCCTCCACCTTTAGACCAGGTCTCCAATCCCAGACCACATTATGGAAACCTGTCAGGGGGAACAGATTGATCTGAAAGCTTCTGTACTACCTCCAAGGTACATGGTTTACAGGTGGCCACCCAGAGCTGACTTCCATGCCTTCCCTGTCTTCACAGTTTGTCAAGGGGTGAAATCACTGGCAGGAAGCAATTTGTTTCTGTCTCCACGTCTTGCAGAACACCAGAAACCAGAGATACCATTTTAGGAAAATATTTCAAAGCTTTGACATTTGTCTGAGAGGTGATTTCATACCAATACTGTAGCTTTTGATTTCCTTGTGATAAAGCACCCGCCTGCAATGTGGAAGATCTGGGTTATGCTTCCAGCTGTGCTTGATTCAAAGCAAAATGGGAACACAAGGACCTCTGACGTACCTGGGAAATATGCTCTCACTGCCCTGCCATACAATCAGCTTCATTGCTCTATTTTTCATGAGCAACTGTTCCCCTCGAGCAGGTTTCTGTATATAGTACCATATATAGTATGCACACACCATGCAGTTCCTAGATCATTGCATGAAGCTTGAAGCAACACCTCGAAACTGCTCTCCCCCATCACAGATTTAACTCTCCCTTGTTCCCATTTCACTGCATGCCCATTTCAAAACCTAAATTTTCTTGCTGAAATTATCACTCAAGGTAGCATCTTCCTGCGACCATTCATTTTGACAACTTGGCGTTTTCAAGCATCCTTTCTCCAGAGAAGAGTAGCTCTTGAGCAGTACAGATAGCAGTGCTCCACCTCACTAACCACCCAGAATTAACCCAAGTACCACCAGACTTAGAGAAGAATTAGAGGCTTTAAAAATGTGTCTCCTACCATCTCCTCCACAGCTTCTGCTTGAAGTTGTTTGCCTCCTCCTCTTCTTTCATCACTAAAGGTCTGAGCTAAAGACTGATAATATTCACCTGAGCCCTTAGCTCATTCTGGCATGTTATCTATTTTGCAGCAAGAAAAATATATTAAGCTATTTACTAAGCTTGCAAATTTAACTTATCAACAACCTTTAAAGCTCCTGCAGTCCCCTACTTAAAAAAAAGGTATAATCTTCACTTTCAGTGTTCCCAGCATGAGAAGGAGTTTATAAAGTAGCTGTTGGTTCCATCCGTGGTGTCACAGTTCCCTACTGTGCAGCTTTTCAAAACACAAAAACATCCCTGTCCATTTTTGAACTGCTGGTTTCTAACTTTTTTCTCTCTTTGCTTTGAGAGTGTGCTCTGGGACTTAGTAACTAAAATCTGTCCTAAGGGTTTAAATGCTAGTGATGACTGATTTCTTCATCTCAACTAACAGGATTCAGCAGTAAGCAGAGTTTATCTTTTCACCTACATCTATCCTACAACTAAAAAGGGATTTCTTCTATGCTACCTGATCAAAAGTATGCTGGAACCAATGGAATTTGTCTATTGCTGACACTAACCATATTTTTGTTGTAGATCTTATACTTGCTACTTTCCTTAGAATTGCAAATCCTAAAAGTTAGCCATGTAATTAATGCGAAAAACTCATCTTCCTCTTTCTTACTTTCACCTACCACTCACCTTGAGAATTCCTACCACTATCTTGCCCTCTAAACCTGAAAATGTTACTGAAGTGATCTTAAAATCCATTAAAATGACAGAAATTTTTTTTTTCCTCTTACTATTTTATAGCATTAAACTCCTGGCTCTTGTAGAACTGAAATGGTCTCCAAGTCATGATTAAAGAGGCCATTTCTGGCCATGCAGTGATGGAGAGCCTCTTCACAGGTGCTCATCAACTTTTACTTAACAGCAAGACATTGGAAAGATCTGACAAGCCAAAAGGGACTGAAAACCTACTTCAGATTGCAAAGTGTGATTCACCTCCTCACAAGTCTTCTCATTACAGGTCAACTCACTTAAGCCATTTCCATGAGTTTCTGGGCTGAGAAAACTAAAAATTATTTCAGTGAAAAAACACATAAAAAGCACAGATTCACTCATGAAAAATTATTTCTTTCTCGGTGTCATGGTTTAAGCCCAGTCAGCCACGCAGCCGCTCGCTCACTCCTCTCTCCTCCCTCTCCCCAACTCCCGGAGGAATGGGGAGAAGAATGGAAAGAATGTAACTCCCACGGGTTGAGATAAGAGCAGTCCTGTAACTAAGGTATAACACAAACCACTGCTGCTGCCACTAATAATAATAATGATAAGGGAAATAACAAGGGAAGAGGATACAACCGCTCACCACCCGCCAACCGATACCCAGCCCGACCGAGCAGTGATCTAACCCTTCCGGGTAACTGCCCCCAGTTTATACAGTGGCCATGACGTGCTGTGGTATGGAATACCTCTTTGGCTAGTTTGGGTCAGGCGTCCTGTCTCTGCTTTCTCCTGGCTTCTCCTCCTCCCAGGCAGAGCATGAGAGTCACGAAGTCTTTGGTCAGAGTAAACATTACTGAGCAGCAACTAAAACCATCGGTGGTATCAGCGCTGTTCCCAGGCTGGAAGTCGAAACACAGCACTGCACCAGCTACTAAGAAGGAGAAAAATGACTGCTACTGCTTAAACCAGGACACTAGGTCATCATGAAAACAATTGCAAATTAAAGAATACAGGTGCTGCTACCTGTATTACTGTGTTTGTGAAATTAGTCTTAAAGTTACATTACAATGTGTCTAGTAATGCAACTAAACCATAATTCTTTCTGTGGGAAACAAATCCTGCCAATACATACATAAAAAGTGGCTTATTGCACTTATCTCTGTCAACATTTATTCTATGAAATGTAATCAGGATGTTAGGTGTTTCTTTCTGGAAGGTTTGAGAAGGTGCCATCTTTTGCCATCTGTTCTAATTATTTTTGAATAATCTGGCAGATTTTGCTTTTGTTGCTGAACTAAAGAATCAGTCTGCACTGGTTGGAATCACATAAAAAATATGTTGGCATGTAATTCAAAACTGCAACAGCGTTAAAGTGGCACACATATCAGCACCATGCAGTCAGAGGTCTGGAACATCCAGGGTAGGGTGATGAAACAGAGGTAGGTCTCTACAATTCCCTATGGGATGACATAAAAATGAGACAAAAAAATAGCAAACCCAGGTAGGGGCTGGTTTTGTGCAGTATGTTCCCCCTTTCCTGGTTTATTTTCCTTGAAGAACTCTAATTTATCAAGTTATTCAGCTCCTGATCACAGCATTTGAGACCCTGAACCGGGGAATCGTTACTGCCCTTTCTTAAATATGGAGAAATGAGACAGAAACCAGTAAATGAGTTCTTCAAAGTCACACAGGATGCCTGAAGGAAAGCCTAGGATGGCATGCAGGGGTTTTCAGCTCCAGACCGGAACATTGGGAATCTTTTGGGAACAATCAGTATGACTGAAACAGCATTGTTTTAGGGAATGGACAGCTTACTGAAACATTGGACAGAGTCCAAGTGCAATGGGTTTCCTACCTGCTTGATTAGAAAGCTCTACTGTAGCATAAATGCTAAATATGTAGTATTAAGTTTCTGTAAAAGCATAACCAGGATGATCCAGTATAAGTCAGTATTGAATGCTGAGTTGCAGGTTCCCCAGTTATTTATTTTGGAGATAACTCAGTTGTTCCAACCTACCTCACTTAAAAACACACGTATTTTGAAGGAGAAAAACAAAAACCCAACTGGAAATAAGAGCCAAGTGATAAGCTCTGATACAGTTTCTGTCACCGGCTGGGCACATGACCTTCACCAAGACCTTTCTTGCACTGCCTCATTTTCCCATCTGTGAAACAATCCAGAAATTCCTCCCTATGCTTTCTCACAGTGATGCAGTGACAGCCGATGGATATTTGCACAGCTTTTTGAATGTAACAAAGGCTAGGAAGAGACAAAACATCATCTGAAGGCTGACAATGCCAGGGTTGTGTTATGATGACTCCCACATGTATTAAATTGAATGGAAAATAAACAGGCAAATGATGAACACTAGCTTCAGTAATAGCACCAGTCTGTATTTTCAGCTCATCTGTAACAGTCTGCATGATATATACATAAATGTGCTTGAATCAGAGACAGAAAGGAAAAGTGTACAAGGTAGCTGGTTTTGTTTTTTTCTTACAAGTGCACCCATGTATCAGGGCTGGGTTCATGATCAAGATCAGTGTTTTTATCCACCAGGCTTAGCTAAAGCTAAGGTGCAGTGTTCTCTGGCTTAGATTTCTCTCTACAAAAGGCACAAGCAGTTTACCGTGATGCCCTTATAACCATCTCACTCGGCAAACACAGTTCATGAGAACATTTTCTTTTGCTTTTCAACTGAAGAAATAATACACCGTATTGTCTTCTGCAGAGAGTGAAATGCTGAAATTGTTTGGGAATAACAGAATTCCTATTTTTTCCACTGTGCACTGAAGAAATGTGGATACATGTGGTCTGTACAGGAATTATGAGACCCTCTCCACCTGGCTCTGCTCCAGTACCACTATCCTGGTTTGGCATCATGTTCCTTGCAGAGAGTATTCTCCCTCTGTCAGATCACCACTGCATGGATTGAAACTACCAAACCCCATTTCATTTCTGACTTTACAGATAGTTTTTAAAGCCAGTGTTTTAAAAATTGCTCTTGATTTGGGGTTTACAATGTAAGGTTTGACAAGGCCCACTTCTCACTGTGAAAAGATGAAATACAGGAGCAGGACTTTATTTACAGATTCAAAGCACCATATAAGCAGGTGCTGTATCCTCCCAAATTATTACCTCTTTCTAATAAACCTTTGGTCATAGTTTCCAAATCTCTAGCAGTAGATGCTATATCATAAAGTGACTACAAACATGCAGACCTATATTTGGGATTTCATTTGCACTGTGCTTTGCAATTAATAGATCACTGTGCTGTAGGAAGATTTTGAACAGTATTAAAGCACAAGTATTTTAAGCATTTAGATAGAATTGCTTGCCAAAGCCTGAAAAATTAAGTTAATCCTCATGGGTTTTCATCACAGCTATTTTTATGATGTGATTCCTCAGGAAAATCAAAATCCACCTGTGGTAGGCAAGACACGCTACTCTTTCCCATGTATAATATAGTATAATATTGACTACTTCAGTAGCATCTTTCACACCATATTAATACATATTCAAGCACGGTATTTTAGCATATTAAAATATTCATTACACTCGTATGAATTCTACAATTAAAAAAACCCAACCCCAAACTAATGGAATTTCTCTTTTTCATATAAGTCCCAACAAAACAGTAAAAAACCTCCAAATATTTGTTCACAGTCTTTCCCAAAGAAAATGGCAATGTTTCTACAATGTTCAATGGGAGTATTTTCAAGAAGCTTGCCTTTGGTGAAACATTCTTAATGAAAAACTCAATTTTCCAACCACCTATAATAGTAATCGCAAGGTTAAAGCAGGAGTCATTCTAGACACAAAGAACATGCATAAATGAACAGCAGTTTGGTTTCGTCGGTGGACCAGATTCAGCCATGATGTAAGCAAGAGCTTGTTAACTTTACTGAATAAGGCACCAGAAGATAGCAGCGAAACAAAGAGAAAAGTAAATGAGAACACAGAAGGACGTGGCAGATTGCCAGTATGAGATGGAGTGTAAATCCAAGTTTACATAAGGCTAAATAAAAGAGTGAAGATCAAAAGGAAATTTTTCCCAAGCTGTCTTAAAGGTGAGGTGCTGAAAAGTATTTCTTGTTTTAATAGTAATAATAATAACAACAACTTTACTCTAGGAACTACAAAAAACAGCCGTTAAGAAGACCTGGGTGAAAAGGGGAAAGACATAACATATTGCCTGATTTAGAACCTAGTAAATCAAACTATAAAGAAAGCAATTAGGATAATTTCACTCTTCTTTTCAGACTTGTCTATACAATGATTACAAAGACACTGGGCCAAATATATTTCCAGTGCAAATGGGAATAACCTTCACTATCTCCAGTTCAAATTATACTGAATTATGTCATTAATTACATTGATCCTGAAATTGCTATCAGTCATACATACAAGGACCTTACACAGCTAAGTAAAAGAGCTATTAAAAAATTCAGAAAGCAAGGTTGTCCTTATTAAAATCTGTTCAAACACGTAGATTTTAACATTAACATTTTACTACAGGCTCTAATTTACTCTGCAAACACATCATTCATTGCCTCTCCACAGTGTAACGTATTCTCAGACAATACAAAGTCAGAATTTGGCTTTGACATTTATCTTATGAGCAAAGTCTGTGATCACTGGCTATGAGCAGGATATCAAGGTTAGTTCTTTTTGGCTCACATTTCTCCAGCACTGATATAAATCCTGCAATATAAATTTTGTTTGTTCAATAGTACATATCCATTCATTCTGCCAAAGTAGCACCATGTGAATAATGTTAAGAAGAGCAGAAAGCACTGAAAATTTTATCTTTGAAATAAGCACATATCATCTATTTAATACTTCTGATATTACACAGAAACAAAGACATCCTATCAAACACTGCTAGTGCATGATGAGAAGGATAAAATGGTGATGATACAAGATAGTGTTTTGGAGAATTTCAGTCATCCAAATTCTTGGAGACCTGCAGTGCTATGAAAAAGATTGTATCAATCTACCCATACAATAATAATTAGCAGAAACAAACTGTTTAGAGATGTGCTTCTAGACTTTGGACACATTTGGACTCGAGACCTCTCACAAGGTTTGTTAGGCCAGCAGTGTACTGAAAGGAGGAATAAGAGCAGTCTAGGGGCAGTAATCTTGTAAGCAAGTAATCTTTTATTTTGTCAGAGTGGGCTCTGCAAGAAGAAATCTGATCATGATCTTGCATTAATATGGAGACCTTAGGCCTATGCAGTTTACTTTGTCTCCCAAACTGGAATATGCTGCATCAGTGTTACATTTTAATGCATTTCTACGTGTTCTGCCATAGAAACTCATCTTTCCTATAGATGCAGAAACAAAGTGAGGAGTTTTTCATTCTTATGGGTACATGCAACAAAAAAAGCAAGTTAATGGACACAGATCAGATGCCTGATTGTCACCAATTCAGTACCCAAGAAAACTAACATAGTAATGAGTAAAACTTGTAAGTTATAAAATGCAGCTAAACATAGCTCTTTGCGCATAAAGAACTCAGTACTATTCATTACCTTCCTTCACATTCACTGTGCTATGTGTAACTAGTTGTATTTTCTAACCCCCTAGTGCTGAAGATGAAAACATGCAGATTTATCTTGTAATGACAGCTACAGGCTCAGGAGTCCCATGTATGGCATGAGGCAACATCTTTGTAAAACTTCATGGTACTACAGGACCCCATTGTCCAGGAGAACCTAAATAATATTACTACCACTTCCATGTAAAACACAATCATGAAGTCCACACTCATTTGTTACAGGATGCTGGTGAGGTGATGATAAGGAAAGAAAAGGATTCTTACATATTTATAAGGTCCAAACAATTAGCAAATCTCCAGTCCCAGAGCCAGCAAGACCATATGGAAAAAAGAAAAAGCACATAATCATACACCAGATAATAATCTTGTGAGAGAAAATTACTAGGATTACAAGAGGAATCAATGCACTTGTAATTAAAAAATGTCAGCTCTAACAAATGTTCACTCCTCTAAGTTCAGTAAACAAGGCTGGAAGGGATCTACCAGATTAGTCCTGTCTCCGATAGCACAACCATTTACACAGTGAAGCTTTGGCCCAGAAGGACAGACAGAGCATCTGCTACCTGCACCCTCACACAAAATCACACTTCACTGCCTTCTATCAGTTTAAGGCCTCCAGCAGTACCTGAAGGAAACTGAAATACTAGAGAACATCAAGATTTTCACTGGTCTACTAGCCACCTCTGACAGCAAGGCTCTCAGGTAAAAATCTGTAGGTCATTTCTGGAAACAGAGCAGATCCTGGGGAAGGTTCCTTACACCTGATGTCTGCAAAAAGCAGAGTTCCACAAGTTACAACTCCAGTACCTTTTTTTAGCTGTGAACTTGAAAAATCTGTTTGTATAAATACTTAAGTGTGCCCTTTTATTTCTGGGAAGTACATGTAAAAACTAACCTTCACTGTAGGCACTTGCAATAAATTCCCAAAGACTGGTGGGATTTGTACCGTTGCCTTTACAAACACAGTCATCTGCAAAAACGGTTCAGCCATACACCATGCTCATCATCTCCACAAAGGCCAACTGCAACAGTATAGCTGCTCTGGCTGAAGTTCACAGTAAAATGTAATTGAAAGAAAAAAATCTATACTATCAACAGACTTCTGTTGGAAAAGTCTCTATTGTGTGTCTACAAAGCATACAAACTTAATACAACTGAAGAAAAATCACCACTCAGTGACATAGGCAGCTTTGTTGGAATAAGAGAGGAAACAAAGCAAGACTGCTTTTTCTAGCAGCAGCTTTGATTTGAAGTGTGGCTGAATTACAACATCAAGTAGCAATAATCTGAGATCTTTCACACTTCCAACTCAAAATCACTTTTAGAAAGACATGAACGAATGATGGTGAAATGTTCTCATTAATGACTTATCCTCAAGTTCTACAGCATGAATAGTAAATAGAGGGATCCGGATTAAAAATACATGAAATACATATTCCAAAATCCACTACAAAATCCAATATGATCTGTTTCCTAAAAGGAAAAAAACCAAACCTGAGTGAGCAGCCTGTGTACAAAAGCCTTCCCTTTACATTATGAGACTTGCATATCTTCCAAGAACCTTCTGAAATCAAGAACACTTGATGGCTGCCAAAGGAGAAATAATAAATTAGTCAGGATAGGTGCCAACATTTGCTAGCATGCACACACAGATCTGTCAGTTGTCTCAACTTCTTTGGTCTTTTTTAGTAAATTATATAATTTGCAAACATCTCTGACAAACTCTTTTCTTTAATTCCTTATGTAGCATTTCTATTACTATTTAGGCGCGCCTTTACTATAACACAAAGGAGAAAATCACATCTTCTTAGCAAGTTTGAAATTCAATCATATAAATCCAATTTTTTATGTAAATTCTTGGGCTTCTCAAATGCACAGCCAAGATGCATAAACAAATATAGCTTACAGTAGAAGCATGGACATGAGATGGCACCTGAGGAGGTGGCTGCCTGACAGAAGGTGGTGCATCTGGGTCCTTTCCCTTTTCTGAGGCTCATAGAGACCCCTAGGTCTGAGGTATTTCAGGCTAAGCAGGCAGCTGGGAGTCCAAGCTTTAGTCTTCAGCTTGCAAATACCATTTGATTCCTCCTTAATCTATGTTACATCAAATCATTCTTCCCCCCCACACCCACCAACCATTTAGCACATTCAGTTTTTCAGTTG
The DNA here is from genome assembly GCF_033783945.1 of Neopsephotus bourkii. NCBI lineage: Eukaryota > Metazoa > Chordata > Aves > Psittaciformes > Psittacidae > Neopsephotus > Neopsephotus bourkii. Next base: position 1,102,740 of record NW_026902270.1, read on the forward strand.
GACTTGGATTCAATAGTTTGAAAAAAGGTGACATTTTCTATGAAGTGTGGCAATTCCTGTTCCCATGAAGTGCAAGGGTAGCTTAACTCCCATCTCTACTTGCTATTCGAAGATTAGAAAGAGCCAATGTTGTGTTTTGCTTTCCACCTGGCTTATACAGCTGGGAGTCACACAAAAGCAGGTTAACAGTGAGATTGTTCCTTTTTTAGATTAGAAGGCTGTGCAGAATGCCCCTGGATCCTGCAGAGCGAGACCTGATTTTGTACACAAAGACTAGGTGTCTCTGAAATCACTGCTTAATGTCAAGTTAAATAGCATTTACATACCTTGAGGGATTTATGTGTTTAACACCTGGAAGTTCAAGCTTTCTTATCTAGCCCCTATATTCAAGACTCGTAGGGAAAGATCAGCTGTGCACCCCTCTCTTCCTAAACAAGCAGCACTATATCAATTGGATGCCCACCTCAGAGATGTCTGAAGACAAAATATGCAACATGAAATGGAGGTGGATACAAGTGATGATAACCTTATATAAATATACGCCTACAGAGAAAGACTGAAAATCTATAGCCATGACTTTGGAATAAACTCCAAGTAGGTTAACTTCAATCTTTCAAATTTCAAGAAATATATTGCTGGAAAATTATATCTAATAAAATGTATAACCCAACTAATTAATACTTTTACTCATAAATTCTCACAGAAGCCACTCAGCAATCAAGTAAGTGCTGTAAATGTGGAGTGAACAGTCTTTCTATAATTCATATCTGAGAGAGCAGGTTAAAACATTTTAAGTGAAATTTTAACTGAGGAGCTATTGCAAAGTACATATAAAAACATGTGTTAAAAATGCAGTCCCACAAGAATACTCTCATGATCAGACTTCAAAGTTTTGTGATATGTTTATTTTCAGCAGGAGAACACAAAAAATGCTGACAGGAAATCCCACATCCAAGAAAATAATATACATATTTAAAATAGAAATTTTGCATCCTAAAATTATAACCAAATCTGATACTCTCATGCATTCTTCAAGAGCCTGCTCCTATTTTTAAGAGCCTTATGTAAAACCCACAAGTATAACATTAACAGACCTGGGACTACTCAAATCTTGTAGCACTGAAGATCACGAAACATTTGCTGCTGATGTTGTATCAAGCACAGACTCCTGAAAGCTCAAACGAAGCATGTCTTGGACTACGCAGATTGTTTTGGTGTGGTTTTATTTGTAGTTCTCATTTGAAGCCCTATTTGAAACGGAGCCTAAGGAAGGACACGTCTTTGTACAACCTTCACTAAAGAAATATCCACATCAGAGACAAAATTGTAATTGAACTCCTTTCTAGTAATCTATACAGAGGCAGAGGTCTAAGGGAAAACATAGATCAAACGACTTGGAAGTGGAAAATAACTACAGACATAAACAATATCAAAAGAGACTACAAAGTTAGGTAGACACAGAAGTGTAATAGAAACCTGTTATGTATATATGCTTTATGGATAAAATAATGACCTAGGGTATCCAATGTTAATGCTTGAATTTTTAATATATTTTATTTAATACGATTAAGATTACGCAGTGTTTTCCTAGCTCATTCACCCTTCCTTACTCTCATGCTCAGGATGTTGTATGGATTAAAACACTATCTGCCACATACACCAAAAATGCTCTCAAGCTTTCTCTATTTTGAAGCACAGCACAAGAAGGTGGGTTCTTACATAAAAATCACATCTTACCTATTAGGTTTAGAGACACAACTTCTTGATGCTTTCCATACGAACAGTCAGAGTTCTCAGTGTTGCAGCTGAACCAGGTATGACAACATATGGGAGTACCTCCTGGTAGGCAACGAACCCCCTCAAGGTCTAGGTTGGATTAGTATGAAAATTTAATATTGAAAGGGGCAGAGATGGGTTGCAATGTTTCAGGGCTTATCCTTATACTCAGGTGAGCTGGCGATACAGGACAAGAGTAAGAAAGAAGAATGGTAGACATCACTCCCACCCTGTCAAATACAGCCCATGGTCCACTGAGATGAGGTTAATTTTAGGCTGAAAGTCTAACTCACCAAAAGGTTTACAGACTTCTTAAGACCATAAGTGGCTGGCCAGCAGTGAATAATGGATGGGAGTTTCCCCTGACTAGCTTGACCACCTCTGCATCAGACTTCTGCTCTCCAGAGAGCCAGCATGCTAAAGCTATAGCAAGCACTAGGGCCCACATCCAGCTATTACTTCCACTAATGACATTTTTAGAGGGTGAAGACCTCATTGAATCCATTGATGTTGACCCATGGGGCTACGTTTTCTCTGTGCTGCTCAGTGAATTAGGCAGGCAACTGCTATTAATGAAAACAGGAGAAGTGTATATCCAGTTCCTAGCTCACAGGGCTGCTAACATACCCCATAATTTGAGAGAATTATGTCTTAAAGGCTACACTGTGATAGAGAAATCACTCATGATGAAACAATGTTTAAGTGGTGGAAAAAAATCTTGGTTCTAATGTTAAATGAATTTCTCCAACACAGACTTTCAAACAAGGATTACAGGATGAACATTTCACACTTCAGGATACCTAATTTAAAATAACAGCTTATATCTTAGGCATTCTACCTTACTGAAATGATCAAGCCCTCTCTGTGAAGTGTCTGTCCCAGTTCATTTTGTCTGGAATATGCTGCCCTGCTTAATCAAAACAAAACCTAAGACATCTACATTTACTTTTTTAGTGAATATAATGATTTTGAGTGGAATTTTTATGCTGCTTTTTGCAAGAAGAGGTGGTACCCATAAAAATACAAGTGACCTACCACCAGTGCCATTACTTTAATTGACATCTGTGAGCATACTTTCTTAGGTTGCATCAAGACAGACGAGGGCCCTTTGTGCCCTTCTGACAGTGATGGCAATCATTAAAGATTTACCAGGGTCATTAAAGTGAGAAATAGCAGTAATGCAGAGCTGAATACCACCATCCCGTGTGGATTTGACTGAAGTGCTAAGACAGCCAGCACGGAATTAGCCAAGATCTTGCACTGTCAGATAACCTTATCATAAAAAAGAAAAAGAAAATTAAAAAAAAAAACAATCACCAAATTGTCTAAACCACATTAAAGTAGCACATTTCACTTATATGGGAGCTATTGCCAGTAAAGGACATAATGCTTCTCTTTACATGAAAACACTACTCACGCTTTCACATGGTACCAGCTACAAGGAAAGCTGGTGGGGAGACCCAGGGTCACTGCATTAGTGTTTCTGTAGGATTCTCCTGGGACACTGCAGCAAATACAGCAGGAGGCAGCTTGTGGGCTACCCCCTCATAGTGCTGCACCGCCAGCTCTAAGTGAGGAGATGTAAAGGGAGACTTTGATGTGGGGCCACTGGAAAAGCCCTGGGGAGAACCTGCTTCATGTTTACTAACTGCACACACGATTGGCCGCAGCATTGTGGAGGATGTGTATAACAACCTATTCTTGCCCTTCTGGGAATCCTTGTAGAGAAACCAGCACAGCCCTGGCAGCACACTGATTTCAAGGAAAAAACGAATTACTATGAGTCAGTAGGTTGTTACCTTACAGCCCAGTCAAACCTGTTACCTCTTTCCACAGTACCTGTCTTCCTCTTAATGCTCTTTTCTCTGAGCATGAACAAGATCTTTTGTCCCTTATTGAATGTTCAAATCCAATGTTAAAGCAACATCCCACATCATTTAAATGCAGTCCTCATGTGTAGGCACTGCAACTATTTTTAGCAAAGACCAAAGGACACCAAGATGCAAAGAAACAGACAGCTGCAGGTTTAATAAGGTTTAACATGTTTAACTACAAGCCTGATGATTCATAAAACACACACCTTTCTGGAGCAGATCTATGTAAATTATTTTAAGGTAAAAAAACCCCAACTATTTTAAAATCATTATCACACGTGTGTTAACTTGTGAACCAACATCACAAAAAATCCTTGGAGAAAAGGTACAGGGGGTTTCTAACCTTGCTTTGATTATCCTGTTCGTTATATCAAATAGAACAGGAAAGCGATCTCCTATGGGTATCAGTCACCACACTTGTTTTAATCCACCCCTTTTGATTTCCCAAGCAGCTCAGATTAAAGGTAGACCTTCTTTTCCATCTGATGTGATGCCTTGCTGCAGAGCTCTGAGAAGAAGCAAGAAACACAAAGCTCATTGTCTGCCAGGGTTGCTCTAACTAGCTGACCCATGTCGCAGGTACAGTGCCAGCCTGTTTGGTGGCAAAGAATAATGCTTCCTATCAGTCACCTGAAAAGTGAAGCAACTGACAGCACTGGAGTACAGAAATAGACACAGGTTAAAAACGAACACTGTGAGAGCAGCTCTGGCCATGCCAGCACACAGATGCACACATATATATTTGCAAAAAAAGCAAGTAATACACAAGTTGTGAGCCGATTGCATGCAAGTACTCTCTCTACTGCATTATGGATGTTGGTTTTGTTGAATCTTTGGGACTCCGATGCGAAAGTCCCTTTCAAGATAACTTTTACCAGTCTTGCATATCCCAGTGAGAAAAAGCAATACTTCATGCTCCTTGACTCACATGTGATATATTGGTCCTTCAGAGTCAGGCATAATTATCGCATGATGCACAATGGTGAACATGTTTTAAACATATGTTTTACATGGTACAATCAATCACGATGCACCTAATAACGCTAATAGTTGGTATACAGTAACAATACACCCTCAAGCTTGTGCAGTAGTGAGATAATGTGTTTCCCAGGTCATTGGAGGTGCTAATTTCACCTTCTGCCTCACGATACTTCCAAGGAGCGTGTTATCTCAAGGTAACACATGTCTGCTGGTACCTGACTGTTTAATTATTGTACACAAAATTCCAAATCAGAATAATTGGCATCTCAAGGCACCGCTTTTCACTGCAGGGTCTTCCCGATGTAAGTGAAGAAACGCAAGTTACGCAGCAAATAGAATGACCTTGGTAGAGATTTCTTCCCCAAAACGATAGTGTCTCACAACTTTCAAGCACAACCTGAAGAAGGAAACAATACAAATGCTGTAATTACATTTCCGGTACAAAAATTCACAATGGTTTGCAGTTTGTTTTTCCTATGGAATTTGTTTATGCAAAAGGTGTTTTGTTGGAAGCACACACGCCAGGATCCCTCAAAATATTTTCCCGAGGCCATTTCTTAGCAGCAGCGCATGTTTTAGTCTTTCTTAGTGACAGCCTTCTACTTTATGTAAACAAACACACACACTGTTTGGAGCAAGGCTTTTACAAATGAGATGGATGGGTTACACAGTCCCCAATGCAGTGAAATACCTACATGAGGTGGGGCAGCAGAACTAGGAGTGGGAAGGACCCTCTCCTGTGCGAGAAGGTGGAAGCACTCAGTAGAGGGTACTAAGCTTAAGGATATGGGTGACCCAGTCCCAAGTGTCTTATAGGAGCAGCAGTCACAGACTTGAGTTTGCACCTGAATCTGCTCTCTGTGGTTTGAACACCTAAAATACCGAGCATCGGCAGCACAGGTCTTGCTACATAGAGATAATGGGTTTTACTTTTCTTTCTGGAGAAACCCGATCTCAGAATTCGGGTGCATTTTCTCATACAACTCAGCCTCATAACCAAAACCATTCCTATAAGCAATGGGATCTCTGATCAGTTGCCATTTTCTGTTACTCCATATCCCTGAAAAAGAAACAAAGACTGATCCCTTATATATACACAGGCCTCCAAGTAACTTAAAAAAAACCCATATCAGTCATATCTGATTTTCATTGTTATTTTTTAAACACTCAAATATTTTGATGGTAGAAACACTTAAGTATCAAGGCATATTTATTTACTATAAACAAGGAACTTTGGGGCAAATGAGGAACTCAGGGAAACATAAGATTTCATGTAATCTCTCTGCTGTTCTGAACCATGGCTGCACCATCAGTTCTATTTTGACTCCTAGAGCAATCGGCCTTGACTTGTCATGGGATTAAAATCCGCCACTCAAGTCACTTGATATTTGGGATGGCACTTCATCACCCAAGTTACTTGACACACAACATACCAGACAATATCTTACCACAAATCACTAACAAGAAGATGGGGAATACAAAAAAACAGAGCCTTAAAGGATCAATAAAGGTGATTTAGTGCAGTTGCCCACCCAACAGTAGGATCATTAATACCTAAACCCAATCCTGAGAGACATTTACACAACCCATTATTTTACATAACCAAAACTACCTTAGCATAAATGGCTTGAGACACGTAAGCCCTACTAAGGGAGTATAAATACACATGCAACTTGAATTCTGTTCTTGCTCCTACTTGAACATTACCTTTCAAGACATCTAAAGCAATTAGGACTTCTCTAAGAATTGCTTTTCTGTTCAATCATTCATTGTTTTGTTGTTGGCATTTACATATGTAACTAAAAGGCATTTTATAAGGATACCAAGTTCTACAAAGTCAAACTGGATTTTATCTATATTAACTATTAAATCAACATTAAAAAAAAGAAGGATTTTCTTCTGGAAATGAATGTTTCTAAGGTCCTCGCATCTATGCTACAGGTGTTTTGCTCTGGCCTATGGTCAGTCAGATCACCTGACTGAACATCCCCACTATGCTCATGGTTCAGTTGGCTCAAAAGAAGAATATTGGTTCAGTCACGTCCTCCTCTTCAGCAAAAACCTGGAACAGTTGATTTTCCCTTTAAAAGAATAGTTTGCATGCACTAAAATTGCAGTGAACCACCTTGAGGTACATAGAGATGATCAAGGTGCAGACTGTGAGCCCCTGTTCGTACTAGAACTGCACTGCTCCTCCATCCTCAAGGGCAGGAGTGCCTTCACCCTGCTTTTGCCACCAGCAGTCTTTCTGTCACGCTGGGGAGCAAGCAGAAAAATGCTGAGAGTATCAAATATCACCATGAAAGCGATCAATGGCAGTTCAGGATCTTGCAACAGACTCCTTTGGGAATTAGCCGCTTGAGAAACAGTCCACTTACAGTGAAGTGAGAGGCTGTTGGTAGGCGCACTCTCACACACAATATCGAGAAGCACAAAACCTCATACTTTTATTTTCTGGGTGGACATATTTTGTCTATAAACTGTGTTCCTACAGCTTTTACCTACCTATGATTTTCCGGTGTCGCATTCCATTATCCTCTTTCTCAGCAGCAAGAAGAGAAAAATGATGAGCTCTTTCACAGAGGACACAGCTTTATTTTACTTGGGATGAGAAATTAAGGATGCCCTGACTGGCAGCATGTGGTTTCTATTTCTGTCTATAAGCAGCCTTACAATAGTAGGTCAAAAGGATTAGAGGAAGGTCAGTGTTACTGTTTCTAGAGGAAACCAGCAATTGTAGATTCACTTCAATGTTCTTGCCTTCCAAAGAAAGTGGAAATCTTATATGACAGGGTTTTTCAAACACCTGCTCTTTCTCTTTTTTCCTTTGGTAATCGAAGTAAAGAGTTGTGGGGTTATTTACCTCTCTTTTTTTCACTTTCATTCACTACCTGATAAGTATTATATAGAGAGTAAAAAGTTGATTCATTGTCTGATATATGTCTCTTTATTTTTGTAACTATAAAGCAAAGAAACAACAGTATCAGTACAACCCACATACTATTTAAGGCAAAAAAAACCACACAGAGGAGCTATATCAACTCTGAGCAACATCACAAATAGTGTAAAAGAACAAAATGTTCTCTTTTGCAGTTCAGCCTTTCCATTTTCCATTCGCTCACAACAGTCTGATCTTCCTGTTCACTAACATCACAGGGGGAAAAGCAAACTAACTGCTCAATTCACATGGGTTACATTGGTTTATCGATTTATTAACAACTTGCAATAACTGCCAATCTCCCTCTGACCTATATGTTCAGGATCAATAACAGTGATACTGCAGGTGAATCACTATACTGGGCACTTATAAAATGGTAATAGGCACTCACAAATGTCCAGGCAGCATTCTGCTTTGTCGCTCCTTTTCTAGCTAAGTCTTTCATCTGAAGTTTCCCTGCAGTTCCTTGGTTGCTATTTAACCCAGCCGAGGGTTATCTTCCTCTTTAGCATGATGGGTGTTTGTGACATCCACATGCGACTGACGCCTCCCTATCTTACCAGCTGTTATCCAGGCTATTTTGGAAGAAGTAGGGCTATATACGCACCCTTCCTGTCTAGCCATCTCATGGTGGGGAAACTGCATCCTGTACATAGCACTGCAACGGATGAAGCCCAAATGGGGTACATGTGAATTTTCCTGAATTGCACAGTGTGAGACTCAATTAGGGCCTATTTCTCCTTCCAAAAAAAAAAAAATCAAATAAAATAAAATTGCAATGCTCCAATTGCTTTTAATGGCTGAAAGATCGTGTTCCCTTGAGTGTGAAGATAAGCTGAGAGTATTTTTAATTAAAACTCGCTCTTCCTCATCTTTATCCCAAAAGTTTGTTTCATGTTAAAAGCCAGTCATTCCCTGACACTCCAAATATGTCCTCCAGAATACACATTTGCTCTCCTTCATAAGGAAGCTAGATTGCACATACCTGTTATAAAATGGGAACTGTGCATTACCAGACACAGCCTAAATTCAACCACAGGAACACATTTGTAGCAAACCAACCTGCAAAATGACAGCATTGCTCTGCTGTGTGAAGTGGTGTTCTCTTAGAAAATGCATGCTCTACACTTCATACTGATGTAACTAAAAAGACATAGAGCAAGGAGCTGCATGCTGGCCTTTGAGCTTGCCTTCTTAGGGTTGAAGTTAGGGATGACTTATGCAGCGTCAGCAGCAAAGATGCTAACGCAGCTTATCCATGGGGATGGCACCATAGGGAGAAGGTAAGGAGATACTGCCAAGTACATTAGTTATCGATGTGACCAGTCTGCAACTTGGCTCTCTCTGACTAATAGGCAGCTCAGGTGAAGCTGCTGTGCTGGGTGGGTGAGCCCACACTTCAGTGCTGCTGATGCCGTCGAGGCTGTGGGGCTGGGCATTATGCCTTGCCACCAATGCAGCTCTACTCTTCAGCCTGCTCACGAGTACAGCCTCTCATTTCCAGTGCACCTAGAAGTATCAGACACATGTACTCTAGTTCTTGGCCCTGGGATAATTTTAACCAGGAAATGAAGATTTGCAATAAAAAAAAGGGTGAGTACTGCCAGGAAAATTAAAAAGAAAATGAGAGTGGAAATGAACCTTTAGATGGATACCTGATAGCTATATAAAACACATGAAGAACCAGGTCTTGTCCAGCAGCTTCACTGAAGTTACTCAGTTACCCCAAAAGGCCAGGAATCTCACTGACCAAAACTAAACCAAGACTGCCTCCAGCTATCAATTGGCCAGAAGAAGCAGGTGGAAACTGGTGATAACAAATAAATACAGGCCTGCACAAACCACAAAGCTACGCTTCCAAAGGCAGCCTGCAAAGCATTGGGATGTTCTGCCCCTCCAAAAGCTTTCACAGAATTACGACACCTTGTTTCCCTACAGATCCCAGGGATGCATTTTACCAGGATCACAGCTGTACCAATAAAACCAAATGAAAATGAGTAAAAGCCTTGAGAAAACGTAGAAATCACTTATCATTGCCCCAATGGCAATGGTTCATATGTAACTAACTTACTTCCGTAGGGGTTTTACATGAAAGTAACTGAAGAGGCAAAACATAGTCTAAAAAGAACCAGCTAAAGCCTACACAAAAAAGCTCTGTGCAATTAAGCAACACACTTATATGTGGTGAACTGAGATTGTTTTGTTGGTCTTTCCCTCAGTCTGTGTTTATACCATGGCATGTTTGGAGGCAAGGAAGGTACTTAGGCACTGGGGAAATAACTTTTACTGGTTTTCTCCCTGTTCCATTTTTATCATAGGTTTTGTTTAGATGAGGCTTTGTTTAGATTGGTTGGCTTTTTAATTCTTATTTTACCACAATCTTGTTTATGCCAGAATTGTCATGATTTTGCCCTGAACTCATGTGATTACTCATCATATTTTTACAACTTTCATTTGCAGAGTTATTATCTCTTGATCTTCTGCTGTTTTCCCGTATGTTTAAAGATTTCAAAACTAATTAAGATGATTAACTAAAAAAGACTAATTGCATCCCTAAGTGAGATGTGTCACTTCTGATTAGCAGGTGGCTCTCTTCTGTTTTGGATACATAAAAGCAGATGGAAATGTGGCAGATTAAGCTATATTTAATCTGCCCACTTCCTTCCAGACTGCTCTACTTTCCAGTTAACATTGTTAATGACAATGAAACCTATGAATGCTTCAGATTACCTTTTTTTTTTTCCCTTTGCCATTTCCCATTTGGCAGCAGACATCTCATTTGAAACCCTGGCCAAGCTTAACTCAGAGTTTCCAAATTGGGGTTTTTTTCCTAAACATTTTATGACTTTATTCACAAGCTCCAAGCTGCCTGAAAGCACAGGAGAAAACATACTCAAGACCAAGAACACTGTTGGTGATTTTGATATGTAAGTATTATTTGGTGGTGATTTTCAAGGTTTTCTAAAAGGACTAATTTTGCTCTTAGATTCCTTTTTGCTATATTTCAATATAAAAGTAGATATATAACATTCCTTTTCCTATATCCAAGATATTTTTTCTGAATATTACAAGAAATGCTACTCTGAATCAAACTTTTCAGTGTAGTACTGTATTCTCCTTTTATTTAAGCTTCTTTTAAACTCTTACTTCTCTTAATTTATGATTTTCTATTCCACTATTGCCCCATTAGTTAACCTTTTCTGTGGTGCCAGTTTTGATACAGTATCTTCAATTCATCCCTTATCCAAATGTTGACATTTCCTCACTTCAGCTTTTATTTGTTGATATACTAAACAAAACTTAGCCCACTTCAGTCATCATTTGCACACCTGACACACATCTGTTTTGTAATAATAGATAAAGAAATACCAAAACTTTGATTGTCTTTTCATTCTGATAAATATATCATCAGAGAAGGAAGAAAACGGATACATTCTGCAAATTCACATATTCCAAGAGCTGGGAAAACTAGATCACCTTTTCTTCTTTGTAGCTTTATCCTGACAGTATCCTCTATAGTTAACTCTGCATGATTTATTTTCCACTTGCTATCAGTCTCTCGTTTCTTAGCATTAGGCATAGGTGTGCTAAAAGATCAATAGGAGCTTATAGATCCTACGTACCTTTACCTGTTTTCTCTAGTGTTTCAGAATTACTTTCTAAAATATGCAATTGTTTACTAGCCAAATGCATTGAGGATAATGTCAAAAAGCTCTTTCTTTGTTTTGCTGCCAGTCTAGGGCAATTTTACCACTGCAGAAACAAGAACAACAGAAAATAACAGTACAGCCACACGACATTATGGGACATAACTAGTTCAACAGATGCCTGAGGAATGGTGGTAACTTATAAATATTATATATAAAATACATATGCTACTTTGAAGTACACGCTTAACAGCTTAAGTGTGGAGCTAGTTTGCCTTTCAGAGGTTACTTCTCATAAAAGAAGTGTGATATGAATCAAATATTGATCACTCTAAGTTTTAGAGCTTACTGTGCAAAACTTTTCTACACACTTACATCAGAATAACTCCACTAAATTTTATCTGGGATTTATGCAAATAAATTTGGCTATGTGGGCCAAAATGACTTATTTGACACTAACTTTTGAAGATGCAGTGCTTCCCATTTAAGTGGAGGTATTCCAGCAGTGAGAGAAGGTGAAAAATGCATAAATACATCTGACCATAAAGACTAAATTCTTTAGGAGCAAAACCCCCAACTTCTGTACCCACTTCTGGTGCTTTGAATGTCCTCAATGGATCTGATCACACACTTACGTAAGAATATGAGAAATTAGTATAATTTTTGAGATGTTTAGCAGCTTCATTTGTGTTTTATCACATAACCAAAATCTGGTCAGAGCACTGGACATAACATCTGTTTCTTCAAATAATGGTGTAATTGAGACAAATGAAAACAATTCATCAGATACACAAAATAAGTGGTGACAGTGCAGATTTCCACCTTCATTCAATAGTTAGAAAGGTTACTGTCCATAACCCTCACTTCTTTTTATCTCAGTTCTTCTCTATTCAGACCTAAACACTAAACAATAGGACTGAAATGCAAAGGTGTGTAGCTTTTAAGGTAGCAGTAAGTAATGAGAAAGTATGCTAAGTCCCAATCACAAATGAAAAGGACTACAATGATGTTCAAAACAGGAAAACATAATACCAGGGAATTTTCTGAATTCAAGGCTTTTATTATATCCAGTATACTATTGTGAATAATATTATGCCAGAATTCTAAAACAAATTCAGATCTTCTTGTCTTTAACTCTAAACGTATTTGTCTTCAACCCTAAACGTATTTGTCTTCATCAAAAACCTTAGACACATGCAGACAAATTCATGAGGACAGCTACATACATGTCATAGAATCATAGACAGTTTGTGTTGGAAGGAACGTTAAAGCTCATCTAGTTCCAACCCCTCTGCTGTAAGCAGGGACACCTTCCACTAGACCAGATTGATCAAAGCCTCATCCAGCCTGGCCTTGAGCACTTCCAGGGATGGGGCAGCAATGGCTTTTCTGGGCAACCTGTTCCAATGTCTCACCACCCTCACAGTAAACAATTTCTTTCTAATATCTAATCTAAATCTACCCTCTTTCAGTTAAGTCATTTCCCCTTGTCCTATTTGTTGTTCAAAAACAATACCTGGAAGATATCTTCGCTAATAAAATGGAGTAGATGCTATTGAATACTAGCATCCTGCGTCATCTGTTTAAAGTACTGTTACAGGGAACCGCATGACTCAGGGAATTAGTAATGGGATATAGAGACTTTCACCTCTAGGTCAATAGTTATAATCTGAAACAGACTGAGAGACCCCAGGAGTCAATGCCATGTAATCCCCATCTACTGACTTTAGTAAAATTAGCCTGCAGCCTCCAAACAATTTCTATGGAAGAAATACTGCAACCACAATAGAGGGAGAAAAACCACTGGCACTGGTATCTGGCACTGACAAGAACAAGAAAGCCAAGAAATTGTCTGCGGGAATATGTGGTCCTTCTAAAATAAGTAAGTGGAAGTGTTTCAGTAAATAAGCAAAGGGAAAATCATTCACAGTAACTTTTAATCTTTCTATGGCACTGGCAACGATCATGGACTTGAACCCCCTGAAAATTCTAAGTGTTCAGCACTCATACAAAATATCAGACAATATAAATTGTGCACACCATATATATTGAGCAATATCCTTAAATTGTACACATCAGTGTGCTGTACGTATCACCTCAGTAACAACATACAATCTTCATCTGCTCTGACATAACTAGTCAGAATTGTAGAGCTGTGTAGCACAGCATTCAGACTTACTCACAGGTCTGCAAACAACCTTTTGTTTGAAACTCCCAAGACACCGAGGTTTCCAATGGTTTACTCTATGTTTTGGTATGCATTTGTGATTATGCAGCCTCAACCTGTTGAGCCATTTTGTTTCCTCTCAAACAAACTATAGTAGACTGTCCTTGGCAGAGTTTAAGTGGCAAAATACTGCTTACCGCAGCTACTGTAGCAATAGACTTCCCACTAAAGAGAAGCTAATGGTTGAAAATTGAAATACACTGCAGATAGTTCATATTAATATCTCAAAATATCTCAGATTTGAGATATTCTGCAGATGCCACTGCAGAAATGCTGCAGCAACAAACCTCACACTATAGAGAGGTTAAGAATGAATAAAAAAAATCAACATATGCAGCAAAATGACACAGGTGAATCATTCCATATTAAGCTGAAACACGTGTAACCTCAACATCACCAAGAATATCAACAGACCAAAGAAAAGACATCAGGGTACCTATGACTAGGATACATAACACTGATGGGTAGCAACCTGAATATCTGCTATGGAGGCGATACGCTACTCCTCATCTGGCGAGCTCTTCTTCTGTCTGCAATGTATACAAATCAGAGTCAGGAGGCTTGAAGGGCAGTGAGGTATACTGTGGGCAACGTGAAGTTGTGTAACAGTGTCCTTTTCCTGACACACTTTGGACCCATTCTGGAATGAGGGTCTGGACTGGGTTTTTTCTAGTGTTAACTGTGAAACTCAAATAAACCAGTGACCCCATTCATGTACTGGGAACTGCATTGATCTTTAGCCATGACAACACTGACAAACCTATACAACTGAAAAATACTTAAAAGTCTCAGGCCATCGTGTGCAATGTGCTAATCACCACCACAACAAATGCATCAGACAATCAGACAATCAGACACATCCTTACAATCACATGGATGAACTTTCATTAATACAGTTAAACAGTGGGGTTTAGTTGAGATTTCTGATGACTACTTGATGGTCTTATGCTCTCCACACAAATACCAGTCTGTACTAGCCAATGTAGATGTTCTCCAATAACTTCTTTCGAAGTTCTGTATCTTTTACATTCATAAAAGTTCAGATAATAAAAATGTGACAAACAGGAATCATTAACTTTTCAGATAAATTATCTCCCTTTCACAAAAGCTGCTCTCCTTACCTATATTACCAAATGAACACAGCTCAGTCTCTAATTTAGAAACAAGGCATGTTTATCCTCTCTAACTTACCCATCACTTTGATCTTCAAAAGTGCCCCTTTAAGTGAGACATAATAAGTCAGAAACTGGAGGAACCACTGTTAATGTTTTTCTTCATTTCTAGTGTGTGGTTTCTAAATCCTGAATTGAGATTAATTTCTTGTGAGCTATGCATAAAAGTAAAATAGATACAAAGATTTTTTTAAGTGGAGACTAAGCCTTGACCAACTTTTCTTTACCCACCCTTATTAATATGAAAATATTCTTTTGGTTATGAAAAAAGTACATTCCCCAGTTTTCAATATTTTTCCCCTTGTTTATGCTAAACTAGCAGGTTCTGTACCCAAAAAACATTTTTCACTCCAAGAGTATAAGAAATTATTTTTTTTTTGGTTGCCTAATCTTCTTTTATTTTTTTTAATCCCTTTAAAAATAAAATTAAATAATAGGAGAGAATATAACTCCAAAATGGAAATCACCAACAGAACTGTAACACTTCCTAGGTGGGCTTTTTTGCCACCATTCATTTTGGTGCAGACAAAGGTAAGAAGACATTGGCAGTAAACTAAATTATTTGAGCCTGGCCAGCTAGTTTCAAGTCAACTGAAGAGACATTTGTCTTTCTCAGCTTGCTCTCTTCCTTTTGTTCAGTACAGGCAGATTTAGGATGTCAAAGCCAGGATGTTGGCACCTGTTTTCCCACCAGCTTTTAATGAGAACTGAGCATCCAAATCCTCTTTGGACAGCTTTCAAAACAGCAGCTCTAACTTCTTCATTATGCTTTCTGGAAAGTACAAAGGTGGCCATTCCAGCTCCCAGAGCATACAGCCATGGGGTTTCCAGGATAATGGCTCACAGAACATGTGCCTGGGGGGAGGCACAAGCCAGAGCTGGGGTTCTCCCTGAGCCCCCCACCCTGATGGATGTCTTTCACTTATGGGCATCTCCCACCACTTCTTGTGAGGATTCTGCACCTCCAGCAGGAATTATCACATACCTGTTCTGACAGCAAGCTCTTGACAGCCATGTTACAGGTAGGAAAAACAAACACACATGGAAAGCTCCCAGCCTTGCATCACATTTCTACACCCAACAAATGCTTCTTACTCCCCTGGCATTAACTCAATTTATCCCTCTGCCCTCATCCTCTCCTCCTCGTGTTCTAAATTTGATTTTGCTGGCAGGATGTGGCCTAAAGATGAATCAAGTTTCCCCCATCAGGATAATCATTTTTTCAGCCTGTTCCCCTATTCCCTGGCCTGTGACAAGAGTGGGGTGAAAAAAGGGGTGAAGAAAGGAAAAGCAGACAACAAGAAATGAGGAGAAAAGCAGAGAGATAGATAGCTCTCTCCCACCACCAACGCATCCTTGCTGAACTGAGGGATGTAGTTTTAAGAGATAAGCATCATTGTGCTTCCCATATGCATTTGCCTGAATCAAATTACTAGCTGCTTTAGTTTGGGTTGGGGTTTGGGGGTTGTTATTTTTGGTTTAGGTGGTTTATTTTCTTTATTTTTGGAGGGGGGGGGGTCTTGATATGTTTTTGGTTTTGGGTTTTTTTTTAAGCAGTCCTTTTGATATCCATAATCTCCATGAAGATAATTCATGGCATTCTGTAGAACTTTATCAGGTTGTAGAGCAGAGCTGGCTGAACTCACTGCAAAGGGCGCTAGATTAAATGCAGGTAACAGTTATGAATCGTTAGTTGTAATTTACTGACTGCAGCAGGGGGGTGACAGAGGGCATGGTGTGGTTTTCACAGCATGAATTAGAGTTCTCTGGCGAAATGAGGGTGCTTTGTGCTGATTAAATTATAAGAAATGTGCACCTGGGCCACATAAAGGCCTGACGTTCTCTGCCTGTGGTTTGACTGATAATATAAATGATGTACATCATAATTTCTGCATCATCTGAAAGTTTAATACATGTAATTGTGAACTGCTTTTCTTCTTTGAAATTGCAGACACAGCAAAATTGCAGGCTTGGTGCTACTGATGAGTCACTGTTGGCCTGCTGTATCTGTATTACAATGGCCATATATAAGGAAAAGCGTGACACCCCATTTACCACCATTATCTGTTTCCTTTTGAGTTGTTCACACAGCCGAAAGGTTCAGAAGGATCCTGGGTCAAGTAGCAGGGGAGGAGGAGTTGAATTGGTAGCTGTTAACTGAGATGAGTTTGGTATGATCTCAGCCATCTAAAATATGCAGGTTTGCAAGATAGCTGAGGAAAAAGGAGCTTACAAAAGTATAAGGTATACATGTAAAAAGATCAAACATCAATAGATTAATGCAGAAAGCAGCATGCTAAATAACAAGGCATCTTCTTCCTCCATCTATACCTATGGAAGTTTAGAATATAGTATAGAACGGAAACACAACTATATAAAAATACTTCTATATATATATAAACTATATATATAACTACATAAAAATACTTCAATACCCACCAAAAAAAGTCAGCACTTCAATTGCTGGAGCACTCCACTGTTTCTTTATTAAACAGTTGAAATAAAAAATGCTAATGAAAGAATGCATTATTTCTTCTAGAAATAAAATAGGGGAAGCTGAAGAGAAACATCTGTATTTACTAGACCAAAACCAGCAATATTCACCTTTGTGAAAGCTATAAAAAAGGAATATTAGGGTAAATATCCTATGAAAGGATAAACTGCAGTGAACAGGATGTACTTGGATAAGAAGGCACTCCTGAAGAAGAGCTTGCTTAGCTCAGGGTTCACTTCTGTTTTTGCATAGCAAATTTCTGTCATCCCAGGTTTTTACAAAGCATATGGGGGAAAGTGTGCTTTATTAGTGTTTGCTCTCCCTTATGTAGATCACAGTGTGCTTGTGTGTTTTTCACAGAAATAAAACTCAAATATGGTGCTGTTACTCTTGAATTGCAATTCAGTCAAATGATGCCTATCTCTTATTCACCTCGAAAAATCAGCTTTAAAGAGTTATTGAGGAGTGATCGAGAACAGGTCAGAGAGAAGCAAGCTCAAGATGGTGTTTTTATAGCTGCCTACCAAACTGACCGCTACTCCAGGCCAGAACACAGTGGACTAAAGCCTTCATTAACTGTAACATCAACCTTGATGGACACTGTAACCTTAGCAAGGGTGAACTCTTTTAATCAAGCTCATAGTCTCTCTTCTAATCTTAAGACATTGCTCTAATTGAAAGACCTGTGGTAACTATCACATAGCATCACTGTGATATACAACAAGAATTTGATTAGGTAGACAGAGAACATACACCGTGGTTAGCGTAGGGGTTATGACAAGTTGTTGGGCATTGAAATATTACCTTCTGCCTGGGGATACATTTGGCATTTCCATTGTAAAGAGCCTTACAGTAGATAGTAGTAAAATGCATAACACCACTTTATATTGCACTGAATTTCTTCAGACCACAAAACAGCTGAGAGAACATACTGGTTTGGAGTCTGGCTGCCTTTTTTCTTCTGCACTAGATAGCTAAGCACAATAAATTACAGTTTCTGAACAAGAGTTTATTAAGTTCTTAACTTATTTCAGGCAGAGGACACTTTCATCATCTGAAGTAAGGAAATGGGGCCTCTCAATATGTGGCTGTGGCAGCTCCACCACTCTCCAGGCATAAAGAAGGCATTGCTCTTTTAAACCCAGAAAAAAGGCTTACTCTTACACAGAACTTATTTCTCATGACTTTCTAGTCTGGCAGTAAAGATAAGACAAGCTAGAGAAGCAAAGGAGACAGAGTAAAGGACTGTATGGAAGCCTGACCAATTTTTCCACAATCTGGAAGTTGCCCAAATACATAAGGGATCATGGTAGCAGCGACTTGATTTCACAAAGCTTGCCAGGGCTCAGTCCTTCTGCGCCAGAAACCTGCCACAAGAGTGGGCATGCCTACACTGTCACTTGGAAAAGAAACATTTTCAGTCTTCCCTGACAGTGGCACCAGTTTGGATAAAAGCAGCAGACTCCAGCTTTAATTTCTATCATTTCTTTTCAGGTTATGAGAGAATCAGACAAAATAAGCTAAAGGAGCATATGTGCAGTAATGTGACAGAAGAAGGCTGTTGGAACTAGGCTGGTCTTGGGAAAGAAATCATGCACTGGACACAAAGACAGCTGAGCTATAAACTAACAAAGCAGAAAGACACAACTGCTTATTTATTAAGCAGTGCTCTGTCTCCCTTACTTGCAGTGCACAGTATCTCGCTACAGTCTCACTGGGACTATTATGAGAGTAAATTACTGCTCAACATGAATAAATATGGCAAAATCTGGGTCTAAGCTTTTAAGTGTTTTTTTTTTTAAATGTTTAATGTGTTTTAAATTGTTTTTATTATTATGCACAACTACATTATATGGGCAATTCTGCATAGATGAAGCTGAGTTCTCTGTTGAAAGGTCAAGGCTTGTAAGTGTTGCTAATTAGGGACACAGGCACAGAATGAGTTATGCTTCCTTAGATAAGGAAAAGGAAAGAGACCTAGCTGTTCTTTAACATTACATGAAGTCACTTCTGCTTCTCCATGGCAGAGTTTAAAACTATCATGAAACAGATGCCCCAGCTGTTCAGCTGCATTCTGCCCTACCCAATAGGTGCAGAATCACAAGTAAAAAGCAGGTATACACAAGGCTATTCTAAATTTCAAAAGCAAGCTTATCTATCACAATGCTTTTGGCAGTCTCCCTAGAAGAGAGGCTAATATGAGATTTCTCTGTCACAATCCAGCTCAATGAATCAAATCTCAGTGTGGAAGGGGATGCAATGAGAGCACAGAGGGTACAGAGAAGGCAGGAGGTGATACACAAAAGCTGAAAAGTCTATTTTGTGAGGTCAGGGAGGTGACATTTGGGACCAGTGAATCAGAATGCTCTCTTCAGGTTGCAGTTCTCATCAGGGAGAAGAATGCTGTCTTTTAAAGGAGAAGCTTTGCAACTATGACACATTGCAGCTGGTACACAAGTGTAACTGGAAGCGAGAACAAGAATTCACCACTGCTAGTGCTAACCTTTCCTTATAGTATCAAAAATCAGTGTGAATATTTGGAACTTAGGCTATGTTTCTTCTCATGGCAATGCATCATCTAGTTAGACGGAGCTAACGTGTGTTACTCAATGGGTTACATCTGATACAGCCTCACTTCTTTGCCCTGTACCACTTTCAAGATGAGTTTCAAACAAAGTGGCAAAGGAACTTATTATAAAGCAACAGTGAAAAAGAAACTTATTGAAGAGCAACAATTAATTGTTTCCTTTCAAATCACAAGTAAGCTGAGCCTCACCTCTAAGACAAATGCTCCTACCTGAATTCCTGTTATTAAGGTGATAGAGACTATGATAATTTACAGAGGTGAACACAGAGGTTACACTCCTGACAGCTCTCGATTGCTTTGTCTAAATTAATAACAACTCTGAATAAAAGGCACCTAGTCCAGCTGTACAGTCTCACACTTAACTTTTCCATTAGTGTCACTGGCTTCCCAGGGGTCTTTTCTTGTACTTCATATGTTTATCGACAAGACATAAATGACCCTATATGCATCAGCTGGGCTCAGTGAGCATCTCTCTCTCTCCTCCTCTGCTATCCATCAAAATTATTCCCTGTGATTACACTATGGTCATGCCAGAAATACAGCCATGCTTTGAAAAGCTAAATAAAAGGCCTAGCAACTAATCCTGGAAACCTTATTCACGCAAGCAGGCTCGGTGTGAAACAGAGGTACTGCAGCTGATGAGGCTATTGCACCTGCATGTGTAAGTGGCACAAGTGCCTCTTGCAGACAGATCCCTACCGGTTTCCACTTAGCTTTTCCTTTTTACTGCTCAGCAGGCAGTTAGCTTATGAGAAATAGGGAGTTTTGCATGATGAAGTTGTATACAGAGTGTGTGAAACAATAAAGCTCTTACCTGCTCTTGAGACACAAAGAGGCACTGCTGCTGTCATGGAGCTCCGGATTCGCTGCTGAGCTTTACCCTCAGGGATTCTTGCTTAACCACGGATGGAACCAGGGAAAACAGCTAATGCTGGAATACACATCAGTGTCACCTCTGAGAACACTGGCTAATGTTATGGTTGGATTTATTTTGTCACTGTGACTTTAAAGATCAAACTATCAACAAGAAATGTTCACAAACAGACATTGCCTGGTTATATCAAAATGCCCATTCTAGAGTTGGCCTTAGGTCCCTAAAACTTGTAAAGAGTTACAGGAAGACAACTGGAAAAACCATATTTTCAAGTATATGCATTTGCTCTCTATGAATTCAACTAAGTAACTGAGTGACAAGTCAGAGCCAGGAATTCAGAAGAAGCTGAGCTCAGCTGCTCCAAATCACAATTTTGATGAGGGACACGAATTACCCTTCAAAATCCTGTCTACCCATCTGGTCATCCGCTTGTCTGCGGTGCTGACTGTTAACTGTATCACATTGCTCGATGGGTTTATGATGTGGACAAACATGAATTAAAGAGCAAAATATGCCCATTGAAACTAATTTCCAGTGTGACCTATGCCAGGATTAAACTGAGGTCTCAAAAGGCGAAAGGGGAGCGTATCAATCAACTGCGCCTTAGAACTACCCCACCAGCCACAGAACACAAATCAGATAACATAAAGCGCTAAATCACCTTATCTATAGACACAAAATAATTAAATACTATTTATTGATTTACGTTTTCATTGAAAGGGAAGAAAAATTACAATTAAGCTCTTTTGGTATGGAAGCTTCAATATGTTGGTCTCATATGCAATTAAGATTTTATTGCACTAAAATAAAACCTTGCAGCCTGTAAATAGACTTGCTCCTTTCCACAAAAGAAAGGATCTTAAGTGTAACAAAGTATGCATTTAAATGGATATATGCAAGAGATTCTGAAATTATCCTCTCTGGACACTTATTCCAGATTTCAAAGTGCCTATTCACTTTAAATTATGGTGCTTGCAAGAGGCTTAAACTAAATTAAAATAAAAGGCATTATCAATTTGAAATTAAAATCATCAACATTAAAACATACAGTGTCAAAATACCTGTCTGCACTGAAGGAGGCCTCGCAGGCCAAAAAAGCATCAGAGGAAAAACTTTGTTGAATGGCTTAAAAAGAGTTAAAATAGCTTTAAAACAATCGCAGAAGATGCACCAAAACTTAGCATTAGTTGAGATTCTGTTTAATTAAAAAGAAAAAATCTGACAAAAAAAGCCAAAACAATTTATATCAAACAGATGTTTAGAAGATAATGGCCTGTTCTCTACTGTAAAAATAAGTGCTTGCTAATAGCAGTATATAAATAGGTCCAGATGATCTATTGACAATTCAGCAGTAGCAGGAAAATCCCAAGAAGAGGCAAACTCTCATCGCCAAGCTCACAAAACCTTTTATGTCACACTTCACGTGACGTTTAGAGATGGAACTGGATGATCTTAAGGTCCTTTCCCACCCTAGTATTAACTATTCTCTGATTCTATGACAATAAATACTGCAAGATTTAATGGAAAAAATATTTTCTTGCCCAAGACAGTAACAAAAATCAGGACAGGTTTACAAAGAATAACCTTTAGGAAAACAATTCCTTACCCATTTAAATGAATTTATGCAAGTCAGTAAGGCAACCCACATGGATAAGAGATGCAGCAATGTATCTCTGATAGTTATCAGAGATACATGGCTACCTAGAAAGAACTGAAAACTGATTGACGAAACCAAGGAAAACATTTATTGCAAATATTAGAGGCAAAACCCATTAGGCAACATTATATAAAGTATATGGAGGAAATAATGTGATATTATATAAAAGCAATTCTCAATACTAACATACTTTCAAAAAGACTCAAATCTAACTTGTATGAGCTTAGTCAGAATCATTGTTCTAAACCCGTTATGTCTGGGGATTAAGTGAATGATGCCTTTATATTTCTCTCATCCTGTTCCACTGTTTTATTACACCTTTTTCTTCCATTTTGCCCTGTTTGATGGCTTTCATACTGGACATGCTAGTGAATGGAAATATTCCACAGCTGTAATGTCTGGAAGAACTATCCTTATGAAGAAAAAAGACTTCGTTGAAAAAACAAACCCTATCAGCAAATTGCCTCTCCTAATATTTTTTCCAGTTTGGAATTAGCTCAAGAATAGTGAAAAAATTCATAAAACCAGGACAGGTCCCTGCTTGTCTGGATTTAAGGTTTGGGTTATTTTCCCCTAAAATTTGTAATACTTGGGTTGGGCACAGCCTTGCTCAGTGTGTTTGAGATTCGTTGCCCATGGACTCATTGTGCAGAAGCTGTGCACATACCCTGAAGTCTAGAAATACACTCAAGTCTGACTTCAATGCAAATGAAGCATGGTTTTGGATGGGTACTGTATAAAATAGGTTATCATTACAAATACAATTATGAATTCAAAACTCACTTCCCATTTTTGTGCCACAGAATTAGCATAACATTTATTGCTCCAGTGAATATTCCCTTTATATTCTGTAGAATATTCATGGAAATTAAATGAAAAAGAGGTACAATCAGCTTCATTAAAAATTCAAATGAATGTTTTCCATTTTTGGCAGTATTCCTTACACACCATTAAAAACCAAAACAGTTATTCCACAAGAAATGTAAGTGTAAACAAGCAAACAAAGTGCCCTGTGACTCCCCTTCTGCATGACCTGCTATTGAAACAGTCCCCTCCTGCATCCTGTGCTCACTGCAACCCCCTTCCCATACTCCCCAAGGAAGGCCCCTGCTCCTATCCTCCCTCCTCCTCCTCGAGGAGGAAGATGCCCTGAGGAGAGACAGAGGTGCCACGCTCCATGGAGCGACACCCTTACCCAGGATCCACTTCCCTTTAGAACTTGCTGCTCCTGATAGATTTGGCTGATGTTGGCCAGCACATTCACCTGCCTTCAGGAGCAGGAAAAAGGGTGAACACTGACAAGGTGATTGCTTAAAACCAGCTAATAACAGAAAGAACTACAACCCAGTTCACCGTTAATTCATTTCTTTCTCAGCTGTCGGACACATGTCATGTACAGCAGGCAGGTGCTTTCCAATGACTCTATTTTGTGATGGAGTGGGATTTCAAAAAAGGAGAAGAAAAGAAAAACAAAAAGAACCTCTTAACGCAAGCATGGGTCCTTTCACTGGATACTCTCCTGCACTGCAGACAAATAAAGGCACAATCTGTGCAGCAGCAGGGAACTGCTATCAACACCAGCAGCAAGGGAGGCCTAGGGAGATGCAACATGGATGCACCAACACAAGGCACACATGGCAGAGCAACAGCTGATCCTTGACACCTCATTTACAATTTTAGGGAGCGGGGGCAGGGAGAAAGGACCAGTTAGAGGGATTCTAATCTCATACTATCTATGAATTTAATGAATGAACGAATCTCATGAATGATTCTAAATCTCATTGTGCAATGTTTGCAAGATCAGGCACCATCAACGTTCCACTTTTGCTCACCATTTCTCCCTATTCTGAAAAGTATTTTTGTTGCCCCTGTTGAATGGGGAAACATACTTTATTGAGTACGAGCACACCTAACACTCCCAAAAAAGTAATGTTGCCATTCCATCCACTTAGATATGACTGGGTCTGCCCAGACAGTCTTTTGCACAAAGACCTGAGGAAGTTGTAGTCAATTTTGTTAATAAAAAGCCTTTCCAAAGAGCATTTTGGTCCCCACCATCAGAGCCGTCCGTGCAAGAGGAACTGTAAGTGGCAAAAGAAGAATGTAGTTACCCAAGTGCTTTGCAATTTAACTGTTTTACTACTTCTGATACTTAAAAGCTACTACTATCTTTAGACAGCATTATCTACATGAGCAGCAAAGCTAACTTGTAATATTAGCAGTTTGCCTGTACCAAGCGACATGAAAGGCCTGCCACGACAAAGACACTGGATCAAATCATGAGGTCCAAGGAAGTAGCATGTTGATTTCCCTGTATAAGGGAGAGGATAAATTATGCAACACCTTATCCTGGCCAAAATCAAGTGAGCTCAGGAACAGATAGAAACCAGTTCACCTGTTACATACACTGTTTGCTGAAGACTGAACATCAGACCCCATCTTGCCCAAAGTGATGGGACCACACAGCATAGAAAAACCTGTGTTTCTGGATGCAGAGCAGGAAGGAGCAGAAAGCTGCCTTTCTAAACTAGTTCTATGCCAGCAGGACATTCTCCACAGACAAGGCATCCCCCTCTGCCTTCAGTCTCATCTTTCATAATCTCAATGAACACAGATCTTATTTAGTTACTTCTCCATGCATCCTCACGTCTGCTTAAAGTACGAAATATTGGGAGAACAATGCATATGACAATGCAGGTTCTACAAAGCAACTTGATGAAGGACACTGTGTAAAACCACAGCTTGTCATTAGTAACCATGAAAGACTGTCAGTGATCCATCTGAAATGTCAACACATTTCAAATGTCCTTACTCAGAGCCGCTTGAAGCATCCAAAGGCAGCAAAATCAAAAGGATAGCTATCCCTTTACAAAAAAAGGAGCAGAAATAGAAAGGCAATTAAGTCTTCCCCTAGAAGCAGCCCATTCACATTAAAAGGGTATACTTCAAAGGATGCTGGAGAGGGAGACATTGTGCTTCAGTCAAGTTGAGTGAGGAACCTAGGGCAAAGCAATACGTCTGCATTTGAAATAAGTAGACTTCGAAACTGGAAAAGAGCTAAAAGCCAAAGTAATTCTCTAAACCCAGTGCCCACCTGAAAGAAGTAGCCAGAAAGTGCAGTATTGGCAAAGGCACTCACATCCTCCTCTTCTGCATGGTTATTCTGCAAAAACAGTGTTTGCTTGGGTCTCATCAAAATATTAACTGTGGAAAGAAAGGACAGCCCAGCCAGGAGGTGCAACTGATGCCAGCCTGGAAGCCAGGAAACAGGTTAAAAGTAAACAAAATTCAGCAGTTCTTGTGCAGAGATATTTCTTCAGACATCTCTCACGGCCACAGGCAGAGATCTCATGTTGCATTTCCACCTGACTGCAATGGCATCCTCATTACTGATAGCATCCATGGGCTGGCATGGGAGGTGCTCCACATTTCTGAAGATATTGCCCTAATGCTGTGTTTCATTTCCCTCTTCTAGTTCTTTTTATGTCTTATTTTCCCTGACAAGCCATTCAGCATAGTGGAGATGTATGTGCTGGACCTTCTTCTGGCAATACCCCTTCCCCTCTTCTTTGATAGGATCCAGGCCTGTCATGATATCAAATATACATAGACAAGAAAACCTGGGCCCTTCAACCAGATTGACCAGTTTAATCTCAAAGGAAAAGCCCCTAGGGAAAAATAAAAATTGCATTCCATAGATATTCCAGAACATAAACCAAAATTTTCCCTTTGGCTTATTTTCCCACTGATTTCTATGTCCTTCCACAAAATCTGGTTCCACTGAAATTCAAGGCTCCAGGGGTTACCTGCTCTTTGAATCTCCTGTGGATATTTGGAAAAGGATGAGAAAGTGGACATAGAGTAACCAAATACCATGCAAAACTCTAGTTTATACTGCCTGTGATTTGTATCTGTGCATAACATGATTGCTGGCTTTTGTGTGAGACGAGATTGAGTAATTCTGAATCATATGGCACTGTCTATCATGACATATAGGTATTTTTGGATCAAAATGGTATTGAATCAGCAAGAAAATCTCCATTTAAGCTGAATTCCAGAGCACTTCTGGAAATGAAAAAAAAATAAAAAGGAAACAATAAATACTGTCAATATATATGCAATATGCAATGAATATAAATGTCAATAAAAGTCAATATATATACAATATACAATAAATATAGATGTCAAAAGTCAGTATACATGCAATATGCAATAAATATAAATGTCAATATATATACAATATACAATAAATCTTGTCAGATGCTTCAGAGAAATAAAGGCTGCACAATATTTTAAGAATAATATTTGAGAAGAAGGAATAAACTATTTATATTAAATATATGCATCTGTATGCAGAAAATGTATTCTTTGCTGTTACTGAATGCTTGTAATCTAGGAATATTATCACTTCTTTTGAACTTTATCCAACAGTTGTAAGCACAATAGTACTTTTGTTCCTGCTTTTGTTCTGTTTGCCATACAAAATTCTTTTCCTCTCATTAGAATATCTATCATCCCACACTATGATGATGATAATAATAATAATAATAATAATAATAATAATTTGGCTTTTGAGTAGGGAGACTACTGGAAAACATAAGAAAGGTTTAAAAGGTGAACTTTTCACTTATTATTGACCAATTACATGAAATTTCATCACATTTCAATTGCTCACTCAAAAAGCCTCTTTTCAAGTTCAACACTTTCTTAACCCACCAAAATACTACTTAAAACCTTCAACCTTGTGTTCCATTTTTGTAAAGGTGAAGACAAAATATCCACTCAGATGAAAGGCATCTTAAGGCAAAAAGACAACAACCACAGAGCATGTACTGACTGAAAGGCAGATTAATATCTAAAGGTATTTGCCACAGTCTTTAACCCTCAGGCTTCTCTTCCAGAGCTCTCCACTTGCAAAAAGTGATGACATTAAAAGGATAGTTCCTACTCAGTGGTTTTCTTCTGAAGTTCTTTACATAGGCTAAAGACCCAATCAGTTCCCATCCTGAAACTGTACCTACTCTTGCAAATGCAGGCATCAATGAAAACCACCAGAATGGAATATTGCAAGTATTTCAATGCAATGCAACATAATCACTATACTGCACCAGTAAGAAATCTAATGGACTATTAGCGGAGTTCCGAATGGACAGTCTTAATAAAACTACTGATGCTAGTAGGATCAGACAATGTGTTTTCATTCAAAGCATATTTTAAACATTTTCTTTTAAAGATAAAAACTCAGAGTACTTTCTATTTTTTCCAAAGACTTATTGATGTCTTTTCTTTTTTTCTACATTTCACATCCAGTCCTTTCTATCCTTTCTTTTCCTGACACCCAATTCAATAGAAAGAAATTATATCAAGATACATTTTTATTTTCTTCTTTCTGAATTTTGTCTGCTTTTTTGGATAGTGTTTTCTGGGAAAAAGAACACCAACAAACTCCACTTGTCTTGTGTTTTGTAAAAAGCAACCCATACTTTCTTACAATAATGCACTGATGTTTTATATTCACAAAAGTGGGATTTAAAACATTGCTCCTTTTCCCAAAAATGCAGCAGTTGTTTTGTACTACATCAGTTCCTTAGGCCCCAGTTAGGCTGGAGCTAATATCTATGCAAACACACAAGTGCAGGGGTTTCATCTTTGAAGTGGTCACTCAATATCACCCAATAAAAGACTATCAGAAAGGAAAAGTGCTTTTGAATATTTCTTCATTTCCATGTGGTGCAGAAACACACCAGCTTTTGCTTAATGTTAAGATACCCTTCAAAGCTACAAAAGTTAAAACATTTCTTAACGCAGTATATACTGAAACAATTGGACAATACTTCAAAGCCTTTGGTCTTAAGTCTTTTGGTACCACCACCATTCAAGAAAAAAGTATTTATACAACACTGTCAAACAAAAGTTATTTTGCAGCTAATCTGACAGAGTTTTGGAACAGAAGATAGTAAAAATCTATTGCATCCTGTTTATTTTCCGAAAAAGTGAAATAAGATCAGATCAGGCACATTTTAGTTTTGAAAAACATTAAAAACATTGACACTGTTTATGTAATTTCGATGTTAAGTATTTATCAGCTCTAAACTAGGAAAGGTTTAGGATAAAACTAAACAAGCTTTCCAAGAGAGCGCAAGAAACGAGCAGATAAAGCCAGATGACTATTATCAAGCTCTAATATACATAATCTATTAGTGGCAGGGCATGTGAACCAGAAGCAGTAAGACGCACTCATCTATAAATTTATATGATTGAGAAACACTCCAAGAAATTAAAATGATGCTCTGCCCACAAGTCTTTTACTAATAGGAAAGAAGCTTATTACTGCCTATTGCTTGCTGCTGGCTGGAAATCCTTTCATTAATTTATTCAGATACTACTGACAAGTTCATGTGTTTTCCAGTAGTTTGGAAAGTATTTAGTCATCAAATCTTCCACATTCCTTTTCTTCTAACTCAATTGATTTGGAGAGATAATCACATCCATGAACATGGATGTCCAGTCTCTCCTTTGCTACACCACCTCCCATTCTTGTAATGGCCAAAGACTGCAGAAACAGTCCACGCAGCAGGTTGGAAACAACACAGCCCTAGCCTACCTGTCCCTGCTGATCATGACCCTTGCAAATATCATTCCTGTTTTGTTTTAGCTTTTTTTTTATCCATGGGTGTTTTGAAAACATAATAGTTCATCTTTTCAAGACATATCATTATCTTTACAAAGTAAAATAATTTGTTCCTGTATAATGGATTAGATATTAAAGTAAGCCACTAACTGTATGAACTAGAGAAATGGACAGGACATTGTGTGAATATATATGAAACTCAGACCCGAGTTTTGAGTTCAATGCCACAAAAGCATTGCCACCCACAACAGCAAAACAAGCTTTCCTTGGACAACCCTTCCTCATAAAGAAAAGAGCCAGATCTACACTGAATCTGATGTGTTTACCAAAGACTGTTGACTGTTTGGCATTTTAAGATAACCCCAAAAAAACAAGATATGAAACCTGCTTTTTAGCTCTGAACATTTTTCTTGGACAGAAGTACACAGAAGCTGGAGGTTTTGGCAGTTTAATAACCCATTGACCATCTCCAGCTGAGGAGACCTGACAAGAAGGTGTCAGGGCTGAGACCGAGCCCTTGGATTGGATATTAGGTCATGCAGCCCACAAGGTTTCTGAACTGCCCCTTTCAGCATCTAGCATTAGTATAGTCCTCAGCAAAAGAAGCAATTTAGTCTCAGACTTTATTTAGCACCCGGGAATAGTATGTAATCCAAAGAAAGCTATGGAGTCAGGCAGTACAGAGGGCATAGGCATGGGCAATACCTAGTGTTGCTCATGGTAGGTGAAATGAGATGTCAAAGACTTTATGCACACCTGAAATATGCACATAAAGGCTTTATGTTACTTTGAATAACCCATGGCACTTCAAAACTAATAGCCTTGTCTCATCCTCTGCATGATTTTTTCTAAGTTTACATTTCATAGTTATCCCAATACAGAGAGGGTTTTAATTCACATTCTTAAAATAAAAAAAAAAAAACCAAAAAACTAAAACCATGCAACTTTATTACAGAAATTTAATCTTTACCTAATTTTCTAGATACTGCAAAGAAATATAATGACAAATATCAAATATATTAGCATGCCAGTTAAACACACTGGTTCAGCCTCATGTCCAAACATACTGAATGTAATTCTATATGGGTACTTGGAAAATATGACTTTCTTCACAGCCATGCAGCTTCCACTGAACTGCAATATATACTTTTCACAGCTCTTTAAACCCTAATTCCTGATTCCTAATTACTGAAAACAGTAATTTACTATTATACATTTAGATTTCATAAATCAAATTCAGCATTAATAAAATAGAATTTCTATGTAGAGACATCAGAAGCACCAAAGTAGCTTTTATTTTTTTTCAGCTCCATTTTCTGATTTCCATGCGAGTTAAACTAATCCTAAACAACGCTACAAGTGACTTCTAAAACGTATGCAAGAATGTCAGCAACTCTACCACTTGTATATAATTTTCTACATCCTGAAAACAATAATTTACATGGAAGTAGGATGGAAAAGTCATGACACAGCAGAATTACAACTGCTTGGATGTTTAAACTGTGCCTTTCCTGTTTTTGAAAACACGGGTTCTTTTAACCAGGTTTTTCCTGAGTTTTATGAACATAACTTTAAGTAGAATTCACCAAATTGTTGTAATATTTAGCAACAAGAGTTTAACTATTACAAGGGGAAAATAAATAAAACAACAAACCAAAATAAACTTAGCTTAATTCCACCCTCACTTCATTTCTTGGACAAATGCAAACAGGTTTGAATCTCCTTTCACTTAAATATTGCATTGCTCTCAGTAGTGACTCAATCATGCAAAAAGGCTCATCCTGTGGAGTGAGAAGCCTTGCAAATACTGTATTTGTTGAGTAAACACATAGAAACATTGTAAGTGGTCAGAAGCCTCTGTGTAAGTTACCATATTATAATATACTTAGCAAATAATTAAAAGCACAGCCCAGCACAACACCCATGTGTTGTTTTTAAGCACAATCTGCATTTTAAAAGTGCAGAAATGGTTAACCCAAGTAGCGAGAAGAGTTGCAAACTTTTCCAGATATTACTCGAGCTAATAAAGTGAGAGGTTAAAGTAAAACAGCTAAACTCTATTTTGCTATAAAATTGTGTCCCAGAACAATCTGCTGCAAATGACAAGATAACAACAGAGGTCCTGAAGGATTTGGTACTGTGACTGATTCTGTTTAATGGGTTCATACAAATTGTTTGGAAAAATGAAAGCGGCTGTGTGTTGTCCAAATTCACAGATATATTAAAAAAGAGGGATAATAGTTGGAACTGTGTCAGGGGTAGGAAATAAACACAAGGAATCTGAATAGGGTAGGACAATAGGGACTGAGAGATCATGTGCAGTGTCAAGAGATATGATATAGTGCCTTTAGGGAGGCCCAGCAAAGGATTAAAAATGACTCAAGTTTGACAAGATACAGGGAAGATGAATCATGGATAATGACAAAAAGAAACAGCATGAAGACAGGATCACAGAATTTGTGTTCCCCCAGCAGTAAGAAAGTCGAAAGGTCAGTGAAGAATCGGTAGGTGAATCAGGCACTTATGCTGTGCATTGACATCAAATAATCAGCTTTCAAGTTTTAGAAAAGCAGTAAATTTACAGACTTCACACACTTTTAAAAGTGAGTGGTGATTTGTTTCAGACAACTCATCTTCAGTCTGACCAGGATTTTCCTCCTTTTGGCTGCTAAGACTGCATAATGCAGTGGGAGAAAACAACCTCTAAGAATGATAACCAAGAAACTAGTCACTGACTACCATTCTGCATGTACCTGTGGTAAGGGAGTTGTAGTGCAGTTTCTCTTCTCTCTTTGCCAGATTATCTAAGAGACTGTTTTACAGAATGCCACCTGTGTTGTGTATTATGAGATGTTTTAGTTACTTTTGCGGTAACAGAAAGGGGAGAAAGAAAAAATGAATGAAAGGGGGGAAAGAGAGAAAGAGGGGAACAAAGATCTTAAGGGGGAAAGGAGGAAGCGGTGCTTATGAAAAAGCACCATTCACAAACTCAAATCTCTGAAAAGGGATATGTATCACTGCTATAACAGAGCATGTAAAGCAACAAACAAGCTCTGAGAATTTCATAATTGTGTGATACAAGCTTTATCAATTAAGATGTCAGGATTCTCATGCTTTCAAAAAGGTATTAACAGGCTCAGAAACACACACATGCATCCCCTTGTACTTCAAAATGTTTTAGAAATTCTTCATCCAGGCTGGAAAATAGCTATCCAAATTACAGAGTGACCAGAAAGCATTCCACCTTGAAGAAGAGAGAAGGAGAAAGAAGAAGAAAAAGAAAGTAGAAAGATGTGTTTTTTGTTTTTATAAGCAGTGCTTTGAAATGTGGGAAAAGAGGCAGGAAAAAAGGATCCCAAACTGTGCCCAGAAGCAGAAAATTGAAGTACACTGTTGTCATTGCATTTCACAGTTGAGATTGTGTTAAGTACTCTATCTTCAGGAATGAATTCTTTTCAGATACTCATTGGCAATGGTTCTTTAACTATTACAGACCTTGCAACACAAACAACATGTGTAATTCCTGATCAGTGAATCTTGCCCTGTACAGCAGGGCAACGCAGAGCTCTGCTCTTTTTCTCTGTAGCATTCAAGGTGCAGCAAAAGCACCATGCCTTTGGTATCTAAATGCCAAATGAAAAATTAAAGACTTCCTGCTTTTTACCACTTTTTATAGTGCTTACCCTCAAGGCTTAGTATTGCATTTCACTATAATAATTCTCAATAACTATATAAGCCGTGCTTATGCCACAGACTGAGCTACCCATACTTACTATACCAGTTGGAAACAATTCTGATTATAATAATATATGTATACATATATAAAATAGAACAGATTTTTCAACTGTTAAATAATGCTTCAAAATAAGTCTGCCTTCTACTAAAGAGCAAGATTTTCTTTCCTTAACAAGACAAATGCTGGCTAAGTGAATCACATAGTTTTAAGTAAACCAAGTTCTCCGTCTGAAGTTTGTTTGCAGTCACAACCATTAGATTCCATTGAAAGAGTGATAAATTGTATATAGGTCACTTAATCATTCAAATACATAAATTTTTTACTTTGCTTTAGACTGTTGAGATTTATTGACATTTTGAGTGCTCCAAGAAAGGAAAAGAACAGTTCCCAGCTTAGTTTCAGACTAGTTCAGAATCACAAAATAAACCTATTAATGTTGGAAAGGGAGATTTTGTTTCGATGTATATGTAAACTCAATTCAAGCAGGTTACACTTGAACTTGCATGTCAGAGAGTGGTCAGGAACAGCAGATTTGCCAAGAAAAACAAGTTATAGAAAAACCTCTAAAACTGGGGCTTTTTCCTTGTTTCTCAAATCTAATGGTGTTGATTGCGCAAATATATAGTAGGAAGCCTCCATCTGAATATCCTGCATCATGGCAATGAAGAATTTATAATCTTTATAAGTGAAGCAGTTTATTAAACAGCTTTTATCTGTGTTTTGTTTTGTTTAATTCTCTCTATTAGGAATATGCAGCTCCTTTCACAGCCAACTTCAGAGGGAACTTCCTGAGCTCTTCAGTACATTATATAGTATATTGCAATAATTCAGGGAAATTTTCATATCACAAAATACCAGAATTATCTCTTCTTGTACAAAAATTATACTCTCATATCAGTGCTACCTTCCGCATCTCTCCATCAAAGCATAGTGCTGTGTGATGGTAATAGCTGAAAACCTAATCTGATGCATGTTCTTCTGACTACAGACTGATGCTTTCTGCATGTAAGTGAATAGCTGGTATTACATTACCAGATTTTATCTGGGCAAAATTAAGATAAATAATAGTTTCAATTATGAAAACAACTGTCCAACACTCCATCCTTACAGGTAATGTGATGTCCACACAAGCACATATACATGTTAAGCTCAACCGCCATCTTTCCCATCGCTTCCAAGAAAATTCCATGAGAAGTTTCTTATTTTAATGATGAGCTATCATTTAAGTCTTTCTCAGTGCTATAAAACCTGTTACAGTACTGCTAAGTACTGCAGTACTATTCAATCTGCTAAGAAAAAACATTACTGCTTTGAAAAATAAGGTATTACAGAGTGAAAGAAGATGTCTTTATCTCTCTGAATTACTGCTTTATGGGTCTGCACCCTGCTCCTGTGGAATTTCACGTTATCGTAACAGTTATGAGACAAGGTGGCTTCATAATCCCTTGCCCTTTCCCACTGCCTGGGGATACTATTCCTGATGTTCCTCCTAAAATATCCATGAAAATTTACTTTTAGGTTCCCTCCTCCAGTCAGATATTAGCATGTATCCACAGGAGCTCCACAGCCCAATAGATCACCTTGATTCATTGACAAAGCATTTTTCCAACAGAAACAACTGGAAAATATACGAGCGCAAAGAATTAATTGCAGTTTTGCTTACTATTTATAGAGAACTATAACAAACATGCAAACTAGGAGTGTCAATTCAACTGCAAGTAAGGAAAAGCAGCCAGATAGATGGCATGCCAGACCTTTCTTTGCAAAGTCCTTGCAAAGGTCCATCCAGAGCTCCAAGTTCTTCCGTGATGCAAAACCTATCAATAACACACTTATGCCTATGACTTCTGTCTTGAACAGGGCTAAGGTGGATATTCCTTTTAAAGATTCATCATCATATAATTTCTTTACTTCCTCTGATTTTAAATGAAAACTTGGATCCTGACCCAGAAGAAATAGGCTTATAAAATAGCTGAAAGCTAATGTGATATTTCTTTAATGAATAGAACTCCTATTGATTGGGGGAAAGTAAAACACAATATGAATCAATTTGTGCCTGTTCTGACTGTGCATTTCAGTGCTAATGCTGAACAAGATAAGCCTAAATGGTACTTGGGGGTAATTTATGCTTTTAATTTGTGCTATGTTTTTGGCATAATCCAGGGGTCAAGTTGTATTTTAGTTTAAATTCACCACACAGCAAGCCTGAGTAGCTTGATCATTTTTTATATTTACCTATCTGGTTTCTCCTACTTGTACAATACAACAGTTTGGCAATACTGAAGGACATGCAACAAAGCAGAACCAGCCTGTCTTTTCCAGTTGAGATGGGCTTACAATGGCTGGCTGCCAGGCTCCCATCCAGCTGCTCTCTCAATCCCCCTCCTCAACAGGGCAGCCTGGTTCCTTTCTATTGGCTCCGGTCCTTCAGGAATAACATTTCCTCTGGTTTGGTTTCCTCAGGGCATATTGACCTGCTCCCGTGTAGAGTTCCTCACAGGCTGCAGCCTCCTGTTCCAGTGTGGTCCTCTCTATGCGCTACACGGGGGTCTGGAGCACCTCCTCATCTCCTTCTCCAAAGGGTGTTTTCAGGACTGTTTCTTACACTCCCCCCAGTCCTTGACAGCATTTTTACTTTCCAACATACTTTTTTACAGAGGTGTTGCACACACGGCTGATGGGCTCAGCCACGTCCTGTAGTCTGGACACCAAAGCCGGCTATGTCTGGCATAGAGGTTCTCTGCCATCCCTGCAGCCCCTCCAGCTGCCAGCACCTTGACATTTATGCCAAATATACCAGCCTAAATGTATCTTTATTTCTATGACTGTGTTATTCAAAATGAATAAAACCAGAATGGAAACAGTGAGAAGTTAATCTTTCAGTTTATCCTGCAGCTATACCTCAACCCTAAATGCAGAGCTGTCTCTGATCTTGAGCCCTTACTAACACTTGACAATCTGAAGAACTAAAGTTGTAACTTCATGAGATTTGGCATTAACATATGACCAAGGAATAAATAAAGGAAATTGAAAGGCTTTTACATCCCTGCTTCTTTCAGGAGTTTCTGCATTATTTAATGCCATCTTCGACTCTACACATTAAACTGTCCCATAGCCTTGCCCAGCATGGCTACTGTTATCAGTGTCTGAAGCTGAATACACACATCTGCAAGTAAATGACAGAAACAACCACTCTACCAACAGAAGTTTCTGCATTGAGGCAGAGCCATTTATTGTCCTGAAAAGCAGAATTAAGATTTTGGGGGCATTTAATTCTGGATCAGATTGAGGCACTATATTTGATTAATTTGGCCCATTTATCTAGAAATTTAAGGTGGGAAAGTCAGCAGCTCTGATTATTAAATTCTACGTTATATCATGAGGCTCAGGCTGTACAATCCTGCCACTTACATAAACATAAAAGAGGATGCAACATGTGAATTTAAAGACTAGTCCCAGGAGAGCTGCTGGAATGACTTTGAAGTTAACTGAATTGACACCAGATGAAAAATGAGCCTATACTTTAAAACTGCATGTAAAGTATGCTAAACAGTGCTTCCATTTCATTGTCCATATACAAGTTGTTAAAAAGAATTACCACTTATATTGCAAGGAATCATGTGCTTATTCTTCCTATGGGATGCAAAGGAGATATCATCTTTGCAGAATTATTGAAATGTGATGACAACAAGCAGATGAAGTAAGATGCTCTTAGTACAATAATGGCTGTGACATGCATCTGGACAAGAAATTGAAGATGGGTGAAATCAGCCTTACATGCTGACAGATGAGCCTCAGCCCACTCCAAATTCACTTTTTGCCTCTTTTTTCATTATGGAAAAATAGAGGCTCAGGCTAAGAAGTCTTCTTATTTTCTATTCTAACTCTTTCAAAGTGTTGCTTTCTTCAGCTGTTGGATGAGCAACAACATTGAACATGAAAAAACTGATCAAAAACTAATACATACATTTTAAAAGCTTTTTGTTTTTTTAATTCTGCTGAATAGATATTTTAAATAGCTGCTGTCTTCCTTTGCCATTAGAGCAGGCCAAAGTCTATGCAACTGATTGCTTTATTGTGGAGTCTAACTTCTGACTCCCTGGTGACAAAAGGCATAATAGATAAACAGCTGGGGTGTTCTCTTCACTCAGAAATTACCTTTGCCAAGAATGCTTTTGACTGTGAAAGCAAACACACACACAGAGACACACACACACACACACCAGGGGAAGACTGTGAAAATCATCTATGAAAAGCTGCAAACATTGCCCATTCCTTCTTTTTAGGATTTTCTGTCATGCTTATGACTGTACTGTGGAAGCAACTCATAGCGCACAATTGAGCTTAGCTTCACAGCATTGCCAATTACAACTCTCTCAGTTATGCAGGGGAGCAAACAAGCACAGAAATGTAAAATGAATTCCCTAAGATCATAAAGAACAGCTACAACAGACAGGAATAGAAGGTAGCAACATCCATATGCTGATTTCCACAGCACAACTCATTCATTCTCTCCTTATTCCTGGGAAACTGGACTGTACATTTAGGTGCTCATCTCTGATCCAGCACACATTTACTATTGGGTATGTCACAACACACATAGGCAATGAAAAGGGACTTATTTTAGAAACAATGCACATACCAGAGACTGAAATCATCTAAGGAGATGAAAGGAGAATCACTACTGATATGAAGAAGAAAGGGAGTTAATGTAACCAGTGTGATGCACTAGCAGGATTATTTTAGCAACAGCATTTCAAATGAGCCAAATACAATGACAGCCATCAAGACCAAAGAAAAGATGAGAAGATATGACTTCTTGGATGTGGGTTCCTAAGAGAAAGATTTAATCTGAAAATGCACAGGGGTGGCAAGAAGGGTGAAAGGCAGTTTCAGCGCAGTATGTAAGAAAGGATTCAGTTTGGAGAGAATACGTGGTAAACCTAATGGGCAAAAGCTGCAGATACCAGTCACAGGGAGGTCAGTTAAAGAATTCAGAGGTAAGGGAGAAAGCGAATAGTGTTAAGGTATGAAGAGGTGAAGATCAAGTTTAAAATGCTTGTGGTTGGATGAAGCTCTGAGCAATTTGATCTAGCTGATGATGTCCCTGTTACTGGGGGAGGGTTTGGACTAGATGATCTTTAAAGGTCTTCCCAACTCAAATTATTCTGATTCTAAGATCACAGGGTATTTTTGCTGAGAAAAGAAGAAACTTGAACAGAAGGTGAGGCTAAGAAAGGTAGGCACTAGGCTAAGGTTATTAGGAGTTGTACAAACAGGCATTAAGACCATCAAGAACTTGCACTTTTCATAAACAAAATTCTTGGACAGCCTGGGACTTTGCAAAAATTCAGTCTTTGTTAATACATGGATCAAACTCACAGACGAGCTTCAAGTGTGAAATATCCCATCCGGCTTGTAGCACTCACCAACCTTTAGACAGAAATAATAATAATGCGGTGAAATGGGATATGGCATACACCATCTGGCAGCTGTGCAAACAAGAAGAAGAACCCTATGAAGAACATTATTACACGTTTGGGGACCTGCTGATTGCTTTGCTTGTCTACGGTTAGACATGTTGGTGTGTAAAACTTGAGAACACAGTCTAAGTTGTGGATAATTTAATAGGTTGCACATGGACTTCACCTCTAGTTTATTAATTCTTTTTTACTCAATAATATATCCCTTTTTAAAAGACCGTCATGCTTTTATGGTGAACTGCCTCAAGTTTTGTTCCAAATACACAAAGCTGAAAGGAAGAACTCTCATTTTTCTGTAACAGTAGGAGTGTTCATAGTGGTCTGGTCCTGCCAAGGTGTTCAGTACCACCACATAGCTAAGAGTTCATATTTCATATTAACATATCACCTGTGCAGATGGCAAAACCTCTTCCCCTTAGAAAGACCAAGGAGTTTGTTATTCATGCCTTTTTTTCTTTCCTTTATGAAGTAGAACAAAAGAAAGTGATTAAGGAGAGTGTGTTAAAAAAAAAAAAGAAAACCTCTTTAAACCAACAAGCTTATGGATTTTGAAGGACTGCCAGGAGAGTCATTAACAGAAAAATATTCAAAAGGCACTTAAACATGTTCTGTGACTTCAATAGGTTTGTTTCTGTCACCCCAGAGGAAAACAGAACAACGAAAATCTCTGGCTTGCTCCCTGGCTGGTTCTCTGTGCTTGGCAGCCTATTTCATCCACCAATTCAGGCTTTTATTTGCTGCCAGTATTCTCTCTCCTGCTTCCTCTCCATCCAATAAACATTCATCTTTCCTTCACCTATCTCACATTGACTATTTCTGCTACTTGAACCCCTGAATTTTCACTTCTTCTTTAAACCATCTCTATTAGCAGGGCAGCATATTTCATTGCACTTGACTTGCACATGGCCCCCTATGTATTCTTGCATTATTTTCCAATCTCCTCTCAAATCCTCTTCTTTCTCAGATGCTGTGTTGTGCACATCATGATCGTACACTGCAGCAGATGGTGCTTTGGAAAAAAGGGATCAAGTCCACAATTCAGATGGACAGATCTGAAACTGCAGATTGCTATTAGCTTTTCCAAGTATAGAGAGGATGTTTGCATCATATATCACACTTATTTAGAGACTGACCTCAAGCACCTTGAACCCAGGCTGCTACTAGTAACTAGGCCTTAGCATCACTGAAAATGAATTCTTCCTCTCAGTTCCCCTACAAATGCAGGAACACCACCTAATATCGATTCACCTGTTCTTTCATGCTGCCTCAGGACAGAAAAACATATTGTTTCAGAATTATGGAGCTGTGGAAGATTTGCTTTCTATTCCTGTCTCAAGTCTTCTATGTCATCCCTACCACAATACCATTAGACCTTTTCTATATCTCCAAACCTAACATTATGGTTCTCTGCCTTATTCCATCCTTTTTGTGTTTGTCATAATCACAGCTCAATCTCTCCTGTTTTCCCTTTCAATACTCTTAGCTTTCCTTCCATTACTTCTGCATAAAATCTTGGGCTTGACAACTAGCTTGGCAAGGAACAGTACATGTTTTGACCAGTCCAGCCCTCTGCATCCTGATGACTGTTGCCTTGCTTTTTCCTAATGTCGACATTAATTTAGTCTCTCTGCGGATCCCAGATGCTGACTTCCACACAATTCTGTCAGATTTGGCATACGGAATGACTGCTTAAGCCTCATTTCCTTAGGAAACCAGCTAAAACATTTCACTTCCTTTTTCTAAACTGGATTAAATAACTGCAAGATGGATGAAGTAGCAGCCGGACAAACATGACCTGGTCAGGAATGGAGCCAGGGCTCACAGGTGCTCCTTTCAAAGGCTGAGGGAAACAGTGCACAGTGTTGACTCATCTTTCAGCCCTCACGGATTCTCCTAATTGCTCAGTGAATTATTCACCTCAGCTTGCTATTCCCTCATTTATTCCTCTAACACCTACTTTGCTAACGCGTTTGCATGCTACACCTATTTGTCACCATTCTCCTAAAGTACCTACTATAAGGAATCCAAGAAGATAGCTCCCACTTCCACAGCATCAAGGACTGACCCTTCTAGAGGTGGGCTATGGCACATCGATGACAGAACAGAGAAACATTTTGAAGTCCCGAATGATGAAAGAACACCCTGTAATAACCAGGGTACAATTGCAAGTAATGAAATATGCTCCAGTGGAAGAATGGACCTGTTTTAAAGCTGGAGGAGAGCTGAAATTGTTCAAATATAGAAGTATTTGTAAGAAAAATACAAGAGGAGGATTTAGCGTAGTAAACTGCAAGATGACACAGCACTGCTTAATTAGATTTTAATTTAACTTAATTGGGAAAAAGACTCTTTTTTTTGCTGTGCAATATGTTCTTTTAAAATACACAGAGAACATAGTACCGTAGCTTTGCTCCCATTGTGTTCAGAAAAATGAATTTGATTTGAAGTTAGCTCCTTAGTAGATCTCAAAGCCCATTATATCTGGTCAGGATATTGAAGCTAAAAATCTGAGCTACTTGAAGCAGTGTAAAAGATGACAGAAATACTCAGTGAAATGATGACTATAACATACTGGTTTTCAAACAAGAGAAACACAGAGTTTTTACATGAAAGGCTGAAAAAAAACAGCAGTTTTGATTCCCCAAATCTTTTCAGCAAAGATTTCAGAGAGGTTACAAATCTTAATTGTCCACAGCGCCCCATGTCAGCAAAGGTAAGTAGTGTCATTTCTATGCCAAGGAGGAGAAAAGGAGTACAAGAAGGAGCAATAGGTCAAGCCTGGACAGCATGACAGCCTGGATTAGAAGCCAGGCATTGCTGGTTCTCAATCCATGCTTAAAAATCACTTCTTCAACAGCAAACACAAAAATCATAGGTCAAATTTGATTGAATTTGAGAGACCATTCTATAACCAACCATGACAGGGTTAATTCTCCTAAACTCTCACTAGCAGATGCTAATCTGCCCTGCAGTACATCCATGTTTCCAGGATAATTAGGAATGCAAATCTCAAAAAGCAGCTTTTAAGCGAAGAATTGTGCATAGCTTAATTTTACGATTCCTTTTCTCTGCTTCCCAATAACCTGGGACATAGACACCCAAAACCTTCAGCAAACACTCACCAAAACTAAAATATTAATCACATCACATCAACGAGGTGCGATGAATACACAGGTGGATTGAAATAACCCAGCAAAAATCTAAGAGTTTACTAAAACTAATTAAGTGGGACCATTGTGAGGAGGCAGAGGGCTCCCATGAAATAAGCCACAACTCCAGGAGCACTCCTCACAAGCTCACTTATCTACAGAAACCTGATTATGCTATCTCCTTTCATCCTTTCATCCTGCTGCTAAGTAGAAAATACCTGAAGGGGAATCAGAACCAGCTGAATTCTAGACCTCTCTTTATCTTTGGTCCCATCTGAACTTCAGTTCTATCAAGTGCCCATTGCAAGTTTCTCTCTTAAAAAATTCCACTGAACTTCCCAGTATCCAGATACTCTAAAGCTATACTTTGAGTTCCACCCATTTTGAACTCTCTTCTCTTCCTGCAGAAGGAAACAAAACAAAACAAACCCCTCATAACGTAGACCCAACCAACATACAAGTACATTCCCTACCAGGCTTCTACTTATTTCTGGAGAAAGAATTCTTTACTTCAGAGTGAGAAAACAGTCAAAACCCTAACACCATAAACACATATAAAAGATATACGAAAGAAGAAATGGGTAGAGAGCTTGGGAAGAATGAGAAGCTCTGGAAGAGAAAGGCATAATTTAAATTATGGAATTAAAGAGAAGGAGGGGGGCACATCAG
The DNA here is from genome assembly GCF_033783945.1 of Neopsephotus bourkii. NCBI lineage: Eukaryota > Metazoa > Chordata > Aves > Psittaciformes > Psittacidae > Neopsephotus > Neopsephotus bourkii. The sequence continues at coordinate 1,144,635 of NW_026902270.1, forward strand.
GTCATCAGCTCTTATCTCCTGCTGATGGACTAATGGGAGTGAAACACCTTTCTAAGAGGAAAGACCCATCATTTTTTTTCCCTCTTAAAATGCAAATGCTTTATTGCCTGTTCTGGAAGGATAATCTTCACACTGTGTTCAAGTTGCTTTTCCCCACCCACCAGTAGACAGTAGGGGTTTCACATAAAGCATAACACATGAAAGTAAATGAACAAGCGTCAAAAACCTGAAATCTCCTGAAGCGAGCCCATCACAGCATGCTAAACTTTTCCACACTGATTGCAGTGGTTCTGAGAACAAAATGGTTGTGGCTATAGCATAGCTGTTTAATTCCCTGAACAGAAGTCACAACGCTGTTTTCTGGGTTGTTTTTAACTTTCTTGACAGCTATCTTCCTTCATTGGTCGTAACAAATAAAAACCCTCCCTAAGATACAACAATAACAAGAACACCTACGCACATGCTAAGCAGCTGGCCAGCAGCTGTTAGGTGAGATTCCTGAGTTAAGTCCATTCTCCTTCAGCTGAAACATTATTTGGGGTATTTTGTCCTATCCCTGGATATCTATTAGGAAAGTTACTGTACTTTTAATGATCTTTGAGACTTCAGTTTCATTTTCAGATTGAGTTAAGCAGGGGAATTAATTTCAAACTACTTTGGAAGTGGAGAAGAGACAGGACGGGTTTCAGAAAGCAACGAAACAAACTTCATTTCCTTGGGACACAAGCCTAAAAAAGCACTGCCTGTGAAGCTGGCTCCAGAACTCCAGGTTAGAGTTTGGGCTCTGTTGCAGTCAGCATTAGCTTAAGAAAAAGAATTGGAGCAGTAACAATCCTTTCCAAACCTCACATCTACAAAGCTGGTTGTTCTTAAATGTTTAAATAAATAAACACATAGAAAAGAAAGCAAAAATAAAACTAAAATCCAAACCAAACACAATAGCACAGTTATTCTGACTGTCTAAATAGAGGCAAGACTCTCCCAAGGTCCTCATGGTTTCATTCGCTTTCTCCAAGTAACCTCTTTCTATCATTCCGTCTGAGTGGGTTTTATCTTTCAAAAGGTAGCAGGGGGGTGGGAGGGAAGGAGGAAGGAAATGTCTATGTGGATGTGTTTGAGAGACAGAAAGAGAATGAATGAACAAATCCCTAGAGCTGAGTGAAGTAGCATCTACCCAAACATGTTTATCACATTATTATTTCTGCAGTCAAATGAACAACTAGTTGACTGGCATTAAACAGCACAGTTAAATGAATGGGGAAGTGTGAACTTGCAGAGGCTTTTTTCAGAACTTAAATAATTTAATTTCAACAGCAGTGAGGTCAGTAAAGCATAAATCCAAGAATATGTCTTTAATTAAGTGATAAAGCTAATTGGATCTGGGTTTATTTCCTGATAATAGCCTGCACTGCTGAGATAAATGGCTTGGAAAAGCCAAGGGAAGGATTGCTCTTCTTTAAGCTCCTGTTGAGGGACAAGCTATGATTTGACTTGATCACAACACTATTTTTAATGTTTGAGATGCATTTGAAACAATAGAGACTACATTGCTTTCATCAGTTAAGATGTAAAAAAACAAGGGAGCTGATACATGACCATCATTTGATTCCCAAGCTCTAAGGCTTTTGGTAATCCAAGGGCTGAATGAGAGAGAACCCATTGAAATACATACAAAGAGATGCTGTCCTCACTGTAGCTTAACAAAATGCACTTCAGATTTTATGATGGTGAAAAAAAACTCACCAAAACCAAACAAAAATATGCCTAAACTTCCTGGTATAAACTACAGCAAAAAAAAAAAAGATAGCTTAAGTATCTTTCTTTAATAGGCACCAATTCCATGAAAAATCTAACTTGATTTCACTTAGGAAGAAACAAAAAGCCGGTAAGAAAACTGATCCAATTAGTATTTTGCTTAAGGACATGTTTCCCTTCAAGTGCACAAATGGCCTCATTGACTCTGATATTAGAGTATCTCACTGCATTGCATCAAAGTGCTAAATGCGTTGCAGAATCAACTCCTAAATCTCCAGGTGTCACAGCAGGAAGGAAAACATGAATGTGAAACCACAGAACTGCGGCAGAAACGCCTGCCCAAGCATTGGCTCCGAGAAGTGTAATTTTCCCAGAGGTCTCAGCAAGGGGTTAACTCAGATGCCAAGCAAATATAATTTAGATGTCAACATTGTTAATTATTTAATTGCTCATAAAAGCACAATGGGTGCAGACTCAGCTATGAATGACAGCTCATTCCCGAAACAAAGCTGGGGGGGAGGGAGGTTTGCTTTGGGAAACAGTGTGGTTTGTATTGCCTCTGTATCCCCCCCACCAGCCTGCTGAAGCCGGCTGTTCCACCCTCCCAGCGGGGAGACCTCTTTCACAAAGCATCTTGGAGAGCCCATCGACTCACCCGCTCCTCTAGGAGAAGGGCCCAAGAACACAGCGAGCCCAACCATCCACCTGCATCCGAGCACAGCACCTGCACCCCTGGCTACGTGCCGTGTCCCGCGCCAACAGCACAGCTCACTAAAGCTTTCCTTGAGGGAAAAGCTCAAAGGAGAAGCACCAAAATTTTACTTCCTTTGCTATTATTTTTTTTTTCTTTGTCACAGAAGAAAACAACTTGCTTTTATATTATGTGTAATATAATATATTACACATCAGCAACAATTATACATTTCCTGGAGTAATTACTTTTCCCCGCAGATTTACCATTCTGAATGTGTTTTTTCAGAATGCAATATACTGTTCTGTCGGATCTTTTCTTTTTTGGTCTGATTTTTAATCACAGTACCTCTAACCTGATTAAGAAAAATATTCCACACCGGTGGAAACTATTTTGCACAAGTATTTTTGTCCTGAAGTGAAACAGAAATTTTCACAGAACAATTTATTGAAAAAAGTCCTTTTTTTTCCCCCCGAAAACGGTGTCTGGCAATGCATTCATGAAATAAACATTTTGACTTCAGAAAAAGTGACAGAGGAAGGTAAAAAGTGTAAAAACTGACATTTTTCTCTTTATGATATCCATGACAGGAACAACTGCATCGCTCTTGAACAAGCCCAGCTGAAAAGAGGTGTCTAGCTACCTGTGTTACAGTTATTGACACACATTTGCAGCACTAGAATTTGGTTTATTATGGCTAACAGTCTGCTTTTGTGCCCCATAGTAAGACATCTTATTAGAGTAATTCCACAATTAATGGCTTTTTGTTTTCAGACTTGTCAAAACAAACCAAATTAAACCAAACAAAAAACCCTACAGTTTTTCATCTCATTTAATATGCAAGTATGATTTTACTCAAAATGCTAAATGAAACTTTGCAGTTGCCACTTCAAAATAAACCAATTTTTGATTAAAAACCATTATTTCAAAATTTCAAAATTAAAAGGATAAAGTTGAAATAGAAAAATATTGTACTTGCTACGTTGAGTATGCCAAAAACATTCCCATTTGTCTACAAAATATTCATGCTTCCCTGAAGCTATATTTTTAATCTAAATTTTCATCAGAAAAGGTAAAAAAAATTCACTATCTAAGAATGGTAAAGTTAAACCTAGCTTTAGGTTTGACAAAATGAGAAATCAGGTTTCCCCCTTCGGAATGGCTGTGCATCACTCAGTGTCCACAGAGCTACCTGCAATAATCAACCTTATGGATCAGTTAGGCAATTTTGCCTGAGAATAGAAACACCCAAAGCAATTATAAGTAAATATCACAAGATAACCCTCAAATCACCTTTACAGTATTGACAGCACTGATAATCTGGTTAATGTGATATGATTTTTTTATTCCTGCAGATGAACCAACCAAGCAAGCTGAGAATAAGGCTGTCTCTCTTTGCAGTTATGCATCACGAAGATGCTACAAGAATTAGACATTTTCTGCTTTATATAGCCCTCCACAGAAAAAATTATCATTTATTCAGATTTTTCCTCAAAAAAAAAAAAACTTAGATTATTTCAAAATTAGCAGGTAGTCCAAGAGAATTTAGGCATTAAAAGGTCAAAAGCAAATATCAAAAGTACTTTGGTGGAAGGAGTTCTTTAAGGATAAGTGAATTTCTAATGCAGATAAGCTTTTCTGAATACTTCCTATTACCTCATTAGCATGTTTTCTGACCTCTGGACTTGAAAAATCTCTTGCACAGTCTGGATTCCTAATCTTGTTTAAACCCATATTTAAATGCAGAATAACTGATTAGCCAACATCCTTTGTGCTACACAACCACACAAGTTTCATGCTTTTATACTGAAAAGTGTCATCCATTGTTTTTCATTTCTCTGACCTTGCACTCTAAAAAAACCCAAGAAAAAAGCACTGTGTGATAATACTGTGCCTTTTTACTGCAGATTCAAGGACTTTTTTTTTTCTGAAGGAGCATAGAATAAAATAAAAAGGTCGCTTTCCTGCAAAGGCATTTGCTGGACTACATAGTAAAAACATATTCCTTACGTATGTGAACTGACATGATGCCAAAGAGTGCAAGGGTAACAGTTAAAGTTCCTGTGTGTATTGTGATTAAATCTGTTGTCTATAAATCTCATCTCTCTAAATTGATGCTTGTTAACGTATGCTGCATGTATAGATTGCATAGTTGTTGAAAAAGGTTTTCAATTAATACATATATTACAAGACCACCACCTCACAGTACCCTGCATTGAGTCCTCGGTGTCCAAGTGAAATGAGGTTCAACCTCTACTTTACTTATCTTATGCAATATAATTCAATAAAATGCAGTCATTAAAGTTAGGCAATATATCCCCCCCCAAAAATCTCAGGAATTCTAAATATTTTATAGTGCAAATTTTATCTTGCCATATAGCTTGAATATTGTGAACACTTCCAAAGTATTTCTAAATTGAAACATTTACAAAAAGGAATGCATTGCTTCCATTACTCTTTACTTGTTTTGTTTCCTATTTTGAATTGTAAAACATACATTTATCCTGCTTTCAAAGCCACAAGTATATCACGCAAGTCTTCACAGTGGGTACAATGCTGGGAGAGCCACGTTAAAACTAGTTTCATATGGGAAACTATCAAAATGGTCTTCACTTACACTGTTCTCCATTGAGTTAGAGATTACTTGCTGCAATTACTATCACTTTTGGGGGCACACATTTTGTTAGAGAATCAAGGGAACCTAATTATGTGGCACTGGAAGGCATAAGATTCACTTTTAAATCCCTACACAATTTCTGCATGGTTCTGAAATTAACAATTATACCTTAAAAAAACCAAACTATAATAATCCATTCAAGAAATTTGCTAAAATGCAACATTGAATAAAAATAGTTAACCATCCTTGTACAATTAGTATGAATTTGTATATCCATCAATATGAAACTATGTACATATTTATACTAAAACAGTAAATTTTAATGCTAGAAACAATAGTGTGCTGTAGATGCTAATCCAGAGTAAGCCTTGAGAAATGTAGCTGTTTATCTCATACTGAGTTTCAGCAGGGATAGTCTTTAAAGGGTATGCGCTGATTATTAGTGTATGGGTTTATGATTTAATTTGTGACCTACATGTCAGAATAAAAGCCACAGAGCGAGATGGCTCAATTAACCTCATCTGCAAATAATCTGTAACACAGAACACTAGTACTGCAATACCAATCCCTAACCTTCCGCTATTTTCTGAAGCAAAGTACGCTTGCAGTAATTACTATCAGTTGCCATTAATGCTGCTGGTACTTGAAATGGGATTAAGGATTTAACACTGGGGAGAAAAAAAAAAGACCCAAGATATCTTTTTAAATTCAGTTACATTCATTTCAGAAAGAAATTTAATGTTATCCAGATTGAAAACAAGGGTCAGAGAGTCATTAGAACACGGAACCTCTTTTTATCTAACCTGGGGCTTAATTAAGTTGTGCAGCAAAATACTCCTGTTGTGTGATACATCAGGTTGATCTCTTATTTGCTTATTCTACCAGGATACCTGCTACTACTCTTCAAGGGGGAGGAGAGGAGCTAGCATGATTATGAAACAAAATATGTACAGTAGTTTTTAATTAACTATATAACAGTGTGAATCTCATTTGAAATAGAGCTTAAGGAGGAGAGCAATGAATATAAAATGAAGAGCTAACTGAGTGATGCTATATAACTACTCTGGGTTACTGTCATTTTTCCTAACTTTCCTGGAAAAATAAATGTCATTTTTCAATTCTGTCTCATATAAACATGAAATTTCCATCAACTGATCCCTCAATAAGGCACTTTGCAATTGTGTTTCTCCTTGAACGTTACTCATAGCTTTAATTCTTTCTTTCCCTGCTACTGGCGGTTGTTCATAGCACTGTTCTGACTTTTATATGCCTGCCTTCAAGATTTCCCGCTTCACTGCTAAGGACTGATTGAAAAAGAATATTGTGCCTTTAAGCGAAATGCCTTGTGCGTGTTAACAAGCAAGGATTCTACAGACACATGATTTATAAAATTGCACGCTCACACCGGTAACTTTCCCTCCCCACAAAAGCAATATCTGGAAGAGCATGTGGCAATAGTAAAGCTTTCGGGAAGGACAAAAAAATACAACAAGAAAAACCCCCCACCCTTCTGCTCCGGCTATGTGGGCTAGTATCCTCTCCTTGCGTGATCAAAACAAAAGGAATAAGCACGACAGATAATCCCTGAATACCCAGCCTTTAAATATGCAGGAGCCTTACGCACGCAGAAGCAAGTGAGGTAAACGCATGCATTATCCAAATTGGAGGTGTGGAAGCAATAGACAGCAAACCCCCAACCTTAAACAGCTTCAAGCTCTTTAGCTATAAGCAGAAATTCAACAATATAAATGAAGACTTTTTCCAGCTTTTGAATGGAAAATAAGCAAACTTGAGGTATAATTTGTGGTCATACTGAAGCGGTGATGTAAGGAAGCTGTCACTTTCCATATTTGTCTAATGAGCAGTTGACTTACAAAGGCCATAAGGTACATGCACATCTCATCTATTTGCACCTACGATCTTTATGACAGCTTTCTAGAGACAGAAAAGAGAAAATAATTGGTATTTAGCTCTTTTGTGTTAAACCAATGCCTTTCAAACTATCAGCAAAACTCATTTAATGCATATATTGTACCTGCTAAATTATGGTTACGTCCAGGTAAAGAAACTTTTAAAGAAATAAATTCTACACTTAAATGTAAGACTCATCACTGCCCCAAGCATCTTTTTAGAAGGCAATGCATCATGCAAAAAGCATGGGATGGAAAACAGTACTACCAGACTCATGTGATCATTCAGTTCAGTGCACTGGTCTAAAAATCAGTGTTTTAAGTCTACAGAAACCAGCACTTTTCTGCACAATTTCAGTAGCAATCTCACAGCATACCCTCTTGGAGCATCTTCTAATAAACACAACCTATTCAGCCTGACCTCTACCAGCAGAAGCAGAAATACGTTTGTGTGTGCAGGTAATGTGATAAGCAAAGGTAATTTTAAGTCATCTGTCTCCCTTCTTACGGATTCCTCAAGGCACCAAGTCAAAAACATGACTACATGCTTGCTGACCTCGAAAACACAGTGCCTCCATTGCCTGTTTATACTCTCCATCCCCTGCCAGGCCCCCCACTTCAAATGACCCTCCCATACCCCTCTCTAAAGATTGCCCTTTTTAGTCCTCAAACCAGGGGATTATGTCAGATGTTTAAGCTTCATTTTTGAGAATGGGAGTTTTTAAATATTATATTGTAGGGGAGAAAACAAAGTGCAAACACAAGAGGCTGAACATCTATTAGACAACAGGGGGGAAGTGAATAATCAGCAACCAGCATCAAGAGCATACAGAGTAAAAAAGGAATATCAGCATAAAATACACAGAAATTATGATTAATCACATTGACAGTAAAATTCCGTTCAGGATTATCACTGTTGTTTGATTACCATTAACTAAAGAAAATAGTCTTGTATAAATAGAGGCTGCCCATCATATAAGGAAAATATCGAAGCCATGCTTCATAGGTGCTGCAAAGTAAATTCCTTTCTGTTCCTTAGCTAGCAGTAGAACTACTGTTGGGGAAGAACCTAACTTTTAATTTTTAGTGAAGTGAATTAACCAGATATAAGAAAATAGTCTCAGTCACAATATTTCGTTTTACCTCAGCAAATAGATGAAATCACACTTAAATAAATAGTTAGATGCAACAAAATTCACTCCTCCTCTACCTGCCCCCCCCCAAAAAAAAACAAAACCCAACCTACTTCAGTGTGATAACTCCAGAAACAGATATATCTATTTAAACATCTATTATCAAGCAAACAACAAAGAAAATAAACCAACAAACCCACCCAAACCACTAATGGGAATTACAAAGAGTCCATGAGTTAAGGACAGCTAAAGCTGTGCCACACCAAGTAATACCGTACAAGACAGTTAACTCTGTACTGCCACAGAATGGATTATGTTCTCCTTACACATCTGCACACAAAGCTGCAGATAAACCACACAGGAGGACCAACACCAACCTGTACCCAAACAATATACTTGCTTACAAAAGTAAGCAAATTATCAGGTATAACACATCAAGACAACACACAGATTAGTGCTTAAAGTACCTTTGACTACGGTAGCCTTTCTCAGAGGGATGCAAACTAAGGTTAAAGCAGGAAATATACATAGAAAATTGCTACTTCGTTCATATTGCTTTAAACATGGCTACATCTTGCATCACAGATTGGCTTTGCTATGCATCATTTCCATGAGATTCCTAGGTGCTTGGGGGTTTTAAATACAAGATTTTGTTTTAGTATTAATCATCTACCAATTTGTATACAAAAGCCTCAGAAATAGTTTGTAACATTCCAACTTTGACACCACCAGGAGAAAGCCAAAGGATGCATCGCTGTATCCAACAGCAGAAGATAAAGCACCATACAGGGCTGACCAATAATAGTTTATGGAGGAGACAGCGCTGAAATCCATTTTTCTATTTTTTTTAAACCCAAGCAAACAAAAAAATTCACAAGCCTTGCCTTAATATATATATACATGACCAAAAAATACTATTGGAAACTTAAGGATCATTTTACCAAAGGGGGTGATAGATAAGTTCTGCTATAAAGTAAATTTTGTGTTGCATCATTTAACATGAACTGGTAAAAACAGAGAAGAAAATGTGCTCTATAATTCTCTGCAAGTTTATTCCACTTGTCAACTTTCACCCACAACAGAACTAAATCAGAGTTGTCAGTATTTACTATTAAGCTTTTCATTGTGCAACTGCCTAAGAAGTTCATAAAATAACTTCTATTTTCTCAACTATAAGGGAAAAAAATAAAAACAAACCTAGTTTCATCTTGTACAAATACTTAATTCTCTCTGGAGCAGCAGCAAACTATTGTTCCTGACCCTTATATGCCTTATAATAGCATTAATCATGCTAAATTCTTTTGGTGCTCATGTGGATATAATGTAATTAGAACAAATTCCTGAAGATAGTTTCTTATTCCCATTGGTCCTTGAGGCAAATCTAAAATGTACTTAATTTCTATAAATTAAAACATGCTGCAAAACTTCTCTGGGTAAAACAGGGGCTATAAAATAAATAATAAAGATCAACAAGGAAGACTAAAAATTATTAAATTAAAACTGATATAGACTCAAAACTAATTCATTTCTAACGTATTTTTCCATGTTTTCACCCCATTACCCAAAGCAATAAAAGCCTTCAGATTACTGTCTCAAACTACAAATGCAGATTATCACCCAATCAAAAAATAGCTATTTTTAAAACACTTCAATCTGGAAAATATTCTGTATGTGCACATGAAGCTAATCCCAAAACACAACTTTAAACCTGGAATCCAGCAATATTTGCATCCTAATAAAATGCTGGCAGATAGAGGATATTTTGAATTCACACCATGTGCTCTTAAAAATGCTGTTTGGAGGGTTTATTATTCTGGTTTGTTTCGGTTTTTAAGCTGAATATCATTTAAACTTGTTTGTCAGGAGTGTAATTACTGGCCTTCATACACTAAAATGCTGAAACAAGCCACAAAGCATCCATTAGGTCAAAGCATGGATTATTTGGAGGACAGGATTCTTTATCAATAGATAGTATTTTTAAGAGTCCTTTTTTTCTCTAGTGTAACACATAAACCCACAGATTTAGTATACAATCTCATTTAGAATGAATCCCTTTCAAAACATAGGCAAAACACACAGAACTTCCACATTCTCAAATAAGATTAAAAACTATCAAATTTATCAAATATATCAAATTTATGCACAAATTTAAGACCTAAATTAAAGAAAAAATACCTTAAAAAAGATTTTGAAGTGTTGGTTGTTACTATGGAAGTTTAATACAGTGCATGTAAAAAGGAAACCTGTAAGCAGGACTTCCCATATGAAAAGTGTATCCAGTGATGTTTGAGACAAAAAGAGCCACTTTTTTAAGCACATCTTAATAATGATAAATACTAGACATCAGGATGTTTATGATCTGTCTCACTAAAATGTATTTCCTAAACCAGGCTATTCTTTGGAATAAGGTTCATCTGTGAAAAAATGATTAAGTAATTCTGGCAGCTAATCTTCAAAGGAAGGAATTCATTTCTCCCAAGTTTCTCACAATGACCTCCAATATTAATGGTCCATAAAATTTAGATTTCTGAATTACAATTTAAAAAGTTTAAAAATAAAAAAATAAATTAAAATAATAATAATAATAACAAAAGGCTGCTCTTTTATGGAGTCTTTAATCTGATTCTCTTCCTCTTATAAATCAAATAAGGTCTACTGGCAATCAATAGGAAGAGATGGAAGTTTAGGACCAGACCAAAAGTGATTTCAGAAACACACAAAGAAGTTTGATGAGTGCACTTCACACAGTGAAGGTCCACCATTGTCTAGGTTAGCAGCCTAATGCAAATGATTTCAGTTTCCTGTGTTGAATAATGTCCACGGAAAATAAATTTCATTAAGTTCCTAAGTAGCAACATTTCATTACCTAGTTTAAAATCATGCCCTTGTTGCCTCCATTGTGCACCCTTTCATATTGTCCCATATTACATCTCATACCACACAACAGATAAACTCAATAAGTAACTTTTAACTTAACTGGCTGATGTAATAAAAGTATTAATGTTTTCGTGACAATAAATATTCTCTTCCTGATAAATGCCTGATTATTGCTTGTGATTTGGGAGTGAAGAGAAAGGGTGAAGTCAAAGCAAAACCAAGCTTTAAAGCTATAAGCTTTCCAGGAGCCAAAACTATGATTTCCTCTGCTTACATGACACAAACCAGAGAGGGTGCCCCTTCCTGCTCACACCCTGTGGATGTTGCTGCAGCACAGTAAATAATTATGAACACTTCCCTTTGTACAGTACGGCTTTGTTGATAACAGCAAGTACAGCAAGCCTCTCGCTCAGAACTCAAATAGTATGTGGCAATCGAGTATTTGTTTTAATAAGATGCAATTGGAAAAACTGTGGATGCCAGCGCAGCCTGTGATGTGTCAATACCACTTCATTTTCACCTCTGAGCACAACTGATAGAGATGCTGCTATAAAAGGTTTTCATAACGTCGCGTGCAGCGTAGGGCAGGGCTGAGGCCAAGTGACATATCCCACGTGTTTTCAGAGACTAAAAACAAACTAAAGACAGTCATCATCTTCGGGGAAAACCATAGCAAAATAAATACACACACAGAGAAACGTGGATGTGCTTAAGTCATTACACGCACAGATTGTGGATGTGCCTAAGCCACTACACGCACATGCACACACTACCCTCCTTCACACACCCTCCACCCTCCCAAATAAAACATAGCAAACTAGAAATCATCTTGTCTCTGTACTAAGTGGTGAATCTATAAACTACTTTCCACAGAAGTCATAGGTATGCCCTTTGTAAAACCAACATCTTTGTACAGAAAATACAAGTGACAGTAAGGGCATCTTAATAAACCTTTTCTTCCTTTCTTGTTCTCCACAGATGAGGCATGGGAATTCCCTCTACCGAGTCCTTCATTTGTGAAAAGCTGAAGAACAAAATCCCGTAATGAAGTCTGGAGTCTTCCTACTCCCTGACCTCTCACTCCCCAACCCGGTTCCCCCTACACGTTTCCAGTTATTTGAAACGGAAAGATGCACAAACCTCAGCAATGCATTCACAAATCCTCCGTCTAGAATCAGGGGCTGTTATTCACCCCTGGGTCCTTATTTCTCTGTTATTTAGTTCATCGCCTTGCTGTTGCTATGGGTGGGGAGGGCAGTGTGAGAGGCAGAGGAAGGTATTACTAAGTTCCCAGACCTCCTTAAACTGCTCAGAGCAGCATGGCTAATCTGACCACGCAATATTCAGAACAAGTGCTCAGGCAAGGAACCTTCCCCTTTGTTTGGAAAAAGCAAAACAAAACAAAAACCCCTTCCCCCAACCTCCTTCCTTGCACATTAAAACCATTTTTATTCCATACCGTGCCTTCCTCCCCCCACCACCTCCATTTCAAGACCCTCTCCAACAGTAACAGTCTCTTTTGGGGGTCCTGAGCCAGCTGGTGGTTTTGCACATACAAAAACCACTCAGGAGTGTCGTCTTCATGGGACTGCTCCCATGAGCAAAGATCCTGAGATGCCAAAGGATGACAGAGCCCTACACAAAGAGGTAAGAAAGGAAATAAGAATATGTAATCTCTGGCCTTTAGACACTTAGGGCTGAACACACAGCTACAGCTGTAATTTGTGTGGCATTACCCCCTTCTCCCAGCAAGCCTTTTCTCCTCTGCAGTAGATTTTGTGTCCATGCTTTGACCAGCTAATCTGACCACACTCATCTTAAGTGGGCTGTTGCTGCCAAAACACCAAAACCTGCAGCATCTTGCCTGCATGAGAGCAACTCACTCGCCACGGCAATGACTGAGGACAGCCCAGACCTACTGTGCTGCATTTGCCTTTCCCCTGAAGGCAGTGTACTGTACCAGGTGCTGGCTGCCTTGGAAAAGGGGTATTTTAATATCACACAAAAAGCAAGTAGCTCACATAACTTCCACTGTTTAATATTAAAAGATTAAATACATTAAGAAAAGGAAAAGAAAAAAGAGCAGTCGTTCTTTACAAGGAAGAAAAAAGAAACCTCATTTCATTTCTGTCTGGGGGTTTTACTTAATACCCATTTGTTCACACAGTACTGCTCGCAAAAAAATATTTGTTTGATATAAAGGACATTGAATAATTTATGCGATATTTAATAATGCAGTAAACCAGGGAGAGTTCAGCAAGACAGGCATGGCACTCTCTTTGCCTTACCCGCCTCGCTTATCCAAATAAAACCCCACACTTAAGGGCCATTACCACATGCAATATAACAAAAACATACCATCTGATTTGGAAATGATAAAAAAAATCTGGTTCTAATTCATAGGAAAAAAACATCAACTTTCCTAGTCCTGTATTTTTAGTAAAAAATAAGGGCTTCAAGACCAAAACAAAAATTAATGGAATAGGATTTATATCAGCATCCAGTCTGTTCCAATCGAGTCCAGAAGCCGTATGAACTAAGTCACAGTAGAGTATTAGTGTGATAAATGACTAATGGCTCCTCAGCATGCTGCACAGGGTATCCTGAAAGCAAATACATTTTAGAATACCAATAATTGCATCAAGCCAAGTACAAAGCTTTCACAACATATTATGGGTCTCCTGACTTTTCATTCTTTAAACAGCAGTAATATACATAAGCAATATATCAACTTCCAGAGCATTTTGCTTGGTTTTCTGGCTTTTTTAAAGCATGTAATATACCTTTTACTCATTCCTTAACTCCAAGGTTTTTCTCCCTCCTTTGGCATCTCCAAGCAAAACAGATATGAGCCCAGCTTCCAAGAGAAGCGATTTTTCTGAGTGAGAAAAGCAGGAAGAACCTGTATTTACAGATAAATGTACAGAAAACGATGCAACTTTCTAAAGATCTCCATATCTTTCTCCTATTTTCGTATTCACTAAATATTTTTAGTGAGCAATATATCAAGGCCTGACTTTATAGACAGTAAACAGATAAGTAGGGTTTAAGATTTCTGCATAAGAGAAGCCAAAACATGCAAGTCAAGGATTTAAGCATTTTTGTCTCCTCTGAATTATAACTTAATGTTTAGTCTGTTGAGTCAACTCTACATACTTCATAGATTATATGTTTGCTTTTGGGACCGTGTGCTGTAAATGTTAAAGAACAAAATGTGATTTATAGAAACCAGTGTGATTTTGTAGGTTTCCTAAACTCATTATAAATAGTTGGTCTGGGATTACTTTTTTCTTGTAAAAACTTGTTTAGTACAAATAAATTATTCATATGAGAATGGACTACAGAACCTTTAGATTGTATTATTTTGTACTGTATAAAAGACAAAAGAATACCTATTTCTTACAGAAAATCATGTAACCAGTGAATATACATGGTCTATACTCCATCCTTTTTATAAATGCTGACTTCAGAAATAAAAAAGATGAAAGGTTACAACTTCGCTTTCACCACCAGCATCAGGATCCAAAGGAGACAAATTTCACGTGTACTGCACCCACATAAAAAAAAGCCAAAACAAAACCAAACCAACAAAAAACCTTCCAATCTTTGTGACCCCTCACCTGAGCTAAAATACGCTCTTCTATTTGGCAACACTCTTGTTTTCCACGAGAACTCCTAATGCAAGTTATATTTAACTGCAAACAATAACAAGCATTGTACACCTAGGTATCACTTCAAACCACATTTTCCCGTTTGCTATGTAATGGATTAAGTTGTTTCTCAATTTAATTTTCCTTGTCAGGTTATTGTAATCAATTTGGAAGAAGTTCATTGCTTCAGGAACTTGACTGTCCTCTTATGCCACACAATGACTCAGGGATGTTTGCTTCAGGGGACTTCAAACTCTCTCTTCTGCTAGAAGCAGGCTATTGTGGATGCTTTTGTCAGTCTCCACTTAAGCTCTTTTTGCACACTCACTGAGCAGTATAAGAAGTTTATAACGCCCAATACAAGAGGCCATTAATAATGAGCTCCAGAATTTACCAAAAGAAGATCACCAGTGATTAATAATTGTAATTATTAAAGAAAAGAAATGCCTTTTCAGTTATTGCACTTAGAAATTATATACAGTTTGTGTTCATCAATGTAGTTACAAGCTGCTAAATTTTAAGGCAGACCAAATAGCATATACCAAGTTCAATTTCTGCAAAATAAACAAGCATGTGCAGCTGCTGAAGGATTTTGTTCGTATCTAAACCAGCGTCATCATTACAATTCACTCTGCTATTTACAGAGGAGATAAATCCCACTGGTTTTCAACTGAAAAGCCCAATCATTAGGCTAAATTTCATGTTTGTCTACCCAGTGACACATTTGCCATTCTGCAATCTGTATGTTTAGAAGAGCATAGAGGGCATGCAAAGGAGAAAGTGAAGGGCAGGAGGGCAGGGAAGGATTTTTTCAGGCCTGAAAGAAAGATCATTTTGTGGGAAGACAAGCACATATATTGCCTTGTTTCATCCAGAATCCTAGCAGCCAGCTTGAATAGCAAGTCAAAGCCTGCAGATGGCCTCTTCCATTTTCAGCGAAAGGCAGGGGAGGAGGGAGACACAGAGCGGGTAGCTGCTGAAGCATAGCTAATCCAAGAGGACAGTTCATGCTTATTATAGACCCATTGCTGATAATAAAATCTGAATCAAACTGCCGACTGGAATCCAATTGAGACTCTCCGCTTCTTTAATTTTTAACGTTATGGAAGCACTTGACACTGAGGTGGATCAAATATCACTAGTTAGCGTGCAAATACTTACTTAAGCAATCCAGCATGGCCCAATCTGTGCAAAAATTTCAGGTGAGCACCGTGAAACAACAACTAATTATGATGTTCCATTACCCCTTTTCTAACCGTCACAATTGGCCCTAAGTGGTCACGGCTGATTTATTTCAATTAGTTTCCACAGGCTTAGAGTTATGACAAATTCATGTTTTGGCTGCAGGAAATTGGTAGCAATCACGAAACCACCAAAACATCAAAACAGAAGGGAGAGCCCCTGCTAACAAGGAGGTGGCTCAAATCCCTGGGCTGGGAGCAGGGCGGCGAGGCGGACAGAGGTTTGGGAGGAAACTACTCCATCTTCTCCTGGGTGTTTCCTGCTCTTCTAAGAGGCTGGGGAAAAAGAAAGTGCCTCCTCTAGATGGCACTAGGAAAAGAAGGTCGTGCTCGAGTGCTCTAGCAAAGAACAGTTCTTTGGATGCAGAAGGTTTATCTGTTCTGTCGCCTTCAGTCACTGTCCATACAGTAATTGCACATAGAAAGGCGGGTGTCCGCAATGTAGTTTATAAGGTCTGTATCTAAAATGATTACATTAAGAAGTGCACCCGAAAGGCATGACTTGGCAATACAGCAAATTGTTCTCATTTATGCCAGTAAAAGAAGAAAAATTGAATTTCAGTCTACCCACAGATTCAAATGCAAGTTCAAATTTAGATGTAAGCACATTTCATTCTGAAATCAGAGACTGAACCTGAACTTGTCTTTTTAAATAATACCTTTGTTATTGAAAAAGAGCAGCACATTCACACTTCTTGATATAAGCATTAATTCCAACAGCCTGAAAAGTTTTATATAAACATTAATTTCAACAGCCTGTCAACTAAACTCAAATGATTGAAATTTACCTATCTTTTATGAATCAAAATGCATTGCTGCCTTCCCACAGTTGACTTAAATTCATAAGTCTTCTGGTTAGTAACTCTTTCCTTCCTTAGCTCTACCTTCCTACAGCATGGAGGAGTGGGGAATCCTACAGTACTTAAAAGAAATACTGTGATATTAAACACTAGTAAGCCAGAAAATCTGTTATGATACAGTATCATAACATGATTGCATTGATTTTCTGCAGGATATGCAAGTGCATGCACTATAAACACTGTCATAAATTAAACTACCGTATGACAAATTTCACAGTAATATAATGAAATTACAGCTATGTAGGATCTTTGTTATATACAGAAGCAGTACAGGTAAAAGCTTAGTTTGCTTTTTACATAGTGGATGCCTGTTTTGAGAATATGCATGTGTCTCAAATTACTTAAACAGTTCACTTACAATATATCTTCAAGAAGAACACCCATTTTCTCAAAACACTGACTTCCTGTTTAGTAGTAGAGCTGGCTGAATATCTTTTGACAAAACAATTGTCCATTTTAAAAACACAAGTTCTTCATACAGATGAAACAGTTTTCAGGGATGCAACTATCTGAAAGAGATTTTTCACCGAAGGAATAATGCACCTGTATTTCTTTATCTTTTTTAAGACTAATACATCATTAAGCTACATATGTACATATAGAAGCAGTATGAAAAATAAAGGTTTATTTCTAAACCAGAAAAAAAAATAAAATCAATGTTGCACTGGAAAAGAAAAAACAAAACTTATTTCAGCAATTGTTCATTTTGCTCTTACAGAAAAGAAATTCTTACCCCTTTCTACCTCTGTTTTTAGTGACATTGAAATTAAAAGACCGAAATTGTGGAGAAAAAAATTATACCCATAACGACAAAATATTTTAACAAGTAAAAAAATAATCCCTAACCAAAAATCCTGCATGTCTTTGATTTTCAATAAGCAAATCCTTTATTCAATACCTTTTTAATTGCTCTTCATCTCTAATATATTAGTAAGAAACTTGACCTAAAGTGTCTAAAACTTCCAGCACTCCATGACTGGGACAGAAGAGGAAATGATATGGAAGAAATGTATGGGTAAAACTGGGCTAAAGTTGTATAATTCCTTGTCACAACCAAGTAATGTTTTTTAATATCTCTGAATATGGTACACTTATTTCTATTGCAGCCCTTTTGTAAGTCTCTGTATTTTGATGTAAGGTTATCATTACAGTCACTGTTATGATTAATGTTAGGATACAGTGCAGCCAAATTAAAATTCATCAGCAATAACTAGAAAAACATTAGAGCACATGTAGCCTGCATGTCCCCTGCATGGAACCATCAGAACCTAAACACATGGAACCAGTGTTTAACCCATAAGTATATGCAGAATATATCACTTTAAACGCCAAAACTCGAGGGCAGAGGGCAATTTGGTTGTGGGGTTTTTTGTAAGCAATTGTATTAGGCACAAAAAATTATTATGTGCATACACCTTCATGTTATATTGTGTTTCACTGGCTGTGGAAATCGCTTCTAGAGAAATTGAAGGTATTTGGGGTTTTTTATAAGGACTGCATGTATGAAAACTCCTGTTACTGTTCAAGGCAATAAAACAGCCTTCAGCAAAGAAAGATCCAGCCTTGTCACTCAGAAATCCCCTGAGAAAATGAGTACTCAATAGTTTTCCAATTTTTCCTAGTATTTTACTTTATTATCACCTGGCTTTTCAAACTTCAAGTAGTTTTAGTGTAAGATCTAAGAGAATATCCATCTCTGACAGGTTTTCATTTGCTTTTTGTTGTTACATCTTCATTGTGAGCTTCATAAGTTCCAGGCAATCCTCTTAAATTTTTTTCTCCACTTCTAACATTCTTTTCTAGTCTCTTCCCCAGTTCAGGACTCACCAACAACAGGGAACAATGTAAGCCCCCAAAGGCTGGAATTTTCTGCATTTATTGGCTGTTGGTTTTGGGTGAAAACTTCTAGTATGATCCGGTCACGTTCCTGCTGAAGAACTTCAGATTCTGCCAGAAATTGACTTAAGTCCACATTTGACAAATTTTTGCTGCATGCATTCCTTACTTTGTCTTTGTAATAAAATATTCTAGCCCCTCTACGGCATTTTTTTTTCCCTGTTTACATAGTCATTAATGAACCTTACCAGACACTTGATCCATTTTCCATATGACCCATTTGCTCATCTGTTTCTACAACTGCAGAAGCAGGGGTCAGGGATATAATACGCTTTAACAGGAAGTCTCAACCTTCTCAGTCCCAAACATGCACAAAGTGACACCCAAGATTTTTAATTCAATGCAGTCTTAGGAAAACACAAAAAAATGGAATAATTCAATGCAGTCTTAGGAAAAAACAAAAGTGGAAACAAATAGAGCAACACAATGAGTTTTATTAGATGACTAGGTTTCTTCAAGCCAAGCTCTAAACTGAAACCAAAGCTTTAATCAACCCTTAATTACATAACTTAATGCACCACAGACATTAAATTCAGCAATCCTATTAAGAAAAAGTATAACTAAACATGGATTCCTTTCTTTAGAAGAACAATATCACAGGGAGGCCATCACTCAATTTAATATCCTTCCAGACCCCATAGAAATGAAAACATTTTGCCAGGATTGTTTTGCCTTCTGGTAACATAACTAAGCTTTGAGTTCCAACACCCTTACCTGTGACCATCATGCTAAGTCTTTTGAAGGCATAATCTTTGGAGGGTAGATAATCCATAAAAGGACAGATTACCAACCCAAGAAGATAGACTCAAACTAAATGGAGCAGATAAGACCATGGGATACCATCTCAGCATGAAATGCTGAAGTATTCTTGTAGAAAAGGTTTTGAGTTACAGGGTTTGTAAAGCCCAAAGAACACACCTGAAAATACATTTTCTGTCACTGAGCAGATTAACAAACAGCTTGGTGGATTTTATACATTGATTTCAAGATACCAGAAAATATAAGGTCCAGAACTAGTTTAATCTATGTTTTGCTTTATGAAATACTTTCGGCCTCAAGTTCTGCCAGGGGAAGTTTTGGTTGGATATTAGGAGAAACTCTTTCACTGAAAGAGTTGGCCAGCACTGGAGCAGGCTGCCCAGGGAATTGAGTTGCCATTCCTGGAGGTATTTAAAAGACATGTGATGCTTAAAGGCATGGTTTAGTGGTGGACTTGGCAGTTCTAGATTAATGATTGGACTTGATATTAAACATCTTTTCAAACCTAAACAATTCCAGGATCCTATGATTCTAAGTGTTACAATAAACCTGAAGGAAACAAAACTGTGCTTGGCTGTGTCATGCCTTTGACACATATTAAGGGATGTGGCCATTAGGGATCCTGTCTCTGCTTCCTCTCAGCTTCTTATGCCCCTCTCTATGGCAGAGCATGAGACTGAAAAGTCCTTCATCAGGGTAAGTGCTACTGAGCAACAACTAAACCATCAGTGTATTATCAGCATTGTTCTCAGACTAAAGCCAAAACACAGCACTGTACCAGCTACTAGGAATAAAATTAAGTATCCCAGCTGAAGCCAAGACACCCTCCAAGGATGGAGACTGCACTGAGCACCGGCTCCACTGCTTCAGTGTCCCCAAGGATAAGGTTTCTCCTTATATGTATAAGGTATATATATAAAACATAAAGACAAAGTATGTCTGAACTGCTTTATTTCAACTTCTGCCGCTTGTCTCTCACCCTTCCACTATATACTACTGTGAAAAGCTTGTCTCCAAACAATTGTAGCTGTATTTTACATATATATCCTTAACTGCACAGAATTTAGACCTGTGCTTGCTGTCTAAAGAAAGATAAATATCATTCATAAAAACAATACATGCTAGGACAACCCACCAAATAGTAATATTCAGTGCTTTAAAAACAAAAAAAAAAAAGCTAAAAAATATACTTTCAGAACCATTTTTTAAAATCAGTGTTTTGATTGGTAGAAGACCGTTCTGATGAAGCCAGCCTCCTTTGCTGCATTGCCATTGTCATGCTCCCAGGATGTGAAGCCAGCATGCATAAAGCAGAAATCTTAACTATTTACTCAGATTAAAAGTACACAGGCTAGGGAGAATGAATGATTAATGCCAGAAGACAGAATTACCAAATAGAAATATCACAATAAAAGCAGCAAAAGTCTCTTTTAAGCCACATTACAACTTCCTGAGCATTCTGTTTCAGCACAAGACTGGCAGCTTTTTATTTGCTTTCTCCATCTCTAGCCGACACTGGCTCAGAACTCTCAAACAATATTTTCCTCTAGCTGAGTGAATTCCTAGGTTTATTGCTTCTGTTATCACAGCAGCAAGATACCAGGCTGACGATTTATGTCAGGGCACTGCAGGGGCTGATGACATTTCCCTGGGGCAGCCAGGGCAGGGTTGGGCAGCCAGGGCTTGTCCCACTCCCCCAGACAGGACCACAGTGACAGGAGAGGACAGCAGGGCTACCCCAGACCCCAGCATGTGGCACCTCACTGGGTCTGGGGACAGGTCAACTTGTCAGCCCAGCCAGGCTGCTCCTGGGCCACAGGAAGCCTTAGGGAGGCCAGGTAATGAAAGCCTTGCGGAGGCCAGGTAATGACAGTTGAGTCCCTTAATGCCTGCAGGGCTCTGAGCATTTTCCCAGTATCGCTGATCTATGTTAGCACTTCACAGTTAATAGAGGGAAACCTAATTTTTCACTCCTAGACTCTTATTTTGATTTCAAACCCTTGCTGGTGCAGAAACTGCCTGGTCACAATAATCTGCCCACACTTAGAATCATAAAATCATTTAGGTTGGAAAAGACCTTCAAGATCATTAAGTCCAATCATTAACCTAACACCATCAAGTCTACCACTAAACTATGTCCCTAAGTGCCACATCTACATGTCTTTTAAATACCTTCAGGGATGGGGACTCAAAAACTTCCCTGGGCAACCCTTTCAGTTCCACTCCTTGGCAACCCTTTCAGTGAAGACTTTTTTCCCAATATCCAATCAAAACTTCCTCTGGCACAACTTGCAGACATTTCCTCTTGTCCTATCGCTTGTTGCTTGGGAAAAAGGGACTGACATCCACCTCACTACATTCTCCTTTCAGGTAATTGTAGAGAGCAGTAGTTTTCCTGCATCCTTCTCCTCTCCAGGGTAAGCAACCCCAGTTCCCTCAGTGGCTCTCCTCACAAGCCTTGGTCTCTAGACCCTTTGCTACCTTGCAATGTTGCT
This sequence comes from Neopsephotus bourkii, assembly GCF_033783945.1. Lineage (NCBI taxonomy): Eukaryota > Metazoa > Chordata > Aves > Psittaciformes > Psittacidae > Neopsephotus > Neopsephotus bourkii. The sequence goes on from NW_026902270.1 coordinate 1,166,519, forward strand.
TCCCCCTGTGGCTGAATCAGTTGCCTGAATCTGTTCTAATTTCTTTCTCAGAGAAACCTTCCATGTCTTCCACTTGCCATCAGATCTGATAAAGTAGCATGAAGCACGGAAGAAAACACAGGGACACTTGAGAGGTGCTCAAAGACACAGAAGAGCAGGAAAGCTCTAGGCAATATCGAGACCACCAGAAAAATTGATCATGCAGGTCAGGAGCAGCCAAACAAAATAAATGACTCTCCTCCCAGCTCCAATAATGTGGAACGTATGCAGGCTTGTAGTCCTTTGGGACCGTGGACACGTGTTACTCAGAAACATCCCTGAAGCTCCTACAGAAATAAAGAGTCAAAGGACAGGCATCTGCTGCAAAGATGAACAAGACTTTCATCAGAAAACTGGCAAGGAAGAGTCTGGGGAAGTCTGTGTAATTCTGTCTGGTAACAATCTGTACTCGCTTTCAGTAATAAAAAGAAACGAAAGCTATGCAAGGCAGGATTTATTCAACAAACTATGCGCTCGTGTGATCAACCTGACCACATCCACCAGTGAGACAGCTATAGGAATTTCTGAAACATATGATCTTGTTTAGCTGCAAATTAAGAGCATCAATACAGGAATTCCTAGGTGAAGTTTCATCACCTAAATTATATCAGGAAATCAAATTGAGCCACAATATTGCCTGTATATACCCTATGAAAATCCAGCTATGTTTAGTTATTATTGATCAATAGCATTAATTCTATAAAAGTGACTTTAAAACTTGTTTGTCTTTGCTAAAGGATGTGGCATATTTGAGACTAGTAACCATGCGATACATATGATACAGTACATAAGGCTTCAATAAAACACAACATAAGCCTCTCTGTGATTGAAGAAAATATATTGTCATCTAGTAAACTAAGTGCCCTAAAATAATTGTGTGGTATGAACCCAGGCTCACCAGCGAGTACTCAAAACTGATTCTCTCTCTGATCAAATTATGGAGCTTTTCAATAATGATTTTATGACATCCATTACATTAAATGCCACCATGCCTTTATCAACAAGAAAAATGTTACTGTAGTGCCAAGTGTTAGAGAGCCATGTACAAAATTTATCAGCTACCATTTCTGAAAAGTGCACTACCAGTATTTATGCTTTTCTAAATACAGAGATAAATTTATGTTACTGGTTTATAAGTAGATAATGAAAAGGTTGACTTTCGATATCAGGGAGGCATTCAGGAGTCCCCACCTCGTGTCCCTGAAGGTACAATATGTCACATGGCTCTTCCTAACATGTAGTATCATTCATTCACATTCAAGGGTTAACAAGCTAAGGCACCAATTACCCAAATAACACTTTGCTACCCATATAAGTACTCTTTTTAAGTGGCATGGGCCAAATCCTGGGCCACATCTTTGATGACAGATGGGGCCTGAGTAGGAGAAGGTATCACAGTGCCCAACACTGCTTGTAGGCAATACAACAGGTTTAACAGCCCCCATGAAGTCATCAAAAGCCTGGATCTAAATGAGGGCTCATATAGCAGCTTCAGATCAAGCCTACCCTTTAAGTAAGATAAAATATGCCTGAATCTTTTAACCAAACTACTGCATCCATTTAAACATGTGTAAAATGAGCAATGCTAATGATTTGCTTGTAAGACAAGCAATGACTGCAGAACATTTCAACATCCTTTGGTATTGCTGTACTACAAGAAAATTATATCATTACTGCTGTCATCCTGGTATACTTGAAGCTCCCTAAAAATTATTTACAGCTCTGATTAATGAATGAAGCAGACTAAAAATCAGTCAAAGGACAAAAGCAGAGATCTGAAAGCACTTACAGGCAAGGAACTGAATAAACTACAGTTTGGCTGCAAAGCCTGCTTGACATCGAGCCCAAAAGTAAGAATTGTCAGTATTGCCCCATTGGCAAAAATGAGCTTAGAATTTCATCTCGGAGCATGCTGAAAAGGCTCCTCAAGATGGCAGAAAGGAATTTAAGTAGCTGATTTTGGAAGCACAACTCCTAGCATAAAAATTTGCGAGCAGATTTTGATGATGTGAATAGGGCATCCAGAATTATGACAACTTCAACTACGATGAACAGATTCTTGACTGGAATCCAAAAGAAGTCCTTAAGGAGGTATGGGCTACAGCTTTGGCATATTTCATTTAAGGAATCTAAACTTCTTGATATAAAGATCATGGGGATTTTATACTGTCCCGAAATAGTCCCAACAGACCAATGTAAATAATTGATTTCTCCAGTGATGAACCAAACTGAACAGCAATAACAAATTCACTTTAAATTAAATATTCCACTTGATCCAAAACAACTTGAAAATAAAAATAAAAAGAATGTTTAAGCCTTCGGTTTCAGCTCATTTCAAAAAGCAAACAACATTTTAAACAACAAAAAAAACCCAAGCAAACATTGAAAAGCTTTGTTTGCAAAGATAACTGTTCTGGTTTAGAGTGATTTCCTGAATTAGGTAGTAAACAAAAGGTTTGGTCTATTTTTACCCTCATCAAATAAACTACATGGTAGAAAGTAAACAGACAAGGTCCTTGGGACTATCTGTGTCTGCATCAAAGCTGGAATACGTTATGTTCATATACAGCTTACCACTTCAAGCCAGCACAGGATGGTTAAAGCTTCACCCTATGCATTCTTTCCTTGTTATTGTTCCAACAGATGGAATTTTAATGGATAGATGAACATCTGCCAGCTCAAGATCTTAACATCTGTTTTTTCACAAAGGCAGACTAATAGGGAGACCTCAGACAACTTTTTGCCAAAATAGGATTTTACATCTCAAGCAAACGTGCACCCACCAGCCACTTGGGAGGCTGGGTGGGGAGAGGCACCTGAAGAAGCTGCTTCGCTTCTTTCAATCTTAATGCTCTGTCTGTCGTCCCCCCCCCCCTTCCCACCTCTCTGATGCCCCATTCCAGAAAAGCATCAGATAGAAAACCTATCTTCTATATTATTTGATTCCTATTTCAAACTATTAGGACTAAGCCACATCTGATCATTTGCACATGATACTTTTTACGTAGAGTTATCACTAAGAAGAGCCCCTACTCAATGAAAGTGGTACCATGGGGATGCTACAAGAGCTGGAGCCAGGCAGCCACAGGGTCCCGGTTTGTCTGCTCTGAAACATTGCTTCGGGCTAGGCACTCTAAACCACATAACTATGATTTGTCATCATAAGGAAAAGAAAAACACTGCTTAATCTTGCCCTCTTCTGTGTTACAGAAAAATATACTTTCCTCTTCTTAAATTCCAACTCTTAAATTCCTCTGATGGGGTACAACTGAGGCAGCTGTTTCCTCCATTCCACCCCACAGAGGTGGCTGGATGCCTAAGAACATGACAGGATGCAGAATAACTTTAGTGGATGGACTCCTATGTGGCCAAAAATAGATGCAACCAGGTTTTAACTACAACCTAGAAAATAAACAGTGACAGCATCTCTCAACATCTGTTAGTATTTTATAAATCCTAAGTAAAAGACACACAATACCTTGAATCTTATGCCTATTTAATTCCAAAGGAGTTGAAATGAAATTACTTTTATTGTCATCTGTTTTAGCGCTTATCAAGTTAAAGATGCTTCTTACAGGTATTGCAAGGAATTGATTAGTGTCTTCAAAGTGCCACAGAGATCATACAGGCACCTGCTCTTGAAAGAAAATGTGCAAAATGTTATTCTTGCACAGTACATTCTATCTCAGGGTGTAAAAATTCTTTCAGTTGTTACTTCTCTGCCAAGCAATATTACCTCAGATCTGAATATAAATTGAAGAATAAAGCACTAAGATTACTTGGGCAAAGGCATGCATAATAATTCAGTAGAAGAGCTCAGAATCATGGTTTCCAGGTGTCCCATGACAACCCTTTTCTCACAAACCCATTTTACTTTTTTATTTAGAAAAACAGAGAGCAGAGAGCATGTTTTCATTGAGGAACAGAAGCCAATAAATTTTGTACACGCTACTTAAACACAGCATCAGTTGCTCTGTAATACCGTATTTCTTGTTTATTAAGGCATAGAAGCATGTAAAGTAGTGGAAGACATAAAATCATTATAGAAAAGCTCCATAATTTGACCACAAAGAGAAAAATAATTGTGACTGCCTCAAAAACTTAGCTTATTCTTTGGCAGCAGTGATACTTTTTTGGCATTTGTATTGGGTTCGTGTGGCAAGGTTTTGGTAGCAGGAGGGTTACAGGGGTGGTTTCTATGAGTAGTTGCCAGAAGCTTCCTATATGGAAGGTCCTTTCCATATAGAGAACCTCACAGTGGAGCAGAGGGATGCCCAAAGGAGGCTGGGGCCCCATGGGAAGCCCATGCTGGACCAGGTCCTGGCAGGATCTGTGCACCCATAGAGAGAGAAGCCCACGCTGGAGCAGTGGTGCTGCAGGACTGGTTACCCCACAGGGGACCCACACTGGAGCAGTCTGTTCCTGAAGGACTACACCCCATGGAAAGGAGTCACACTGGAGCAGGGGAAGAGTGTGAGGAGTCCTTGACCTGAGGAGGAGGGAGCAGCAGACACTATGTGTGATGAACTGATCCCAATCCCCATTCCCCATCTCCCTGTGCTGCTGGGGTGGAAGAGGTAGAGAAAAACTGGGAGTGAAGTTAAGCCCAGGAAGAAGGAAGGGGTGGGGGGGGAAGTGTTTTAAGATTTGGTTTTATTTCTCATTAACTTACTTTGATTTCACTGGTAATAAATTAAATAAATTTCCCCAAACTGAGTCCTTTTTGCCTATGCTGGTAAAAGGAGAGTGGTCGCTCCCTGTCCTTGCCTCAATCTATGAGTCTATTGTTATATTTTCTCTTCCCTGTCCAGCTGAGAGGGAATGAAAGAGCAGCTTTGGTGGGCACATGGCATCCAGTCAAAGTCAACCCACCATGGTACTGGATCCTTAACACCAACCACATTGTTACCAGATAATTCTGAAGGTACATCAAGAATGGTTAACAAATGTCTCAAAAGGACTCTGAGATGGAAATTACTTGTTCATGATTATAATGCTTCATGTTAACTTATGCCAGCCCTTTTCTTGTTTATTTATTTAAAGGTAAAAGAAAGGATGCAGAGATATCTTTTCATTATGGTTTTGCACTTTCCTCTTGTATGACCTAAGACTTTCCTGATTAAAAATGGTTACCTCACAATTGTGACCATAAGAGCTGTCACTTGATAGTAAATCCTTCGTAGCCTTCAAATCCATTAGAAGCAGAGCAAGTGCCTTTCTTGGAGTCAGGACATGAACCATCATCAAAAACTTTAAAGCTAATGCTAAATCAATAAGAGTAAAGTGCCTGTCTTAATCTGATACAATATACAAACCCCACAATGAACAAGCAGCACAAAGACTATCCATTCCAACATTGTTTACAGAGTAAGAGATTGACAAAGTAGGGGTGGATCTTTTTGCCTGACAGCTGGAGGCAAAAAGCGAAGGAAAGATCTACTAATGAGGTAAAGAAGAGTTCAAAAGAAATGAACATGTACTAATTCCAGGTACGTATTTTACTTAAAACACACTGCTGAAAAGCCTGCAGTCTTTAATTTTCTCACGCTTGAGAACTGAGAACTGCAATCAACATACACACAGAGCTCTGTGCATCAACTAGCCTTAGGCTGCTAATAGTGACTTGGCACATCCATTCAAAACCCAACAGAGAATGCAGCATTTGTAAAATCCGGAGATCACTAGGGCAGAAATAAGTGGCTGTTTTGGAAGATAATTAACTATTAGAGGTAGGGCATGGCAACAAAAAGTATTCCTGGAAAACAGAGCCACCTGTGTTGGCCAGTTTTGTGACACCAAGATATTAACAAACGAGAACATTTCCTGTAGGTATTTAATCAAAGGCCTAAGCAAACTGGTTGGCTACTAAATCTTACCAATTAAGTAGAGCAAAGGTGGATTTCCTAAAATATGCACTTCTTTCCTAGGTGTGTCAACTTTGAACTGAGCTTGACCCCAAAATATTGTGTCATTCCCAGGAGTTTGTTTGCTAAAATGGCAATAATAGATCACTTGAATTATGGTGAGGAAAAGGGGGAGTAGAACTAAAAAGGGAGGGAGGGAGGGAGGAGGGGGAGAGGCCAACAACAAATCAACCAACCAAAAACACATTTCAGAAATAAAATGGCCTTTATACGGTCAACATAAGCAGTAGGGAAAACTTGTTGTTGTCAACAGGAGTGGAACTTTGCCTGGAATTGTTAGGGTGAGAAAGCCTCCCCGAGACTTGAAAAACAGGGAGCAGTTTTGATGGGTTATCAACAGATGGTGAAGGCGTCACAATACCTTAGTACTCTTGTTGGGTCCCTCCAAATCCCTGCTATTCCTAGGTTTAGGTGCTTTGGCAAATCAACATGTTACAGAAAGACCTGCTGTATCTCAAATCTGGTACAACTAACACAGTATGTCGCAATCAGCTAGCTGCTTTGTTTGACAAACTAGGAAAGAAAATCCCAGATATTTTCAGCATTATGGAAGCTCAGATACACAACATAACTCTAATATTAAAGATAGACCTCTACAACACATACATTTTTTTTCTACAGATAAAAATATGCATTTTGCACTGACCACAAAATGCCAAGCCTATTAAACAAACACAAGTAAATCCTTAGTTTTATAATTAAACTTTCATTTTCCAGCAGTTAACAAATACATCCTTAAACAACAGATCCGGGATTTGCTGATGACTCTCCCATTCATCAAACAGAGATCTAAAGAGTTATGCCAGTTTTGCCCATTTCACTCCACAGAAGATATCCATCTTTACCCTTAACATACAACACACCCCATGTTCATATAGTGACCCCTAATCCAAAAATCCATTTCCATGGAAACAAGAACAAGCAGCTATGTTTCAAAGTCCTGTTAATTCCTTCATGAGCATGAAATGGATGAGCATCTGCTGGAAATACAAGTTAAAAAGAGTGACAATTGGAATACAAATGCTTTTCTTCAGGTTTTAATATTACTTCTGTCAAGAAACATCTATAGAGAAATCCAACTGACTTTATGGATTAAAATAAAATTCATGCAAGGACACTGATTGAGGAATAAATGTCTGAAAACAAGTTAGTCAAGAATTGATTATCAAAGTAGTTTGTGCAGATCTACAATGGAGAGCAACTATGTTGGTAAGATGAATATAACAACTCCAGCTCCAAAGCATGCACTGATTGCTGGTTATGATACTGGTTGCATTCAGCATACCTGTAGAATTGCAAGCAGAATCGAACTTAGAGCAAAACAGGCCTCAAACAAAAATGTAAATCAAAAATCCGTTGATACATACTGAAATATTTTCTGCGTGAAAAAGTCCTTCACAAATCTGTTTTTCTTAGTAGGGACCAAGCAAACACATGCTTAAGTATTTAAATTCCTGGTCTGAGTCAGCAATAATAAATATTCAGTGAACAGAAATTAAGGTATTTTAGAATCATAGAATAGGCAGGGTTGGAAGGGACCTTAAGATCATCCAGTTCCAACCCCCTGCCATGGGCAGATATGCCTCACACTAAACCATGGCACCCAAGGCTCTGTCCAACCTGCCCTTGAACACTGCCAGGAATAGAGCATTCACAGTTTCTTGGGCAACCCATTCCAGCGCTTCACCACCCTAACAGTAAAGAACTTATTATATCCAAATTCTTCCTTATATAAAAATTCATTATATCCTTATTAACATAAAAAATAATTATATTTGTTTATAATTATTAATATAGTAATTAATTATGATATTAATTATATCCTTATTAAAAAAAATAACTAAAAAACTGGAGTGACAACATGTCCACACCGAATGTCCCATCCTTCAAACTCTTCTCTTATGTCTTCATTAGTATCACCACAATAGGAAGACCTTGCAAGAGTTTTGTGAGGAAAATAGTAGAAATATTTGGAATTTATAAAACTCTCCCAAGATCCATGCATTCCCATCTGCAAGAACATTGCCATGTTTACACACTCTGTAATCCAATATTCAACGTTTTAAAATGCTTGACCTAGCTGTAGCTTCAAACATTGTCCAAAAGCAACATGTTGGGAGGAAAGAGCCTACGTAGCATGTTCATTGAGGTTATTATCACATAGAAAATAGCTTAAAAAACAGAAAACAGTGAAAATAATATCCATGTGAAGTGCAGATATAAAATGTCAACAGATCTAGAAAAAAAACAAGTATTTGTAAAATATGATGCTATTACCATAAAGCATGTATTTGCTAGATACCAAGTCTTAAAATACAGATAATGTTACCCAGGAAGCTTGTCTAGCAGCCCATAACCCAAAACTGTGCACATGTGCACTACAGCCTTTGAATACTTGCACTCTTTTTGTGGGTATCTAAGGGTGCTATGGAGGCTTTGATCTTTTAATAAGTCTGCGTAAGAGGGTTTAACTGTAGGAATTAATCAGTGGTCTTCTGAAATCCATTAATTAATTCTACTTTGGAAATTATTATATAACCCTATTACATAAGGCAGGGCATCTAAACTTTACATTCATCCAGCGACTTCTGTGAAAATCAGCAGAGCCGCTCTGCATTACAACAAGGAACAGAAACCGCCGCACAATACAATTGGACGCTTTTAGTGGAACGCTCAAATCTCATTACTGTAAAAGTAACAATTTAGGGGGACGCCCTCAAAAATTTAGTGGGAATAATTAAAGGAATCTGAAATATGACTCCCTTCTTTATCCGTTTTCTTTGAACCAAGTGAGTTAGCATGATATCCTTTGTATTTTTCAGACAGTATTAATTTTCAGGACTGTGAGGGGGAAGGCCTGCAGGGCAAACTTGAAAAAGATTAGTCTAATTCAAGTCCTGTGTACAGAAGAGAGAGTTTTATCTGTCAATTTGAAAGAGAACTTTAAAGACGCTGTGATATGGAGCGGAATTATCGCCACTATTAATTGCACAGGCATATTAAAAAGACCCTGCAAAGTGACCTCCTCTAATACAGAGAATGCATGTAGAAAAATATGTCTTAATCTTCTTTTCTGCACTGAGATAAATGTCAAGTGTATCTATCACCTCAATTAACCATAGGAAAAAAGCTGTCAAAATCTAATTCTTTTTTTGACAAGGCGTTTATTCTGAAACCAGCAGAGGGAGAAACAGGCACTTGTATTAGAAAGAGATGAGTGTCAAAGGGTTCTGAAACACATGGTGAGTTTTCCATGTGCGAAATGCTGATTAGAACCATGGTAAATCAGTGCTAGTGTGTTCTGGGTTTGTTGCCTGAGCTACAGGAAAACTGAGGGCTTTGTGGCACAGTTTACTTCAGCATTGAGGTTACATTAACAAAAGACTGTTTTTCAGCTACAGTACCATGCAAAATGCGAAAGAACTGGTGAAATGAAAGAAACTTAACTTCAGGAACATTAAAGACTATTTTACAGAATATTGTAAAACATATTTATTGTGATAGTTTACTTACTCTTTGATTTTTTTTCCTTTAAATGAATTGAAACCTTTTTTGTTCCTTTCCCTGTTACATCCATGTGATCTCATCAGGGTATTAGGACAGATTCACCCTTCATCAGCTTGAGTCACTCACACAGAGAACTTTCCCTATGCTACTCTTTAGCCTTCTTTCCCTCCAGGAAAGCAATAAATGACAAAGCAGAACAACAATATTTGCACACATCTTTTTCATAATGGAGCTTTGAAAGCAAAATGACTGACCTACTAATAAGGCTTTCGTATTAAGGGCAGCTTGAAAGAATTCCACTAGGCAATTGGTACAACCAAGCATTACTCCAGCTAGAAGCCATGCAGAAGAGGAAACCTGCCTACCTAAAGCAATATATTTAGGAAAAGGAATTTGGGACCATGAGGCTTCCTTAAAATCATCCAGATTTTCTTAATTTTCAAAGTCTGATATGTGCCTATGCACATGTATGCGCATTCATTTGAGTTTTGGAGACTGCTGCCCTGAAAAACAGAGTTTGAAATCTTTTTTCTCCTTTTTCTTTTTTCCTCAAATAACAATGGAGCTTTTCATGCAAAGTATTAGTTTTAAGCAGGGAGGGAAATGATTATAAGAGCTGAGACTGAAATGCAGTAATAGTCTAGGATTTTTCAACCTCTAGAACTAAATCATTTCATATCTCTCGAGATGGGCCTCAGAGCAGTACTATAACAATCTTTGCCATCATATCTTTGTTTAGAAACAAATGATGCCCAGAAAAGCTGTATATATACACTGGAAGCATACGTGGCTTACGGTGGTTGTCAGAAGATAGAGGTGCATTCAATTATTAAAACAATTGCATCTCACAAGAAGGACAGGCTTCCCAAGGGAAATCTCTAGGATCACTTGTTAGCTGTAGCACAACTGAAAACCAACAGATCAGTCCTCCACTTGTTTACGTTGTCATCTGCTTTTGAATTCAGTAGCACTCTGTCACATTGTGTCACAACTGGTGCTCTGTTCTGCAGGAGTAATGCAAATAACGGATCCTAAAAGCTTAATAATACAGACAGGAGTACTCAGGCAAGTGCCTCTTCCACTGTAACTTTCTTGCTGTTGCTCCAAACATTACTTACAGTTAACAACTGGCCAAGTCAGAATCACACCAAGTATGGTTCTCTTGCAGGATTCTGTTAATATGAGCAACAGGTAAGGCACACCTGCCTGCTAGCCACAATGAAAGCATGCATGTGTTTTTTAGCATAAAAATCCTCAAAATAAGAAAATAAAAAATGCCACTAATGTCTGAAAATATATATTATGGAACTTATATTATTTCCAGAGTACAATAATGCAAACAACCATTGATAAAATATTACTTATAACATGGAGAACTCAGGTGATACGCAGGCTTTCAGAACCTGGAAATTTCCTATTTGCTGTTTTTTAAAGTATTCCAAAGGAATTTGGGCAGAAAAGTCCTGGTACTCTGCAGAAAGTATATGAATAAAGTATGAGGCAGTCATGCATGTATAAAAACATGATTAGCATCGCATAATCATTCAACACAACATTCTCTCCACTTTTGTCAACTACAAACACTCTGGCACACTCAGTTGAAATTGGTAACAGCAGAGAAAGGATTCACTTTCCTATTTCCCACATATTGTATCAGCTATGCCAAGAAGGGGGGGGGGAATACACCCCACTCCTCCTCAAAAAAAAGCCCATTAAAAAAAAAAAAAAAGAAAAAAAAAGAAGGAAAAAAAAAGAATCTGGAAGTCTTTTTTTATTCCAACAAAGTGCTACCCGATGGAGCTTTACGCCAATAATACTGACACACTCTTGGATCTAAGTATCTGTTCTTCCCTTCTCTCAGCTATGAGGCAAAATAGGCACAAGCCCTTCTCAACTGGAAATCCAGACCTGTCAGCTGTACATGTGGGCTTCTAGCCATTGTCAAAGTGGGATTTCCAGCTTAAGCTCAGCTGGGCTCCAGCTCCCCAGTACTGCCCTCACATGCCTCAGGAGACCTGACATACCTCTATCACATGGCAAAAGTACAAAGGCAAGGCCCTCACAGCAGCAGTTTCCATATGTGTTTTTAAGCTTACAGCAAAGATGATACAGTTCAAATTTGCTCTGTCTTGGTTTTGATTGCAGACTAACCTTACTCTAAATGCATTTGCATATCCCGTGAGGTCAGATCTGAGTCACCCTGGCTCACCTAATACACAACATTTTCTATCTCACAGTGTTGGTATCTATCAGATAGGAGGAGGATCTTTTGTTTCCTTGAATGACAACAGAAAGCGCAGAACACATTTTAGTGTTCCTAAATGGGAAACCATTGAGGTATTTAACAGGAACACACAGGATGCAGCCAGTAGTGATACAGCACAGATTTCTGCCATGAGAGAAAAGGAATGAAAGACACAGCAGTCCATTCCCCACCAGCAGCTTACCCTTGGCACATGCCAAAGTCCTGCCAAAATCAACAGGCCCTGAGTGGCTTTGTTTGCCATGCAGCACATGGTTTTACAGAAACAAGGATGGCTCATGTAGGTGATTGCTTTGTGGATCCAAGGAGGCAGATCACATCTGGTCAGCCTATTCTGGACCAGTAACAAGAGCGTTAGCTGTTGCTGCTCTTTGGTTGTGATGCAGGGAATTCCCCCCAGAAATAAAACAGCTTAAAGATCCTATCCAGTCAGAAGAAAATGTCACTTTGAACCAGCCACAGTCCTGATCCTGATTCACAGTACTATATTTTTGTTTGCCCTTTTTAGCTCCCTTTTCCTGGATCTACACTTGCACTTAAGAATCTTATTAAACAATTTGCTATTATCAAATCAAGACACGTACTCACCTCCACTGTGATATCACAATATCACAGATCATCATGTAGCAGCTCTACTGATGCTGACACTCATTTTACTGGTAGAAAGAGCGACAGCGAACATTTAAGTGGCTGTTCCTGTGTCCCTGTCTGAGCTACAGTACTTATCTGGAAGGCTACCAAGCAGCTTTCCTTCAGCTATGAGTTCTCACCCACTTCATCACACAACTATAATGAAGTTGATACTTCTTCCTGACACAGGCTTTACCTACCTAGTGCCAATGTGCAACCAGAAATGGAGTGAAGCCTATGTATTCTGTCTTGATACACCAGATGTATTAACAGTACTTCATTCACATCCACTATTAAATAAATAAGAAGTTTAATGGATGTTTATTTAGAAGTTACCCTACTACTAAATAAGAACTGAAGTGTTGTGCTTGATATTCAAACAGGGGAAGTTTAGACTGGATATAAGGAAGAAGTCCTTTACTGTAAGGGTGGTGAAGCACTGGAATGGGTTGCCCAGGGAGGTTGTGAATGCTCCATACCTGGTGCTGTTCAAGGCCAGGTTGGATATTGCCTTGGGTGGCATGGTTTAGTGTGAGGTGTCCCTGCCCATGGCAGGGGGGTTGGAACTGGATGATCTTAAGGTCCTTTCCAACCCTAACTGTTCTATGATTCTATATAACTCACATAATAGCATGAATAGTTGCACCATAACAATGGACTGAGTTGTTCAAATTGATTTTGAGCTCTTTTGAGCATAGTTTCACAAAGCTCACTTTTACAAGCGTCCTGAAGATTTCCTCTTCGGAAAAAATAAAGAAATTCATTTTTTAAGTGTTTTCCATAAAGTGACAGTGTTTATTGCTCTCCCATCCCTCCTCCAATGTGGGAAAGAGTTAAGATCTCAGATTTCAAGATAAGCATTCATATGACTCAGTGAGTTAAGGGAGCTGACAAGAGTGGATATGAAGGCACTTTAAGGTGATACTTGGTGAAAGAGATTTTTAAAAAGTAGCGTATTTGCTTCTATCAGTACCACAAATGCCTTACTTAAAGCACTTGGGTACTTCATACAATTAAAACTGAGGAGAGCAAGGTAGTCTAACTGCAAGGGACAGAGCACAGTCCATTCCACCACACTCATTTCTGTAACCTGAATCACACCCTGCCGTGAATACTCTGATGACAGTTCATCATGGAAGAGCTGGAATATGATAATGAACAATTCCTGCCTAGTGAAAGATAGTTGATTTTCTGCCAGCACACTTCTGTTATAGCCTATGATTAATACAATACAGAAATAAAAAGAAAGTATTGAAGTGGACCATTCCATTCAAATACCTGTAAACAATTTCTGGTTAGAACTAGTAAACATCAGGCAATGATTTCCTTTCACTCAAGCCAAAACAAAAGTCTATCTGAAGCATGCAGCATTTGCCTTTGCCATTTATGCTTTTGTGTGTTGAATTGAAAGATTTAAGAGAGTGAAAGAGATCCAATCACAGGCTTAGCAAACCAGTAAAATCTTACCATGAACAAAAAAAGCATGAAGATTTGGGTAAATGTGCGCAGGAACTGAAAAGAACAGACGCACAATCAAGTAATTGAGAGGATATGTATACTCTTCCTTTTAAAAGGAAACATTTTGTTCCAATCTAAAAAATAGATAGGCAAAGAGAATGTTTTCATCAGCTGGACAGCTCCAAAATCCTTCACCAGTCTGGATTTGTTGTTTTTTTTTAATGAAAAGAAACAAAGAATCAAAAAACGACACACACACCCCCCAAAATGAACACAAAACTATTATGGAAAATATCTAACAACGTATACTCTAAAACATCGATGTGTACTTAAAGGTAGTTCTAAACGGGTGATACAGCCTGCATTGATAACTATTTAGAATACAGCTTTAAAAATAACAACATTGCACCAAAAAGGTACTAGCAAAATCAGGTGAAATTATACTTTACACATTAGTTCCTGTTCCTCAAAAGGCTGGGCCCCTCTCTAAAGGAGATATGCCCAATTCATGTGTCTGCATCATTACTGTTTGCCCATAATATGTTTTCACATAGCTGCGCCAGTTCCTACTGAGTGTGAGAAGACTCACAGAGTGTGAAATCTTGCAAACTAAATGAGCCATAGGAACAGTTTGCACAAATCTCCTATGATCAGCGTGGTAACCTGGTCACCTAGTATGTTATTGCCATTATTAGTAATAACAATTATTCTGGCAAATAAATGACAGAATAAGCCCCTTGGTCTCAATGTTCGAGCAGTGCTGGGTCTGAGAAAGGACTATTATGTTTTTCCATGCACAAAGAGCAACTGTGTGTTAATGTACCCCCTTTCCTTCACTAAGCTGCAGGGAAAGAGGCTTGTCAGACTCTCGGACAGCTCACGCTAATGCAAGCACGCTCTCTTGAGCACACAGGCTGCAGAAAATGAGCTGGGGTGTTTTGAGTGTAATAGAAATCTGATGCAGTTGGAAGGGAGTAGCTTGTCAGTCAGGAGAAGCCTCCAGGTTGGTGTGCAGTGCTGAGAAAAGGGATTTTTGGGGGGGGGCGGGGGGTCCATCCTTGGTCCCCAACATCTTGGAGTCACTCCCTGACCTTTCCCCAAAAGGCACCAGCACAACCAGGAAGTTTCAGTTTATGTTTTCTTCCCCCCCTGATCCCAGAAAACATGTGCATTGCCATCTGCAGCTTTGTTGTGCTATAAGGAAAAACAGCACACTATTTCTCTTTTCCTGAGTGGTGACCACAAAGAGAGCCTCACACCAGACAGTCATTGAAATGCACAGCAAAACAAAATGAATTTACCTAGATGAAGGGGGGGAAAAGAACAGTGAATAAAAGTATCAGTATGCTCAGAAATAGGACAAGAAAATAAGAAATTGCTTTTTCACAATTGAGTTGACCTACCCTTTGCCAAACATGTTGAAACAGGTTTCAGTTGCGCTTCATTTACAGCTACCTTCAAATAGAATATTGCCTGCAGTTAATGAGCACAAGTTGCTTGGGAGGTTTTTGCTTATGGATTCTTTCTGAAGGGGTTGGGGACTTTGGTGTTTGAGGTTTTGAGGAGTTTGCTTTGTCGGGGTTCTTTTAAGTGTTGTCACTTGTTGGGTTTGTCCTGGTTTTGGGGTTTTTTTAGTTAAACTAAATATGATGTCCTGTCAGAATTTTTTCTGATAAATTTAGGAGGGGAAGAAGGGAAAACCACAACCCAAGCTAGCACTGAAACATTTGTGTGCCCAAATATAGACATACATTTGGCATAGTAAAGATGGCCTGTTTGCAATCACAATCGTATATGACAATGACAAGAGAAGTGGAAGGTGTGGAACAGAGACCCTTTGGCAACCCATCACCATCTGCTCAAATTTCATCACAAAGAAATCTGTGCAACTGAGCCTTGAGGAGACATTATGAGAAGACCTTCAGATTCTTTAGAACAAAGATATAGAACACTGATTAAAATTCACTACGAGTCCTAGTATCTCATTTTCAACCCACTAGTATGAGCGAGTTTGACAGAAATGCTTGACACAAAACCTTTTAACCTGTTACAGATCAAGTGTAGTAAAAACCAGCGGGTTTACTCCTGAAGCTGAGAACTCAAGTATTTATACACCAGGTGAGTGCAATAGCACTATTTAGGATGAAGATTATCAGGATAACTTCAAGATGAACTTCTCTTGGGATGTGCATCTAAATAGTAAAAGAAAGCAAGCAGAGCTGAAACAATAATAATTGTTGGTTCTTAGCTTGCCTGGGAGCAACATCCATTTGGCACTAATGTATCACTTTCACATTTAATTATGAATGTACTGTTGCAGACACACTACAGAAGTCCTTGTGAATCATGTCACATACAACAGAGTTCCTATCCCTTCCACTGTTAATGCCTTCCTCTAATGCCTCCTCAATTAGGTTTGCCTGTCAATATACTAAGAAAGTATGATGCATAGACTGAAGGTGATCCTAGTGATGACACCAATATCTTTAATGTAATGAATATGAGCAATGAACTACTTTAAGATGAATATCAATTTTCTGGAAGTTTCTGCTCTTTTATCAATCTTTCTCCTCTCTTTTTGAGCTCATAGGGTTTGGAACCTGTGTTTAATTTTTTTCTCTGATTGATGCAGGGCTCAGATGGGACAACAGGGCAGGACTAGGGCTACAGGACTG
This sequence comes from Neopsephotus bourkii, assembly GCF_033783945.1. Lineage (NCBI taxonomy): Eukaryota > Metazoa > Chordata > Aves > Psittaciformes > Psittacidae > Neopsephotus > Neopsephotus bourkii. The sequence continues at coordinate 1,183,015 of NW_026902270.1, forward strand.
GTATACAGGGCCTGTCCCAGGACAGACCAGAAAAGCAGAGAAATTGTCCACACACATAGATCTTGGGAGAAATCCCACAGCTCCATTCAGCCTGGGGAGATATCTCTCTTCTTCCAGCTCTGGCTGCATCCCAGCCAGGTGCTGGGAAAAGACCCACATGTACCTATGGGAAGGAGCTGCAGCACAAACCATGAATCAAAGCTACACTGAAGAGCCCACCACCTCCAAACAGCTTCAAATCCACAGCCAAACAGCCACAACATAAGCTGCTTTGCCAGGTCATTCCATTTTATTAGATCTTGAGTACAGCTTCATTATGTGACCTAAATAGAGTTCTAATACTGAGATGTTGTCGTGATCCATCTTTTATATCTGCAGAGGATCAAAAACTGCTTTCACCAGCCTCGCAAACAATACCCAGCATAAAGAAAGAACATTAGAAAGATCAAAGAAAGATCAGAAAGACCTTTCAGTGGTGGAGAAGGAAAAAGATAAATAGCATGCTCCTGAATGGTCCTGAAAAAGGCTCAAGTTTTCCTACATGTCAAAAATAGTAGCAATACAGTTAGGCCTTCCAGAGAAGTTCTGAAATCAAGCCTGCAAGACTGAGCTTTCTTCCAAAAAGAGAGGCTGTGCTTCAGTAGTCATTCACTGGGCTCGGTGAAAAAAGTCATTAAATACAACTGCATTTTAGGTCAAGATGGATTAAATAGTTGAAAGTGATCCTTTCCCCCCCTTTCATATCTGTGTCTCCAAAATCTAGGAGCTTTTGTCTAGTTCACTTGGAATCAAATTATCAGGAAGCAATTTGAATTCTTAAAATGGAAAAAGGCTATATCATGCTCACATGTTTTTAATGCCTTTTATCACATAGAGAATATTGAGGAGGAAGGGAGAAAGATCACTGCTCACAAAGAAAAGTATGCATTAGGCAGATACATAATATACCTCAGAGAAACCCACTGCTATTGCAACTTCATATTCCCGAGCTCTGAATTTATACACAGTGTTTAAAGATTTTTTTGGCAACTGGTGCCCTGCAGGTCTGCTTACAGTCTGCAGAGATCATATCGAGGTCACCCAGAGAACAAAGGACCATAACTGGATTGCATCTTATTTCTCTTATACTGATGTGCCTTTACAAACCAAGACTCCTTCACCATAGACATTACAGAACTACAAGATAAAGGAGGCAGAGATACTCAGAGATGGGACAACTAACACTGGCCTCTGGTGGCCTGTGCAGAAACTAGCCAGACTGTGGAAGCAGTGATTTTCGAGATGGAACCATGCTTTCCTTAGGGAAGAGCCCAGGCTGATGGTTAATGGTGTTGTTAATGGCATAGTGTTAATTAGCTACCATCTAGGAATGAACAGGGTAAGAAACCCTGAGATTCAGCTTGCTTTCCTAGGAGAGCCAAGTCACATGTACTGTTCAACCTCTCAGACCCTCCACAGCCTCTCTCACCTCTGCCCCTCCGGTTTCCTGAAGGAACAGCCCATTCCCCCAGCCCTATGGTGCCAGGTCCGCTCTCACCCACAGCGCTGAGATACCTGCTTTGAGTCAGGCAGTTGCCCTACAAAGCTTTATAGGTTTAAATCTGTCTTTTTCCTCCAAGATATGAAATACAAAGATCATCAGCAGTGGGCAGCCAGAAGGGTACACCAGCACTCCCAAGTGCTTCCATTCCCAGCAACTGAAACCCTGTTTTAGATGCTTGGTTTGCGGTGCCACCCTGCCAGCTCACAATAATACCTACCTCCTTCCCTGCTGGCATGGCACAAGTATTACCATCTCCTGCATCCACAGTGCAGCCTCAAAGAATAAAAGCACATATTCACCCAGCTTTAACACCTAATTTTAGGGGGAGGGAGAGTTTGCTCCAGGGACTAAGTTTAGAGCAGGCTAGGAAAAGTTTTGGGAACTTATGTAAACACACTGGAGAAAATGCTGGGAACACTCACTGTTAGCTGCCATTCCTGAAAGTGGATTTCTTTGTCCTGTGCATCTCTTTCAACTCCCCTTTGGGGCTCACAGATAGGTGGGCTTGTCCCATTGTCCTCACTGCATACACTCTGGTGGAGATGCAGACCCCTGGTAACTCCTATCAGGGGGAACAAGAATTCCCCATGAACAACCTCATACTAACCAGAGAAGGCAAAGGTTGCCAAAGGCATTGGTAATTCATGCTGCCTAACCGATAGCACCAGAGCACTGAGTCAGGTGGGATTTACTGTTCCCTTTGTGCAGAGCAATGGTTGATACCCTTGTTCAGTTTTGCTGTAGCAGTGGAAGAAGTTTCATAATTTACTATTCATTTCAGTTCTCTAGGCATGTATTCACTTAAAAATAAGAGTGAAAGCTTCTCTTTTGCACAGGTCTGCACGAAGACCATGTGAAAGCTCTGCCAGCTTGGGGCTGGCTGGGACAGAGCTTCAGAGCATCAGTGTGGTACCTCTCATGTCACCCTGGGCTAGCCACGTTCCCCTTATGCCCTGTATCTCCTCCTTCCTGCAGGCATCACTCAGTGCATGTGAGCAACGTGCCTTCACGGCCACCTGGTAGCTCCCAAGAGCCCAGTTGGGAGGCCCAGAGCATAATGAAAAAGCCAGATCCAGTGCATGGGCTTCACAAGTGCAGCTTGGCTAAGGGCTATTCACCCGTCTGCTACGCTGACAGAAAACAACAGGCAGTCACCCAACATCCTCATTGTTCATTCGGGAGAAAAACAGCCTCCGAATGGCTACAAAAAGAAAAATATGTATGGGTACTCATGGCCCAACATGTGCTTTGTCTGGTCAGTGATACTGCCAAGAAAGACATGGCATTTGGCCAAAAAGCCTCGGCACACCAACAAAGCACACTGAAAGCTCAATTATGAGGTGGCAAAGATGATCCCGGGTGTTTGTGATGATGTGACTGAGTGCAGTGATGTATGGTATGAGCACGCAGAGCTGTTCAGGAATGACCGTGTCCATCTGTCAAAGGGTTGGATACATGACTGGATGACAGGCAATACTGGTCAGCGTGACAGACCATGCTTTCAGCACTTCATCAGAATTGCTTTCAAAGTGCTGCCTAACAACTGTCAAGTATCACCGTATCATAGGAGTTATGAAGACATTTTCAAAGGACAATAATGAAGTAGCTTTGTGAATTACTAGGAAGATCTCCACTCAAGCATGAGGGCCTTGGCAGGGAGAAAAGCATGGAGAGGAAAACATAAAAAGCAGCTGATGAAAATAAATTCCTTCCTTCTACCAAGGAGATGCCATCCTTTATTGTGAAGGAATATCAAGTGGTTGATGAGAGTAGCCTCTGGCAACAAAGTCATGGTATCTGGATATGGGGCAAGCAATAATCACAGAACTATTGAACTATGCAAACTCTTTACGTCACAGGGTGCTCATACCATGCTACTGGTGAGAACTACTGGATTTTAACACTTCTGATCACTTAATATTAAAGGATGAATGCTGGATTGACAGGAAAAAAATCAGCTTTTACACAGGCCTGACATCTGTGTGTTACCGAAACAGCCTTTGCAAAAAGACCCAGAGTCTTCTTCCTCCTGCATTTCAAAACCTTCCTCAAACATCATTTTGAGATATTCCCCATCGTCCTCATTCCCCTTTTCTTACATTTCAGAGTGAGCCCTGGTCCTTGCCTGAGCTACTCTGTTGGTAAGTTTTTGCCTACATATATCATTGCCCAGCCTGTGCCTCACTGATCCTGATGACTCAGCTTGGCCTTGGATCCATCTTATCATTTGGGATTGGTCTGGGAGGCAGTGGCCTGTTGCTCGAACCAGGTTACTAGCACTGCATTCATCTCACTCACCTGACTGGTGTACTGAGGTCTGCACCCAGTGACAGCACTGTCCCTGCCTGCACTGATGCCACCCATTGCTCCCAGCTCACCTGCCACTGCTGCTCCCCAGCAGGCAGACCTCTCTCTCGCTTTAGCCTGCACATCATCTTTGATATCACAGCAAAATTGGCTTTCAGTTCAGTGGATGGGCAGTAAGCAGTGGGTGAGGAGGAAAACGATGCTGTACTGCTCTGCGAATACTCAGTCAAAAAAAAAAATCAACCCACAAAATACTATTTCCTGGATATTGTCTGGACAGCCAAATGCAATGACTGTAGTCATAAAACCCTTCCCCACACCCCTCATGAAGAATTAGCTGGTACAGCCAACACTTCATTAGTCATCCATGAAATACTTTCTACTATTAGAGCCAAAGGTGAGCCAGAGTCAGTGATCTAGAGTTTAGTGGATGAAAAGCATTCTTAGTTCCTGTAACAGTTCTCTAGTCTATTATCAATATATAAACCATTTTCATAACCTTATCAGTTTCTCCTACTTTCTATATGAATGCTTTTATTTCTTAGTCTTGATTTCACTCTATTTGGCTATGTCTTCTTCAGACTTCTGTTGCATCTACTGAAGGAAAAAAGCTGTACAGGTGTAGAACCAGGGTGAAGCTGCAACTCCATAAATTTTCCATATAAAGGCACTTCCATAATGTGCATAGTAAAAAAAAGCCCACTCATGTCAAGCTGCATCACATTTCAGGCACTATATGAAATTTACAGTTGTAAAAGGATCAAAGTATTAAAGAACGTTTATGAACTTGAATACGTGAGGCTAGCCAAAATATCAAGTGAAAGAAAGCATTTTCTGACAAATACGAGTTTGCCAGAAGCCTTACAGCACTTTCAGTTGGGATTACAGGTTGGGATCTTCTTTCCTCCAACTCTCGTCAAGAACTGCCTGTCTCTTCTGATGGAGGATTTAATCCTCTTGAGATTGATGTACTACTTCTAATGTTAATTCAGCGCCTGAAACCGTTCCACCACTTCTCAAGAGGTAACAGGAGAGTCAGTCATTCTATAACATCTTTCATGAAAGAAGTTGAATCTATTTGTAGCAAAAAGATTGCAAAGTAAACATATGTATGTTTGTGTGGGTATACACTATATATATTGATGCGTGTGTACACAATATACAGATAAAAGTCACTCATGAATGACCGTAAGGTCAAGACTAACCTTGAGACACTTAATGTCCATCCAACAGTTTTGATAGGGTTAAAAAAGTCTGTCTTAGATCCTGTGTAAATCAGAGTCCTAAAGGCTCTCTGCTTTTTACTGTTCTCAAAAGCTCAGCTTCCAGACATTTTGAATGAACAAAGTAACTCTTCATAAGAGGAAAAAACTGCTATAATGCTTGCAACCTGCTGTAGGGACTTGCATCAGGGAGTTAATCTGCAGGAACACTCAGTTCTGAGGCCAGGAATAGGCTTCTTTGCTAGCCCATCACAATGATTCTAACTATGCAAAAACACTAGAGAATTTAAACACTCTGAAGCATCACCTCAACCACTGCATGAGTGTCCTCACAGAGAAGAAATCTAAGGTTGTTCAAGTTAGTGCATGAGGAGTAGAGACAATAACAGGCTGACATGTTGATGTGCAGTCCCTCGACTCCTTCCACCCAGAGTCCATCGCACCTCAGAAGCCAAGTTAAACCAGTCTGATTTTAGAAGGGGAGAGAGAGCCAGTAAACACAAGATCAGTTGCAGAATTGGACCTAAATGGACAGAATAAAGATGGGGGAAGAGGGCACAGTGCACAACTGCACCTTAAAGGAAGGAAATGAGAGTACAGACCATTTAAGAGACTTGCCCCATAATTAGAATCTGTCTGTGAATGAGCTGTGAATTAAATCAACATCCAATCCCATAAGCCACAAGCCATCCTCTTATTAAACCAACCGTAAGTGCATCCTTCCTCTTAAGGGGAATGATGGATTTTCTGAAGAGAAACATAGGCATTTTTATAGATTAGGTAATTTCTTATCACCAGTTATATCAATCTATTCTACTTAATGAGAATTTGACTGTTCAGAAAAGCAACACAGGTTTTCTAAAAAGGTACCGAATTAGTATTCAAAGCAGATACATCAAAAGAATGTTTAGGTATCTAAAGCTGTAAGTCCGAATAACTGTTATGATCTTCTTTTATTAGATCAACAGGTCCTCCTTTATCATGAGTGTATTACAGAGAAAGATAAATCAGTTGACATAACAAACGTCAAGTTACCACAACAGAAGATCATCATTAAATCAGTGTCTCCACATCTTTTGCTTTGCCTTCCTTTTATTTTTAAGAAGTGTCTGTGGAGTCTCTATCCAGCTGGACAAAGTTGTTGCTCTGTAAGCTTTCTGGATTCTGTGCATATGAACTGATCAACAAATATTTAGCATCATTTATTTTTGATACAGTATGCCACAGAACTGAAATAAATTTGTCACTATTAAATCAAACACACTAAAGGAAGAGAGCATCTTATGATTTTGTAGCTTACAGAAATCTTAGTGACATTTATACTTTTTTCAGTTCTATCACAGAGCTCCACAATTAATAGAGAATTCTTTAATTTCAATTTTCATAAGAACTAATAAGGGGAAATTATCCGTTCAGTGGCATTTAAAAGAGAACCCAATTTTAAGCATTAAGGTGGCTGATGCATCATATAAGCATTAAATGAATTGATACCTAGTTACATATTACTATTTAATTCTGTCTTGATGACCTCCAGGGATGTCTCAGAATCTGGCTGTGATTTGATGCTCATATACCAGTATCATGTACCAATGAATATAATCGAAATGAGTGTATAAAGATAGCAAAGCTGTTGCATGGTAGACAAACTGGAATTGTTATAGGCAGTTTGTACCAATTCAGAAAGTTCAGCCAGTTAACTAAATACCTCAGGCAATCTTTCAGCCTTCAAAGTTGGAGAACAGGTCTATTTCAGCACCAAAGAGTAATTATATCCAGCCTAGTGACTGGCAGTTGAGTTTACAAAAAGGTTAAGAAAGCCCTATAGGTCAGCATAGCCAAATAACATTGGGGTAACTGCTCTGAAATAGGTTAGAAGAAAACAGTAACTGAGCAACAGAAATGTCAACACTTAATCATAGTCCTTCCAATTTTTACTAGGCTGGAAGAAAACACTTGGTGTTAAGCTACCAAATAGCCTTTGCAAAGCAGTATCAATTATGTTTGGAAGTGATCTAGATGTTACGTTTTTCCTGCCTTCTGACTACAGCAGTTAGAGAATGTGCTCATACAACAAATAATAGCACAGATTACTTGGTGTGGAAAACTGCAGCAAAGAGTTACCCTCCTGAATAATGCCTGTTTCATAAAGCTTTATCAACAGCCAAAAGAATTCCCTGAAAGATATTAGGAAAATCTTGCCTATGTTAAGAAAAACATGGCTTGAGGCCCTATAAAGACTATGGATTGATTAAGAGCAATTCAATTGTCTCAGTCATTCTCATATCTTTCTCCCCTTGCTGTTTTATACTGAAGTAAAAGGCCATACATCCACATGTTCCCGTAAGATTTCAGAAGGAAGAGACGACCCATTGAGCAGGCGATAAAACCGCAATTCCAGCCCCAGGGTATCATTGCCATCCCATCATACAGAAAGCAGTAACTGGGGAAGAAAGGCAGTCATAGTAACTTAGACTGCATATGTTGTCCTAGCGCTGCTCAGTAGGTGAATCACAGCACAAAACATCTTTTTGTCTCTCCTTACTTGTAAGTAAGGGGCATAGTTCCTGCTAGATATCCTTACTGTCCCGCATGGGTCAAAAGGCAAGAATGGCCAAATGATTCAACACTGTCTCCCTACAACATCAAAGTGAAAAAGTACCCTCTTTCTGGCTCAAACAGCAGAAGTTATTTTGAAGTCTCTCAAACATGCTATCTGTACCAAGATGGCCACAGAATCACAAACACTGCTTTATCCTCACTGAGCTCATGCAATGCTTTCAGCCTCAGAAGAACAAAAAGGAAAGGACACTATTACCATATAATTCTAACAATATAAAGACCTCCATAGCCTTGCCTTAAATAGCAAGCTGAACTGATTTACTGCTCTTAAAGCAGGCAGGGGAGAAAGCTAGATTAAAAAAATTAAGTGAGGAAATTACCATTATAGGAGCATCTTAATTTTCATTGATCTAATTCCAGACAGACATACCAGCAGCAAAGAGTTTACTAACGGTGGGTTCCGCCTTCCTCAGGTATCTCTCCCCACATTTTTACCACAGAGAACAATAGAATCAAAGAACGGAGGAAATACTTAACCTTTCTTTCAAATTGACAATTAGTACTGCTCTTGGGCAAAAGCTGTCTCACACTGTTCAGCCTTCCTAAAAGGCTTGCTGAATACAAGAATGGCATCATAATACAGAAATGCCTCTGGATCACATTCCTGTGGTACAATATTGCCTTCTTTTCTCTTTTATTTGTTGACCCTTTTGAAGTGTTTTGAGGGTAGCCCAATGGGGTTTACGTGAATACTTAACTGCAAACGTAGATGGTAATTGCAAATATTAAAGCTTCACGGCCTGTACCACTTACTACCTAAGTAATATTTTTTATCACCATTTTGCTAAAATGACATCAATAGTTCTTTTCTAAAAGGCACAAAACTGTATTGGGGCAGAAATCTGCAGCCTTAACAGAGATAGAATTTATGGCTCAGATCTTGACCAAAAACAGGGTTGATACTCAAAATGGATTAACCGATCCGTTCAATCAAAATGGCACAAGACACTTGTAACACTGTCCCCAATAAGATGGAGTGCTCTAACAGCAATAAAGGCATTCTGTTTACAACTTAGCTTTTAAAAACAATAGTCAACAGGGTACGCATGACATGCATGTAGAAAAAACAGTCTGAATGTGGTAATATTTTCTACTTTGCATATTTTAAGCATTAAAAACTCAAATGAAGTCAATAGAAAACTTCATCATTGTTGTTTCCAAATATGACTGTGTTTCCAGGTAGGTGTGTACACTGTATTTTGACCTGTGCATGTAACATCTGCAGGAATAATTCAGCTCTCCTAATCAGAAATGCAACCTTCAAATATAGCAGAAAGTCTCCATGCATAATCAAAAGAAAAATACTCTTTTTTTTTAGTTCTCTATCCATTGCTGCTGGCACTTGACATCAGCACTAAGGTTTTTTAAAACTCCCAGCTTTTGGTGGAAAAAGAAAATATCAAATCAGGCACTTGGTTTATTTATTACATTTCTATATACCCTTGTTTAAGAAAAGAAAAAGCTTCAAAATCTAACTCAGGTACATCCTCAATATTAAGATACTGAAGGTAAATAAAAATACATGATAAATTCTATCTATTTTGTATCACCATTTTTGAATGGCTGCTCTTTTAGTGGAGGCACAAGGCTGGATCATGGTTGAAAACCTGGTCTTGCTGGGATTTCCTTTTTCCAGTCCTCCACAGATTGTTACTATGAAATTCTAACTGACTTAATGAGATTCTTTTAAGCCTACTCTGTCTTGAAGAACACAAAAGCAGCAACTCATTTTGACATTGTTGAAATAGGTTAAATACATCTGCAGAACTTCTTGTTTAAACATACACAGACATATGAAATGCAGCTATGAAGCCCATTTGTCCACATGGATGCGAAATGGTGGCAGCAAAACCCTGGCATACTATATGAAGACAACAGAAATAGCATGCACTGTGTGTGAGGACTTGGTAAAAAAAATCCCTTCCTTACTACATTAGTGAAGATGGAAGCTATTGCATTTTCTCCATTTCCTCTCCATGAGCCTGAGCACTCCTGGCAGGGGAACAGATTATTTCCCTCAGCCACAGCCATTCCCATGCCCTGGTATAGCTGACAGTGTTGTCTGTCAAAACCTCATGTTAGTTAGCACATTCAGACAGAATTTGGTCACTACAAGTTTATTTCCATTAGAGACCATTGTAACTGTGGTTAAAATAATGGTGCGCAACTTCAGTAGCTGTCATCCACTGTCTTGCCATGACCTGCTCACAGAAGGTATTAGTCAATTACCCTTTCTTTATCAGCAGTTCTACTGTTACCAGAGAAGCTGGATCATGGAGAAACCTCAAAAAGTTAATGAGAGGGTATGTCCAGTAAGGATACACTCATGCCTCACATAAGTAATACTGATGAGTTAACTGAGGAAAGGCCATGACTAAAGAATTAGGGGTATTTACAAAACAGAGCAGTGTGTTGTCATAGCACAATAAGACTTGTCTTTTTCTTCTTTTCCAGCTCCAAGTGGCTGGATTTAACAAAAACCTAGAAACATTTCAGCATAGCATCCACACTGGGACCTAAGTAAATGCCTGGAGTAGTTAAAAGTCAAGCTGTTACAAAGCTAAACAATATCTCCTTTCTTCCATGCCTTCACCTTATTGATCAGCATTCTCCTACACATCATTCACTTAACTTCAGAACTCACCCTGCAAAAACAGACATCAGTAACAGCAGCATCGCTGAAGTCAACGAGATCACTAGCGTCAGGCGGATCAAAGGGATGACTTAAACTTCTCATTTCAATACTGGGGATGCTTATTTTCCTGCCTCTTAAAGTAAAGAAAAGACTACAATAGCACTGTTATTTGATCTATTCCATAGGAAGACTTCCAGTTGTACATACTAATAAGGAAGTCCTGCTCTGGATTAATCCTCTATTAACCAGCAAATCCAAATCAGCCAACCAAAGAACAACAGCAAATCTTGAAACTGTGCTCTCTTACCACTAACTCCTAATCATTGCAAATACCAGCTTGCAGCACATGACGGGAAACAAAAACATTCATTTCAGTGCCTCCTTACACCAAGAAATTCAGACAGTATGAAACTGCAATTGGGGAAAATAAGTTTTGCAAAGATCATGTCATGGACTTCATAACACATTGTTTCCATATATCAAGCTATTTCTGAGGTGAAAGTGACACACAATGAGGCAGATGACAATTAAAGGTAAGAAAGGCATAAAAAGAGCATCCTTGTCAGGTCTAGAGTTAAAACAAGGGAAACCAGGAGAAGGCTGAAGAAGCCAGTTACTCATTTCTTAACTTAAATAAGATGGTTAAAGAGCTATCTTACTGCATTTCCTTGTGTTTACTTCAGGTACCAAGGCAACACTTGAAATGCCTTATGCAAAATATGTGGGGTTTGTTCATTAGTATGGAAGTGTGGGGTTACATTTGCAATTCAATGATTGACACTTTACATGATCTTCAAAAACAGATCACACTTCTCCGTGACCAAGCATTCTATATGTGGGAACTTGCTGAAATTCCACGCATTTCTCCTATATTATTTTAAAACCTAGTTTTCCCTCATGAATACTTCTTAAAGCAACTTTCTCTCTAGAAAAATAATTAGTGGTAATCCAAGTCTCACACAAGCTGTGGAAAGATGTTCACAGAGTTCACGATTTGAAAATCTTCTCAAGGCTGCTCCGTATTTTCACCTTTCTAATAACAGCAAACAAAGAATGATGGCTGGCCAGAAGGAAATCATGAGTACTACATTATCACCTACTCACACATTGCATGGTGTAGTCATGAAACAAATACTGGTTTGTAAACTTGGAGGCTCCTGTGAGCACAGCTATCAACTAAAAAAAAATAACTTAATTGGTTATCGACTGGAACTCCATCTTTGCAGCAGTGATTTTGTCTAGAAAATACACATACGCTTGAAAAGCATCTTATTTCAGCTTCCTAAGAACCCTTCATGCCAAGGTACATAGAACTGGCTAAAATGGCTATATCTATCTTGACTGTGAAATACATGAGGAAATTACTGCTTTAACTCATCTTAAAACACAGAAAGAAAAAAAAAGAAATAAAAGTAATAGGCATGCCATGTAGCAGATTAACTTGAACATTAACTGCAGAGCTTTGATAAGAGAATGAGTAATTATACTTAACTCACTGGTGATGGCTCTGGTCTCTAGTTCCCCATTGCTCTCAATCAGGAGCCATTCTGTTCAAGGTAGTCAAATTGGCTGGGGTGAAACCGGTGTGAGATCAATACCCAACTCCAGAACTAATGAAACTGAGTAGAGAGTTTTTGTAGGGTCTTTTGTTTTCAAGAAAGAAGGTCAGTAGGGGAAGCAGTAGTGGTTTATTGTAGACATTTAAAACTTGGTTCAAGTTCAGTCCCTCTTTCCCCATAGAATAGCAAAAGCAAAATTGATGTCTCAAAGTACCACCATTTTTCCAGTGTTTTAGGGGGTTTTGTTGGAAGTTTTTGTTACTGTTTGTAGGGCGCAAGGGGAGAGAAATGGTTCTGCTGTTATTTTTCATAGAAACTCCATCATTTCATGACATTTTCAAATGGAAAAAGCATTTGAAGAAAATGTAGTCTGGTCTGGCGATTTAAATACAGTTATTGAAAAAGCTTTTATGGCTTAGCATTGGAAAAAAAATACCATATGTTACACTCTGGGCACGTTATCTAGTCTTTGTAATTTTATGTATTTATTTATTGGAACAGTTTAATGCATTCCGGAGGCTGTAAACAGAAAATGGGGTCACTTAACAAGTTTAGTGCATTCCCCGTGCTGCACTGCTGGATGACTTCTGCCCACCCACCACTGCTGCAGACAAACCCTCTCATTGAAGAGAGCCGCCTGCCCTCCCAACAGCACTGCTTCACAGTCATTGCATGGCACCTACAAACAGCCAGGACCTGGCCCATGCCAAGGGCAGCTCAGCACAGGCCAGCTCCTTTCTGCAGTTCAGCTTTCAGTACCCAAGCAGGTCAGGAAGGCCAACATAAGCCATGATTTCTGAACGCAGAACTCTGGGCTACTATACCAGCTTAAAGCCTTTACCTTCCACAATACCCGCACTCTCTTTCCATTACATTTACAAGATGCGTATGACCATGAGCCAGGTCACGCATCTGGTCCAGCTTTAAAAGCAAAACAAAACCCTGAAATCAAGAAATCCTCTGGGTTTGGTTTTTATTCCCCCCAGTCAGTTAAGCTCGTGGTATATCAAATGGATGTACTTATAGTGACGCAGGGAGGTGAGGTGGTGCAGGGCTTAGAGTCCCTGGGCACAGACACCTTGAGTGAGAGTGGCTGCTGAACATGTGGACCCTACAGTGAAAGCTGTTTGGCAAGAAATGGCCACTTTCCATCGCACATTTGATTAGGAAAGACACATTCCCAACTTTCCTCCCCATGACTTCCCTAACTGTCCCTTTTAAATGACACTTTCTCTCAGAATGGTGTTTAACAACAGCGTACATAGTTGTCTACCCAGGAAGATTCCCACTGGTCTTTCTACAGCTACTCAATAGATCACAGTTGTATACATTCAGAGATAACTTACAACCAGGCTTAGAAAGCTTTGGTGGGAAGTCAGTTAACAAAGCCATAGACCAAAGTACAGTTAAACAAACAAACCTGGTCTCATATCCTGTCATTTTCCCACAAAGAAAATGCTACTTCTTCAGCTGTATGGTTCTGGATACTTCATGCTTACACTGACACAACCAAGAGCACAAGATTTAAAAGTAGATCTGTTGTTTGTTTCATTTGGAGAGGGGGGGTAGGGGAGGTTTTGGGAGGGGTTGATTGCATTTTGGGGTGTCTGGAGTTTTTTTATTTGGTTGGGGTATTTTGGTGTTGTTTTTGGTAAGTGAATAGCTTGCCACAAGACATACCTGAGTTTTAAAACACTACACAGGCATACTTTTACTCCTCCAAATCATGGCATCTACCAAATAAATTTTCAGGGTGAAAACTTGAGATAATCAGAGATAATACTTTTGTGTGGTCAAGCTGGCCCTTAAAAAAAAACAAACAGAAATTCTAAATATACCAGAAATTTTTTGTTAGTTTGATTTGAAAATAAAACTAATTTTGATAAGATACATCTACACCCATCGCGGAGACAGCACAAGCTTTGCTCTTTGCCTACAAGCGTTTCAGGCTCCACTCCACCTCCTTTACACATAAATGTGATTTAGTGTACAAATTTTACACGTGTGCTATTAGTCAGGCTCATAAAGGAATTACCAGCTCTACAGCCTTCTTATTTTGCAGCTACCTTGGTGGTCTTCCCCTCGCCTCTCTGCCACCAACCCGGAGGGCTTTCAGGCTGCACTCAGCAGAAGGTTTTGCCCCACGCTTACATTCAATTGACTTCAACAGCATTAGCTAAACTGGTATTTTTCCGCAGGTAAGAGGACTGCACAGGGCAGAAGGAAGTACCAAGGAAAACAAAAGGGTGGGAAAATAAAGGGTCAGAAGGAAGAAAAAGCCACAAAGAGCCTGTGGAGCTGTGACCCTGAGAGCATCTGGAGGGCCACAAATAGCCCCTGAGTTGCCATCGGCAAAACAGCAATCACAGCTTTTTTCTGTTCTGTCCCTAAATCTCCCCACAGGCTTCCACTGCCAAATGCAGCTCTGTTATTTTTGTGCTTGGACCCAGCTCTGAGCAGTTTTCACTGTATCTATGCTACTGGAACAGCCCTAATCTATAACAATCTTTAGTTAGAGATGAAAAGACGCTGGGGGCCACAGGCACAAGCTTTCCCTGTGCTACATGGGAAAGTGAGATGTACTTAGCCTCAGAGGACAATTATTGATAGGAATGATATTTAAAACACTAACATTTATGCTAAGCGTATGCATAGTCAGCACACTTGCATAATTATATACTGGTATAGACAATAAAAAGCAAATTAAAGGGGTTTAGTTTTGGCTTTTAAAATGCCCTTGAAAATATAGATGAAATCACACACTGCCTGAAACCATCAAACAAACGTACAGAAAACAAACCCTTCCAAAGGTGACCTATGAGGCTTATTAGTGGTATTAAACATGTACTTAATGTCATCTCATACCATGTAATCAAATTCTACTCATTTACTCGATTCAAGCACAACAAAACAAACAACATTAAATTCGCATTCTGGAACTAGCACCTTTTCCCCCTTTTCCCTTTGATGCATTTTGGTGCTTAGAGAATCAAGTACCTTGAGAGAGCACACCTGCTCATTCCAGCTCACAGCTCTCCTTCCTACAGCCCTACAACGGCTGGAAAATGCTGGTTCTTGGCTGAAAGCAGCTGCTGAAGGAACATCTGAGCAAATAGACCTGCTCAAAGCACCTGGAGCAGTCACGAACACACTCACTGTTGGTCTCTGAAGAAGTTACCAGTTACAGGAGTTGAGTCAAGTCCATAGAGGGGAAGAAGTCTCTAAAAGTCCAACTGTCTAGGGGCCATTCCACATTTACCAGCACATTAATGTCTGCCAGTGTGTCCGTTCATTCACAGTAGATCACTTCTTGACCCCTATACACCTTTCTGAATAAGCTTACTTCTACACAATGCGCCTGCTGTTTCATGTTTCAACTTTGAAAGGACACACATCTAAAAGCTGATTTTTTTTCTGGGAAAAAAAAAATTAGAAAAAAAAATAAAAGAGACCAATAAGCAAAAAAAAAAAAACACCAAACCACAAACAAAATTCATAAAACCTTCATATTAAACTGGATGTGGGAATGATGTCCAGAGATAAACCAACAATATTTCCATACTAACTTCTATAAGCAGTCCTGGGGGTATTCACATGTTTACAATCATATGTCCACTGAAGTGGCTTCACAAGTGCCTTCAGCATGGGAAGTCTGATACGAGTCTGCTTATACAGACAAGTGCTGGTACATGCAGAAATTCCTCATGTTTGCTAAACAGTCATGTTTTGCTTGCAGTGGGGTCTCTAGGATATCCGGAGATTAACAGAATAAACTAGCATGTATCCTCATGGAGTTTTTAATAAACTCTGGCTTGCATTTCTTCCCCTTGCACAGAGTAAGATGGATTTTTTTCCTGCCAAAAAACCTTCCAGAATGGGGAACATAAACCCCTGAAACTTAACATATCATAGGCCAACACGCAGACAACAGACACATACACATACTTTGTGATGCATGTACAGAAGATCTGCTGTTGCCAAGGAGCACTGGTTCCATGAGCATACAATGGACTTAAAGAATACTCAACACATGTGTGACACATCACCAGCCTGCATGCATGCAAGGGCAGCGTAACAGCACCAGTCAATGATTCTCCCCAAAGCCCTGTGTATGGAGATCCTCACAATGGCACTGACCCTCACATGCCTGGTATGCAGATTGAGAGACATCAGTTACATGGCAGCAAGCTCTCATTTCAGCCTGTCTGACATAAAAGTAAAATTAAAAAAAATATATAATAATTTTTTAACAAATGCATTAAGTTCTCACTTTCTGCCCAAAGTTTCTGAGGCAGCGACAGCAGGTGCCTGGTGAAATCCAAAAGCCCAGCAACACTCACCAGCCCTTGGGGATGACTTGCCCCTTGACTGAGTATATCTTTAAAGGGTGCAAGAGATGGGCAGCCAAGTGGGATGGACAGGCAACTCATTGAGCCAAACACAGAGCTGGTAACCTGAAAACAACAAAGTGTGATGCTGAGGAGACAGACTTCCCCCTCAACCTCCTTACCACCTTCATCACTGATAAAAGCAATTGAGTCCCAGCCTGAACTATAGGCATCAAGGAATGCCTCAAAATACATGAAAGGATAGATAGAATTGTTTTCACACTCATATACTCAATGTCTAAAAAGCCATTAAAATGTTGGTTCACGGCTTCCTCACAGAACACTATACTCTCAACACCACAATTCCCCATATAGGAATTTGTGGTTACTAGGCTTACATTTCCCAGGCAATATATCGTTCAAAACTATAAGACAACACAGGGAAAAGAAGATGGGGAACAATACTGCATGTCTATTGACCTATTATTGCCTTCTTTTTGGTTTTCACAAGCTGTCATAGTATTTTGACCCACAGTGTCCGCAGGTATGCCAAATTTGAATTTGAAAAACCAAGTCAAGCTGCAGATTACTGCTTTAACAAAACAAGCGCTCTGGATGTATTCAGCTATTCCGCTTTGTATGCCCACATAATTTATGATAGTTCTACAGTTAGTTTGGTATTTAAGCATGCTTCCAAATAAATGCTCTACATTGTATGGCTTGCACTAGCAACATCACACTAAAGACCAAGGGAGAAATTTAAGGAGAGCTTTTGACAGGTTTCTAACAATGCTAAGACCACAGAAGGCCAAATTTCCATAAATGATTTCATAGTCGTGTTTTAGAAGGTTGGGGTTTGGGGGTTTTTTCTTAATAGGGAAAGAAGCACAATTTTTCTCTACTACAATAATGATAGGAGGTTTTACGTGTTGTTAATGAGAAACGTTACCTTACCCAGAGAGCTGAGTCTTCTAATTTTCATTTATATAGGAGATTGATTAACACTTAGCTAATTGGCACATGCAAATAAGGATTAGCGGAATTTGTTTTTCTTTACAACCCAACAACTATAATTTAGATACTTATTTAGATTAAAATCTGTTATTATCTTTGAAGGTAATCATCGGCCTGTTGTCAAATATAAAACAGAAAAATATATTACTAATTGTATCTAAAGTATGTTTCAGAAAATAGCGATTAACTTGACTAAAAAAGTAAGCATAAAATAAGCAAAGCTTCACCTCACGGTATTGGAATCAAGTCTCCTAATAACAGACTAAAGAAGACACATTTTCTCTAGTAAAGTAAGGTCAAATAACTAGAGGATAACTAGAGATGCAACCACATCTGAAGACATGAAGATTTCCAGCAGAAAGCACCTGCAATATAACTAGAAATAGGTAAGAAGGCAGACTGTCTTTTGAGCCCCCATACTAGTCGAAAAATATGCAGCTTAATGTTTCCAGCAGTGATTTAAACAAGATCCTTTGTGTTTGGTCTCCTACCTACCCACCCTTTTCCCTTTATTCCTGGTAAGGCATATTCAGGGAACAGCTTAAGAATAACTATGGTAGGATGGGGCAGGGAGTTGTTTTTAAGGCATTCTGGGAGTTTTAAGCTCGTTTTGGGGGGGTTTATTTTAGTGAGAATGGGTGGTTAGACGTGGGTGTTCAATGAATAATTACAAAAGCAGAGACCTCACAACAGCAACTGTGTGTGGTTCAGGTCATTTTATGACTTTGCCCGGTATAGACATTGTTCCCCAAAAACCTTTCTCTTTGCTCTCTTCCTGCACTGCTACTGGAGAAGGGAAGGCTGGAGGGGTTGATATAGATGTAAGAATTAGTTTTAATACTTACTATCTCATGTAACCAAGGTAGCTAAAAGTATGTACTTGCTATTGAAGAGATTTAAACTTTATTAACAGCTTCTAAGATTTATCTTTATCAGACGTATTAAACTGGTTTAGTAGATCTTTTCATTAAGGTAGTCATGAAGCACCAAGCAATACACCAAAGCCAATTCCACTCAAGAGATTACAAGGCAACACTTTGAATTCAGAGCAAGCACAGTAAACCTACAATGGCCAATAGGGCAGCAGATATCAGTGTAAAATACAACCTAGATTACATTGTTTGAATGTTTCTGTGATATGTAGTTACTGTCTTTCCATTTTCCCCCAGGGCAGTTCCTACAGCAAGCTCTTCATGCTGCCTTCCCAAAACCGAATAAGTTGGCTGGCAGTTAAGTTTGCCCAACAGACAGTGAGTGGTGACCATAA
Source organism: Neopsephotus bourkii (assembly GCF_033783945.1). NCBI lineage: Eukaryota > Metazoa > Chordata > Aves > Psittaciformes > Psittacidae > Neopsephotus > Neopsephotus bourkii. Next base: position 1,201,510 of record NW_026902270.1, read on the forward strand.
TGAAGCAATAGTGGGACTTGACTCTGTTCATTTACTTCACACTTAATTCAACCCTCAATTCCCTCCTCAAATCCTAGTGAGCAGCAGTAGAATATCCTCTGAAATTAATCTCCACGGATTATCTTCTTGCCTAGCAAGATTCAAGCTCCAGAACTCTGCCATGAGCACGTTGGTCCTCACAAACAGCTACTAAAATTACATTCTCCACTTATCAGTGCAAACACACACTGCACATCATCTAACATGCCCTTCACCATACAAAGCAGAAACACCTTCCCCCTTTTCTGAGGGCAGGGTTAATTACTCATCCTCTGCCTCAAGATGAAAACTTCTCAGAAAACTAGGAGAAAGAAAACACTGGCTGAATGGTTTCTGAGTGTTAGTGCATCTTCTCTGCTTGTATTTTGTTTTTATCTGGATATCTTGGTTATTTTTCTCTTTAATACACACCCATTTATTGAGAGGGAAGGAACTGGATTACTGCTTCCTATTTCTTTGGAAAGAGGCTACCCAGAGCTGGACAGCAAGTCTCCTTAGTTCCCTCTTAAGGCCCAGAAGGGATGTAATCAGATTGGCTCCTTGTCTGGTTGTACTCTGACTACCATGAACATATACAAGCAGATGTCTACACCTCAATCTGAGGTGAATCAAGAAGGAATTACCCATCCTCACAGAAACCCTATCAATCTCTTTGTAGGATACATTATCCCACATAGAGTTTCTTTTGCATACACCTTACTTTTAATGCGCAAGGTACTGGCATACCATTAAGGCACTCAGGATACTGTCATAACATCCTTCTAAAATCAGCCTTAAACAAGACAGTAGCAAGATAATCAACTTGAAGTTACTATTATGCCCAAGCACATCGTTCACTTCTCAAAATCTTACTTGAAAACAACGAAACAAGAAAACCTAATTGTACTTCCTGAAACAATTTCTGTATTCCCTTCAGAGTATTTCTCTCCCAGAACTTAGCACTATCATTCCCTACAATGCTATTCAATCATGATGCATTACCTCCAAAAAATAAAATACTGAAACTGGGGTACATGGCCTAGAACAGGGTTTGCTGCTAGCAGTCAGAGTGACTACATCAGATGCTAGGTGAGTTCCCAAGCAGAGCACAGCAGAGCAGCCCTTAGTTTCCACTGTTTTAATACACTTTCTCTGTCAATCTCCAAGTAAAACACACCTAAAGCCCCCATGGCACCTCTCCACCAAAGATATTCTGCCCAGGACCAATGCACTGCTCTCAGATCCATCTCTGGATGCTACTAAAAGGCTCATTTTGGAAACCTGTTCCCATTGGATAAAAGACCCTGCCTCTCACAACCTCTAAAAGCAATGCAGACAGACTGACAGAGCAGAAGCAAATGTGCAAGCTATGAGGACCAGTTACCTTAGCTTGTATCCTTTAGTGTGTTCAAAGAGAAGTTGCCTGCACAGCTACACACATGGTGTCCTACTGTACAAAATATAGCTCATCATATGCTGAGTAGGAACAGGGGAAAAGGGAACATACAGATGAGCAAAAGAAAGTCAGAAATGTTCCCACCTGACCTCTACCCAAAATCAGCAGCTACCCAAGTTAAAATTTCTAAGTATATAGGACAGATTACAGTGAAGTAAGCTCCATATTTATCACACCAAATAACTTGAAAAAGTTGCCAAAAAATGCAGGAAAAAGGTATGCGCATTCTCCATTAAAGTCTGAAATACTTTAAAGGCTTCAACTAAAATGTCAGCACATGTCAAGAAATATTAACTTATATAATACTGCAGCATTTTGCTTGCCAAGTAGTTAGTATGCCAAGTTTCTGTAATATTACTTCATGCTTTTCTAAGTGCTCTTACATGACTACAATAACTCAGCATGATTGAGGCAGCAGTAAATTTTTTCCTGTTTAATTTTCACTTTCCATTTTATTCCACAAATGCCATGAACATGGATACGTTTGGTTGTAATACTAAACATATAATGACTTTTGTTAAGAGTGTTTGTTTTCATATAGCTAGATTAAGCTAGTCTTTAAGGAGTTGAACACTTTAGTGCCATTTAACCAAATATCTCATTGCTCTATAACACTAAGTTCATTATATATAATCTTATATAAACCTTTGCATCCCTATATGCCTTGAAAAATAAACATTAAGTCAGCCACCTTTCTGAGGATCCAACTCCATAAGGACTTCAGCTTCACAAACATCTATTAGCACATCTAAGATTTTTCAGAGGAGCCAACCCCAAGACCATACAGCATTTCTAATTATTACTACAGGAACAATATGATAAATGAGTGTCCTTTCCTAAAGCATAAATACATGACTGAGCCATCTGGACCTTAAAACCTGGCAAAGAGTGGACAAAGTTAGAGCAAGATTTAGGCAAGTTGTTCCATAATGCAGAGTATTTATTTGTGAACTAGTTTTCATCTAGGCTCGTAGAGTCTAACAAGGATAGTTGTTTGGTTTTCAAAACTCACATAGAGGTGCTGCAATTCTGTAATCTGTATCAGACAGTACGTATGCCATACAGAATTATCCTACCCATTTGCAAACACCCACTGCATTTTTAATTACGCTTCATATGTGCCTTGCAATGCCTGATTTGAAAAGATGACTGTGAGCATCTGATGACAAAGATGCTACGAGGACTAAAAGAAAGCTCTATCCTGGAAGGCAGAACTGAATAACCATAAATATCTGTGGTGCAGTCACCAAATTCCTGGTGGTTTCCAGGATGAACGCTTGATAAGTCATGCTCTTTAAACCTGGTCATAATTTATGTCTGTTTTTCTGGGAACCCGAGTCCTGTGGCCGCATTTTAGCTCTCATTAGCTGCTATAAATTAAATGAATAAATGGATAGTTAAATAACTTGCCAGAAAACCACTGGGGCCACTAACCAGATATCAGGGTTTGTAACCTTTCCTAAAGCCACTGGGAATACAATATTAAATAACGTTTTTATTATCTCTTGGTTGTTAGATATTTATTCAGGTTTAAAAACAGTGGTATTCTAAAGGGTGACAGCAAGCCAAAAGAGCACAGCCCAAGTCAGCTGCATTCAATCCACATTTAAAGAAAAATATACAGACCTAAATTCAATTGATTTTTCAAATATTTTTAATCTTCCTTCCAAAGTATACCAGATAATTAGATATTGCATATTTGCTTATCTTAATAGGCAATACAGTACATGTGGATTGATAGCCTCATAGAGAAATAAATGCACCATCAGCTAAATTTTGCTTTCAAGCTACCAAAACCAATAAAAGACTGGAGATTAAGGAGTCAAGAATTCCTTTTGGCAGCATTTTAGTGACTGGTAGAAGTGAGAACAAGAAATCAGGGCTAGCAATTTCTGAAGTGGCTGCAGGTTGGCCTATGCAAGCTGGTCTAAGCCTCCAGACACCTCCTGCCTCTGCCACAGGGGGCTGGGGGGACACAAGCTGCCTCTACCTGGAAAGGCAATAACTGTGCTGGATGAGTATGCTCTCCACGGCACAGCACTATGTTCATGAGACTCAAGGTTTGTCTGTAGCCACCACAAGAGGACTTGAATTTACTGCACAGTTCATGGGACTTGGACACATTTGGAAAGCCTATGCAGAATACACCATTTCTAATCAAACCTGCTCAGATCTTGTCTTTGGATGCCCCTCTCATTCTGCAAATAATTCCCATGACTTCAAAGAGATTGCTCACAACAAAACACAATATGGTTCATAAATGAGAGTTTGCAGGAAGATCTAGGGAGTTTTGGTGGTTTCAAGCTTATCTACTTGAACAACTAGATAAATAACCATTAACCAGAAACAGCATGAAAAGGTGAAAAAGCCCAACGAAAACAGACATCTCACTTCCTCATGGTTTTTCCCTCAGTAAAACAATGTTTTTGTTTGTGCACCTCCATGATTTTTCAATTCAAAAAAGTTTGTTGCACCAATATACTACAGATATCATTATCGCCTACTACACCTTTTATACAGATTATACAGGCTTTTTTATATATTCACTAGTAGCAGCAGTCTAACTCATTAGCTAAGATGCAAATGTAGTCATAAATATAATATCCCATGACTCACCCTACACCTGTTATTCCTAGCAATTCAAGTCCCATCCCAAAGCATTCATGACATCACCTGCAAAGAGTGATAATCCTCACCTGCACAACTGGCACATCTTCATCAATAGAACATCTAATTTTAGAGAGTACAATATTGAAAAACAAAAAGCAATCATCTGGAATGAAAATATCACTAACCACCTTCTGAAAACCCCACTTGCACATCATGCACTGTGAGTCACTGACTGAACAGGTAGAGCGGACCACACTGTCACAAGAGCACTTAAAAACCTGAGCATGTTCTACAACCATAGTTTTCAGATTTGCTTTAGGATATCTGTGCCAACTTTCAATTCAGGAGAATTTTCCAAAGCTGAGATAACATCTGCTAAAATAAGGAGAAAAAATGGAAAGGGGAAAAAAAAAAAAAAGAAATCCCACAACTATGGCAGCTATGACAAATCTAAACTTGAATTTCAAATAAATAAACATATGCAAATCCAAACCAAACCACCTCACATGGTCACACCAGGATTTGATGCTGTCCCATAACCAACCACCACAGAAGACCAGAGAAGAGGCTGGAGCTCTGACTTCTCCCAAGATGCTGGAATTCAGATTTCTCCCTGTAAGACTTTTAAATTAGTCCCAAATTTGAAAGCCATCCTGAATTCTCTTCACAGGAAACACCAATGTTCAAATTATATTTTATCAGCCCTCTGCACCTTTTAGTGTTAATGTACAAGAACAACTAAAATGCGTACTTCCTGCAAGCCATAAGGAAAGCCCAGAAGGGAGTCTATCATTATGCAGAAGCGAGGTGCCTGTGCTTACAAGTCCTAGAGATGCAAAACCAGAACTAAGGTTGAATTGTTTCATTGTGACACGTTTTAAGGCAGAATCAACAATTCAAGTCTACCGCTACTGCTTTATCTGTGCCAGAAACACAGGGCAACTCCTTTGAGTCCAAGGAAGCTGTACACAGCTTGAACTTGGGCATGGTTATTATTTATTGATTAACTTGATGTAAACTGTAACCTATGAAAAGCAGCTGTCCAAATGTAATTTTGTCTCTTAAAGGTCTCTCTACTAAAAGTGACATTTGACCTGTCCTGACGAAATAAGGAGAATCCAAGCTAAGTCATTTTGCTAGGCCAGGTAGGATGGGACCTCAAGCAACCTGGTTGAGTGGAAGGTATCCCTAACCATAGCAGGGGGGTTGGAACTAGATGAGCCTTAAAGTCCCTTCCAACTCAAACCATTCTATGATTCTATGAACATGATCACAAGTAGGAGGAGGTGTAAATGCCAAATAAACTCTTCTAAGGAAAAAAAATCACTTGGGAAAAATAATGGACAAGTTTGATATTGGCGATTTTGACAAGTCACGGCTACATCCCTTTCTGGAGAGAACAGTACAGGGGAGAAAGTGCTATTTTGTGACAATGCAAAATACCAGCAAACTACACAGTAGCTTTTGAATATGAAGGAAGTTGCAAGGGTGGTTTTGAACTGACACTATCAACCACCCGCATCCTTTGTGGGCATCTCTGGATTCACAGCGCCGAGAGAGGAGACAGAACGTGGAGACCTGTTGCTTTGATGCCTGGTCGTGTTTCTATACAGCTTCCCAAGAGATGTGCTGCTGGTGCTTCTGCTTTCACTCTGAATGTCAGCAACATCTTTTTCACTTCCAGTCTCCTCATTGTTATTCTCCAACACACAGAATGTTTCCTGCCCAGTGAAGGTAAGTATCTGTGCGTGAAATGATGTCTAATATGCAGCAACAAGCATTTTATCTTAAGAAACCATTTAACATTGATTTTCAGGTTCTGCACTTCAACCTCCTTGTCAAACCCAAATATTAATGAAGCATCAGGTAGACCTACCTGAATTCCTGCACTTGATTGAAAACACCAGATTTTTTTCTATGTAATTTATGTCAATTCTTGAACATTCTAATGCAAACATTCCCCTAGAAAAATGAAGACCAGAACTACAGTTTAGGAGAATCTGTATGTGAGATAATTCGTAAGACAGCTGCAAACCCAAGCAAACATTGCTTATGGTAGCTGCTAAAAAGCCAGTTAATAAAAGAGCCATTTGCAGCTCACAAGAGCAGCAGTTTGTTGAACCTGCATACTTATAAGCTATGCCACATTCTCCTGTACCAGTAGATTTCCATACAAGACAGATGTGCATATGTAAATAGTTAATAGATCATGTCCTTTCTATAAAGGCAGCTCATCTGACAATAATAAACAAAAATGTGCAGACTCAGCACATGAGAAAATGCCTGAAGATAGCCCAAATTACATTAAAGACAGATGTTCTAACCCTAAACACATTGCTTCCCAAGGGAATATTTTTGTTGTTGTTTTATTCTCTCAAGCATACCTGTACATTTTACACATAGTAAAAAAAAAACACAAGCAAACAAATGTGGTAGTACTTTTTAATTCTTGTGTATGGAATAGAAGGTGACTGGAAGGGACTTGATAGACCTTTGTTAAAGTTGGACGCTTCTAAGTCACTTTGAATGTAAAAACAATAACACTACCACAAAGATACATGCTACATGCTCATTTTAATAAGGAATTTTATTCTACTTCTTTGCATTGCCCTCTTGTGCCACCCAAATGAGGACTTTGATTTGCAAAAACCCTCAAAACCCTGTTCCCATAAAGAAAGAAAACGTTTCATTGCAGACATATTTGGGGAATTGAAGGGCAGGAAATAGGTCACTGGTTTTGCAAGACATTTACATTTCAGCAAAATAACATGTTTGGATGGGGTTTTTGGTCCAGCCAGTTTTACTGAATACCCTCATTTCCTATCACCCCTGCCGCTACACGGCACAAAGGGGACGCAAGCATTTATATGTTCCCATGACTCGTGGGAAGCGCTGAAACTGGGAGCGTGGCATATGCTGAACACTATCCTTTTCCCTTTCCCTCCCCTGGCAGGCATCCTCCCTCGCAAAAGCCGCAGAGCTGGAGCATGAGCAGGACGAGCAGCTGCTCTCAGTGGCACGATTCCCATGCAGGAGCTGCTTCTCCCTTGCCCCTCTTCTAACTTCCTCCTCTCACAGCAATGTGTCCAAGCCTGGCTCCTGGGCAACCTGCTGCTGGAGCCCTCTCATCCATCTTTCCTCCTGCAAAGATGGTTTTCCTACATACCTTCCCCTCCTGCTTTCTTTAAGTGTTTCTGACTGCAGTTTCTCTCACCTCTTTTTTTACCCCTTCCCACTCGCAGCGCTTTGCCAGCAGTAGCTGCAGGCGAAACCTGCTTTCACACAGCAAAACTAGTCTGGATTCACAGGCACTATCCCCCCACCCAGAAAGAAATGTTTAGATAACGGTGTTTTCAGACTACACAGCAGAAAACACATCATACCCCTCTGTACAAAGGAACTCTGATTTGGCCACTTGCACAATCAAAGGTCAGACACATGTTGTCTGAAAATTATTAACCATAGGAAAGAAAGGAGAGGAGGGTTTTTATATTCCTAATCTTACAGCACAGCCCATGCCCCTAGAAGACAGCCACAAAGAAACAAATGGTCCCAAAGAAGGAGTCAGCGAATCCTATGGACACTACTCCTATTTTACCTCCATCTACAATAAGCTGACTGCACAGGAACTCAGCCGCATTGTGCAGGGTAACCTTCATGCATTAGTTTTACTTATAGCTGTGTTACCGGATCAAGTTTCCTCCAAAGTTGTTTGGGTTTTTTTCCTGCAGAAAAATGAAGACTGCTATAAAAAGTTTCAACTTTCATTCCTGAAGACTGGTTAGCAGAAATTAATGTTATCTCAATGCATGGCCTGATTAAGTCTCGAGCATACTTTCAGATAAAAGGAGTTTATAATTTCACACTTTAATAACAGCTAAGTGAGCCTAAAGCTAAAAGAGTCACTATCCCACCAAGAATATGATCCAGAACCATCTTAGACAAATATCTTAATAAGTACAAAACTTTCCCCCTCTCACTTCAGAAACAGAGATAGTCAAATCCCTGTTAAAGTTTTACTTGGGAGGAAGGAGGGGAAGAGAAGAGCTGAGACAAAGAGTTGCAGTAACTCTTCAAAGAAACTTTCAGGCAGCAGATTAGAGCCTAGGAAGCATCCGCCTTCTCCCATTTATAACACAGAAGTGGTAGCTCTCAGCTCTAGCATGAATTTCACATCTGACAGCAGAGACCACACACACTTTCACAGGCATTGGCAGGAGTTCACATGAGCCCACACATTTCCAGTAGGGACAAGAACTCAATATCTTGACCTAATCTAGGAGCAAGCCTTCAATTTGCTGTAAATATGCAGAACAAATTTAGACATGTTAAGTACTTTAAAAGCGAAGATGGGAGAGTCTGTAAATTAAAATACGGGGAAAAAATCTGCTTTGCAAGAGATGGTTGGTTCAAGTGCAAGAACATCAGAAGACAGTGGTAAAAATACAGAGCCTGCTTAGCCAAGAGCCTGCCAGTAGAGAAGCAAAAATATCTCATCTATTGCATTGTTCCGGGTAAACTTGTATCCCTGAGCAAAACTTAACAGGTCTGCTGCTCATTCCAGCTGCAGAATCCCTCTCCAAAAACATCGCTACAACCCATTTCCAACTTTGTTTAATAAACCAACCTTTAGACTTCGTCTTCTTTTATTTTAGACACTGCTGAAGCCCTATGGCATGTTTTGAGGAGGTCAAGAAGGAATCTTTATGAAGCATATGCACTTATATAAATTGTGGTCAAAGACTTCCTGACATTAAGATCTATGAGGCTGTAGAATATTCTCCCAAAGGAAGTGGAAGAGTCCAACATGTGAGACCCTTAAAGCATGTACTAGCAGAAGAATGGCAGACATTAACTCTGTAACAACTAGAGGACTATTGCTTGTAGTAGCTACTCCCAGAATTTGAAGTTTGTCATGGTTACCCTCAATAGAAAGGCCAATTAAACACTGTAAAATGCAACAAAAGACCATATAAATCTATTTGCATGGTTTCCTCAGTCTTTAATAGGTTTTTGCAGCACAGGAACCAGATGTACTTTTATTGAACTGGGACCTTAAATATGGTGTAATCCATATGGCAAAAATAACTAGGTAATAATAGTGAATTTACTAGGGGACCATAATAGTTATAGGATATTTCTCTTTATGACATGTAAGCAAAAGTTAACCACAAATATAATCTACAAACTATTATTTTTATATATGAAATAAGCTACATGGTAAGTGGCAGTGGGACGTCACCAACTGAACACAAAAACTGTATTTCAGGAAGAAAAGACAGAGTATTACCATTGCTGGATTCTGTTTATCCCCCAACTGAATAGCAAGGAAGAGAACCCCCCCCAAGCACAGATCCCCTTCCTGTCCAGAGGAAGGGGAAGAAATCCTCACCTCCCACCACCATCTCTCCCTCAGGCAGGACCTTCAGGAACCCCTGTATTATGATGGAGACCTGCAGCCCAAATGCTTTCAGGACTAGAAACTCCTGACCACAGCCAGTAAAGCCACATGCAGAGCTGCACTCCTGGGCTGTTAATAGAGTCCTGAAAACTTACCCTCAAGCTCACATTGCCAGTGTAGAGCTGAGCCTCTTGGGCAGCCGGAGCTTGGATTTTCCTTCCTTTGCGTATCTAATAAAAACTACTCCCAGCCGTATTTGCTTTGCTCTTTTTCCCCAGACTCTTTCTTTACAGCTGCCCCAGATAGAAGATTCCAGGAAAAGGAAAAAGCCTCAACCCCTACCTGCCAGCCACCACTGCCAATGTTGCTGTTATTCATTGCACAAAGGGCTGTTTGGGTAAATAACGCCTATTATTCTCTTGTTTGCTCCAGTTAGCATGACTTTGCAAGGGAACTGTTCTAATATAAAGTTTCTCATCAAAAAGTAACAGGACAACATTTAAGTCTAATTGCACCATTCTTTTCTTTCAATATAGACCAGAGCATAGCATATGAGCAGTTCTTAGTACTAGACTAAGGGTAGCAAGTGCTGCGACATTTTAACGTTACGAAACTTAATCTCTCTCTTCATGCTATACCCATATACTTAGCATGGATTTGTCACACAGTTCCCAGGATCTGATCGAATTCACAAAGGTTTCCAGTTTAATTTTCAAGTTATCACTAAATGCTTTTAGGGTTCGTGTTGCTTTGTTGTTGGTTTGGTTACTGGGGGGAATTTTTGGTTTTACTTTTCATGGAATTCAGCAGCACAACATCTGTGTTTATATCCTCAGATTTGTCTCCAAGTTACATTCAGCAAAAGTACATCTGAAAATCATTTGACAACTTTCAATTAATTCAGATTGAAATAATAAAAATAACAACTGCAGTTTGTCATCTGCATTTGAAATAAGATCCTGCAGTATCCCAGGCTGCTTTTGCATCTCTCATCCCGTCCTCTTGGTTTGGATTAGGTTTTCCTGTCTACAAATAAAGATACTTTTTAAAAGGCTTTGTACATTTTGGCAGGAGAATGCTTGCAAATTACCCTTTCTCCCCTCACCCCTGGTTGTATGAATGTGTATCTACTATCTCTAGGTAGAAGCGCAACTGAAGCATTTGGAAGAGGGAGGGGTGAAAACACAGCTCCTCAACCAGGTCACTCCTGTCAGCTTACCTGAATGGCAAATAGCTCAAGTAGGCAAATTAGCTAGCCACAGTAAGACAAGCATAGCAAAACCCCATCCATAACACTGTAATTTACCTCTACATTCTCAGGAGGGCTTTTACCTATACATTTTTTTTTTGTTCAATTTCTTTTCTCTAATGCCTCCAGACTTACTTTTAGCATGAAAAGTTTTCCTTTTTGCAGAGTGGCATTCACTGGATATGAAGATTTTAAATTGTAGAAGGGAGACGAAGAGAAAAAAAACATTTCTTATTACTTCACTTGAGTTTCATTAAATCAAATGATTGAATGAAGGATTTTAACTGTCCTTTGCAGTACCTAGGAACTCCTTAGGTGGTCAGCTTCTAACAAGTCTCTCCCAGTAAGTAAGTACCCTTCTGAAAAGCTAAATTTAAAAGCCTATATAGCTCTCATAAAAGGGGCTAAACTATGGTAACCCAACTCCTCTATTTAGCCACAGAGCAGAGGAGATGGGCATAGTAACCAGTATGGAACACATCTTGGTCTTGCAGTGGCAGAGGCTGTGTCCAGCCCATTAGGTAAAGCTGAGTGCTCAAGCAGACTCAGTGTTGCAGAGGCTCCTACTGTACACATCATAATTTAAGATACAGCTACACGTCCACCACGTACAAGCTGTGTTGGCTTCCAACCAGTCCATCAGCAACAACTTTGTCACCTCAACTTGTCTGGCTTCAGCATAAGAAAGTGGTTTCAGGTGAAAGGCTCTGTACTCTGTCACCCATCACGCACCACCTGCTCCTGCCAACATCCATATATTAATTGCATAGCATTCACAAACAAGAGCTTGCTTCTTTGTCACCATTCAAAATCAATTCTGCGAAGAGCAACTAGACCTTATAAAGAACAGCTAATAATTAATTACACTCCAATAGTCTTCCAGCTAGCTCCCATACATCATAGGCTGTTGGATGCTTTTAATCGAAGTGCTTCATTATCATATAGCAATGTATCACTTTTTCATTTTACTCTTTCTTTTTTTATATAAAGGATGACATTTTTATAGCAGTAACCTTAAACTTTCCAGCCACACATCTTCCCAGTTAAGAAACGCCATGAACAACTACAGATGTGATAGCAAACTATTCTTCCCTTTGGTAAGTAGCATCCACACATATATGGGGTGCCAAATGGCAGGGAAATAATGGATATTCTCATCACCTCAACGGTACACCTCTGTATGTAAGCTACTTAAACGCAATTCCCCTCCCCAACCCACACTCTGTCAGCAGGGTGTGATGCTCCTGAATTCCCTGATGGAATACTACAACCTATATGGTATTCTCTATGTTATGCAATCTTGTTCACCACTGTAAGAAAGACATTGTGCAGTTGAACTTATGTGGAAACTTGCAGTGGCTATTTCTGACTATTTCTGAATATCCACAGCAAAGATTTGTTATTCTGACAAGCAGACATTGAGAAATCCTAGACAAATGGTCACTGTTTTTACATTCTTCCCAAGTACTTTCCTGGGGTGGAAGTATAGGGAGGAGAAGACAACACAGACACCACTACTTGGAAACTCTGTTTATGAGACAACCACCACTCATGAGGTAAGAATCATGTCTGATCACCTATACCATTGACTCCTGCATTTTCCCGTGTCAAATAACCAGACTCCTTTGCACACATGTTCAGTATGTAGAACCAGTTCTAAAATGTATAATAAATACTGTTTTAAATAAAGAGAATCCCTTCTAAACCATTCATAGCTGTGGACTTTCACTCTTTCCCTGCCTTCTCAAGGTTCACCTTTCCCACCAAAGCTCCTTCTCAAAGAGCTGGCCTACAACTGAAAAACATAGCTAACTTCCATAAGACTCTTAATAATGTGAGGGAGTTTTTTTACATCTGTTTTGGCCCTGCTGTTAATCCATGGGTAGTTGCCATGTTTTCATGGGAATTACATGCAAGACCTTTGTGTGATTTGAGATATAGTCATAATCTGCTAATATTCTAGTGGAAAATTAATCACACAAGATCAAAAACATCTATCCTTTCTGTTCAAAAGACCAGGGTAAATGGCACACAAAATTTGTATTCCAAGGGCACTTAGTCAGTTTTATGTCCATATCCCACTTCCAAATCTGTTAGGGCTTCTGATGAAAAAAACTTCTCACAAGAAAAATCATGCTGCATCCAGATGGAAGATCCTGAACAGCACAGAAAACCAAACATGTTTTGGGCTAGATGGGCATGATTTATTTAAATAAAGCAAGTGATCCAGGAATCAGTCAGGTTGTGCCATATGACCTTCCCCATTTCTCTCGTGGAGATGGAAGGCAAATACCATTTTACCTACACAGAACAACATATAGCATAGAATTACATTGTGAAGGACAGCTTCTACCAAGGTTATACATGGCTTCAACCCTTTCCTAGAGCACATGGCTTTGTACCGTGCTTGCAACTGCTGCTGCAACAAGCGATGCTCAGAGTTCCCATGGAGCAGGGAGGCAGTTGGCAGTACAGAGCTGCTGCAGCTGTTTTCTAGGTGCAAGCCATGACAATAGTTCCAAAGAAACATTACAGTTTATCTTGCAAAGCTTTCTAGAAAGCTATAAAAATATAAGCCTTTGGTCCGATTCACTTCAACGGTTTTAGGGCTCAATAAACATAGCACGTGGAAACAGGTCTGTCTGTCTCTGTGATTTTAAGTCCAATGCTACTTTTATTCATCATAACCTCTAAGATCTCATCTTTTATGCTTTCTTAAAGAGCATTCTGGACATATGTGGAGAAAGAACACCATACTAACATCAAACAGAAGAGGTATGGTTAGTAAATGGTTGAAAAGGAGCACAAATCAGTTCAGGGTTTTTTTGCTTGCTTTTTAAATACTTATGAGGCAGAAGTACAACACGAAAAGTTTGATTCCCTTCACACAAAAGAAGGAATATCAAGAAACAAAACTTCATCTTAAACCCCTAATCTCATTCATCATGCTTTTCCAAAAAGCATCCCAGACATACATGGAAAAAACACACTGTACCACTATAACGAGAGATTTGAAATATCAGATCCCATCATTTCATATACATGAGGCTTAACTAGATAGAACAAATCAGGGGGAAACCCCTCCTCCAAATATTTGCATCAAAAAAGGTGCCTTCCTTCAATGAGCAATGTTTCCTGGGCAAACCCAAATAATTCTCAGCTCCAGAGTACTTTAAGCAGCATATGATAAGATCCCTTTGCACTCTCACATAATGCACTTCTGGGACTGAACAGGCAGATGACATAAGTTTCTGTAGTGCCATACACCCTAGCTGGCACTTGGCCTCAATGCTTTGCTGTTTGTGGTGTGAGAATGGCCATTCATAGAGTTCAGGAGCAATGAGGACATAACATAGACAGGAGAAATATTTTGAGGAGAGGAGCTTTCTGGTCTTCTCTGTGCAATGTGAAACAAATTGTGAATTGGCCCTCTAGCACATAGGTTATTTTTTACATTCGGGCCAATAAAAAGATAAAAGCCTAGTGCTGAGACAATGAAAATAAATTCAATTTACAGAAACTTAATTTTTTATCTTTAACAAAAATGTTATCCTAACAAGACCAAAAAAAAATTATGTTATCATAGAAGCCAATTTGAAAACCCTGACAAGATGTAGTTTAAATTAGTTCAGTCACAATTCTAGTCTTACAAGTGATCTTCTTTTAGTTTTCTTTCATGTTATTTGGTACTCAGATCTTCAATTCCAGGGTTATAAAACTTTTAATTCAGCCTCTTAAAACATTAGAACAAGGTGTAAGTAGTTCAGAACTATGTTTTCTGGTAATACATATTCAGGTAAGGATGAACAATTAAGCTCCCCAAGCCACAGCATCCCTCAAGCACAGAAGGCATGCAAAGTCTGGGTTCATTTGAACACACTAATTGCCTATGAGATGCACCATTTCCTGACCTTCTGTTTGTGTATTTGTTTTTATACAAAGGTCTCAATAAAGCATTATACAAAGCTTTTCATTAAAGCTGGTCACTGGGTCACATTCGACCAAGCAGAGTGACTTCTGCCAGCACAACACACAGGGCTGTGGAAACGGAGAGGCAGCAGCAGGATGCAGTGCAGCTGGACTTAGTCCATCCTTGCAGATCCCTTCTAACTGAAGGCATTCTGTTCTAAAAGACCATCCATGTCTTCCGACAGCAGGTCGCCAGACGGCCCCCAGGAGAGAGCCAGGCTGTGCTCCAGGGAATGCTGCCCACAGCTCCCTCTAGGAATCTCAGCTCTCTGAATATCCTGGCAGGAGTTCCCTGTTTACCACAGCTAGAAAACCAGGGAAGTGAGGAATAGCCTTGCCTTAGACATGGTCTTCTCATCCAGCACTTAAGCATTAAATTGCCATTTCTCAGCAGCCAACAGTGACAAGCTCACCAAGAAGCTGAGCCATTTCCTCTCTTCCTTTTGCAGAAATCAGAAACAAGCCTTTGACCTGTCACATCAGCTCACAGACAGGCTGTCCCCGTATGCGCCAGCACAAGGACACAAATATATGCTTCCCCCTACACAAGTACAGCTACATGATAAAGCAGCTGGCAATGGATGGCTCCTATGAAGGAGGGTTCATGACACACTAAACCCTTAAGCTTCAGTTGTTGGAAGCCACTTCCATATGTACTTCACATGGCTCAGCTCACACGATTGACGCCTGTCCCTTGATCCGCACATCGTGCCTGCACAGGAGTATTCAGACTTGGGATTTACCTCCTTGTCATGGTTACTTCATTGACAGCCCTGAAACACCTGGATGTCTGGCAGCACTTAACAACCCCAGAAATATCTTCAGCACCTTTGGTTCTTACTCATTACAGACATTTAACAGCTCAGGAATGCTTCGGCAGTGTCCTAGGGCAGGCTTACACTGCTGAAATGGCCAGCTCGGGCTGTTGCAAGAGCACACACCACAGCCCAAGTTCACATACTACCAATCTCTTCAACACATTTCCTCTCCAGGCAGAAGCATGTCTACTGGGTATAACTCAGCCCCTGAAAATTGTCTTTCCTTCAAACCTGGTCCCTGCCAATTGAGAGATGTCATTATTCAAAACAGCAAGCTTAAAGAGGTGGAAGGAGGGGAAATAATTCTGAATCAGGAGTATGAAGTTACTGCCACAAATGAAAGGTCATTTCACTAATTATCTCCTGCACATATTTTGCATTAAATCCTGCATTATTCATAGCTCCACCAGGCTTTCTTCTGATTGCTATTTGGAGAACTGAATATTTACGCAGAGCATAAGGTTAAATTACAAGTCATTGAAAAATCGTAATGATGGATTCCAGTTTAATAAGCAGTGACATAAGAGTAAAATATATATATAGATAAAAAAATAAATATACCATGCTTAATTGATTGGAAAAACCTGCTTTCCTATTTTAAAGCACTCTCCCTCCTATGCAAGGAAAGCAGCATTAAGGAGGGTTTCAGGTCAGAATAAGCACTACGCTCTTCAGTGATTAGGCATTCCACACTAAGGCAGTTTAAAAGAGTTCAAATTTCCTTTCCAACTTACCGTTCTGATGGATAAACTTTTCTAATTACATCATGCTAATATTAAACTCTCTCCATTTCATACTGAACAGAAGTCTCTAAAGCCATACTTACAGCAAGCTCCCCCTCCCTTCTTCCCCTCTCCGTGTTTCAAAGCAGCCCACTGATTCTCAGCAGAGGGGCTGGAGGATACCAGTCACCCGCTCACCTATGACTGATGGTGGCTGGGTGGAGGCCAGGCGCTAAGCCCAGGCGTGAAGCCCAAGGGTTGCTGGTGACAGAGACAGATGCCTCTCAGAAACAAGAGCATAGCTGTACAGATGGCACCAGCAAGACATCTTTGGCTTCTTTAACTAGGGGATGTTATCCCACGAAGAAGTGTCTCTGAACAGAGATAAGAAGAGCAGGGTAGGAAGTATCAGCTTGCCTATCAAGTGGGAAAGATTTTAAGCCAGATTGAATAGCAGTGGATAACAAAATTCTCATGTTCTAAAAAGCAACGATCTGGCCCAGAGGGCTGAAATCTGGGGAAGTGATAAGAAACTGTAATAGAGTCTATCAGAAGAAGCAGCAGCGAGACACTTTGAGAAACTTACTTAGATGTATATATAGTAACCCTAGGAGCATGGAAAAGAGAAAGGGAAGGATTAGAACCTCTAATATTTGAACCAGTACTAGAAGAGATGTTCTGGGGCAAATTCTGTACAGCTGAGCATAACTTTACAGGAGAAAAAGCAGGGATTTAAATTCAATTTCGAGAGCATATATACTAACTGAAGTGAGGTAAAAAGAAAGAAAGAAGGAAATATTAACAAAGGATGTCATTATAGGAGTCTTACCATGGCTAGATCAAAACACACCAGGAAAGAAGCCATTGTTCCCTGATACATAGGGCAGAGAACTTCGGCTAGGTATGTTGGTAAAGCAGCACAGTGCCACACTGACGAATTGGAATACAATGGGATAACCTCTCAGCTGGATAATCTTTCCCCTCCACCCCCCACTTTTACCACACCCCCCCCCCCCAAAACAAGATGCAGAGGAAGTACTAGAGAGAAAGTCTTTCAGCTCCAGCCCTGACTAACAGGAGAGCACCAATTAGGAATTTGACATATGGGGGTAATAAATAACACTTTGGATTAAAGCAATCAAAAGGGAAAAAAGAAGTATGCATATATATACGCAATTATTTTAAGCAAATCATCTTTTCTGAGGAAGAGAATGCACAGCAAGACCATCGAGGCTGTGCCAAAAAGAGGCACTTGAAAACAGAAAGAAACATAAATCTTATGACAAAAACAAGTATACACAGCTGAGGCATAAAAAAGATGCAACATTAATCAAAGTACATTAAAGACAAGACACAAAACTAGCTAGAAAGGGACAAAAGGCATCAAGACCAACTTGGCTTGCATATGATAAGGGGAAACAAAGGAAAGCAACACTCTTCCTAAAAAGAAGACGTTGAAGCATTTACTCCCTTCTGCCACAGGCTTCACCGAAAAGGGAAGCATCCTCAGCCTCATGGGGTAACTGATGGGAGAGCAGACTGCAGGTGTGGAGAGGCGAGTCTCACACAAGCCATCGGATACGGACAACATCACCCTGGAAGAAGTCAGAAGTTTCAGGAAGCAATCACCAGAGCAGATGGGAGAACATTTACAAGCCAACAAGGCACAAAGAGAGAGCAGAGGGCTGGAGACAGGCAAACCCAACACCAACTTGTTCTGAGGAAACTACCAACCGCTGGCTTCTGGGGACAGTGGATTGGAACTTGATGATCTTTAAGTCCTTTCCAACCCTAACTATTCTATGATTGCCCAGCCTAATGCCACTGCAAGACCTACCCTCACTCTACCCAAACCTGAGGCTCAGCACCCAACACCTGATGTGATCCATGGGAGCAGGTTACCATAGGCAGGCCAACCTCTGGCCTATAAGGGGGGGTATGTCACTGTGATGAAAAGCGATTGGATCATTTGGTAGGGTCTAGCTGCTAAAAAGCTGGATAACTTTGCAAAAATACATCCCTAAATTTATTGCAACAGTCAGATATAAGCCTCATTTCCAGTCTTTGCTCCCTCTGTCCTCCTTTCCCTCCTATACAAGGCCTTTAAAAGGATAAATAGACAGGTATTTCTCTGCAGTCCTCCGGTGTCTACTTGATCTCCATGGGAAATTCTCCATTGACATAGGATAATTAGGAAATTTCATGCTGCTTGGACCTGCAAGAGTGCACATCTCTTTCTGAAGTGGTTAGGAAGTGGTAGGTTTGCTCCAATAAAACCTAAATTAGGACAGCATTCCCTTATCATTATCTTTGACTTCTCTGGGAAACCAAATCGCAGAGAGGAAACATTTAACTGTCATCTCTAATCCAGCTGTGTTTGCACAACTGAAAAGGACCCAATGAAGCCTCCTGGCAGCACTCAGGACTGGAGCCCAAACCCTACTTGCCTCATAACCACACAGTGCACGCACATCTGGAAAACAAAGGCAATTCTAAACATGCTGGGAGGTAAACTACAACCAGTAACAGATCTTGAGAAAAAATTATAGTCACATGGGGCACATGAGAAAGTATATTTTGAGTCAGCAGAAGCTGCTTTTAATCGTGAATCTCACTGATGCAGTTGTGTGTTGTTATATTAAATGCATTGCAAGTCCAATGAACATTATGGGAGGATTTCTGAAAAATGAACCTTAAACACACATCAAGCTCTCTGGCAAATGAAAATAATGGAGGATTTCCCCTTATTTCTTGTTTGAAAGCATTAACTTAAACCAGTTTTCATAGGAGAAATATACTTTCATCATAGTAGATAGAAAGCATTGGAATGAGTTTATGCTTGGAGAGTGCTTAACCATGTTCCCTGCATATACAATGCCAGGAGTACATCAGAACTGACTTTTTAACCAGACTCAGTTTAATATATTCTGCAATTTTAACTGTTACTATTGAAATTGCATCTATTATACAAATGGTGACTATAGGCTCTTCATACTTATTCTAAATTTCCTTTTCTTAACTAAGAAATAAATCATTGAAACACACACACACACACCAGCTTTAAAAGCTTACAACTGCAAAATGGTTTGACACCATCTGGTCACTAATATGCAAGGAGAGAATCTCTCATCAGTATCGCCTCTGTAGCAGTACAGGCAGACCAAAGGATTTTGGCACAATGCAAGAGGCTATAGACATTAGCCAGATGACTTCTACTTTGCTACGGGGCATGTGGCTTACACGTTCAGGGGCAGAAAAGCTGTCTTTGCATCAAAAGACATAAAAGCCAGATCTTCGGAAGGAACACCTGTAAAACAAACCGAACAAAAAAGCCACCAAGAAACAGGTAAAGGTCACATTAGTCAGACACCCATCACGGATGCCTTCTGTAGGCTTGATTGCACTCTAGTGGACTACTTTTTATTCAGGTTCCCTCCATTTTTGTAGTTCAATCATTCTATCACAAGATGTCCCAGAAATCAAGCATGAGAAGTTGCGGCTGCAAGCCACAGTTCGGCATGAGAGTGCTGACATATGGGAATTGCTTGTCATTATTTGATCTCAAATGATTTTCAATAATGCTTTGCTGTCGCAATAATTTGCGTCCTTATGAAGATGAATTAAGATCATTGTGTTACATCACAACACACCTCATTAATACAAAACAGCTTTGCACCTTTATCAGCAAGATGCATTTGCACAAAAAGCCTAATGCCCTTGTGCTGAAAAGCTTATAATGTTAAGTTACCTGCTCGATATTTTCTGTGCACAAGCATGACAAATCCTTTCTATGGCTTCTTTGTGCGTTATAAAGTACTGCATGCACACAGAGGCAACATTTTGCTTAACAAGTACTGTGTTAATAGTACCCTTGTACTGTTTCTGGCTTTCGTACCCAGAGATAACACAGTGCATTAACACACTCCAGTAGATTTAGGTTAACAGCTGAGTAATGAAAAGATAAGCATTCATTAAACTTGATATGATATTGGATCCATTTGGACCAAGACCAGCTATAGGTGCCCCATGTCAAAGTAAGTGATGGGGAATAGGAGACGTTCCCTCTACCTCCATACGCTATTTTATTTGGCCTTGGGAATGTGATAGAATTTGAAATACATACTCTCCAAGAAGCCTGATGGAGAAATTCCCTCTCTAAAAAGCAGGAAGCTATTTTTCAAATGCTACCTTTTAATTAGGAAAAAAAAAAAAAAAAAAGAAAAAAAAGACTGCATTCAAGCTAGAAGATCAGCTACCAATATTTTTTAAGTGATCTGAAGCATGACAAGCTTAGCCAGCAACAGAAAACCCATACAATCTATCCTCTATTGTCTGAGGGTTAATATAGTTATACCAAGCCTATTACTTCAGAGCCGCCTAATGAAAAATGTTCTATTTAACAAAGTGAACATCAACATCCTGAAGAGGTTCCTCTGCTATCTGTCTTCTACCTTTAATTTTAATTAAGAAAACAAATGGACAGTAAATTTGAAGCAAAGAATCAACATTAATCTCCAAATCAAAAGGATTTATATTGAGATTACAATTAATCACATGCATGGAATATCTTATTTAATAGGGTGATGCCCTCAGTTACTTTGTTTAATCACTAAAACAATTCCATTTCCAAAATTAGAACTTGGAACCGTTCCAAACATATCCCATTAAGTTTATCAATTCAGCAGGAACAGTGACACTAAACCTCTGAAACTCTTCAGAACTTCTTTATTCCTGCACTGAAGAATGTAAGGAGTGGGCAGACAGACTGACCCTCAGTTAAAAACAGGGAGGGGTAATGCAACATCTAATCAAGGAGGCAACCCCAGCACATTTGCACTAAAACTTACGGGTGACATTACTCCATTCCATTCAAACAAAGGCCATTAGGCCAGATTTTAGCCTCAAGTAAGCAGATAAACTCCTAGATTTCCTTCCAGTTACACTGGATGTGATTTCAGCTAACTGATATAGAAAGGATTTTACCATCAACCCTAAAAGAAAGCAGAGAAGGCAGCCCTACATTTGCACTTAGAATTACCAGCTGTCATGTGGGATATTGCACAGAGATCAGGTCTTGGCCCAGATGCACAGACATGCTGTCATCAAAACGTAGGCTCCAGGGCTCACCAGCAACAACTTCCACAGCTAGCTATGCCTTTTATTCAGGTTCATTTTAAACCTCGCTCTTCAGACACCTTATTCAGAGTTAGGACAGTCATTTTCCATGCTCTTTTCTTGTTAAAAAGGGACAACCAAACATCCCCAAGAAGAATATCCTATTGGTCACAAAAATGGGCAGTGGGAATTGAGAAGACAAACAAGTGTAGTCGGTTCGGATTAACTTAGCCATAATGTTTCAGCCAGCACATCAAAACATAGGTAGAACAATTCCTGGAAACATGAATTTACACGCCCATGTCTTTTACATCAAGACAAATGCCATAAGTCTTCAGATATTGCCTCAGCAAGATTAACACAAGACTTTTCATTACATGATCAATAAAGCCTGTCCTTTTACAGGTTCTCTTTCTCTTGCCCCACTTAGCTTCCAGTCTGTGACAGCACAGATTATTTAAAGATGCAATATATATTAACTGAAGACTGAAATCTGCTTAATGATTCCTGTTCTCCTCGTATACTCTATCCCCCTTATAAAAGAAGGGGGTGGTCAAGAAGAAAGTGGGTCATGGTGCTGTGGACATCACAGAGCATGGTTGTAGGATAATGCCCACGTCATACCATAATAAAAAGAGCAGTCACATACTCCTTTCCTATTTAAATGACACTTCTCATTTAAAAAGTCATTTTTCAAGTACATTTCTCACTCCACGTGCTCAGAGTCACGCTGTCAGCAGAGGAGAACAAGCCCTTCTGGCTCCATGCCCCTCTTTGCATGCCAAATCTCCCCCAGCAGCACCTCAACCACCTTCTCCTTGTCCTCCCTCCTTCACATGGCTACAGCCACTTTCTAGCCCACAAACCCCCCCGGCACACCCTGAAGAGCAAAAGCCATTCCCATCTCCAAAGCCAGACCTGCCTCAGAGATGACAAATTCTGCATACAGCCCCCCAGCATCTCCTCATCTTCAAACCTGGTCCCCAAGACCCCTGCTGAGAGACATCAATGCGCCTTGGCCAAGGGGCAAGCCCAGCCACAAAAGATGACCAGATTTACCAATATCACCCCACACTACTGGCCCATCTCAATGCCACAAGGGGTGAGTAACTTTGCCCCTTCCTTTAAGCCTGAGAAAAACACAGGTTATCTCATTAGAGCAAGGAGCTCAAGGGTGCTCTGGGACCAGCATCAGACAAAAGCAGACATCAACATGAGGAAAACACTCTGGGCATTTTTCCTCAAGCACACACTTAAACATGCAATAAAACTGATGGGATGCCTGCTCACAAAGTGACATAACTGAAGTCAGAGCCACCACAGACCAGGACAGGTCAGGGTGTCCCCTGCATGCTGGCAGAGAGGGAGGCTGGAGGGGAGCTCCCTGCACTCTGCTCCTGGGTTCTGCTCAGTAGCTGAGGGTGGAAGCAGGGATTGGAGGAGTTCAGCAGCCTTTTTAACACAGCAGTTGGAGCAGTCTGTTTAGTACTAGCTCTAGGGCGAAAGCAGTAAGCCGTGGTTACCCAGGGCAGGAGCTGAAGGGCTGTGCAGATTACAAGTCTAAGCTCTCACTGAGCGTGCATTGTCTGAATATTAACAAAATGCAAATTGCATACCAAATTAATTTGCAGGATAGTAAAAACCTCACAAAGATATGGGTGCTGTCATTGCGCTCAACATTTTAATGCTGTATTTTTATGAAGCTTCTGCTTCTTCATCCTAAGAGCTTCTTTAGGTAAAAAAGTTACTTTTACATCACCCAATTCTCTTTGGCAGTTTATTTTTAACAGACAACACATGCCGCATAGAAGGGATTAGAGTGAGGATTGTTCCCTAACCAGCCCTGTTATCCACTGAGAAACGCTGCTATTTCATTACATCCAGGGATGCTTGAATTTCCCTGGGTTTCTGATGCACATGGAGCAACTACCAGCAGTTAATGCAAAAAAAGGGACTAACTACTGGAGGGTCACCATCTCATAAAAAACATAATGTTCCCAGCCAGCTCTGCAGCTTGTCTTCTGGACATGTCAGCTACCATGTTGCCTTCAGGCAAGAAATAAGAATATTAACCAACAAAACAAGTAAACACATGTTCTTGTATGATTTTGGACTATATCAAGGTAACAGCTTCCTAAATAAGTCTTGGTTTTGCTGGTCCAAAGCCAGAAGAAAGATACACGCAGAAGCAACCCTTCTTACCTCTTCTGAGCACCCACAGCAATATAAAGGGAGTCAAGGGCAAAGCATTAGCCTTCTCTGTTCCATAAAACCTATTGCAATAAATTCAGTAAGAAGATGCAAGCATCTGAAACCAAGGATGGTGCCAAGAAGGCAGTCATTCTTGTCATCATGAACCTTAGCGCTTGCTGCTCCAGCAGCACCACTTGTCCTTCCCACCATGCCAGCATCCCCCTTGAAGCCATGCCAGCTGTAGGCGACTTGGGGCAAGGACAAGGTGCTGTCTCTGAGACTTGTGCTGCTTTATAGAGGGCATGCTCAGCTGGAGGACACTCACCCATTGCCACCCTCCACAGCTCCTCATGCCCATAGAGCAAGGGAGGATTGATTGATCGCATTAATGGGGGAAACAGGACACCTTACACTGGGGGAAACCGATCCTTCCCCGTGGCAGTAGAGCCCCTGCCCAGAGCAGCATCAATGCTAAGGAAAGTGGGGTGATTAATAGAGAAGAATTGATCCACCCAGTCCTTGTCAGGCAGCCAACTGCTGCCTTAAACAAAGAGGCCTATGTGTAACTCTACCAGGCAGTCACTTAAATCATGCCACAGCTTATAATGCCTCCCCATACATTCCCTCACTTGAGTCCACCCTTCCTTCTTAACAGCTACTTACGTATTAAACAACCTCCTTTTCTACACACTTTGAAGACTGACAGAGGAAAATTTCCTTGAGGTATAGCAGCCTTATCCACCCAACTGCCCCTGGATCACGTCCCACTTTCTCTCCAAAACAAGGAGAAAACATAAAACGTTTTCAGAAAACCCAAGGGATTCCAAACCAAGGAATAAAGATGGAGGGAGGCCTTGTTGAAGTTTCCTCATCCAAGATAAAGCTAGCCAACAGATAACAAAGGAGCTAGGAGGAGAGGGTATGTATAGCTTTCAGTGCTGAAGCATACTGTGCCAAAACCTACCTTGGACTAGACACACTGAAGTATTATTGTTATCTGTTGCCTTTTGGCAGTACATGTCACATCTATGAAATTTATTTTTATCTTGGTACGTTTTCCTGAATTAACAAAACCTCCTTATTTAATTCCACAGCATGGTCGGGCAAGAGAGTTGCATCAATCCCTTCCTGAAGGGCAAAAGCACACCTCTCCTTCAGATTTGACCCTCAAATCTCATTAACTGCAACAGCATCCTTAGGGCCCAATGTTTGCACATGACGTTCCTGAAAGGGGAAAGGAGGCAGAAGAGACAAGCACACCCCCAGCGAACAGCAGGCTGAGTGCTTGATCTGGCTCCCCTCCACCCCCACCATAAAAGTCCCTAGGGCAGGGCTCTGCTAACAAAAAGGGGCTTTGCAAATACCATGCTAGATAAGCACTGTAGCATAGGCAGCTTTTGGCATCTGCTCATCATTAAAGATAACCTCACCTGAACGGCTGGGGAAACAGCCCACCTGCTTTTAAAAATAGGCTTCCTCTTTTCTCACAGCAATCTGCCTGTGCTGAGTGATGCTTTAAAAATACACCAAGACATAGTGTTAACACTGGAGCATTTCCTTACCCAGCCGGGCAGGGATAAGATCTGCATCTCACAAAAGGCCAACATATGGTGCTGATAGCTCCCTGATTATGTCAACATTTATTAGTTAAGTAAAAATCACCAGTCTTCTTTAAAGGAAGGAGCCCAGATGCCTGCAATTAATATTTCTCCACCCCACCGAAGAAACTGTAACGTAATTCCAAATGTCTCTACTTGAAAAGGCTCAAAACTCACAAATTATGTCATTAGAAACAGCAACGGGTAACAAGAGGTGCAGTATAATGTATTTTCATTAGCCGAGGCTAATTGGAGCCAAATGAGTAAAACAATGCTGTAAGGGCGAGCAGCAGAAATCCTTGGGTCTTTAGGAGATGAAATAAATGAGGGTAATCAGTGGCGTATGCAGAATACAGCATGTTCAATTAATATAAATAGGAGAGCAGTCGACGGCAGCGCTCCGCTGGGGCGCAGATGAGTGCTGGTGGGCAGCAGATGTCTTATTATATTGTACAAACACAAGCAGTATGGCAGCCTAAACCAGTGAAAACACTCGGGTTTGAGGTACACCCAACAAACAGGACTGAAGGGGGTGTGGAAAACCCAACACAAATTGCCACAGGAGGAAATCCTGCCAAGCGGAGCGGAGGTGTTCGGAGAAGCCAGCATGGACCTGGGGAGGAGATGGGAGAAGGGGAGGAGGCAGCTGCCTGTCACGTTAGAGGAGAGACAGTCGTGGCAGCTCTTCCCTTGGCAGCTCCAACACTTGCCACCTGCACACACAGATATTTTGTGGGGGTGGATTATCTGATCCATCCTCCTCCTCCATCTTTTCATCACGTCAGGTTTAATTGTTGCGGTAACGATAGTCAATTGATTTTGCAATTTCAGCTTTCAGGCCCTTCTGAAGAGAGAACAACCAACCTTGTCTTGCACTTCAATCTTCTTCTCAATAAGATCAAGGCTGCTGTCCCTCAATTTTCTCTTCTTTTAGGGGAGAGAATAATGATGAGATCTTTCAGCACTTGCTTTTTATCTAATGTGTGGCAGAGCACGAATTTTCTGTGTTGTTCCCCCTAGGCAAATCCCCTTTTTGAATATTATGCTTTGGGGCTTACATCTTTTCAGATACAATTTTATAGCTCAAAAGTCACAAAATGCCCATGCTTTTCCAAGTTACTGGCGTTTTTATGCAATTTCCTGATATATCTTTTTGCAATTCCCAAGCAGAAATTGCCAATAATGCTCTTCTCGTTCTCCAAAGAAAAAGCTCAGTGGCTCACATCCCTCTGCAGCCAACACTGAGGTCTACTGTACAAAAAAGCACTGAATTTAAGCAAGATATACGAAAGCTTAGTGAGCTATCACTCATATCCACAGATATCCTACCTACTTTTCATAGTGCTAACTACCATGTTGCAAAAGAGCAATGACATTATGCAACTATTAATATAACAACAGCTTCATGATCAAATCCACACTGACTAATGTTGACTACTGTCATTTAGCATCACTAAATGATGCTTTGGTGACTTAGCCAGTGCATGACACACATTTTAAGTCAAAGATTGATTTTATCATTTACCAATTCTGTAATTTTTGGTTTAGCATTTGATACATAAAAATTTGGAGGGTTTTTTTGTCTTAATTCCAAGATTTCCCCACCCTCCTGAAGAAAATAGCTTTCACACTCAAGAAACATGGGGAAAATCAGATATTAAGTACGAGGAGGGTTCAAAAGTCATATCATTATGAAACTGGAGGTGAGTTAGCATTTTTCTTTTGTGCTCTATTTCATGGCCTGTGCCTAAAGGTGAAGACAGGCAACAAATTACACAAGCTATCACTGCAATACAACCACAAGACTGACAGTCAAATATACAAGATAGATGCAACATACTCCATACAAGATAGAGTATCAGGAATGGTTTAGGAAAGAGCCACATACAAGAGTTAGAAGTAATTATGTGTAGTAAATCATGCAAAATTATTGATGAGCAGCTGAACATTCATATCCATGAGCTGTTCAAATACATTCCAAATTCCTGAGGTTTCCCTAGACATTTTTCTCTTAGCATTATTTATTGGTCCCAGAAATCTATCTGTATCAGAAATCTATGCAGATCAATTCCAAAATATATTTACTACTACAAAATCAAACCTCTCTAATCATAGAATAGAATCATAGAATAGTTAGGGTTGGAAAGGACCTTAAGAACAACCAGTTCCAACCCCCCCTGCCATGGGCAGGGACACCTCACACTAAACCATGGCACTCAAGGCTTTTGTCCAACCTGGCCTTGAACACTGTCAGGGATGGAGCATTCACAGCTTCCCTGGCAACCCATTCCAGTGCCTCACCACCCTTACAGTAAAGAACTTCCTTATACCCAATCTAAACTTCCCCTGTTTAAGTTTGAACCCTTTACCCCTTGTCCTATCAGTACAGTCCCTAATGAAGAGTCCCTCCCCAGCATCCCTATATGCCCCCTTCAGATACTGGAAGGCTGCTATGAGGTCTCCACACAGCCTTCTCTTCTCCAGGCTGAACAGCCCCAACTTTCTCAGCCGATCTTCATGCAAGAGGTGCTCCAGTCCCCTGATCCCACAAGTGTTTGGAAGAGGCCCAGGGCTGCATCATCCAAACAATTCTTTAAGAAACAAGAAGCCAGCTGCTCATAGCCCCTTTACTGCTGAATCTAGACTACATTAAACGCACAGCAAAACGTTAAGCTGAAGGAATGAACCCGAGTAATCCACTAAATGCTTCAGAAGCAGCAAGTGCTGTTTCATTTATGCTGCACCAGTCCAATTGTGTTGAGAGACACTAGCATTTTTGCTGTCCTGCATGGAGGAAACAGAATGAGTTAAAAGGCAGACTATGGAAATCACCTGGAATGAGTGAAAGCGCACGCCTGAGCTGACCAAGGTTGACTGGCAGCACACACAGACAGAAGATCAGCTCCTTGGATCACTTACAGACAATAAAAAAAAGAAGTGTAAATTGGGTTTAAAGTATTTTTTTCATAGGAAAAAAAGAAACTCATTCCACAGATATTCCCCTGTGAAATACTGGAGAAAAAGGAACAGGTCACTGATGTCCAGGTACTTTGTTTTGATCCTGAAATTGTTAGATTTCCACTAACCCCAAAATTATTCTGCTCCCTTCTTCCCTCAGTGGCTTGTAACAAGGAGAAACTTGAAGGAAGAGCCCATATGCCCAAGAGGAAATTCAGTACATTTTAAAGCTAGGGAAGAATCTGTGGGGATAGGAGGAAAAACCTCAACACTTGTTTGAGATGAAATCCTGGTACCAATTAAGATAGCCATGAAACTCTCAAGAAGTCTATCAGTTTGCCCCTCTGCTTTCTTGCACTCCTCCCCAAATTTTTAAGTACCCAAACATAAAATGTTTAAAAGGGAAAAACCTGAGAAATTTCAGCAAAATGAAACCAAAACCCCTCCAAAAAGGCAAAACCTCAAACCAAACTCGTGCTAAATAATATCCCCTCTGAAATCTCATGGAAAAGTAAAGCAAGGGTTAAAGATGCATGTATGAATACTTTCAGGTGGACAAACTGACGGCATTTGTTTCCTTGTTAGGAATTAATCAGGATGAGAATTTCTACTCGTAAATACCTATTTTGAGATGGAGATGAGAGCAGTTTTCTAAAGACCACAAAAAGAAAGTCACAAGGTGCTATGCTCAAGCACAGTATCTAAAGTCAAATGTTAGAGATTTTCCTATTATCTCAGTATTTAGCTTTCATATGAAATAGTGAGAGAAGGGACAGGAGGAGGGTCAGAGGGAATAAACTTCACGTTCTTCAGCACATAGCTGACATCAACCTTTCACGTTATCTCAAAGCCTCTCAGTTAAGTCCTCACTAGAAGAGGCTTGAAGGAGCTACTTAAGGTCAGAAGTCAGCCAGACTTCAGCTCCAGGACCTGACACAAGCAACCTTAGCACATCCGACCCTGGCCCTTTGGCACCAGCCTCCCCAAGCAGAGAGCCCAGCCAGGAACAGAGAAGCTGCACTAAGCAAAGAGAATGAAGCCTTATGTATTGGAATAGAGTGCATCATCCTTTAATCAACCTTAAATCAGTGTGTTTACTGTAACAGTGAATGCGATCTGAACTCTTAACTTCTTGGGTTTTAAGTTGCTCCTCTAAGGTTTTCTCCCTTTCCCAAAATAATCTTAACAGAACAGAGATACTTCAGGTTTTACAGATAAATAAAACTTTCTGAAGAAAAACCTGGTTCTCCACATCATATGTACAAGTGTACATAATTAACTTGCTTTAGTTTTTGTTATATAGGTCATATTATGTAGGCCAAGTAACTTGTGAGCCAGATCACCATGATACCTGGGGTACTGCTAGGCAGTCTACCTGCAGCAATTTGTCAACTTGTTTTTCCAGCAGGAGGCTCATCCCAAAGGTTTACCTGATAGATTGCTTACATTAAACTGCTGTACTCCATCTCACACTAATGTACATGTTTGACCATCAGTGTAGAAAGGTTCCCTGTTTCCCACCAGCCCTGTGTCCTTCCTCCTTGCCCTATATTGTCTTTTCTATGGAGGTAAAAAAAAAACAAACAGTTTCTTTCAAAGCAATAATAGTGATTTTCAATTAGTGTGCCTTCTTCTATCTCAGGCTTGGGTATCAGCCATAGAAACCCAATGACCTTCTGCTGCCTTCCCATCAATATCAGCTAGGACAGGGACCTTGTGATTTTTTTTTCCTCATAGAAAAAACAAGCTCAAAATCCCACTATTAAACCTGCAGAGCTTTGTATCATTGCATAATAGAAGAACAGTACAGGTACGTGGTGTTTGCATTTTACCACATCGCCACTTCAATGGGATAAGAACATAAGAAGCATTTCCATTGCACCAGTTAGAGAAATCCCTTGGACAGCCAAAGAAGATGAAGGTACTTAGCTCAGCTGGTGTTTATTCTACAGACTGACAGTTAAGGTTCACCTCTGCAGTGCCCAACTAGGAAAATCACCAAGATGCCAATGAATGTTTCCCTGCAGATGCTCTTCATTTGCAGATGAACTGCAGCAGGGCAAGGCTTTTGGGCATGACAGGCTACCTGGGGCTTTCGGTCTGACTCTTCACAGTGCTGTATCCCATCAAGAAGGATTAGGAGGCTCAAGTGCCTTTGCTCTGGTTATCATTCAGGAGTCCTGCATCTGATATTTCCAAAGAGGAATATTTCATTCTCTATCTCCCCTCCCTGGAAACTATGTCAATCAGTCAGCTTTCCCACCCACCCACCCAAGGACAGACAGCTCCATCAGTTCCCATTAGCACTGCAAGTCTGAAAAGTACAAACCCCACAGTTTATTGATTTGCTTTGACATATTTAGGGTTCTCCCTAGGAAAAGCAAGTTGTCTTCAGGGGCAAGGGGAGAACATCAGTCACTATGATATCCAAAGCACACAACCTCCCTTTCACAGCTCCTTGGAAACACACAAGGAAGCAGTACCACTAGCATCGCAGGCAATTACAAGCATGAAGAAAGTCTTAATAGAAAGTTACAGACATAGCAAGGGTTTTTTCCCCCCCTCACCTTGTTACCATTGAAGTGTTGTTAAAGCTGCATGCCATTACCACCTTCCTCTACACCTACCCAGCTACTCTATTACATCTTCAAACTCCAGTGTCCCACTTAGACACTCACAACAGAACCTGCATAAATGTCTTCGTTTAAATCTGTGTTTGCTACAAACAGAAAACAGTTTTCCCATTTACCACTTGCATGCCACCCTTTAATTCATTTCTACCTTAATCTAGTAAATTCACCGGGCTGCTAACATAATATTATCAGTAAAAACACTCATAACCCAGCTGAGATGAAAGCCTCCAAATCTCTCACAAGCAACTTCTACTCTGATGAGGATCGTACAACTTTCAGGCACAAGGAGTTCTATTTCATCTGTTGCAAGGATAAGTGTGCTTTGGCTGCTGTTTGCACAGCTTGTGCTTTAAAAAGGAGAGCAGTGGATGAAGGTGAGCATGGTTTCTAGCTATCCTGTTAGCATGGAAATAGCAACTCTGATTTCTTCCACCTTTCTCTTACAGCAAATTATTTGCTGGTCTTTTTATATTTAGAAGGGAGGCTGTTTTGATGTTGAGCAATACCATTCATAATTAAAGCAGCAAAGAGAGCAGAGAAAGTAAGGGATGGGAGCAGGGGGCAGAAAAAGAGAGCCAAGACTTTACGAAGGGAGTTATCATAGACCGTGCATAAGAGGCATTAAGGATTTCCAGACAGGTCAGCATCTCTGTGAAAGCACCAGCAAACAGAGGCTATGTTCACTGCCAAACAAAGCACATAACCAAAAATGCTTCATGCTCAGCAATACCATAACAACAGCAGAAAACTCAGCAGCCACCAGCCAACAAACCCAGAACTTCATTGCATTCAAAAGCACCACCCCAGCCTTTACTGTCGTTACTCTAAGGCGGGTATCTCACACCATGTCCTCAGACCCCTCAAGCTCAGAGCACTTTAAAACACCATAGTTTGTCCTTAGAATAAACCCGAATTCAGACTTCAAGACCAAGCCCCAGTTCTGATTTATGAATCATTTCAGAATATCTTAGCTCGGTGCCTGCAGCCACTGTTGAGCTCCCTTTTTTCTGCAGACAGAGGGAGAACAAAAGCTACTGCAGCTGCTGACTGTCAGGCCCCTTCCAGAACAAACCTCCACCATGACAATGAAGACCAGGTCAGCAAGAAGCAATTTCATTGCTCCATCTGGTACAGTTACCAACTTGTTGAGCTATGGATGTTTTACTCCAACAACTCACCACAAACTAAACTCTTAATCAGTCTTTCTTTGTACCTCTAAAAATGACCAAACAGGCTTCCCCTAGCAAAAACCTCTTTCCCTGGCCATTATTATTCTCATACCAATTCTGGTAACCGGACACACCAGGCACCTGAAAGACCAATGAGCAGGAAGCAATGCAAGGTGGCCAGCTCACACAGACTATTGGGCTGCACAGAAATGCTCTTACCACCCACTGCTTTCCCCCCCCCAATTCATATTCAGCTCACACAAAGCCTGTGGGATGAGATTTTATACCACCTGAAGTGAGACACGTGCCATGGAACGGCGCTGCTCAAAGCATCAGGGAACAGCCATTCTTCACTCTGCTGGCTTTATCCCTGCCTTCAGATACTGGTATAAAACACGACAGAAATAACCCTTCCACCCCTCTTCATGAGGGCATCCCACCCACTTCCACCAACCTTATCCATGCTGGGATACAACCAGGAGGGTCCTTCTGGTGGAGGAAGAGCTCACTTCGCTCAAACAGGGCATCTTCTACAGCATTTGAAGCAAGCCTTGAGAGAATCCCCTTCTACTCTGGAAGAGAGAAGGAGCTTGACCTTAATTGCTGCTTAATTTTTGTATTACACTCCCATCATTCACTGCTATTGACAAGTCAGCTGTGATTAATCATACATGATTGCATCAACCAAGGCACACCAGAAAATAATAATTAGCAGATTAGCATATACATGTAACACTGGGCCCTCAGAAACACTTTACAAACACTAACTAATCAGGGTTTCTTAAACTCACTTCACCTGTCTCTCACGTAGCCCCCTCCTTTCCATTCCTCCTTGTCTTTGCTCAGCTCTTGCTTGCTTGCAGGGATGCTCCTTTCTCCCCCAGCTGCAAGAAATATTTGATTCTGCCCTTTCAAACCACATCTTTCTCCCCTCCTCGCTCCCTCATCTTCTCTTTTCTTCTTGTCACCCTTGGGCATCCTTGTTCCAATTAAAAAACCCAGCTGGAAGAGGCCTAAACAGCCCAATGAACAGTGAGGTATAGCAAAAAGAGGTATTTGTGGCTTTACGATGAGGTGAGCAACACAGAGGAAAAGGAATATGAGTGACAGAAAATAGGGTAAGGCATATTTGCCTAAGAGTGAGGACAGCAGAGAGCTATGGAAAAGAAAGAATAGAAAGAAGAACTATGCCCATTAAGGTTTGTCTTTTCTAATCAAGAAGGTTTCAGGTGTGCCAAGTTCTCTTGCTGCAAGCTGCCCATGGAGACACAGCACCATGCGAGCCGGTAGCAAAGGCCAGAAGCTGATGCTGACAGACATGTCAAATGCATGCAGATTCAATAACTCAGGTTGCATTCTCTATCACTTTCCAGATATCCACAGAACTGTAATGAGAGGGGGATAAAATTCACTTTGTGTTCAAGAAAAAAGGAAATTGTAAAATAAATGCTAAAGATTCAAAATAAGACTTTTTTTTGTTCAGTATGTCATTTTTAAAACAATAACAATATAAATTTCAAGAACAGAGAAGAATTTCATTTTAATGCATTACATGCACAAAACCAAGATGCTATAACTTATTTGAGCATCAGTGTTGCAGTAGCCATTTGAAAGGTTCTAAGAATCAAGAAAGTGAAGGGGTCATCAAGCTTTTAA
The DNA here is from genome assembly GCF_033783945.1 of Neopsephotus bourkii. Lineage (NCBI taxonomy): Eukaryota > Metazoa > Chordata > Aves > Psittaciformes > Psittacidae > Neopsephotus > Neopsephotus bourkii. The sequence goes on from NW_026902270.1 coordinate 1,235,075, forward strand.
AGCAAGAGGATGAGGAGCCTCTGTTGCATCAGCTCAAGCCTGATACCCTGATGGAAGCGACTGTACAACAGAGAAACCCATAGAGAAAGAAGGCTCAGCTGGTGATGCCAGACCCCCAGTGTCTCTGAGGGGTGCAGCAGTGGACCTCTCTTGGTTTCCCCCTTCGTGCTGCACTGTTTCCACACTTCCACGTGCACTGTGGTCATACATAGGGTCCAGCACAGACTGTGTTTCTTTGCTTGCAATATAACTTGGCTTTTCCAAGGAGATTTGAGGGTTCCCGTGTGGTCCTGCAGGCTGAGCAAACACTTAAGGTGAGAATTTGCTTGTGCTACGAGCTTTTGATGCTGGGATCATGATTGGCAGGTTTGAGGTAAAGGAGCCTTCCCAAAGCTGAGATTGAGTGGGGCCATTCTGATTTTAAATGTCTTTCACCAGATTCGGTATGATTTGATTTCCAGGAATAACCTGGGAATTTGACCTAGGAAACCTCCCATTTTCCCAGGGACCCATGATATTGGCTGATTACATCGCCCTCCTCTGCTCCCATCTTGTGTCAAAAGGCAGCTGTAGCTGCTCCTATGAGGCTTTGCATGCATTACAGCATTTTGGAAAGCATCTTGGAACTCATGGAGAAGATGTTATGCAGACACACGCAGAACAAGGGGAGGGGAAAAGGAGGTACTGGGGAATAGGGAAAAAAGGAACTTTGCAAATTCATTGCTATCTGCTCTAGCCAGGCAGCAGGGCAATGTACTCTGAGCCCCCAGCATATGCAGCTCTCCTCAAATCCCACTCACTTGTGGAAGTGTTGCACACTGAGAGTCACCAGCCCATGATGCTGTTCTTGTCCCCTGCCTTCCCGGGTGACTCCTGCAGTAGCTGGCTGGCTCTGCTGGCATCACACATATCCCATCCAGCAGCATGCAGGTCCATAGGTGGGAGCTGGCACCAACACAGCTCATCTGGGATCTTCCCGGTCTTCCACAGGGGTCTTGTGGCTGGACAAAGTCTCCAAAGGCATGCACAGGGCAGGCAGGGACTGTACAACAGCATGTGCCTTGTTTGCACAGTGTAGTCCTGATGGAAAACCCCGTGGGATGGTCCTGCTAGGAATGACTGGGCGGTGGGAAACAAGGGAAGTGTTGGGGTAAAACCGGCTCAATGAATGACATGAAGCAGAGTTAATGCAGGTGTGCTTTCTCGAATGGGGCTTTATGGAGGAGGCAAGGGACTGGAGGGGTGACTCTGAGGCAGGGAAGTTTGGGATTAGTGGTCCTGCCTTCCGCAGAAAACTGATTATTTGGAATTAACGTTAATAAATCTAGCTTTCTTTTCCTATACTTGCTCCCCCTTCTCCCACCCCTTACACAAAGACTCCCTGCACGCTGCTTACAGTAACCAGCACAAAACAAACCTCTTTCCTCTTCTTTGTGTCACGTATATCCAACGATACAAACCCTTTGTCCCTCTTGCCACGGCTGACATGCCAGCCAGAGCTAACGATCTTCACTTGGCAGGGATTTCCATGTGAAAGGAATGGTTTGAAGGAAGCCTGTGGGCTGGAGCCAAGGTAAAAGCTCCTCATTCCCTCCAGCGAACGCTGCTTTTCCAGTGTGAAAGCTGGAGCCAGTGCCCTCCGAACGGCTGTTCCCATGGATTTGCCCCAGGTTGGAGCCTGTCATCTTCACAGCAGGAGCAGGATGAGGGCTTTACAGCGGGATGAGGATCGCCAACAGCACGAACATTGTTTCTCCATGAAGGAAAACAAACTTTGGTCCGAGGTTTCGGCCAGCAACGGCTTTCTAATGCAAACAGTGCTCAGTCACTCTGCTGTACAGTGTATAAAGAGCTGTCAAATGCCAGGTACCAAAGGGTGACTCGGCTTAGCAGGGAGATGTATAATCACAGGAAGCGGCTGGAAGCTAAATCCAGGTGATCTGAAGTGAGAAGCAAGGTACATTTTTAACAGTTACCCATTGAAATGAACTGCCGAGGGGTGAAACTGACTGGGTTTGGGGGGCTTAAATTTCTCAGGTCGAGACCAGTTGCCCTTCCCTGCATCAGAAGTTATTGCAGGGATGAAAAGCAGGCCTGAGCGAGACTTGTTGAGTTGCAAATAGCCTTGCATGGGGTGAGCACTGCAGAAGAATGAAGCTTTGTAGTGCCAGGATTTCAGCAGGGATATTGGAAATGACCGGTGTGGGTACTGCTACCCTTTCAACTGGAGCCATCGGAGCCTTGCCAACAGCATCCCTCAGGAGGGGAAGCAGGCAGTGGAATTGGGAAAGTCTTCACACAGCTTGTCCCTGAGCACAGGAGGAATCACACAGGCACAGTCAGTGACTTTACTGTGGAGCCAAAGCCCTTCCCAGTCACTTCAGCAGCAAAAAAAACTCCCTCTTGGTTTACATTAGGATTATGCCATAAGCAACACTATCAGCTTTCCTGCCTCCTCTTCAGTGCATCTTCCCTTAAAACACACGCACCGCTGTACCCCACAAAACCCTCATCCCTAAGTTTGCCTCCAGATTTTAGGGCAAAACTGCCTGGGGTTTTTTGCTCAGTAATTCTCACTGTTTCAGCCATCCATTCCTTAAAGGATCACAGCAGCATCCTACTTCCACGTGGAGTGAGGAAGGGGAAACTACACTCCTTAGCTCCTGCAGGCTTCACCCACTGGAGCCGAGCCATGCACACAGCACTGGTTTAGAAGCTCAGGCGATGGCAGCAGCAGCAGCAGCAGTAGGTGGATGGCTGCTAAAATAGCCCTGCACATTGTGTGAACCATGTGGGCAGGAGCATCACCAGGCGCCACACTGCCAAGCCGCTCTCTGCTGATGTCCCTGGGGATGAGCTGTGCACAGATCAGCATCAACACATGGAAGGCGCCTGTCGTGCGGGTGAGATCCTGCGACAGGATCCATGCTGGACAGGAGGATGTCAGAGCATCAGTTACTGTGTGCTGCTGCTGTCACCCCACGGCCATGGTGCCTGTCCCCTCCTGATGCTGGTGGAAGGCACGGGGGCTATGGTGGGCTCAGCTGATGACACTGCAGTGGGGCAGGAGGAGGCACTGTGCACACGCCTTCCGATGCTTTCTGCTGTAACTGGGACAAGCAACGCAGCCAGAAGCGGCTTTAAGGGAAACTGCCCTTACACAGGGGTTTAAAGCGCACATTACCCCTTCCTGCCCTTCTTGTTTAGGGCATAGAAGTTGGCTTAAGCAATAAGCATAGGTGGCAAATGCCGTAATTGCACCGCAGATGCGATTTATTGTTCTGTGCTCTAATTGCAATAACTACTCTTTTTGTCTGCAGGACCCGGGAGGGGAGAGGATCCCTGCAGCTCCCCGCATCCCTTCGCGCCCACCTTCAGCCTCTGCCGCCTTCAACCCTGCGGGGATGCGGGAGCAGGGGGTGCCGGACCCATCTCCCAAGCGGAGGGAAGGGAAGGGAAGCGCCGGCGCTGCCGCTGCCTGCAGCCACAGCGGGGCAACAGCGCCGCGCCGTGGCCACTGCCGGCACTGCGGCGGCACGGATGGCCCGGGGGGGCACCCGAGCTCTGGTTTTACAGTGAGCTTCATCACATCATGAATAGCCATCGGCAAACGGGGGTGAGCTGTCCCTTTTCCGACTCGACAGCTGCTGAACATAGGTCTGTGAACCACCCGTTGGTGCAAGGGGCATTTCTTTTCCTAACGTTAACGTTCCTATTGTTGCGTTGTCATCCCACTTGTTTTATTGTGAATTACAGCTGAAAGGCTCTTTCCTGGAGAAAGATTCCTTTCTGTAGGGGAAATTTGGTTATTGAAAGCTTTCTGTGGGCAATTGCTTGGACCATCCTCAAAGCAAACGTCTGCTTGTGTGGCTGACATTGCTCTGTGCCGGTGGTCATGAACTATGGATGTTAGCTCACTGGCCCTGAAAGAGTTTATAGATTACCTTTAGTATGTATAATCACTTGAACCAAGGCTTCCATGCCATCTCCTGCCACTTGTGTGAAGGGGGGGGTGTCTTTTGGACAAGCTAGCACAGATGAAATACCCCACACAGAAGCACTGCTAGCGCATCACACACACCGTGGTTTCTGCCTTCAGGACATACGCCAGGCAGAAGGCAATCAGGTGCGGATACACACGGCCTGATCGCATGTACAAAGGCACATTTCACCCCCTGTGACCCCTAGAATCCCTGTGCCTGTTCGTGGCATCCAGCCAGCCTGGTACCCCCAGTTCCACCCTCCTCCTCCCCCAGTTCGCAGATAACCAGATACTCCTCTCCTTTTAGTCCCTGTGCACCCTGCTCCCTCCACTCCATCAGCCAAGGGCTCCTTATCTCCACGATGATCTCCTGAGCTGCCTTTTGTCTCCGACAGCTCATCGCCCTGCCCCTCACCTGCTGGATCAGCTGATGCCGCATTGGGAAAAAGAGGGAAAACTCTGGGAATAATTAAGAGCTCGGAAAGCTTTCAAGTTCAAACATAAATAAAGGGCAGGAGGCAGGGAGAACCGCATGCTTCTTTTGATTAATTCCTTTCCTTCCCACCCCAAAGGCCGTGCGGTAAATAGAACGAAGCACAGCCCTGACAGACACAAACCTTGGCTGTCTGTTTATAGATGGCGTGAGCGCCAATATTCCGGAGGGACCGTGCAAAACGAATCTGTCAGTGAATCAGAGCACATGTTACGGAGTGTGAAGGTACATGCTTCACATTAAAAGCAAATCCTTCAGAATACCCTCAGCCTACATCTGCCGCGCTGGTTGCTCCTACTGCGTTCCTAACATTCATCCTGAATTTTATTTTCCACATCTTGGAAGTGTTAGATCTGCAAAGAAAAAAAAACCCAACAGGATTATAAGCGCAGCTGTTGTGAAGCTCAGCTCTGAATAACTGCAGCTGAATGCTGATTCCTACCCATGGATGTGTTTCCAACCATCTTTTGGAAGCTGCCCATTTTAAGTAACCAACTAGCTGAGAAACCCAGGTTGAGAACGCTCACTGCTGCCTACCCCTACCGTGATCACTGGTACCTGCCACATTTAGGGGTGATCAGAAGATGCCATTTTATCCCACCTGACTCTTCCCAGCTCCCTTGTCATCTTTTCCTACTCTCCCCATTCCGTTCCATCAAGCCCCTGTGTTACTGCTGCTGCTCCTACACCAGCAGCATGCTCAAAGAGCGACATTCAATGACAGTGATGCCACAGCATTAGAATGAATTTCCAAGAGCAGAAAGAGCCCTAACAGTGCCAGGCAAGTGACTGGGGTTTTGGTACCCTTTCTCACCATCACTACCTTCAGACAAAGGAAGCAGACTTGAGGAGCGTTTATGCTGTGCAGTGATTTACAGTGTAAACTCTGAGTAAGGTCTCTGATCACACCAGAATGCAGTCATCGGTGTTACTAGGCAAATACAACACAAAAGAAACGTGTCCCATCATGAGCTATGGTTTAGTATCAGCTAATAGCCCTGCTGACTGGTTGGTTGGGGGTTTTTCCCATCATGAGTTACAGCTACATTACATAGTCACTTGCACTGGTTTGCCATTTGAGATCCAGATGCTTCCCATCCTAATCAGACAGTGTGCAAGCTTGTATCTGCAATCCAACAACAAATGAAAACACTTGAACTGGTTTTTTACCTGCACAAAAACGAGTCCAGGTTGGAGCACAGCAAAACCCAAACCTTTTCCTGTTAAGAGCTACAGAACAACCCAGTTCTGCTCCCTCTAACGCTACTTTTACATGGAGGTGGAAGAAAAGACAACTGAGCATTTCTTCTGTGCTCCTCCTCATCAACGCAGCTGGAAGCTATCGCCTTCCTCTGGTTGGACTTTGCCAGTTGCAATAGAACAAAACAGTTTAGCTTAGCACTCCTGTTTTAGCTCGGCACTCCTCACTCACAGCTCTTCCTACAGGACTTGGCCTGAACTTAGCTGTTTGCTTGGAAAACAGTTCAGCCCTTTCCCACTCTCAGGCTGGAGCTAACAAAACCAGCCAAAAGCATCAGCACAGCTTCGCTAGGAAGGGCTGGAAAATATTGTTTTCCCTGCTTTCTCAAAACCAGGGTCCCTTGTGCTTGCTAGAGTTCTTGATATCACTGCTTTATCTCCTCAGGGGTGTAGTGCAAGCGGGCAGACAGGCCACCCTGGTCCCTCCCGTTCCCCAGAGCAGAGGGGACCATCCCCTCGCCCTCAGACCCATGGCATTTTTGCTGCCACGTAGTCTCCTGCAAGACATTTAGAGGGATCGATCCCCGGACCAAGCAGGCTGCTCCCAGGCAAAGCCTTGCTTTCCTTTGTACTCTAGCACCACCAGGAAAGCACATATTGCTCTGAAGTTCATGCATTCTCCTGCTACAGCAGCCAGGGAAGAAGGACTCCAGGCAACAGCTATTGGCAGCGTTAGCATTCCATTTGCATGTCAAAGCCTGTTGATGCTTTTGGGACAGGCATTAGCAGTTCTCTCCTACACACACACACACATACACAGCAGGGACTCAAAAGGAAAGCCACTCACTTGATGCTGAAAAGTTGCTTCCCTGACCACATCTCCCTGCATTAAGGCATTACCTGCACAGCGTTAGATAAATACTGCAATTACAGGCATATAAACTGCTATGTGCTGCCCAGGTCACAGTGTCAGGCTCACTCCAGCATTCAAACCTGTGTTTTTCAGACCAACAGACATGCTCCACAAAGCAGCTTCACGCTAGTGAGGAAGATCTCACATTATGAATGCTGTGACAGTGCTTCCTGCCCCGGTCGCATACAGAAGGCATACCTAACTCGTGCTGCTGAAGGACAGGAACAGAGGGGTTTGCTTGCCATCAAGCAAATACGGAGGTAGCAGCGCTGTCAGAGATGCATCAGCAACCCAAACAAAAAGGTCAGGCAAGGAGCGGTGTGAAAAGGGGATGCTTCAGGGATAGCATGAAATTAGGAAATTACTCGATTAATGCAAAATGTTATTTTGGTTCAGAGGAAAAAAGGGTCACTTCTGTCTGTACATTAAATATGAGAACAAGTGCATTTGGACACAACATTTGACTTACACAAGACAGCAATCAACAGTGCTACAGAGGGAGCTTGCAGTATTCAGCCTAGCACTGCTCCTTGAGGACTACCTGGTGTGCGCTCAGCATCTGAGATACTCCACAGAGCACCAAAGCTCTGTGGAATAGGAGAGTGGGCAACGTGGGAGCCAGTAAGGAAACCAGAGAGCAGGCCACATACGCATCCAAAGGAAAGAAAGAGCGCAAGAAAATGAGAATTTGAAACTAAAACATACCGAATACCACAAAGTCAGAAGCACAAAGTTAATCCAATAACTTCCACCTGCAGAGATCAAACTACACCATGAAAAAGTAGTCAGAAACCCATCCAACAGCCCTTCCCTTTTGGCCTGGGATCTGAAGCTGTACTTTTCTGGCCCAATTTGACTTACATTCAAAAACTGCCATACTAGAAAAAGCATACCTTTACAGACAGCAGAACATACAGGACTCACTTTTGTACCTGGCAAACCTACCTAACCTAGTTAGGACCTGCCAGATTAAAAATACACATTAAAGGCTTGAAGTGTGGCAGGTGACTCTAGCAACCACTGTCTCTCACATAAAAGCCTACTCCCAAATGGATCCAGGACAGACATGCAAGCCGTTTTCTTACTGGAGTGAACTACAGCCCATAGTGCAGCAGAGGACTCTCCATGTTAATGATGCTGCAGTAAGCAGCACACAGCTGCTCAGAGAAGCAGAAACTTGCTTGAAACCATTGGACTACCATTTCCTTTTGCACACTGAAAGCATGAGGGATTTGTGAGCACAGAGGGTATTACTCACTTGTAGGGATACTGGGAGCAGAAGGAATCTGTAAGTGAAGCAAAGAGCTCAGAATTTCCTCCTCTTGTAGCTAAATCTCTCTTATATTGAGGGAAATAACCCCAAACCCATACAACTTGGAAACAACTTGGAAATGGATCCAGTATGCAAGTTAAAGGGGTGAGAACCAGAATATAATCAAAGTAAAACCAATTTCCTTTTAAGCCTGTTCCCTAATTTTTAATGTTTTACTGTAAACTGGTAGGAAAGGACAAGGCCTCCGATTCTCTATGGCCTTCCACAGGGTGTGTGAGGCCAAGGGACGCACACAGTGGGATGCTACATGTGCTTTCTGCTACAAAGCCCAGATTTAGGGCTCTCTGAGAGCAAGTGAATTAGGCATATGTAGCTGTCTAAAACAGCACATAGGTAACTAACTGCACCACCACCATGTAATTACAACAGGGCATAGTCACTAATTAAACTTACAAATGTATTAAATGCTTCTGTCTTCCAGGACATGAGAAATCACAGCTTACTTCTTTCTGCAGAAGGAACCGGTACATTACAATCAAGCCGCAGGACACTTTTGCTTAGCAGCTTTCTACACGTGGAGCCACACATTCAAGGAACGTGTTTCAGGATAACCAGACACTCTTACCTCTGCCCAAGGCTGTTGGAGGACAGGGTCGGTGGTCTTCTCAAAGGAGCTGCAGAGCCATCTCTTGTGGCAGGGAACCACCAAAAGGGATCATCTACAAACCAATTCCTCCCTGTGGAGCCTTGGGTTACTTATGTCAGCTGGCTGCCAGTTTGTCAGCTATTGCTTGCGATCATCCAACTTCCTTTTGGCTTGACTCAAAGCCCTCTGTGATGTATGTAGAAGCATTAGGGCAAACACAGTGTTTGCACTCCCAATGCCACATTGCTTGTGGTTGGTTTGTTTCCCTGATGCAAAAGCCTTTAACAGTGTTTTAATTAGAATGCTTTAACAGAGTATTTTTATAACCTCATCAGTTTACTGACACCACTCGGTGTACCAGTGACACTTATGCATACAGGTCCTTGTTTACCAGGCAGCTGTAACCAGGTGGCACGCTGGGCTGAAGTGAGTGATGCCTTGTCAGTCACTTCTCACTGATGCTGCAGCACGCACAAGCCGGGCGCTCTGACTATAAAACCTGATAGATTCATAAGATCATCCCAGTTTGGGCCAATAATATGGAAGACCAACTAGCACTGAAATTCAGCTCACCCAGGAAAGAATTTGCTCCTCTGTTCCTCTGAAAACTCTTCACTATTAACCCTTCACTGACATCTATTATTCTCCTGCCCCTAGCAGAATCCTTTCCCTTTATGTCTAGGGAAAGCCATTGTTGGAAGAGAGCTGGAAAGATACTTTTATGACTATTATAGTAGCTGCAAAGTCATACACACATGGCAGCACTCTTACCTATCAGTTTCTGCTGCACGCTCAGCAGCACCAACACGGGTTTTAATGTAGAAATCAGTCTGCAGAACCCATGGCCCCCCAGTTCAGCCCCATTTCAGAGGGGCAGCTGCCAGGAGCTGGCAATACCCTGCAAGATACAGGAGACCCATGGAAGGAGATTTTGGGGACACAGCTGGAGACACGTGTGGAAGGAGGTGCTCCGTGCCAAAGGGAGCACAGCTGAGTGACCCCCACTGGGGAAGGGACAACCCTGAGGGACCACAGCCAGGCCACACTAGTGTAGAGACATCCCTGAGGGACCATGGCTGACCGGATGCCCATGCCAGGGCAGGGACCCTGAGGGACTGAGTGTAACATGTCAAAAGCAAAGGGAAGGGGAGACCAGGAAGGTGTTTGACTGAAGGCGACCCTAGGAAGGGAAAGCAACAGGGTTTTCCTAACTGGTTGTTTTCATTTGTGCTCTTTCTTCTCAACCCTCAAATCAGCAATTAAAGCTTCATGTTGCATTCAGTCACATAGACATTCCTCAAGTCAAGACAGTTTTGACCATGACACTTCATCCCAAGTTAAGTTTGCCCTTACCTTAGGAGGCTTCCATCTTATTTTACCCTATTGTACACGAATCTTTTACAGAGATGCAAATCTAATACACACAAAGCACTAAGCAGTAACATCAGGCATCAACAAGGCAGGTAATTACAGTCTTTCAACATCACATTCCTTTACATTGCCTTAATAGTCAGCGGCTAAGATGCAACAGGTAAATTCAGTCCCTCTAACCCCCCTAGCTGAGGCATAAAAGGCAGATTTCATTTCAGTCTTTGCCAAAACTATAGCTGAAGAGGATGCTTACACCACTAACACCCTCTGAAACAGGCTGGTAGAAAGGGCTCACAGGTTGGTCACTGTCAGTCCATCCCAGATGCAATAATGCATGCCACAGATTAAACTGAAAGCTGAATGGTAAATTGAACATATTTAAATCCTTTCAGTGCCATAACTATTTCTAATAGCAGTGTTCAAAGTGTTCACACCTCATAAGCTGAAATTTGTAATTTCAGATAAAAATGGCTGTTTTCAGATGCACACAAGGAAGGAAGTAATCAAAGATAAAGTGGGTTTCTGTCATAAAAGTCCATAATGAAAACACCAGAGTAAAATCCTAAAGTTCAACTCCATACATCAGGCTAATCTCCAGAATGGGATTTTCTCACCACTAATCTTGTTAGAGGTAGGGCACTGTGCAAATATACCTAAACCCGTAATTACTGAAGAGATATTAAAAGGATCAATTTATTGCAATAACAAATGCAAACTTTGAGGAGAATTCATTAATGCTCAAAATCCAGCCATGCAATAAATAGTACTAATGAACTGAGGAAAAGGAACAGATGAACAGGTACTGGCATGATGTCTTCTGCGCATTGCTGGTAAAGGGGAACTGACGATTACTCCATTTGAAATGTACTTCTAGTAAGGGGAATGCTAGAAAGCAAGGGAAAGACTTGTTAGAAATACACATGTACATATATACACACACATTTAAAAATGTATGATGATGAAAACTGCTTGAATTTAGCCCAAAGGAGGCTATAATAGCATTTTCAACACCCTTAAGCTGTGTTTACATTAGCAAACAGTGCTGTGCAACAGGAGCATGAAACAGCTGTTACTGAGATGCTGCCAGCACACAAACTGTACATATGTTGTGGGGGTTATAGCCAGCTAGCTCCAGGCTGGTCCTGGGGACTGCCTGCCATGCACTGCGCCTTAGGGACAGGGCTGGAGGATCCCTCTAGTTCGGTTTTGTCAGGAGGGAACTCAGAATGCATGCTCCAAGGCTGCTCTGTAATGGGAAGCAGAACACGCTGGTTGTGTGTGAGGCAGCAAACATGACATTTGCTTCAAAACCAGCCTCCTGATTTGCACTAAAATGCACAGTGGAAGCACTCAGAACACCACAGTTGGCTCACTCTAGGACAAAACCAGCTAGATACAGCAGAAATCTGATTGCAACACTCATCGCCTAGAAGATCCAATGACAATGAGGGGTGTCTAAAACAGCCTTTCGGTACAATGAGCTGTGATAGCTGTCAAAACAGAACGTAATAATGGTTTTCCATATGCTTGGGAGCTTCTGCAATTTGCTAACAGGAAAAAATCAAGCACTTGGTTTGCTATTTTGGAATGACGGCTACATTCAAATAGCACACTAGGAGTTCGCTGGGCTGCTTCAGTTGGTACTTGCATACCTGTATGTTCACTGCTCCTTGATTTCACTGGCATTGCACTGAAGGGAATTCCTGGTGCCTCAGCTGTGATACAAAGAGCAGATTCGTTTCATGCTGGGATCTGAGCTGGCCACAGGACGTGCTTCTTCACAGGAGATGAAAGTTTGCATGTTACAAGAGAAGATGTGGCCACACCATATTACTTGTGAGGAGTAGCTTGAGAGAAAGGAAGAAGCTAGAAATGCCAACATGCAGAAGACAGCCATCATAAATAGGCCAAGTATCTGTTGCTATTTTTACTACAGGAGCTGCTCCCACCACCACCACCCCATTTGTTTGTGTAGTTGAGAGGATGCAGAGTCCCTAGGTCTCCTCAACCAAGTCACAACACATCCGAAGACTGAAAATGCCTGTCCGGAGAGCTGAGATACTGTGATCCATCCGTGTAAGAGGCAAAGAAAACAAACAACAGAAATACAGAAGATACATTAAATGGAACAATACAGACATTGAAAACTCTGACACTTAACTAAGGAGAAAGAAGCATCTCCTCACTGCTACCTGTGAGCTTTACTCGGTTCTCCAATTCTTACCGTGCAGGAGGTGGGGATCTGCTATGCTCTGCTACCACCCCTCGTGGTGTAGGAGCCCTTGTCTCTTCACTCATTCCTTGCCTGAAAGCTGCTCCTGCCCATTATTAGGAACAGTAACTATGCTTTTTCTTCTTTTGAGGTTCTTGGACACAGTCATCAGGCTTGTGGCAGACTTTGGCAGCTCTACAGGGAGAAAGCTCCAAGATAGAAGATGAGCCTCCCTCTTGTTCTGTTAAATCACAGTCAAGTGATTAAAAATCACTGTTTCTTTTCTCCCCACAACCTCATGGCAAAATGCTAGCCAGGCACCAAATCCTCACCTAGATGAGAAGATCTGGCTTTTATCAGTTTTAAAAGGAGTGATTTAAGGTGGCACACACACCACAATGTTATTCCCCTTGCAAGTGCACTCTCAGAGTGCAGAGCAAAGGTGGGTGTGCACGAATTACATGTCCCTTGCAGACATTGCCAATAAGCTGCCTTATTACCATAATGTTTCCCTCTACAACCCTAAAACAACAGGCTTCCTGAATAGCACAGCTTGAAATCACTGATGGGCTGAAATCTTTAACACATCCGTCAGATCCTTGTTAAGGGCTGAGGAACTGCCTTCAAGCCTTCCTTCTGATCAAGCCAAGGGAGCCACTTGGCGGTGTCGGGACATTTGGTAGCCAGCAAGGAAAGGGATAAAGCAGGCACTTCCAACCCTGATTCCAGAGCAAGCCTCGAGTGCTTGTGCCTGCATCAGCGCAATGATTAAATCAAGCGCACAACTCCAGGCAGGCAATGATTCTGCCACCAGGTGTCACCAAGAGGCTATTATGCCTGCTGAGACTGAAGCTATCCTCCGGCTCTCCTGCAGGCACAGCAGCAATGGATGCAGCACTGTTATCACGCCTACGCTCACGTGGGGTCGTTCCTTTCTACTACTACGAGCTGAAAATGAGCTTAAAAAGGAGGATTCCTTGCAATCGACTGGCATCACTGCGCGTTCCAGGTTTACTTACGTGGCATACAGGCTAATTAACCTTTACAGTGAGAAGCTTCACATCAGTCACAAACTGAAACTCAGAATGTCCGATTAAGGATTTTGCCTTGAGGATAAGGATATAAAGGATATTAAGGATGTTTGTCTTGAGCCTTGATTAAATATTAATAGAGGAAAACCGGTGAAAACTGTTTAATAATAGTTTTATTTAATTTGTTTTCATCTACTAAATGCAACTCCAATGGCCAAAAATAAACCAAGTAGAATTTATTTCAACTCTGAGCAGTAACATCTAGAGGGAGTGATGAAATCACTTCTATAAAGATTTCAAGTTTTCTCTGGCTGCACTCCATTTAAACAAGTCCTAACTATTCCCTTAAAGCCACGGCTAAGCTAAAAGTACCTTCTCAAATCTACCCTGCAGTTGCTGTTTTTCTATTCTTCAACTAAATCAATCCTGAATGTGACAATGATTTGAAAGCCATTCAATTCTGAATTCTGAACTCCCAACTAAGGATACTTATTATAAACAATAACCAGAACACCAGAAAGAATATCTGTGATATCCTTTGGAGCATTATTGCAGCTACAACCTCGCAACTCTCACATGGCACAAACCAAACATGCTTCTACATACACAAAACGTCAAGGAGCAGAAGCACCGCTGCTTCTCTGCCTCCCCTGCAACCTGACTGTAAAGAGGTCAACGGGTGCTCACTGGTGGGGCAGCAGCTTTCAAAACCCAGTTCTGCCTCCTTGCAAGGTGGACAGCCTGAACAACCATTATAGAACCAGAATCCTTTTTTCCAAGTGGAAATAAAATGCATTTAGAAGAGATGAGTATGTTTGTGAAAGAGGGAATGCAGACCTGTGAGAAAAAGGGGAAGATGTATCATGGGATAAAGAGTTATATCAGATAACAACTGCAAAACCAGTTACTCAGCATCAGCTGGCTGTCAGCACCTAGCAAAGATTCAGGTGGTGAGAGCCTAAAGAGCAGATAGTGAACTGTTTCCTTCATTTTGCAGCAGCAGCCTGGGATAACTGCTGCTCATGAGCAGCCATCAACTGCCAATACAAGCTGCTCTTTGGTAACTACATTTAAAGTAACCCATAAGCACACATCAAAATTAGCTGCTGCGAAAATCAGTTACCATTCATTGGTACCATTACCATTACCTAATGAGCACAGACCATGTGCACAGATTCTTAACAGCCTGATCAGCTATGCAAGAGCAGCAACTGCACCAACAGGTCATCAGGACATCATACAGCTCCTACTCCACCCCGCAATGGAACAGGGACTTACACAGAGGTCTTAGAATGCTGTGACAATGCAATATTTTCTTGCATATTTTGTGTGGAAGAACTGAAGGAGTAAGGACAAGTCCATGAGGTACCAAGCCACGCGATTTACCACAATACCCCCTGTATTCATCATTTTGAAGTTATCAAGCGTAAGCATCTGGAATGTAAGGATTAATGAGGACCGCTATTTGATCACTTGCTTCATCTCACAGAAACTCAAGTTATCACCAAAAACCAACCCCAATTCTCATCTCTGTTCCTTAAGCTCTTGTGTGGCCAGCTGCCTTGGATAGCTGCTCAGCCTGAAGGGTTTCTGACAGTCAGCTAGGTTTCACTCAATCAGCCCCCATTCTCCCCTTGTTCAGTTATCACAAGCATTAATGTTGACACAAGGAAGCAAGACCTGTGCCTGCACGGAGGAAGGAGAGCATGGGCACCACATCAGCTTAAAGCAGTGATGAACACTATACCCTTAGTCATGTTCATATTTTAACACCCTGACTAAAGCAACAGCTATGCTGCCAAAGTACAGTTCTGCCAAAGTACTCAGTTGAATTACAGACTGTCATACTCAAGAAGTGTTGAAAAGGTACCCACTTATGCCTTCAGGCAGGGTTTTGTCCTCACCTGAAGAGGAAAGCAATTCTCAACATACGAGGAAACTGCTTCTTCCACATTTTAACTTTGGGTTGGTTTTTCTTTATTATACATCAGGAACTGAAGAAGCCACAACTCAGCTGTTGATTGTCAAAGAACATCCCAACAGGGTATTTGAACTTCGGCTTAGAAAAGAAGTAATTTTAGATATTCTTAAAGAGAACCCATGATTCAGACTGACCAAAACCATCAGTTTTGTAAATATCTGAATCTTCCTGTTTCACTTCACCCACCTGTACTTTTACTACCTCTCCTCTTTGATAAACATGGGAACAGTTCATTTGGGTTTGACAGGTTACAGGGAATGCTTCCATTCTCACAACCTGTATTGATGAAGCTATGAAACAGAACCCACAGACAATTCAAGCAAGCCGTGGAACAAGAAGTTTCATCTCGTTTTATCTCTAATCCCTTACAAATAAAAAAGTAAAAAATGAAAGTTCTACAATGGCAACAATTTCAGTTATTAACTAGTAATTGGATTATTGATATGGCCTGTCATTGTAACAGCCCAGTGTTAACAAACTGACCTCTAGTCAGTGTAATAAAGCTTCTCTGAGCAAATAAAATTCTTATTTTGAGAAAATATATAAAAAAATCACAGTTATTATATTAAAATCTCTGTTGGAAACATATACAAAATAATTATCAACACATTTTGTTCATACAGTGCTGCTCTAAATCATGAAATCAATTACTTCACCTAAGCAAATCAGTGCTAGAAATGGATGCAAGGACAACCCTCTCAAGTCTGTCTGCTCCGGGTCAGACAGAATAACAGAGTTGGTCTGTATTCATTACAAAGTTGGAGCCATAAGGTAAAATGAAAGGAAGCTATGAATGCACAGAAAAAAACCCACCAACTTTCCTTGCAGTACTTCTAGTTTTCTGTGACAGAACCACATTTAGAACATAAATGGCAGCAATCTCCATTCACATTATTTTATCAGTTCTCAAAAAAAAACCCTAAAGGGCACATGGATTCCTTGGGACTCAGATGTCCATTTAGACACCAAACAATTCCAATTTCAAAAAGCCAGACACAATGACTTCTTGTTACAATTCAGGTAAGAGTTTTAACTGGTGACCTGAAAAGAAGCAACCTAAAGCTTGTGAACCTCAAGTCATCCCGCTCATTACATACTGCTGCCAACCCATATTTAAATGTAACTATGTTTTGTAATCAAGGATAATCAAACTCTGTTCCTAACTACAGTACAAAATTTAAAGTAACACTCTGCAGTATCTGTTAGCTCGTGGAGAGGTGCCCAAAAGCATCACCTGTATACATACTTCAGACTGTATCTCTTGTTTGTCATCCAGCAATCTGGACTCAAAAAAGAGACAGCATCACATGGCTGTAACCACTCCTCCCTCGCCCAGTCACTCAGTTGAGGCAAAACTGCTCAGAATTTCTGAGGCTCAAACACAATCAGTTCTTTCCCATCATATAACTCTTGCAGTTGGTTTGACTCGTACTGTATGGAGGGTTTTTCAACTGGCATCCCAGGCTCCAGAGCATTCTGTCCAACTATTTTAAGACTCGTAACTTTTATTTTCCAGGTATTCTCCCTAATGGGACAGCTAATGAGTCCAAAAACTTGTTCAAAGATACCCAAACACGAGTTGCCTCTATGTACTGTGCCAGCCACTGCCACCACCACTAACCCGTGCGGAGACATGGCACATTTCAGTCCGTTGGCATGCAAATTCGGGTTGAACAGAAGATATTCTTCTTTAACCAAGGACAGCAGACGAAGGCTCACCATTTCTGCACCAACATATTCTTCCATGTTTTTTTCTAAAGTGTTATAGGAGAACTTCATTTTGGCATCATCCCAAAAATGCTGTGGTCCCCACGCTTCTTTAGATTTTACTCCCAAGGGATGTTGAGAATTCAGGAGTTCAAAGAACCACTGACAGAATTCTTCTCCTAGATTACGAATACCATCTTGCGGTGACTTTTGGCTGTCTTCATGACTCTGCAATCAAGCACAGGTTTGTTTCTTAGAACTATTTAGCTTTAACATGGGAGATTACTACTTACAACAGCAAGATCATGTAAATACTTATTTTTACATTAAGACTTCAAGTGTTCTGAGACAGAGAGCCTAAAGAAAAACAACAAAGCAAAACCTTACTTTTAAGATCATAACTATCTTGTCTAGACAATCAGGGTAGGTGCTTTGATTTATAGTTAGCATAGTCCTTCGCTTTGTCTTGGTCTACAATTCACAAAGGGGAAAATCCTGCTTCTACTGTAAAAAGGCAGAGGAAGGATTTTTGAACAACTTGTGTGACACCAGGATTCTCACACTGAGAGACAAAATTGCTGCTGAGTAGAAAGTGCCTGGGTTAGTAACTTTTCACTGGCTTTTATGTTTCCAAAGGAAGACGACAGAAAAAACAAGAAGGATACAGACCCAACCTGAAAGGCTCATCTCGTATTTAGGCATGTCTACTAAAACATGCTTATAAATAAGTCATTATGTCGTCATATTTTTCCTGTTCCATGTTGCCTTAAATATCTTCTTTTTGGTACCTTTTAATTTGGTAAATTCTATTGGTTTTGGCACCTTCATATAGCTGATAAATACCATAGTACTGACTGGGAAGTTCCCTTTTGAATATGCACATCCAAATAGCTGAAGCTGACCTAATACTTCTGATGTATAGGAGTATTTTACCTATGTCAGTGGAACACACTAACAAAATGCACGATTAATCCAGAAAGGACTGAAAGTCAACAAATTAATGTACTCTAGAATTTTTTCTCCATCAGATTATGTGCATGAATTTAACCTTGTTTGCCAGCAAGACTGCCAAAAATCATATAGAAGATGCTTGGTCACATTCACCAAGATGGGCCAGTGGAAAAATAAGCATGACTACTCAAAACATATCTTCCACTAGCTCCCCATAGGTCATGGACAAGCCACTTGTGCCCTTTTTTCCCTTGTTTTACACAAAATGACACACACACACTCCTAATAAATATCTAAGGTGCAGGGGGATAATAAATACTTCAGAATAATATTTAATAGTGGGTTGCTGAGACAGACAACAGAGTGGTGGGTTTAAGTTTTGAAGCCAAATTCACAGTAAAAGGAAATATCGGTGCGCAATCGATCATGCAGTTAAAACTCATCAGAAGAGGGTGACAAGCCACTTCAAGTGTTGTATCACTAGATATGCACTCCAATAAAGTACACAGTAATTTTTTGGACACTATTACAGGTCAAGCTGAAAAAAGAAAATCCCTAAAACTATTCCCTGCAGTTGAATTCTTGGTGTGTCTATAACTGTGTGTAAAAGAATAGCAAAAGTTAAGCACAAATAGTTAGGAAACAAAATGGCTTAGCAATTAAGATATTGAAGACAGGTTTTTAAGTTGATTATAAAAGCATCTGGTTTAGAGAACACTTCTTTCTAAAGGAAACATCCCTGCAAAAGGCAAAAATTGGATGCTCAAGTAACAGTCCTGTGAGCCTATGTAATGTGTACATATGTAGTTTGTTTATTCTCTGCTTTCTCCTACAATAGCTAAGGCTTTGTCTTAAGAAAAATAACCCACACTTTCCAATGTAAAGACACAGCACTTGAGGTGACACGGTTTGCTGAACAAGAACTAAATGTATAGTTACTTTGTCAGGTTTCTCAGTATTTGCAACTTGGCAGCAAGACTATTAGAAGTAAATCAAATTTTAAGTTTGCTAATATTGAAGTCTAGGAAGTACTGAAATAAATATGCTTAAAGTAAGAATGAAATAAGTATGGGAAGCTGGAGACTTTTATAAGGAAATGCTGTATTTGTTTCATAACAAACTGTAATTCATTTCCAATTCTGTTACACAGGTTCATGATACCTATTTCTTCAAAATGGTGAGGGCTACAAGAATTAAGAGAAAGAAAAGGCAAAGAAAGAGCTTTGTGATAAATAAACCAGCTGAATTTCTCATTCTCTGTGAATGTGTTCTAAGTATTTAGAATTTATTTTACTCACCTTCAATCATAAAACTATGCTACTACATAATGGCAACAGTAATACAGTAATACTTGGGAAGTGCTCTTGCAAGAACAGCATTTTATTTACAAAGCATGCAAACAAAAAGTTGTTTTGAAAACAATTCTCAGCTACATCGTAATTCTCGACAGGTAATCCCAGAGAGAAAGCTCATTGGAGGTGGTTATCAACAGCTACAGAGCTCTAACAGTCCAGCTGGTGGGGCTGTTGCCCATTAGGTCGCTAAAGTGTAACACTTGAAAGGTGCTTATTTAGAACTACATGGTGAAGATCCAAGCCAAATAAAACACTGGAAGTTAATTACACCATAAGGATTTGCTAAATATCATAATTTTGAACTTCCAAATAACTTATAGTTGCCAAAAAAAATAAGAGTTGCGCTGTATTAAGTGCCTCTAATATCAAGGGGAAAAAAAACACATGGACCTGGCACTGCTACAAACCACATTTCAAAGACATAAAAATTTGCTAAAATCGATTCTGCACTCTAACCACATGAGGTAAGAAGGAAAACAGCTTGCAGACAGTGCTACTTTGACTGCGCTGTCTCTAGGAGTAGGTCAAGGCCACCTACAAAAAGACAGTTTTTTCCCCATTCCTTCCACCCCGCAACATTTTAGTCCATAGTTTGTCAGATGGTTTTGCCCTGTGATCTATCATCAACAACAGCTCTTTGCTCTGCTCTGGGAAGTGCCCTACCAATGGTAATGCTAGAGCCTGGCTCAGTTGGAAGATGACTGGAAACCCTGGATCTATACAAAAAGTTTAAGATGATCAACCACGTTAAAACAATGGTAAGGGGCTATGCAGGCTTCTGTATCTTCAGCACTGTTTTCAGTTGTCCTTGAATCCACAGAATTATTTGTGAATACCCTATATTTTTGCTTATAGTACAACTTAAATATTAAAAGCATGGAGAAACCCCCACACATTAGAATTCAAAGGTACAAATATACTTTGCAAGACAAAGAAGACTCTGCAAGTGATGCCTTGGCACAGACACCATTAAAAAATGTAATTAAAACAAGAATACAACCCAAACCAAATAAACTAAGAGTAAAGAGATTTGGTACCTTCCTAAAGCCAGGTGAAGAGCCACATTTTGGACATACATTAGAGCACTTACAGTGGTTATGCTGCAAAAGCAATGCGAAGCATCCTCAGGTCCTTCAGAAAGCAGCACTCACCTCTGCTTGTGTTTTTCTCTCCCCTGATGCTGAGGCATGTGTTGCTAACTGCCCGCTCCAGTACTGCTTTACGCGGTCGATGAGGACGTGTTTCTCACAGGAAGGAGACACTGCAATTCTTTGTGTTGCCAGGTACTTAAAGATTATTTCTCGATAGACTTTTTTGCGTTTCAAGAGCTCTTCTACACTTTGGCTGTAAAGCACAATGGCCTGAATGGCTTCTGCAAGAAAAGAAATCTAAGTTAGCTGCGGCTTCTCTCGCAGTTAAAACACAACTGTGCCATTTCTTAAACCCCTGTCCACCTCCAAACCCAGCACAAGCCAAGCCTAAAGGAAATGCAGATTGAAAAAGTCTGTTTGCAAACTGAAATCTGACTTGATACTAGACACAGACAACACCCAAAGACTTGGGAACATGCTTGAAAAACGGTGCTGTTTTTAGTGAAGGCTTTGCTATTTTATAATCCCTACTGCCAGCATCGATGACTGCTTGGAATTGATTATGTATTATTGGAACTTGATGAAAAGCATGCAAACTTTTCTTCCAAATGAAATAATATTCTCCAAGCATTTTCAAGCTGTTTGGAAACTTCAAGTGCTTCTAGAAGGATAAAGGTTCTTACACACAATGCATTCCACCTGTAGCTCCCCAAGATACACCTAGCCTTAACTGCAAAATGAGTTAATTTAACACCATCGTTTAGGGCTGCTGTTTGTCACCATACAGCACTTCCACTCATCAAATGCTGAGCTTGGTTTCACCCTCCATTTGAAAAGCTCTAGGATATTTCAAAAGAGACCATCTGCCTGTCTTCTTGGAAGCAAGATTACACGGAGAAAGAAGAACCAGACAAATTTTTTTATGGGTCTTCTGGCTATGGAATATGTATCTTGATTTCTACATCAAATGGGCAGTACACATGATCCGGTCACTGAACACATTGTTATGTTTAAGATTAACCTTCAAATAAGCTTATGAAGAATAAACTTCCTTGGCAAGCTACCAAATGTTTCCTGCAAACAGAAAATGGACAGAAACGCAGGCAGAGTGGTAACCAAAGTAACCTTTGATTCCTTGTATGCTGAACAAGAGGTCTAGTGCCAGAAGGCTGTAGCTTTTCAACCACCACACAGTGATCTGGGAAAGTGAGGTTCCATTTAGGTTGCTGAAGGCTGATGGAAATGGAACTAAGCCTGGTTTATTTCAGAACTAAAAACGAGAGGTATAAAGCCTGTATGGCCAGTCTTGGAGGTCTGAGTTGTGCCACATGAAACACAGCCAAGGGTTCTGGAGGGGTCTATTTCAGGGCACCTCAGGTAACTTACAAAAGCTTTACAAAACAAATCTCACCATCTACGAAGTATGGGGGTATTGGTCATACCTGAAAGTGCTCCGTTCTACAGAGAAGTAACCTCAATATCAGGTTTGTGTTTGACCCTTTCAAACCCTGAAAGCAAACGCCATTAATGCCAACAGCAAGAAGGCAACGGGGGTTTTTGAACAGCAGCAGGGCACAGCTGGGGCACAGCAGTGCTCGAAGCTCACCCAAGGGGGCAGGGGAGAGGATGCCTAAGAGGCAAAACCAAGTGCTTGAAAGCTGAAAGCCCGCTACAAGCACCAGCAGCCGCCAGCTCCTCGGCCACAACAACCTCCCAGCAGCCGAATGTGCCCCGGCCGCTGCAGGCAAACGCTCCCAACAGCTACAACCCAACCAAACGCAGGTGCGCACGGGGACGGGACGGGACGGGGCGGTGGGAACACCCCCCGGCAGCTACAACACACCAGCCCCCGGCAGCAGAGGCGCTGCGGCGGCTGGTCCGGCAAGGCCGCGGCAGGAGGCAGCGCTGGGCCGCGCGCACCTTGCCGGTTCTCCGGGTGCACCAGGCGGTTGGTGACGGTGTCGGTCAGCGCCAGCAGCTCCTCGGTCTCCAGCAGCTCCAGGAGCTGGCGGCACCCGGCCTGCTCCCGCTCGCTCAGCCCCAGCGACGCCATCGCCAGGCCCGGCCCAGCGGAACCGGGAAGCGGCGCTGCCGCATCCCCACGTGAAGCCCTAGCAACGGCAGCTTCCTGTGCGCCCCCGGGACACAACGGCCGAGTGCGCCGGGTGGAAACAGCGGCCGGCGCTAAGGTTCCGCCCGGGAGCCGGCGCCGGCGAGTAGGGAGACCTCTACCGGGGTGCGTACCCCGGTCCCGGGCAGCCCATGGCTGTCAGCGGAGAGTAAGGACCAGGCAGGGAAGGCTCGGTAGCCCGCAGGTGGAGGAAAGCCACAGGGAAGGTCTGGAAGGCCAACAGTATCGTGGGGTGCATGGGGAGGAGTGCGGCCCGCAGGACCAGGGAGGTGATCCCCCCCCGGCTACTGACTGTGGTGAGGCGACGTCTGGAGCGCTGTGTCCGGTTCTGGGCTCCCCGGTCCAAGAGCAGCTACAGGAGAGTGTCCAGCGGAGGCCACGAGGATGATCAGGGGTCTGGAGCATCTCCCCTATGGGGAGAGATTGATGGAGCTGGGCTTGTTTTAGTCTGGAGAAGAGGAGAATGAGAGAGGATCTCGTTAATGCACATAAATAGCTCAAAAGCGGGTGCCATCAGGATGGTGCCAGGCTCCTTTCAGTGCTGCCCAGTGACAGGACAAGGAGCAATCTCCATGCACTAAACCACCAGAAGTTTCATCTTAACATGAGGAGGAACTTCTTTACGGTGAGGGTGGCAGAGCCCTGCCTGGCACAGGCTGCCAATCCCCCCTGCGCCTTCCCCTAGCCCCATCCAACTTGGCCTTGAACACTGCCAGGGATAGGGCAGCCACGGCTTCTTTGTGCAACCTGTTCCAGTGCCTCCCCACCCTCACAGTAAAGAACTTCTTCCTAGTATCTAATCTAAATAGATAAAATTATAGTATTAAAGTATCTGACGTGACTAGAACTAGTTATCACAGAAAAAATCATGTTTCAAAGAAGAGAGCAGAAGCCTCAGTTGAGCTAAGAACCATAAGCCATGTGAGGGCTGGTGCTGAGAAAAATACAGGTGCCACTAAGGCTTGACCTTGCTGTGGCAGCAAAAGCAGACACTCGTCAAACCCATGCTTTAATATGGGTAGCATAAGGAGGCCACCTTTTGGTGTTAAAGCTGCCTGTGGTTTCAAAAATAGGAAGACCTAGATTCTTCAAGGACACACAGGCTGTCAAAGACAGGAGTTAAAATTACTGGTGATGCTTTTGCACAAACAACTGAGGACTTCTTTATGGTAGGCTCTGTTCGGATCCGTAATAACAAATGCCTGCACTCAAGATCTTGTAAACCTAAGATAGAACATGTACATGAGCAGAGAACACATTCCTACCCCCTCCTACTATGCATGTATTTTAGATGATTGTTTCCTCTTTGAGACCTAAAACACTGTCCATGCAGATCTCCAAGCTTGTCCAACACTCACTCAGCTACAGCAATAGCTGTTCTCTTGAGCTATAGGAATGGATTCAACATATACCAGAAACAGCTGAAACTATTTTGCCCATGAATTTCAAGTCCAACTTTAAGATAAAAAATTCAGTCTTAAAGCATCTGGAAAGACTCAACACAATAATGCTTGCAGTCTGCTGTGCCAGATTTCCCCTCATGTCTATCCTGATGTAATACTCTTTATGCAGTTAGAGCAACATAAAACAGCTTCTGTTGACAAGAGCAGCCTCATGTATAAAACAAGTGGCCTTGCCATAGAGCTATTACACATTCTTTAAGACCAGCTACTTGCACGCTCTTCATGTAGCAGAAAGACCTCCCACTGCTATATGCAGTGCAGTATTCTGCATGTCTGTATCAGAGTACAAAGCCAAACTGGTTCATCACAAACAGAACTACCTACAAGCCACCAAGTTAATTTTGCTGCTGAAATGCTGACTTTAAAATGAATCCTTATGAGCTTGAAGTTAGGAAATGCTTCTGAGAAGAGCAAATGACCTCTCCTTCATTTTGCTTAAGTTTCAATAAGCTTGCTTAGATTTGCTGCCTTCAGGGGTATAATATCTAACTGAATATTCTAATATTCAAGGGGAAACAAATCAAATGCCATTAAAAACATCCAATTATTTTGAGATGCTTACTGTGGTTTTCATTATTTTCAGGGGGCGAAAGGGAAGCAGGTTGCCTTGGAATGGTCACATTCCCACTAAGCCTGAGAGAAGAAAAGCACGTTGGCAAGGTTCTGGTAGTGGAGGAGCTATAAGGTTGACTTCTGTGAGAAGCTGCCAGAAGCTTCCCCTGTGCCCAGCAGAGCCAACTCCAGCCAGCTCCAGGATGGTAGCACCTCTGGAATAACATACTGAAGAAGGGAATAAAGTTATTTTTTATATACATCATATATTCTTCATATATCTATTTTACAGGAGCATATATATATTATATATAACAGGAGTTATATATTTTACAGGAGCAATTGCAGCCGGAAAGGAGTGTGAATATGTGAGAGAAACAGCTCTGCAGACACAAGTAAAGAAAGAGGAGATGCTCCAAGCACTAGTGCAGAGATTCCCCTGCAGCCCATGGAGGAGCAGATCTTCACCTGCAGCCTATGGAGGACCCTATGCCATAGCAGGAAAGGAGGCTATGGCTCTGTGGGAAGCAAGTGCTGCAGCAGGCTCCTTGGCAGGACCTGTGCACCCATGAAGAGAGGAGCCTAAGTCTGGAGTAGGTTTGCTGGTAGGACTGGTGACCCCACAGGGAACCCACATTGGAGCAGTCTGTTCCATGGGACCCATGCTGAAGCAGTTTGTGAAGAACTGTAGACTATGGGAAGGATTCACACTAGAGAAGTTCATGGAGGACTGTGTTCTGTGGAAGGGGTCCATGCTGGAGCAGGGGAGTGTGAGGGGTCCCCCTCTAAGGAGGAAGGAGCAGCAGAGACAATGTGCTTGTACATACACTGCCACTTTGATAACCATTTTGCCTGCAACATGCATATACCATAGTACCAGGGATCTGAGAATCCTTACCCTTATGGCCAAACTTAACTTGCTTCAGCCAGGGCCTTGTCAAAATCACACAAACTAAAAAATAAAGGTAAGATTGAAGTTACACCAACACCAAAAATAACCATTCAGATTTGGGCAGAAAACAGTTTAAAAACTGCTGTCAAAGAACACCATGGATTTAGAGACTGTAAGCAATAAAAACTAAATAATCCAGCATTTTGGTAACAGTATTGAACCTTTGGAAGCCAGCTAAAAAGCAATTGCACTGTCTTTATCTCTGGACTACAAGCATTCAATCAAGGAAACTAAACAAAGCAACAGAGAACAACTGTATCACACCAGAGGTTGCTATCTCTAGTAGCAGCAGCATCAGAATCAACATTAAGCTCATCAAGTGCAAAAACAGCAGCTCAGCTCTCTGTACTAGTGCCAGCACATCTTCCTTAAGAGATTCAGGACGTATTTGGTACTTGTAACACAAGCCCACTGAGGAACTTCAACTCTTTTATGATGGAGAAAGAAGACAACCACCTAGAAACAGCGGTACCTTAAAACTGCTGCATCAAGACTCATCTATAGCCCTAAATTGGGCTTTTGGGCCCTCCAAACAACAGTTCAGGAGTGGCTAACAGCCCTGCATTTTGAAGCCATTGCTCCCAGGGATAAACACCACCCAAGTCATTAAAAGGGACATGGCTCTGCTGATTTTCTTTAAGTAGCACATACATATTTCCTTGCAAGATTTATTCCTTTCAACCCCTATTACCTTCACCCCTGCCCTGCCAGCCTTATGCTCCTCCCCATATACATGTTACAAAACAGTGGATGCCCACTTTCTCACCAGGTCTATCTTCTCGGGCCTGTCCTGCTCTGAGATCCCAGGTGAGCAGATTTCCATTTCCCACTGCAGTCCGGCTGATTCCCTTTATTGGGAGAGCACATCATCCAAATGATAACTCTATGCGTGTTAACCAGAGGTAAATACACTAATGACAAAGTCTGTATAAGTGCATGTGACTATTTAATCCATCTTAAATTGCCAGTGTTTTGAAGATGCTCAGAAGCAGGCTTGAGGGCTGGACTGCATGGTGTCTAAGGTTCAGATCCGATGGAAGCTTTTATCCACAGGTGTGCTCTTCATGCATCTCAGACCAAAGACCGAAAGAGCTATCCCCTCTCCCTCATGCACAGGCATGCTTCTCTCTTCAGCACTTATCTGTAACAATGCCTTTTTGAGGACTTCCTGAACTAAGAGGTCCCAAATTTATGAGAGCAAGTAGTTAATTAGCTAGAGGAAACAAAAAGGGAAGCAAGGCAGGGAAAGCGAGACAGGAAATCAAAGAGTTCTGGTTCAATTTCCTTGGCATTCCTGGATCCACTGCACTAGATTTAGTCTATTCAGATCCAAACGCCCACACCTGGTCACCTGGCACATCAACATGTGGCAGCTTGACACAGATGCTGAGCAGCAATCATATACCAAACATAACACCATAAACACTGCAGCAGTATTTTCAGTGATTCCCCAAAAGACAAAATCCATTTCTATCAACAACAAAGACAATGTTTTATTGAACAAATCTATGTACAGTACAAAAAAGTCTCTCAAATGAAACACTACTGTTGATTTATTGCAGTTTGATGGCTCAGTTTTAATTTGTACTCTTATATAAAATGCAAAGTAAAATAATTTAACATTCAACAAGGAAGCACAAATTTCCTTTCTTGCTGAACCTGTAACAGCGTTTACAAATTAAGAGTCCCAAAAATGCATACGTTGCATTTAATCAGAAAGGTGTTATACAGTACCAAATAAATTAAGAAAATAGTAACACTACCACCCCCTTTCAGTCTTTTTGTCCATAGCACTGGTGTTAAAACAGTAAAAGAAACGAGTACAGCTGAACCTTCCAGGTGATATTAAAATCACAAAGTTTAATGTTATAAATTATCCAAACTATACAATTTATAGAGTTTTAATGAATATGGCTAAATAACCAAAGTACCAGTGACCTTTCCCCACAGATATGACCACTTTCAAGCTATTTTCAGGACTTCTGTTTTGTTGTGAAAGGTGCCTATCAAGCGGCAGCTCTTTGAAAATCAGAACTTACATGACCTTTACATTGAACTGCGATCGGGTTAGAGTAGACAGTCTTAAAAGGAAAGTCTAAATCCAAGTTACAGCCACATGGAGGAATGTTATTAGAATAGAGTTATCAGCAATGAAATGCACAGTCTTGGATCCAACAAAGCTCCTAAGCTCATGTGTAACTTGAGGCAGCTTTAAGAGATCTGCATTCTTATGTTACACATGTACTTCCGTATTTATTGAATCAAAGTGACATCTTGAAGAAGTATTTCCAATGCTTAATGCCTGCTTAAAACAAACCCTTTCTATTTTAGATTTGGAACCTTTTTCAGTTCTAGAGGTTTCAGGCTTAATGTAGGGTAATACTCAGCATACTAAAGAACTGTTAAAAAGCATGTAGAGTTATCACCCACACGCTACAAGTATCTCTTTGCTCATAATTAAGGTTGCTTAATACTGCAACTATCTGAGAATACCAGCAGGTATCAGAGAGTAGTTTGTATGAAATGCAATGTCTTTTGAAGTAAAAGATCATTACTTAAAACAAAAACGTTACCACCCACTTGCTACTTGAAGTCAATTCAGTGTATTTCTGATAGGTGTTAGGTGATGCTGATGCCCACCTACAGAAGAGTTCAGTGTTCCAGTTCTCCAAAGCGTACATACTGAACACATAGCATAAACAAATGGTGGTGTCCAAGAAAAGCATCTTTGAACAAAAATTAGTTTAATGCAGGTACAAAAAATTATGGTCACAGTTTATGCATGTACATAGATGCATATATCTACACACTTAAAAGAAAATACAAGTCTCAAATCATGGTTTTAAAGCATCTTCAAACACATGGAGCTCCAGGAAAAGGCAAAAAAGCACCAAAGATTAAAGGTACATTGAAAAGACTTTATACAAATATGTTTGTAATAGCTATTCTCTGTGTTTTCAGATTCTTCAAACTGTAATACTTTAAAATTAACCTTTTTTTTCCTCCATTTCAAATATATTTAAGCAAATTTAACTAAATTAACAATGTTAAGCAAAGAAAGGGGAGCCTGGGAACATTCAATATAACTGGGTCCTTAAAAATTAATTGGAAGCAAAAATAAAAGTGAAAGTGCATTTGACTGATAAGGTCCCCATTAATTTTAAGTTTTAAAAACTTTTAAAGTATTTATACATGTAAATACATAGAGTGTGCGTATATACGTATATATAATGAATGATGCATTTAAATCAGGTTTTTTGCAACTGCAAAAATAATTCTTTGGTGCCTCAAATGTCACACAAATCTCAAAAGTGGGCCAGTCATCAGTATTAATGTAATGCACACATACCTGTGATCATAATTTTATAACCTTGTATGTTAATCCAACTCAAAGTTAAGGCAAGAATGTTCTACAATTCAGAAGAGTATTCTTTTGAATTTGCATTCTTTTTGCCTCCCAGGAGGGGAAAAGGAAGCAGAATTAATGCAAATATCTGTTTAATTTCACAGAGGATTATTAGCAGAGGCATTACTGAACTATTAAGCTCCAGAACTACTTAACAGCCTATTTTACAATGAAACTCTTAGGTTCGCAAGTGTGAGCCATTGCTACAATGAACAGATCTTTTATGTACCTCTTGATTTTTTGCTCATTAGATTTTATATATCTGTTGATTTAAGCAAGTTGATTATCTTATTATGCCATACAAGCGTGGTGATGAACTATTTGGTAAGCAAATCAGCTGAGCAGGAGTAGTTGGTTTTGGCTGTCCTACATTGCTGTGATGACTGCCAGTACACACCAGGTTTTACCACTACGCTTTCTGTGCCTACAGTCACATTAATTTGCAGTTACCCGCACAGAACAGGATCCCAAATGAAACCTTTTCAGGTGGCAAGACAGCGTAAGATAAATTAAATCAACACAGTAATTAGACAACGTGCGTATTTGCCACACCTCTGGTTGGGGTGGAAAGACCAACAACTGCAACTGCACCTTTTTGGTTTCCAAATGTCCTGTATTTCAATGTTACACACAGAGCTGAGTGAGTCAAATTTCCTGTCTTCACATTCTGATTGGTTCTATGAATAGTGAATTTGGGATAAAGTGCTTAACAGTTAAGCCTAACTCCTTCACTTTCTTCTGGGAAAGGCTATATTTTCAAGAGATGCTATTAGATAGGGTCATAACGTCTTAAGGTTGAGTCAGTATGTGTTTTCACCCTTCCTCTAGACAGTAAATAATTAGTTACAGTACTGAGTTGCAATCTACCACTATTAAGCAGTATCACATGTGAAACAGGCTCTTCCTGATCTTTTCCAACTGGACATGTGCTCTGCTTTTGCCTGCCCCTTCCCCACCGCCCTTTTTAAAACAGGAAGCCATCTCTTTCTGGTCATACAAACAGCTGAAGAACCTCCATATTTGCATGAAGTTTAACTCTGCTCTGTAATGCAGGCTTAACCCCCTTCACATTCTGTATCTGTTTCAATCATCTTCTGTTGACATCCACACATGTGCATGTACTGCTTGTATTAAGTCTTCCTACACCTACAACAGATGTTTTACAGGACACTCTTTAACACACACCTTTACCATAGCCTTGCAAAGGGCCTCTCTTGCAGGCATCTGATTTCCTCTGTGCACAACTTTCCCGTTTAGTATCATGTTAATTGACTTTTCCTTGCAGACTCTGTACTTCAAGATTTTGGCTATTCGGGCATTCCATCCATCTTAGATTCCTTTCTACATTCCTTTTTTTGGATTCTGAGTGTAAGTTTGTTAAATAAGCTCCGTACTTTTGAGCAGATAATGGAATCACACACTCAAACTTTGAAAAGAGAATGCATGGTTCTTGTACACATTTCTTATCCATAGTATACTAATGTAACACTTTCTTGAATGACTTCTTCCCAGTTCTGTGGATGGATACCCTTGAACCACACATTTTCCAACTAAAGCAGCTTTGGGAATCGGCTGATTTTACTTCCAGAAGGCAATTAACACCTCTGCTTTCTTTGCCTGCTCAACTGTATGCCTTATTTTCCTTAAACCTTCATGCTAGAAAGACTGTACCACTAGGCTTCAATCATGCATTTGGAATGAATGTGGCTTTTCGGATAACTGGTACTTTGGGGACTTTGTAGCAACCTTTCTGGATTAAAGACCTGCAGAGCTCCTATTATTCCTATGTGAGTTCTGTTTAGAAAATGTGCTTTGTCTTTATCAAGGTCATATTTTTCTTCAGTAATTTGAGACTGCTTTATGATTAAGGCCAACTGGGAAACAAACTGATGCTTCTTCATGTAGTGTTTTCTTACACCACTCCTCATTTGATGCATTTTCCCACAACATCGAATCAGGCACCTGTAAAAAACAAAAGAGTGCACCGGGATGAAAATGAAGACTAACCCATGTAAATCATTCCTTAATCTAGAACGCTGCTTATGTTCTTCAACATGTTTAGTTTCAAACTTGCAAGGAAAGACAGACTGAATTAGTCCATTCTGTTTTACGAGAAGCCTTTTCCACTAGAGTTACCAAACAGTTCTCACTACCCCTTTCTTATTCTAAACAGCATGTTCAATCTGAACTTCCAATTTAGCAGTGTTCCTATATAACTGTCTAAGTGCTGGCATACTACAATTGCTTGGAGTTACGCCTGTCTTATCTATTCCATCAGTTTGCCTATTTTCAAAGACCATTTTCGGGTTGGGATTTACCTCCAGACCAACCAACCCAGAAGGAATGGAAGACTTACTTTCGTCATCTGAATCGAATCCAAAGAGCGTCTGACACTTCTTTTGTGCAAGGTGAGCCTCAAGTGCTTCTGAGTTACAGTAGATGGTCAAGCAGTTGCCACATCTAAATCTTTCTGTTGATTTGCTACAAATTTTATCTTGTTCAGAATAAGCATCTACTTCATCAGCCAAAAGTTTTCTACGTTTTGGCATGCTAATGTAGCGTTCATCAAGGTAACTTGGAGGCAATGGTCTAACATACGGCTTTGTTAAGATGACACCATATGAAGTATTCTCTGTTGTTGGATTTGGTTTAGAAGGTAAATGCGAGGCAGCAGTATTATTTTGTGGTGTATCAGTACAATTCTGTAACACTGGTAACACTGACCCATTTTCTGTCCTTGTTTCATCTGCCACTCTGTCCAAAGTTATTTCTGATGACTTGGATGATGTCTGATCTACGTCGCTGTGCCCATTGACGAGTTGGTCACTACCAGCATTACAGTTTTCAGAATTTGGCTGCAACACAGATGTCTTTTGGTCTGTCAAACTTAAAACTGTAGTGCCACCCTCAGACGAACTTTCATTTCCATTATGAATTACATTATTTGCCTTCTTCTCAACACTTTGAATGTATGTCTTTGGTTCTGTAGAATCCTTCCTTGACTTCCAAGTTGGAATTGGTAAATCGACAGTTTCTTTTTCATTAACGGATTCATCATCATCTTGGAAGCCACAAAGTTCTGAAGGATCATCTGAAGACTCTTTTTCGCTTGCATCTTCAGAACATTCTGGTGTTTTATTTAGATAATGCTGAGCCTCGTGTTCGTACAGCAAAGGGAGCTCCTCAAACAGCTCACAGCACTCTGCAAAATTGCACTGCGCTTTAAAAACACTGTGACTTTTTGTATGCTCGGCAAGCTCAGTTGACAGCTTAAATCTCTGGTTACAATTAAAGTGTAAACAAAAGTAAACATTTGGATACACGTGTCTCTTCAGGTGGTCTATAAAATGTTGGGAATCAGCAAATTTTCTCTGACAGAAACGGCATTTTCCTTTATTCCACTTCATTATATGCTGCTGCACCTTCAAATCAGTTGGATGACTTTTTCTCGCGTGTTTATTGAGGAATCTTATCTTTTTAAACACTCTAGCACAACCATTAGCAGGGCACTTAAAGCTTCCTTCCTCATCCATAGCATCAACATCTTTTTGAGAACAGAAAGCTCCATTCACTTTATGCAGGATAGGTGACTCTTTACTGGAGCTGTCATCGTCTTCAGGCAAACTTTCTGTACTTAAAGCATCAGGAACATTATTAAAACAGCTGTCACTACTGTTTTCAGTAGCATCATCCTGGTCACTTAGATGGTTTCCCACCGCAAGTACCTGTTCCGTGTTCTGCTCCTCCACTTGGACTATTTGGTCAGCACTTGGTGCTCTTGCAGTCTCTGGTTCATCATCTTTGGAACCATCCAAATTCCCATTTTCAAGAGAGGGAGTGCCATCAGAACATTCTACTTCATTAAGAACAGAAGCCCGCCGACCAGCCTCAATAACTGCAGCAAGATGTTGCCTTTCTATCTTCCTGACGTGATTCTTCAAGTGCTTCAGCATAAGTCCTTTTTGCCTGAACTTTCTGGTGCAAAGTACACAGGAAAAACTGCCCTTTTTTTGGTGAGCTTGTGCATGTTTTACAATGTGACCACCAAGAAACTCCTTGTTGCATATCACACAGCGGTGCCTTGGTACAGTTTGATCTAATGTTTCAGATGCCTCAAGAGCTTCGTCGTTCTTTTTGGCATTACCTTTGGACTGGGCTTCAGAGACGTCTTCCAGGTCAAGCTCACCATTGCTAACATCTGTTAAACAGGCACGCTCGTCACCCAGAGCCCTATACTCCGTTATCTTCTCTGTATTCGCAGTAGAGTTTTCCAGTGTATTTTCACTTAGGCTAACGAAGGCTTTATCCCCCAACAATGCTAAACAATTCTGCTTGATCATCAAGAAATTCCAAAACTCGGGATCAAAAAACAAACCTTTTTTCAAAATTGGAAGCAGTTCAAAACGCACACGGTTTTGAACAGAACTAGTGCACTCATTGTATTCTTCATCTGCACATTTATATAAATGTTCAACAGTGTAGTAAGATTCCAAGGTGCGCTCAAGAAAAAAGATTGAAAGAGCACAAATTCTGAGGATCTCTAAGTCATTTGGCAGAAAATGAGCAATTGCTTTATAAATAAGACTTTTCATGGTGGGATCTTCACGGAGGTCCAACTGTAGGGCACAACCACATATCTCAACGCATATCTGAAGACCATCATCACCAACCTGCGGAAAGGAAATCACAGTATACATAATTATAGAGTATGCAAATGGTGTTTTCCTTATGGGCTTACAGAACTCTACAGCTTCAACGTAAAACAAAGGAATCAGACTCACAGGGGGAAAAAGAGAGCTAGTATAAACAATGCCCAAACCTCAACTTCCCATGTATTTGTATTAATCTACGTTCAAAAGAGCAGTTCAGAAAGCATCCTGCTAGCATATTTCACCTAAAAGCATGTACATTTTAGAATAATGTTCAAACAAGTCTGTAAAATACAGGTACAGCAATGACCCAAACTAACATCTAGTTTGCACTGAAAGCTATGTAGTTACTATCAGCAAAGTTTCAGATGCTTTTGCCACGTGCAGCACTGTAATTAAAAGACAATTAATTATTTAGGGATATAAAACAAGACTGCAGCAAATCACGTAATACTGTTCTAGCAGTATCCTGTCTACACCTTCATTGCCTAGGCTATTCCACACTATCATGGACAGTTACTCTGTATTTTGTCCCTGTTTTAACTTGCACTGCATAAAAATAGAAGCTATATAATATTGCCTTCAATTTTGAACAATAACCACCACAGAAGCCTTAACAACCCATGGCCAAGCATTCTAAAAGGCTTAAGTCTTCAGAGTGACTATCCTTTCACTGAGCAGAATCCCTATTCCACACTTAAGGCTGCAGGCCCTTCCATTCAAATGGATGATCAGAAATATACTGCCCAACAGGCAGCAGATTAATGTAAAAGGTGTTTCAGGAAGTTTAAAAATTAATACCCACCTACATTTAAAGGTGCATTAACAAATACACACAATACTCCATATGTAGTAGGTTATTAAAAATATATATTCACTCAGATGAGAATACAAATAAAAGTTATTCATTTCACCACAAGTGTCTTAGAATACATACTGAGATCACAATCTTGAACAGTAACATTTCATGTAGAACCATACAGAAGTCCCCGTGATCAAATACTTCATAATTCACTTAGGGCACAGAATATGCAGGACCTCTGTGCAGTCAGGGTAATGATAAAAGCCACATCTGGAAATAACTTGCACACCTGTGTGCAAAGCATTGCACGTGACATCTTTTGCACATGTTTGTATGGGACAGCGTAAGCCTAACACCTGAAGCATGAAACACATCACGCTTTTCTGAAGCAAAATTATGTCTTCTGTTTTAGCCTAGCTTTTCCTTTGTTACATTAAGCATTTCTTCAGATTTGGTTAGAACTGGTGGAAGGATGCGAAACTTAATGAGGGTGAAAGGCAGATGAAATGGCATCATGCAAGTCCTATTTCCTTAAGGAGGAAGGCTAAAAATCCACAAAACCAGTGAATTTTTCACATTTATTCCATATGATTATTAATTTCTCCCTTTATTTCTAAGGAATGACATTCCTCAAATTTACTACAGCAAAACCAAAAAAACTTAGAATTCAAGAAAAAAAACCACACAGAACAGATCAAGGGCAATCATAATATTGATATGCATTCTGGAATTGGACAGATTTTGAAGAGGATAGTGTGCTCTTCCCTACCCTCTCTTACCTTTGCACAAAAAGTGGCCATTACACAACATAAACATCACTCCTCTTGAGCTACAAAAAGAATGGGGGATAGGGTAAAAACAAAGAACCAAAACTTACTTCATCCTTAATGACTTTCATGAAAGGGAAAATTACTCTGACATTGGTTGCAATTCTTAAAAGCTGGTAGCACTGGTCGACAAATACTTGTTTTGATGGGTTTGATTTAAGCTGCAGTTTGCTCCAAATGAAGATCAGGTCCCTATAAGTACAGAACAAAATAGTTCATAGTTAGATGGAGTTTTAGAACTCTATCACTAAGCATGATGCATTACTAAAAGGAACTATTTGCATATTCAGTAACTAAAACTATATTTGAGGGTGTAATACCAAACTGATTAACATCACAACTGTACACAATGTGCACAATGGAAAATGCAACTTAATTACTTTGTTAAAGCATTCAGGGTATCTGCTATCACTGAGCCAATTAAATATTCAACAGAATATTAATGTATTCAGCTTAGTATCAGAGAACTGCATAATAAAATCAGATGCTGCAGCATCTAGCCCTTAACACCACAGGCAATAAACATCAGCCTGAACAGCAAGCTCTGTGTGCTCTCGGGATTAAGTTACTTTCAGTGCAAGGATAAGGAGTCCTTCAAGAAAATGAGTGTTTGAATGTGGAAAATGGGAACATTGTAGAAAGCTAGTTTCTGATACAGTCCATTGACAGGAAATATTGATGTTCTCCAATTGTGCATATTACAACACGATTTTCTTCTCTTAATGCTGTCATCACTGCTCTTTCTAGCCAAAAGCAGTTACATGAAGGCATCAGTTTCTACAGCTATTCATGTATCTCTCTGATCTTCAGTCAAACAGCATTTCTGACTGATAAGAGGAAACATAAGAATAGATTGCTAGACCCTGCAGCAGAGCTCCTGCACAGGTAATGTGTTTAGTCTATAAAATACAGCTAATTGAAATTTACAGCCTGTAAGTTCTATGTACTTTAATTCAGAGATTTGGAAAAGGCAATTGGACTTCACTTTCAGTTGTAAGAAAATTTGCCAGCACGAAGATCTTACATGGGAGTAGATACAGTCAGGACTAGGCAGAAATCCTACCATAACATTACAATGGAAACAGGGGACCAGTCGACTTTGATTTTCTGAAGGAAGACACTTCTTTATTCCACCAGCCTCCTCCCTCAGAAAACACAAACCCAGTTACTATTTAGCTGATCTTCCAGAGCCTCTAGTCTATGTCAGATACAAATCAGACAAACCTTTTGAGACTGAGCTTGTCTAGCGAGGTGAGTGCCAGCATGAAGGGAAGTGACAGACTGCCTGTGACAAAGCACCAACTTCGCTTTGACATTTAGGACAGCTCTGCAATTCTGCCTGACATTTAAGGGCTAGACAAAAGAAAATCATTGTTTTCTTTCAATCAGAACCCAAGGAAACTGAAGTCAAAACAGAGATCAAGCTTACATGGGAAAACTGTGAAAAGGAGTTCTGTAAGCAGCTCTACCCACAAAAACATGTATCAGCCTTAGAGGTGTTCTAAAGATACTGGCCTTTTCCAGGCTGAAATTGAAACGCCTGAAGTCTTTGCAAACTTCATATACAAGTTTGAAACTTCCTGCACCAAACCATTCAAAAGATTCAGTTAAAGCCTCAAGCTGAAGCACAAAAGAAAGAATTGAGCATTTTTACTGTTAAAGTTACCAAAATTAAATAACTTATCCTCTGCTTTGCCTCACGCCATTTCAGAGCAGCCCATTTCAACACTAATCCCAGAGAAAGTGAGAAAAACCAGATTATTCTTCTGAGAGATTAGTGGTTAAAATGGCTTGCCATGTGTTCAGGCAAGTTGGTACAACAAAACAGCTGAAAAAGGAATGGAGAAAACAGAAGCAACAGCTTTGGGGTGAAGAGCAAGCTGTTAATTCAGTTTAACCACCACGTGATTACACCTTGATGTGAAACAGAAGTCAGCAGCATTTGATGTATTATTTCTGTGGCACTGACCACAACACAGATAAGAAACTTGAGATAATGTAGGCAGGGGCAGTTTTGTATTTGCTTATTATGGCACAGTAATACAGTACTTAATGACGTTTACTTCTTGGATGGTCTAACTTAGTTCACATTGAGCCCTCTGCTTAAACTATCATAGACACACGTTGGGGCAATTTAAATTGTTACTGTGAGACCTCAGAACTCCATAACTCTTTACCAGAGGCAACCAGCCTGGTACCCCCCTACAAGATGCCACAACAATTGTGTGCCTCCATCAGCAATACAAAAGAACAGTTAGGTCCGCTCTGCCTTAGCTAGATCTAAACCCTTTACTACTGTTGACAAGAAGAAAGTCTATCTTTCCTTGGTTATAGATTAGCACACTCCACCAAAATGTTATCCAGGTCACAAAAATTACCTAAATGCAAAAGGCTTAAACATGTGGAAAAAATCCTTGACTTAGTGAATTTACTAATTAGGAAGCACTTGAAAACAGACAAAACAGCACTTAAAAATTGCCTGACAAAGAAGGCAAAGCCATTTTGCTACGCTTATTCCATCAAAATCTTGGCTGTCTTCCTGAAGAGACACCACTATACTGATACTAGAAAGTCTTTCCTCACTGGACTCTTCACTTAACAATACCTTACAAACCAATTTCTCTAGTCAAATCAAGCCCAGCTTGCTTTGTGATTCATTTGTCAGTGGGCTTTCACTTCAGGAAAGTAGTTCTGATCATAGTTTATTCTTAGCATCAGTGAAAACAGGGATTGTTTTGTGACAGAGCTGCTTAAAGTTAATCTTCCTCTGAGATAATATGGAGCTAATGGTTTCACCTTGAAGACTTCAGAGAGGTTGCTTCACACGAAGTGGTAACAAATATCTGCTATTTACATCTTCCTGCCTATTCTGATATTTATCTTTGCTAGTAGTGGTTGCCACTAGATGTCTGCTACATCTGCAAAGTCCTCAATTCCAGACAAGGCAAGATGATTTATGCTGTGCTAGGTTAAAATCTTCTACATGATGTGGATTAATTTAACCTGGCTCCTACTTCTTGAAATATTTGAATTACAACATAGACATGCCTTCACAAGCTTTGCTCCACATTACATTATCTAGTAAGCAGTACGCAGATTCTCTGGTTGGGTTTGCAATTGTTAAGGCTCAGCATCTGTAAAGAATGAACTAGCTGTTTTAGTTGCCCAGACATAACTGCTCTGAACTCTTTCAAAGATCCTCAAGTTCCGTATTTTGAACCTAAAATCAAAATACTAAGGAGATCCCAAAATGGTTTCCCTGATAAACAGGTATCAAACAGTACTTTAGTCTCTTCTGGAATTTAATTTCTGACATCCGCTTTGCCAGAACAAAAGGACAGATGTCTTGTTTTGACTAGCAATTTTTAGAACGGCTGATGCAAAACTTGGTTATAAACTGGGTTAAGAGCAAGGTTAACATCTAACCACAGCAAAAGATATAAAAAGCATATTTCATTTAAAATATGTTTCTTAAAAAACTGAATCCCCGAAACAGAATTAGTTAACAGAATCATCAATTAGTAACTAACATGTAACTAATGTGTTTAAGTTTCATCTGCAAATTTCCTAAGTAAGAAGTCAGGAGATGCAGCTTTTGGGCAGGAATCAGCAAAGCTGGATTCCATTCACAAACTGTGTACCTTTTCGGTTGGATTTCTTCATCTGTCCTATGGGGACAGTCATGTCCACCTTTTCCTGGACAGACTGAATGAAAACTGACACTAACTATGGACAATATATTGTATTATAAATGTATGTTGATCATTTTTCCAAAGGTTTTGATGCAATGCAATCACTTACTCAAACACTTAAAGAGAAAAAAATGACAAACGAAACATTATAATTTCTGACCTTCCTTACTTCCATGATAAAAAACCCAAATTCACCACCTCTTACTTCTCTATTCCCTGAAATCTGGGAACACAGAAGCCTGATATAGATTGTAAACTCCATATTAAAATTAATTACAAGATTAATAAGAGCTCTATTGACTGAACAAAAAATTAAATCCTTCCTAAATAAGCTTTTTTTTTTTTCAACTACGCAATCAAACAAATTTAGCATACTTTATCAGCAAATGCAGATGTTTTATACAGAAATTATCCAGGCTAAACAGAAGGATTATCTTCCTTAGCCATCGTTCAGTCCTCCAAATGATGAAATTTGTTTTGACAACTCCTTAGAAAACGCTTCTAAAAGCATAAAAGCATCCAAGCATCAAGATGATTTAGTGTGTATGAAGACATTATTACTTAAATGTTTTCTAGAGTACCACCATTTATTTTATGGCTCTGTTTATGAAATAAAAGCTCCCATATTAAGTAGCACATTTTTGGAATCATATATTCTCTTTAGACATACTGATGACATATTACCCCCTTGTTATTATAAAGCAGTGCCATTAAACTAGCAGGACAGAAAAATATCTGCATTGCCAGGGAGTCTACAGTCTGCATATTGTTACACATTGCTAATAACAAATGCCATGATTCTAGGTATTTATAGCCTGAAGTATGTGAAGGCCCACCCTTCTGTTACTTTGAGACACTTAATGTGTTATGTACCATGTAGGCTACCATTGTGCATGGCTGTGTAAAAAGGCAAGCAGGCATAACAGACGTAGTAGGAGAGTTTAAAGACCACGTTAGAATGTTTTTATCTTGCATTTTAAACTTGAGCTACACCTCAAAGTAGATGAGTCATTTTGGCAATAAGCATTGATTATCTGCTCGGCTGCTTCACCAGAAAGAAAGTATTTACCATATACAATACATGTCCCCATTTTGAAGCTGAGGGACTAGGAACGATTCACATAGCTGTAAGGCTAAGGTAGTCTTCCCTTCTTTTTCAGTGTTGCAGATGATCTCAATTCCACTCTTGCAATCAGTCCTCAACAAGTGCTATACAATTAAAATAAAATCAATTTAGACAAATTTGCTAACATGAAATAAAACCCTATCAGACCCTGCTATATTAAAGAAGCTACTGAAAACTTCAGGAATTGCTAGTGACACTGGATTTCTTTGGTATAGCTTTTGTGTAGGTCTGTAAATTGAGATTTTGGAGATATTTAGAGTTCTTTTGTATTTATTAGAGCAATGACAATCAGAATAATTGCCCAAGAAATTAAATGACTACACAAAAGCACTTTCTTGGCATGACTTAGCTTGTTCTCAAAACAAGGTTAGGAAAAGCACTGTTATCTAGTAAGGGCTATCAGCGGTAAAGTAGGGCCACATTCAGCTAGAGTGTCATTTTACATAAGGGGGCACCATTAAAAAACCTTAAGGCTACTCAAAACTTATAAGGCACAGAACACTTGACTGACATCAGTTAGGCTAAAGAGCTTTTACTAAAATCATAGTCAATAGTAAAATAGTCAATACACTGAAGTTATAAAATATTAACGACTCGAGTTATTTAGGGAACATATCTACAAGTAAACTTGACCAAAAATTGAATCTAGGTCAACAAGATTTGTAGGCACTTAACATTTAACTTTTCAAAGCTTAAGCAAGCACTAAGTTAAGCAACAGCACTGTAGCTGCCTGATTTTATGACATTTGGTTCTACAAAAACAGAGTTCCATATGCTCCTCTTGACAACTCATATACAGTAAGTATTTAAGTAAACAAAATGTATACTGACAAACAATACCTCCTGGAATAGCTGATCTTCTAATGGTGACATATAAAGACAGGTGAAAAGAGCTTGATGGAAATACAGATCTTTACTGATATCTGGATGATTTATGCAAGATTTGATAAGAGCCATTGCCTCAGGGATGCGTTCACAGGCAATAAGGTATCTGGCACGCAGTTCAAAGAACAGTGGATTTTCAGAGCTTAAATATTTGTTAACTGTACAGAAAAGAAAGATTTAAAGGCAATTAGAATATGAAGTCCAAACAACAAATATATTTAAATGTAATGTTGTTTTCAATAGTGCAATGTCAACAAATAATATATAAAAAAGGCTCTGCTAAAGAAGCTATCAAATATTTAAATACCATCAAGAATCTGTCCTTCTGCTTGGAAACAGAAATAGTTTTCTTACACCAGTAATCTAATTCAGTATTTTATTTCTAACAGATTAACACAAGGTGCTACAAAGGATTAGTAAAATATACACTACGTAGAAGCAGATATGAACATTTTTGAGAGAGAAAATTCCCTCCTTTCTCAGTACTCGTATCTGGGTGATTGTCAGAAGCACAGGACTGACATCACTTCCAAGGCTAGAATTATAGATGCTCAAAACAACTCAGTACACTCATTACCCATTAAAATGGAAGAGCTCAGAGAGATCACAAAGTTGACTACAGTTCACATGCTGTTGCTTTAAGTAGTTTCAAACACTTGGCTTTTGCTGGTGAAGTGGAAAATTCACTTTTTCTTCTTCTGAAACTGCTCCTGGGCACAGTTGTTAAATCTAATCCATAAATACCTTTAAATCCTAACCCCTGATTTCTGGAAATCTGTTTTTCAGATCTAAAAGCTAAACTTCAAGTTAACATTTGAATGAAAATGTTTGTATTGAGATACTCAAAATACTTAAAACATTCAAGTAATTGGGAAACTATGAAATACATAAAAGACATGCTTGAGATCTTTTATAGCTCATAGAAATTCTAGTATCTCTTAAGATTAAAATGTCATTCAAGACTACAGTGTATATATATATATATATTTATACTATAAAATGCTGCTTTTATTTTGAGAATTGTTTGCATCCTGTCAAGTAAATGCACACTCCGAGGTGTTAACAGTGTGTTAGCATTAATGTATTGGACAATATGGGCTGATCTTCCTCTTACATTCTCAACAGCTACCTTAAGAATCCCATCACTTCTAGTGTATTCCCTGTAGTACTGTGCAGTGTTTCGTATTAAGTAAGAAAAAAGAAATGAGATTGTCAACTTAGAGTCAATAAAGGCTGAAGTTTATACCTCAGAGGGAACATGTATTAAGAAAGTTACAACTTAAAAGTGACATTAATAGGATTTAACAAAAAAGTGGTTACTGAAAACCGCTATCTGAGCATCCAAGTGACTCCCCGCCTGCCCCAAAATAAAAAGAGCATATATATAACAGGAGTTAAACTTTGTTTAATAAGAATGCCTGGTTTAAAAGACATTTCTTGCACTCAGAAAAAGGATTTCTGTAAGATCCTTGTTCTTATAAAACTTAATGGCATTATATGCTAATGAACACTTAAGGAGTATTATTCAAGGCGAGATAAGGTTTCTTAATAGATGTACCATAAAGTCCACCATAAGAGAGAATCTCATTCCCACTATCCATTAGCACTTCCAGGAATAGAAAGAAAAGCCAGCGTCTAACA
Organism: Neopsephotus bourkii; assembly: GCF_033783945.1. Lineage (NCBI taxonomy): Eukaryota > Metazoa > Chordata > Aves > Psittaciformes > Psittacidae > Neopsephotus > Neopsephotus bourkii. The sequence goes on from NW_026902270.1 coordinate 1,277,407, forward strand.
GTAGTCATTAACTGCAAGAAAAAGTGATTATATGAAAATATCCTTTATGCCAAGTAAAGGCCTCTCCTTTTGAATTAACATTAAAAAGATAATAAACCCCGTCACCAGTTTCACATGCAAACATTACCCAACGGATCACTGACTATTCACACTGAAAAATTACACTGGGAATACTTAGCTTTTATATGTGCTGATGTTAAAAAAATGCTGCATATCTAACAACTGATTGCATCATCCTTATCACTCGAATGAGGGAAGACTGCAGACCACAGTGTAAGTGACACCTCTCTTATACACAGGAAGGGGGACCCCAGAAACTACAGGCTTATCAGCCTGACCTCACTGCTGGGGAACATCATGGAGCAGATCACCCTAAGTAAGATCATAAAGCACGTGCGGGAAAAGAAGGGATCAGGACCAGCCAACACAGGTTCATGGACAGATCCTCCATGACCAACCTAATCTCCTTCTATGACAAGGTGACCTGCCTGGTTGAGGAGGGAGAGGCTGTAGACACTGTCTATTTGGACCTTAGTAAAGCATTTGACACTGTTTCTGACAGCATTCTCCTGGAGAAATTGGCTGGGTTGGAAACTGCCTGGATGGCAGAGCCCAAAGAGTGATGGTAAATGGTGTCACATCCAGTTGGTGTTGGGTCACTAGTGGCATCCCTCTGGGCTTGCTGTTAGGGCCAGTGTTGTTTAATATCTTCACTGATGATCTGAATGAGGGGATTGAGTGCACCCTCAGTAAATTTGCTGACAACACCTAGGTAGCTGGGAGAGCTGATGTGGTGAAGGATAGAAAGTCTCTGCAAAGGGCTCTAGACAGACTGGATCGATGTGCTGTGGCCAGTGGTATGTGATTCAACAAGGTAAAGTGCCAGGTCCTGGACCTGGCCCACAACAACCCCACACAATGCTACAGGCTTGGGGTAGAGCGGCTGGAAAGCTGCTCAGCAGAAAAGGACCTGGGGGTGCTGACTGATGGCTGCTGAACGTGAGCCAGCTTGTGCCCAGGCAGCCAAGAAGACCAACAGCATCCTGGCCTGTATCAGCAATAGTGTGGCCAGCAGGGCCAAGGCAGTGATCATCCCCCTGTCCTCAGCACTGTTGAGGCTGCACCGTGAATCCTGTGTTCAGTTCTGTGCCCAAGAGAGACATTGAGGTGCTGGAGTGGGTCTGGAAAAGGGCAAAGGAGCTGGTGCAGGGCCTGAAGCACAGTGTGATGGGGAATGGCTGAGGGACCTGAGGGATTCATTCTGGAGAGGAGAAGGCTCAGGGGGGACCTTACTGCTCTCTACAACTACCTGAAAGGAGGACAGAATAAGAAGGTGGCTGGTCTCTTCTCCCAGGAAGTGATAGGACAACAGGACAAGGCCTCAAGCTGTGCCAGGGGATGTTTAGACTGGATATTTCGAAAAACTTCTTCACTGAAAGGATGCTCAGGCATTCGAATTAGGCTGCCCAGGGAAGAGGTGGAATCATCATCCCTGCAGAACACGTAGATGAGGCCCGTAGTGACATGGTTTAGTGGTGAACTTAGCAGTAAAGGTTGGATTTTATTATCTTAAAGGCCTTTTCCAATCTAATTGATTCCACGATTCTAAGCTAACTTGTTAAATCATTCCCACTTTCTGTGGGGGAACTCTGAAGTCAGTATGCCCCTCCGCTTTGTAAGTGAGAATCCCACTTCTAGCAACACGATCTCCCAGAGAAGGTGTCTCCTACACCCTCCAACGCTGTTTCTGAAGAGACTGCGAGTTCCAGCTACACCACTGGCAGGATTGTGCTCCCTCCCCATCGTGGAATGCTCTCTTTTCCCAAGCATATATCTAGAAGAACATATAAGCTCTTCTAACCCCCCAAGCAAAAGACAACTGCTAACTACAGTAGCATTTAGCCAAGTATGTGATACATACAAAATGGCTTGGGGAAAGTAACTGCTATTCCTGTCCAGCATGTGTGGTACTTTGCTTTAAAGCAACAGATGCCAACCAGCAGCTTAGAAGCTAATTAGCTGCTTACACCTGAGTGTACCTCTGTGTACAGTATTCTCTTCTAAATGTTCACAGCAGGCCACTTTATTCTCCCTAATCTATTAGAAGTCTATTGCTGCCATATTTCAAGTCTGCTGTTGTTTTTAAACCCAAAGACTGCTTTCCTTTCCAGCCACCTCAGAACAGAATGCAGCATCCCAAAGCATACAACTCATGTAAAAACAGACCCAGGGAGGTTTGTCTTGGCCTAAGCTTCTCTGTGTAATTAATGAATCAAAGACAGGATTATGCAGTTCATACAGTACGTATTTATCAAACTGACTTTTGCAAGTAATGGTTGGTGATTCAGCAATAATATGCACTTTTCCCCATTTAAAATACTGATCCCTAAGGGAACTATATGGCCAGGTTTCAAAAGATACACCAAATACTGCTAGCCTAATAAGCAGCACAGAATGTTTGCTTTGTGTAAGACTTCAGAGGAATCAGATTTTAGAGGAAGTGAGACAAGAAAGGAAGAGCTCCCAAAAGATATAATCGAAAATGCCTGTCATCACAGCTAAGATATGTCAAGGGGGTATGTGGGGATATTAGAAGATAAAAGGAGGAAAAATACCTCAGCAGAGGGGAAGGAGATGTGCCTACAACAGAAGGAAACAAACTAATCATCTAGCGACAACAGGCAGTGTCATTCCTACTCTGCCAGGTTAAAACTAAGTAAAAGTCCTCAAACTGTTACCCATCATACAGAGGCATCATGATGATCAAAGGAATCATTAAAGCAAAAGACTAAAACAATTTCTGCTGGAGAGATGGAGATTGAGACCCAATTCAGATCACAACTACCAAAAATTTTTTAGAGTGTCATATGATATAGAACAAGTGAAGGATTAAGCCCTGTTTTCTTTTTGTTTCTGTAGGTATTTGACCAGAAGTTTATTAGATCTATAAATCACATGTAAACTATTTTGCTCAAGCACTTGCTTCACGAGAGAAACAAAACAACAAAGACTACACACTTAACCATGTTCATGTTGCTAGCACAATACTCTCCCTGGTTAAGAAGGCAGCTTGCCCAGTTGCTGTGACTTTATAGTCCTCTTGCTCACTCTACAGAATGAATGCACTGTCATAAACATAGAAAAGAATTAGCATTTTTTATCACTATCAAATAGATAGTCCTCTGTGAACGCTGCTACCAAGTATGTTGCTTAAGATGTTAGCGAAGACTTCACTGTAGACTGGATTATTTTTCCCCTTGTGAACTTCCATTGACATTCCAGTAGTTGTTTTCCACATGCTGCCTCTTTCTCCAACTCCCAACTCTAGGAATTACACGTACATAAAAACAAAGCAGCTATCAGGTGTAGTCTCAGGCATCATTCTAAACACAACCAAGCCACAAGCCCAAGTATTAACAATTTAAAAGAAAGATTAAATGAGCCCAAGGACCACAAATACAGGAATAGACATCAGGTCCTCCCTTGATCATGCTATTTTAGTAGCCTAACTGAGGTCAAGTCACTCTCCATGCTCTTTCAGTTTAGCTATATTTGGTAAACTCATTTCCTAGAGTAATTGCTCAGTAGCCTCCTTTACACTGTAAAAGTAGACTTAAATTACTAGCAAAGAAATTAGTTTTCTTTCAAATAAAAAAGGGACCTGTACATTTTACTACAGAAAAACAGTTATGTGCAATGCAGGTGACAACAACCTGACCCTAATATCATAAAAGCATAATTCAACCCATTTTCTGTACTCTAAAAAAGTAACATGGCATATGAAGTACCTAATTCCTGCGACACAGGCTTTGCTTTAAGAATTGCTTGTAATACAGGATCCTCCCATGGTCCACCATCTCGGATGATTCGAGTTACTAGTTCCAGGTTCATATTTCGGTATCTACTGAGAAGGTTCTGACATTCCTACATGTAAAAAGAAAAATCATTAGAAAGGAAAAAAAAAAACCACCCAAAAGTTGTTTAAAAATAGTTAGGTCATCCAAAAGATACAAGAAAATCCAAGCATGTTTTAGTATTTCCTCAGCCACACAATCTTTCATTGACCAGGCCTACACAAAGCCCTAAAGCAATGATTTATACTCTCTAAAAACAGTAATATAGAACTGTAGAAGCCAAAATGCAAGAGCCTCCCATTTGCATAACAATGCAAAACTGCCTTTCCTGGAATTAGGAGGTATTACTGGCATACACTGTTGAAGTCTTCACCTCATGCTAGCCTGTGCAGATTTAGACATGTTGCCATTGGATTTGTGATTCAGTGATGGTGTCTGAATTCTACAAGAGAAAAACTGAATTAAGCCATGTGAGTCACCAGCCCTCAAGCAACCACTTTTCTCCAAATCTCTACGTAATAGAAATTATGCCTGCTTAAAATAATCCAATGTGTTTTAGCCATCATTGATTTTCATATATGCCAAGTTCTCCCCATCCCTCCACGCACCTTACATTTGCTGGTAAAAGTGTCAACTTCAATGTTAACCAACAGTAGAATTTTAATCACAAAAGCTATCTGATTTTAAAACAAAAATAAAATGCAGCTGAAGAATGGCTTCTATGCACATGCAATGAACTTCACACAGGCTTTTTTTACATAAATTCTTTTAGCTTCAACTCGGTTTTTCCTTTTGTATTCGGATGAGTAGATTTGAAGGTAAGGAATGCATTAAGTAACTGAATTGGTTTGATTACACAACTGATTCAGAAATTCTTATATAGAAAATTGTGTAAACATCTATTTTAATACATTCACTGCTTAAAAGGCAATTGAGAATTGTAAGACAAAAGCACAGAGGAGAAAGTGTTACACATCACCCTTTTGGCTTACGTCTCTTGTTCATGAGAAAGTTTTTGAAGTGCTTATTGTAGGCCTGCCAAAATGTCCCATTACTCTTAGGCAAGAGACCCTACTCATTCCTGAGGCTGCTAAGCCAATTCCTTGACCCCATTCTTCCACTAGTTCTAATCCAACACATAATGGCTGCTGGTTTGATAATTAAGGTAAGTAGTGTTGGCACATTAATTTGTAGCAGCCGTAACAAGCAGGTATCAACATAAAAATAACAAAGGGATAGCTATTTCTTAAACTGCAGATCCATGACCAGTACTAACAGATGGAAGAATCCTGTTGTTCATCTTTTCTTGCCCTATAACAAAATTTTTTCTCACCGTGACACAAAGTGTTTGTGTTCCCATGCAGTGAATCGGTTCAGGTCAAAAAAAACATTCCCAAACAACTTACCTGGCAAAAAGAAGTGCAATTCTTTAAATCCAGGTTCATTTACCTTATGTAGTTTTATATAGCCATACAAAACATTGTCCCAATCCAGCAAAAACAGTTTCAATCAATGCAAGTTTATGCTGACCTGAAGAATTCATTAAATTTAACTGTTTAAAACCACAGAGGGAAACTTGAGGTTTCATGTCACCAACCAGTGTGCAACACTGGATTGCATTAAGCTCTAATTAGTATAAACAAGCAAAGCTTCCCTCTTTTAGATGGCAAACACCCAAAATCTGCCTCGAACAAGAATGTTATTACAAAGAGAAGTACACTTTACTTTGTCCAAATAGATTCAAATAGCAATACTGACAATAAATATAAGAATGAATGGCTTTCCCTTCAAATACCCTTCCCTCTTTTTTGGAGAGGTAAAAATGTAAGGAAACCAGCTACCTTATTTCACTATAATGGCATGTTTCCTCGAGGTTATCTATCCACAAAAGCTATCTTTACATGTAGCAAAACAGTATTAAAGGTTTACATGAAAGTAGGCAACACTACCTGGATTGAACCTAAAATATCTTTCAAAGGATCTTCATAGAACTCATCCTTCCCAAAGAACAGCAGCAATTCAAAAAAACTCCTAAAAAACAGAAGTAGTGACAAGTCAAACTACAAATGATCATTCGAAAAATGAAACTACTGTAAGTCTATTACTTTTCACAGCACTAAAACCAAAATTAGGACTTGAGTAAGTTCTAGAGCTGTGACCATGCCAAAGTTACTCTAAAACACTTGGCTAATGCCCACACTCTCTAAATCAACTCATATTTCAAGAACTTTACGTTGGTCTGATATTTTGTGCTGGATTTTGGCAGTTAAGACTTCCCCACACACACCTCAAACACATTTTTCATCAGGCATCAAGTTGCAAATACAATACAACAGTTTATATTTAAGCACAACTTAAAACCCCTTCTGCCACACCTTGTTCATAATTTCAGGACCTTTAGACTCATGGTACCTGCCCGATCTTCTCCCTCAAGAGCTCTTATGTGCTTCATACTGCTGCTCCCCATTCACCATTCCAAAAGTGAACGTTCCTGAAAAGCCCAAGCAGTTGTCACATATGCAGCAATTTTGAGAAAGAAAGAGGGCTACTGTAGAATGTCTACAGGACACAGTTAATATGGAGTTACATTCAAGGACTAGTAACTTGATGTGAATGCTGATTCCCAAGAATTCATATTTTCAATTGCATTAAGCACTTTCTACTAACACATTCTATTCCATTTCAACCTGTCTTGACTGAAGTCTCTCTGTGAAGATGCAGGTTGAAAGGTGCTATTTATTTAATATTTCCCAATAAAAGCCTTTTGCCATTAATTCTGTATTTCTAGAAAAAGCTTTTGAAGAGAGAGCTTTTGTGCAAATAAGCAAATGGAACTACATTCGTCTTCTGTACGGCATTCAAATGAATTGATAAAACTTCAGTGTTACCACCACCAAGCTCTTAAGCAAGTAAGGTCTATGTGCAGCAACATGAATTCACAAGTGTTGCCTCAAAACCAGCAGCAGATAAAGCAGAAGGCAGGACTGATCCTTTCAACAGCAGCCTAGATGCAAACCGACCTGTGGCCTTAATGTTTGAGCATCTTAAAAAGTGTATCTAGGTACTTAATTTAGGTATTACTTTTAATAAAGTGACTGACACAAACAATCCTGATGGCAGAATCAGAGAGGTTGGTTGGTAAAAAATAGCTTTCAAAAGCTCAAATCAATTTAGATCTTCACTTGCAGAAACATACTTACAACTCAGTCAATTCAGTCAAAAACTAGGTAGTTGGATCTCATGGATCTGCAGATGGCTCCAGTGCACCTATTAAGATTCTAAGAAATTTTAACTTTTATTGGGAAACGGTAACAACCAAGTGCTGCACTAAACCTGCAATTGCTGGTTGAGAAAGTCATGAGCAGCAGGCAATAACTAAGCAATCCTCAGAGGGAAAGGCAGTACTGAAAGAATACCAAAAGAAATACTGTGCATCTAGGGCACTGTAGAAACAGGACTGAACAGCAAAGGCTTTGGTCTCAGAACAGAAAACATGCATAATTTTCTTTAAGATTCCTCTAGACATCTTTTTCCCAAATGAAGAAGGAGAATTATGAGGCAGAGGGGGAGAAGGTGAAAGATGACTCCTGAAAGAGATTCCAGCATTCTTCCAACCTCAAGTTTTTGAGTCAAGATCCTGCTGATGGCAATTTCCTTTCTGACTAAAGTATTTAATCTTCTGTTCCAAAAGCTTTTAAAACAAAAGGCAGATTTTCATGAACAGCTGGACAAGGAACTCTTACAGAACAATTGAATTCACTGCAGTTATCAGTGAATAAGTAAAACCTAAATATATTTGAAGATAACACCCAGAGCATTCCTGAAGAACAACACGTTTCATTTTTAATAAAGCTAATTCAGAAGTTAAAGAGCAGATTGAAGGCAATTTTTCCTCTCAACATCCTCAGAAATACTGTGCATTAAACAATCTTAACATCCACATGAACAAAAGGAAGTTTTGCATGGGAATAATGCAAATGTGTAATGAAATTAGGTTTCCTTTACATTATGCTGCAGTAATTTTTTTTCCTAACCCGTGATAAGCTATGCCTAGAACAGACCTGGAAAATTTAAGATACAAATCCATTATGCTCAATGATGGGATTTTGCTCCAGATTCGGTCCTTGACTCTCAACTCAAATATGGCCTGAAAAAGCAACCAGTATCCAAATATGTACTTGGTTCTGAAAACCATTATCTCATTTCATGTTGATAAACAAAGTTTTGTAGCACACTTGACTCTCGGGAAAGGTCAGACATGAGTCATGTCGTGATCTGGAGAGCAGCCAGACTGGAACTTAGATAAGACAAAACTAGTTATAGCTAGTCATGCATGCATCCTTTTTTATTCGCTTTGTTTGAATAAAGAGAATAGAACCTTGCAAAGGACAAATGATCTGGGAATTAATAGTGAACAAGTATAAACTAGTCTTTTTCCCTGTCAATGTACCTGTTCCACACTCTGATCAGCCGAATAAAGGAAGCTATCAAAATATTTCTTATTTCCTTATGACCAGTCTTCGAGTTAAAATTACTACAGTCAATTCCAGCTTGGCCCAGCTATCTTAAAATAGTCTGCAGCACTGCATATTCATATTTGCATCCACTCATTCAGAATAAAGGTGCTTATAGAGTTATCACATTGCTATTTTGATATTATGGGCATCAGAACATTGCCCAAGAACATTTGCGTGTTGGCATAATTATTAAAACCCCTGACATTAATGGTTCTTAACCAACATGCTGCCTCATTTGACGCGAAGCAAGGCTACTAAGTAGTGGAAGTGCAACAGTCATTGCTGTTAGTAGCTTATTGTCTGGTTACCAAGGCAATTTTACTCCAGTATGACAATGCAGTCAGGCAGATTTTTGTTGTCCAAGAACTAAGGCTTAATATACACCAAATTTTCAGAAGACATTTGAGTTAAGGATTCCCAGGTAACTGCAACTACTAAGCCCCAGCATTCCTTCATGGTATCACATGCAAAAGTACGCCAGTGAACCAAAGTCAGAAGACAAACTAAGCTGGCATTCTAGAATGGAAGAAAATCTTAGTGAGTAAACCCAGCTCCACAAACCAAGACAGAAAAGGGTGACAGGAATTCAGTCACCAATTCATTTCTACATTATCAGAATGTAGCCATCCGACATGCAACAAATACTTGAATTTCTGCTATTTTTCCCTTCCAAGCATTGCTATTTAAAAGTATATAGAAGCACAGCTTGAACTTCATGAGGTTTCCTCTCAAAAAAAATAGCAGTGAATAAAAAAGAGAGGTCACCCTGTTTTAATCCAACTGCTAGTCATTTTATAATTGTGGTCTATGATTCCATGAAGACTCCCACATCAAATAGTTTCACGCACACAAACAACCAGTAAATCTCTTTGGTGAAGTCTCACCAACACTTAAAGGTAGCGTATACACTGTAAATGTACAGAATAAAGACTTTACTCCTACATAATCAGTACTAATAACTCAAAAACAGTGGAAAGAATAAGCAATGCACTCCTCCCAAGTAAAGGAAGAGAGGAAGACTAGGAGAGCATTCACTTCTGATGAATCGATGAGGTGACAGCAAGACATTCCCACGCAAAAGGCTGAACTAAGATACAGAGCTGTATTTGAAACCACTGCTCAACAAGAAAGCAATTTAACCAGCTGGACAAATATATCTGATTTGCTCAAACCAAACTCAAAATATAAAGCTAGCTTTTAGGCCTTTGTCCCCATTTGCTGAGAGAAGATAAAGTACACTGCTAAGTGTATCTAACTTGCCTAAAGATTTCTTTTGCTTCCATTCAACGGTGAGGTTTTGAAACCTGAAAAGTGGGTTTTCAGAGCAAGGAAAAAATGGGACGTTAACTGATGCACTCATCATTAGCCTGAGCTTTCAGCCTTCATGTGGGAAAACCACCAATGCATTAAGAAAACTGAGATTATAGCAAGATTTTTGACCTAATATTCTGCAGTTTTTCAAGCTGAATATGACTTTTGGTCAGTTAACTGCATAACAAGTCATTCCCATAGGCATTTTGATGACTCAGATATAAACATCCATTTTTAAATGGATTCACTCCTTAAACACTACAAGAAATTAACAAATACTTAGCTTATTAAATCACTAGAGGTAGAACAGCAAAAACTTCAGATAAATTTATAGTTATGTACTGTCAAAAAGATTGGTCTTCAAATACACCAAAATAAGATTCTCCCCAAAAGAAGTCTGTATTGTGATCACTTATTTCCTTCCATTATTCATTTTGTCAGAAAACCTTTGGGACACAACATTGTAATGCCTAACTTGAATATTTAACAAGGACACCAAAAAGAGTAAATTTTTGTGTTTTCATCCTCAGTTAGCAATTCTGTGTTCCGTGTCACTACATCACTTGTAAAACTGCCCTTAAACTCTGAGGTTCTCTGAGACTCTACTGCTATTATACAAGTAACACAATCTATATTGTAAATGAAATAATACTAACTGAAAAAAAATGATATACTTACAAAGCTAGGCTACTCAATACGTATTGTACGTGCTCACATTCAGCTGGGAATGACACACAGGCAGATGTGAAACAACAGAGCGCCGTCTGAAGCACCTGAAGCTGAGGCAAAGGAACCTGCCATCTTCCAGCATAGTCTTCAACAACCTAATGACAAAAACACTGAAATATATATCATGATGTAAAACATTCTCTTTAGTCAGAAATAAGTAGTTAATACTGTACCTGCTTTATCTCCCCTCCTTCCCCCTCAGAAGCAGCGTTTATAACCAAAAAATCCTGACCATCTTGTGTTATCAAACTGAAAAAAGAAACTTTACGACCTACATTATAAAAGACATAGCACAAAGGACCTACAATTATGCTTTTCAGAGGGTAAGGCACAAAATACTTCTTACACAGTAGATAGTACACTCTTAATTTAAACACAGTGGATAACATACTGTGCATTTAAACACAGTAGATGGGACACTCTGCATTTAAACACAAGGTTTTATTTTCCAAGAAGTTACAAATTAGAGAGTCTGTAACAATATCCAGACATTCCATTCTAAAACTTTCCAAGAGGGGAAAAACTAGCCTGTGCTCTTCTGGCCTAGATGTCGGCAGAGAAAGGCACAGACATACCAGTCACCCTTTATCTGGTCAAGTAAGTCAATTTGGTCTTTTTCATCCATACAATGGAACTAAGGATAGTCACGTCCTGACCTACAGCTGCAAGTTAGCTACAGGGAAACCTAAAGGTGAAACACAGTTGTTTTAATGGAGAAAAACCCTTGCCCAGTCATCTAGTCCATCCTTTTTGTATTAAATTCCTGGCACTGCCTATGCCCACACTGGGAGGCTCAGTAACCCAGCTCCACCTGGCATTTCGACATGTGTTTCCCTACACTGAAATCCTCTGAAAGGCCCAGTCTATTTAAAGCACTCCATAGATAAAACATGCAGCACGGAGTTCAGCGCAAAGCACAGCAATAAAACAGATGCCTGCAAAGGCACCCACCAATTCTGTGACAGATCAGTGCCTACAGTCCAGTCCTCCAGCAAGTAGGAAGTGTTTGGGTAATCTCTCCTCCTTTGATCAACAGCTACGACATAACTCATAGAGCACTCTAAGCAGAGACTGAAAACTGTATTTCTTCCACACTCTTGGCACATAGTTTATCTGACTGCACTACTTGTCAGGCCCCTTTTGCTCACTTACTCTTGCCTTATTCTTTCATCATAATGGCACAGCTTGAATATAAGTAGAAGAGTGGACTAGTTGCACTTCAGGGCATAAGGCACTGTTCTCCACCTGAGGAAGCCTAACCTAGATCTTTCACATCCCAAAGAAAGTAAGAAGCAGATGAGGTAACACAGTGCCAACAGCTATGTATAAAGAGAAAGGCAAAGCACTCCATAGCATATGGAAGAGGCAAATAACTGTCTTCAAGAAAGCTATTAAGTGCCAATCCTGGCCACTTATCTCAAGGGCTGTTTTGAGCTGTTAACACTCTGCTTTATCTTATTACACTCCTTAGAGTTAACCTACTTGCTTGGCTATTGGGATGAGCATCAAGGTGATTTTTCATTAAAACATCTTCCATAATAACAGTCTTACTCTTGGGTAGTGATTGTCAGTTTAAAGGCCATCATATTATGCTTGGCTTGTTTGCTCCCAAAGTATCACTGCACACTTGTCTAAGCTGAGTTTCAGTGCCCGTGCCCATAAATCCTTTCTACAGTTCTTTACAGTGAGTACTTTATGCTACCATCATCACAGCATACTGTCTCACTGCTTGAAATTTCTTATGAGATTTAGTCCAGCAAAGCATGGACTAAATCAAGCATCAGATCTATCCCTCTTCAGGATTTCTTTTTGACTCAAGTCTGTGAATCCCACTTGTCTCATTTCCCAGGAAGCAAATGAAGAGCTTGTTAAGTCAGGTTAAGTGGCCTACATTTTTAATTCTGCATGCCTAATTTTGTTTATGGCTCTGCAACAGGAACAGGCCAGGGTCCCATTTCTGATAGTCACTCCAGAGCAAAGCAGCTACTGGTAACAGGACCAGGAGCTTTGCCTCCTCACCAATAACAGCTGAGACTGATTAGTAAGTAGATCCTGACTTTCCACCAAATTTTAATAATCCCTGTTTGAAAGTCTGTTAACTTAATAAACCAAATATCCAGATGAACTGGAGGAAAACTACAAGAACTGCAGATACTCTTCCCTCACTCATCTGCTCCATGTTCTCCTAAACACTTTTAGCAAGGCCCCTTGTGTAAGAAAACACAGAAGATGCCAGAGAAACAAAGCAGACAGAATAAACATCCTTTAGTGGTTTTAGCCTCTAAGTGGTCAAACAAAGATACAAATAAAACATCAGTTTCCACCATGCTGTTTCACAGCACTTTCACCTGAGAGGCACACTGCAGATACGCTCATAAGAGATTTCAAGCAGCGAGACAATATTTTGTGATGATGGCAGCATAAAGTACTAACTGAAAAGAACTCTGAAAGGGGCCTATAGGGATGCTGGGGAGGGACTCTTCATTAGGGACTGTAGTGACAGGACAAGAGGTAATGGGTTAAAACTTAAACAGGGGAAGTTTAGATTGGATATAAGGAGGAAATTCTTTACTGTAAGGGTGGTGAGGCACTGGAATGGGTTGCCCAGGGAGGTTGTGAATGCTCCATCCCCGGCGGTGTTCAAGGCCAGGTTGGACAGAGCTTTTTGTGACATGGTTTAGTGTGAGGTGTCCCTGCCCATGGCAGGGGGGTTGGAACTTGGTGATCTTAAGGTCCTTTCCAACCCTAACTATTCTATGATTCTATGATTTATGGGAGTGGGCACTGAAACTCAGCTTAGACAAGTGTGCACTGGTACTTTGGGAACAAAACAAGCCAAACATGTAATATGATGGCCTTCAAACTGACAATCATTACCCAAGAGTAAGACTGTTATTATGGAAGATGTTTTAATGAAAAATCACCTTGATGCTCATCCCAATAGCCAAGCAAGCAGGTTAACTCTAAGGAGAGTAATAAGATAAAGCAGAGTGTTAACAGCTCAAAACCATAGCACATCACCACACATATAAAATTGCATGCTGGTTTGCTACCCACCGGTTTCTATCTCAAAAGAGAATGGAGAAGGCCTAAAAAAAAGTTTTGAAGAAAGGCAAGAAATGCTAAGTAGTGAAATAAATTTCACATAAGGATCAATCTAGGACACTTTAGATGGTAAAGAAATGACAAGTGCAGGGGGAGGCACCAAAGAAGGCTGGCAATTAGGATCAAAATAAATGATGGGAGGTAGTTCTTCACACTGCACAGTTAAGCTGTGGAGCTTCTTACTAAAGGGATGCTGTGGATGTTGAATAGCTACACAAGACAAAAAGGTATCCAGCAGAAGTTACTAGCTACAACAAATACCTGAACTGTAAACAGACAGGGGAAAGTTACTGTATTTGCTTGTCTCATTCCTTGGTTAGGCTTATATGAACTTTTGGTAAGATTCTGGTCCTAATAATCCCCAAATATTGAATGCAAATAATCATAATTCAAAAAAAATATAACAAAGGCTCATGCTAATGTATATAGTATAGCCTCTGAAAGGTGCAGTCCTACTGCACACAAGTTATAAAGAGCATTACAGTCCTACTAGTGGCCTCAGTGCCCCTACAGTGCTCCACTGAAGCCCAAGCAAGCTAGGTCACAAACTAACTGGCACAGGACAGCCTCCTCTCCCAGAGGAAAACCCATCAGTCACTGCCTGCATCAGCTCTCTGATCTGGCCTATCATAGATGTCCCAGAGGCATCACAGAAATAAAGGCACCCCAACAACACCTCTGCCTTAGTTAAGCAGTTAATCTGCAATTCAAATGTATCCACAAAAGGTTTGAAGCAACAGCCCCCCCACACCTCCAGCTGGTCAGGAAGAATATGAATACCATGCTTCTCTTCTGAGTATGGATACCTGAAACCATACATTCATCAAGTCCCAGGGAGAAAACAAAAAGACACCAAAAAACCCCAAACCAGAAGTCTAAAATTGGGTCAATTCTCAGCAGGCTTGCAACAACCACCGGTAAAAGATGGGGGGCTGAGAAAAAGCCAAACTAACTATGAAAAATTCCAAACCAGAAAGGGGGAGGTTTGGGAAATAATGTATCTTTGTTTTACAATTTGATGTATACTTCAATGTCCGTTTCTAAATGATCTTACAGAATAGCTTTTTCTGTAATGGAAACTAAAACCTTTTTCTTTTTATACCCAACATGGCATGCTTTGAAACACGGCTGTAAAACAGAACATAGGTAAGGGTTTATATCAAAAAGAATCCCCAGAACAAACAAATAAACCCCCAAACTCCTTTATTGCTGCTGACATTTTTCAAGGAAAACAAAAGTTGAAGGGACATATCTGTGTTCACCCTCAAGTTGTAAAGTATTCTCAGAGTATTTCAGAAAATGAGATAATGCTGCTTGAGTCCTTAGTGCTTTATTTAAACATATTATTTATTTAAACATTATATTCACCAGCATAGTTTTTAACAAGCACACTAATTTCAGTCTAATGAAGTCAGCCAAACAAGAGGCACATTGTTCAAACAAAGTGGCCTGTTCCTTTGCTCAATACACAGCACAGAAAACTGTGAGGTGACATTCTCATGTAATGTTCTGCAACAATTCCTTCTGAGAATTCCATTAGGATGCAACTTTTTATATACTTAAGTCTCTCCATGCGTCATCCCCACATATGTCTTTACTTTTTAAATTACTACCATCCATGAAGAGACTTTGGGGCTGTTTGTCTTCTCTTTCTCATTCAGTGCAGATACTGCAAGGGAGTCTGAAGCATCTTTCTCAGCCTTCTGCCTGCAATTCAACTCCATCTTTCTCCTACAGCAATACACTACTTCCCCTTCTTTAACACATTTGAGTAACTCGTAGGAAAATCCATGATTCAGATACATCCTATTAATGGCCTGTTAAAAATCAAGACCTGACTTATCAGTCTCCTATGTGACGTTTCTAAGAATACAGCTGAAGCATCTCACCCCGAAAGTAACAAGGTAGTAATTAAAGACCTGAACTAATGTAAAAATCGATCAATAAATAAAAAATCCTCTAATATTATGTTTTGACTGATTAAATATACACATATAAAGTCATTTGACTATACTACAAAAGCTTATGAGAAATAGCATTGCTAATAACTAGATTTGCAAATACGCAAGACACAAGAAACCAGTGTTTTATGCAGTAGTAGGCCTGAAGTTGCTACAGCTTTTTCTATTCCTCTCCAAACAGAAAGAAACAAATTCCAGCAACTTTTAAGTTTTGCATGACTGAGATTTTAAATGAAGTTGCTCCCATAGCTTTCTGAGATTTAGCAGCAAAAGACATCACCACAGGAGTCACAAAGAAGCCACAACAGTTCCGCAACTACTTTATTTCTAGCTTTCAGAAAAAGAAAACCAGTTGGCAAATACAGTGGTTGTAATTTGTTAGAATAAGCAAATACTGAGGAATCAAACAGAATGAACCAAAAGGGATTTAAAATGCCAAGCAAAAAAAGGGCATGCTTAAAGCTTCCTGAAAACTAAAAGCCATCATTAAAAGCAACACTTCCCATGGTTGCCTGTTCAGCTGAAGTACCAGAGCAGCTTGAATACCGAAGTTCAGTTCTAGAAGAGAACTTCAGTAACACTACATTCACTCCAGCTGGAAATTTCAGAGGAATAATCACACCTTTTATTACTGTCTTTTAACCTGTTTAGTGGCTGACAGGCATTTTGTTCTGTTTCCTTAAACAAGCTAACTATGCTCCTACAAAAAGGGTCCCATTACCCAAATAGAGTAGAAAAGGCCTTAAGATTTTAAGTATTACTTAACAGATACAAGTTTAAAATGGTTTTACGTGGTGTAACTAAAAGATAAACACACCAACAAAAAAACCACCCAATGTCTTTACTGCAATTCACATGTGAATATTACATAAGGAGCAACCAAACATAATCATACAATCACACTTCTAGCAAAAGAAAAAACATCACCCAGTAACAGCATGACACATCCTATGAGACAAGTTCCTGCCAAATCTCTACCCTTAAAGCTAAATGCTTCCCCCCACCCCTAACCACTGAAATCTCATCCATCTCTTCAGCCTGCTCGAGGCAAAAATATCTAAGACTGGGTTCCATATACCCATTACATTTAGCCACCCAAAGAGCCAGTTTCCACATATATTTACAGTCCATCACTTGCACAATAGTGAAAACTATACTAAACCCAGAAAAGCAGTTTTGGTTATTTGTAGCACTGTAGTACATGAGCCTGTGTGAGATTTTGACTGAAAGATAAATATTTATATTGAAATTAAGTAATTTTCCTCATCTTTTCACATTATACCCCCCACTGAGCCAAAGTCAACTAACTTAAAGAATTCTTTTGATTGTATATTGAAGAACTGACAATCTTATGAACACACACAGCAACTTGTATATCCAGATCATCAGTAACATTAGTAAAGCACAACTTTAGATGCATTTTAAGTAAAAAGTACAATTACTTCTTTCCCTCATCTGCACAGTTGCTACCCCAAAGGACTTAACTTTTTGACTGTTTCATTACCTACTGCAGTAACTGTGCCTTTTCTAACTAGAAAAAGCCCACACAGCAAGGCTACCGGCCAGTCTATGCTGCAGAAGCATAGGTAACATTCAATGGACATCCTTTTTAAGTACAAAAACCTGCAACTTTTTTATAAGTTAAAATCTTGATATATTCTTCCAAGCAAAACTCAAAAGCTTATTTTCATACAAATGCTAGCCTTTGAGCCAAGACATTGAGAACTGGAGAAGCAGCAATACAAAGATACGTGAACACAGAAAAGTTCCAAAGTGGAAGGAGAAATACATTACAAAGATCAAGAAAAGAGTACAATGTATTTGAACATACTTGCAGTGTTTCCTTATTTAGAAAACTAACTCCTTAACCCCACTTGTAAAACAGGGAGATCATTTCTCATGGTAAAGCTAAAAGGACCCCGAGCGCATGAGCTGAGAAGCCACTATGGAGAAGCAGACACGCAAATGAGAAAGCACTTTATAATGTTAATGACAAGAGCACTGAAGACTGACTCCTTCAGCCTATCCATCTGCAAATAAAAGGCTGAAAATCAACTATTATTGTGAAACCTCCCGAGAAGCTGACTGAAAACAGCCAAGTGCAATGAGCATACCGCTACCTAGTCTTGATAGCGGCTTACCAGGTTTCTCATCAAGGGTCAAGGGAAAGTGCCACCATCATAAGCCAGAACACCCATCTTCAAAGCCAGGTAATCCTCAACAGAACTGAATGCTACACTGGGCATTCATTTTGGGAATAAATACAACCTGGTGCTCACCGCTGCTGTTTTATAAGGATTTCCTTTCAAGCCTGAACTCCACTTGACTTTCAAGCAACACAATACTAAACTGCTAACTAGCAAGCTGAATATGTTTGTTTTCACCAGCCAAGCACATTAAAAAAGACCCAGTAAATACAGAACACAGTAACAGGCTAAAAATAATCTGAACTGTTTCAAGTAGTCATGGTATTCTTTGATACACAGGTAAATTTAGTTACTGCAATGTATGGTTTGCCCTTCCCTTTACAAGCTTTCACACAACTAGCAATGTCACACATTACAGGTTCTACCCTCACAGAGAAATCAGCTTCAAAAAATTGAAGGGGTCACATTCCACCACTAGTACTCATGTGAGCAAGGTCTCTGCAGTCAAACTTTAAAATAAAATAATGTACAGCGATCAAATACGGATCCCAAGGTCCAAAATGTAGTAAAATAAAAGTCTGAGATAATCTAAACGTTTGGGGGTATTTGGTTTTTGTTTGGTTTTGTTTTTTTTTTTTAAGCAGCTTAATGACTATTGACTTGAAATTCAGAGTCAAAAGCAAGTACTTTCTATTTAAGCACATCACAAAAAAGGTGAAAATATATTAAAGCCAAAATCAGCAGAACAAACATTCAAAGACACGTACTTTTTTTGCCATCATCCCCACAAAGACAGACAGACAAGAAGTTGAGTCATACACCCCTGTATTTTTGTCTGTCTACTAAAATAAATCCAGGAAACACTATCTTCTCTAGCACGTTACTAAATTTTACTTCTTGGCTTTCACGTTTATAAACCCAAGAATTATTTTTCTAGTGGTGACACAAGATACCCACTAGTTCATGTAAGCAAAGTAAGGAAGCTTTACTTCAGGAAATCAGGTCATACTTGAAGGCCACAAGCTGATGCCACAGTGAGATCAGGTCAACTAGTGTTTGCCCCTCAGAATTAGCTTGTCACGCTAGATCAGACTCACCTGGTGTGCATTTCAGTCAGTACCAAGCAACAGAAAATAACATCTAGTACAGTTATGCAGCCATGTGGACAACTACAGAAATGCTGGGAGTAACCTGGAATTTTTTGGTAGCACTTCATGTTATAAGATGGTGAAAAGAAAATGCCATTTCAAGCTAGTTGACAAAACTACGCCCACTTTAAATGCAAGAAAGTAAACTATATCCATTTCCCAGCTTGTGCTTAAGGTGTGTTTTCAAAACAAGTAAATTTGGAAACTCCCTCCAGGCTCATATCAAATGGTAACCATCTAAGCTACTTTCTCTGCCCTCCATCACATTTCACTCACACAGGCACATCTCAATGTCCCTGGTCCCTAAGAAAAATTGTGTAGACTGTAAAACTCCACATTTAGCATTAGAAGCAACTCGTGAAGCTTTTCCAAATGTTTAGACTCGGGGGGTTTCTGCTCGGTACCACCCTTCCAATCTCTTTAAACCTAGAAAGCAGTTACAGACGCCTTGTTCTTTTGTTTTCCAAAGTTGGGACTGGTGGACTTGCTTCCCCCAACTCCTAAGCGGTTTCAATTCGTGGCAAACTTCGCAAAAAAGACAAAATGCCACGTCAGCAATTTTTAGAAAGTAACATAGAAACAGCTGGTAAGATGCATAAGCTGAGCACTTATCTTCCCACTGCCTCTTTTCATTCCCAACCACAGAAATCTTGATCTTTATTTTCCCCATGTCATCACCCTCAAATAAGAACCTAAGAAAACATTTTATTCCACTTTGCCATGGAAGACTCTGCATGACCATGTACACCTTCAACAAAAAACAGAAAACAAACAACACACGACTGCGCATTCTGACTTTATCTTCTATCATTAGCTTGTGATTATACCTATATTTAAGGAAAATGCTCTGATAATCCAGTCATCTTTTGTAACTGATATTTAAACTACTCTCTGAAAGTGAAGTTCAGCTGGAATACTCCTGGCCTCAGGAGTACTGAACGTGGCTGCTTACAGAAATATTTTACCTTTCTAACACACTTCAAGGATTAACAACATGCACACCAATGCATTTCAAGGTCTAAGCCACTTCCCTAAAGATCACTGAAGAGGTCTTTGCTTCTACCTACAGAAAATGCTCTACAGACCCAAACAGCTTTACACCTTGCTTCATTTTTCCTACAGCTCTTACTCAGAGATGTGAATGTGCACACACTTAACACAGTGGCATAACTATAAGCAGTCTAAACAATATCCTTCTCAGCTGACACCAAGCTTCTTCACTACAACTGAAGCACAACCATGTATTTTAATAGGTTGTTATTCTAAAAATAAAAATGTTTCTTTTGGGTAGTTCAAACTCATGTCACAAAGACACTATTTCTACAACTGCTGTTCAACTTTCAGTGCAAAACCAGGGACATAGGAGGCAAACTAGGATGTTTAGAAGTGCCAAATAACCATTAAGACAAGCAAAACTGTGTTATCAGGGTGAAGTAGAATGAGGTGGAGAGCCTTGATCTGCACAACAGCCAAATATGACCTCCAGAAGACCTGGGGAGAAAAATACAAAGCAACAGGTTCTGACAAAAACTAAGAGTCAAAAACTGCACTAAAAAAAAGACATATCTGGGGGAGAGGGGAGTAGCTAAATCTAATACAGTGACAGAGTATTTGACAGTGAGAAGTTTTTTTACAGCAAATGTTATTAGAAAGAGCTGACCTAAACTTATGATACTTTCTTGAAGAAATATAGATATACTCCAAAACTTATAGGCTGAAGGCCTATGAGTCTTCTGTAGGTACAGGTACATGTAAACCAGTGTAATGACACCACTATCAATCTCATGAGGGTAAATGGCAGCTAATCTGGCGTATTCGCAACTTCATTTGCTGTCAAAGCACAAACTGATGATGGCTTGGCTTCGCGAATGAAGATTTGGGAAGGGCTTTACCATACCAGTACATTACACCAGTGAAGATCTTGTGCTTATATGATTAAATCAGAAGGAGAAACCATTACTAGAAAGTAAGCTTAAACAAAACATGGAAGATTATGTTTTGAGTGAGCACGTGACAGCCAATGATACCGGGCCAAATTTAAACAAACCAACAAAAAAAGTCCCTGGAGACCATGCATAAATACATTAACTCACTTTCATCAGGATTGTTTAAACTATGCATTGTTAAGAAAGAACATTTAAGAGAAAAGAAACAGAACCTTTCATACACTCAGAACACTGGCTGCCCATGTGAAGAGTTCATAAACTCAAAGCAAAACAAAGCAGGGGAGAGGGCTTGGCAATCTTGCTATACAAAAGAAACTGCAGGAGAAGTCAAGGTCAAATGATTTAGATATTTTACCAGTAATAACCACGATACAACTATTCTATAGGGAATTCCTTCCCTGGTCTTGTCCTCTTCTGTTCCCTACTCATTCCTTACTTTGCCTGGGAAACGGGATTGGCATCAGTATATGAAGTTACTACCCTGCCCACACTTCCTCCATAACACAATGAATCCAAGACATAAGCACAGCTAGAAGAATCTAGGATAAAACTCTCTGTGTTCAGCAAAAGCAAACATCTTTCCAACCTGCCAACTTAATCAAATAGGGTTGTGATTTCTTATAATTGTACTTGACGCCATACTTGCAAAAACATTCACTTCGCCTTCTACTGGCTTCACAATTCCTTTTCACACATACTAAGTTTAGAGAAATCGACGAACAGGAGGAAATATAAAAAGATAAAACAAAAAAGCAGCCCACAGACTTCTTGTGCAGTATGCTACCCGAGATGATTTAAACGTACATTACAGGAAATAATGTTCACAGCAGATGTTTCATTAAACGTTAAAACAGGAAGAACAAAATAAGATGACAGAAACACATTTATTTAAATGTAAAAACACAATCGCAGTGGTGAGGTGAACTGACACGAAATTGACAAAATGAAATAATTCCATACATGAAACCTCTGGACCTTGTTTCAGGAAACAGCAAGCAGCATGGCTGAAATATACCCAGCCTAACTAATGTTTCATCAACACCTGCTGATGAAAGCAAGTAGGAAAAGCAACCTGTTGTCACTTCATTACTTTGCAGGGCATACATAAAGTGATTGCAAAGAGCACAGTAATTCCGGGCCCGCATAAACAAACGCTGCATTCCAAAGAAAGGGAAAACCCAAAGCGCATACCCCGGTCTAATTTGGCCACCGCCACGGGAACCGTCTCCGAGGGCCTCCTGCCTTCATCTCTCTGCCACCCAACTCCCCAGCCCAGGCAATGCCACCCGGAATCGTTTTGTCCACAGCACCGCCACGACCTCACGTGTCCCTCTCCGCCGGGCCCGGCAGCGGCGGAGCCCCATCTCCCGCGGCCACCCCCGGCTCTTCCTCGCCCGCTCCCGCCCCCCCAACCGAGAGCCTCCCCTGCTTTCCCTCCACCCCGCAACCTCCCTGCCAGCCCCATTCCCAGTCGCGGCTCCGCACCCGTCGCAACCTCCACCCTCCCCCGAGACAGAAGCACTCAACACCCCACGGACGAACCGGCGTCGCCTGCGTTGTCCTTCTCCGCCTTAAGACCCAGGTGGAGCGGGCTAAACCAAGCCGGGCAGGGCCGCATCCCCCTCAACCCTGCCTAGGGACTGACCCAAGCAGAGAGCGATTCGACCCCGGCCCCGCGGAGTGCTGAGGGGCAGAAGCGCCGGTCCCGCAACGTGTTCGGCCTCCATTACTCCCGGGACCCTGAAGGGAACGGGGGACCCCGAGCTCCGCCGCGCCCCACCCCCGCCCGCGGGGGGGGGAAGACCGAGGAGCGGGTCGGGGGGGCGGGACGGCACTCACCTGGCAGAAGCGGCGGCAGTAATACTGGCTGTTGAGCAGGGCGGGCAGGCCGGCCGTGGGGCCCGGCGCCACCAGCGCCTCCAGCTCCTCACTGAGCCGCTCCGACTCCTGATCGCTCTCGTCTTCCGCCATGCTGCTCCGGCCGCCCTGCGCGTACCGAGCACCCCCCTGCCCCCGCCCCGCCACGCCGGAAGGGGCGACCCCTCCCTGCCGCCTCACTTCCGGCCACGCCCACCCGCCGCTCTCCTATTGGGCCAGCCGCGGTGCCCATCAACAGGCGACGACGAGCGAACTCGCCGATGACCTCTGGCTCCGCCCTTCCGCCGCAGCGTCCTTTGATTGGAGGAAAAGTCTCTTCGTTACTTTGTCTCCGCGTCGCCATTGGCTGCTCGTTCCGCCTGTTACACCTCCCTCCGCAGCCTCCTGCCGACCACTGGCCAAAGCCCCCGTCCGCTAGACGCCGCCGTCACCGCCGCGCACGCTGATTGGTCTGAGCACACCTCCATCACGGCGCCTACACCCGCCTCCCACTTCTAATTGGTCAGAAGTGCAGTCCATCTCCGGCACCCTGGCCGGAGAGAGCCAATCACTGAGGGGTTTTTCTCCCACGGCCGCTCCGTGGCGCCGGGCGGCGGTTGCCAGGCGGGTTGCTAGGTCCCGCCTACCGCGGCCGCCAGGGTGGGTCGGTCCGTCTGCCTGCGGCGCGGCGCTGGCTGCGCGGCGGCCGTCGGCTCGGTGGAGGGGAGCGTCCGGCCCTCGGAGCGGGGCCCAGCGGAGGAACGGCGGCAGCGGGGCGTGCGGAGGCCAAGCGGGTAACGGCACCCGGTAGGGGGCGGGCGGGGGTCACCCGGGGCCCCTTTCCGCCGCTTGTAGGGTCCGGGCCCGGGCGGCGGCCGCCGGCGCCTGCGGAGACGGCTCCCCGCTGTGCCATGGAAACACCGGCTGTGCGGGTGGGGCGGGGCCGCACCTGTCTGCGGCCGCCGCGGATGGGGAGGACGAGGCCTGGGGTGCGGCGCTGCCGCCGCCGGGCCGGGCCCGCAGCCCCCTTGGGACATGGTTGTGAGTGAGGCGGTTGGCGGAGCTCGGACTCCGCCGCTCCTCGGAGGCCGTCCCGGGTCAAACGGCCCAGTCTCTCCAGTGGCCAGACCCCAGGATTCCCTAGGGAATACATCGAGTTCTGTCGGTCCCAGGGTGCTTCTGCGGCAGGGAAACAGCGAAACCCGGTTAGCGGTTGGGAGTCCGGAGCTGTTTTCCTCCTTACCTAAAACAACCCCTTTGGGCCCGCCGCGGCTCTGTCTCCGGTGGGGCTTTTTACCCAAAGCGCGCTCATCCGCACCCTCGGGCTCCCACCGCTGCGGTGTTACCGTCCGTTGCAGAGGGCAGGCCCGGTGTCTGCCCTGGGTGCCTGGTGTGCCCGCACGCCTGCCCTGCGCTTAGGAACGCAGGAGCAGTTCAGGCATTAGTAGGCATCAAAGGATCCACGCCAAAACTCGAGGCACAAACCACCCCACTCAAAATCCTTTGTTTTGCCAGTTGTGCTCCTCGCAGGATCCTTAAGGATTTGGATGCGGCGTAAGTGCAACCACCGAGCTCAATGGGGGGATGCGTTTTGACGTTTCAGAAGCTTAAGCAACAAGTGTATGTGAGGTTGAGGGCTGTTTTCTGCTTGATTGCAGGAAGCAATCGCTTAGGAAACTCATGGGGATAAATCGTATAAAGCAACAAGAGAACAAGGTGCCGTCAATGCTGAAAGAAAGATCAGTTGCCTTAGTTTGTAGCGTTGTGAAGTAAGTCAAAACTTGCAGTTGTGGAAAGTAGCTGATAGTACAAAAAATAGGCTAAGAAAGTAGCTAATAGCGAGATCTTTGACTCCTTTTTATTGCTGTCTTTTAGTTTAGCAATAGTTTAAGGAAAAAAAAAAAAAAGGCAATTTTGAAGACTGAATTTTCTGGGCTTTATTTCCAGGGCAAGCCAAAGGCACTGTGGACAGGAAAATTTGATTATAGGTGGACAGACTCAACTTAGAGTTAGTTTGGAAGTTCTGGCCTTTTAAAGTCAGACAACCTATTATATTTACTCAAAATAGTTCCCAGAATAGATCTTTTTAAGAAATACCTGTTTCCCTTTTTTTGTTAAGGAAGTGGATAGTTAATGTAATGACCAATTCAGGGTAGTTAAGGAAGTGGGTAGTTAATGTAATGACCAATGCAGGGTAGTTAAGGAAGTGGGTAGTTAATGTAATGACCCGCTCAGGAAGCTTCAAACCCAAACACAGCTTTTTCTTGATTTCAGCTTTACTTTGAAAATGACTTAAATTGTCTTGGCTGAGATTTACACCAACTACTCTTATTTCTCCCCAACAAAGACAGATGCAAGTCCTGTTTGATTTTAGTACACTTGGACAAGTGATTGCCTGCTTTGCTAACACAGTGTAACTTAGAGTGGTGTTAAAAAGTGTCCCGCTCTCTTAGTTATCAGTTACCTTCCTCAGAGAAGTTGTCATCTTTGAAAATATAGGTTTTCTGTTTTGCATTGAAAAATAATTTGCTGTTTTCTGTTCATGTCAGGCTCTTTCAGCAGTCTCTATCTAGTTGCTGACAAAATGAATTGCTTTTGACTTGGAGTTAAGGTTCAGTCCAATAGCTGTGGTATAAGCTGGGGCAGAAGTGAGCAGTGTTCCCAAATGAGCACTGAAAAAGATCAAGTTTGGGGTTTTTGGTTGAGTTCTTTTTTTTTTTACTGGTTTTTGAGACAGTAGTGGCCTTCTTGCCAGATATTTCAACAGCCAAGTTTTTGCTACGCATTTTCAGGAAATAAACAAAAATACTCAAGATAAGAAATTGTCAAATATATTGAAGATACCAAGAAAGTACCCTTTACCATAAAAGTAACAGTCTGCAAGAAAAAGCCTATTTGACTTTCAGTGATGAACAAATGGTGTTTTGAGAGTTCTGCTGAGCTTTGTAGTCACAGCAACTGACCCATGAGGAAGCTTAGTCTCGTATTTTCTTTGGACTTGATCAAGAACCTTTCAATAGTAGTTTCATATATATATCTTACATGTAATTATATTGCAGCTATCAATAAGTATTGAATAGACTGCATCCAGAGCTATTCAGTTGAAATCATTAGCACATTTTGACAGCAATATTCTTTTCCAACTTTCAGGTCAAGCCTATTGAAGGCACAATGGAACGGTTTGGAGTCAAGTCTGCTCCATCACGTAACCGCTCGAAGACCGCTTTGTATGTAACTCCTCAGGATCGTGTAACTGAGTTTGGCAGTGAGCTGCACGAAGACGGAGGAAAGCTCTTCTGTACTTCCTGCAATGTGGTTCTGAATCACGTTCGCAAGTCTGCCATCAATGACCACCTCAAGTCTAAAACACACACAAAGAGGAAGGCGGAGTTTGAAGAACAGAACATCAGGAAGAAGCAAAGGACTCTGACTGCCTCCCTTCAGTGCAACAGTACTGCCCAGACAGAGAAAACCAGCGTCATCCAGGACTTTGTGAAAATGTGCCTGGAAGCTAATATTCCACTGGAGAAGGCTGACCATCCGTCTGTGCGAGCCTTCCTGTCCCGCTATGTCAAGAATGGCAGTTCGATACCCAAGTCAGACCAACTGAGGAAAGCATACCTGCCTGATGGGTATGACAATGAGAACCAGCTCATCAATACTGAAGACCGTTGAGAAGGAAACCGTTTTCATCATTGTTGTGAAGTTTTACATATTGATGGTGTGGTTTATTTTTATATTCATGCATATAAACAGTGTTACATATTGGTTTTACAAGCTATTTTGTATTAATGTAGAAATGACAATCTATTTGTGAACTTAGTGGTATGCCACAGACTGTTGCTAACCCTGCTGTAGACTTCCAAGCTACAATGATGTAGAACTCATGCTGAATGTAGGGAACATAACCTGGCATTCAGCTTATCCACATTCAGTCCAGCTGTACCTGACGCTAAGAAAAAGGGACTTGGATGGAGGACCTCACTTACCTAAACTGTGCGTCTAAATATACAAGGAATATGACACAATGGAGATCATTAATCATGTCAGTGGATTGCTTTTTCCAGTATCCTGTCCATGAGTGATCGAGAGGAAGTGCTGCACATTTGAAATGCAAGAAGCTATAGAATGATTAGTTAAAACAACTGCTGTGTTGGAGGAGGATTATTGCAAATTCCTATTCAAGTTCGGTTTGCGTTCTAAAATGGGAAACACTTTTCTGCTAGAATACTCTTCTGTCCTATTTGGTGCAATTGTGGAGGTATTCATTATCTGGCTCCAATAGCTGGTCTCTTGTATTGACCTCTGAATTCCACTGTTGTCATGAATTTAGGAGTTCTGCATGTTTACCAGTCCCCCTTTTCTAAAATCACAGTTTCATTGTCTGTTTAACATGTCCCCTTCAATTTCAGTGCCAATCGTTGAAAGTCAAATTGACAAACCAGTAAACTGAGTGTGGCTTGCAGTGCAGTTGCTGGCAAGTGAAATTTACACTAGCTGAAAATCTTAGTAGACAGGATTAATGCCTTTTTCTTACTAGAGGACAGGGGACACTAGATCTAAATTGGGGATGGTGGAGGCAATAAACAGTGGAGTTGAGAAAGCTTTTTTTACAGTGCATAAGAGAAGAGGCTCCCTCAGCTTTCCCTGAAGGTCTTCTCCATCTCTGGCCTTGTTTACAGCCTTTTAGGCAAAAGAGGTAAAGCAATTAAGATAGTTTTCAAAATGGTTACTGGAAAGGCTATTCAGTACCTGTAACTGCAAACAGAAAAAAGTGTATGCTTTGCAGCTCTACTGGAATTACAGACCTGGGCTGTATTTCTTACTCTGTGCCAAGGCCATATCTATAAAGGGCAACAAAGGCTAGCAAGAACTAGCAAAAAGTAAAATGGGCAATTGAAGAATTTCAGTATGTTATCCTCTCTGAAATCTAGTAAACTATTATGGAGCTATTCCAAATTATTATGCCAAATAATCCATTCAATATAAGTGCTCTATAAAGTTTTTGAATGGAATGAGGGAGCTTTGTGCAAAATGCTGGAGTTAAGACCACTTTCTGCCTGCTTAGTTTTTCTTGAGGTCCTCTAGGTTTTGGGGAGGCACCAAGCATCTTCTAGTAACACAGAACTCCTTAGTGGATACAGTGGTGAGTCTGTGCTGTAACTCCCTCAGGTGGAGCCAGTTGTTCTTTTCAGCTTCCTTTCCCCAGCAGAGTTTCACAGTATTTGTTTCTCAGCATTTACTTTATTCCAGACATTTACAGCAATACTAAGTAATTGCTAAAAAGAGACAAATAAGCTGCTTATTTTGTTTCTCTAGCTATTCCTCTAGCTATTTCTAGAGCAGTCTCTTCTGCTGGATTGAGGGAGACTTACATACTAAGTACCAACTAGTTTTTGTGCAGTTATCTTCTACAGAAACGCACTTGTGTTACATTAGTCTTGTGCCTTCTGCTATTAGACCTGTTTGGATAAATGGACAAAACTAAAAGGAGGAAGGCTGCTTACCCACATATTCTGGTGCATGGGTGCTAAGTACACTGCCACACCTTTGGTCCCTGTTGATGATAGCAGGACTTCATGTAGGTATAACAATCCTATCACTTATACTGGTTGCTGTTTCAGAACTACAGACAGAAATAACGGTAATAATTCCCCCCCTCCCCCCCCCAAAAAAACCTAGATACCAAAATATGCCTTGCAAAATACTATTTGCTCTTGCACGAGCTTGGGTTTAGCTTAACATCATGAACTGCCTTGGGCTACAACTGTTTTATAGGTCTTCTTAAACCAAGTTAAAGGTACTCTACCAATAGCTTTTTCTGCCCTGACAATAATTGGAAGTGTTCATTACAGCTGCTGTTTCATTACACTGAAACAACAGCCTTGCTTTATTTTGTTTTCTTACCTTATGAATGCTATCTTAGAATTGAAGCAAACAGGAAACAACGAAGTCTTGAGAAAAGGGGCTTCCATTATAAATAAAAAAGGCATTTAGAGAAGATAGTATGATTACAAGGTATAAACTGGGACCAGTTAGCTCAGTTCTTGCTAACATGGGATTTCAGAGGCTGCACCCCATAACCATTTTATATTGGATTCAGTGCTGTATATTTTTCCCTTGGACTGGCAAACTGAGAGATGTTTTGGAAAGTTTAATGGTAACATTAAATAAGCTCTTACACAACTGAAAGAAAACCAAAACCGAGTTCATTTCACTTACATAAAACCAGAAGTCAGCAACATCAGCAGCTTTTGGTAAAAAAAAGAAACCCAGCCGTTTTCATTAAGGCAAAGCAATATTAGAGCACTTGGTTTCCCAGAATTTGATTCTACTTGTAGCAGTCTGTGTACAAAGCCTCAACTTAGAGAAATAATACAGTTGTGTAAATATTGTCAGTCATTATTCTAGTACCACTTTTTCAATGCAGAATTACTGCAGAGGTTGGGAACCTGGTGAGGAACCTTACCAATGTAGTCATAGTCTACTAACTTATAGCAATTTGGAAGCAAAAATTGGTCACAAGGATTTTGAATGGAACTGATTTAATTCCAGTACACAGCAGTTTGTAAGATGCTGGGGTCTTAATCCTATTTTGTTTAAGTCACAGCATTTTCCAAGCTTTTGGAAAATCAAGATTCTTATCCATTGCAACAGATTCAGAATGGAGTAAACCAATGAAAAATAAAACACTTCCAGGTAATCTAAAAAGAATAAAGAGTAAGTTTATATTCATGGACATAATGCAGATCGTCAACAAGACAGATAGACTTACTTCCTTTAGGAGGAAAAATAGCTCCACTCAGTCTTGGAATAGAGTTCTACAAATGCTTAAGTTTAGAGCCAGTGTGGCTATAGTTGGATGAAGCATAACCTTGGTTTAATTACTGCTGATCTTAGGGAAGATCTACAGTGGAAGTTTTCTGGTGTATCTAAACCTAATAGCAAAATCCTAGGACAGAGGCTGTGGTTGTTGAACAGTCTCCATGGATTGGAGGTTTTTTTGCGTTGGGTTTTTTTTTTTCCTGCAAGAACACTGCATTTTTCCATGTATTTCCTGTAAAGCATACTCTCAGAAGTAAAAGGAGAATGGTAGCAATGTCTGCTTTTCATTTCACATGCTTATGTAGGGACAAGCTATAAGGGATACTTTTGCCAGGTGGTTTTATTAATATATATGAAGCTGTAAATGTAATATAAAAGGAAAAGAAGAAATGTTTTCTTCTCTGACCACACACTTATATTAGTTTAGCCAACTGACAGCTAAAATTACTCCAAAGTGCTTTCCTTGAAACATCAATTTGAAAGAGTAAAATACAAACAGGCACATTCTCAGTTTTGTGACTACTCACACGTATGTACCATGTAGTTAGTTTCAGCTTGCGTGTTCTTGAAGAAACATAAGCAAGTTCTAATGATTTTAAGCATTCTGAAGCCTGTCATTTGGCAGGTCCCTAGAGGAGGTGAAACATTGGACATAATGAAAGGGAAAGCTGTTTTTCAGTTGAAAGAGAAACTTGGTTCTGCAAAGTATGAGATATTCTCATGATAGGACTATATTTAGCCAGAGCCCCTTTTTAGCAGTTCTGTTGAGCTGAACAGCATAATGTTCCCTGCAGCGTTTTTCAGCATAAGGAGCTGGTTTATAGGAGTGGGGAGAGCTGGAAGTTCGGCAAGGATAATCTCTATTTATATTTGCATATAAAGAGAAGCAAGAATCACTGTTGTGTTCACATTGTACTCCCTGCTAAATCTTTTTGTGTAATTTGAGTGCTTGTTGTCTTTGTACATTTTTAAGATTGTGTCTAACTTGCTAAATAAATCTCTCTTTTTTGTTTGTTTTTTTTTAACAAAGCTTCTCATTGAAATAATGCTATTAAAAGTTTAGGCTCGTTTGGGCTAGTGAAAATGCTTTATTTTTGGTTTGGTAGTAGGGATGTTTCACAGATGGAAAGTGGCCACAGAAATGGTTTTATTGAAACTTGCGAGTAGATACTAGAATGAGGCCGAAAATGCCTGGATCCTGCAGTGCCACAAGACTGCCTATGAGAACAGTAAAACCAGAGTAAGTGATTTTAAGTTTTTATATTAAAATATTATTGGAAAATAAATACTTTACTTTGTAAAGTTTTCACTTGGTAATGGAAAAATGGTTCTTAAAAAACAATAAAGGAATTGCTTTTTCATAGAATTCATGCATGACCTCTTCTTTTGCCAAGAAAGTGGGTAAAGAACCTGTGTAGTTCACATATAATGATAATGTAAGATTACAGAAGTGAATGGTGACAGGAGAAAATAATCTACATGCTGTTGTTGAAACCAAAGGTAATGTCAAACTATAGGTTGAAGCAGTTCATTGATGTATCTGTACAATGACACTGAAGCCTGGTTATGCAGGGTTGGTTGACTAGAACCCCTGTTTCCTGTTGAGTACGTGTCTTCCTTTACAGTAACAGAAATTCCCTTATTAAGCCTTCTGTGGCAAGCGAACACCAAGTGAAATAATTGCTACACATTTTAATGTTGCAGTAAACAACTGGTAGGTATAGGATCTCCCAGATGCTTACTACTACAAGTCTTTTCAGGAAGAGCATCTGCAATGTGGAAGAATAAGGTCTTTCCAAACTGTCTGCAAAAGAGTCACAATTGGATATCTTTCTTCCTTAGGGACTTAATGAAAAGTGAGCAAATAGCATCAGTCCATCAAAATTATCAAGTGTAGATTTGATTGCTTACACTTTTCTTTTCCTGAATCCTTACCTCACTTGACATCTCATGATGGATCAGTGATAAACTAGTGTAATCTCTTGACTCATGAACTTCCTAATCAATACTTTTGTCATTTTCAGGTCAAAGCACATTAAGATCAATTTGCTTTTTGTTGCCTTTATATCAAATGGAAAAGCAGCTTAGAAATAAACATATCCTTTTGTAAAGTTTTCTGGTGTGGACAATACCTCTGAAACAGCACGTGTGTGCTTGCAGAATCAATGTATCAGAAAGGTTTTGTGTGGAAGAACTGGGTGAAGTACCTATTTAAAGTCCAGCACTTGGGCCATGCTAAATTCTTGCAATGACATTTTACTTTCCTAACTGAACGATGCAGTCTAACCCATATCCAAGATGCAGCAGGATGAAGTATACATAACTGCTTTCAGGCCACGTTCATAGTGATAATTAGGTTTGATGCTTGTCATTTACATAGGATGGACACCAGGGGCTGGAGGACAGACAATCTGTGCAGTTCTGCTGAAGTCAGGTGAGGGGTTTGGATTTGTTTGTGGTCGTTGGTTTATGTTTTTTCCTCTCTCCATCCCTCCACTTTTCCTACAAGGGGTTTGGAATATGTGGGTCTTCTGATGGTACAGGCCACTTCTTTCATACTTGAAAGCAGATAGGAGAGCTCAAGTAACATACAAAGTGCAGGCTGTGGACAGGATACAGAGAGCTACTGCAACTTAGCCTTGGCTTTGGGCAGCCTCAAGACCAGTGTTGTCCTGAAGCTATATGTTACCTATTAGGTATCCTTAATACAGTTCTGTAAAGTAGAAAATTAAGGATAAAATTAAAACTATAAGCAATTGCTGAATAACCATCTCAGTCCAAATTTAAAAGCCATTAATCTAAGTATTTAGCTCTCTTTGTGTCTTCCCCTGTCTAGCAGTGCACAGGAAGGGGAAGTAAAAGCAAAGGATTACTTAAGAGCAGTGAAATAACCAGCACTCTCATACGTGGTCCACAACCACACTAGAATAAGCATACATATTCATTAGGAAGTTTTCTACTGTCTTTCAGTGGATACTACTACTTTGCCCTCCTATCTGATGCTTCAGATATCGTATCCTTGAGGAAAATAAGCAAATCTTACCTTTTCTCCTAACCAACAGCAGCTTACAGCAATGGAGTGAACAGGGAATAATTCAGCAGTTCTGCAGGAGCTTTAGAAATTCTTGGGATTGTATATTGGTTTGCCTTAAGTGCTCTTTTAATCTGTTCTTCAGTGTACAGAATAGCTGACAAATTCAGTGTTCGACTTTACTGCAGCAGATGAGACCTCCTTACTTTAATTCCTTTGTAATTAGCTTTGAATCACTTCATCTCTCCCCTTGTTTCTGAAGCTTGTCATTACCTTAAGACAAATCCAATGACTGTGATACCCATGCTTATATTTCATCAAGTGTCTCATGCAGCAAAACCCTGAGTAGATTCTTAACCAACTTTGCATTGAATAAGCTGACACCCCTTGTGAGAGCAAGCAGAAAGGAGGTGAAGGAAGTAATGAAGTGTCCGCAGTGATGGAAGCCACGTTTGCCCAAGCCTTTTTAAGGAAGGGGCTCCAAAATAGAGAGAACTATGCAAGACATTTACTATTAAAAGTACAAGGTAAAGAATCCTCACAAGCCACACACAGGATGCAGGGCAGGGAGTATATGGTCCTTGCCCCTCTGACCCACCTCCCCTCTTCCGAAAGGCTGATGCAGGAGAGTACCCGTCTTTCTTACAGTTCAGAATGCTTCCACATAGTTACCAACAAAGACTTATCCACCTAAAAAGCAGATGGTAAACCACCACAGAGAACAGACAAAACCTGATCTTATTAGAAAGCTTCAGACAGTAGCAAAGGACACAGTCTAAACCAGTTCTCATGAGAATACAGAGATCAAGCACCAACTACTAATGTTACATTTCAAGCATAAACCTCAGACAACTCAGCATTGGCACAGGCAGGAATTGCACTGCCAGGAAACACATCCTTTAATAAACAGCTTTACTAAGCTTGCTATGGATCCAGCCACTAGATGTCTTCACTATACAGAAATGCACTCTGGTATGGTATTTTGTCCCAAATAGAAGCATGCTGTGTGTGGAGTTAACTCTAGGAGTTCACTTCCATACATATTTTCCACTTAAGCTGGATTGTCGGCTTTGTAAGGTTATCCCAGTTTCTCACAAGTGTCAGTAAGATTCTCATGATCATCGCTTACTTTGCCAGACCCTTCCAACCATGGAATTTTGGAAAGCTGTTCAATTACATTTCCAAAATAATATTTGGAAAAAATCCTGATCATTTAGATTTTTGTTAGGCCATAATATGCATATATTTTGTCTAAAAGGCGTGAAGCGTTTAGAATAGAATAGTTCAATTGGAACACACTTACAACCATCGTCTAGTCTAACTGCCTGACCACAAGCATGTTATTAAGAGCATTCTCCAAATGCCTCTTAAACATCGACAGGCTTGGGCATCGGCTGCTTCACTAAGAAGCCTGATCCAGCGTTTGACCACCCTCTTGGCAAGGAAATGCTTCCTTATGTCAAGTCTAAACCATCCCATTTTAACATAGGATTTCATAACTGCATTGATTTCTTCCCTGGCTCCTATTTGGGGTTGTTCTATTTGCGTTGTAAGCATAAGTGATAATTGCTAGATACAAAGTTCCCGTTCAACCTTAGTTTTAAACTTAGGAAGAAACTCTGCGTTGGGAGAATGGTTTTGGAAGGTGCAGCTTGATTCGGAGAAAACTCCAGGAACAAACTGGCCAACGAAGTGTCTAAGTTGACAAGCAGGTATTCTTTATTGCAGAGCCAGGAGACACGGGGGATAGCTCCTCCTAACGTGTATCACTGGACACAAGCAGTCCTTCTATAGTCACTGGTCATACATGCATAGTCATGAGGCTACGTATGAATTACATCATTTTCCAGGCAGTTTCCCACATGGGTACACAAATGCGGTGGTGGTCTCTGAGGGTCATTTACTTCTTCCAACAATCTTCATCACTTCTTGCAGCCTTGGAAGCACCAGCTTAATTAACATTACAGACACAGCAATCATCCTGTCCTTCTACTTGTCAGTTAGTTTAACTGCTCCCATCCTGGACATCTGCCATTCCCAGATACTCCCCATCCTCAGGGCCTGCTTTTCTGTCCTGTTTTTCTTACGCTTTTTGTACTAAGCTCCTAAGGACCCAAAACTAAGTCAATTACAATGTTTTGCCTCCAAGCACCTCAGTTATTTTCCATTACAAAGCCATCAAACCTAATGTTACTTAGAACTGATGACATTGTGTGCTTTTTGTGCCTCCTTGTCTCAAGCTAAATGGCTCAATGTTCTAGAAACATTTAGGGGAGAATGCGTTGTGGATGTGCTAAAAAAGAACCTACAAAACCCAAACTCAAATCACTCAGCCTTATGTAATGAGGATGCTAAGACTAAATAGTGGAAGCAATCATCTCCTACAGTGCAGTTACTGTAAATTAATCTAATGCAAATTAAGACTCTTCAGAGCACCTTATGAGTAGTGAATTTGTTCAGCTTCCTAATTTGATGATTACAGTAATATACAAGGACTGAACAGGTTCAAAACACTGTTGCGCATCCCTTCTCTCTGCTACATTGCTGCTTTTAACATCAAAATCTCAATAGCAACCTAAAAAAGAAGCAAGACTCAAACCCTGCAGCCAGAGAAGCGTGAAAGATGTTTTACCTCGAATGGCAGAGGAGTTCTGAAGTGATACCAAGTGATCAAGCAGTTCATAGTTCAACCACACAAAAAGACAGAGGTGTAACCCATCATATTTTTGGGTCATGCATTGCTTCCCTGCCCCTTTTCTTCACTGTCTTGGCAGAAGAACCAGAAAAGGCAATCAGCTCAGACATACACCCCAGGTAAACCTAACAGAATGCAAGAGTCCATCAGAACTGCACTTCTTAGACCCACAAGAACTCCACCACGTTCAGAGAATGAAGGCTCCTCCAGTCATGTTAATAAAAAGGATATTATTGTACATCCTTCTAGTAATGCTGGCTCAGAGCAACTATCAAGTTTATGGTAAGATGTGGGTTTGTAATTTAACTTGTCTGCAGTTATTACCCATTGCAGGGGGAGGACAGAAACCAAAGCAGTGCTGAGTGTATCTTGGAGACAATCTGTCTTATTTAATTACTATATCAGAGACTCTTAATTTGATTGAGGAGGATAATAATGATAGTCATTGAGAAACATTCAGTAACCATCTAGACCAGAACTCTAGCACATGGAGACCAAACACATCTTGCTTTGTGGCCAAAGGCTTTGCCTTCAAAGGGTTTGGCAGCATTCAAGCCCCTGCTTGAGGTCTGAGAATCCTATTGGCGCTGAACTAGATGCAGTTTGCAGTCAAATTATCCTTATCACATAAGTGTACCTTCAATTACTTCGCTTAACTCTGTCTAGTTCTGATCTCACTTTCAACTTTCAATCACCACAGTTTTAAATAGAGACATTCTCCTCATTTGAACCGCCATGAGGAATACACTGCACCCAGTATACTCCTAGTATTATTTTTACCTCATTTTGCTTAATGAGATTGTTTTGTTTCAGATTCTTCCCTACTAGTATCATACAGGAGACATAAGTGCTAGCATTGAAATGAAGACCATCATACAGAAAATATAGCTGCTGCAGCTCAGCTGCTGTTGATACATTTCACATATATAAATTCATAAATTGATCAAAATAGCATTTTTTCATAAGAAACTACTAAAAAATACACAAACAAATTGGCTATGTGAAGCTTAGTTGACACACCTGTCAAATCTATAGTATATTTCACTGCTCATTGTTTTTATGCATAAGCCACATTATTAATATTAATAAGAAAAGTTAAACCAGCATTCAGAGCATCTACCCAGGAAGGGAAACCTTTAGCTTAAGAGACATGGATTACCACATCATTTAGATGCAGCTGTTTCTTAATGAGGGTGTCATCTGAGCCTGAGGAGGCTACTGAATTGCCATACACCTGAATTGCAAATGAATAAACTAACACTCTTCTGAAAGAGGTGTATCTAGAGCTGACAACCTCCTTCATGCCCTAAACAGATGTATGCTCTTCAGAGAGTAAGCTACTGTTTCTGTTCATCAAGTTTGCCCCTGTTATTAGTCCCTTTCACAATCACCTCCTTGCATCCTCCAATATGGCTCATTAATACACAAACAAACCCTGCATACCCATCCAACAGGCTCCTAGATACTGGCTTTAAAAGAGTATTTAATCTCTGTTATGCTGCTTATCACATAAATCTTGTTCACACAGAATTTATTGTGCTAGGTTTTACTCTTTGACCTACATCAGAACTACTTGGGGTCCTCTGAGGACACTACAATTTCCTTCTACACACCTGCAGTACTAGCAGACATCAGAATCATCTTTAGATGAGCTTTACAGAGTTTTGCAAGCCAGTCCCTACAGAACCACCATGTAAATACCATTTTAAAACCATTTACATTTTAGGTTTAAGTTTTCCAAGCTTGTTTGGGTTTTATTTTGGTTAGAAATAGGCTGAAAATTGAAACCAACTTTCAGGTTTGTACATTGCAAATCTTCCCAAGGTTTTCCTTACTCCTAACAGGTACAAAGCTGAGCACTCAGATGTCTTACACAAGGTCAATAACCAGCAAATCTTGGCTAAATTATGGAAGGAGAAGTAAGCTTGTTGCCGAAACTTACAAGCAAAAGGACCTTCTGCCCCATAAGCCCAGTAATTTTAGTCTGGTTAGACCCTGCCTCCTTTGTAACACCAAAGGACAGGTTGTTTCCATCCAGTCTCACTGGCCAGCATACACAAATAAAGGAAGCATTTCATTCCAAAACAAATAAACCCCAGCAAACCTCCCTTTGCTCCAAGCACACCCAGCTAGTACATGCACTCATGCCTGCTAACAGAGGACGGGCACGGCTCAAATAACACTGTGAGGTTAGACCTTCTGGTGGGATATGTCTTGCACATGCTAACATTCAGCTAAACAGAAATGTTCCATCTTCAAGTTTGAGTTGTCAAAATAAGGGCCTGTTTTCTGTCCCTACACAGCTTTTGTCAAGGAATGTTTAAAAACTGGTGCAAGCCTTCATCAGGGACCTCAGCAAGCAGGTCAGCTTTACAAATACTATCATTGCCAGCAAAAGAACCGAACAAAATCAAAGAGGAAGAACTAGAAACACAAAATTCTTCATTGCACACCAAATAAAGGGACAAAGTACATTGCTGTATCTTTAGGATCACATGGGAAAAATTAGGTGAATAGGACCAAAATTCCATTAACAAAATGACATTCCATGAAAAATCTAAATTGTGGTATAAATATGTAAAATAACTAAAACAAGATTTCATTTCCTTCCTTGGAAAGCCTTCCTTGAAGCTGGGAGAAGTCTGGAAAGGCCTAACCAGGTACTGCCTTAGCATGCCTTCTGAAGCACTTCCCTTTGTAAATACACCTTACCTAAAGCCAAGAGAGGAGCCTATTTTTCCATGAGCTCTCCTCACAGCCCCTTTCCCTTTTGGTTCCTAAATGCAGCAAAGCCATGAAGACCTCAGTGCTAAATGTGACCACTCACCCCCCAAATCAGCATGCTTCCTGGTGTAGGTTTTGTGCTATGGCCCTGACCACAAACATCCCAGAACATAGGGCCTGGATGAAATCATTATTAGTGACTTAATGTGTTCACAGACCCAAATGTAGGATTCAAAACTAACAGTAGATGTTTGCTTTACATGAATAATAGATGTTTTATACCTCAGCCATTAACTGTCTGAGGAAATGACTTGTATTCTATCCTATCTCTCTTGCCTTTGCTTTTTAGAAAGGGGACAAGAGCAAAACAAAATAGAGAGAAACAAACATCTCAGACATTCCAAAGAATAGCCCTATTCACTAGAGTTGTTCTGAGTTCTTAGATGATCAGGTGTGTGTGACACCATTTACAATTCAAAGGTAAGAAGGCTCAATTTTTAGCTCTTAGTTTTTCTATTAAGGGGTTAAGTTAGACAAATGGAAAGTCATATCCATTCAACTTAAAACTTCACTTGCTTAATGTGTCATTTCATGACTGTTTTCTAGAACATAAGAGCAAGAAAAAGATTAAAATTGTTTTTATTTAAGTACTATTAGGTTTATTTCCCTATTGTATAACTTACGGAATATATACATTCATTTGAAAGTCTTACCCTAGCAGTACACTGTACAAAAACCATTCCTTACCTGTGCAGATTAATCCTCGGTGCAGTAGAGGCTGTATCAGTGCAGCATATTCAGGAACACACTTAACTGATGTAGAAGTAAATGCACTTTTAGTCAATCTGAATTTCACCCAGGAGTCTAAGTTTGAAG
This sequence comes from Neopsephotus bourkii, assembly GCF_033783945.1. Lineage (NCBI taxonomy): Eukaryota > Metazoa > Chordata > Aves > Psittaciformes > Psittacidae > Neopsephotus > Neopsephotus bourkii. Next base: position 1,316,133 of record NW_026902270.1, read on the forward strand.
CTGACCTGTGAAGCTTACACACATTACAGACGCTTTCACCCTCTTGAAAACTACACACTTGGATATTGATCATGACCATGTCTGTGCTAATATCCATAAGGAAAAAACCAAACCAAACCAAACCAAACCAAACCAAACCAAACCAAACCCTAGAGAAAAAGGAGGGGGGGGGGGGGGGGGGGGTGTGTGGGAACCTCAGAAACCTAAACCCACACTTTCTCTAAGGGAAAAGAGGATTTGTATGCTAGGTTAATTGACAGCAGATTGCCAAATGCTTTCACCTGCATTAGCTGCTAAGAGCCAACAGCTGTGTGTAGACCAGTGTCAGACAAACTTCAACCTGAAAGTGCCTCTGAGGGTCACTGGGACAGGAGGGCTCTACTGCTCAGCGGCTGTGGGCAGGCAGTGACACTACTGGCTGGGTACCAATTGCAGTACAGGTTTTCCAACATACGGTTCCCAAAGCTCAGTGGCATGTTCCATAGGGAATCTTTTGGAGAACATAAAGGTGTTGGAGTCAGGCCCACTCCACAGAAGGAGGTTTTGCTCTGGAAAATAATAGAAACCAGACCTGATTATGTTGGAATTGCACTGGTAAATGAATGATCACCACCAGAAGATGAAGGAGCAAAACCGTGGCATGCTTTGGCATAGGCATTTGGTGAAAAAAGGAGAAACACTATTCAAGCTCACCTTCCTAAGAGATGCAGCAGCACATTTTATTTGAACTCTTAAAAATACATAAAGTAATGCAAGAAATAGCAATGTTAGCAAAACTTCTTTTAAAAACCTCCAAACTGTAATCAAGTAAATCCTTTGTTAGCAGTGGAATAGCTCCTTATGACTTCAGTGGTAGTAGTGCAGGGAGTTGTATGGAAGGAAGTTTCTTGCTGTCACATCAGTGCATGCATTTAACACTTGAACTGCTTATACCTTTCACCTGCGGAGCAAGGGCTGCACAAAAACTACTCTAGAAATATATCCAGACCTCTTTAAGGCTTCTGCTCTGGAAATCTCTATATTCCCACTACAGATGTGGCTGGAGAGTAAATCTGTGCACCCAGGATCACCCCTGTTCCCTCTCTCTGGGAGGTTCTCAGTGGTACATTCTCCTACACTGACCAGTGTAAGACTGTGATTGCTGTAAAGCAATATTTGTCAATGATTGCTTTAAAGCAATATTTAACAGGGAGAAGACATTTTCCTTCCCAACTACGTCCACAACTAATGTTCATCTGAATTCATAACGATAGTAACCCTGTGCCAAGTGAATGATGTTGGATGTACAAAACTTGTCCAGAGCTGATCAAGTGATTGCTTCAAGAGTAACAGTGTGCAGTGATGCAAACTTTGTTGTAGAAGCACCAGATAATTCAAAGTCAAGGAAAACATGACATCCCTGCACTGGAAAAAGGTGAGAATGAATGAGGTACAACAATTCTTGCCCCTGTTCCTGGTTAATATGATGATGAATGAAGGAGTGTCACTGAAATCTGTTTAAGAGAAATTGGACTTTTGGGACCTTCTAGAAAAGTTTTGGGTTTGTTTTGTTGGCTTTTGAGGTTTTTTCTATCCAGAAGAGATTTTGGAAAAGATAAAACTATATGGAAAATAATTAGATGAAGGACATCAGAAAATAGACCTGCACACTCTGCTGGAAATACCTCTTATACAGGATTATATCAGAAAGAAGGTTGCTATCAGGGAACAACCCAAACTCTATAGGTACTCCCTGAAGCATTATTTCCCATGGCAATCACTACTCACATAACTGAAACCTCTACTTTCTAATTTGAGCTTTTAGTTTCCATTCTCAGGCTGAGAACCACGTGCTCCTACTGTGGTATCACCAAAGCAGATCTGACCTACTTGCCTGAAACCAAATCACAGGAAGGCTTTCAAACTATGTAATCAACCTTTCTCACTTCACTTTTACCTGGTTATTTCTCCCCACACCTAACAGAAACATGAAAACCTAGATTATTTAATTCTTCTTTTATGTCTTCACATGATTTTATTGTGTCCTTTCCTCTCATTGATTTCTCTAAGTGAAACAACCCCAAGATTTTCAAGCTTTCCCTTATGGCCTTCTTGTGAAAAGCAGAACACAGGAAAACTTGCTATGTATATTTCATGTATTTTCTTTCTAATATATTATATCTCTAACTTGACTGAGATGTAGAAAAAGGGGGAAAGGGCATTTTAACAATCATCCTATGAAGGAAAGAACCAGTAGTCTTGGTGTTATCTGCTTTCACTGTCCCACATAGAGATGAGAAGTGCTGTAAGTAGACATGGGAAGTCTTGAGTAATGATAGAGAAAAGAAGCTGTGATTATCATTACCAGGGGTATATAGCAGATTCCCACCATCACAATTTTTGTTATGTTTTTCTTCTATTCCAGGACTTGATGGCTCAGATTCCTCAGCTGAAACTCATGGTAAAAAATGATCTCACATTTGCCTATTATAAGCCTATGGGTTTTCTCGGTTGGAGTTTGGGGGTTTTTGTGTGTGTTTTGTGTTTTTTTTTATTTTTTTATTTTTATTTTTTATTTTTGGAAAATGAAATTATTTAATCTTAAAAAAAAAAAAAGGAAAAAAAAGTAACATGTTTGCTCATAGAATTGCTTTAGGATTTTCTGTGGTTTTTTTCTCCCTACCAAGTTCACTGAACACAGAAAACTGGCCACAGGTACATTGGGAATTTCTCTGCTCCTCCTCTGAGAAGCTCTGTGAAACTAATTCTGTAAATGTATCAATCTCTTTTGGTTAGCTTTTGTCAGAAAAGATATCCACAAATCCAGTTGGGAAATAGATTTGTATTCTTTGAAGCCCAGTCAAGAAGGCAAAGATTTCTATAGCAATTAATAAACTCCCTCCATAATCAGGAAAGCACCTTTTCACAATGATTTATTGAAACTTCTTTATTTCCTCTTTTTCCCAGCAAAACAAAAGAGAACTCCATTAACCCAACAGAAACAGGAGAGCCTGCTCAGGCCCTTCTCCTGCATCACTTATTCAGCTTTAGTTTGGATACTGTAGTGGTTTAAACTCAGCCACGCAGCTCTCGCTCACTCCCCCACCTTCTTCCCCCTGCTCCCGGAGGGATGGGGAGAAGAATCAAAAGAATGCAACTCCCACGGGTTGAGATAAGAGCAGTCAGTAACTAAGGTATAACACAAACCACTGCTGCTACCACCAATGATAATAAGGATAAGGGAAATAACAAGGGAAGAGAATACAACGGCTCACCAACCCGCCAACCGATACCCAGCCCAACTGAGCAGTGATTTAACCCTTCTGGGTACCTGCCCCCAGTTTATATAGTGGCCATGATGTGCTGTGGTATGGAATACCCCTTTGGTCAGTTTGGGTCAGGTGTCCTGTCTCTGCTTCCTCCCGGCTTCCCCCCCTCCCTGGCAGAGCATGAGACTCACAAAGTCCTTGGTCAGAGTAAACATTACTGAGCAGCAACTAAAACCATCGGTGTTATCAGCGCTGTTCCCAGGCTGAAAGTCAAAACCACAGCACTGCACCAGCTACTAAGAAGGAGAAAAATGACTGCTACTGCTGAACCCAGGACATTTACCTTGCATGTGCTCTTGTGAAATAATGCTCTTCAAAATTACTCTTAGCACCAAGAGGCTTACAGCAGCAAGCAAAGTCTTTAATTTGGTTAAATTTGCACCACAGTTGCAAAGGAAGGATGTATTAGCTACCAGGCTGCACATAACACACAACGATTTGCACTCAAGTGAATAGAAGTTAAGGCTCTTGTATCTTCTTATATCATTTTGGTATCATTCCAGCTAACACCAAAGCTACTAAGCACATATGCATTCCCACCGCTATTTTGGTAATCTAGATGGGTTGTTATGGTTATGGTATACTTCTGCTCTGCCTCCCCTCCAACCTTTGAAGTCACTCACAGTATCTGTGTGGATAAAAATCCACATTAAGTGTTTCTGCACTAAGTTGTTAATAAAGGCCATTAGATATGTTGATATTTTGTTGTGGATTTTTTTCTTATTTTCTTGTTTTATAAATATATAAATTATCAATGCAGTAAAATCATTGATAATCTTCATTAAAAAAAAGTAGTAGAAAACTGTCTTCTAAAAAAAATTCAGCTTGCTCTTTTTGTTCTGGTGGGCAAATCTTGGCTAAAGAGTAATTATTTTAGGGGAAGGAGTGGGAGCTTTCGAGCAAGTTAGGTATGAATGGGCCCAGAAATAGACCTTTAATTGCATTTACTACTCAACTGACAAAGGTACGAATATCCTCAGACTACAAGTACTCTATGAAATTGTCTATTTTTTGTTTCATTTTGTCTGTGAAAATAGACACAAAAAGAAAATACTTCAGAATAAGAAAAAAAATGTTCCTCTGAGATAGATTCTACCTCAGTGGTGTGAAACTGAAACCCAAGGAGAGCCACTCAACGGCGAGTCTAAACAGATTTGAACAAAAGGCATGAAACTTCCCTAATTGCTTTTAATGACCTGGATACAGGCCTTGCAGGCAGAAGGGAAGGACTAAAAATACCATCCTTCCAGAGAACAAGTATATGCAAAAAAGAAGCTTCTTTGAAGATGAAGATGCTTTGCAGCTGTCCCTCTGTCACCGCAGCCAGATGAAAGCACCAGCAGGTTCATTCGGATCAGCCCCAGAATGGCAGCTAGCAACTGAGACCTAGAACAAGGCTGAACACACCTGGAAAAAGTATTGCACCATTAAGAGATGAGAGGAATAGTGACATATGAATGTGACTTGCTTCACCCATACCCAAGGCTGAACTTTGACTTAATGAGCTCCCCAGAGAGCGAAGTTTGATTTGGGAAGTAAGATTTTTGTAGATAAACAGGATGTGGATACCTCCTTACCATCAAACATGCTAGCATTGAAAAGCAAAGCACAGGAGCCTGCAGAAGGTTCATTTTTTTAATCAAACAAGCTGAAAAACTCTGCCTTTTGAAGGAGGGAAACAAAAGGCACTGACTGAAACCGTCTGCTTCTTAAGGTGTATGTAATCCATTCAGGTAAAGTACAGCATCGCTCAGCTTTCACAGCCTTTAGAAAGATAGTAAAGAAGTTGTTATTTCCACCATCCATTGGTGGTAAAACTGGCTGGTTAATGGAAGACCTGTACTGTGTCACTTCATGTCCTACATACCTATCTCAATCATTACTGCACCTCTCAATAACATGATACCACGTTTTAGACATCACACCAAGTGATGGTTGCGTTAAGGCTCAGTGGATGGCCTCCAGATTTCAGGGTTGCATCCTCCTCTGGGGGCAGGACACCAGTGGGAGCAGAGCAGCCTCAAGATCCACCCTGTGTGCTCAGGACCTGACTGGGAGGAGCCAGCGCTGGGTTAAACTGTGCAGGGAAACCACACAACCACAACAGCGCGCTAAAGGAAACAGGCTTGGGACCCATTCTGTGGGAGATGTATGGCTCCTGGGCAGCTTCCCTGAGACATGGCCCAAGGGATGTAATTTTCTGCTTCCTGTGTTTGCTATTTTTGCACTGAATATGCTGCACAGGTATAGTCACACAGGAAGTGCAGAAAACAGGAACGAAGCTGTACAGCTCTCAATTACACCCACAAGCCCACATGGAAACTAAACAGCAGAGTCTGCAGAGCTGGAGATCTGTTAGTGTCAGCAAAGCAGGCTATTGCTCTTCATTGCAAACTCTTCTTACAAGGGAGGAACATGCAACTGGCTCCTCCCTCCCAAGCAACCTGCACTGCACACAAGCCTCTTACAAGATTAGATGGGATGAGTGGACTCTAAAACACATCAAGCATCCTAGGTTCACTATATTCAGTCATCCCCCCCTCAAATTATGCTTCTTTATAAAGTCATTAAAGATTTAGAACAGTGGTGACGTTTATCCATTTCTCAACCCTGGGGTCACAAATGTCAATCAGACAGTGGACTGCTTTTGGCAAACCATGAGCTTTTTCCTATTGCTACTTCACCTCCCACCTGATGGTATGTAGGCATTCGGTATTAGGGCTCCAGGTAATCCATAAAGTCACTATTCACAGGCTGCAGCCTCAGAGGCTACATTTATTTTCTCCCATGTAACCTGTGCTAAAACAATGCCTGGCTCAGTAAAGGGGGGTGGGATTGCTGACTTCCAGTGTGCACGAAGAAACCTGCCTGCTTTCTAGCGCTTCTGGATTATGGGAAAGGTGGTGATGCAGGGGTGGTTTCCGCTGAGTTTCCCTCATCCTTTTTTAACCTGTTAATACCCAGAGGTTTACTGCCTAAGCTTTACAGCAGGGATTCAGCCTCCGAGCCCCACAGCCTCTGGGAAAGGTCATTTCAATTGTGTTTAATTAAAAAAAAAAAAAAAAAAAATTGATATTGTTAAAATATAAATAATATAAAATAAATAATAATAATAATAAAAATAATAATAAGGGAGCTTGCAGCTCCCTTTGTCCATGCCTTAAGTCATTGACAGTCATGGTTTGCTGGAAGAAGGGGTAGCTTCAGTAGAACCTCCATTTTCTCTAGAAATTCCTATGTAAAATGCTAACTACAGCTAATTTTTAAGCTTAACTACAGGCAACCTGTGTCATGGGAGGAAAGCAGGACCCAGACCCTCACCTTATGTCATTTGTGGCTATACTGTCACTACCAGCTCCCCCAGTTGGGGCCCTCACAGATACGCATGATGATCCACTACCTTCCCCAGAGGCTAAAACCCCCTGTGATCTACCAGCTTCCTCTTCTCTGCAGTCTGGGAATATACGGTACTAAAGCAGTGGTCTCACATGATAAGCAAATGATGGGAAGTAATAAGCGTGCTTTGATTTTGGACACCAACTTGTGATAATGAAACAAAGGCGGAATAGAAGTGGCCTTCAATATGCGTGCAAGGCTCTTGTCTTCCACTGTGGCTTCTTTTCTTTCTTGAAAGGGCTTCAGAGCTCTAAGCCTGCAAAAGAGAAATGAAAGACAAACCAGAAGTGTTCAAGTACTTTGGCTGACCTCAAATTACTGGAGTAGGTACCAGGAAGCAAGGTCAGGTCTAACTGAACAATTTCTGGCTATCAGTTCCAATAACAAAATGCAATTGCCTTCCTGAAAGCCATATGCACGCATTTTTGCCTCAGTCTGATACATCTGCTCTTGGTAAAGCCACCTAGGTCTATGCTGCTCTTCTCTCTGCTCTCTCAAATTGGTTGACGTCTTTACTGAAGCACAAGGTCTAAAAAGAAATCAGAGTTACCACCTTCTAAGACCCTATTTCTCTGAATCAGGAAACAGAGTTCTCAAATAGTTCCTTTGTCACTTTACAAGGAGAAGAAAATCAAGCTCTGTCCTGTACTAGATAAAAGATCGTGAAGGTCTGGAAGCACCATTCTCATTCCAGAAATCAGAGTGGTACTGTGTAATAAGCTTTCTCCCTAATATAATAAGAACAGTCTTAAGGCCATAATTCCAAGGGAAGCATGGACAGTGAAAACTCTTTATACAACTAAAAATGAATTCTCAAATTATGTGCATGTCTTTTGCCTGAAGTTGTGACAATCCCAAGCCTGGATACATCTGCCAGCACCTACTGCAAGGACTGTGGAAAGAGGAGCTAGCAACCTAACTTGTTTCTTCCTTCTCCTGCAGAGATGGCAATAATATTCTTTTACCTTAGAAAATAGAGATCTGCACAGTGATGTGGCCAAATACATAACTGAGCTTTTTCAGCGGTGAGTTTGCATGCAAATCTGTTGCTCTGTGGTTGGGCACCACAAGGATTGCTTGCAAACACTGTGCTGATCAAAGGTGATCGAATCACAAGCTCTGACACCTCATTTACGTGGAATGTGACATGGAATTTACACGGAGTCTGTCTGAAAACAGATCAGAAAGAGAAGTTAGCTCAGATCCTTTGAAAACTTAGTTAATATAGAATAATAGAATCATAGAATAGTTAGGGTTGGAAAGGACCTTAAGATCATCTATCTGTAAAAACTATCTGGCAAACGTGATCCCAGTCATACAGGGCGAGCATCCTCATTGCAGAAGCATAGTTTGGAGAGGGTCATGCATGCTTGGAAGGCTGCACTGCCACTTGGTAGGTGAGAGGGAAATGGATCTTGTCCCCTTGGTCCAAAACAATCACTGTCAGCAGAAAGAGCACGTCTCTGCAAAAAGAGGGTAAGGAAGGTAACATCTAACCCACTGAGACTACCTGCTGCTGGGGTACCATAGCCAAGGAAGCCCTCATTCTGTCCACAGTGATGCGCTGTGTCCTAGAGGGTGCGTCAATCACCTGCAGCTTGAACAACCAGGCAGCAGACCCCTCTTCAGGGCTGATGTTCTACCCCTCATCCCCATGCAGGTGCCCGATGCCCAGGGCTGGGGCTGCCCTGATCCTAAATGGGGGGTGTGACAGGCATTGGCTGCCAGACCAGGGACCCTCCTGCACTGCTGCACCCCAATATATGCAGGGAAATTGCCTGTCACCCCCCTCCACTGATGTCAGATATACTCTGATTTCTCTAGGGTGGGTGATGGGAAAGGATATAAGTACAAAAAGACAAAGCAACCGCCTGTTTTCACTTGGTTGCATTACCGTGAAGGGTGAGCTGGAAAGTACCAAACTTTCGTAAAGCACGCTATTGTCTTTCATTTTCTACATGAGTGGAAATTTGGATGCATGTGTCAAAGCATCCTATTTCCTCTGGTAACTGTTTTTTACCAAAGCTCTTGATAATATGAATCTGTTAGTAAAAAAAACAGTATCCTGAAAATCAGATCTAGTTGAGATTACTTTCTGTATTGGAAAAGTGTCTCCTGAGTCACAAACGTAAGGCCAGTGCCTGCATAAAAAAGCTGAATGCAACTCAAAGTTCTCCCAGGGAAAAAATAATACTCTCAGAATCTATTCAACAGACCAAAAGTGTACCCAGAGAACTACTTCTATAGCTCCTGTGAGTGTGGGGATAGGAGTGATCAAACTGTCAGATCAACCCACTCACCTGCATTTTCAAGTCATAGTTTCTCTTATAGGAGACAGCAGCTTCTGAGTTCACCATCCTAATCTTATACTTGCTTCCAAATAGTTAAGTAAGGGTAAAGTCTGACAAAACGAGTGGGTGCTGATGAGGGCATACATGTCAAGTATCCAGGGAGTACACCCGTGGCCAGGCTGGCCAAGCCTGGAGGATGCTGTACCATCCAGCTCAGTGACACCGAGGACTGTGCTACCACCGTTCTGCACTTCAGCACTGCCAAAACCCCAGCCTGGCTCTTCAGCAAGCACTGAAGGTAAAACTTGGACGCCTTTTCCAGCCTAGACAAGGTTATGAGTGACCCAAACCGCTGCCACCCGACCATCTGAAGAGAAGAACGCAGAAAAAGCAGAGGAGAGTGGATGATGGAGGATGCGGGAGCGCTACGGTCGCTTGGCTGTGCTGACCGCCTCCCGCTGTTCACTCCCCTGAGCACACAGCATCCCCCCTCTCTTCCGATCGTGTTTTTAACCCCGGAAGATACTGGGTCGAAGATTATTGCTTTGCTAGACCACTAGATGGCAGGAAACGGCAGGGATTGAGCTCCCGTGCGCCTTCCTCCGCAGAGAGCATCACCCCTTACTCCCCCCGCCAGCCCCTAGCTTGCGAGCCAAGGCTGCAGGGCAGCCCCTTAGATTCAATGAGCACAGGCACAGCTCTTCTACACCCAACAAACTTCAAATTCGTTGGTTTTGCTTTGTCTTTTCACACTGCTGGCAGAAGACGTGGCACCCGTCTTGAGATGCCACTGAACCACGGCTCAGTGGTGGTGTGTGAACAAAGCCTGGTTGGTTGAGGAAAGAGCAGGTGCTTTTCTGCAGGTCTTAGGAAGACAGACTGATATGCCACCAGCTGGAAGTGGTTTTCATTGATTAAGAACAAAGCTAAACCCTTACACTTTAAATTATATCCCTAATTGCTCACCTTTTTGCTCCTTCTGAATTGTCAGGTGTCCAGATTGAAAACCCCACAAAATTGATGAAAACAAGTTTACTCTGAGCTGTTTTCACCACTACCAGCTGGGGTATCATTGCTGTTTGTGGTTTTGGCCATGGTAACTCTTATTTGCTTAACCACAGAACACCAAACCTATTTTACAATGTTTATTTGGTTTCAAGTCTTTAAGTCTGTGCTTTTAAGTACTCTGATATCAGTCAATGACCATATCATCCACAGTTATATTCCAAATAGAAACAGAGCAAGATTCTTCTTCACAATATCTCTGCCACCTCCTGTCTTTGCTGAACCAGAGGAATCTCCTACAAGGATGAGAGTTGCTTTCTCCTTCAAGAAGTAACTAATCCAAATGTAAAATAAAAGCTGATTTGCCACAAGGAATATAATCTAGCACCCCAGAACTGACTTTATCATATCCCCCCCTGGCCCTGAATCTGTTGTGGGATTCATCCCACACACTGCAAACAGCTACAGTGGAATGTTATATCTGAGCTAACCATCACCAGGATCCCTTAAGAGTCATGGAAGAAAAATGCACCAATCATGTCTCATAATGTGTGCATATTATAGCTAATTTGGCATTGGATGAACACCATAAAAAGGCTAATTCACCCCTGATTGTGAAGAAAGCCTTTCCATCCACAGGGTAGGGACCCAGTAACTTCTCTATGAGTTTCACCAAGGAGAACATGATTTCCTTTGCTCTGCTGTCATACACTTATTTTCCATCATGATCAAACTTCCTTTCCAACCTCAGTGCATATACCTGGATCAATTCAGGCAAGCCTAAGAACGAGGTCTGCTCACCTGATCTGTACACTGGGTCTGAGTTTGATCCATTAGGTCTAGATCCAGGACTGAAGATCCTCAATCCATGTCAATTTGTGGGCATCCTTCTACAACAACGGGTAAAACCTGAGCTGGATCAAATGTACCACAAACCATGGCAGAAAGCACCTGTCTCAGCCCTTCAGACACAAAGGAGTGGAAGCAACTGAAGCTATAGGGTTGGTCCCAGGAGCTCAGAGCAGTCACCATAATGGACAATGTGAGGAAGGTCCCAGTGCTAGAGCTGGAGTGCAGCCCTTTGCAATGCAGGAGAAGAGAGTTACCTTCTTCCCCCCTAATGTGAAGGTGGCAGCAAAGGGAAGTCAAAGGTCTATAGGAGTAAAAACCTTCAAGCCAGCCCATAGTTTTCCTCTGATCCCTGTAGCATCTTAAGGGAGATTACAGATTTTTAGCTAAACAAGGCAAACCAGGGTGGGTCTAACATTACAAACTTTGCATTAGATAAAGCGAGCACAAAGGTTAGTAGTGGTGAGACATTGAATCCCTCTTGCTGTACACAAAACCAATCTGGTTGCAACGTGACCACACCATCTTCTGGGATAAACACTTTCTGAGGGCACTTGGTAGATAAACCAGAAGGCAGAAAATTAATAATGAAAGAAAGGAGTATTTTCATAGTTTCATGTTTGTCTAACCCAAGATCACTGGTGGGAGCAGACATACAAAAGCTGTTGCAGCTACATTTAACCTCTTTCCATCATGGAAGAGAGCAACCCTTTTACAATATGTGGGGGCAAGGATGTTAAATTCCCTGGCATGATTTACTTACAGCAGCTCTATAAAAATAATTGCAACACAACTGTTAGACACGCTCTTCAAGCATACTGTAGAGAGCAAAGGAAAACCAAAGACTAAATCCTGAAGTACTGCTTCTCCCCTTCCTCCTTAGCCAAAGATGGGACTCCTGGAAGAACCATCAGAGAGTGACATCCACGAAGTCAGGAGAACTCCAGCTCAGCATCTTGGAGTAACCCCTCTTGCATGAATTCAAGACATGGAGGAGAAGGGGTAGGGAGAAGGGAATTTACCCAAGGTCCAGTGCAAGCACGGGGAAAACAGTCAAGCCTGTGGTTGATGGTGTACACTTGGGACCAGTACTAGATCTGAGGACTGCAGTGTGAAAACTTCCTCCCTGCATTTACTATTCTGATCCTTGTAAAATGCCTTACCCAAAGGACTGCCCCAGCAAGGCACACTAAGTATGTCTTTCCATAGCCAGAAAACACAATTACTGCACTTAACTATTATCTCCCAAAGAAGAGAAAACAAACACGGCCTATTACAGGGCCCCTGAGAACTACAATTTCCCCAAATATGGGTGAGGGAGTCTAGTTATTCAATCTTCAAAGTTTTAACAAGATGTCTAAAATTAATCTCCCTAGCATTCTCACAGGTCTTTTTCCATAAATAGATATCCTTTGCTAACTTACTATTTTTCCAGTATAGGTCTATATTGCCAGTACCTTTGATTACTAGTTGTACAGGTTTAGATTATCTTTAGGTTTTAATCATTCTTGCTTTGTTTTGACATTCTCAAGTGCTACACGCACCCTCTAGTAGGTTAATCTGTTGCTTAAATGAAGATAGACTAGGTTTAAACATTGTGTCTTATCACAGGCAATATCACACTTGAAATAGCTCCTACTTTGAAGGAGAATCAGAATAGTTCTAGAGGTACACAGAATGTAAATTCCTACCGGTAAGCCCACCATCACTTCAACACCACTGCCACAGGAACGCTTCTATTATAGGAACCATTTGATGTCATGGAGCAAATTGCATATACTGAGAGGATACTGTGACCTTTGAATGTTTTTCCTTCTTACAGAGCTTTAGTCATTGGTGACTGCAACTGAGACGCCTGCATCCCTGAAGAAAAGGGTGGCAGACAGAAAAAAACACAGATGACTTTTGCAATAAGCCAAGCTAAAAATATCCATCCTCTGTCCATATATGCAAGACACAGGCTCCACTAGCTGGGGCTTGCTGGCTGTCAGAAAGAAAAGTCTGTAGTGTTTTATGTTGCTGCCTCACGCAGTGCCTCTGGGTCTAATGACAGGTAAAGCTCACAGGAAGACTCAAGACTCTCATTAGGTTATCTGATCCAGCACACAGCTCTGTTGCAAGTTTTGATTTCCTCCAAGCTCACCCGGGGGTCATGAAACCCATACGAACAAGTGGAGCTGCCTACATTGACAATACACAGAGGGCAATGTCGGAGCAGATCACAGGCGATGGGAGCAATGGGCCCCTGGCAGTTCTTCAAGGCAAACAGATCTGAATGATGAAGTTCTGCTCTTCCTCTTACAAATGGTGACTGCACTGTGGTCCTCCCCAGAGCAGAAAGGCTATGATAAAGAGAAATAAACATCATTAGCTTCTTCTGAGAAAGTCCAGAGCTTGTAAAGGTCTTTGGAATAAGCACAGCACAGCTTTTCGGGTGCCAAACAGAGGTTTTAATGTACTTCTTTCCAAAATTATATTTTTCTTCTTCCACCTCACCTTCATTTTCCCTGAATTTATTGCAAATGCGGTTTTGTTCCCAGAGGAACGTTATATGTGTAGCAGATAAAGGACCATATTCAGATTGCAGTGTACACAGAGTGATACCCTATCCTTTTCGTAGACACGTAGGTGTCTATGACACCTTGTAATTGCTCCTCTCTGTCCAAACCACAGGCTTGATCTCTATCAACAGCCACAGAAAGAGGAAGGGGATGGCAGCTCTGTCCAGAAAATCGTGTCCTCTGGGGTACCGTGGAGGAGGGCGATGTGTGCAGTGCTGCTCAGGGCAGTGGTACATACCTGTAACATTTAATGCAGTCGTCGTCAAAGGTCCCTTGACTTTTTTTCCACAGGAAAGCTTTACGGAGTTTGTCTCCCCATAAATTCTCCTAGAAAGCTGATAGAAATGTTCAGGAAAAAATATTTTCTAATGAAAAATACTATTTTTTTTTCAGATAGGTTGTTTTTATTTAAAAAAGAATAATAAAAAACCCCATTTCTACAAGACTCCCAATATTTCCTTTCCTTAGGAATAGAAACAGTTGTTTATTATTTCATTTGAAAATATTACTTGATCTTGTGTGTGGCTTTCTTTCGTAACTACTAGGAATCAGCTAGTGTGTTACAGTTTTAGCTGCTCTTTTAGACGTGGTTGCCTTGGTAAAGAAATGAATGAGACCTCAAAAGGACAGGGCAAATAGTGATTTTATGGTAGGCAAATAAATCTTCTGCCATCTTTCTGTTACACTAAAATGACTGTCTCACTCCATGATTACGCATGTTGCTTAAAGAAAGACAAGACAAAGATAGGAAGCCCTTTCAACCTGGTTGTGTGTTACTCATTTCCTCAGCCCTCATCCCCAAACCAAGGCACAACACTCATTGCCGCCAGGCACCCCAAGGGTGTAGTTCCCAAGGGCTGTGCACAGCCATGCCCTCCTCTCCCTCAGGAGTGAGGAGGAAGAGGGAACAGGAAGCTGTACGCCTCTGAAGCACTGACACAAGAGTGCTCAGAGCAATGATTATCATCAAAAACCACATCTTGAATGATAAAAATAGATGAGTGCTCTCTGTCCTAGTCACTGAATGAGAGAGAGACCCATGTGTGTTGAGACTATGCTCATTCACACATCCCAGGAGGCCAAGTTAAGATTACATACATAAGCTTCTCATTCTATCATTTCATAACTTCCATTTACATAAGGGTATAATGCTGTTTTTCCTATTATTCATCCTGTTATCTGGGCAAGATACTTCAGATCTCTTTTTGGCATTTTAATTTCAAGAGTGGATGGTGCTGTCTCAGGCCATGCCTTGGTCTTTTCTGTCCTTCATGCAATTACCTTTAAGCAGTCAAAGCAGAAGATGAATTCACACACAGTTTTCCTGCTCATTACTTACTGCCCATTCATAGGTGGGATCCTTGTTGCCCGATCCTATGAGTCTTCGCCAACAAAGTAACCACAATCATGGTTTGTTCATTTAGGATGAAGGCTGCCGTTCTTGCTGCCCAATGCAAGCTGCTCTGTGACAACACCATGAGGGCAGTGGGCTTCCCCTCTGCTCCCAGAACCATATTTTGGGCCTCAATGAATATTCTGGTCCAAGCAAGTCCAGGAAGCTAAGTAAGTTGCAGTCAAAAGTAAATGCAGTTACTTGGTACCTAGCACTTGGGCTTGGACATTCTGAGCACACTTTCAGGATGTCTCTGCTTCTCAGACAATCTATCTACTCACACATATTTAAGAACACAGAGGAAGGTTGCCTTTAAAACACAACTCCTTTAAATAGGGTATGGAAGAAGGGATCTCCTTGCTGATTTCACTCAATTTTAAATTAGGTTGGCCAGGAAATGCTACCTATATAATGCATGAGTTTTGGCCTTAAAGGCTTGCAGGACAGTTCAGAAAGTGTCGATATGCGTTTCATTTAGTTTTGGTGAGGCTTTTCTGTCTTCATCAATAGCATTGCAGCTCAGTTCTCACACACCTATTGGTCATCTTTACTAGGGATGTATAGGATTGGAAGACCTCTTCCCATGTGTTGGAGTAGCAGGTTTGTGCTTTAAGACTGAACATATCACCAATCTCCTCTGAGCATCACACAAACAATATCTCGATACCATAAATGTTTCTAGCTAACAGGCATGACAATTCTTTGCCTGGGTAGCTGACTTGAAACAAAGATGAAGAAATAGCCTTTCTTGTAAGTTGCAATGACACTAGCTTTCAGTCACCAGGGACCTCATCAGACTGCCAAGACCTTTGGCAGATGATTGAGAGGGATCTTGCCATAACATCTGCTAGCTCCTTCAGTACTCGGGGATGAATCCCATCAGGTCCCATGGACTTACGAGCATTCAGCTGATGCAATTGGTTCCTCACAATTTCAGCATCCACATATGGAAAGCCACTGTTCCCACACTCGTGGTCCTCTGGCTCAGAGACCTGGGTAACCCAAGATCTGCTAGTATTATTAAGGACTGAGGAAAAACCCCAACATTGAATAACTCCACTTTTTCTTCATCCCTATGTGCCATGTGACTATCTTCAAGTAGTGATCCAATGGTTTCCTTTGAAAAGTCCAAGAAAGAGCCCTCCTCTTTCTATTAACATACTTTAAAAGGTCTTTCTTGTTGTCTGACACAACACTGGACAGTTTCAACTTTGGTCCTGCTTTGGTCCTGCCTCTGTGCAGGAGCTTTGCATGAGGATCGGGAAGGGACTGATGCTGATCAGATTCATAGTCCCAGGAAAGAGGGATTTGCCATTGGTTTCTGTTATACAGTCACTGTTCAGAGGCATCCCAGGACATGCATAAAATCATATGCAGAGTACGCAGTGCATCACTGCTGCTCCAGGACTTCAGCATAGCTGCATTTACACAAGCAAAAGCAGAATTATGACACTATACTGGAGCTCTGAAAATACTTCCATTATCCTTCTGAAAATTGTTTTTCTATAATTAATTATTTCCCAGCACAAACCTCAATGAGTACTGGCACAAAATGTTTCCTTTTTCTCTCCACAGCTCTTCAACTATTCTCACTTAAAAGAGAAAATGACAAAACACATGTAGCAAAAAAAAAGTAAATAATAAAAATATAAAACCACTGGAAAAAATAACAAGGAAAGTTATGGTTTATGACATTTAATCAGAGCTTCTCAGATCTGGAAGTGGAACACTTGAAGATACTAACAATGGAAAGAATAAGCAGTGCCATGGTTGTTGCTCTGATGGGGAGTGAGTCACTGAGATAAAAGTCACCTGTGAAATACCAGGATGTAAAGTCTACACTGATTTCCTTTATAATTATCTTCTCATCGTTTTTACGGTAACAGATTCCAGGAACAAGGTGATGCTCTCACATGTTGGGGCCTTTTATTGGAAAAATAAATTGTACTATTTCATATTGCAAAAATATTTCTCAACCCATTTTTTTCTAAACAAATCTTTGTCTGAAGATAAGGCACGAAGCTTCCCTTAGACCCATGCCTCTACATTCTCTTCATCCCAAAGCAAACCTTTCCATTCACAACCACACAAGTATGAAATCTGCCCATGAAATGCACGGGCATCCCAGCAGCACTGCCAAAATGTATGGAAGCAACTGGGAGCCAAAAGATGCATCATTCAGTTGATCCCACTGCACTATACATAACCTTTGGGCATGGGAGGTTAAAAAGGCAATCGTACAAACTATGCATAGTTCAGTTGTTCCTGCTGCTCTACATATAACCTTTGGTTACCACAGGTTACAAAGGAGATGGCAAGTAAACAACAAAAAAGGCAAATAAAATATCATTCGAAACAAAAAAAACAACAAAAGAAGAGTTGTGGCTAGTGATAAAAGTTAAGACACAAGAACAGAGGAGATACAAATAGGAAAGACAGAGAAAACCTGCCTGTGCGCCATTAAGGCCACTGTACATATTGCTATTGTACCTATACTAAAAACGCACTGTGTCTCTCACTCCCCTTCCCCTCCCAGCACTTCTTGTGAGCTAAAAACTCACTGCTGCACATTCTGTTCCTCCCTGGCAATTTTCAGCCACATTCCCTGGATTCAAACACTGAAATAAGAATATCACTCAGCAACCAACTCGCCTCCACACGTTCATCCCTCATCCTCCCTTCCGCTGCACCCTACTTGTAGGAAATCAGTGGTTGCCACCAGAAAACCTTATAAAAAACAAAGGATGGGAGGTAACCATTTAGACAGTTTTGCTAAAAGGAGGTCAGCCTTCACCCTCCGCACTGGATCATTGTATCAACAGCATTGCTCACAGGCAGCAAGGCTGGGTCTCACCTCTTCCTGCGCAACTGCTTGGGAAGGGAAAAAGGCACGCTGTGAAGAAAGTAGTCTGAACTTTCTCAGGATGTGGGAAAGCTGAGTGGTTGCTGGAGGCCCAGTCCCTGGAGGTTATGGAGCAGAAAGAAAACACACTCAAGATCAGGATTCAGTGAAAACTCTGCATTCCTATCCTCATGGGACAAAACAGTTTTTCTTCCAAGTTAGGGCAGAGAAGTGTTATTCTTGGCACTTGCTCTTTTCTGCACTACACTGCTTCGATCATACAGAACATGAACACAATGAGAAAGAAGAGCTACATCTCCACATTAATACCCAAAGAATTTTTGCAGCCTAAACCCACAGGTTTACACACCTGGATTAAGTCACCTCTCCCTTACAAGGAGACTGACAGAACTTTTGGCATTCCGTTTTCTCCATTCATCCCTTTTCCTCACACAAGGATCAGTGGACTGAGAGTTTCCTTACTGTCTGCAAGGAGAAATTAAAATCTCTGCTATTTAACAAAATCAGACATTTTCCTCTTGGAAGACAAGATATCCTGGGCAACCTGGACTCACTGCGCGAACACAGGGCTGCTGTGCGCACAGGGTTAGCTGTACTCCAGTAGTTACTTACTAGGTGTCCTTTAACACGGTCCCAGGCCATGCTGATGTGTCTTCCACTGGGTTTGAATACTTGGCTTCTTAAAGAAGTGAAGTTTCTGATGTGACTTTGGGGGGTTTGGACCTTCCTTTTTTCCAATTGGGGCAGCACATGTCTTTAGAAAGAGAGCCATTGGTTCAAGTTAGGGCAGATTCAGAATCTCTCCTCTTCCTGGGACACTCTTCAGGGCTCTGGAGACAAGGATGCAGAGTAGTGCAGGGTTGTTCTCAGCTCTTCCTTTAAGACAATTCCTCGTTACACAAGGTAAGAGAAACTGCAGTAACTCCATTTCCAAATACTTAGAGGTTTGGAAATGAAAAGACATTCCTAAAAACATCCAACCTCTACCTAAAGTCTCAGCACAGCTTATTCAGTTTGTTGTATATCCTAGTGATTGCTCTTTTCTCCCCCTCTACTGTAGTCTCTTACCTTCAAATAGAGCAGTAAATCAGAGTCATAAGATGTAGAATTTTACATCACTTCATGTTGTTTACAACATAAAACATTTTCATAGTAGTTTATAAAGGTAAAATATTGTGGAACACTTTAACTTAAAAACTTACTAAACCTTGATATGTTTCTCTCACAAAATATTCACTTATTCCACTGAAAGTACCTTCCTCTATTTCAGTGGGAAAGGCAAAAAAAAGCAATGGTTTGTATTTACCCTATTTTTGGAAGCAAAATGTCTGGCAGTGAAGTAATATTTTCTTTTTTTGCCTTCCCATTATTTACACTGTGACAAGCCAAAAACAAATTCTTTATCTTTAAAACAGAAGACAGCATATATGTGTGTGCCAGCAGAAAAGAATGATTTGGAAACACTTCAACTGTACAATATCCGAACTAAGGCAGTGTCTTGGGACAGGGCTGTATCAACAGCCCTACTTCTAAATGCCCATAGAGGGGCATTTCCCCTTTGAGAATCAGCCCTAAGCTGATTATTTTCCCCAAAAGATATAAATGCCTGCAAATTCTAAACATAGCTCAAACCTCTTTCCTAAGTATTTCATCAGGAAAGGTTAACAGATGCATACCAATGCAATCATATATATGGAACACATCACTCTGAAAGCTGTACTTGCCCATGTACTGGAATGGCTTATACAGACACCACCAAAACAGCCATTCTGTACGCAGCAAACAAGGCTATTAAGTCTGCTTGTGCTATCTCAGGAGTGTTGTAAAATCACTGAGCAGAAGATTTACAACTTGTCTTGAATGATGTGTTGTATTGTCCACATAATACGAATTAGATTGATGGCAAATAAATTACCCCTCAGATTTTCAGCCATCAGATTTAAGTTTCGTCCCCAAATGTGGCCTGCACAACACTAAATGTGCCTGAAGACTCTGAGTCCAGATCTCATGTGAACCTGAACAGCTAAGGCCAGAGAAGCACTGAAAGAATGAACCCTTCACAGTCCCAAAAAGCACTTAGTAGGAAACACATGTGGGAGACCACAGCAAAAACCTCAGCCTCGAGGGTTAAGCAAGGCCATGCTGAGTAACTCCTGCAATCTGATGCTCTAGGTCAGTCATTGCACTTTACATTGCCTTTATTGCCTTACTGGTTTGGAGGGGACAGTGCCAGACCAGACTGGAGGGGCTTCCCTTCAGCACTTCTCGCTCTTGGTAGACATCAAACATCTCCTACATATACCCAGTGAACTCGTGTTGTCACTCCTCTCCAACACTGGGATTTCTCTTCAGCGAAAACATAACTTTAGCTTACGAGCAGCCAGCCTGCTAAAGATGCCAGATTTCTCCAGTTCCAATTACCAAGTTTCTCAAGTGTCTGGTCTGCCCTTTCCCAACCACTGCAGTTCTGCCAGGCAGCCAAGCCAAAATGTGGCTGGTCAGCATGGGCGCTGTAACAATTTCTCTTTCCAGTGAAATAGATGGGAAAAGCAACTCAGTTTGTGGTTACTAATGCAAGATTCAGCCCCTCTGGTGCTCAAACCAGTTCAAAAGGAAGGATGCAAATCAGGAAGAGCTTCATTGAGGTGGGAGTGATGGCACAGAGGGAGAGAGGAGCTGGTTGCTACTGAAGAACCCTGGCCAACAGCACTCCTACCCTATCAATGACAATGCTGCAACAAACCCCCTAAAAATCCTAGAACTAAAATATTGATCTTGGATCCAACACTACACAGCTCAGTGCAAAAATATCCCTGAAGAGCTCATGTGAGATCCTACCATCACTCCAGATCAAGCAGAATGAATTTACCTTAGTTCAACTCTGAATTCCAGCCCTGTTCTTCCATGTAGACTGGAAAACATCTCGTACCTCTTCTCACATCTCCTTCTCTATAGAGAAACACAGTGGTTTAAAGAAGAGTTAGGGACACAAAGGGAGGGCATGGGAAAGAAGCACAGTGGCCAACAGGCAGTCCTTTGGGCTGTTGCTCAACATGCACAGGTTTGCACCCAGGGCAGGCAGGACAAGAGGAAAGCACAGGGCAGCTGCTGGTGCCTGCTCAGCAGACTCCAGGCACATGATTTGGAAGCAGAGCAGGACCTCTCTCACTCATCTCTCCCAGCACAACCATTCTCATGCCCTGTTTCTCATACCCTGAGCTCCTGCCAGGACCCTCAGGACTGGCAGGGAAAGAAGCCAGGTTTCCTTCACCCCAAGACTTCCCATCTTTCATTCCCATCACTATGCTTTCCATGCTGCCCAAGAAAACATTCTTCAGTGTTTCCATTAAAGCCTCATGTGTTTTCCTAGTGCTGCTCTCATTGCCACCAAGTGCTCACTCCAAGAGCTGTTGGTCCTTCAAGAAAACAAGCCTTACACCAAGTGTATTTCATAGTTACCTTTTGATTTCTTATCCTAGACTGCGCTGTGATAGAAGAGGCAGAACAAAGCCAACATTTATCACCCTTACATGAATACCAGTTAGCTGGAATCCCCTGCTGCTCACTATAAATTCAACTTAACACTAGTCAGCAGTGGTGGGGGTACACTTCCCTTTTTCTCCATGCTGAAACACCAATTGTGTTGCTCAGGCAGACCCACAGGTTGCACATTCTCTTTTTCTGGGCATCTTCACAGGACAATCATGCAGCCCAGCAATGAAGAAGACATGTCAGTGGGCTTCACACCCGCACCAGGTAGTGCATACCCAGGATCTAGGCTCTGTAGGGCTCCTGTGGACAGTCAGTCACCTCCACTTCCCCAGGTCTACCTACCAGCATCCAGGTTATTTTCCCTTCCTAGAGAGACTGCCTTCTGGTTTGGAAACTGGGATGAGCTTTCACCAGAGCTATTTTCACAGTGTGGTTATTGTGATCCAGGAAGATGCTAACACCTTCACATTGTGTATTCTCAGGTATCGGAGAAGGGAGCAGTCAGATGGAGAGTGCATCCAGATAAGCAAGAAAACATCACTCTTCAGCTAAAATCCTTTGCAAAGAAGGAAGGGACTTGTCCAGGACTTAGAAGAATAAGAGGTCAGGGAAACCTGAACAGGGAAGGACATAATCAGGAGAAAGAAGTTGAAATCAGAAACACTTTAAGAGTGGATGAAATCAGGTATAAATCAGTCATTCTCTTGCAACATTTCCTTACCAAAATACATTAACTAATAGCTTGTTAACTGTTGCCAGAACAGGCAATCTGATCAATGCTTCATCTGCCAAGTAGAGACCTGTTTAAACCTGGGTTCAAGTCAACAGTGGGAAACACCCCACTTCCTTTTGTCAGCCCACTACACATTGTTTTCCAGAAGTGTTTTTACTAAGCTGCAATTAGTAAAGAAATCCGTTTCCTCTGTTTCATTAAGGAAACCCAGATTAGCAAGGCTTGGGCTGCAATCTTATTCTTAGCAGCCTAGGTCTCTGTCCAGAGAGCCACATTTCCCTCTCACAGGCAGGCTTACTCCTGTTTCCATTTCCTTTGAGCCATCCCTATGTACCCTGCGACAGAAGGACTCTCAGTCTCCAGGGGAGATACCGATCCTTTTGGAACATGGAAGCTGCGCATTGGCTTTCTTCTTCAACATGAGGCTTCAGGTGTTGAGGGGCTAAGAAGTTCACTATCCACAGGTTTTCCTACCAAGGCAGGGCAGACAGCCTGCCTCAGACTCCATCCAGGCAGGCGTTTTGAAGACAAGCCATGAAAGCTGCTGAATGTCAGACGCTTGCCATCCCAGCACTAGCGCTGATGAGCTTTTGGATGAGCTGGAAATGCCATGAAGTGAGTTTCTTCTAGGATACAAAATGATCAGCACACCATTAAGCAGTTGACTGTACAGAAACAAGCTGCGGAAGGCTTTGGATGTTTCCAGATGGATGTTGTGAGGTTAGGGCTACAGAAATAGAAACAAGAAACACCCTATTCATGAAGGAAAACTCACATGAAGTCCCAGAGACAAAGCAGCAGGTGATATCTGTATACAGAAAGTGAATGTTGTTCATTGCATGTCGTCTCAGAAAAACACATTTAAGTGCTCTCAGCTTGAAGCAGAAAGCTCTTTAAAGCCTTTCCAGGTGATATCAACATGCAAATTCTTGTCTAGTGTTGATTCTTCCAATGATTCTGCCTGTCTTAAGGCAAAAGAAAAAGAAAACCCAGACGAGGCCCCCACATCCCATACATCCTCTTAGCTTCTAAAATTATCCTGCACTTCCTTCCTTGATGACTCGCTATGCAGCAGACTTTGACAACAGATGCTGCCATGCTTTCAAAGCAAACAGCCTTTTAGTTAGCAGGGCCGCAGCCAGGTGATGCCAGAGTGAAACAGGCAGGCACATGGGATGACATGACAAAGTCATTCAGAAGCATCCAAATCTCAGACTTCAAACTGGAAATACGCTGTGCAGAAGCAAAATTCATGGATTGCTAATGGATGAGAACAGGATACAACAGAAAACCCAAGGATGCGTTCACCACTTCGTCAGAGGCAGCTGAAGCAGCTGTCCCAACCTCAGGCTGGGTCATCAGTATGGCAAAGCAAAAGAAAAGATCACCCTTACCCTGCCATCAGAAGTGATGATGTTCTTGCAATCTCCCTCTTTCCTAGAAGCCCATTCCTGCTTTCTGAGGTTTTGAAGACCCTCTCTTTTCCATCACCATTGCCATGCATGGAAGCTGAGATCTCCAGCAGACACTTTGCCTTCCTGTGTTGCATGTCAGCACAATTCGAGACTAATAATAACGGCATCCTTGAGCATGTCAGAGTCAAAAGAACACAAAGAGAGGACACAGCTGTAGGAACTAAACAATTCATTGTGACTAGGGAACAAAAGCAAGTATCTTGACAGGTTCTGAGAAGCAGGCTGTCAGCCAGAAAAAGCAACCTTTTACAGCAACCTTGAGTTTTCCCTGAGGAAACATGCTATTCTGCATTTACCTTTTGTGAGGTTAAGGAGGGGTGTCAATCTGCTTTCTTCGAGGTCATTTGACCCTGCTACCATACCTCAGCCCCAGCCCTCACTGCTTGGCTCTTGCCCTACTCTGCCAGCACAACTCACCATGCGAGTGGTGCCAACCAAAACCAACACAGCAAGCAGCCTTTCTACTCTTCTGCCTAGAGAAACCACGGCTGCCCCACACTGTGCTCAGGGCAGCAGTGCTGCTGGCTCACTGCCTTCCCTTTGTGCGTGAAGAGATGACCTGGCTGATCCCAGAGTGCCAGATTCCCAGAAGAAGCCACCAACATGCATGCCTGACCAGCATCCAATAGGAAGTTCTTCAGAAACCATTCTTCAGAAACCATCAGTAGTGGCCATCTCTTTCCCTGAGAAGTCAAGAGTTGGAGTTCATGTTGCAATCTGAAGACCTCTGGAAATCACTGCCTATTCTACCAAGCAGCAGAGATCAGACAAGCAATAAACTGCTGCCTCTCACTGGTGTTGGAAGGCAGGATATAATCCCACAGCGTGCAGCTCCTTGAGGGAGATGGCAGCATTGCCATGTCCTTTTAACTAGATCCAAGCTTCTCACTATCACACCTTTCAAGGAGAAAACCACCACTTGATGCCATGACAAACAAAAACGATTGTGGTTTTACAATTCAGCCCCAAATGCCTTAAAGAATACATCAGGTCACTGCCGCCTTTCCCAAAGGAATTCTTTAAGCACTTAAAGAGCTCCTTTGTGATGTGTTTCTCACCGATTTACAAAAGCTCACAAGCAGTGTGCTATGGAATGAAAGGAAACAGCCTTATGGTCAAAGTTGGTTTATTTGATTTTTGTCTCAGCAAAGGCATTACAGAAAACAGCTCAGCCCGTTCATCAGTAAGCATGCAACTGGAGTTAAAGAACAACGAAGGCGCTAACGTGGTATACACAGAATGCCTCTAAAAATACAAAATGCAATTTTCTGATTGTCTGAAGTTCCTCAAATCTCAAGGGATCAAAAATACTTCTGTAAATGTAGCTCAAAAGTTGGTTTGGGTCATTTTTTCTTAAGCCTGACTTGTAATGAAGCATTCCTAGCATTCCAAACAAGCATAAAAATACACCCACCCCCCCCAAATGAACAGCTGGTGTTAGTCTGGATCAGATTTGTTAGTTTAGTTTTTGTTTAATTAAAAAACGTGGAATATACAAATAAATAAATCATATTGCACCTACAATAGCAATAGCAAACATCACCTCTCACATCCTCAGTAACGCACAAAGACATGTACACACACATAGAGCTTTTTGCCAGACTCTAGCGATGCTGCTGCTCAGGAACCAACAGAACATTGGTTCTGAGAGCTCACTCATAAGTCTTGCACTCTGTGGGTTGTGTAGATTGACAGTTTGTACCCTTAGTAAACATATGACATAAAAAGCACAATCCAAACTACCCTGCACTTAGTAAGAGGGAATAGTTCAGATGCACAAACAGACGTTAATCAAGCCCAAACAACAAGAGGGTACTGCAGTGTTCCCAACATGATGGCAAACATTCAGACAGAAGGAAGGCTGAGAAACACCTTAAACATTAGCACTCATCAGAACAGAATCACCAGAGGACCCCTCCGGGCCTCCCATCTGTCTGTGGTGTCAGTAGAACGGGCCACAGTTGTATGCCCAGAG
Source organism: Neopsephotus bourkii (assembly GCF_033783945.1). NCBI lineage: Eukaryota > Metazoa > Chordata > Aves > Psittaciformes > Psittacidae > Neopsephotus > Neopsephotus bourkii. The sequence goes on from NW_026902270.1 coordinate 1,341,474, forward strand.
GTAGGCATGGTTTTAGCAACGTTTGCTAGTGAAGGGGGCACAGAGCCCTGCCAAGGCACTGGGAGGCTGTCGTGGTTTAACACCAGCCAACAACTAAGCACTACACAGCCTCTGCTCACTCCCCTGTGGGATGGGGAAGGGTTGGAGGAGTAGCCTCATACTAGAGCCTATAAAGAAAATTAACTCTATCGCAGCCAAAACCAGCACAGAGGAAGAGTTGAGGCTCTGCCCCTTACAAATAGGATATGCTGCAAGGCAGTGGCCAGGAGCATGCTGCTCTCACAAGCACAGCAAGCAGTGGGGTCAGGCAATTGGAGCATAAAGCATGGAAGTGGGCAGGTCAACAGGTCTGAGCAGGCACTGAGGAGCAGCTGAGGGTGGACAACAGAGTGAGGAGCTCCAATCCTACCTAGGGCAGGAGCAGAGTTAGGTCCCAGTTCGTAAGAGTGATGCAGTGTCTTTATCTGCTGCCAAAACCAGGGCAAAGCAGTAAATTCAACTTCTGTAAGACTTCCCATTGATACCATTACATTCACAGCAGTGACATGCAATAGCTGGGGGTATAACATCCCCCCCAAAAAAGTCCAAGTCTGGAATAATGGCTTTTGGGCCAGCAGAGCAATTTGTCTGTGTTTAAAGACACCACAGAAAAGGATGAGGACTGAAGACTATTTGGAACAGTGCATAAAGCAACCATGAGAACTAGTGGCAAACCTAGTCCATGCATTATGACACCCAAGCAAGCAGCAGACTGGGTACTAACAGTTGTTCCAGAAAAAAAATAGAGAAATAGAATGAAATAGGAAGGAAAGGGAAGAGGCAAAACCAAAGAAAAAATAGGGATAATTCCACTAGGCTTTGCTTCCATTTCCTCCTCAATTACATGTTAAAAAATACATAAACATAAAATAACCAAACAACCAAAATCCCCCATCCCAAACAACCAAAATCCCCCAACCCAAACAACAAAACCCCAGGGTTAGAAAGAAAAACTAGATAAATAAATTACTTATAACCCCTTTTTTTCCCAAACTGTGGCTGCTACTGCCTTGAATCTGTCACCTGCTTGGAGCCCTACTGCTCTTCCCCAGTAACTTCAGCAGATTTGGTGTGGCTGGAGTCCTGTGGTTTTGAGTCCAGCAGGTTTCTCTAGAAAGAGTTAAGCAATGGTTGTTGGCACATTCATGCATTCACTGGGGAAAAGGAGTTGGATTAGCTGGATAGGAGACGGGAAACAGGCTGTCAGGAAGAGGGCAATGAACGCAGAGCTGCTGCAAGTTCACTTGCAGCGATGTTGGTAAAAACTAAATCCCTCTACTGCAAGAGCAATTAGACACTGGAAGAGGATTCCCAGAGACTTTGCAGAGCCTCCATCCATGGACATTGTCAAAACTCCATTGGAAGAAGGCAAATACATTTAGCATGGCAGCACATTTTGCAAGCATGGCACAAGCAAAGTAGATCTTGCCTGGCAGCTGAGGAGCAGGCTAAGTGGTTCCTCTGGCCCTACCTTTTATAATTAAGCATCTAGACTGGATAACAAACATTGTGCTGTTCTTTTCAAGCGAGTGATCCAACTCAGTATCTAGACAGGGCAGTGTACGTGGTACATTTCTGTTTTACTGTTGTTTATTTCTAGCTAGTCAAGTCACTGCTTGTAATGCTTGGCTTCAGGCTCGTGGGTTGTAATGATGGGGTAGGTGAATGGAAATCTTCTAGGATCCTAAAAAACAAAGGAAAAACAGGAAAAAAGGATGAATCATGGCCATTGTGCTGCTTATTCAGGTCTTGCTGGGTGGTGGTGGGGAAATGCACAGTGGGAAAACTGGGGAGGAACAGTCACAAAAATGTCCTTTGGTGAACAACCATAGGACCTTCCCTGCTGCACAATGAGTAGTGAATCTTCCTAAAGTACAACAAAACAGGCTTCAGCCTGTTGCTGGACAGGCTGCAATCATCTCGCTCCCTGCGGATGATACCTTGCCTTAAATATAAGCAACTTACTGCCAGCATGGAAAACAGCCCCTCCATGACTTCTTAAATGGGACACTTTGAGGGATGTTCCAAGAACAAAACAGTCTTAAAATTGGTGGGGAAAAAAAACCCCAATACTTTCTTTCTCTCCCATTTTCTCCTTAAGCAATAGAGACTCCTTTGGGAGCATTTCATGAGAAAGCCTGAAAAGAAGTTATGAAGACGTCATGCTATACATTACGCAGCAGCGTTTTATCTTGGGTGGGGATAAACTACCCAGCCCACCAACATCCCATTCAAAGGGCATTTACTACAAACACCAAGGCAGGAGCTGCCTTCAAACTATTTCACCTTGGGAGGAAGCCATGCGATCCTGCTTGGCAGTAGCTGCCAAAAGCCATTACCAGTGTAGAGTAAGAGTACTCTGCCGAAAAAGCCCAAGTAGACTGTGTTACATAAGATACCCATTTACCTGTGAATTTCAGTTTATGATCCCTGAATTCGGTCTTGCAGTTACCACAGTACAGCCACAACAACAAACATATATTCTAAAGTAAAATTTATAAGTAGATTTTTAAGTGGATTTTAGTTAAGGAAATTAATGACAATAGAGAAAGAGAAAACAGAACTACATTGAGAAATGGAAATCAAAGCCTTTTGCCTGATGATTTCAATCACCAAGACTAAAAAATCAGCCCAGCTTACAGCACTCTATAAAAGTGCCATATCTTTTTTGTCTCCCTCTCCTTTAAGATGGTCTTCCCCCCCCCCCAAGCTATTCTAAATCACTCTACAGCTCTGATTACAGTGCCTAGAGATGTGGTTAAAAAAAGACTAATAGTCTTTGCCCCTGGGCTTGCAGTGTCAAGGCTTCAGCCAGCTCACTGGTTATTCTTATTCTGCCCTTTGCTTTCAGAAACCTGGAGGAGATCACGTATCAGGATGCAGATTGCCCGTTCCACCATAACAGTTATGGTGGAAGTTTGGAAAGAACAGCTTAAAAGCTGTTTCTGCCTTCAGGTAAGTGCTGGAGCAGCACGCATGTGGTGGCACTGCTTGTGTTGAACAGCACCATCAGCCAGTCCTTAAGCTGACTGCAGCCATCTGAACTACTGCTACACCCCATAACCCTTCCCTCCATCTCAATGGAAGCACGGCTTAGATTCCCTTGTTTTCATCTCCTGGAAACCTAATAGGGTACCTTGGAAGCAAGTGGACGATTGCAACATAGGAATGTGGAGGTTGGGATCTGAGTGCAAAGCCTTACTGCATATTTGCACAGTAGAACACAAATGAAGCCATTTCCAAACAAGGGACAAGCAACACGGCATGACACATTTTCAGCATTAATATTAATCTCTTTATGTATAATAATAATAAGGAAGAAGTTCTTTACTGTAAGGGTGGTGAGGCACTGGAATGGGTTGCCCAGGGAAGTTGTGAATGCTCCATCCCTGGCAGTGTTCAAGGCCAGGTTGGACAGAGCCTTGCGTGACATGGTTTAGTGTGAGGTGTCCCTGCCCATGGCAGGGGGATTGGAACTGGATGATCTTAAGGTCCTTTCCAACCCTAACTATTTGATGATTCTATGATCATGGAATCATTCGGGTTGTAAAGCACCTTAGGATCATCTGGCTCCAACCTAGAATCATCTACTGGAGAAAGAAAAGAAATAGATAAAAGCAAAAGAAAGCAAGCATTCTCCATTTCCTACTGATACAACAGCAAGTGAAGAAATGAAGTTATTACTGTTCTTTGTTCTCATTAAAATAAGACCACCAACACCTGTTCAAACAATAGTTCAGATTTACAAAAAAAAAAAAGAAGAAAATATATGGGGGTTTTTTGGTTTTTAAAAAAACCCTAACCTGCTACTAAACCAACCAACTTGTAGAAATTCTAGAGATCACTCCCACTGCAGCATTCAGACTATGAGAGTAAGGCAAGGAACATACAAAACCCTAAAGGAATTTATGAAGTGTGAAAAGCAAATCAATGCTCCTGGTTGGTAACACACTGTACTATTGAATGTAGATATATATATATACCTATATTCAATAGATATATATACACGAGATACATATATATGTAAGATATACATAACTATTGAATATATAACGTGATTCTGTGATTGTTAGCAGATATAACATATAATATAGATATCTATATATTCAATATATATATATACAATATATATGATATATATAACTGTTGAATATATAATATATATATCTATAGTCAATACATATATATCTATTGAATATATACTCTGATATTTCAGAATATCACTGATGTTTGAGACCCAATTTAAAACATATATATTTACTATATGCATATTTACAACATATATCTTGTATATCTATACTGAATACAGATATATATTTGTATCTTATATATATTATATATTCAATAGTTATGTATATATCTTGTATATATATCTACTGAATATATAGTCTGATATTTCAGAATATCGCTCTGATGTTTGAGACCCAATTTACAACACTACCTTTATGGGGCCTTGAAAACATATCCACCCCAAAACTATGTGACATCCTTACTTCCATGTAATAGAGTAAGAAAAAAAGTTTCCACCTCCTTATCTAATAACCCCACATAGAGCAAAACACACTTTGCAGAGGAAAACCATTTCAGAATTGAGCATGCAAACAATTCTTACTAGGGATTTAAATGAGAAACTGGAACAGCAAGGCAACTATACAAATACGTTATTCTTCTCTTCCTCTCAGCTGCCAGCCATTTTATTTTGAGACAACAAAGTCCTCCTGTTGGAATGAAAAGGAGAATGAAGGCCTGGAAAATTATTTCATAATGAAACACAAGCACAAATATGATGCATGGAATAGAAATAGTGTTAATCACACATAGTAAAGGCCTCCCTGTTTGCAATGAAATGGCTTCATTATTAGTGGCCTATTCTTCGACATCTGTGCTTTTTGATGGGCAGGACACGCTCTGACATGTTTCCTACACCACTGCCTTCACCCCGTTGGTGGCACACAGGATTTATTTCATCCTTCCAGACAGAAAGCTCAGCCAAGCCCCAGGCCTCCTGAATTCAGCTATGTGCCTCCCACTCCTTCCTCTGTCACTCCTTCACCTGGCTCTGCTCCCAGATGGAAAGCTGAATTGAGAAGCACGCAAAGAACCATTTGCCCCTGTCCTTCACCATGAAAACCGGTAGCACTGAATTGCTAATCCAGAAAACATTATTTCGGTGGCAAAATATTTATGCCTGCAGAAAGCCTGACGGGAAACAAAGTCACCCCTCCAATGATGTTCTAGTATGAGGTTGGGTTTTCTGTTTGGTTGGTGTTTAGTTTCTCCCCTTGTTAGTTCTGTTTGCCTGCAGAGTGTTTATGGTGCGGATTTCTTGTTTGGTTGGGGTTTAGGGTTAAGAAGGGTAAAGCTTTAGTGTTAAGAAGGGTAAAGAAATGAAGGCTGTAAGCAAAACAACTTTCACTTATACCGCAGCATTTTTTGCCTATTTTCGGAAATTCAAAATAAGACAAATATAATCTACTCACAAAAAAAAAGCCACGTTTGAGAGGAAACCAGGGCTATCCTATAATGAACCTTCCCAGCTGGGAAACAGCAGTCAGAGACCCATTCCTCTGTGCGCAGGCTGTCTTATATCCATCTGCCTCATGAAAGAGGGAGTTATGTACTGTGCTTATCATCTGAAAGGCTGGTATTCAGCTGTCACTTCAGTACAAAGTATCCTGAAAAGTCTCCCAAAACTGAGCTGCTTCTATGTTGTTCTCAACTACCTTGTCTCTCACTGTTAAGAAAACCAGCTGTACGTCAAAGCAAATCCACTGAACTAAGCAAAGCCACACAGATAAAGTAAGAAGTGTCTTAACTTTTAAGCCAAATCTTAGAAACAGTGTTCCCCAAATCAAATAAATACTAGAGGATACCACTATAATGGCTCTTCCAGAAATAATTCCCATCTTTCCTACAGACAAAGCAATGGAAAGTGTGTGCAAGTACTTGTTGTTGCAAAGTTCCCCAATTGACCGCAATCTCCTGCATAAGACTTCCATATTTACCAACCTTTCAGTTTTTTTTGGCCACCAAAACTTAGGTTTCTGATACTTAAACACTGTAGCTAATCAGTCAATTTGCTATTTGCAGCTTAAGAGACAGAATCTGTGTTATTGGTAGCAACTTCCAAACTTCAAAAACTAACAGTCAAGGCATCTTCGATTCCTATTCACGGTATTAAGTGATCTATAGATGGTATCTATGAGGTATTTTGAAGCTGTTTTATAGCACTTGTGTAACATTCAAGGTACACTGAAGTTCAGCATCTCTTTGAATAGCCATATTTAGACGCAAACATCTTGAAACAAAGACTTTAATGCTCTTTAAGTTCCATAAAGTTCCTGCTTGAAATAAAACCTGAATGTTTCAGTTGCCAAACAGGTAATCCCCACTGCTCTGCTGGTGCTTTCTGCAGAATGGATTCTTTTTTCATTGGATCTAGCATCTTTTTAGGTGTCTCTTCAAATTTACTTGGTCCGGGTTCATTTAATCCGCTCAGCGTTTCTTAGGTCACAGCATGTATCCAATGACAAGCTTAAAGAATATCCTGTCCTGTTGCTATAGCTTTTTAAACACAAGTATATTATTTGACCACTTAGAAAGCTTTCTGCATGGCAAAACATGGGTAAGATATCCCAAGAGAGAGCAACAAACCAATGCTTAAAGAAACCCAACCAGCCAACCAAAAACATCACGCTGGCCCTTACATCCCTTTGTGAAATAGCCTCACAGACAACACAAGCCTCCCTACAACTGTTTACATGGAACTTTATCCCCCTGCAGACCGCTAGGTCATGAGAACTGACTATAGATCTTTTTAACCAGCCAGGCTGAAATGCAAGTACCTTGCAAACCCTGGAATACACCCGTGATGCTGTGGATAGCATTCAGGTTGAGACGTGTATGTGATAGGTAAATCAAAGGAATTCATTCAGAATAACAGCCTTGATTTTGCTTCAATCCAGGCATTCAGCCTGTTAAATAGACTGCTTTACACTGGTGTAGTCTACAGTAAAGCTCTGTTAGTTGAGGCAGGTAGGAAATGGTGTAACTTTGTACCAGAAGGGCATCACTGAGAAACCTCCAGCATGGTTGAAGGCTGCTCACAGCATGCCTGTCACTGGGTTGAAGTGCAAAGTTCACCTCTCTGCTTGGCAGAGGATGAAGATAGGAGTTTCCCAAAGCTTGTGCACCAGCACTTGAGAAAAGGCTGCTCAGTTTGCCACCAAATAAGTGACTTATTGCCAAATCTTCTGAAGACACTTGGAATGTTTTCAGGGAGAATTGAGGTGGATGCATGCTCTGCAACTGGCATGCAAGGCAAATGCCTGAGGGATGGGACATCAACACTGAGCCCCAGCTCTTCGTCTGATTCTCAAGCATCTATCATGGAGAGGGTGAAACAACAGAAATAAAAGCTCAGCAAAACCCAACCGTCCTTTCAACAGCAGAAGCAGAAGAGAAGAAACTTTGACTGAGAAAGGTCCCCAAGCCACCCAGACAAAAAGAAGCTGTTGTTTTCCTTTAAAAACCAGGCATCTCGGCAAGTTTGGAAAAGCTCTGCTTGTTTTCTAGTGCAGAATGAAAAGAAGTATTGAAGCCCCAGATAATGGCCTCAGATACACAGTGGTATCTTCCAGCCAGCATCATTAGCTCTCTATCATGCTGTCACAAAAAAGCATGCCCAGAAATATGTACTTAAGCATTGCTCCTTGTTCCAACACAAACAGAAGGATAATAGAGGATAAAACCAGAAAAAGGCTTTCTCGAAGATATTATTCTCTTTTGGGTGAACCAACTTCAACGCTTTAAAGATTATAACCAGATTTCACAGGTCACAAGTCACCACAAAAAGCAGACTGAGGCCTGCAGCGAGCTGCTCAGATAGGAGCTAACAAGCTGGAGGTGATTTCCCCATTACAGTGTGGTATTTGTGGAGAGGTAATACACCCTACATATAGCATTCAGAATGACTGTAGCTCCACAGGTATTGTTGGCATTCTAAGGATTCAGCCAGGAACACAACAGTGGAATTATATACAAAATAAATGGCAAGTAACTTTTAGCATCTAGAAACTCATAAAATCAGATGGCGAAAGGGTGATCAAACTGCACTGGGACTGAAGTTTTACAGCAAGCTAATTAATGAGGCCTTCAGGGAAACATGCACATTAGGAATATGGACTACGCATTTCCCTAAGCTGGTCACTGTATAAAGGAATAGCATCAGCTAGTCAGTATTACTCTATATAAAGTAATGTTCCTTCATGCAAAAAGGATCCAGGCTAGCACCTCACATTTTCACAACTCAAGACTGGAATCATCTGAAAAGATACAGACTAAGACTGATAGAAACTAGGCCATATTAAATGAACAGAGACTGAATAACTTAAAAGTCCACTGCAGAAGTCACATCCTGGTATCGCAGTTAATCAAATCCCATGATAAATGGGAAGGAACACAAGCAATTGAAGTCCTTCAAATCCTGTTTCTATTGCAACTCTAACACAACAAACACCCACTGCTAAACACTGCTCACCTAATTTACCCCCTCTGCCACACTGAACAGGTATTTACATGAAGTCCTGACCCTGTGCTACACTGGCACATATGTAGGGCCAGGAACCCAGATGCCCTCTCAGGCAGCAGAGTGTGAGACACCACTTCTCTTGCTTGACACAGAAGGGCTTCAACCTCTGAGACATGAGCTGAGGAAGAAGGGGCACAGTGCTTTCAGTTTAAACACAGAATCACAGAATAGTTTGGGTTGGAAAGGACCTTAAGATCATCCAGTTCCAACCCCCGTGCCATGGGCAGGGACACCTCACACTAAAACATGTCACGCAAGGCTCTGTCCAAGCTGGCCTTGAACACTGCCAGGGATGGAGCATTCACAGCTTCCCTGGCAACCCATTCCAGTGCCTCACCACCCTCACAGTAAAGAGCTTCTTCCTCATATCCAATCTAAACTTCCCTATTTCAGTTTTAACCTGTCACCCCTTGTCCTGTCACTACAGTCCCTAATGAAGAGCTTTTCTGCATTTAGGCAGCTTTGTTCAGTTTCCAAACTAAAGTGTAGGTTCTGTGTAGGTAGGTGCACGTAACAGCGGTGTCTTGCAGCAAGAAATCATGTCCTGCATGACCCATGACATGGCACAAGGATGTATGATAGGTATCAGGCTTAATGGTTCCAAGTCTGACACCTAGCAAGTGGTGTAGGGCATAGGAAACCTGTGAAGTTAACTGTATGTACTACCTGCTGGGGATGGCCCCCTTAGAAGTTACAGCTGGATCCATATGCAGGCATTGGCTGGGGAACCACTAATATCCAACAGCCAGAATGATGCCAGGAGGTGTGTTTAACATCCTCAGCCTAGTTAAAACATGAACCACATAACCTTGTCAAGCAATGTATCACTGACTGACCCGGCTCCTGCTTCAGTCACCAGTGCAGTCACAGCACTCCAGTGTGGTTCTCCTCATCTGGCACGCAACAAAGGGGCTTTGAAAGTCTGCAAGGCAGCATCTGTACTTCTTACTGCTCTCCTTGCCTGGTCACTCTTGGATCCACTCTAGAGGGTGATCCCAGACCTCTGCCACATCACCTCTTCAAAGTCTGCTTCTTACAAACTCATTTATGTTTGGAGTGGTTGTTCTAGAACAAAGTTGCATTTTTCTTTTGAGCACTTCACCTTTTTCTCCTGATCCTTCAAATAAAATAATTCAGAACCAACTCCTTGCCATTTAACTCCCAGGTTGATCTGAAAATATTTATAGAATCAATGGAAAGCTCACATGCATTTTACCATTAAGAAGTTGTATTTGGGGTATGTGTTCATTTCTCTCTCTTCTCAGTGAAGACTTTTGTGTCTCTGGCAGTAGCAGGCTTACTAGATAAACCCCTGTTAGTGGCAGATGCTTTAGGTTTAAGTTCGCAGTACACAGGTCTGATACTCCTGAAACCATCTCCTTACCTTAAATCACATTACCATCATGATACAAGTATCTAAAACTTCAGGAATTGAGATATTGTGCACTGGCATTTCTAAACATATTCATAGAATTTGAAGTCAGACACAGCTACTTTTGATCTAGGTAAGCAAGAGTGAAACTACCAATGACCTTCAAGTTTATGTGATGTCTGAAGCCTAAGGCCTCTCCCTCCTCTAATTTTTGCCTTTCATTCTGTTTTGAGCAATAAGCCTAGAAAGCTGAGTTAATCCATGATCAGGTCATCACATTGACAAGGACATTACAGTGATCCTGATTTCTCCTTAGGTCAACAACAGGAAGCAGACTCATTTGAGTGCAGTTCTCCATCACATTACGCTGTTTGTCTTAAAAACACAAAGAGGATGCTGTGAGCAGAAGAAAGCCTTTCCCTTAAAGGCACATCACTCTGTATGAGCGGGTTTCTCTCCAACATACCTCTTCTGCCATTCCCTGACCATACTTACACTGGACACCTTAGTGGCCCTCCATGAAAACATGAAAGATGACTGAATTACTTCTGCTAAGACTCCTGCCTGAAAGCAAATCACAAGCCACATACCCTGCTCTGCTTTAGACCCTACCTTCATGATTGGTGGTCCTGTATTGGTCCTCAGCAGTAGCAGTGGGAAACAGCTTTTAAAATTGCATGCAACTGAAGCAACCTCTAATAACTGCAAATATATTATTACAAAGTTCGCTTGCCTGATATTACAGTCTCAACAAAGTCTCATTCTTCTCTGCAGATGACGTTATTATAGGCTTTATGAAAACCATTGGGTTCTGTGCATTAGCGACTCACCACTTCAACCCCTCCTGCTTATCCTCCTCCTCCAACACAGCGTGATCAGAATCAGAACGATGAAGACAATTAAAATCCCCCCAGTAATCGGCAGCCAAAGCCACGAGGAACCTGCTTCTGAAAGAAAAATAACACACAAAAAAACCCCAAACCAAACTAAGCTATTTTATATAGGAAAAAGAAAAAAAAGAGGCAAAACACACACACAAAAACCACCCCAAACTAAGCTATTTTATATAGGAAAAAAGAACAAAAAAAGAGGCAAAACACACAAAAAAAACCCCAAACCAAACTAAGCTATTTTATATACAAAAAAGAACAAAAAAGAGGCAAAACACACAAAAAAACCACCCCCAAACTAAGCTATTTTATATAGAAAAAAGAACAAGAAAAGAGGCAAAACACACAAAAAAAATCCCCAAACCAAACTAAGCTATTTTTATGTAAGAAAAAGAACAAAAAAGAGGCAAAACACACAAAAAAACCCAAAACCAAACTAAGCTATTTTATATAGGAAAAAGAACAAGAAAAGAGGCAAAACACACAAAAAAAAACCCAAACCAAACTAAGCTATTTTATATAAGAAAAAGAACAAAAAAGAAGCAAAACACACAAAAAAAAAAACCAAAACCAAACTAAGCTATTTTATATAAGAAAAAGAACAAAAAAGAGGCAAAACACACACACAAAAAAACAAACCAAAACCAAGCTAATCTATTTTATATAGGAAAAAGAACAAAAAAGAGGCAAAACACACACAAAAAAACCACCCCAAACCAAACTAAGCTATTTTATATAGGAAAAAGAACAAAAAAAGAGGCAAGAGGATGTTTGATTAACGACAACGGTTCCTCACTGATACTGTGAAAGCTGATTTTTCATTCTCCTAGCAAGGAACAACAACAGTCTTGGTTTCCTGCTTTCTGAGATACACATTTCCTTTTTAAAAGGCCAAAAGAAAAGAATATTTTATTGGAGACAGGACAACACTACTATGCTTTTTCAGTTACTGTCACTCAGAATTAAGAACAAATTTGCTTTTGAACTCTTAGGAAGAATACATGAAAAGTCAGATTTTACTCTGTACTGCTATTCCTATAACAATCCCTTCCTGAGCACATAATTTGGGAATTAATCCCAAGCTGCTTTTCCTGTCTTCTTAATTTCCAAGTGGTCTTCCTGTCAAGTCTCTGGATTTGGAAACACACGAATTTTAAATCACCTAAGTCAATGTTCCTGTGTGAACCAAGGATGGTTCTTCAGCTTTTAAGGTTTCTATTTCTCATCTATAGAACTGGCAGGAAAGTCTTTCCAGCAGAACAGAACATAGAAAGAACGAGGTATTCAGGCACTACATTGATGTATTTAAGATGTCCCCATTTATTTGTGGTCTGTCAAAGACACCATGTAGTCTTAAGTGAAAATTGAAGTCTGACTTGCTGCAAAAAAGCATGGTGCCTCTGAAACCCATAGGCCCCTAGGTGACTAGTTTGGCTTTATTCCCTCTTGGAGGGGACCATAATATGTTATTATCTCAAAGATGACAATGAACACAAAGCAGGATTTCCTTTCTTCTTCCTTGGCATATACGTATTTCACTCCCCCCTCTTCCCAACAGATTCCTATCTAAACATGCTATTGCAAAACACGCTATTGCAAAACACGGAAGCCAAGAGAACACCACCAAGGAGTTTGTATTGCCCACCTACCTTCTTTCATTTTCACAGGCAATTCTCTTTTTTCATTCATGTTGCTTACTCTGCAGGTCAAGTCCTGCTCTCCGATGCTCTTAATGTTATAGATCTCCAGTTTACTGCTGATGGACACCATCCCATTGGTGTGGCTGACCTTCTCCTGTGTAGGAGTAGAATTGAACAACTTGTTCCAGGTGATGGTGGGTTCTGGGAGGCCAACAGCATGACAGACAGCTATCAAGTGACCTTCAGAAATGTGGTAATGGACAGATGCATCGAGACCTTCCAACACACAAAGTGAGACAATCCATCACCACAATGAGCACCTAATCATAAGCAGAGCTAATCTGACTGGATTCACACTGAGCCCAATGCTACAGGAATGCAAAAAGAGTTCACTGGGTCCCCTCATTATTCCATACCCCTTCCCTTACACTGAAGCTATATAGCCAAAAGTTTCACTCAACCTAAAATCCCAGGTTTTAAAAATAATCTAAGTAAAATCATTTCTTGGTCCATGCTGTTGTCCTATCTGCCAATTCCCTATCAGTGGCAGGGTTTGGCACAGCAGCTCACAGCACCAGGGCTGTATCTGGTACCAAGAATAAACTGCAACAGGCAATATTGGTTTGCCCAAGCTCCAGCTGGGACTACTCGGGGGCTGATAAACAAATATCCCACTCCTTGCTTTTTAACTGTTACTCAAACAAGGACAGCCCAGAGCCAAAACCACCACAATAGGCTTGAATATGACCCCATAGAATCTTGCTCACAGCACTAATGCTCTGTTTCTATGCCGTGCTCCACTGAGGGATGCTCCTGCCACTGTGGTTCCTGAATCTGCTCAAGGAAATGCTGTGGGTGAGAAAACACCCCTTTTTCCACTAGAGAAATATCCCTACAGAGAATCCTACCAAAGACACTCAGGCAGGTCCGTCCTGAGAGGGAGCCGTAAGGGAAAGTATTGAAGAGACACGTGTAACATCCCGAATCGTTCATTCTAGTGTCCCAAAAAGTGATGCTCGTCTCATTGAGTACCAGACTGGTGAAATTCAGTCGGCCTTGATAGGGCTCATGAATCTTCAATCCTTTTACTGTACTGTATGTAGCTATATTATTGTGTGATTTTTCAGAGTCCTTTTGCCACGTCACTTGCAGAACATCCTTGGGTTCGGTCAGGGTACAGCCGAGAGTCACGTTGTCACCCACCTTTGCGTTTCTGTGTTCAGCCTGTGGAACAACTGCAATGGTATGAAGTGGTGAAACAGGCAGATATCACACATATTCAAGAGCTTAATTCTGATTCTAAGAATTACCTGGATTACCCAACAGATGCAACAATTCCAACAATTACATACTGCTTCTGCAGTTTCCCCCCCTGCCAAAAAGCCCTTCCCCTGCATCCTCCTAGAAATCAATGAAGTTACGTGGATTTACATCAACATAATGATTAGAAGAAAAGGCTCTGCCTTTCTTCTAAACTCTTTAAATGAAAAAGACATATTTGCTTCTGAGGGGAGGATCTGCTATGGGAAATTGTGAACTCAGGTGAAAATCAGTGTCCAATGTCATTGTAGATATGGGATGCTGCTCTAGGAGGTCTTGTCTCACACCTGCCACCTCCATAGCGATGCCTCAGCCATCTATTGTAATCAAATGGCACCAGCGATCTGCATTTCACCTATTTTTGCCTCTGACTGTTGAAGCCTCAGGAATCCAGAACCGGCTGCCCAGCCATTTTCAGGCAGATTTCATAGAATGGCTTGGATGGGAAAGGACCTTAAAATCATACAGTTCCAACCCCCCACCTCCCATCCACAGGCAGGGGCATCTCACATGCGCAAGGCTCTGTCCAACCTGGCCTTGAACACTGTGAGGGTTGGAGCATTTACCACTTCTTTGGGCAACCCATTCCAGTGTCTCACCACCCTTACAGTAAAGAACTTCTTCCTCATATGTAACCCAAGCTTCCCCTATTTAAGTTTGAACCCATTACCCCTTGTCCTATCACTACAGTCCCTAACAAAGAGTCCCTCTCCAGCATCCCTGTAGGTCCCTTTCAGATATAGGAAGGCCACTGTGAGGTCTCCACGCAGCCTTCTCTTCTCCAAGCTGAACATCCCCAACTTTCTCAGCCTATCTTCATGCAGCAGGTGCTTCAGCCCCCTTATGCTCCTCATGGCCCTCCTCTGGACTTGCTCCATGGATGGATAAGGAAATGCTAAGAAAACTTAGAAGGGAAAAAGGAGAACATAGAAAGTGGAAGCAAGGACTGGTGGCCTGGGAAGAATACAGGGACATTGTCTGGGTGGCTAGGGATCAGGTCAGGAAACCTAAAGCCCAGTTAGAATTGTCTGGCCAGGCATGTCAAGGATTAACAGGAAAGGCTTCTGTAGGTACATTTGTAACAAAAGACAGACTAGGGATAATGTGGGCCCTCTCTGGAAGCTAATGGGAGAACTGGCTACCCCAGATCTGTAGAAGGCTGAGGTTCTCAATGACTTCTTCGCCTATAACATTCCATGCCAACACTTCAGTCATAGGATCCATCCTACTGTGTTTCTCCGATTCCAATGATACCATATCCCCACATACATGTACACATCTCTAATTCCTCTTGTTTATTCCCCCCCATCTTGTTTGTTTAGGGGCGTCTGGGCTGAGCTCTGAATAAAGCCATCTCATTGGCTGGAGTGGCTCTGCATCACTCTGAGCATTCATTACAGGTGCTGGTATCCACTGGCAGTGTTGGGATGGATCTGTGCCCCTCTCCCCCAGGAAATCTAATTTAGAGCTGCCTTATCCAGCCTGGCAAGTCTCCTACCAAAGCAGCTCCCCCTTGTCAGACCAGCCACCAGTAGACCTGGCCACCCAAATCTAGTCCAATGTTCCAAATAACCAAACCCCTGACTATGGCACTACTGTACTTATCATTTATTAACCTAACAGATCCACATGGCCTTTTCAAGCTCCTCCCCTCTGACCCTGAGGATCAATCTAAAAACTATCTGAGCTCCAGGGCCCCTAACTACCTCTCCCAGGGCTCTGTAGTCCTTAATGCTTTCCACATCACTAACACCAGCATGGACACTAGAATGAGGTAATAGTCAGTATGACTCGCTAGACAGGCAGCCTGTAATAACACCCCTGATCCAAGCCCCCAGTAGGCAACACACCTCTGTCCAGACTGGGTCAGGCTGACAGATGGGTGCCTCTGTGCCTTTCAAAGTAGGGTCACCTACTATTAGGACCCACTGCTTTTTCCTGGAGGCAACAGTATGATCCCCTGTATTGGTGTCAGCTTGTTGGTCATTTGGTGTGGTGGATGTTGCCTCATTAGCTCCCTGCAGAGCTGTGAAGCAGTTCTGGGTGGGGATGTTGGGTTTTGGAGGAAGCCCCTTGCTTTTAATTGTCCTCTTCCTCCTTTTATTGTTGGATTTCTCTTATTTGTTACAAATTCCCAACTCCTGGAGCAATGAATGCCCTCTTTTCTGCTCGTACAACAGCGGATGCCTGTGGCCTCGGCACATTTTGGCCTTGGAACCAGTAGTCCAGCTCCCTCTCAGCTTCCCAGACATCTCTTAGTCTATTGACAGTGGGAGGTACTCACCTCATCAACACAACTTCAGGAAATTCAACTTACCATTTGCTTTCCCAAGCCCAGCACAAGCCAGACACAAAACCAGCGCTTGGAAAGTCATTCTGGAAGGTAATATCTTCTTCACCTGAAATAAAACAAGGAGAGATGGTTAACTCAATGACAAATCATCTTCTGGGATGCCATGTCTCTGGGGTATGAATACTCACAATAGCTTTGCTGTATAAGAACAACAGTTCTGGGAGCAGACAGAGAATTATAGCAGGTCTTAATACACAAAACAGAAAGTGCTCTGGTCAAGGTGGGGAAAAAATTGCATGGAAGTTAGAAGGGCATTAATCCATCAAAGTATGAGATATTGGTTGTCCAGCACTAGCTGTGGCACTGGGAGAGGTAGAGTGAGCTTGTGAGATCAAGGGGTAAACTGAAAGCAACTTCTCTGAGGACTTCAGGACTTCCCATCTGTCCAAAATTACATGAATTGGGGAAGTTTGGGGCCATAGTGCACCTGCTACACACAAATATATTTCCACAGTGGGAAATAGGCAAAAAACAGGTTACGTTGCTGCATTCCCTAGTGAACAGCTTTTGACCTGCTTCCCATTCCCTCACTCAGTTAATACTGCCACAATTCCCCTGAATTGTGGAATTGGAAGCTGGTGTCATATTTAAGTGGTATTGTGGTATAAACCCAGCTGGCAACTGAGTGCCATTCAGCCCGCAGTTATTCCTCTTTCCACCCTTCCCAGGTGGGATAGAGAAAGAATCGAAAGAATGTAAAACATATGGGTTAAATAAGAACATTTTAATAACTGAAGTATAGTACACCACTACTACTACTAATAGTAATGGAAATAATGAGAGATAGGAAAAGAGAGAAAGCAAAAATAAACCAGTAAGTGGTGATGTACAATACAATTGCACACCACCCATGGACCGATACCCAGCCTGTGCAGTGATCATTCCCTTCTGGATAAGTCCCCCCAGTTTCTATACTGGGCATGATGTGCTGTGGTATGGAATACCCCTTTGGCTAGTTTGGGTCAAGTGTCCTGTGTCTCTGCTCCCTCTCAGCTTCTCAGCCCCCTCCAGCACTGGCAGAGCACGAGAGATTGAAAAGTCTTTGATTGGGATAAGCGCTATGAGTAACAACTAAATCATCAATGTATTATCAGCATTGTCCCCAGACTAAAGCCAAAGCACAGCACTGCACCAGCTACTAGGAAGAAAATTAACTCTATCCCAGCCAAAACCAGGACAAATGGAAACATGATTTTGCATTAAATACCTCTGTAACACAAGTCAACTGTAAAGCATTTTCTGTTATCACACAGCTTAAAAAAGGAAGGTGGATGAAAAAAAACAGATGAGTTAGGGAAAAAATAAACTGTTTAAGAAAGAAATTCCCAGCAAACTTGTGCACACCCTAACCAGCAGCCTGCCTTTAAATTTTAAGCTCACTGTACTAAACCAGCTCCTGATACAACTCCACAGTTGCCAAGGCTGTAAAGATCAAGCCCAAGTATGTAAAAACATAGATATGTAAAATCAGGAAGCAAAAATCCATCAGCAACAAGCCCAATAAATAACGTATTCACCAGATAATACAGTGTAGCCAGATGCATGAGCACAGGTCTAATAAATGCATATATTCCTAAAACCATGCAGAAATCGAGGGCCAGCATAGCAGTTGAGACAGACATTTCAAGTTACAGAAGTGCTTATAAATCAGTAAAGGTTTATAAAGAAGTAATAGAAGTTTATAAACCAGGAAAGGTTTAGAAACTGGAGGAAAGCAGTTTTCAGTAACAGCCCTCCATCTCACTGCTTGAAGGCCCGTTAAAGCTTTTAACATGCCGTTGCTCGCAGCCTCTGTGGCTGCAATATTTCATGTAAAGAACCAGATTATGCAGCTAAACCGTTCGCAAAACCAAGTCTCAGCCACCAAGCCGTGTAAGGCAAAGGAAAGCAGTGAGCAAATCATTCATACTTAAGTCACACAGCTCACAGGTCTCTTGGATCACGGGCTGCATCCCTGCACTGCATCCGCCGCTCCTTCGGGACTGGTCTGGGAGAACCCTTCCATACCTCTTGCTCCCGGCGCAAGTACAGGGAACTGCTGCGTGCGTCCCGGCTCAACCACCCTGTCCTGGGTTCAGCTCTAACACTCAGCTACCGGCTGGCGTTAAATCACGACACAGTCGCTGCACCCATCGCCGCCGCTGCGTCTGCACCGCTTCCTCCCAGTTCACCGCTCCGGGCGGCGGACAGAACTCCCCGGCACAATGCATCGTGAGCGGCTCAGCGCTGCGGGGCACTGGCCTCTCCCCCGAGCCCCGCTGTGGGGTTTCGGCAGCTTTCCCTCACCCCGCACGACCACCCGCGGCTTACACCCCCTCCCCTCCTCTCCTCTCCCCCCCGTAAAACCCACCTCAAAGCATGGAAATGCGTCCGGAGAGCGGGAAAGCCGGCGAAGCCGAACTTCCATTCATGCATATGGGAAAGTGCAGGGCGGGCCCATCCATTGGGAGAGTGGAAAGAGGCGGGGGAAAAGATGAGCAGGGAAGTAAACGCGCCTCTGGTAGGTGGGAACGCCCGGTAAAGCTGCAGGCGCCTGCAATAGCAGGTAGGCATCAACTCAACCCTCCGTTGCCACTGGAACTGACTGCAAAGGGGTTCCCCACCCCGTTTTCTCTTTCTGTTCGGGGTTCTTGATATCGACCAAATGAGCAAACTGACCTTGAAAGAACAAATAAAAGCCTGAGAAATCATGTTCTTAAAGCAAGAACACGGTCAGACCTGAAGCACGGCGAGGTTTCAGCAGTACGAGGCTGACAGCACGGAGTTACTTCCAACAGTTCTCCAGGATGGATTATTGCACTGCTTTTGAACAGCAGCTGCAAAAACCTGAGCATCCTTCTGAGAAACGTTGGGTTGCATTCTAGCGTGCAGCAGAATAAGTTGCTTTTATGTTTAAAGCACGACCTTCCCTAGTTTAAGTCCAAGGGTAGCGACAGTCACACCAACAATGAATTTCCATTAAAGATCTCTGTCCTATCATCGAGCACTAAATTGAGAATCCAACAACAAGAACATAACGTAATAATAATGATTATTATCAATAGTAATACTAATAATAGCAATGGCAAAGAGCTGTGGCATTCACCATCCAAATACTGGACTGCAAATACTGAGTGTTCCAGAAAGTATCTGTAGGTTTCTTGAGCTTATTTGCTGTGAGGCTTCACTGGAAGTTGCACAAGAAAAGCAATGAGGTCTTGGTAAACCTGTGATCATTTTCTTCTTAATGACCACAAACTGTCATGATAAGCTGCACATCACTTGCCTGGCAATAGTCGGCACTAACTAGGCCAAAGCTCTGCCTCTTGTCTGGATCTTCAGCCCAGACAAAAAACATCTTTTTTTTCCTGATGTTAGGTTGTAGGAAATTAACATTAAAAAAAGAAAGCCAAAAAGCCAAAAAAAGAAACCAAAAAAACCCAAAGCCACCCCCAAAAAGCCTAAATACAACAACAACAAAAAAAAAAGAAATCAGTGAAAGATCTTATGGAAATGAAAGGTCATTTTATTACACAAAATCTCTAGGCAAGCTGATTTTATGCCCATAAGCTTTAGGAGCAGTCTGGCTCCTACAGGAACTTCTGGATTCCTCTTTACTAGTGATGAGAAAGAGCTTGGGTTATGTCTCTCATACCACTGGGAGTGGTCTTTGCTGCTACCTTCCTGTTGGGCTCAGAGGAAAAACACCAGCATGAGGGATACAGGGCAGTGTCGCTGCCATTTTCCTGTTAGACTACAGGATCTTCCACTCATAGGTCCCCTCTGTTGTAGTTTTACCAGGCTTGTCCCAGGCTTGACAGAAACAACCCATTTCTTGATTAGATTAATCAGAAACAACATCCTTTTCAATCAGTGTAGGACATTCAGTGTCTGCTGTTTGCTGTTTCTTCAGCTGCTTTCACACACACACCTACACGTGTCCATACATCGTTCATACCAACCATAATAGTCCCTTGCAAGGCTCCTAGAAGGTCTCCTGCTCTAAAACATACTTGCTTATGGGGAAAAATATCAGGCTTGACACAACGTCAACCCCAACCAAAATTAATTGACAAAGATGCCCACACACTGACCAAGAGGCCACATAGAACCAGAAACTTGATCTTACTAAAGACACGGATGTTGGGAATATTTGGAACACTGCTGCTAAATGGTCCTAAGGAATGGGGTGGTGTTTGAGGTTTTCCTGTGTCATTTTAGGCTCACCCACGTGTTAGCCATGCCTGTTCCACTGCTCTCACTATCTCAGTGCCCAAAGCAGTTGGCCTGCAAAGGAGGCAAGCCCCCATCACCCCACCAGATGAGGTCTAAGCTATTGCTGAATGCTGGGGTCAGGGCAGTGACTCTTCCAGCTGCTCTTGGAGACATCTTCTCCATCACCGTGCTCAATTTAGTGGAGCTGTTCCTCTGCCAGCGAGCAAACCACAGCCCAACCTTTGCCACTACCTTGGTTTCAACGTTTTCTTCTGTCTCCTAGGACTGATAAATACATCTCCAAGTCACTCAGATTTCCCCCTATGAGCCCTCCCCTCTTTGTTCCAAGTGGAGAATGGGTTCCCTCTAAAGCAGGTCAGATCTCCAGCAACTAAAGTACTACTTGTTTGAGGTTGACATACCTACACCCTTCACACAGGAAAAGTGTGTTAGCAAGTTTACTGTGTTCACCTGCCTTCACTACAACTGAGGGGATTTCAGAGGGAACTCTGGACAGCTGCAAACTACACAGCTTAAAATGAACTTATCCAGAAGTACCCTGTGCCATCAAGGCAACAAAAGCAGGAAAGTCCCAGGGACATCTTCCTGCTCTTATTTCATGAAAACAAAGGGGACATTTGAGGGACTTAAATGCTATTTTATATTAGCTCACCCTGTAACGCCTATCTATGGAGGTGAAACAATTCTAGATATATCTAAATGTTAATGCCCCTTCAGTGGGTTGGGAAAACTTAGAGAAGAGAAAACAAAATGAGGAAAGGGTCTGGAAAGTAAGAGGCTTGCTCTCTGCTTGTATAAATTAGTATATCTCCCTTAATCATCATACTCAAGCAATGCTTCCTCAAGTCATGAATGCTGGTTGTGTGGACCCTCTCAGAAGTGTGCTGCTTATTACACAGGCTAGCAAATATAGTTGCACCTCAGACAGTGCAAATCCTAGGGAGAAAGTCAGGTTGATAGCCAGGAAAGGGTATTTTATAAAAGAAAGGTGAGACAGACATTACAACATTTTATACTGATTTTTGCCATCCCAGAGAGCCTCCTTCAGCTCTTGGGACAGGCATACTAAATAAAGCAAGCGCGCTTGGGCTTGTCACCTGGGGCTTGTGAGCGAAGCTGGCTTTGGGACAGCTTTGGTTTCAGCATTTTGTTTGGTTTTGCTTCTCAAACTGATGAATTTCTTCCTTATGAAAGGAAATAACTGGAAGAAACATTTCATTCAATTCCATCAGGAAAAAGAACAGAGCACTTCTAAACTCCTGCCTGAAGAGTAGTGAAAACCAAGTCATCTGCCCTGTAGAAATCCAGTGCTGGACTACTTTAACAGAATCGAACAAGTGGGATGCTCTGGGAAAGCCAAACCTTCTTCTGCCTATTTGTTTTCTGGTATGAATTTCACTGTGTTTCCAGTTTTCCTTCTCAATCACCAAATCTACCTTTTTACTCTTAAAACCCCTACACTTTGCACTGAAGATAAATCATGTATTTATTGCCAGAAATACGGAGGTGAGGCTATTCCTCTCCTCCTCCTTCAGCCGGCTCTGAACATCTCAGCTGGCTTAACACCAGTAGCTATCTCCCAGTGTTGAGCCTGCACTAATTCCACTTCCTGGGAAAAAAAAGTGATTTTTGAAGAGCAGTAATTAAACTCACCCACCTTTTAGTTTGTCTTTATACACATATATTGACATCTTCCAGCCATAGCCACAACTGAAGATCGCATGTGTGCCCATGGTTACCATGGAAAGACACACAGATATTTCCCTTAAAAAATAAAAGTAATAGAATGAATGAGTGTTTAAGCATTTAATCTCAGGAAACTCTCATTACAAGTCTCATTACATTTCAGCACCACGTTGAAGCCCCCCATTGTAACCTACGTGCATGCGGGATGACAAATGCCAAGGCAAGCTGAATCAGCGTGTGGTTTTCAGAACCTAGGGAGCAGTTGTCCTTTAAGTGATGACTTGAGACTGACTGCTACGGGTCCCTTGGCCAAGATGCCAGGGTTTGTTTTCTAAAGGTCTGCTGACCAAGAGGCCCAGCTGCAGAAAATCCAGCTCTCCCAGGAGGCAACCCTGGGAAGAGCTCGTCAGTAGGACTTGGGCAGCCAAGATGCCTTCCCAGGTACTACCCAGTGCCTGCCATTCCCATTCCTCCTCTAGCACACCCCTGGCAGCTTGGAGAACAGACTTGGGAACATCCCCATGTCTCCTTCTCAGCTCCTTGCAGGCAGGACTGAAAACAAATGCCCAGATCCTTCTGTCAGTCCCTTTCAATGTCTTCTTTCCCAGCAACCACATAAAGCCGTAAGGTTGTTTCGTCATGTTGTTCCTGAATGTATTTAGATACGATAGTTGTAATTTCTTGATATCTAGGGTAATGTTGAATGGGAGACTCACTAGAGGAGTTTTCACTCTCATTCATGGTCTCTCCCGCTAGAGGGTACTCTGCTATTATAAAAGAAACTGCTCTGCTGAGGCTGAACAGTGACAGAGGCCCATGGTTTGGGTCATAGGTGGCTATGTCCTGGAACATCCATTTCTATCCTGCCAGTTAACTTGCAAATCATTCATTGAGAGCGAGAAGATGCAGCAGAAATTTGCCTGTGCACCAAGGCCTGCAACAATAACCTTAAAAAGCCCAACATCAGAGCAAGGGGAAAAGCAATTCACTTGGAGAAGGCTATAGTGCCAGCCACAATGTTCTCCTCTTGCAGGGCGCTGAAGCAAGGAACTCCATCACAAGGCTGTGTGGCACACTGGGAGATCATGGACACCTTGCTCTCTTGGTTGTCCATCACGTTATTAGCCTATGCTGTATATTTCCTGTGATGACAAGAAGAGTGGCAAAGGACGAGAGGGCAGGCAGGCATCCTCTGTAGTAAGCACAGGAAACTCAAGCCCAAGGCTTGTCAGCCTGCTTCTTCCCAATGCAATCCTCCCAGCTTGCCTTTGTCACTGGGAGCTCAGAGACCAGGCACAGCAGCCAGCCAGTAAAAGAGCTTTTGCTCCTGAGAGCATCCCTGCTCCCCTCTCTCAGGGATGCAGGGGAGGCAGAGCAGCCCAGTATGCCCCACAGCTAGAAGGCAGCACAAACGGCTGCAGAGGGTATGTCCCTGAGCCAGCCTCTCCCAATGGAAGTGTGTGCCTCCCAGACATGTGCATTGGAAATACAAACCCACTCTGTCCCTTGTGCTGAGGAGCTTAGCAACACTTACAAAGGAAGAGAATATACAGGCTGAGCATACAGCTTGAGTTCAAACACAGACTGCCCTATGCCCTCTCTGCTCTTCGTTTCCTGATTTTGCTGCTGACCAAGCCCCACATTGCTAGCTACCATTCCAGTTACCAATTCATCCTTTGAAGTCAGGATGGCATTTGGGTCTCCCTGCTTGCCAGGAAAGGCTGGTGCTGTTCTTATTCTTAGCCCAACCCTTGTAGATTGATCCATAAAAGGGCAAGGTGGACTCCAGAACATCCTTCTTGGCACCTCTGTTATGGGAAGGGGCTCTGTCCAGCTTCTCACTGGGCCTCACAGCACCAGTTTGCACTGCAGGCAAAGAGCAGGGAGGTGAAATCAATGCACACCACTGTATCAGATCCTTTCCACAGAGTCCCTTTGGAATTTTCAGCTTCTTTCCCTTTCACTGACTCTATCAACTCCCTCTTCTGATGCCAGCTCCCATCTCAGCCTCTTCTTTCCCAGACTCCTGACCTCGGCAGAAGGCATTGCCTTACCCCAAGGAGCAGTCAGGGGGTAGCATTTTGGGACCCACCTCTCTGTGATTTGAAGTGAACACTGTGGGGATTGCCAAGTGATGCTCCAGGGCAAACTCAGCAGCATGCAGTAGAGAAAGCCATGACAACTCACTTACGTACCCTTTCCCAGGGTCAGAACTGCCAACAGCATTCAGTCCCTTCACTGGCAAACCAAAAACCCACAGCAAAAACAAACATCAGAGATTCCTGCAGAAGCAACTCGAGACAAGAAAGGGAGGGCAAGGAGAAGAGAGGATGCAGCTAGTGCTGTGGAGGTCACACAGGGACTTTCCTGGGTTAGGAGGGCCAAAGAGCAAGTGGAGGGGAATGCACTCAGTGCACTTAGGCAGTTGCAGGGAGACACACACTTGCTGCCCCAAGCAAACACCCATCCCTAGTTAACGCTAAGGAAACAACATAAATATCACTGCAACATGGATCTTGCACCCAAGAGTAGATGGAGCAGAGCAGATCTGCTCCTTTCATCAGTCCCTGGAGCACAGTTGGAGATGGGAAAGCAGACCCAGGTGCAGGCACTAGTAGAGGGTCACATGCATAAAGAGCCTTGTGGAGGTTTATCTTCAGTTTCTTTCCTATTTGAGAGGGGAGGTGGGTGCAATCATCTCAAATGGTGCCCACTTCTCCCCTTCTAGAAACCTTATCATCCAGGCAGCAAAACGCACCTAGGTACTTTTATTACAGCAACAACCTTTCCCCTCTGAATCATGCTGCCTTTTGACACAGGCAAGGATTCTACCAGCCAGCTGTGTGCTGTGGGGCAAAGCATTGCCTCTACGTGCTTGCATACAAAAAGACAACATACAAGAAAGGCTGACCTCTACCAGGTCCTGCTAATGAGTTAGATTGTGGGAGCAGAGCATGTTCAACTTCTTACGTTGTTTGTCACATCCCTTCTCCCTGCCTTTTCCTTTATTTTACGTTGCTCCTGAGCTTTGCACACAAAAAGAAACTGTCTGGTTTTCTCTTTTCAGGCCCTGGAAGATGGGGTTGGTTGTTTACAAAGAACTCGTCCAGAGGACTGCTTGTCCAAGCCAGACCTCGATGCTTTCAACGTCTCAGATAAAGCAGCGTGTTTGGACTGTAAGTACTGGAGAGTCTGACCTTAATTAATGAGTTCTTATTTAATGAAGGAACAAAAATAGAACTAAAGTCTGGAGCCGCTCTCTTTCTCAGGCTTTACTTTTGCTATTCCCACTGATGCCAAAGAGGAGAACTACAAGCGAAGAGAAGGACACTTCATCATCAGGATTACAGAGCTGCATTTTCTCTGCCTTTCTGTCGGTTCATGCTTCTTGTTCTCAGTTCATCAGAGTCCAAGGGAACCCTGCTCCTGGTCACAGCCTGTCAATGATAAAGTGCAGAGGAAAGGAAATGTTGGCTCGCACATAGCTGCAAGCCCAGGCACACTGGGTTCCTGAATAAGAGGGGCAGACATCAGCTGAGCTAATGCAGTGCAGACACACTGAGAGCAGCTGAAAAGGTTCTCCCCCCTCATTTCCTGTTTACTTCAGTTAGGAAGTTATGGGGGGTTTATACATTTGATCAGAAACTGACTGGGGAACGTGAAATGAGATACCCAGTGCCACCTCCCTCCCACAGCATCAGCTCCCAGCTGTGTCCAGGCCTCTCTTTCCCTGGCTGCGTTACCCACGGCCAGTCTCATGTCATACACCAGCTGGCACCAAACAAGGGGCAAAAAGAGACCGTCCATCACTTGGATTAACTTGGCACACTTCACAAAATAGGACACTTGCTCATGCCCTTTAGTGGTACACCTTCCAAGCACTCCTCAAACACCTCTTCCCAAGCTCTTGGCGCATCTTCTCTGTCAAACTGGCCAAACTTCTCACTCCAATTAGCCTGCTAATGCCCTGCAGAAGTTAGAGGGAGGCCACAGAGAGGTGTAGATCCCAGACAGCGTTCTCATTGCAAAGCTAATCTTGTAAGAATAGGAAGCAGCCAGGTCCTAAGCACTTGTTTTCTAATAAACTGCCAACCTGAAAGATCATTCCTGCTGGAACTGGGAATTTGGCTCCATTTAGAGTGCTTCCTCTGCCCTCAGCCTCTGTGTGTGCCCTTTTGCCCTGGTCCCCTCTCCTTCCCTCCTTCTTTCCTAACTCCCACTTCTCAGCTGAGCTCTGTGACAGCCCTGAACGGAGAAGAGCAAGGGGTGCCCAGAATGGGAGGTGTGATCCAGGCAAGAGCAGAGCATCTTCAAAGGTGTAATGAGATGGAATAACATCAGGGACAGGAAGCAACCTTGAACAGGCCAGGAGAGGCAAACTATGTGGCCAGGTCAAGCAACATCAAAGGTCAAACTTTCAGTTGTTCACAGCAGTTTTGCACTGGTTGATAGCACAGTATCATGTCTGACTCCCATGGACCAGAAAAAAAGACAGAGGGAGAAGAAATGTGCTAAAGGAATGAAGGAAGCTGTATAGAAACAAGTAGAGGATTCCCAGACCTTCTTGCTTACCTTACAGGAAAGGAAAGGGTCACCCTAGTGATGACTGGTGCTGTTTCCTGGCAGCTTCTGGCTTCAGGTTTTCCAAGTTAGCCTCCAAATCTGCATCTGCCAGTTCCACATCAGGCTGACACAGAGCCACAAACCTGAGACTGGAGCACTTAAAACTGCGCTGTGACCACAAGTTCCTTCTGCTGGGCCAGAACCCACTGGAGAGCCTGGTGCATCACATCCCTTTCAGGCGTTATGACCCATGACTTGGCACCTTCTTCTTCTGCATCCTAGTCAGAAGGTTTCCACCCTTTCCTGGAGCCTGCAGGGAGCTCAGCACTTTCTGTTGGTGATGCAGCCTGAGCTAGACTCTGAGGGATGCTGTCTGATTGTCTTGACGTGGTCAGAAACCTTTACAATGAAGATCTTCAGAAATAAATGCTGGCGTTATATGCATAGGTAGATACTGAAGTATGGACTAGAGAACTGACACCTTGCTTCTACTAATAAATCCTTCCTAGAAAAGAGACAGCCTGCTTTTAATGCCCTCAAATTACACTGCTTTGAAGTAGGTATGCAAATATCTTCAGAAAACTATACTAGGACATTCCCCCTTTTCTCCTCTTTGTGTGTAGGTTCTGGAATTTAGAGAAAAACCTGTGGCAAAGAAAGATATTTCCTTTTACTCAGCCAATAGACAGCTAAAACCCCCCAAATGAGCAGACTACAGCAGAGTCCATCTACAAAGAGCTTGGACAGGAGTTCAGTACTCCTTTCACACACAGCTTTATGTGAGCAAAGAGGAAAGCAGTGGACATATGAGAAGGCTCATTGTATGGCTTTCAAAATAGAGCTATTTCTGATATACCAAGAGTGAAAACAAGAATATGCTTGATTTTTATCTGCCTGGTTCAACATTCCCATTTATGAAAGAAAGAAAAATGCACACGATTAGTGCATTCTCTTATTTCAGGTGATTTGCAGTGCTGAAAACTGAATGAAAAAGAACAGGTTTTATTTCCTTCCATGTCTAAATTCATAAGAAAATCTACTGGCGTGTTATTTAGTAGATGAATTATTTCCCAAGGGTTATGAAACAAAGAAATAATGACTGATGCTTTCAATCTTCTTTCAGCAAAACAAAGTTCCTTTTCTCTGTGTGGATTTAGACCCATGTCTCTGCCAGCACTGGGTTCAGCCAGTGCCTTGTAAAACATCTAAGGGCAGCATTTCAGCTCTATTTCAAAGACACATCTTCAGCAAGAGCTTCTGGGGTGATTCCTTTACATTTTACTGCTCTCTTAGAGCTGGGAACCTGGTACCCAGCAGAGGAAATCATCAACATGGTGCTTGGTACATCTCTGAAACAGCCTGGCATGCAAAACCAGGAACCTGGACATATTATACAGCTTGAGGACCCTTTGTTACATACGTATTTATATATATATATAATATATAGCTTAAGATGACACGGTGTTAAGGTCTTCCATGAGTTAAAACAAGCTGACTAATGTCATGTTCAAAGGATCCCAGAGCTGAGAGGTGCAGGCTAAATAATCCCATTTGGTTTGCAGAGCAAAGCAGATTTCCCAGAGCCAGTCTTACCCACCTAAGAGGCAAGCAGGATGGTGGCATTCCCACTTGCCCTTTCTACCTGTTTGTTAGGGGAAAATTATGTCCTGCATCAACACCACTGTTGCCCTGGGCTGGCAAAGCTGCAGTGACAGGAGGTGGCTTAAGACAGGGTTGGCTCAGTCCAGTAACAGCCCAGACATGAGACAGGGAATAACCCAAGATTCCTTTGGTTGTTGCTGGGTTTTTTCCCTCTGGTTGTGGCAATATTAGCTCAGAACATTCCTGTAGAGTAAACTTGGCAAATATACTCTGTTTCCATTTACCTACCTGCTTCATACCACTGCTATTGGAGCAGCACAATAATGCAGTCTATTCCACTGTAATTCCTTACCAGTTTCATTTTTACTTCTCAAGACCTATTCAAAATCCACAACATTTCATAGCCTGGGTACTGTCTATTAAAACAATTACTAAGCATAAGTATAAACCCATCTGAAATATCACCTCCAAAGGGTTACTGCCAAACTGTTAACGTTAATCATGTTAATTGTTAACAGAGACAGAGAAGCACAAGGTAATTACAAGGAAACCTCAGAACAGTAGTTAGGATGTTACTCACCCATAGTAAAAACTTGTGATGCCCTCAGCCACGTGCTTGTTTGTTCCCTGAAAGATGGTTTGTACCTATTTCATACTCTTATTTTCCCCAGCTAACAGCCAGTTAATTTTACATAGCCTGTATGCTTTCATTGCTACACGAAGCCAAACTCCACAGCACTACCACACAGCAATTTATGGCATTGTGTTTTAGCAGCTGGCTTTATACAGCATGAAGGTAAATAAATGCATTGGTTTTTAGACTTCTGCCTTTTTATGTTATTTCCTGTTCTCAGTCTGATACTGGGACAGACAAAGTGATAATGTTTAAGTTCTCTCATTAGGCCTCTGGTCCTATTGTGCTCATAAGCAGAAACCGAAAAAAGCTCTCACAGTGCAACATTGACCTGAATAGCAAAAGAAATCACAATCCCACACATACATGGACCCTGAACCCTGCTTTCCCTCACTCCACATGCTCAGAATGTACAAATTAATAAGTAATCTCTGAAGTCTTCCAGGGTTTATAAAGGTTTCTCACCAGCTTTGTGCCTTTCCCTATTCCCTCTGAAGATCCTTTTGATTAACCACATCCAGACTCCCTGTTTCTGTAAGACTCTTCTTTTAAAAAAGAGGTATTAGTTTGAACATTAATGGAAGCCTCCTTTTAAAACTCAAACAGTGCTTCCAAATACCCCCTGAAGTGCTAGCATGGATGCTGATGAGTGGTAAGGGCTGATGCTACACAGCCTGTTCAGGAACACTGCCAAGGGATGAGCCTTGCCCTCTTACCTGCATCCTGCCCCCCACAAACCACCAATCAAGGGGATAAAACTTGCTTCCCCATGGTCCCTTCCCTCCCACAGGAGGAGGAAATTAAGCTGCAGGGGTGGGAAAGCTTGGACAAAGTGCAGCTTCCTCCTTTGGCAATTATGGGGCTCAGGAGAGAAATTCCTGATTGCTACGATTGCAGCCAGTTCCCTTTTCCACATTCTCACCAGCTGTGCTATTACTAAGCATTAGGGAGCCTAAAAAGGCATTTAATGACAAGGACTTATTCATTCTCAACTTACACAGCTGCTTTCATTTAGGCTACTTGGGTTTCTCACTACAACTCAACCTGATTCATCCAGGATGCACACTTGAAATAGATGGGTGAGGAAAATCCAGATGACATGCACTTACTGCGGGAAGCCAGGGGGAGAGGAAGCAGCCTGCATCAGATGTCTTAATGCTCCCCACGAAACCTCACCCCGTGGGCAACCTCATTTCTCCTTCCTGGGTCTATAAGGAAAGATTTCATGGGCATAGGGTTTCAGGGAAGTACCTATGGGTTATAAGCAACGAATCTGAGCAGCAAACAATATTTGTTGCCCCTATACTAGTACATAGGTTCCCACACAAAGCCTCCAGCTCCTTACTTCCCACTGCACTCACATTCCACCACAGCATGACACAAACAATGCCCACCAAGCAACCTACTGCCCCTCCAACTGCCCTTTTATTTCCCTACTGCCTCATGCAGGCAGGTGGGATGCCTGGGACCACAGCTGTGATGGATTAGGGGGATTAAAAAGGGGGCTGTGGAAATCACAGGGAAAAGGGGGGCGACGACATCTATGTGCCCTTTGCTTTGGCATTATTTACATTACTTTCTAGGAAAGGCTGCTGGAAGCTGGGGTTGGCAATTTCCTCGTGCTTAATGAGTCCTGGTTTGGACTGCCTCTCCGGGTGCCTGGGTTGCATGTTCAGGCTGGCTGCAGTCTTGGCCTGATCTCTCATGCCCGTTGGGGGAACAGGTTCATCACCCTAAAGCTCACACAGCACAGCCATGGGTTTTCTGCACCCTGGCTCCTCATGGGGCTCTACTTCGGCACCTCCAAGGCCAGCACCCCTACAAGATGCTGCTCTATTTCAGGCAACCCACCCTTGCAACGTTAAGGAAAGGACCAAACATAACATTCAAACCCTTGGAAAACATGAGTTTCATTACTCAGATCCAGGCAGCCACCCCGAGTCTCAAATAAATACTTTACAGTTTTTGTTCCCCCTACCAAACAGAATATTACAGTGTCACAAAATAAATAAATATCCATTATAAATAGTCTCTTGTATTCCTCTTGGAGCGAGTCATGGCAGGTTTGCTTGAAAGCCTGAGGTTCTGTTGGAAGAAGTTCCTCTCTCGCACGTGTAGGGCAAGCAGCTGCTCAGGTGTTCAGTGATGTGGCAGGGCTGGGGGGACACTGCTGGGGCCTGCCTGCCCGCAGCTCTGTGCTGCCCACACTTCTTGGCCTTCCTACAGGCAGGAAAGACCTAACAGAAGAGAGGTTGTTGGGGTTTTTCCTTCTTCAAAATGTATGGATATTTAAAGTGAGGGGGTAAAGGTCCTGGCTATTTGTGTTACCAAATAGGTCCTTGTGTCTCTCTGTGCAAGAGACTGAAGTTTTCCCCTCACAACCCTCCCCAGTAGTCTTCAGCTTGGACCTAGAGGCATGATACCCATTGAAGACGTGTGTTGCGTCTCCTCCCGCTGCTTTCTCTCCTCCAAACCCTCCATCAGATGCCAGGATGCCCCCTCTGGCCACAGCCCACAAGGAAGATGAGGTGCCTTCGGCATAAAACTGGGCTGAGTTTTCTGAAACGATGCCACCTCTCTTGGCTTACCCCCACCTCCAGCTTGCATCCTTCATCCCCTGCGTCGGGGCAACCAGCAGCAGCTTAGCCCCTGCTGCACTGCAGCACCCTGGGCTTTCCTCAGAGAGACATCCTCTTCCTCTAAGACCCCATTTTGTCTGAGATGTGTCCGTGAAGCTGCTTCCTTCACAAGCTGCTCTAACCATGCAAGGGGGAGGTTATTTTAGGAGATGCAAAAGAAGGGTGCAAGGGTACAGCCACTGCTTGCACAACTGTTTTGCGCATAAATGTAGTAATAGAGCAATGCTTAACTCACAGCATGCCTTGTCATTGAGAAAGTGGACAATCTGTAGTTGTCATCACCGTTGGGTACCTATGGGCCTGGCTCAACACCTTCAGGTTTCCCCTTCCCACAATGCTGCCATCCAGCTGGCTGGCTGGGGGCTGTTCCCTTTGTCCCTCTCTAATGCAGGTGCAGCCTGGGCTGTGCAGCGTGCATCCTGCACTGGGGTGGCTGAGCAGAGCTGGGTCCTGGTGTCGAGCCCTGTCACTGGTGGAGGTGAGCCCAGCAGCACCCTGGGGAAAGGCAGACCTACCCAGCATGGCCACGCTGGGTTTCTCTCTGGGTCACGTAGGTGGAGGAGGCAGGCAAGAAGGAGGAGGGAAGTCAGGGGGACCAGCACCCCCAGTGCAATGACAATGGCAGGTGCCATGCTGCTATCCCGGCTATCCGGACCTGTGGGGAAAGCAGCAGACACTCAGTTTGTGCATGAAGATAACAAAAAAACCCAGACCCATTTCAGACATCCCTTGGCCAGTCCCTGGAGTGAGACAAGGTGGATAGGGGCACTTGGAGCCATTGCCAGCATGCACACAAGTGGTACTGCCAACAGACCTGTCCTTGGGGTCTAATGCCATGGTTGGGTGTGCATCACCCAGCCCTCTGAGCTACCCAAAGCCAGCACATGTGGATGGTGTGTCCATATCCTACATGATAAGGAAACCCTGTGAGTCCTTAGCAGAGGCAGTGAGGCTGAGGCACACAGGGGACCCAATGGGCAGTAAGACATTGTATGCCATCACCCAGGGTACCTGCACGTTCCCTGGCACCTCTTCTATTCCTCCCAAGGCTGCTCTTCCAGGTGCCTTCCCCACCTGCCCATGGACCTCTGAGGAGTTTCCTGCTCTAACCCAGGAGGTATTTAGTGCTTCCCTCCCCACTCCAGGGCAGGAGCAGGATTACACACTGACCGTGCACCAGGCTGTCCATGGGCAGGACCAGGGTCACGTTTAGAGAGGGGTGTTGGATCTCGCAGGTGATGGGGTACTCCTGGAGGATTTTGGAGTAGGTGTGGGTGAAATTGCTGATGACAGCCACGGTCTGGTTGCCAAGCTGGACGTGGTACTCCCTCGGTTTCTGCTGAAGGACGCTGGGAAGGTGCCAGGTGATTTTTGGAGCCGGTTT
Source organism: Neopsephotus bourkii (assembly GCF_033783945.1). Taxonomy (NCBI): domain Eukaryota; kingdom Metazoa; phylum Chordata; class Aves; order Psittaciformes; family Psittacidae; genus Neopsephotus; species Neopsephotus bourkii. The sequence goes on from NW_026902270.1 coordinate 1,374,401, forward strand.
TCCTGTTGCTGAGCAGCTCATCCCCACCACTTTCTCGGCGTCCTCAGCTTTGTCTGGGCTGGGTATAAGCTTAGCCTCCACCTTGGGGTCTGAGATGGCTATAAAACACAAAGTGACAAAATCTGCTACTTTCTGCTCACATTTGAGCAAAGAGCAAATGTTTTACCATTATCTTGGTGGCCAACCTTGATATCTAATCTTACCTCCCCCTCCCCATAACTCTGGCTGTGACAAACATGAAAGTGATTAGGCAGCACTCTGGAAATGAATAATAGAATCCTAGAATAGTTAGGGTTGGAAAGGACCTTAAGGTCATTCAGTTCCAACCCCCCTGCCATGGGCAGGGACACCTCACACTAAACCATGTTACCCAAGGCTCTGTCCAACCTAGTCCTGAACACTGCCAGGGATGGAGCATTCACAGCCTCCCTGGGCAACCCATTCCAGTGCCTCACCACCCTTACAGTAAAGAACTTCTTCCTTATATCCAATCTAACAGCTTGGATGAAACAAAGGTCAAGAGGGTAGAAGCATCTGTGTTTCAGTTCTGTTATTCAGTTCAACTGTTATGCAGTTCAATACTGCAGCATCCCAACATCCCAACTGGCAAGTGGTGATTATGGGCGAGTAAAAAGCAACAGGTAGTGAAACCATAAAACCACACGTCCTCCTCCCTCTGCAAGGGCCAAGCTGCTTAAATAAGCCAAAACCCTTGTCCTTTTCCCTTAAACGTACCTGCAGGGTTAGCTTTACTGCTGGTTTAGATGTAGAGGCTCGTGGGAAAAAGGACTAGATGCATCTATTTATTCAAGACAGTAACAGTGAAGTTGTATGTGGTTACACCACAGGATTTCACCTGTGAAGGTTTTGTGCTTGTTCACCTCCCTTCCCTCTAGTGTTGTGTTTTGGGGGCATCATGGTATCCTTTAAAACCTTCATTAAAGATCATTTCTTCTGAACTCCAGATTTTATTGATGCTGCTACATTTAGTCTTAGCAAGAAAGATGAGCTATAGGCATCATTCATGATTAGTCTGCTTGCTGTTCCCTATCTATACCAATTGTGTTTGCAAGGGCTAAAGAAAGGGAGGAGTACAGGAAGCTGTTCTCAAAATGGGTAGAACTCAAGGGGAGCTCTGAACACGTAAGGACACCTCTATCCAAGGACATGAGGACAACAATCTAATCCAAGCCCCTGCTCAAAGCCATTTTCTTAGTTTGCTTAGGCTAAGCTCTATAAAGGCATGTAGCTCCATTTGGGAGAGCAATCCACAGGTTTCTGTATGGAAGCTCACCAGCCTGTCTTCTACTTCAGTGCATGTGCTGACAAGTGAGAGCTCCAAACTGCACTACTTCTAAGTCCCTGTTTTTGAGAGTGTTAGGTTTACCATTTAACTGCAGTGGTGATTCTAGTTTTAGTCAAGTCCGAGTTACTATGAATGCCCTCTGTATAAAAAAGTCTCTATCACTGTACCTAGTAGTACTCCATATTACTATTTACATAGCAAAAGTAACAATGATGAATGCCATTAACCATTTTTGTTAACATATCATTATCATTTAGTGACCCTGCTTTTAAACAAACAAAATAAATCTGTTTATTCCTCTTAGGAAAAAATGATATTATTCTCTTTGGGGACGTAAATTAAGATCTGCATATGAATGAATAGACACCAAATGATCCTTTGAAAGGAGGAAAAAGCTTGTGCTGTGCACATAATGGCATCTATAACATCCCAATACAATTCCAAATGCAACCTCACATGGTTATATGGATCCTCCAAACCATAAGTAGCAGAGGGTGAAAGCAAGACATTGTATACCATCAATTTTGCTTTTCCCCCCCCCCTCTTTTTTATATCTAGACCTTATTTATTTGCTATGGTTGTGCCAGCCTAAGGGAAAAAAAGTAGGTATTTCTCTTTTTTTTGCATCACCCATAGACAGAAACTCAAACCCCTCCAGAGCTGATGGACCTCACTAGTGCTGCTCTGAGAGCAACAAGACAAGCACATAGGGGGATTTCAGCTGGAACTTCTCAAAATCTCCCAAGTATTGAAAGACAAGTGTCACAAACACTTTATGTTTTGATTAATAAATGACCTCTGAACTTCTTCTTTCGCTCACAAGGTGCATAAAAATAACATATCCACAGCAGTAACTTCAAAGATTCGCCTGCAACATCCAAAACCTGCAAAGGAAAGCTGTCAAAGATGTTCCCAGAAGGGATGAGGAAAATGATCCGGTGTCAGACACAGATGCACTCCACATCTGCTCTTCTCCTGACTAAGCAGTCCTTTCTCTTTTCACACTGGACCCCAAGGAATGGTAATCATGTGAATATAAATCACGTCGGGTTGAGCTTCTCCTTAGTGTCTGTAACAGATGCACAGTCAAAACCTAGAAGTGCCTGCTTCTGCGGTAATGTCCCTCTACGCTGTTGGTTAGCGTGTGCCCACTGTTGGTGCTCGATGCATACACTTCAACTAACTTCTTCTTTTGCCTTTCATCAAGATATATACTTCTGGTGAAAAAGTACCCACAAGAGATGTGCAAGTGCTTGCTTTAGTAGCTCTTGCAGAGCAGTAATGCAGATGTTCCTAAATTCAAGCTGTGGCAGTGTCCCCAAGTATTTGGAAAAGGGATTTGCTAGTGAAGTACATCAGCTTTGACTTTCTGTACTGACCTTATTTAATGAAAGGGGGACTGTCAGGCCATGATGTGCTTTTTATTTTGATGGCTTGACAGTGGTCTTGGAGGGACTGATAAAAAAGTGTAGGAATTGCGATGACAGACAGCCTTTTCCAACTCTGGGTGTTCACCAGCAGCACTGTGCCACGTTTTCCCTGTCTAAGAAATAGCAGTGGTATTTCTTTGCTATACTCAAGACTTCCAGGTGAATGGTGCATACAATGAAAGCAGAAAGTCTCTGAAGACAGCCCAGCAAATACACCAGGGAATTTTGTCTTGCCCATTGGTGAGGCACTGGAATAGGTTGCCCAGGGAAGCTGTGAATGCTCTATCCCTGGCAGTGTTCAAGGCCAGGTTGGACGAGGCCTTGGGTAATATGGTTTAGAGCAAGGTGTCCCTGACTATGGCAGGGGGGTTGGAACTTGATGATCTTAAGGTCCTTTCTGACCCTAACTACTCTATGATTCTCATGAGGCATGTCACCCTCTCCATGCTCACTCATTATCATTCTCTTGGGTGATGAAGGTTGGCAAAACATTTCCAAAGCAAAACGGAGGGGAAAGAGGAACGGACTGCTCAAAAGAGACACTTCAAGCACACTCGAAACTCTTCTCTTCCAAAAAGGGGTTTGTTACGGGGTAGGAGATTTCTGCTTTCTCTTCAGTTTGCTGTTTTCAGCCAGGCAGGTCCGAGGTTCCTCCACTCATACCTGTTCCTTTTCTCAGTGCTGTATCCAGTTCTTACGCTGTTTCACTTCCCCTCGTCACGCAGTGATGGTGCCCATCCTGGAACAGCCCCTCTTGCGAAGGCTGCTGTAAACGGGCAATTACCAGCTTGTAAACTCCCTGGTAGTTCCCTCTTGAGGGCAAAGATATGGCAGCATTTCATTTCCAGCTGGTGACTCTGGCTTGCTCATCTCACCCCGAATCCCTGAGTCTTGGGAGATTCCTGCTGCCTTCACACTCTGTCCCTGGGAGTCATAGAATTATAGAAAGCCTCTGCCACAAAAGTCCTCTGGGCTTGTTCAGAGAAGTGGTTCCCATCATTATAAGCTGGGGAATAAGGTGTTCAGACAAGTGGTTCCCATCATTATAAGCTGGGGAATAAGGGAGTAAGACTGTGGCTTTTAAGTAGGGTCACATAAAACAGCTACAATGAAATACACCATATGCGAACCAGAATCTTCTGTCATGGTGCTGAAAACTGATTTTATCCATGATGAATTTCCAGGACATGTTTGCTAAAGCACATTTCAGAGAGGCCTCCATGACCCGCATGAGCCAGCCCCTGGTCCATAGCCCACGTTGGTGAAGCAGGAGCTCACCTCACCTCTGCCCACAAGAGAAGTAAAACCCTTCTCAGTTGGTGCGCTTTCATATGAGATGCACATCATGGGAGTGTGTATGGCAGCAGAAGAACATCTGATTTTAAAAGCAGTGCTCTGCTACAGGTCAAATCATAGCCACAAGGCTGGTGATTTGGGCAGATATTTCTCCCACTTGGGTAAAAATGCCCAAACTAAACAAATTAGCTCTATGTTTAGATTTACATGACAAACAAGCATAGGATCCCTCTGCAAGCCACTTCCATGTTTTCTTGTAATTTATAACCAGTGTTTACCCTCTGAATGACTTGATTCAGAGCTGGTTGTCTTTAGGAACACCTTCCTATTCATAACTGAAATATAGAGTTAATATTTCTCTTTTCTACTCTAGGAGCTTTCCCAATAGGCAGGAAAAAGAACTTTTGCTCCAGACTTAGTTTTCCTTTGTACTGCCCTTCACTTTCTTTCCTTATTGCTTAAGGCATCTTTTGCCTGTAAGCCAGGGGCATCTTTTTTCCCACACAGGACTCCTGGCACATGGGTATGTGTGTGGACATACATGTCTGTGTCTTTGTCAGCAGAAGGTACTAGGGATAAGCAGAATACTCTGCAGCAGTCACACCACCAGCAGCAGGTCCCAGACACTGACATTTCCCACATGGGAATTGATCTTTGGCCAGCATCCCCACAGCAGATTCACCGATGAGATAGTCAGGAACCCACAGGGTGCCCTCAGGGCATGGTCAATGTCTCAGCTTTCTCACTGGCAGAAAACCAAGACCCTTCCTCAAAAGATAAAAAGCCTTGTTCCATTTGAGTTCATCTATTCTATTTCAGCTCGTACTTGCTAATTGACAGCATCGTATGCAGGTGTCAAATATTGCCGCCTTGACTCAGGAGTTGTTTTATCTCCCTTCCTGAAACTAACTGATGTCAACCTGCACAAGATATTCATGTAGCAAAGCCCATGAGCTGCCCTGTGTTTCTGTATTTCAGCCTTTTTGGTGTGTTGCCTGCCTTTCCTGGGCCCAGCCTAACTACTGTCATTTTTACTATAGTTTTGAAGCTATACTCTGCAAATGCCTCTCTGCCTTTTAAATACGTCAAATTATTTTAAGACCCAAGGCAGAGTAAGAACAGAAAGTGCCTGATTTCCAGGCTTAGGAGGTGAGAGCAGCAGTGAAAGGAAGTAGAGGAGCGTGGGGTTCATGGTTGTGGCAGGCCAGCTGCCAGCACAGCACACAGCCAGGGAAGCTTGGAGGAAGTCATGGGTGACACGTCAGCTTTTGGATCTCACCGTTGTCGGTTTAAAGGGGAAGAAAATGAAAGACCTATCTGAGCAGTTGGTTTCCCCAAGGAGGTAAAACCAGGCAGGAAGCTGAGCTACCTTTCTCACAGCAATTTAGCAATGACTGGCAATCAGGGAAAGCTTTTTGGTCAGGGAAAACAACTTGCTCATCAGATGACAGCCCATAAGCAATTGTAACGCCTTACCGTAAACCTTGAGGCACGTCCTGCCGGTGAGAGCCCCAGAAGGGAACGTGTTGAAGATGCACTTGTAGCATCCTTCATCTTGGAGGGTAACTCCATGCAGTGAGATGGCCGAGGCTCGTAACTCTCTGTGGGCAAAGCTCACGTGGCCAACGTAGCCCTTCGCTATCTTCTGGCCGTTCATCGTGCTGTATGTCGCTATGTTGTCATCAGCCCCATCCGTCTCCTTCTGCCAGGTCACCTGTAGCACATCTTCTTTCGTGACTGACTGGCATGCAAAGGTAACATTCCCTCCTGCCCGAACAGATTGGACCTTCCTGTGCATCACCTGCACAGAGCCTGGGGGAGAAGCAAGTGCTGCGCTCATTCTGCATTCTGCAACCCACCTCAGCAGAGGCCCCCCTGCAACCCCTTGTCCTCACTCCTGAGCAGGGCAGCTCTGGGCAGTCTCTCTGCCCCTCCATCCAGGGGTTAAAATGAAAAAGCAGCCCAAAATAGGTGCTCTGAGAGCTTTGCTGAACCTGACACCTCTCGCACAAAGCATCTCTCCAGCCTGATACTTGTGCTGCAGAGAGCACTACGAGAAAGCCGGCACTGATGTTGGAAGGAACTGATTTCTATCTGCTAGGATTGTTATCCCACTGGCACGTACGGAGATGTTCCCTAAACATTCAGCTGTGCCTATGACCAAACAGCCATCGGTGCATTACTGCTCTCTAAGCACTCCAGCTGTGCCTATGACCAAACAGCCATCAGTGCATTACTACTCTCTAAGCACTCCAGCTGTGCCTATGACCAAACAGCCATCAGTGCATTACTGCTCTCTAAGCACTCCTGCAGCCCCGAGAGAAGCAAATCAGTAAAGCTGCTAAAAATTACTGTGTGCATCACTATACATTGTGTATCCACTCTTGTTAGAGACTGATGAGAGAACAGAGATCCAGCAGGATAAAGCAAGGCAGGGAGGACCATAGGCAAACTGCCTGTCTCAGGCTTCAGGCAGTGCAGCTGGGAAGCAGCTGAGAGCTTGTTAAAGCCCCACAGACAGAATTCACAGCATGAACACCATGATGTTAAAGATCTCCAGGGAAAAAAAGAAACCATCAGTCTCCTCTGACAATTCACAGACACATGTGCAAAAACTGGTAAGGGGAGAAGCAAGCAAAATGGATGCTCCCAGGTTTGACAGTTCAGCTGTGGCCATGGGTAGGCAGAGCTCTGCTAGACACCAAGAAGCCAGCTCTGAAGCTGTGCTGGTCATATAACTTGTCAGAGCTCAGTAGTGCCATAGGCAGAACACAATCCATGACCGTGGAAGCTAGTCTGAAACAAACTCAGGCTTTTCTACATGATTTTTAATGACAGAAAACCCAAACAAAGTAACACACATAGAGATTTTTAATGACAGAAAACCCAAACAAAGTAACACACATAGACTTTCAGTGACCTGAGCAGATACCTACACGCACCATGTTCACCACTACAAGTAGTTCTGAACTGACTAAAACAAATCAGTGCCATGCTCTGATCCAAATCGCAGCAACAACAGGAGGTGAGATCAAACTCCAGTCATATGGGTCATTAGGAACATTTGGACAATTGCCTCACTTATGATTTGCTAATTGCAATAAACTCATAAATGGAGGATGCCAACAGGACAGTAACATGTCTGAAGCATCATGCAAGCAGTGTGGTCCCTGCGGTGCCCTGTCACCACTGTGCCTGCTTCAGGGGATGCGAGGTGAGGACTGCAGCACTTGGCTGCAGCATAATTATAGAA